>NW_028318980.1:2065000-3365000 GCF_062004578.1 Staurois parvus
AAAAGGATGCACTAAAAGCCCCAGGTGGAACAGGCCAGGGAGAGCTCACACCAGGGTCCCCCCTCAAGTGGCAGATCACATCACACTTATCACCTGATGTGTAAAAAGCATGAAGGTTTTGAGGAGGAGAAAATCCCCCCTGAACATACAAGTGGGCAAATGGATATACCATACCATACTTTGACAGTGGTAGTTCCGCCACTAGGACAAGGGAATACTTTGGTCCAGGCCCTTTAACCTGTTTGCTGCTAGAGATGTTTTTGTATTTTTTACACACGTTTAAAAAAATCATTTTGGTCCTGAAGATTGCATAGACACCAAAAACATATATTTTCTTAAAGCAGACACTCTGCCCATTCTCCTCTGACCTCTGACATCAACAAGGCATTGTCATTCACACAACTGCCGCTCTCTGGATATTTTCTCTTTTTCGGACCATTCTCTGTAAACCCTAAAGATGGTTGTGCATGAAAATCCAAGCAGATCAGCAGTTTTTGAAATACTCAGACCAGCTCCACAGGCACCAATAATCAAGCCCAGGGGCGGACTGACAACTCATGGGGCTCCCGGGCAATAGGGGATAATGGGGCCCCTCTGTCTTCGCCCACACCCAATAAAGCCTATGAAAAAGCCAATGAAAGGTACCAGGGGCATCTCGTGATGCCTCCTACTTACCCTGGGCCCTCGGGAAGTGCCCGAGTGCTCGAATGGTCAGTCCGCCCCTGATCAAGCCACGTTCAAAGTCACTTAAATCCCATTTCTTACAAATTCTGAAGCTCGCTTTGAACCTCAGCAAGTCGTCTTCACCATGTATAGATGCCTGGATCCATTGAGTTGCTGCCATGTGATTGGCTGATTAGCAACTTGTGTTACCAAGCAACTGAACAGGTGTACCTAATAAAGTGGCTGGTTAGTATATATATATATACAGTTGCAAGAAAAAGTATTTGAACCCCTTGGGATTACGTGGAGTTTTGCACGAATTGGGCATAAAAAGTCACAACTATAGAAGAACACAGTCTGCTGAACATAATACTACACAAACATTAGATGTTGCCATGGTTTAATTGCACATAACATGTAAACATTCACAGTGCAGGGAGGAAAAAGTATGTGAACCTTTGGACTTAATAACTGGTTGACCCTCCTTTGGCAGCAATAACCTCAACCAAACATTTCCTGTAGTTGCAGATCAGACCTGCACAACGATCTGGAGTCATTTTGGACCAGTCCTCTTCACAAAACTGTTTCAGTGTAGCAATATTCTTGGGATGTCTGGTGTGGGATGTCATGCCACAGCATTTCAATCGGGATGAGGTCAGGACTCTGACTGGGCCACTCCAGAAGGCGTATTCTGTGCTGTTGCAGCCATTGTTTTGTTGAATTACTTGTATGTTTTGGGTCATTGTCCTGTTGCATCACCCATCCTCTGCAGAGCTTCAGTTGGCGGACAGATGGTCGTATGTTTTCCTGCAAAATGTCTTGATAAACTCTGGCATTCATTTTCCGATCAATGACAACAATTCGTCCAGGCCCTGAGGCAGCAAAGCAGCCCCAAACCATGATGCTCCCTCCGCCATGTTTTACAGTGGGGATGAGGTTTTGATGTTGGTGTGCTGTGCCTTTTTTTCTCCACACATAGTGTTGTGTGTTCTTCCCAAACAACTCAATCTTGGTTTCACCTGTCCACAGTATATTTTGCCAGTAGTGCTGTGGAACATCCAGGTGCTCTTTTGAAAACTTCAAACGTGCTGCAATATTCTTTTTGGACAGCAATGGCTTCCTCCGTGGTGTCCTCCCATGTACTCCATTCTTGTTTAATGTTTTCCTTATTGTAGATGTGTCAACAAAAATGTTAGCATGTGCCAGAGATTTCTGTAGGTCTTTAGCTGACACTCTGGGATTCTTCTTTACCTCATTCAGCATTCTGCGCTGTGCTCTTGCAGTCATTTTTACAGGACGACCACGCCTAGGGAGAGTAGCAACAGTGCTAAACTTTCTCCATTTGTAGACAGTCTGTCTTACCGTGGACACATGAACATCAAGGCTTTTGGAGATACTTTTGTAACCCTTTCCAGCTTCATGCAAGTCAACAATTCTTGATCGTAGGTCTTCTGAGAGCTCTTTTCTGCGAGGCATGGTTCACATCAGACAGTGCTTCTTGAAACCAGTAAACCCAAAACAGGTGTGTGTTTTTTAAGGGCAGGACAGCTGTCAGCAACACATCCAATATCATCACACTGATTGGAGTCAAGGTTGGCTCACTCCTGGCTCCAATTAGCTCTGGGAGAAGTCATTAAGCTAGGTCCTCACATACTTTTTCCTCCCTGCACTGTGAATGTTTACATGTTATGTGCAATTAAACCATGGCAACATCTAATGTTTGTGTAGTATTATGTTCAGCAGACTGTGTTCTTCTATTGTTGGGACTTAGATGACGTTCAGAGCACATTTTATGCCCAATTCATGCAAAACTCCATGTAATCCCAAGGGGTTCACATACTTTTTCTTGCAACTGTATATATATATATATATATATTGTACAGTATATAGTATTAAATGAATAGAGGTTAAATCAAAACAGGAAACACTTTACTGCTTTAGACAAGAGCAATATTTTTTTAATGTGAAATCCAGTCCTAAATTATACAATATTTGTATTAGATCCTGAAAATCACTATTCACACTGCTAAGAGGTATAAATGATAATCTGCTGTGTGTGTCAAACCACCACCAGGCAAACAGTTGGAAAAAAGACTCATTAAAATGTATAAACCTCTTGTTTTAAAGTAGACGGGTTACATATAGTAATGTGACATACACAGTAAATTCAGATTATGAAGAAGCAATGCAAAATTAAAACTTGCATATAAACCTATATATACCTATAATTCTCACATCTACAAGTCATTTTGACGTATGATTTCTACTGAGAATAACATCTACATTTTCGTTTTATTTGTTTTTTTTTTCATCATATGCTCAGCATGAATTTCAGAAGTAATATGTTCCCTTATAAAGTAATGTATTTTTCAATTGTGCAAGGATAGTTCTTCCACCCTTTTCCACCTGCTGGTGGCACCGTGCCTTGGGGTTGGATGCTATGTTCTTCCAGTGGGCACCAGTGGTTGTCTCCCTACTTTTATCGGTTCATTATTCACTACCTGTGCCTGGATGCTGAGAGCCTTATGACTCGTGTACAGAAATTAACTTCCCGTTCAGGTCGACCATCAGCCTGACCCGAACCCTAGCTGTTCGCAGTTTGCTGAACAGGCAAGCTTAATGACCAGATCTGGCCAGTACCCCCAACTCTCCAACCCTCCAACTACTGGATCCAGAAATCATTAATTTTGTGGCATTATTACTACTATATAATATAGCTTCCAGCACCCGCTGGGTTGCTTCAGATTGTAAGAAATCCGGAGGGCATCTGGGATCATATAATGGATCAAATAATGGTCATGAGCAACACTGATGGTCACAGCAGCAATGGAGATCTGTCAGTTGTGGTAGGAGTCCAGCAGGAGAAGATCGTTATGTGCAGGTCATCAGAGTATTGTTTATCGTAAATGATGATTTATCTACATCACCTAATGATGTGATTTATTTTGAGGTTCACATTTTAAGACATGCATTTTTTATTTACTATTTACATTTTTAAGGAATGAGTAACAGGAGGTATTATGTACCCTTACTCATTAACATGGAGAGGAGCTATATGGGAGTCCCTTCATTTTTGAAGCAACTTCCAGATTCCAATAAGTCTCCCCCTCACAGACCCCCACATCCACCAGGCCAAGGTTGTGAGGATGAGACCTTTCTCCCACAAGGTTAGGAACCTCCCCATGTTGACGAAAGGTGACCTGTTTTGTTCATGATGGGAAGATGGGATAATGTCAAGACCTGGGTCCGAACCTGGCACCTCTGCTGTGTCTAGCAATGTCTCACCTGGAATGCTTGATAGCTCCCTGGGCAGTTCTTTGAATGCTCCTGCCTTGACCTTGTTTGTCACAAACCTTGAACTCCCGTGCTCCTCCCGTGAAATTCTTGATTTAGGCCATGTCTCTGAATTTCCTGTTTGCCAGATTATTGTGCTCTCTCCAGACAATATTTTGCTCTTCTGCTGCTGTCGTTACCTTTGCTACCACTCGTCACCAACCTTTGGCTTGTTTTTTGCCTATGCTTCTGCCTGATACCAACCTGCTACTGGACCCTGGCTTGCTCATCTCCTGGTGGGGCGATCCTGAGGACAGTGATCTGGTACTAACACACAGCAAAACCCATCTCCCCCATCAGGAGCCCTGGTGAATATCAGTTAGTACTTATACACCTCAGTGTCATCCACCTGCTTGTATACCTATTCTGCCGGTTGGTGGGAGCCTCTTTACTGTTATAGCTATTGGTTTCCAAGCCTGACCATGACCTTCCCTTTCCTGGCCAGCCAGGTTGCAAGAGTCAGGTATGGATTTGGGGGGGTTTAATGTTGTGGGGGTTTTTTTGCATGGTGTCCCCTTTAAAAACCCATATCAGACTATTGGCTAGGAAAAAGGTTTAGTATGCATTTTGGGGAGAACCCCATGCCATTTTTGTTTGTTTTCTTGTATGCTTAAAATAAAAACCAAGCCCATTGAGAGGATAAGTTATATGTTTCAGGGGGGACTCCACACTTTGTTTTCACTTCTGCAGGGCATGTGGCTGTGTTTGGTTTAAAAGATGGGGGTACCTATTTGTTGCCTACCCCTTTCTTGGCAACCCAGTATAGGGATCTGGTGTATGTTTTGGGGGACCAAATTAAATAAAATACCCTTATCCTAGATAATGACTCAGTATAGATCTTTAAGGGGGTCTCCATGCATAAAACAGCAGAAAAACAGTGTTGCACCCCCCCTCCCCAATATCTATTCCAAGCTGTTATCAGGGCATGCAGCCAGGCTGGACAAGAAGGCAAGGGGCAGTGAGCATGCCCCCCTCCTGAACTTGCCCTCAAAATTGGGAGAGTACCAGGAGGCCCGCATGTTATTGCACCTTGCTCCCATGTTGATGGAGACTAGGGTCTCATTTATATATTGCTGATCTGATGGATGTGAGAGCCTGTATAGAGAGACACTTATAATCTGGAAGCCTCCTTTAAAATAAAGGAGCCCCCGAACAGTTGTCCCTAAATGAGTATGGCACACATAATAACCTCAATACTCATTCAGAAGGAAATAGTAAATAATAAACACACCATTGAAATCGTATTATAGAAAAACAATTGTCAATCACAATGAACAACAGCTCAATTACCCATTGAAATGTAACTGACTACCCAGGCATGAAAATCCTCTCCTTCTGGACACCCATTGCAATTGACAGCTGACATTTCATCTGACAGTTCCCCGGCATTGCTGGAATGTAAACAGCAATGTCAGGGAACCTGGATAGTATCATGGACCTAAAATGGTCATGACCATATTTGGTCAATGACATCATCAGGGGTCCACTGACTGCTTTGTTTACAAACATAAGCTGGCTGGGGGGTGGAAACATCATTTAGTGGCAATAGTTTTGTCACTTTTGTTGGAGTACACACCAGGGGCAAACTGACAGCTCATGGGGCCCCTGGGCAATAGGGGATCATGGGGCCCCTGTGTCCTTGCCCAAACTCAGAGCCTATGAAAAAGGTACCAGGGGCATCTCATGGGGCCCGCTACTGACCCTGGGCCCTCGGGCAATGCCCGAGTTTCCAAATGGTCAGTCCGCCCCTGGTACACACTACAGGTGTGCCATATCAACTGCAGGTTCAAGGCGCCCTCTAAGCATGTTATTTAACCCCTTCCCACCTGCTCTGGTGTCCCTTTAAACAGTGTGGAATGACCCAGGGGCACGAAGGATTAGCAATGACATGACCGCTTTCACAGTGTGAAGAAATGTCATCAGCACACCAAGGATTCCTCAAACAGGTCCAAAGTTTTATTCCATGATCACATAGTGTAAACAAAGGCAACGTTCCAGAGCCAAACAGGGCCCCTTTTTCTCAGCTACTGTCACAGTGGTCACATGATCAGAAGCCAGTCCCACCAGCAACCGATCTTTAACCCAGACAAAGAGCTGTCTTTGACAGCTCGGTCTTTGTGTTGGGAGCTCACAGTGAGCGTGTTCTCAGCACATAAACATCGGCCTTTCAATGACACATATGTTTTGTGGGATGTAAAGCACACTCTTTTGTTGCTGCATATATGTTAGGTAGTTGTAAAGGGGTTAAAGTAATTTTGAATTTTAATGTTGTCCTCCATGCTGAATTAGAAGATCTGCTCTCCATTGAACTTTGGTGCATATCCCCCATAGCAGTGCCTAGCTACCCACTTCCATTTTTTACCAAAAACTTGCACATTGGTCTTGAAAAAGGCCAGAAAAAAGATTCCGCTCCTACAGACTTGGGTGAGGTTGGGGCAGCAGAAAAACGAAAAATGATTTTGTCGTTGTTCACCAAAATCCCGGCAAACCAAACTTTTCTTGGTTGTACAGGAGTTGAAGTCAGAATGAACAAGTAAAAAAAAAGACAGAAGCAGTTTGAAACAGCTTGATGCAAGTCAGAAAAGTGCTAAAGGTAGGTCAGAAGCAGATGTGAAGGAACTCTAAAGCATCTAAAACTGATCTCAAATGCCAGCTAAATGCCCATGCAGGGGCGGACTGACAACTCATGGGGCCCCCGGGCAATTGGGGATCATGGGGCTCCTGTGTCCTTGCCCAAACTCAAAAAAGCCTATGAAAAAGGTACCAGGGGCATTTCAAGGGGCCCCCTACTGACCCCGGGCCCTCGGGCAGTGCCCGAGTTTCCAACTGGTCAGTCCGCCCCTGTGCCCATGAAAGCATAGTCTTTGCCCATCTACAGCCCTTCATGACTTTCCAAAGCAAAATATTACATTCATGTCATCTGATAGGGAATAAAAAACAGCTAAAACAAATGTACAGTAACATTTAAATCTGAAATCAATTTATTGTTTTTCTCATCTTTCTGCTTCTTTATTTAGAAAGTCAATACCTGGGATGTGAATAAGTGAATATGTCAGGCAGGCCCTTGAACTATATAGTTGTTGGTTGAACTAAAAGAGGTGGATTTATGGTTTCAAATGCAGCTGTATTTAATGACAAACTGTACTTCCTTAGACCCCAGTCTGCATAGAACATATTGATACTTGCTGACCAGGGGCGGACTGAAAACTCATGGGGCCCCCGGGCAATAGGGGATCATGGGGCCCCTGTGTCCTTGCCCAAACTCAAAACAGCCTATGAAAAAGGTACCAGGGGCATCTCATGGGGCCCCCTACTGACCCCGGGCCCTCAGGCAGTGCCCGAGTTTCCAAATGGTCAGTCTGCCCCTGTTGCTGACTTAAAATCAGAATCCACAGACAGCTTAACTCTTCAATAAGAGGTTGAATCCAGCATTGTTTTACTTCAGATAAGCACAGGCAGAGTATGTTTTTCCAGTCTTTTGAAGTGTTAGAAGACAATGAAGCCCTTTTCTGTGATGAAAGTGAAACTATTCTAAACAACCACAAAGGAGCAAGAAGGGTCTAGCTAGAGACTTTATTAACCTCCTTAGCGGTATTCCTGAGTGTAGCTCGGGGTAAAATTTCAATACCAAAAGCAGTAACCCCGAGCTACACTCGGGCTTACCATGCGGCGTTGCTCAGGGGGTCCCTGCAGCACTTACCTTGTCCTTCGCTCCCGCAATGTGTCCCCTGCAGCGTCCCCGGCCATCTCCTCTGGCCGATGCCGGCATCCGGCTTCTGTGTTCCGGTCCCTGTGACGTCGGGACGTACGGGCGCCAAAACCGGCGTGAAATTTGAAATTTTTTAAAAATGTCATTTTTGCTGTCATTGCTGTTTCAATGCATTTCACATACATTTTGTCCCTACTGCTTTGTCCGGCGCCCTGCCTGCATTTTGACTGTTCTTTCTGCCTGGAAACTTAGAAAAGTCCATGGCGTCCAAAAAGCGTCCCTTTACGTCAAAAGCGGTTTTAGAACAGCGATAGTAAATCAGAACCACTTGCAGAATTGAGTGATAATGATTCGTGGGGAAATTCGTCTGAAAAACGATTTTGCGACTTTGCTCAGCAATGTGCGAATTTGCCTCTGTATTTCAAATTTCAGTGTTTTTGGTTTGATTATATTATTGAATTAAATTTATTATTATTATATTATTATTTTTTATGATTATTTATTATATTATAATTTATGATTTCGTGTTTCACGTTTTATCATACCCAGGATGTTTACTAGACTCTTGTTCGGACAGATTTCAGTGAGTTATTCCTAAAAATTACAGCCTACAATAAAAAATGACATATTTCCATGCAAAAAAATGATACCGCTTTCAGCACAAAAAATCGGAAAGAATCATACCGCCAGGGAGGTTAAGTAGAGACAAAATGTGAGGGGAAAAAAGAGGAACATGTAGTATAAAAGGCACAGGCTGCCATGGAAGCACACTTCCCACCTACTGCATGCAGATACAGCTGTATTAATAATACAATGCAATACACAGAAACAACAATGAAGCACATAATATATGGGACACAATAGAGTGTACAGACAGATTCTAATGTGTGTGAATTATTTCAGATTGCATAATGCAAGGTGTCCTTTGTGGAGCATATATATATATATATATATATATATATATATATATATATATATACAGTATATATATATATATATTCCATTTTCCATAAATCAGTCCTACTGAGTAGAACTGTTTTAATAAACCAGGCGTGCAATAAATTGATGTCTACACTTCAAACATGATATTGTTTCTCTGCAGTCTACCAAGCCCACATGCTATGAAGCCCAGTGGGGTTTCTTATACTATGTAACTGCTTGAAAATTCATTAAAATATAGAATAGTGGCACCATATATTATAAAGCTTCTATGATCAGCTCCATCAGACTCATCCCCAAATGACCGATCTCTGTAATCTTCCATCTTTGAATCAATCAAAATTGCAACAGTTCGATGTATATTGCTATGCTTTGTAAAACCGGTTAAGGCCTTGGTTGCCTCTCGGTAGTATTAACTTTCCTAGGATAGAAATGTTTATGGTCTTCTATATGATGAAAGAATTAAGGGGTAAAAGAAGCATCTTTTCTTTATTAGTCTAAATGAGAACTGTGAAAATCCACTGGGGCCGGTTTAGCAAATAAGTAGACGCAGTTCAATCAGCAGAGTGAATGTTCGCTGATCAGAAATGTATGGTTGCTTTGCAAAGTAAATTTCTGTTCATTTTAATACCCAATCAGGTGCCAGGAAAAAAAATGAACATACACTTCTCTAAGCAGTCTCTTGTCCTTTATTAAGAGCTCATTTACTAAACTGAGTGAGAATTATCTTTGCAAAGTGGATAGATAGATAGATAGATAGATAGATAGATAGATAGATAGATAGATAAATAGATAGATAGATAGCAGGGGCAGACTGACCATTTGGAAACTCCGGCACTGCCCGAGGGCCCGGAGTCAGTAGGGGGTCCTGGTACCTTTTTCATAGGCTTTTTTGAGTTTGGTCAAGGACACAGGGACCCCATGATCCCCTATTGCCCAGGGGCCCCATGAGCTGTCAGTCTCCAACAAAAGTGACAAAACTATTGCCACTAATAGATAGATAGATAGATAGATAGATAGATAGATATGATAGATATTGTGACCGTGTGAGGTCCTGCCACTGTGTAAATAGTTGTAAGGACACAGGTTTCACAAGTATACAGAGTGCAGGACCCCGAATTATTGATTATTTTAATGCTTTCTCTAGATTTTGGTATTCCCAGATTGGACTCCGTAGTTTGCAGATTTTAAAGTGCTTTGGTAGGAATCTCCAATCCAGTCTTGTTAAAGACCAGCAGCTTGTGTGTCCAGAACACAACCCTTGTAATGAGGGCTTGGGAATAGCTTCAGAGCTCCAGCAAAAAGGGATGTATGCTCCGATTCTGGAGACAGAACCCTTTCTGGAGAGCTGTGTGTTCCTGCCTCTCTTGGTCTCCCAGACCCACTGTCAGGGCTCCCAGGGTATGACCAGAAGTATGTGACTGACACAGGGAAACGCAGACTCCAGATATGATATAAACAATATAATTTATTAACACTAACAATACATAAACGCAGTGCAATACTAAAACATAAACACAGTGCAAACGAACCAAACTAAACCACCCACAGATAACAATACATACAATGCAAGCGTCGTCAGGCAGGCCGGGTCAATAACAGGAGGTCAGAACGTATGGGGGTTAAGCAGGAGAATGGTCAGACAAAGCCAGGGATCAGAGCAGGAGAATGGTCAGACAAAGCCAGGGATCAGAGCAGGAGAATGGTCAGACAAAGCCAGGGATCAGAGCAGGGTCAGCAACGAATCAGACAGGAACAGGAACAGGAACAGGATTGCAGGAACAGGATACAGGGCCCAGGAGAAACACACACCAAGGCAGAGTCTGCAGGTCTGGCCATCCCTTAAATACACCAGCATAAGCAGTTTCAGGTGTTTGGTTGGCTGCAAGGTTGAGTCTCTGATTGCTGGGAGCACCCGCTGGCCAGCCCTGGTACTGCAGCCCATAAGGCAGGTGAGTCCCACCATTGCTGGCCAGTCCATTCCTGACAGTACCCCCCCCTCAAGGAGCGGCCTCAGGACGCTCCAAACAGTCCTAGCTGGGCAAAATGTTCCACCGCCCGGGTCTGGTAACTGGCGGGATATCAAAGACTGGCACACCGGGCAGGACTCCGGGTAGCGGCAAACCGGGCAGGACTCCGGGCAGACGCACATCGGGCAGCGGCACACCGGGCAGAGGCACATCGGGCAGCGGCACTCCGGGCAGAGGCACATCAGGCTGGACTCCGGGCAGAGGCACATCGGGCTGGACTCCGGGCAGAGGCACATCGGGCTGGACTCCGAGCAGAGGCACATCGGGCTGGACTCCGGGCAGAGGCACATCGGGCTGGACTCCGGGCAGAGGCACATCGGGCTGGACTCCGGGCAGAGGCACATCGGGCTGGACTCCGGGCAGAGGCACATCGGGCTGGACTCCGGGCAGAGGCACATCGGGCTGGACTCCGGGCAGAGGCACATCGGATCACCAGGCGGAGCAGCAGGCACCGGGCCCCCAGGCGGAGCAGCAGGCACCGGGCCCCCAGGCGGAGCATCAGGCACCGGGCCCCCAGGCGGAGCAGCAGGCACCGGGCCCCCAGGCGGGGCGACAGGCACCGGGCCCCCAGGCGGGGCGACAGGCATCGGGCCCCCAGGCGGGGCGACAGGCATTGGGCCCCCAGGCGGAGGGGCAACAGGCATCGGGCCCCCTGGTGGAGCGGAGGGCGCCGGACCCCCAGGCGGAGTGACAGGTCTCGGGACCCCAGGCGGAGCGGCGGGCGCCGGACTCCCAGGCGGAGCGACAGGTCTCAGGCCCCCAGGCGGAGCGACAGGTCTCGGACCCCCAGGCGGAGCGACAGGTCTCGGACCCCCAGGCGGAGCGACAGGTCTCAGGCCCCCAGGCGGAGCGACAGGTCTCAGGCCCCCAGGCGGAGCGGCGGGCGCCGGACCCCCAGGCGGAGCGGCGGGCGCCGGACCCCCAGGCGGAGCAGCGGGCGCCGGACCCCCAGGTGGAGCGACAGGTCTCAGGCCCCCAGGCGGAGCGGCGGGCGCCGGACCCCCAGGCGGAGCGGCGGGCACCGAGTCACCAGGCACGACAGTGGGCTCCGAGTCAACTGGCATGACCGCTGGCACTGGGTCAGACATTGGATCGTCTTGCTGGACAGCGGGCATCGGGTCACCAGGCATCAGGTCATTTGGCTCAACAGCGGGCACTGCGTCATCTGGCAAGGCAGTGGGCTCCGAGTCAACTGGCATGACCGTGGGCACTGGGTCAGACATTGGATCATCTGGCTGGACAGCGGGCATCGGGTCACCAGGCATCAGGTCATTTGGCTGGAGAGCGGGCACCGTGTCATCTGGCAAGGCAGTGGGCACCAAGTCACCAGGCACGACAGTGGGCTCTGAGTCAATTGGCACGACAGCGGGCACCGGGTCATCAGGTACCGGATTGTCTGGCTCAACAGCGGGCATCGGGTCACCAGGTATGACAGCGGGCACTGGGTCACCAGGCATCAGGTCATTTGGCTTGCCAGCGGGCACCGCGTCATCTGGCAAGGCAGTGGGCACCGAGTCACCAGGCACGACAGCGGGCTCTGAGTCAATTGGCACGACAGCGGGCACCGGATCAGGTACCGGATCGTCTGGCTCGACAGCAGGCACCGGGTCATCTGGCGCTGGATCGTCTGGCTCGACAGCGGGCATCGGGTCACCAGGCATGACAGCGGGCACTGGGTCATCAGGCATTGGATTGTCTGGCTCGACAGCGGGCACCGCGTCATCTGGCAAGGCAGTGGGCACCAAGTCACCAGGCACGGCAGTGGGCTCTGAGTAAATTGGCACGACAGCGGGCACCGGGTCATCAGGTACCGGATTGTCTGGCTCGACAGCGGGCATCGGGTCACCAGGTATGACAGCGGGCACTGGGTCACCAGGTATCAGGTCATTTGGCTTGCCAGCGGGCACCACGTCATCTGGCAAGGCAGTGGGCACCGAGTCACCAGGCACGACAGCGGGCTCTGAGTCAATTGGCACGACAGCGGGCACCGGATCAGGTACCGGATCGTCTGGCTCGACAGCAGGCACCGGGTCATCTGGCACTGGATCGTCTGGCTCGACAGCGGGCATCGGGTCACCAGGCTTGACAGCGGGCACTGGGTCATCAGGCATTGGATCGTCTGGCTCGACAGTGGGCATCGGGTCACCAGGTATGACAGCGGGCACCGGGTCATCAGGTACCGGATCGTCTGGATCAACAGCGGGCATCGAGTCAACTGGCCTAATAGGATCATCAGGCTGGATCAGTTCATCAGGCTGGATCAGTTCATCAGGCTGGGTAGAAACATCATGCTGGGTAGAGGCATCAGGCTGGATAGAGGCATCAGGCTGAGTAGAGGTATCAGGCTGAGTAGAGGCATCAGGCTGAGTAGAGGCATCAGGCTGAGTAGAGGCATCAGGCTGAGTAGAGGCATCAGGTTGGGTACAGGCATCAGGCTGGGTACAGGCATCAGGCTGGGTAGAGGCATCAGGCTGGGTACAGACCTCAGGCTGAAGTGCGGGTGCCGAGGCACCTGGCTGAACCACGGAAGGCAGGTTCTCAGACGGTAAGCTCACCGGTTTGGATACTGGCAGGATGGTATTGGTTGGAAACAATTTTCACTTTTTTCTGGTTTTAACTACTGGAGCACTGCAAGTAAACGCAGGTCTGCAAACGAATGGAGCAGCTGGAGACAGAGAAAAGCTGGAGGATGGAACAGAGGAGGGAGCAGTTGCTACAGAGGGCTTTTTTACAGGGTTAAAGGCAGGATAGGTGCAGCGAGTGGGAACAGGGTACTGACATGCGGTAGATAGCAGGGCAGGAGGAGCTGTTGGGAATGCAGGAATAGAGCTTTGAGGAAATAGATTAGAAGCAGGACTGGGTTTTTGTAAGCTGACTGAGGCTGGGTGCAACAAACCTGACCATGTCTGCAGTATGGGTTGAACAAAGCTGAGCTTACACAAAGCCTGTCTGGTCAATGACTGCACTGCGTTTATACAATCTCTTAGTACCTGTGGTGAACATACAGAATAACGCTCCAGAAAGTAACCCACATCATCCTCTAATAACCATACCAGGGACTCTACCTGGTTGGCACTAAATGGTGGCAAAAATTCATCCCTGCATTTGGGGGTACCAGATGAAACCAACTCAGCACAAACCTGAATCAAAGGCTGCACCTCAGAGAACTCTGTGCCCTGATCTACTAGAACATGAGCGAGCCGTATACATTCTAGTAGTTGTTCCCGGGGATACTCCTTCAGAGTTTGATAAGCATACTCTCTGTCTTCAAACACTAGCAGATATAAATACACAACCTCATCAAGATCCATCCTTCCCAGTAACAAGCCAAGATGGCTTCCCTGTGCAGCCACTTCTGGTCAGGATTGGCCTTGGTGTAATGTCAGGGCTCCCAGGGTATGACCAGAGGTATGTGACTGACGCAGGGAAACACAGACTCCAGATATGATATAAACAATATAATTTATTAACACTAACAATACAAACATAAACGCAGTGCAATACTAAAACATAACACAGTGCAAACGAACCAAACTAAACCACCCACAGATAACAAAACATACAATGCAAGCATCGTCAGGCAGGCCGGGTCAATAACAGGAGGTCAAAACGTATGGGGGTTAAGCAGGAGAATGGTCAGACAAAGAAAGGGATCAGAGCAGGGGAATGGTCAGACAAAGCCAGGGATCAGAGCAGGGGAATGGTCAGACAAAGCCAGGGATCAGAGCAGGAGAATGGTCAGACAAAGCCAGGGATCAGAGCAGGGGAATGGTCAGACAAAGCCAGGGATCAGAGCAGGGTCAGCAACGAATCAGACAGGAACAGGAACAGGATTGCAGGATTGCAGGAACAGGATACAGGGCCCAGGAGAAACACACACCAAGGCAGAGTCTGCAGGTCTGGCCATCCCTTAAATACACCAGCATAAGCAGTTTCAGGTGTTTGGCTGGCTGCAAGGTTGAGTCTCTGATTGCTGGGTGCACCCGCTGGCCAGCCCTGGTACTGCAGCCCATAAGGCAGGTGAGTCCCACCATTGCTGGCCAGTCCATTCCTGACACCCACATAGTTGTCCCAACTTGTCCAGTCCTTGGTCAAGGAATACCCACCACCATTTTGTGCATTCCTTGCTCAAATATTGGGAATGTGAGGGAGAGTGCTTGGAGGAAGAGAAATTTGAGGCATATATTGCTGTTATTGAACCTGAGCTTGTCATCGGCTATATAAGGGGGGTGGTAGTAGCATCACTGACCAAATATTGTCATGACCGTATTTGGCCATTGTCACTGCCCAAATATAGCCAGTGATATCGCTGCTGTCTTTGACCCTTTGCGTAAGGTAAAACTCCATGAAATGTTGTTTTCTCCCAAGCAGTGGGGCTGTGCCCAAACTGCATGAGTTAACTGCTCCATTGGTCTAGGACAGGGGTGGACTGACAACTCATGGGACCCCTGGGCAATAGGGGATCATGGGGTCCCTGTGTCCTTGCCCAAACTCAAAAAAGCCTATGAAAAAGATACCAGGGGCATCTCATGGGGCCCCCTACTGACCCCGGGCCCTCGGGCAGTGCCTGAGTTTCCAAATGGTCAGTCCACCCGTGGTCTAGGAGCGCATCAAAAAGCTATACTTACCCCATCCTCCAGAAAACCATACTCCCCCATTTCCAGTGCTGGACAGTGCTGGACTGTTCCTGCTGTCCTCACACCCAGCATCAGTCCATAGGTGTGCTGACATCAGGAACAGTTCATTCACAAAATGCTCTTGGAGGGCTGGCAGATTAGGTAAGGATATATCTGCTCTGCAATCCTCTAGACAAAAATGAGCAGTTGCCCCATGCAGTGTAGGCACATCCCCACTGCATGGGAAAATAAAAAATGTTGCCACGAGTTCTTCTTCAAGTGGTGCATATTGCTGGTGATGCCATTGATTCCAAGTGATGCTGCAGATGCAAGCACTCGCAGCTTCCTTAGGAATCAGTAACAACAGGCAGTTGTCATATAAAAAAGTGGTAGAAATATTTTCAATATCATATCAATATCATTTTTGGCTCCAGCCAAACAGGGGGCTGAATAGGCAAAAGTTTAGGCCGCCTTAACACCCAAGCAGCCAGAAACACTCTTGCTAATCCCTACTTGTGAGTTAGGAACTGCACTATATTGAGGTGCCTAGATGGAACAGTGTGGCTTCACTGATAGTTAACAATGAATGCAACAAAAACTTCTGTTTTCAAACTGAGTTAAAACAGTTAAGTTAGGTGTCAGGAATCAGGGTATGACCAGAGGTGTGTGGACTGACACAGGGAAACGCAGGCTTCAGATATGTTATAAACAATATAATTTATTAAGACTAACAATACAAAACGCAGTGCAAAACTAAACCTAAACACAGTGCAAACAAACCAAACCAAACCACCCACAGATAACAATACATACAATGGAAGAGTCATCAGGCAGGCCGGGTCAGTAGCAAACTGGCAAACGGAGTACCAGGAACAGAAAGAGAATGGTCAGGGTCACAAGCCAGGGATCAAACAGGAGAAGTCAGCAGAGGTCAGGATCAGGCAGGGTCGGCAACAAGTCAGACAGAAACAGGAACAGGAATACAGGATACAAGATACAGGGGCCCATGGAGAAACACACACCACGGCCCTGACTGTGAGTCTGGCCATTCCTTAAATACAACCCCCGCAAACAGCTTCAGGTGTTTGGCTGATTGCAGGGGTGAGTCTCTGATTGCTGAGAGCACCCGCTGGCCAGCCCTTGTACTGCAGCCCACAAGGCAGGTGAGTCCCACCATTACTGGCAAGTCCATTCCTGACATTAGGTGTTTTCTTGCTGACTAGCTTACAAGTATGCTAGGGAACTTTTGTATTGTATTATATATTTGCAATTTATGAAAATTTTGCATTTTCACTTTCAGCCAGCTTGGACCTTTTCAAGTGTTTTTCAGTCTATTTATATCTTCCCCTGTTGTTTATCGAGCACAATAGCTGAAGCAGAAATTTATTCATACAACAGATCAGAGCAGTGCTTCCTTCCTCCCTCCAGACAAGGGGCACTGTGGGACATTTCAAGTAGAAAGAGGGGGTGTGAAAGCAAGCAATGGAGTTGATTTACTAAAAGTGTAGAATTCAAAATCTGGTGCAGCTGTGTATGGTAGCCAATCAGCTTTTAACTTGTTAAATTAAGCTTTGACAATAAAATCTGAAATTGATTTGTTTCTATAAACAGCTGCACCAGATTTATCACTCTACACGTTTAGTAAATCAACCCCTGTGTCTGCTGTGCCATCTCTTTAAAAAAAATATAATGTGAATCCTTTGTCACCCTCTTTTAAATGGTAATTGTTAGTCAAAGATTTTTCCTAAAAGGATAAAAAACAACATCCATTCAAAAAGGTATCAAATAAATAAAATGTTCATAGAACCATTATAGTCTCTCTTTTAATTCAAATGTAATTAATGATTTTGTGGCTTTTTCTTTTTTTGCTCTGCAGCAGATTTATTTAGCTACAATGTGAAAAACAGCTTTTATTAGGCGTGTAGTACTGAGTGTTTCTGGGCCCCGGGAAGGAAATACTAAATAAACAAACTTCTATTGCTTGCCTTGTTAGCGGCACCATGAAGAATGTTAGTCTTGAATGTTTCTCTCCCACACAGGAAGACATTTTTGTTCATAAATCCATGTGACATTGCATGTGATAAGGCGGGTTCTGAATATACTGTATATCATTACATGAGTGCTGCTGTGAAAGGGACCTTATAAAATAATAAGTCAAGCGCCTGAAGAAGGAGTCCTGCGTGGCCCCAGAACATTTTTATGCTGTGATGTTATTGTTGAACCACATCAACCCCTTGGGACATACCCTGGGGAGGACTGACAACTCATGGGGCCCCTGTGTCCTTGCCCAAACTAAAAAAAAACTATGATAAAGGTACCAGGGGCATCTCATGGGGCCCCCTACTGACCCTGGGCCCTCGGGCAGTGCCCGAGTTTCCAAATGATCAGTCCGCCCCTGGACATACCCATACATCCTTGGGTTGAAGTGACTGTACCAGGATGATGACAATGGGCTGTTCTGTAGAAGTGATCCAAGTGGCTATGCAGCCACCCAATCACTTCTACAGAGAATGAAAGGCTCCCATCCACTGCCACCTGCCTCATTTATCCAGCTCTCCCAAGCATTCAGGTAGCTTGGTACTGCCAATGCTTGGTGTGCTGAGGAGACGAGAGGGGAAGAGGATACATCCATACCCGCCTCCCCTCTCTGATGTAAGAAACAAGAAGCAAAGATGATTTTGTCGATTCCAGTTTTGGTTTGTTGTTTACAAGCCTTTACCGGCAAGACTGCAATCCTTATATATACATTGTGTTTTTGAAGTGGTTTACCGGGGTTATGGCTGCAGCAATATGTAGTAAATTAACATTTTCTGAAGCCACTGGTTTTTCTGATAAAAGTGATCCAAGTGGCTGATTAGAAGCACTTTTAGAAGCAGCAGGAGGGGACCCGCACCCCTGATTGATTTTTGGTTGTTCTTGGGCTTACCTGTCTCATTGGGGAGCCCAGGAACCGATCCAGCGTTTACGGCGGCTGACCACATAGGTTAGCAGATACCAGATTGTCTTTGTTCACCTCTATGAGCTAGGAGGAAGGAAGTGATGTGATGACATCACTTCCGGTTTACAGCAGATGTATTGCTGTCGCAAGGAATGTAAACATCCTTTGTGGCAGCAAGAGACAAGTCCTTTTATTAGAGAGATCCAGGGTCTATTAGACCCCAGACCTCTCCTCTGACCTGACACAGATTGGTCTGATCAGCTGCTTTGCTGGCTGGCCAAACAACACAAAGCTGAAACAGGAGCAGATGAGATACTCATCATTTCCGGTTTCTTAGACCATAGATATCATTGGGGACCTTATGGTCCGCCAAGATCTCTGTGGTCAGCCGGCAGAACTCGGGTTCCCTTGGTCAAGCTCAAAAATTGTCAGAAGGCCTTAGAAGGGGGAGACTCCCCTTCTGTCATTGGTTAATGCAATCCAGCATCTAATTATCTGCTATGATTGTTTTTACAAAAAAGAGAATCGCTGGCAAAAAATAAAGATACCGGGAAGATGCCTTCAGGCATCATCTCAGTACAATTACTGCAACTCAAGGACTTACAGGGACCTCCCCTCCACCAAGTACAGACCCCCATCCCCACCAGGTATAGTCCCTCCTCAGTACAGACCTCCCCTCCACCAAGTAAATACCCCCATCCCCAACAGGTATAGTCCCTCCTCAGTACAGACCTCCCCTCCACCAAGTATAGACTCCCATCCCCACCAGCTATAGTCCCTCCTCAGTACAGACCTCCCCTCCACCAAATATAGACCCCCATCCCCACCAGGTATAGTCCCTCCTCAGTACAGACCTCCCCTCCACCAAGTATAGACCCCCATCCCCACCAGGTATAGTCCCTCCTCAGTACAGACCTCCCCTCCACCAAGTATAGACCCCCATCCCCACCAGGTATAGTCCCTCCTCAGTACAGACCCCCCTTCTCAAGTACAGACCTCATTCCTCACTAAGTATAGATCCCTCTCTCCCTCAGTATAGACCCCCCTCCCACTAAGTAAAGACCCTTGCTCATCATTATAGACCCCTCGCTCTCAGTACAGACCCCCCCTTCCACTTGTGCTAGTAGGGAGGTGATGGGGTCGGATATGTGCTGAGGGAACGCTTTGGGAGGGGAGAGGGCTTGTGCTCTTGTGTGGGGTCAGATTTCAAATCCAAAACCATCTTCTAGCATAGATCCTCTCCCCTCCCAAGGTTCTCCTTCAGCACATATCCTCTTAACCCCCCATTCATTTTTTTTAACTTGCCCCCCTTCGCAGTCACTCTGTCCCCCACCTCTGCCCAGGAACAATATAAGAAAATTGGTACAGACCTCAGATCAGCACAGACATGCACAGAGGGGTTTCTCCTCCTCATGTGTACATGTAGACAGTGGAGGAGAAGGTGGTGGCTTCGGTGCGCTCTGCTGGTAACCAGTCGAGGACAGAGCTGCGGATCAGTTTCACTGGTGTGGTATCAGCTCCAGTGCCCCTGCCAATGGACCCTGCTTCGGTCTGCCTCTCTATAGCAATGCCACTGCGCACACAATGAGCAGAGCTGAGCGCCAGCCGCTTCCTAGGCCCAGCACTCAGATCACTCTGATCAGTGGAGGTTCCTTCCTCGTCCAGCCACTCAGCACCTCCTCTCTATCGGCTCTGATCTGGCTGTGTGTGCCCTGCAGATAACAGCTTCTGTGTGCATACCACGTCCTGTGTCACTTCTGCCGGTCGGTGGCATCACCCCCCTGAAAAATGTCACCCTAGGAAAGTGCCTTGTTTGCCTCACGATAAATACGCCCCTGGCTGGAATTCACCCATGGCACATAGTTCCACTATACACAGTATGCCAAGAGGTTCCAGAAACAGTTCCACCAGCATTAATTGCATGGAAAGGGTAGCTGGTATAATTCACGGCCAGCCAGGTACCCAGGAAAGTGATATAACTAGAGATGAGCGAATTATTCAAAAATTTGTTTCGGCTGATTCGCCGAATTTGCGGGAGAAATTCGATTCGATGCAAATTTATTCGCCACGAATTTAACTTATTAAAAGGGTTTCTAGGCTTCAGAGAGCCTTTATATTAGTGCAGAACACTGTACCTTTAATTTAAATGCCCTTGGAGTCTGCTGGGGAAGAGAAATAATACTGTCAGTCAGTATGACATGCAGATGAGTGCCGTCGATCTTAGAATCACCGCACACTTCACTCATTTGGGCAGTCACGGGGCACGAAGAAGAAGAAGAAGAAGAATGAAAAGAAGAATGAAAAGAAGAAGAAGAAGAATGAAAAGAAGAAGAAGAAGAATGAAAAGAAGAATGAAAAGAAGAAGAAGAAGAATGAAAAGAAGAAGAAGAATAATGAAAAGAAGAAGAGGAAGAATGAAAAGAAGAATGAGAAGAAGAATGAAAAGAAGAATGAAAATAAGAATGAGATGAATGAAAAGAAGAATGAAAAGAAGAAGAAGAATGAAAAGAAGAAGAAGAAGAATGAAAAGAAGAAGAGGAAGAATGAAAAGAAGAATGAGAAGAATGAAAAGAAGAATGAGAAGAATGAAAAGAAGAATGAGAAGAATGAAAAGAAGAAGAAGAAGAATGAAAAGACGAATGAAAAGTAGAAGTAGAAGAATAAAAAGAAGAAGAAGAAGAATGAAAAGAAGAATGAAAAGAAGAAGAAGAAGAATGAAAAGAAGAAGAAGAAGAATGAAAAGAAGAATGAAAAGAAGAAGAAGAAGAATGAAAAGAAGAATGAAAAGAAGAAGAAGAAGAATGAAAAGAAGAAGAATGAAAAGAAGAATGAAAAGAAGAAGAAGAAGAATGAAATGAAGAAGAAGAAGAAGAAGAATGAAAAGAAGAAGAAGAATGAAAAGAAGAAGAATGAAAAGAAGAATGAAAAGAAGAAGAATGAAAAGAAGAAGAAGAAGAATGAAAAGAAGAAGAAGAAGAATGAAAAGAAGAATGAGAAGAAGAATGAAAAGAAGAATTAAAAGAAGAATGAGAAGAATGAAAAGAAGAATGAAAAGAAGAAGAAAAAGAATGAAAAGAAGAAGAATGAAAAGAAGAAGAAGAATGAAAAGAAGAAGAAGAAAAATGAAAAGAAGAAGAAGAAGAATGAAAAGAAGAATGAAAAGAAGAAGAAGAAGAATGAAAAGGAGAAGAAGAATAATGAAAAGAAGAATGAAAAGAAGAAGAAGAAGAATGAAAAGAAGAATGAAAAGAAGAAGAATGAAAAGAAGAAGAAGAAGAATGAAAAGAAGAAGAAGAAGAATGAAAAGAAGAATGAAAAGAAGAAGAATGAAAAGAAGAAGAAGAATGAAAAGAAGAATGAAAAGAAGAAGAAGAAGAATGAAAAGAAGAAGAATGAAAAAAAGAAGAAGAAGAATGAAAACAAGAATGAAAAGAAGAAGCAGAAGAATGAGAAGAAGAAGAATGAAAAGAAGAATGAAAAGAAGAAGAAGAAGAATGAAAAGAAGAAGAATGAAAAGAAGAATGAAAAGAAGAAGAATGAAAAGAAGAAGAATGAAAAAAAGAATGAAAAGAAGAAGAAGAAGAATGAAAAGAAGAGGAAGAAGAATGAAAAGAAGAAGAAGAAGAATGAAAAGAAGAATGAAAAGAAGAATTAAAAGAAGAATGAGAAGAATGAAAAGAAGAATGAAAAGAAGAAGAAGAAGAATGAAAAGAAGAAGAAGAAGAATGAAAAGAAGAATGAAAAGAAGAAGAAGAAGAATGAAAAGAAGAAGAAGAAGAATGAAAAGAAGAATGAAAAGAAGAAGAAGAAGAATGAAAAGAAGAAGAAGAAGAATGAAAAGAAGAAGAAGAAGAAGAATGAAAAGAAGAAGAAGAAGAATGAAAAGAAGAAGAAGGAGAATGAAAAGAAGAATGAAAAGAAGAAGAAAAAGAATGAAAAGAAGAAGAAGAAGAATGAAAAGAAGAAGAAGAAGAATGAAAAGAAGAATGAAAAGAAGAAGAAGAAGAATGAAAAGAAGAGGAATGAAAAGAAGAATGAAAAGAAGAAGAAGAAGAATGAAAAGAAGAAGAAGAAGAATGAAAAGAAGAAGAATGAAAAGAAGAATGAAAAGAAGAAGAAGAAGAATGAAAAGAAGAAGAAGAAGAATGAAAAGAAGAATGAAAAGAAGAAGAAGAAGAATGAAAAGAAGAAGAAGAATGAAAAGAAGAAGAATTCCAGTACAGCAAAAAGTGTATCTGCAGAGAGCTCCGCTATTTCTGACAGTTCTCTGACAGTTCCTTCACATTTACAGCGGTTGAAACATTGTATCTATTTATTTCCGAATAAAAACATCTGTATCCTAAATGGAAACAAATAGATACAATGTTTCAACCGCTGTAAATGAACTGTCAGAACTGTCAGAAATAGCGGAGCTCTCTGCAGTGACACTTTTGCCGGCTGATCGGGGAAAATTCGATTCGTGCACCCGAAGTTTGTTAAAATTCGGATTCGATGCGAATCAAATTTTTCCTGATATTCGAAACGAATTCCACTTCGCCAAGTTCGATTCGCTCATCTCTAGATATAACCCTCTTGGGGAAAAGGTTCTTTGTAACCTCAACAGGGGGTCTCCTTAGTCCTGGGTCCCTAGTCGGTGAGAAGATAGCTGGCCCCCAGGTCCCTCCAGGAGCCCAAGTCACAGTGGTTCCCATTGCACTCGGCATAGCATCAACCTTTTATATTCTACCAAAAATGGGTATTATCCACTTAAAGACCACCTTGTAGCGGATATACTGCTACAGGGCAGTCCTCCTGTGCAAAATCTTGTATATAAACATGATTCTGCACTTCCACCAAGGGGGTATGCAAGCACGCCGCTGGCGGGATGCTTTGGCTGTGATTATTCACAGCATAAACCCATCTGCAGGTGCCAAGCGGTGGATTTCCACCAGCACCCACCGATCGATGGGCAGAGATACAGAAGCTCTGTAAATAAGACAGAGCTCTGTTCTGACACGGGGGAAGTGATGGATACCAAAGTAGGGAATAAGATTCATCACTTCCCTTAGTAAAACCACTACACAGTGTACTGTAAAACACTAGCTAGGCACACAGTTAACCCTTTGATCGCATTAGATGTTTAACCTCTTCCTAGTCAGTTTCATTAGTACAGTGTCAGTGCATATTTTTAGCACTGATCACTGGTTCCCACAAAGTGTCAGTTAGTGTCCGATTGTCTGCCACAATATTGCAGTCCCACTATAAGTAGCTGATCGCCACCATTACTAGTATATAAAAAAAAACACAAAGAAATAAAAACTCCAGTATATATACCATAGTCTGTAGACACTATAACTTTTGCCCAAACCAATTAATATACCCTTATTGGGATTTTTTTACCAAAAATATGTAGCATAATACATATTGGCCTAAATTTATGAAGAAATTAGATTTTTTTATTGTTTTTATTAGATATCTTTTATAGCAGAAAGTAAAAAATATTTTCAAAATTGTCGGTATTTTTTTGTTTCAAGCACAAAAAATTTAAAACACAGAGGTGATCAAATACCACAAAAAGAAGTATCTATTTGTGGGGGAAAAAAATAACAAATTTTATTTGGGTACATCATTTCAGTCAGTTAAAATAAATCAGTGCCGCGTCGCAAAAAATTACCTGGCAATGAAGGTGGGTAAATCTTCCGGAGGTCAAGTGGTCAAATGAGCTTGTATGCACTAAAATCCATCAAGTTTAATATTTGTGTTTTTTCCTAAAAATTTGTGTCGAAAAAATGGCTGCAGAAATATAGTGTGACATTACAACAACCACTGTAATATTCTCTGCTTTCAACATATATATAATGTTTGGAGGGTTCTAAGTCATTTTCATGTATGTGTGAAGTGTCAAAATTGGCCTGGGAAGGTGGTTAAAAAAACTTTTGGACATTGTCTTAGAGATCCTTGGTGTGCTGGCAATATACTGTATATCTTGGCCACTTATAAACCGGTGTTTTCACTGAGGAATATGATAACTTCAGAAAGCGTAAGAGCTCATGTACACTGCAGCTGATAAACTCACGTTTAGGATCTGTTCAGCGTTTTTGTCAGCAGCCCCTGAACTCTCCCTAATGTTCTCCTATGTGTCCATGTACACATCGTCCTTTACAGTCGTTTACAAGCATTTGAGTTTACAGTCGTTTTTTTGAACGCACCAAACTTGCGTTCAGCTGTCGATTTTACCAGCGTTTCAAATGCAAACCGCTTGTAAATGCGGCAAATCACGTTTATGAGTGTTTGCGGTTGAATTTTTTTTTTCAACTCTTCCAGTTCCCGATGCTGTCCAGAGCCTTTTTTTCATCATGAAAAATGCATGCAAAGCGTTTTCAAGGTACTCAGATGGACAAAACACTGAACACAGGATGTTCCTACCAAGCTTGTCACACATTGTAATGACCAATTCACACCTCAGACCTCTCCCACCCTTGGAAACAAAAGATATGTCATTGACTATTCACACCTCAGACCTCTCCCACCCTTGGAAACAAAAGATATGTTAATGACCATTCACACCTCACATTCCTCATGAAGACCCCCTGACAGGTGGCCTTAATGACTCCCTCCACCAGACACCTTTCCCACCCTTGGAAACAAAAGAAATGTTAATGAGCAACTCACACCTAAGCTAATCTCAACACATACTTCTGTCTCTGCTTCTACTCTCTGTATTTCTCTGAAACAGTCTGAAATAGTTAATCATTTACCACTTTTCAGTGCATTCTGGGCATTTGGGAGGTTCTTCTGTGCTTATCTTTAAAAAAACGCTTCTAAATGTAAACGCGCATAAACGCGTTATGCAAACGCTGCTAAACATACATTTTTTAACATACATTTTCCAGCAGTAAGTTTGCATCATTCAGAAGTGTCCCGTGTACATGGAGCCTAAAGCTAAAATCCAAATATATAAAAAAACTAATGAATGCAACTCCATATTTATAAATATTTCATTAAATGCAACCAACTTAAGTACCTGAATTTAACCTGGTATCATCTTCTTGCAGTTCCTGTGCAGCAGGGCTGGGGTGTGGCAGGAAGAAACAGAACAAAGAAGCATGCTTATAGGAGGAGATAGCAGAATGACAGATAAGCTCATCAGTCTTCTGAGTCCTTCCTTTTTTTTTTTACTGTCCAATCACAAAGTAGAGAGACAATGAAAGTGAAAGTGAAACCGCAGCAGAGAAAGATCAGGTCCCCTACATTACCAGTCATTATTGTGCTGTGTAATTCTCAAGATTGAAAAATAAACTGAATAAAATTGGTATCCAAATATTACAAACAAAAAAAATTGTGAAAATTATGAAAATTAATTAAATATGTGAAAAATTGTGAAAAAAATTAATACCCTATCCCTTGACACTTAAAAGTCCTATGTTCACCCTTGAAAGTTCAAAATATAAATCATGAAATCATGAATTAGTGCAGCACTCCGTGTACACTCCGATATAAAACACTACTCCGTGGACACGCGGCGATATTGGATTTCATTTTTGGACTATCACATTGAGAATTATTTGAAGGGATTTACTGACACTAAACAGGATTCATGATTTTAATATATGTGAGTTTTATGGTATCCCTTGAATAATTCAGTACAATAAGGCTATAAATAGCATAAAGATACACTTTTCCCCAAAAATTGTAAAAACTGTGAATAAAAATATGCTAATACCAATATTCCCAAAAGTATATATCACACAAATATATTAAAAGAAAAAAAAAATTCAAAATGTAACAGTCCAAAGATAGATAAGAAATAAAATTAAATAAATAATGTTATAAAAAGTCACTCTGTGCCAAATTCAATCATCAATCTTCATATTCAGCCTTTCAATGGCTCAAAGAAACCTCAACATAAAAAGAAAAATCACATAGTGCATTATCTTAAATAAAATATAAATGAAACAGATGTGAATTCTAAAATGGCCGCCGGATCACTTATGATTAAGTCAGTGCCCGAGTTTCCAAATGGTCAGTCCGCCCCTGCTCTAAACCTTTTTTATTCCAGCATGACTGTGCCCCCATTTACAAAGGCAGGGTCATCAAGACATGGTTTGATGAGTTTGGTGTGGAGGAACTCAGGTGGCCTGCACAGAGCCCTGTCCCCACACGACTGTATAGCTTTAGATGGAATGCCAATCCAACATCAGTAAAACAAAGTCAACTCCATCAAAACATGGTTTGACCAGTTTTTTGAGTAGGAACTTAAGTGGCCTGCACAAAACCATGACCTCAACCCTACTGAATTTCGTAAATTGGATAAATTGGCAAGACATTGCGTCACATACTTTGGTTGAAGGCCAGGCTGATGAGAGGGCTGCCCTTGAGGCTGAGGTACAAGGCCCAAAGAAGCACAGGTGCCGATAGCTTGATAATCGGTGCTTGCCATGGTCAGAGATGTAGTCAAGGTGAGCCGGAGTCATACACAGTGAGACAGCAGCGTGGTAGGGAGGCAGGCCTGGGTCAGTAGAGTGAGGTCCAGTAGCAAGCTGAGGTCAGCACCAGAAAATCAGGCAGAAAATAGTCAGAGGTAAGCCGAGGTCAGCACTAGGAGATCAGGCAGAGAGTAATTTAAGGTAAGCCGAGGTCAGAATCTGGAATACACAGAGCAAGGTCACCAGCAAGCTGGGTCAGCAATGGAAGATTGGTCAGTACAAGCAGGAACACAGGAACACGGGTGTCAGACACCACCTGGCGGTACCTCTAGCACTTCACAGAACAGGATTCCCCAGAGCGCAGAATCTAAGCCCCAGTCTGCTGTTCACCAGGGCCCCTGATGGTGGGGATGGACTTGGAGCAGAGTGAGACCAGGTCGCGGCCCCTGAGTACACCCACCCGTGGTAGAGGGATCCGTCAGAAGTGTGTACAGGTGGAGAGCCTGACGTGAAGAGCCTGAGCAGTGGTGACCGGATCCGTGCAGGGAGGATGGATAGCAGGGCAATAAGCATGGTCACACAGGCCAGTTCGGTAACAGTGGGATCAGTGTGGTACAAGGCAGCAGACAAAGAATAGTCAAGTCACTTGCCGGGTTCGGTAACAGGAGTTCAGATCAGTAGAATTGTCCAGAAGAGTAGTCAAACGAGCCAGGGGTCAGAGCAGGAGAAGTCAGCGAAGTCAGGATCCAGCAGGGTCAGCAACGAATCAATCAGCAGGAAACACACTAGCAGGAACAGGGTAAGAAGACCATACGGCAACTTGTGTCTGTGCAGGGCTGGTTTAAATAGCCCACCCGGCACTGACAGGCGCTCCTGGGTCCTAGTGCCTGCCCAGTGCCGTCATAGGTGACAGGCGCGCCTGGGTCCTAGTGCCCGCCTACCTGCATGTCTTGTCGGACACCTACGCATGTGCAGACTCATGCGTCGCGGTGATCCCTGACAACGGGTCACAGGAAGCTGAAGAACAACCAACAATTAGTACACAGCAGAGTCTGCTTTAAATAGGCAGCTTGGCACCCATGTGGGAAGACGTGTACACCGATGCGTGATGGTGCATAGGAATGCGCCTACATGTCAGTGCGTGCTAGATATTAGCCTGGGCTTGTCTGTGTGCTGCACACGTGAATGAGCATTAGCTGAAGAAGAATCTGCATGAGCTGAAGAAGAATTAGCATCAGCTGCACTAGTTTCCTGACACGTTGTGAGCCAGGTCTTCTCATCCAACATCAGTACCTCACCTCAAAAATGCTCTTTTAGCCGAATAGCCACCAATTCCTACAGACACGCTCCACAATCTTGTAGAAAGTCTTCCTAGAGGAGGGGAGACTGTTATAGCTTCAAGGGGGGAAGCAACTCAACATTAATACCCATGGTTTTGAAATGGGATGCCCAATAAGCTCATAAAGGTAAGATGGTCAATCATTAGTAAGGTGCTCACCATACTTTGGCCATGCAGTGTGGTTGCAAAGGGTCAGCCTAGCTCAAAGTATTTCAAGAAAACTGCAACATTTCTAATGAAAATGCTTCTTCTAACCATGTGACTATTACAGTTGCAAGAAAAAGTATGTGAACCCCTTGGAATTACTTGGAGTTTTGCATGAATTGGGCATAAAATGTGCTCTGAACATCATCTAAGTCACAACAATAGAACACAGTCTGCTGAACATAATACTACACAAACATTAGATGTTGCCATGGTTTAATTGCACATAACATGTAAACATTCACAGTGCAGGGAGGAAAAAGTATGTGAGGCCCTAGCTTAATGACTTCTCCCAGAGCTAATTGGAGCCAGGAGTGAGCCAACCTTGACTCCAATCAGTGTGATGATATTGGATGTGTTGCTGACAGCTGTCCTGCCCTTAAAAAACACACATCTGTTTTGGGTTTACTGGTTTCAAGAAGCACTGTCTGATGTGAACCATGCATCGCAGAAAAGAGCTCTCAGAAGACCTACGATCAAGAATTGTTGACTTGCATGAAGCTGAAAAGGGTTACAAAAGTATCTCCAAAAGCCTTGACAGACTGTCTACAAATGGAGAAAGTTAAGCACTGTTGCTACTCTCCCTAGGCGTGGTCGTCCTGTAAAAATGACTGCAAGAGCACAGCGCAGAATGCTGCATGAGGTAAAGAAGAATCCCAGAGTGTCAGCTAAAGACCTACAGAAATCTCTGGCACATGCTAACATTTTTGTTGACACATCTACAATAAGGAAAACATTAAACAAGAATGGAGTACATGGGAGGACACCACGGAGGAAGCCATTGCTGTCCAAAAAGAATATTGCAGCACGTTTGAAGTTTGCAAAAGAGCACCTGGATGTTCCACAGCACTACTGGCAAAATATACTGTGGACAGATGAAACCAAGATTGAGTTGTTTGGGAAGAACACACAACACTATGTGTGGAGAAAAAAAGGCACAGCACACCAACATCAAAACCTCATCCCCACTGTAAAACATGGCGGAGGGAGCATCATGGTTTGGGGCTGCTTTGCTGCCTCAGGGCCTGGACGGATTGTTGTCATTGATGGGAAAATGAATTCCAGAGTTTATCAAGACATTTTGCAGGAAAACGTACGACCATCTGTCCGCCAACTGAAGCTCCGCAGAGGATGGGTGATGCAACAGGACAATGAACCAAAGCATACAAGTAATTCAACAAAACAATGGCTGCAACAGCACAGAATACGCCTTCTGGAGTGGCCCAGTCAGAGTCCTGACCTCAACCCCATTGAAATGCTGTGGCATGACCTTAAGAGAGCGATTCACAACAGACATCCCAAGAATATTGCTACACTGAAACAGTTTTGTGAAGAGGAGTGGTCCAAAATTACTCCAGATCGTTGTGCAGGTCTGATCTGCAACTACAGGAAACGTTTGGTTGAGGTTATTGCTGCCAAAGGAGGGTCAACCAGTTATTAAGTCCAAAGGTTCACATACTTTTTCCTGCCTGCACTGTGAATGTTTACATGTTATGTGCAATTAAACCATGGCAACATCTAATGTTTGTGTAGTATTATGTTCAGCAGACTGTGTTCTTCTATTGTTGTGACTTAGATGACTTTCAGAGCACATTTTATGCCCAATTCATGCAAAACTCCACGTAATCCCAAGGGGTTCACATACTTTTTCTTGCAACTGTATAGGCAGACCCACCCACTTAGCATTCACTTAAAAAGCTTACAGGAAGAGTCCCCAATGAAACTTGCCCAAGACATTCCATTGTAAGTATTCTCCTCGGGGAGGAGCTTTATTTATTTTTTTCAAAACCAGTCCCTCACTTTAAAGGGTTGATCTTACCAAATTCAACCATTCATTAATAATAATGTCTTCCCTTCTTTTTCCATTAGACCAGAGTTCTGCTTTATTACTGCTTTCTCCGAGACTATACATCCTAGCTAATTTACAAGACAGAAAACAGCTCAGACACTGAGTGTATTTACTTGAACAAATTCATCATTAGGATATAAATGAATAATGTATGTAAACAGAAAGACATATCGCCTCAAAGGACATTTGTGTGATCTATATTCTGGCTGTGAAAAGACGGAAACAATAGGTACTCCAAAGGACAAAGAGAAAACAAGCACAAAGACTGTCAAGTTCACTCTGGAGGGGGAGATTATCATGCTGTCCGCAGCGCAGGACTTGGAGATGAAAAATAATTTAAGTGAGTGTGCGGCCCCTTCAAGCCACCTTGACAGGCGAGTGCATCGTTTACAGAACAATGAGAAATTCAGGAACGCAGAGATCAAACAGTGTAATTAAAGCTGCAGAATTTCATGCAAGCTGCCATGTACAGTATTGAGTTCTTGAAGCAGAGGATATTTATGAGCATGACTTCTATCACAAATCTGGGAAACGCAAGGGGTATATTTGTTAATTAAGGGCACCTTCCATGAGATGGAACATGGAGGATGTCTTTACTGTTCTTCACTCCTGAAAATGCTAAATCCTTGACTCTGCGGCTTCAGTATTTTGAATTATTGGCCTGGAATGGGTTTAAAGATAAGGACCACTGACTTAATTGATTTACATTGTTCCAGATTGGTGATCAGAGGTATAGAAGCCAGAGAGCCAGCTTTAAATATTTCTGCTGGGTAGTCAAAAAGTGCAACCTGAAAAAGAAGAGGCTTTGTACTAAACTAAGCCACCACCAATATTTCTGTAACACCCTGCTATAATGCAAGTTGTAGGATGGTAATAGAAACACAAGATGTCAGTGTCCTGCAATTCAATGGTACTCCCACTCTGTAGAACAGCCACGTGGACCTTGTTTTCTGAACCACAGGACTTTGCTTGGGAGCTGTGTACCAGAGGACTACATATCCCAGAGGAGTTGGTGTGTGGGTGGGAGCATTTATGTACAGAAGCCCAGGAGACTGGAGAGGAGGTGATAGGGAAAAGAGCTGGAGAGCAGATGGCGAGGGATATTTATGAGCCTGAAAATGCTAAATCTTTGACTCTGCGGCTTCAGTATTTTGAATTATTGGCCTGGAATGGGTTTAAAGATAAGGACCACTGACTTAATTGATTTACATTGTTCCAGATTGGTGATCAGAAGTATAGAAGCCAGAGAGTCAGCTTTAAATATTTCTGCTGGGTAGTCAAAAAGTGCAACCTGAAAAAGAAGAGGCTTTGTACTAAACTAAGCCACCACCAATTTCTCTGTAACACCCTGCTATAATACAAGTTGTAGGATGGTAATAGAAACACAAAATGTCAGTGTCCTGCAATTCAGTGGTACTCCTACTCTGTAGAACAGCCCCGTGGACCTTGTATTCTGAACCACAGGACTTTGCTTGGGAGCTGTGTACCAGAGGACTACATATCCCAGAGGAGTTGGTGTGTGGGTGGGAGCATTTATGTACAGAAGCCCAGGAGACTGGAGAGGAGGTGATAGGGAAAAGAGCTGGAGAGCAGATGGCGAGGGATATTTATGAGCCTGAAAATGCTAAATCTTTGACTCTGCGGCTTCAGTATTTTGAATTATTGGCCTGGAATGGGTTTAAAGATAAGGACCACTGACTTAATTGATTTACATTGTTCCAGATTGGTGATCAGAAGTATAGAAGCCAGAGAGTCAGCTTTAAATATTTCTGCTGGGTAGTCAAAAAGTGCAACCTGAAAAAGAAGAGGCTTTGTACTAAACTAAGCCACCACCAATTTCTCTGTAACACCCTGCTATAATACAAGTTGTAGGATGGTAATAGAAACACAAAATGTCAGTGTCCTGCAATTCAGTGGTACTCCTACTCTGTAGAACAGCCCCGTGGACCTTGTATTCTGAACCACAGGACTTTGCTTGGGAGCTGTGTACCAGAGGACTACATATCCCAGAGGAGTTGGTGTGTGGGTGGGAGCATTTATGTACAGAAGCCCAGGAGACTGGAGAGGAGGTGATAGGGAAAAGAGCTGGAGAGCAGATGGCGAGGGATATTTATGAGCATGACTTCTATCACAAATCTGGGAAACGCAAGGAGTATATTTGTTAATTAAGGGCACCTTCCATGAGATGGAACATGGAGGATGTTTTTAATGTTCTCTACTCCTGAAAATGCTAAATCCTTGACTCTGCGGCTTCAGTATTTTGAATCATTGGCCTGGAATGGGTTTAAAGATAAGGACCTCTGACTTAATTGATTTACATTGTTCCAGATTGGTGATCAGAAGTATAGAAGCCAGAGTCAGCTTTAAACATTTCTTCTGGGGAGTCAAAAAATGCAACCTGAAAAAAAGAAGAGGCTTTGTACTAAACTAAGCAACCACCACTTTCTCTGTAACACCCTGCTATAATACAAGTTGTAGGATGGTAATAGAAACACAAGATGGCAGTGTTCTGCAATTCAGTGGCACTCATACTCTGTAGAACAGCCCCATGGACCTTGTATTCTGAACCCTCAGGACTTTGCTTGGGAGCCGTGTACCAGATGACTACATTTCCCAGAGGAGTCGGTGTGTGGGTGGGATCATTTATGTACAGAAGCCCAGTAGACTGGGCAGGAAGTGATAGGGAAAAGATCTGGAGAGCAGGGAGAGGAATATTAATGAGCATGACTACTATCATACATCTGGAAAACACAAGGGGTATATTCATGAATTAAGGGCACCTTCCATGAGATGGAACATGGAGGATGTTTTTACTGATCTTTACTCCTGAAAATGCCAAATCCTTGGCTCTGTGGTTTCAGTATTTTGAGTCATTGGCCTGGAATAGGTTTAAAGATAAGGACCTCTGACTTAATTGTTCTACATTATTCGAGGTTAGTGATCAGAAGTATAGAAGCCAGAGAGTCAGCTTTAAATATTTCTGTTGGGGAGTCAAAAAGTGCAACCCGAAAAAGAAGAGGCTTTGTACCAAACTAAGCCACTACCAATTCCTTTGTAACACCCTGCTATAATGCAAGATGTAGGATGTTGCTAGAAACACAAGATGGCAGTAACCTGCAATTCAGTGGCACTCACACTCTGTAGAACAGTCATTACATTACATTACATTACATCGAGTTTATATAGCGCCAAAGGGTTTGCTCAGCGCTGTACAATAGAGGGGGGGACAATACATGAAACATTACAGCAACTATAAACAGCACACGAGGGGTTATAGGGCCCTACTCTTTCGAGCTTACAATCTAGGAGGGAGGGGTAGTGGTACAGGAGGAAGTGGCTGTGGGGGATGGAGTGGTAGGAGGAATGAAGGAGAGCAGCAGTTAGGTGAGGGTGGGGTAGGCTTCCCTGAAGAGGTGGGTTTTCAGGGAGCGCCTGAAGGTGAGAAGGGAAGGTGACAGTCTGATGGATTGGGGTAGTGAGTTCCAGAGGATGGGGGAGGACCTGGAGAAGTCTTGCAGACGTGCGTGTGAGGAGGAGACCAGTGAGCAAGATAGAAGGAGGTCCTGTGAAGAGCGAAGGGTACGGGTAGGGTGGTACTTGGGAATCAGGTCGGTTATGTAGTTAGGGGCAGTGTTGTGAACGGCTTTGTAGGTCAGAGTGAGTAGTTTGAATTTGATGCGTTGGGCGATAGGGAGACAGTGGAGGGATAGGCAGAGGGGGGTGGCAGAGGTGGAGCGGTTGGTGAGGTGGATGAGTCTAGCCGCTGAGTTCAGGATGGTCTGAAGCGGGGAGAGCCTGCACTGGGGTAGGCCGGTGAGGAGGGAGTTGCAGTAGTCAAGGCGTGAGATAATCAGGGAGTGTACGAGTAGTTTAGTGCTGTCTGGGGTAAGGAAGGTGCGTATTTTGGCGATATTGCGGAGGTGGAGCCTGCATGTGTTTGTAAGTGATTTGACATGAGGTTGGAAGGAGAGGTTAGAGTCCAGAATGACTCCAAGGACTTTGGCTTGCGGGGCGGGATTGATGGTGGTGATGTTAGTAGTGATGGATAGGATGGGGGGGGGCACCGGCAGGGGGGAAGACGAGAAGCTCGGTTTTGGAGAGGTTAAGCTTGAGGAAATGAAGCGACATCCAGTCAGAGATGTCGTTTAGGAGGTGAGTAATGCGGGCGGAGAAAGTGGAGGTGAGGTGAGTGTCATCGGTGTAGAGGTGGTAGTTGAAGCCGTGGGAGTGTATGAGTTTGCCAAGGGAGGAGGTGTAGATGGAGAAGAGAAGGGGTCCAAGGACAGAGCCCTGGGGCGATATTGCGGAGGTGGAGCCTGCATGTGTTTGTAAGTGATTTGACATGAGGTTGGAAGGAGAGGTTAGAGTCCAGAATGACTCCAAGGACTTTGGCTTGCGGGGCGGGATTGATGGTGGTGATGTTAGTAGTGATGGATAGGATGGGGGGGGGCACCGGCAGGGGGGAAGACGAGAAGCTCGGTTTTGGAGAGGTTAAGCTTGAGGAAATGGAGCGACATCCAGTCAGAGATGTCGTTTAGGAGGTGAGTAATGCGGGCGGAGAAAGTGGAGGTGAGGTGGGGGGTGGAGAGGTAAATTTGAGTGTCATCAGCGTAGAGGTGGTAGTTGAAGCCATGGGAGTGTATGAGTTTGCCAAGGGAGGAGGTGTAGATGGAGAAGAGAAGGGGTCCAAGGACAGAGCCCTGGGGGACCCCAACAGAGAGGGGGAGGGAAGGGGAGGTGGCAGCATTGTAGGAAACGCTGAAGGAGCGTCGGGATAGGTAAGAGGAGAACCAGGAGAGAGAACCAGTCCCATGGAACCCTCAGGACTTTGCTTGGGAGTAGTGTACCAGAAGACTACATTTCCCAGAGGAGTTGGTGTGTGGGAGGGGCATTTAAATGCAGAAGCCCAGGAGACTGGAGAGGAAGTGATAGGGAAAAGAGCTGGAGAGCAGAAGGAGTGGGAGAATTGTGGTACTGTCTGAGAATCGAACCAGGCGCAGAGCTAGAGAGAGGAGAGGCAAGGAAGAGTCGCTGACTGCTAGCTTTGACACCCTGTTCAGTAAGACGGTCTGCCAGCAGGTGGCCCAGAGTGCAGTGACAGGACGGAATGCTGCAAGTGAGACTGGAAAACCTGTGGGGGCCCTCTCTCTCCGAGAGAGAAACAGCCAGCCCTGCTGGAAGCCACCGATCGGGTGAGAGAGTTCCATACACCAGCTAAACAAGTGAACACTGACATTCTTCTCCTATCTACCACCCTCCTGCGCACAATTGTGGACATCACATATTGTTAACATGTGTTGTGGCCTAGTTCCCCATGTGTTGTGGCCACTACTGTTGAACACATCTGCAGAACAGTCCAATTATCAGAGCTGACCACAGTGCATGCCTTCTGCAGACCAAACCACCCTTAACCATTAGCCTACCTTCTTAAAGGAACCTCTACCACCATTGCCATAAGTTACTGCAGCCTAGAGTGGAGATATCCTTCTTGCCAGAAACTTCTGACACCTTTCTGCTTCAAATTTTTAACCTGCTCAGTGCATTAATGGGACTCCACCCAGGTCAAGTGCCACCTAAAGGGATAGTACTTGTCCTTCCTCCTTCTTTCCCTTGTATTAATCCTTTGAGGGACTTACACCTTCATCTCTTCCTACTTCAACTGGGCCCCAACAAGCATGCAGAAGATTCCTCACTGCACTTAAAGGGACATTGACTACGTTGGTCAAAGAGCTCTTTCCTATTTCAGAATTAAACCTTGCCATCAGATTCTGAGGGCCCAAAGTGATATAGTTCAAACGTTGGTCGTTTTCTTGCTCAGTGGGGATTAGAAACACCTCACGTTGGAGGTATTGGGTTAACTTCTGAAATGCAGGCATGCTAACACTGATTAAGATTCTGCTGTATGTGTTGTTTCTTTGCTTAACCCCTTCACACCTACTGTATGCAAATATGCTGCCCCACTGGACTGTGCTTCTTTCTGAGGACCTGCTAATTTGTATACATATCTCTGAGCTGGGAGCACGCTGCATGGTGCGCTCCCAGCACAGTGATCAGAGTCTCATTGAGAGCCCAGGGTCCTGTGGTAATGATCGTGACCTGGAACTCTCAATTCTGGGTCACCTGATAGCTGTGATAGCCTCTGGCTGGCTATCACAGTGATCAGTCACTGTGAATCTTACCCCCATGTTTTCTCTCTCTGAATGGAGGAGAGAGATTCATTGCATCTCTCGCTGTCCTTTCAGAGAGAAAAAAAAAAGTGTGTGTAAAAAACATAAATAAATAGATAATAGAAAAATGAAAAAAAAAACCAAAAAACAAAACCCTAGATCAAGAGTTGATCTATGTCAGTGCAAGGGTTAGTGTATGGGTCAAAAATCAGGGACAAGGGTCAGGGTCAGTATTTTTTTTTTAATTATTAAATTAGTATTAGTGTCAGTGTGTTTTAGGCAAGATATAAAAAAAAGTAAAATGAGCACTATTGTTTCTGGGCCGTACTATGGGTACAAACAACAGCTAACATACACATACAGTATGCAGTATGGCTGCAATCTTCAGGAGCAGGAGAACTTATTTTGAGTTGTTCTTTGATGGTAGGTTATGGTAATAGCAAGAAATACACAGCTAAATTTAAAAAAAAATTTTTTTACTATTTTGGGCCAGTTTTTCTTTGATAGTAAAAAAAAGATTAGGAGATATCCATTACCATTCACCACCAAATGAAAGCCGAATTTGTTCTGAAAAAAAAAAACAATGTATAATCCACCTGGATGCACAAAGTAGTTGTGATGATATGTATGGTTTTACTAAAACATGTCAAAGTTGCAAAATTGTGCTTAGGCATTTAGATTTGTTTTAGGCATGAAGGGGTTAAAGTTGCTAAGTTGCCAATACACACACCTATGCTACTTTGTGCTGTTTAATGAAGCTTACATTGAAGTTTAATATAAACATCACATGAGTTTGCGCCAATCTGTGTGTGAGTTTATGGTGGTAATTTACTCTGTTCAGATCAGTATTGTGGTGTCGGTGGGGGATGGGCTTTCAGAAAGGGTTCCAGAATGACAGGGAGGCCGAAAATAACTCAGTGACTCCTAGGGAGTAGTACTCCACCCAGAGGCGTAGCTAGGATATTTTGCACCCGGGGACGATCGGCCACCTCATGACACCCCCCCCTGCTTCATATGGTCCCTTTAGAAACCCCCCCATCCCTATCACATTGCCCCCCCCCCTTCATCCATGGCACTACTCACCCGGCTCGGCTCTCCCCTCGTCCCCTCCGGCACATGCCCGGCTCACTGCCCTCCTCTCCGCTCCTCTCTCCTTTCATAACTCACTGTGGATGGCAGACGTATCAGATGACACATGCCTGATGAAGGGTCCTGCGAGACTCCGAAACGTTGCCTTGCTGTAACTATGTGATGGTTTATTAAAACCTTTGGACCCATATTGGTGATCCTTGGTGTGCTGGTGACATTTTTTCCTTCCTCGTATCAGATGACACGTCTGCTGCAGCCGTTGCAGTGATCTTGTGTCCTCATTTTGGCGCCCCTGTACCTTGGCGCCCGGGTACATATGTACCCCCCTGCCCCCCCTAGCTACGCCTCTGACTACACCTCTACTTTGATCAAGGGCCTTCTGAAGGATCTTCACAGTTGACACATCTGGGAGAGCTAGGTGCCTGCATCCCCCAATGCAGTCTATAGTTCTTTCCACTGAACCTTCCATCACTGTTATACCTATAGAGGTGTGGGTTTCTGGAAAAGTTCTTGGAGCTTATTTTGGCAGCCTAAAAAATTCCAAGAACCATGCAAAAAAAGCAAAGCAGTACACCAGTATCCTATTATGGATATGTTACCTCTTGTGCATCCAGCACCCCTGGATAATGCAAGATTCCAAAACCCTTTTGAAGAGGGACACCTTGATGCCCCTGAATCAAGGTTCCTTATATTTGGTGTGCAGGGCCGGTGCTGGACTATTTTGCGCCATAGGTAAGATCAGCTGCTTGCACCCCCCCCCCCAAAAAAAAAACAAAATTTAAAACAGAAAATATTAAATCAACAAAACATGAAACTGCTACATTTATTTAAATTTGCAAAAATAAGTGCCATAAGAAGCCACCAGCACCAATATTAAAGACAAAATCAGTGTCACGGATGGACTGTATCTGTGGTTGGCAGTGGCAAGGTGACAGTTGTAGTGCGTGGAGGATGATGGATCCTCACTCTGACAGATCCCAGGCTGGAATTCCCCAGGCAATGGGGGGAGGTAAAACATGATGGATCCACACTCTGACAGATCCCAGGCTGGGATTCCCCAGGCAATGGGGGGAGGTAAAACATGATGGATCCACGCTCTGACAGATCCCAGGCTGGGGGGAGGTAAAATGCTGTGACAGCAGAGAGCTGAACTGAGCGATCCTACACAGTGACAGATCTGACATAACACACCACCACCAACACTGGCACACATCCGCAGGCACTACAAGGGAAGGCTGTGGGATCGTGATGATGTCATTGCACATGTGATGGATGTCCAACCAGCCGGGTCACATTCGCACAGTCACGAGTCAGACATTACCTTCTCTCACAGGCACAGCTCTGCCTCTGCTGATGAATGGGAAGAGATGAGCTGGAACTCCGCAGTGAACAACAGTCACCAGCCGGCTTGGAGTAAGGGACTGAGTCTAAGAGGAATACTAGAAGGAGCAGCAGCTCAGCTGCTACACTGGCCCCAGACACCTGGCATCTTCCTCTCTCCTTTTTTCCTACCCTCTGCTGCCCTTCCTCTCATGACGTGGCGGCATCCCAGACAAAGAAAGAGTGCCAGCCTGACTGCACCCAGGCTTCCCTAGGTGGCAGTGCACCCTAGGCAGCCGCCTAGTTTGCTTAGTGGAAGCACTTGGTATGGCATTCCTTCTCTACTTGTTATCTTGTGCTCTTTACTCAAGGCCCCCTCGTAGAGGCTCTTTACATGCACATGAGCTGATTAATAGGAGACACTGCACCACCAGCTAACCTTTAGGATCTATCACCAATCATCTGTGCTCTGCAAACCTCAAAAGTCACAACTGGCTGACTTGTAAGATCATCCTGTAAAAGGAAGAACATTGTAAAGAGGTCAACTACAAGCTGGATGTAAGGGGGTATTAGAACATGGAATAGAATAGCAATAAAAGTGAGCGCTCTAAGATAAGCAGCTGGACACTCAAGGAAACTGTCAGGAATGGACTTGCCAATAATGGTGGGACTCACCTGCCTTGTGGGCTGCAGTACCAGGGCTGGCCAGCGGGTGCTCTCAGCAATCAGAGACTCAACCCTGCAGTCAGCCAAACACTAGAAGCTGATTACGGAAGGTGTATTTAAGGGATGGCCAGACCTGCAGTCTGTGCCTTGGTGTGTCTTTTTCCATGGGCCCCTGTATCTTGTTACCTGCATTCCTGTTCCTGCCTGACTGACTTGTTGCCGACCCTGCCTGATCCTGACCTCTGCTGACTTCTCCTGTTTGATCCCTGGCTTGTGACCCTGACCATTCTCTCCGCCTGCTCCTCCTGTACCTACCTGCCCGATAGTTATTGACCCGGCCTGCCTGACGACGTTGTGCTCTATATGTGTATGTACCTGTGTATCTTTATCAGTTTAGGTTTGGGTTTGTTTCACCTTGTATGTATTTGTGTTAGGTTGGGGTTTGGTGCACTGCGTTTATGTTTGTATTGTTAGTCTTAATAAATCGTCTTATTTATACCATATCTGAAACCTGCGTTTCCCTGTGTCAGTCCACACACTTCTGGTCACACCCGCATCCCTGACAGAAACCAAATAAAACCTTGTCATAAACATATAATAGAAAAGTGCAGCGCTAATCAATAAAAATATGCAGATTAAAGTATTGTCCCCAATAATAAAAGCATATATCAGTGACAGTCTATATAGTGAAGATAAAGTGGTATAATAATTCAATCCAGTGGCGCTGCTCCCAGTGGTAAGGTAAGAATTACGCACTCACCAGAAGCGTAATTCAATTACGCAATCTGTAAAACAACACAGGTCTCCTTCACAGATATAGGTCCTGACTGGAACTCGGTGGTTCTCCCTCAGGATGGTAAGATTAGGAGCCCTCAGAGGTGTAGAATGATCCAGCTGGCCAGAGGTCCCTTTAAGGGATAGGTGGGTACAGATGCCTGCTTACAGGAGCTTAAATAAATTTAGCAATTTCATGTTTTGTTGGTTTAATATTTTCTACTGTTTTTTTAATTTTTTTTTAATTGTTAATTTATTTATTTTGGGGGGGGGGCAAGTAGCTGGTCTAGCCTAGGGAGCAAAATATTGTAGCACCGGCCCTGCATACCAAATATAAGGAACCTTGATTCAGGGGCATCAAGGTGTCCCTCTTCAGAAGGGTTTTGGAATCTTGCATCATCTAGGGGTCCTGTATGCACAAGAGGCAGGGGCTCACTGCCCGAGGGCCCAGGGTCAGTAGGGGGCCCCATGAGATGCTCCTGGTACCTTTTTCATAGGCTTTTTTGAGTTTGGACAAGGACACAGGGGCCCCATGATCCCCTATTCCCCGGGGGCCCCATAAATTGTCAGTCCGCCCCTGAAAAGAGGTAAAATATCCATAACAGGATACTGGTATACTGGTTTGCTTTTTTTGCATGGTTCTCAGAATTTTTTCAGGCAGCCAAAATAATACAAATTAAAATAAATTTAGCAGTTTCATGTTTTGTTGATTTAATATTTTCTACAGTTATTTTTATTTTTTTATTTTTATTTTTTTTGGGCAGCAAGTAGCTGGTCTTGCCTAAGGAGCAAAATAGTCTAGCAACAAAAATTTAAATAAATTTAGCAGTTTCATGTTTTGTTGATTTAATATTTTCTACTGTTTTTTTTTTATTTGTTTTTTTTTTATTTATTAATTTATTTATTTTTGAGGGGGGGAGTAGCTGGTCTTGCCTAGGGCGCAAAATAGTGTAGCACAGGCCCTGCATACCAAATATAAGGAACCTTGATTCAGGGGCATCAAGGTGTCCATCTTCATAAGGGTTTTGGAATCTTGCATCATCTAGGGGTCCTGTATGCACAAGAGGTAAAATATCCATAACAGGATACTGGTATACTGGTTTGCTTTTTTTGCATGGTTCTCAGAATTTTTTTTAGGCAGCCAAAATAATACAAATTAAAATAAATTTAGCAGTTTCGTGTTTTGTTGATTTAATATTTTCTACTGTTTTTATTTATTTATTTATTTTTTGGAGGGGCAAGTAGCTGGTCTTGCCTAAAGAGCAAAATAGTCTAGCAACAAAAGTTAAAATAAATTTAGCAGTTCATGGGTGTAAAAGCAATCAGTGTAAAAAAAAAAAAAATCATCATCACCCCCCACAAGTAGTACAGTGTCACCATGGTGACACTGTACTGCTAGGTTGACAGTGTGTAAAAAAATAAATAATAAATAAAAAATAATATAAAATTTAAAAAAAAAAATTAAAACAAAATGTTTAAAAATTATAATTTTTGGTTATAAACTAATTTGGATTTTTTTTTCTACTAAAAAGATAACGGAATAAATGTTGGCTAAGATTTATGATGAAATATTATTTATTTGCAAAATTTTATACGAAAAACACTTTTTTTAAAAATTTTTGGATATTTAATTTACATAGCAAAAAAAAAAAATCCCAGTGGTCAATAAATACCATCAAAATAAAGCTTTATCTGTCTCAAAAAAATGCTAAAAAATTCATATGTGTACAGTGTTGCATGACCGCGCAATTGTCATTCAAAGTGTGATAGCACTGAAAGCTGAATATTGGCCTGGACAGGAAGGGGGGGAAAGTGTTCGGACTGGAAGTGGTTAAAAGAAATGTAGCAGTTTCATGTTTTGTTGATTTAATATTTTCTACTGTTTTAAAAAATATATATATATTTTTTTTTTTTTTGGGGGGGGGCAAGTAGCTGGTCTTGCCTAGGGAGCAAAATAGTGTAGCACCAGCCCTGTATTTGGTAAGCAGGGCCGGCGCTAGACTACGCAAGACCAGCTACTTGCCCCCCCCAAAATAAATAAATAGAAACAATTTAAAAACAGTAGAAAATATTAAATCAACAAAACATGGATTTATAAAATGTTGCGCCATCATTCTCTTGGCCCTGCCTGCATTTAGAAACCTTGCAAAGAACATTCAGGACAGTCCTTGGAAATCAGAACTGTCAGGGGGGCTAGGCATCTACAGTCACTCTGGACCTTTTATCTGCTCATTGTAATTGGGATAATGAGGGAATAACACACACCTGGCCATGGAACAGCTGAGAAGCCAATTGTCCCATTACTTTTGGTCCCTTAACAAGTGGGAGTCACATATGCAAACTGTTGTAATTCCTACACCGTTCACCTGATTTGGATGTAAATACCCTCAAATTAAAGCTGACAGTCTGCAGTTAAAGCACATCTTGTTCGTTTCATTTCAAATCCATTGTGGTGGTGTATAGAGCCAAAAATGTTAGAATTGTGTCCATGTCCCAATATTTATGGACCTGACTGTACCTTTTCATGAACCTATAACTGTTAATCCACTCAAGGCTCAATAAAAAAAAAAAAAACACAATTACAAATCACTACCTACTACTCACCAGAACGTTATATCTCCAGATCCTCGATTATACTCCCCTCGCTCTCAATGCCTTTGCATCCTTTTCAGATGAGTGGACTGTCATTAAACATTCACGCCTGGGAATCTCTTGAAAATCTTTATGTTAACTAAAATAAACAAAACACTCCAACGCAAAGCAAATCCCACATCTTGTTAATTTTGTTGTACAGCATAATAAAAAAAATCTTTTTTTTTCTTTTTTTTTTTTTTTTTTTACATTTCCTGACAACATTGTCTGCTCCCTAAGTGTATACTTACAAAAGACATAAAAATTAAACCATCGCGTGTTAACTTCACAACGTCACCCCCTCAGGAAGCTGATCCCTCTAACGCAGGCGTGTAATTATGAATTTGTTCATTATCGTTTATTACTAGAGGGCCTCGCTATGCGTTTCACCTTACCTAATGTTCACAAAAAGTCGCTTTGTTTTTTTCTGCAGAAAACTCAAAGCGTTTCTATTTATAGGGAAGAGAGAAATGCGTTGGCAATGAGGAAGCCGCACCGAACAAACAGCTTAACCATGTTTCAAACAAGCAATTTCCATGCAGATTCCAATGATAAACACAACTTCCAGTGGAATAGAATTTAGGGTAATTATTATCTCACATAACCATTATTTTCCTGTAACAACTAGGGAGTTTGCAAAATTTATGGTGAAATTATACGCCAGCAATATCATCAACGAATGGTCTTCTGATAATGAAGTACCCAGGGGCCTAATTAAATTACAACAGGGAAGATTAAAATAAGAGTACATTCAACTCATCTCTCGTCGTATGGATTACGTGTATATTTTATTCCAAACTAGCTCTATCTGCAAAAATCCCACTGGGAAAATTTTTTTTTTTTTCATTTTTTTTTTTTTATTTTGCTAAATACCATTGGTAATGCATATCATTCATGAACATAGCTACTTCTCTATTATAAGCCTGCTGGTTCCCAATAAAATTGAATTTTAAATGCATGTGTGACTCATGTGCATGGCCTGAAAACCCGGTTTCTTACAGATGGGTTTAGTAATTCATGCTTTCATTCATCTTCAAGGAGAAGCAGGGGCTTTTTTTTTTTTTTTACTTAAAAGTATTTATCCTGATGGTGACTGAAGCTATTTCTGCTCCCATTATTAGATAGTGGTACAGTAAAATTCCTACTTTTCTTTTTTTTTTTCTCAAAGGAATAGAAATAAAAATGTTGTAAAATCTCAGCATTTACTTAAAGGAAAATTCCACTTTTGCCAAAAAATAAAATACATATATATATTTATACAGTATATATAAATAATTACTGTACAAGAATCTATTTCTGCTCCCATTATTAGATAGTGGTACAGTAAAATTCCTACTTTTCTTTTCTTTTTTTTCTCAAAGGAATAGAAATAAAACTGTTGTAAAATCTCAGCATTTACTTAAAGGAAAATTCCAAAAAATTCCAAAATTCCAAAAACTTTTGCCAAAAAATAAAATACATATATATTTATACAGTATATATAAATAATTACTGTACAAGAAACTATTTCTGCTCCCATTATTAGATAGTGGTACAGTAAAATTCCTACTTTTCTTTTCTTTTTTTTCTCAAAGGAATAGAAATAAAACTGTTGTAAAATCTCAGCATTTACTTAAAGCAAAATTCCAAAAAATTCCAAAATTCCAAAAACTTTTGCCAAAAAATAAAATACATATATATTTATACAGTATATATAAATAATTACTGTACAAGAAACTATTTCTGCTCCCATTATTAGATAGTGGTACAGTAAAATTTCTACTTTTCTTTTTTTTTTCTTCTCAAAGGAATAGAAATAAAACTGTTGTAAAATCTCAGCATTTACTTAAAGGAAAATTCCACTTTTGCCAAAAAATAATATATATATATATATATATATATATATATATATATATTTATACAGTATATATAAATAATTACTGTACAAGCCTTGCTATAATTCAATTTGATTAGTAATGACCTTTCATTTTCAAACCACAAATTTCTTTTTTCTTTTTTTTGGTCAAAGGAATGGGAAACAGCTATAAAATCCAAGCATTTAATTGAAGAAATATTCCATTCTCCCACCCAAAAAATAAAAAAATAAATAAATATATATATATATATATATATATATATATATATATATATTTATACAGCATATAGAAATAATTGCTGAACAAGCCTTGTTATAGTTAGGTTTGATTAATAATGACCTTTCATTTTCGAATCACAGATTTCTTTTTTCTTTTTTTTTGGTCAAAGGAATGGGAAACGGCGTTAAAATCCAAGCATTTACTTGAAGAAATATTCCATTCCCCCTCCCAAAAAAAAAAATATATATATATACATAATCAAAAATCAATTAAAAAAAAATATATATATATATACACACAGCATATAGAAATAATTGCTGCACAAGCCTTGTTATAATTAAGTTTGATTAATAATGACCTTTCATTTTCGAATCACAGATTTCTTTTTTCTTTTTGTTGGTCAAAGGAATGGGAAAATGCTGTAAAATCTCAGCATTTACTTGAAGGAAAATTCCACTTTTGCAAAAACAAAAAATCAATAAAAAAAAAAAAATATATATATATATATATATATATATATATATACAGTATATAGAAATAATTGCTGCACAAGCCTTGTTATAATTACGTTTGATTAATAATGACCTTTCATTTTCGAATCACAGATTTCTTTTTTCTTTTTTTTGGTCAAAGGAATGGAAAACAGCTGTAAAATCCAAGCATTTACTTGAAGAAATATTCAATTTTTTCCCCAAAAAAATCAAATATACACTATACATTGCACAAGCCTTGTTATAATGTAATTTAATTAAAAATTACATTTCTATTTCAAAACTATTTTTTTTCTGTTTTTCTGTTTCTGTTTTTCATTTTTTTTTTTTATTTTGCTAAATACCATTGGTAATGCATATCATTCATGAACATAGCTACTTCTCTATTATAAGCCTGCTGGTTCCCAATAAAATTGAATTTTAAATGCATGTGTGACTCATGTGCATGGCCTGAAAACCCGGTTTCTTACAGATGGGTTTAGTAATTCATGCTTTCATTCATCTTCAAGGAGAAGCAGGGGCTTTTTTTTTTTTTTACTTAAAAGTATTTATCCTGATGGTGACTGAATCTATTTCTGCTCCCATTATTAGATAGTGGTACAGTAAAATTCCTACTTTTCTTTTCTTTTTTTCGCAAAGGAATAGAAAAAAAACTGCTGTAAAATCTCAGCATTTACTTAAAGTAAAATTCCACTTTTGCCAAAAAATAAAATATATATATTTATACAGTATATATAAATAATTACTGTGCAAGCCTTGCTATAATTAAATTTGATTAGTAATGACCTTTCAATTTCAAACCAAAAAATTTCTTTTTTCTTTTTTTTTGGTCAACGGAATGGGAAAAAAAAACTGCTGTAAAATCTCAGCATTTTCTTAAAGGAAAATTCCACTTTTGAAAAAAAAAAACAATTAAAAAAAAAAATTATATATATATATATATATATATTTATACAGTATATAGAAATAATTGCTGCACAAGCCTTGTTATAATTAAGTTTGATTAACATTGACCTTTCATTTGCAAACCACAGATTTCTTTTTTCTTTTTTTTGGTCAAAGGAATGGGAAAAAAACTGCTGTAAAATCTCAGCATTTACTTAAAGGAAAATTCCACTTTTGCAAAAAAAAAATAATATATATATATATATATATATATATATATATATATATATATATATATATATATATATATATATATTCATACAGTATATAGAAATAATTGCTGCACAAGCCTTGTTATAATTAAGTTTGATTAATAATGACCTTTCATTTTCGAACCACAAATTTCTTTTTTCTTTTTTTTTGTCAAAGGAATGGAAAAAGGCTGTAAAATCCAAGCATTGAACTGAAGAAAGATTCCATTTTTTCCCCCAAAAAAATCAAATATACACTATACATTGCACAAGCCTTGTTATAATTTAATTAAAAATTACATTTCTATTTCAAAACTATTTTTTTATGGTTTTTTTTTTAAACACTAAGGGGTCTAATTATTTATTATAGCCATTTATATATTACTGATGATTTACACATCAGTGTTCATACTGTACTGTGCATTCACATTAGTCCCTGCCCCCAAGGAGTTTACACTCTAAGATCCCTTTCTCAATCGCATGCATACACACTTGGGACAATTTGCCTACCAGCATGTCTGTACCACACAAGGACAGGGGGAAAATGCAGGCTTCATACTGATAGTGTCCTAGCCAGGATCTGAACCAAGGACCCTAGTGCCCCAAAGCAGAAGTGCTAACTACTAGGTCTCTGTGAATAGCTGTTAATGTAAATTTCACCTAAGATTCCTTTTTTTCTATTTGAATTGAATTAAAAAATGTGTGAGCCCTGGATGAAAGTTGTGTAAATCCTACGCAAAAACTTTCATTATTGTTATTATTATTATTATTATACAGGATTTATGGCGCCAACAGTTTGCTCAGCGCTTTACAATATAACGGGAGACAATACAGCAACAATACAGTTCAACACAAGAGGGATAGGAGGGCCCTGCTCCTTGGAGCTTACAATCTAGGAGGGAGGGGCTAGTGGTACAAAAGGTAGCAACTGTGGGGAATGGACTGGTTGGAAGAGTAGAACATTCCAGTATTAGCTGAGGGCAGGATAGGCTTCCCTGAAGAGAGAGGTTTTCAGAGATCGCCTAAAAGTGAGCAGAGTAGGCGATAGTCTGATAGATTGGGGTAGAGAGTTCCAGAGGATGGGGGAAGCTCTGGAGAAGTCCTGGAGATGAGCATGGGAGGAGGAGACAAGGGAGCTAGAAAGCAGAAGGTCTTGAGAGGAGCAGAGATTACAGTTTGGGTGATATTTGGAGACAAGATCGGTGATGTAATTTGGGGCAGAGTCATAAATGGCTTTATATGTTATTGTTAATGTGTTGAATTTTATCCGTTGGGCAATGGGAAGCCAGTGGAGGGATTGCCAGAGAGGGGTGGAGGACACTGCGTGGAGGCCAGTGGAGGGATTGGCAGAGAGGGGTGGAGGACACTGAGTGGAGGTCAGTGGAGGGATTGGCAGAGAGGGGTGGAGGACACTGAGTGGAGGTCAGTGGAGGGATTGGTAGAAAGGGGTGGAGGACACTGAGTGGAGGCCAGTGGAGGGATTGGCAGAGAGGGGTGGAGGACACTGAGTGGACATCAGTGGAGGGGTTGGCAGAGAGGGGTGGAGGACACTGAGTGGAGGTCAGTGGAGGGATTGGTAGAAAGGGGTGGAGGACACTGAGTGGAGGCCAGTGGAGGGATTGGCAGAGAGGGGTGGAGGACACTGAGTGGACACCAGTGGAGGGGTTGGCAGAGAGGGGTGGAGGACACTGAGTGGAGGCCAGTGGAGGGATTGGCAGAGAGGGGTGGAGGACACTGAGTGGAGGCCAGTAGAGGTATTGACAGAGAGGGGTGGAGGACACTGAGTGGAGGTCAGTGGAGGGATTGGCAGAGAGGGGTGGCTGAGTAAGGTGGATGAATCTGGCAGCAGCATTCATGATAGTCTGAAGAGGGGATAGCCTGCGATGAGGTAGGCCAATGAGGAGGGAGTTACAATAGTCAAGGCGAGAGATAACCAGGGAGTGAATACCTTGCTTAGTAGTTTCCGAGGTTAAGAACGGGCGTATCTTGGAGATGTTGCGGAGGTGAAGTCTACAAAACCCTACATAAAACAGCTATTTCATACAGTGTGATGAACTTGGAGAATTTTGAACATACTCTTTAAGAGTTCAATATGCTAAATAAGAGCTGGATTGCCATTGTTTTCGGTTGTCCTCTGCATATTTTCTGTCCATCACTGCTGATCATCTTCTGGGCTGAACAACCCCATTATTAATAAACCCACTTCCTATGAGTATAGGGAGGTATGGACATACCCTCAGCAGGTGCTTCATTATATAAGCCTGAGCCCACAGTGTATTTCTGCATAGGGAAGCACTCACACCTCATGACATACGGACTGTTCTGTGCAGTAGTGAGGACCTTCTACCACCAGAAGAAGAAGCTCTAACTAATGTAAGCATGCTCATGGCCAGGGAGTTGGTACCAAATGTGGAAGAATGGCACACAGAGACCCAAGCAAGTTGGCACAATTATTTAATAAAGATGTAGAAAGGCAAACAACAAGAGGGATAGCACCAAAGTGCTGGAGGTAACAGTTCAAAAACTATAATGCTAGGAACACGATATCACAAGAACAAAGTTGCAAAGTTCCAAAAATGCTGTCGGAAGAGGAGTGGCTGTAGGAATGATGGCGGTGTATCAACAATAGAAAGCTGATGTGGTTCTAAGACATAGCACGGGGTCCCAATATTAACAGAGCTGAAGAGGTGTCCCTATTCTGTCCCTCCTCATCAGGAACCACTTCTTAGGTTTTCTGGTCTGTCCCTGCCCAGCATGGATCCTGTCTCTGCTCTGTCCACTTTGCAACTGCCCACCAATTGCTGTTTATTAACATTATATGTGATCACTTGGCACAATCTACCCTCACTCAATATATTACCTATTATATTCACCCCTACAGAAAAGTAACACTTTCACCCTTGAAAGCAAATGATAATAATAATAAACCTTTTCTTTCACTAATACTCATATAGAAAATCCAAAATGAATAAATAAATAAAAAAACAAAATAATATTCAAGAATAAAATAATATCCAAAAATAAAATAAAACAATAAAAAAATGTCCAAAATAATGTCCAGAAAAATAATATAGATAATAGTCCACTAAAAGTATCTCAATCCAGCTGTCAGGAATGGGCTCACCATTAGTGGTGGGACTCATCTGCCATGTGGGCTGCAGTACCAGGGCTGGCCAGCGTGTGCTCTCAGCAACCAGAAGCTCACTCCTGCAATCAGCCATCACCTGAGGTGCCTTGGTGTATGTTTCCCATGAGCCCCTGTACCTGCATCCTGTCTGCTTCCTGCCTTATCCTGACTCTGCTTGATCCTGACCCTGAATGAACTCCGCCTGTCCTGACCTCGGCTATTCCTGACCACTCTTCCTCTCGCTCCTGGTACCCTGTTTGCCCGTTTGCTACCGACCCGGCCTGCCCGACTACGTTTGATTGTATATATTGTTATCTGTTGGAGGTTGGGTTGTTTGCACTGTGTTATGTTTACCTTGCACTGCATTTGTGTTGTTTAGTCTTAATAAATTGTCTTATTTACACTCTTGACCAGAAGAGCCTGGTATGGATTTCCTAGGGGACCTCATGCTTTTTGTTTTGTTTTTGTTTGTTTTTTACCTCCATAAAATCCATACTAGACTCAAAAGGTCTGGCATTCCATTTTGGAGGACTCTATGGTTTGTTTTTTTCATTCTTGCTGTAAGATATGCTACATCAAATGGGACATTTTGAAGAAAAAAGGTTTAAAAATGCTGGCAAATGAAACTTCATTGCTAACTTGGATATAGACCACTCCAAAGGTTCCATAAAATTTACAGCAGGCCCTTAAGGTCAGATATGAATTTGAAGTGGGGTGTGGGGGGGCTGAGTAGGGTTTGTGAGCTATTTATTGTTTAAAAAAAAGAAGCCAGGAGGCAAATATAATTTGCCAGCAATTTTCAAACACTGTTTTCCTTTGTCAATGTTGGTGCTTTAAAAAAAATTGCTACTCCCAGCCAAATAAAATTTTTAAAAAATGGTATTGGTACATGCTCCCTGGGGCAGAGTCCACCTCTTCCTGTGCTGTGGGTCTTCTATATATATATATATATATATATATATATATATACAGTTGTGTTCAAAATAATAGCAGTCAGACATCACTAACCGGATCAATCACTGTTTTTGGTAGAAATGATATTTCTACAGGGCAAATAATTTCCTAGCAGGTGTAGTAGAGTAAAAGAAATCCAACAGACCCAACAGTCATGACATGCATGCTGCTGATTCTGTGTCATTGAATCACTAATTGAAAGGGGCATGTTCAAAATAATAGCAGTGTGGAGTTCTATTAGTGAGGTCATTCATTCTTTGAAAAACAGGTGGCAATTATTGCCCTTATTTAAGGAAGGAAGGCAGCAAATGTTGGACATGCTGGTTACAGTGCATTTCTCTCTGAAATTCTGAGGAAAATGGGTCGTTCCAGACATTGTTCAGAAGAACAGCGTACCTTGATTAAAAAGTTGATTGGAGAGGGGAAAACATATAAAGAAGTGCAGAAAATGATCGGCTGCTCAGCTAAAATGATCGCAAATGCTTTAAAATGGCAACCAAAACCTGAAAGACGTGGAAGAAAGCGAAAAACTACCATTCGAATGGATAGAAAAATAGCCAAAATGGCGCGATCTCAGCCAACAATCAGCTCCAGGAAGATGAAAGAAGGTGTGACGTTCCCTGTGAGGACTGTTATAATTAGAAGACGCCTATGTGAAGCCAAGCTATCTGCAAGAAGCCCCCGCAAAGTCCCACTGTTGGAAAAAAGACATGTGCTGAAGAGGTTACAATTTGCCAAAGAGCACATTGACTGGCCTAAAGAGAAATGGCGCAACATTTTGTGGACTGATGAAAGTAAGATTGTTCTTTTTGGGTCTAGTGGCCGGAGACAGTTTGTCAGACGACCCCCAAACACTGAATTCAAGCCACAGTACACTGTGAAGACCGTGAAGCATGGTGGTGCAAGCATCATGATATGGGGATGTTTCTCATACTACGGTGTTGGGCCTATTTATCGCATACCGGGGATCATGGATCAGTTTGAATCCATCAGAATACTTGAAGAGGTCATGCTGCCTTATGCTGAAGAAGAAATGCCCTTGAAATGGGTGTTTCAACAAGACAACGACCCCAAACACACCTGTAAATGTGCAACATCTTCCAGACCAACAAGATTGACGTTATGGAGTGGCCAGCCCAATCCCCGGATCTTAATCCAATAGAAAACTTGTGGAGTGACATCAAAAATGCTGTTTCTGAGGCAAAACCAAGAAATAGAGAAGAACTGTGGAATGTGGTCCAATCATCCTGGGCTGGAATACCTGATCACAGGGGCCAGAAGTTGGGTGACTCCATGCAACACAGATGTACAGCAGTTCTCAGAAACAGTGTGACTACAACCAAATATTCATGAAGTCATTCAAAGGAAAGCAAAATCTTCAAACGCTTTTCAGTTTATATAGTGAATGTTTGAGTTTGTAAAGAAGAATACAAACACTGCTATTTTTTTGAACCGTTTAATATTCACTTTTCTTCAATTTTTTTAGAGGAACAACACAAATTTATTTTTGTTCATGTTTGATTTGGAATAGAATGTGTCGTGTTCCCAATGCATTTGTGTGGATGGAAATAAAAGCTATTAGAAGGATTTTCAGCTTTATTCACTTTTTTCAACACACTGCTATTTGTTTTAACACAACTGTATATACAGTATATATATATTTACAATGGATAGATATTTATATCTAAAGTAAGACAACCCCATAATATTTTGTAAAAAGGAATTAGACCAAAAAAAATACACAGAATTAATTGTTACTACTAGATATGTTCTTTATTGCACTAAAACTAGTTACATGATGGTTTAGTCCACCAGGGGACTATGTGTCTAGAATTAAAATCCAATGTTTCTTTGGCACACAATTTGTGGAAATGCTCTGTTTCTGGAAGATGTTTGGATATGGCTTCCACAACCCAGACTTTTAGACCTTTCGTGGATTTTTGATGGAATTCTGAAAAGTGGCGGGGACACTGTGTTTGTCCTTTCCTTCTTCAATTAAATGACAATACTCGCCAAATCTGGCACACAGTGGTCTAATGGTTCGGCCTATATAAAACCTTTTTATTATCCCATTTGTGGAGACAGGGGAATATGAAGCAGTTGATCAACTTTGCAAAACCCCTCCACTCACACCTAGCAGTCAGGAATCACAGCAATGACAATTTAGCTGAACCTGAACATGGTCAGGGCAATGATTATAATATCATGGCAACCAAGGCCAATTGCTAGGGAAATCATACCCATGAGTCAATGAACACTGTAACATGGAACTTGAGAGTAGAACAACCTGACCCTTAAAAAAGGGAGGCAGTCAAATAGGACTTGAGGCAACTATTATTAATAAGCAGATGAGCTTGTCCTACCCCCATTCTGATGGAAAGCATTCCTGGGGGCATAAAGAGAACATTGGCATTAGTGCCTAGACCAGTTATGGTCAATTTACTCGATATTTTAGGCCTCAAGTGTAGACCCTGTCAAGGGCCAAACAATATATTTGGTGAATGCAGAAAGCTGCCATTGACTGCAAACATGCAACAGGAGATGGTCAAAGACTATGGGCATGCCATAGGAGATGGACAGACTCTGCAGACATGCTACATATGATGGCCAGAGACTGTGTGTCCTTGGAGACTGGGGACATGCTCCAAGTGACAGTCATAGTCAGGAGACTCCGTACACAAGGCTGCAAGAAATTGATGCTATTACAGCTCCTTTAAAAAAATCAGTGTCTCTAATTTTATGCTCTATACAGCCGCCTTAAAAATTACTTTTGCCTTATTAAATATTTATTTTAGCAAAATCCATAATAAACATAAAAAAAGACAGTGGACATGAAATAAACCAAACTACCGGTATTTAACTACTGTAACTGTCTGAAAAATAATTTTTACTTCACTGTCTTGAGTAAGGACCAAAACAGAGACTACTGCATGCAAGTGCCCTGAGGGCTGCACAGAAAATGCTAAGCAACTCCAGGCTGGGCACAAGTGGTGTAGATGCAGGAGAAGAATTTGGAGCATAGAAATAATAAGTGGATGGACGTGTAGAGCAGCAACTCCCAAAAAGAACCAGAAAGAATAGCAGCACACCAAAACCAATGCAGGAGAAGAATCTGGAGCAAAGAAATAATAAGTGGATGGACTTGTAGAGCAGCAACTCCCAAAAAGAACCAGAAAGAATAGCAGCACACCAAAACTAATGCAGGAGAAGAATCTGGAGCATAGAAATAATAAGTGAATGGACTTGTAGAGCAGCAAGTCCCAAAAAGAACCAGAAAGAATAGCAGCACACCAAAACCAATGCAGGAGAGGAATCTGGAGCATAGAAATAATAAGTGGATGGACCAGGGGCGGACTGACAACTCATGGGGACCCCGGGCAATAGGGGATCATGGGGCCCCTATGTCCTTGCCCAAACTCAAAAAAGCCTATGAAAAAGGTACCAGGGGCATGGTGCCCCCTACTGACCCCGAGCCCTCAGGCAGTGCCTGAGTTTCCAAATGGTCAGTCCACCCCTGGGATGGACTTGTAGAGCAGCAAGTCCCAAAAAGAACCAGAAAGAATATCAGCACACCAAAACCAATGCAGGAGAAGAATCTGGAACATAGAAATAATAAGTGGATGGACCTGTATGGACTCTACAAGTCCATCCCAGGGGTGGACTGACCATTTGGAAACTCAGGCACTGCCCGAGGGCTCGGGGTCAGTAGGGGGCCCCATGCCCCTGGTACCTTTTTCATAGGCTTTTTTGAGTTTGGGCAAGGACACAGGGGCCCCATGATCCCCTATTGCCCGGGGTCCCCATGAGTTGTCAGTCCGCCCCTGGTCCATCCACTTATTATTTCTATGCTCCAGATTCCTCTCCTCCATTGGTTTTGGTGTGCTGCTATTCTTTCTGGTTCTTTTTGGGACTTGCTGCTCTACAAGTCCATTCACTTATTATTTCTATGCTCTAGATTCTTCTCCTGCATTAGTTTTGGTGTGCTGCTATTCTTTCTGGTTCTTTTTGGGAGTTGCTGCTCTACAAGTCCATCCCAGGGGCAGACTGACCATTTGGAAACTCAGGCACTGCCCGAGGGCCCGGGATCTTTAAGTAACAAATACTCAGAATAACAACAAGGATATAATTAAATAACTAAATATACATTTTTATTACAGATCTGTGTTACTCTCTTTAAGTTATGACCTTTAGTATGCTCCTCCAGCTGAGTGGTTGGTGGCCATCTGTGTAACGGTTGACTGCTCGGAGCTTGGTCATACATCAATCCGTAGGTTGCACGTCATTGCTGATTCATTTTCCTTGAGATCCTTCACTTGGTTTTGGTGTGCTGATATTCTTTGTGGTTCTTTTTGGGAGTTGCTGCTCTACAAGTCCATCCACTTATTTCTATGCTCCAGATTCTTCTCCTGCATTGGTTTTGGTGTGCTGATATTCTTTCTGGTTGTTTTTGGGAGTTGCTGCTCTACAAGTCCATCCATGTAGAGCAACAAGTCCCAAAAAGAACCAGAAAGAATAGCAGCACACCAAAACCAATGCAGGAGAGGAATCTGGAGCATAGAAATAATAAATGGATGGACCAGGGGTGGACTGACAACTCATGGGGCCCCTGGGCAAAAGGGGATCATGGGGCCTCTGTATCCTTGCCCAAACTCAAAAAAGCCTATGAAAAAGGTACCAGGGGCATCTCATGGGGCCCCCTACTGACCCCGGGCCCTCGGGCAGTGCCTGAGTTTCCGAATGGTCAGTCTGCCCCTGGGATGGACTTGTAGAGCAGCAAGTCCCAAAAAGAACCAGAAAGAATATCAGCACACCAAAGCCAATGCAGGAGAAGAATATGGAGCATAGAAATAATAAGTGGATGGACTTGAAGAGCAGAAACTCCCAAAAAGAACCATAAAAAATATCAGCACACCAAAACCAATGCAGGAGAAGTATCTGGAGCATAGAAATAATAAGTGGATGGATTTGTAGAGCAGCAACTCCCAAAAAGAACCAGAAAGAATATCAGCACACCAAAACTAATGCAGGAGATGAATCTGGAGCATAGAAATAATAAGTGGATGGACTTGTAGAGCAGCAACTCTCAAAAAGAACCAGTAAGAATATCAGCACACCAAAACCAATGCAGGAGAAGAATCTGGAGCATAGAATTAATAAGTGGATGGACTTGTAGAGCAGCAACTCCCAAAAAGAACCAGAAAGAATAGCAGCACACCAAAACCAATGCAGGAGAAGAATCTGGAGCATAAAAATAATAAGTGGATGGACTTGTAGAGCAGCAACTCCCAAAAAGAACCAAAAAGAATATCAGCACACCAAAACCAATGCAGGAGAAGAATCTGGAGGATAGAAATAATAACTGGATGGACTTGTAGAGCAGCAACTCCCAAAAAGAATATCAGCACACCAAAACCAAGTAATGAGAGAAGGATCTCAAGGAAAATGAATCAGCAAGGAAGTGCAACCTACGGATTGATGTATGACCAAGCTCCGAGCAGTCAACCGTTACACAGATGGCCACCAACCACTCAGCTGGAAGACTATACTAAAGGTCATAACTTAAAGAGAGTAACACAGATCTGAAATAAAAATGTATATTTATTTATTTAGTTATATCCTTGTTGTTATTCTGAGTATTTGTTACTTAAAGAAAAGTAATTATTTTGAATTCAGAGGTATAGTGGTCTCTAACTGTGAGGATATGATTTAGAAGTTGGTGTTTACACATTCCACAACATAGTTCCACTAACACCTGATGTCGTTAGTGCAGTAGTATAATTCAATTCATCATACCTTGTTTCCTGGGTCACACACTGCCAATAATTTCCAAAGTAAGATGGATGGAACACAGGGCTATTCCTTTCAAATGGAAGTAATCCTGATAAATCAATGTTGTTCTTGTAGAGAGGATTTCATCCCTCTGTGAAAAAAAAAAAAGCTACAAGGAAAAAATATGTATATAAAGATTCTACAATTCTATATACATATAAAAATACAAAAATAGATACTACATGTATAAGAGTCAGTTTACTACATTATAACACTTGCAGTAATCTCCCCGCTAGTTTTTTTGTTTGTTTTTTAATTAAAACTGACAATTTAATTTCACAAAAAGGATTAACGGCATGGATCGGATTTATTTATCAGATGTATTATCTGTTCTCTTTACACTATTGATTTTTTTGTGGCACATGTACCTTATGTAAAAGTTGAGTCACAAATATGACCACCCCTGCTGTTGAGCTGAAAAAATATTGTTATCTTCTTGTGGATGATAAATTGTAATGCACAAGAAAAAAAATGAAAAACAAAGTAGTAAAAAAAAAATTAAATTAAAAAAAAGTAAATATTCTTGAGGGAAAAAAAAGATTTACGAAGAAACACATCTAGGAAAATTTAAAGATTAGAAAAGCAAATTAACTTTTTAAGAGGATGAAAAAAAAATTCTGATGAGAGCATGGTTTGATGAGAAAATTATTGAAAGTTAAAACAACAAATATTTAAAAGTAGTAGAGTGCCATGTTAGCCATCAATTACCAATTTTTAGAAATGTATAAAGCTCAAGAAAGGATCTAAGGGCTTGTTCACACATGACAAAAAAACTCAGCAAACGCTCCTATAGCTTTAGTATGGGCTTTAGACAGGCATTAATGAGCTTTCCTATGGGCATTAGACAGGCATTAATGAACTTCAGAATGGGCGTTAGACAGGCCTTAATGAGCTTTAGTATGGGCGTTAGACAGGTGTTTATAAGCTTTAGCATGGGCGTTAGGCAGGCCTTAATGAGCTTTAGTATGGGCGTTAAAGAGGAGTTAATGAGCTATGGTATGGGCGTTAGACAGGCGGTAATGAGCTTTAGTATGGGCGTTAGACAGGTAATAATGAGCTTTAGTATGGGCGTTAGAGAGGCGTTAATGAGCTTTAGTATGGGCGTTAGAGAGGCGGTAATGAGATTTAGTATGGGCTTTAGAGAGGCATTATAGAGCTTTAGTATAGGTGTTAGATAGGCGTTATTGAGCTTTAGTATGGGTGTTAGACAGGCTTTAATGAGCTTTATTTTGGGTGTTAGATAGGTATTAATGAGCTTTAGTATGGGCGTTAGACTGGCTTTTTACAAATGCCCTATATGCAGATTTGCAGCATTTCATAAACATTTGACAAACCACACCACGAATTAAATACACTGTAATGTTATTATCAATTTGCAACTGCACCATAAATGCCCCGTAAATGCCTGTCAGTGCGTTTGAGGAGCGTCACCATAGACTTGGATGGGAGGCGTTGAAAGGCTTCAAACTCCTCCTGACTCGACACAAGGCTTCAGTTTTGATGCAACACGATGCTAACGCTTCATGTTTTGATAATGTGAACAGCACTGTGTGCTGCCCTATGTATCATTTGCATACAGTTGCAAGAAAAAGTATGTGAACCCCTTGGGATTACGTGGAGTTTTGCATGAATTGGGCATAAAATGTGCTCTGAACATCATCTAAGTCACAACAATAGAAGAACACAGTCTGCTGAACATAATACTACACAAACATTAGATGTTGCCATGGTTTATTTGCACATAACATGTAAACATTCACAGTGCAGGGAGGAAAAAGTATGTAAACCTTTGGACTTAATAACTGGTTGACCCTCCTTTGGCAGCAATAACCTCAACCAAACGTTTCCTGTAGTTGCAGATCAGACCTGCACAACGATCTGGAGTAATTTTGGACCACTCCTCTTCACAAAACTGTTTCAGTGTAGTAATATTCTTGGGATGTCTGGTGTGAATCGCTCTCTTAAGGTCATGCCACAGCATTTCAATGGGGTTGAGGTCAGGACTCTGACTGGGCCACTCCAGAAGGCGTATTCTGTGCTGTTGCAGCCATTGTTTTGTTGAATTACTTGTATGCTTTGGGTCATTGTCCTGTTGCATCACCAATCCTCTGCGGAGCTTCAGTTGGCAGACAGATGGTCGTACGTTTTCCTGCAAAATGTCTTGATAAACTCTGGAATTCATTTTCCCATCAATGACAACAATCCGTCCAGGCCCTGAGGCAGCAAAGCAGCCCCAAACCATGATGCTCCCTCCGCCATGTTTCACAGTGGGGATAAGGTTTTGATGTTGGTGTGCTGTGCCTTTTTTTTCTCCACACATAGCGTTGTGTGTTCTTCCCAAACAAATCTTGGTTTCATCTGTCCACAGTATATTTTGCCAGTAGTGCTGTGGAACATCCAGGTGCTCTTTTGCAAACTTCAAACGTGCTGCAATATTCTTTTTGGACAGCAATGGCTTCCTCCGTGGTGTCCTCCCATGTACTCCATTCTTGTTTAATGTTTTCCTTATTGTAGATGTGTCAACAAAAATGTTAGCATGTGCCAGAGATTTCTGTAGGTCTTTAGCTGACACTCTGGGATTCTTCTTTACCTCATTCAGCATTCTGCGCTGTGCTCTTGCAGTCATTTTTATAGGACGACCACGTCTAGGGAGATACGTTTGTCATTAAGCTAGGGCCTCACATACTTTTTCATCCCTGCACTGTGAATGTTTACATGTTATGTGCAATTAAACCATGGCAACATCTAATGTTTGTGTAGTATTATGTTCAGCAGACTGTGTTCTTCTATTGTTGTGACTTAGATGACGTTCAGAGCACATTTTATGCCCAATTCATGCAAAACTCCACGTAATCCCAAGGGGTTCACATACTTTTTCTTACAACTGTAGATGTTTCAGGAGCATTAAAAATGCCCCTAAAACGCCTGCTTTCAATGCCAATCTCAAACTTGCATCTTTAATACCTTGAGGCAGCCAATCAAGAGTATAGCTTATACTGTTAAACACATTCTTTATAATTTATACAGGTAATGCCCATCTCCAGATTACAATGCCTCCCATCCTCCAATCACTAGAATACACCCTCACCAACAGCCAAAAATATTTAACAGTAGTAGAGTATAATGCCATGTTAGCCATCAATGACCTATTTTTAGAAATGTATAAAGCTCAAAAAGGGATCTAAATAATCTCGAAACATGCATTTTTAATACCCTGAGATAGCCAATAAAGAGTATCGCTTATAGCAGGGCTTGAAATTTCCACTTGCCTGCTCGCATTTGGCTAATGAAAATAACATGGTTGTGAGTGTGTCCCAGGCACCGCATCGGAGGGTGGGGGGTGGGTGCTACCAGCAGCACCAACCTGTCCCGAGCACTGTGTTGAGGGGGGGCGCACTGCTGGTGCCATTCCTCAGTGACCGCAGTGATCGCAGTTTCACTCCTGTCACAGGGAGCAGCTGCTGACACTTGCTGGAGGGAGGACTAGGCTTTCTCCTCCTTCCTGCCTGCAGGGGGTAATAGACAGCGGGCACTAGGAGTGAAGGCAAAGTGCCCTTCCGCTCTCCCCTTGTCATGTGATTTATCACATGACCGAAGGAGGGAAAGAAGAAGCTGCATTCACAAGAAGAACTGTGAGTACAAGGGGAAGGGTGAGGTTGCACTTATGGGGACACCTGATGTAAAGGGGGGCTCTGATGGTAACACCTTATATAAAGGGGGACTCTGATGGGGACACTTGATGTAAAGGGGGACTCTGATGGGGACACCTGATGTAAAGGGGGACTCTGATGGGGACCCCTTATGTAAAGGGGGACACCTGATGTAAAGGAGGACTCTGATGAGGACACTTATTTTTATTTTATGTTTACATTGTTTTATGTTAACCGTTCTATTAAGACTCTATTAAGCTATTTCTGTTATGTTCAAATTGACATAATAAAGCTATGTTATAATTGCTGTTTTTTATATTTTGGACTCTTTATTCTAAGGAAAAATCTAATTTTATAAGCTTTAAGGGGGCGTGGTTAGGGGCAGGTCTGGGGTGTGGTGTTGGGGACAAGCCTGGGGTGGGGTTGGAGGCGGACCTGGGCAAGGTTTGATGGGGCAACTGGTGGAGGGTAAGGTTTTTGCCTGGCTAGTAGGTCTAGACTTGAAATTTTAAGACCTGGCTTATACATCCAAACACGTTCAGTACAACGTATACAGGTTACATCCCATCTCCTTACAATGCCTCCCTTTACTGGATTACACCCCGCCCTCCCAACAGCATGCAAATTCAAAAAATTATTTTTTCATACCTGCCTTTTCTCAAATGGTGGACAGTCTTCAATAACTTACAGAACAACACTCGCATTAAGCAGTAAAGTATTGTGCTGTGAGCAGGGGCGGACTGGCCATTTGGAAACTCGGGCACTGCCCGAGGGTCCGGGGTCAGTAGGGGGCCCCATGAGATGCCCCTGGTACCTTTTTCATAGGCTTTTTTGAGTTTGGGCAAGGACACAGGGGCCCCATGATTCCCTATTGCCCGGGGGCCCCATGAGTTGTCAGTCCGCCCCTGGCTGTGAGACCTGAGTTACTTACTTTGCTTCAACAAATCAAACATCCCTCTAGACTTCCATCAATGTTGGTCGTATTGTGCTTATAGGCCTAGGCACTAAGCTACACGATCTCTATTGAGGGGAGAACAAAGCCAGTCTGAATGTTGATCTTCACGTTAATGATCATGACCAGGAGCCTAGGCCTTCAGACAAGTGGCCAATAGTTGAAGAAATCTGATTTAGATTTTTGAAAAATTGTATTTAACCTCTTGGTGCCGGCCTTGATGCCGAGTGGCCGCACATTTGTGTGCAATTAAGAAAAACATATGTGCTGAGAGCGTGCGCCTTGTTTACTTAAAGGGCTCAGACAGGATGAGGATAGTTGTTACTGTACAGTCAGGTCCATAAATATTGGGACATTGACACAATTCTAACATTTTTGGCTCTATACACCACCACAATGGATTTGAAATGAAACGAACAAGATGTGCTTTAACTGCAGACTGTCAGCTTTAATTTGAGGGTATTTACATCCAAATCAGGTGAACGGTGTAGGAATTGCAACTGTTTGCATATGTGCCTCCCACTTGTTAAGGGACCAAAAGTAATGGGACAGAATAATAATCATAAATCAAACTTTCACTTTTTAATACTTGGTTGCAAATCCTTTGCAGTCAATTACAGCCTGAAGTCTGGAACGCATAGACATCACCAGATGCTGGGTTTCATCCCTGGTGATGCTCTGCCAGGCCTCTACTGCAACTGTCTTCAGTTCCTGCTTGTTCTTGGGGCATTTTCCCTTCAGTTTTGACTGTACATTACTATCTGTGCTGGCATTTGTAAATTTCTTTTCTATGCCATTATGTTCAACAGCAGCTCAATCCTATCTGTATGCTAAACTTGATAAATAAAGATTTAAAAAAAAAACATACAGGCCTTCTTATGCTTTTCTTTAGAAATGACCATCAAAGCATTTAATTGGCCCTGGGACTTTGTATGAAGAGTAGCACAAATAACCAATAAATACATAGTGCACATGAATACCAATTTAATAAAGAATAAATACAAATCTCATTACATAAACGACCTCATGAAATAATGACAAGTGGATTTGTAGTTTTTTTTATATCAATACATTTTACGCATGGTTGAGATGTTACTGGCCATATATATTCCAAATGTCAACAAAATAAAATAAAATAAATAAAATTAGAAAGTGCATCCTAAACCTCAACGCATTTCGTATCTCTGTGATTACTTCCTCAGGAGTAGATGCATGTATATAAATCTATCTATCCATTCAGATGTATCCGGCCCTTTGCATGGACCGTCACTGGCAAGCAACTTTTTCCATGAATTCTCTTAGCAATTATTTTACAGGGTAGGTTTCCAGGTCTTTCCCCAACCCCCACCATGCAGGAGATCCCACATGGCCAGGGATGAAACTAGGACAATTTAGAGAGGAGCCAATTAACCTACCGGCATGTCTTTGGAGTGTGGGAGGAAACCGGAGCACCTGCAGGAAACCCATGTGAACACAGGGAGAACATGCAAACTTCATGCAGGAGGCACCATGGTTGGGAATCGAACCCATGACCCAATTACTGCAAGGCAGAAGTGCTAACCACTAAGCCACTGTGCTGCCTCATGTAAATAAATAAATCATCTAAAATTACATAAACATGGCAAAATGTCCAAGTGGTGGTTACTGGGGGATGCCTCTCCTGGGAGCTGTGGAAGTATGACCTGCAAAGTCCCAGGGGAACAAACAAAAGGCAGGTTGGACATGAATGGAGTAGTGGTTAATCCAATCCATGGTGTTCACCAAGGTAATTGCATATGTATGTAAAAAATAGACTGACCCCTAGTGAGAGTGCTGAGCATTGCAGCTAATCATTCCATCATCCCAGCATACAGTTTATTAAGTCCCAGCAAACAGCATGTTAACAGTCTACCTGGAATTGGATGCACAGTATAGAATCCAAACGGTAGATATCCACAAAATAAAATTGGCCAGACTGACAACTCCATATGGAGTAAACCGGAGACTCAGAAGTGCCTGTGTCTCTTTAGAAATGAGGGGAGCGATATTATCACGTACCTGGTGATGGAGGCCATTGGAGAGAGGACTCCCCTTGCGGCTAAGTTCCAGACTCCCCTGAGAGTGGGACAGCGGGAGTCAGGCACAAAGTTGCACAGATCACTTGTAGGAATGCTGGTTAGTGGTCCACTCAGAAGCACAGCTGGTGCACAGAGATAGGTCTGCAGACAGGAGGTGGCTGTGCGTGGTATGCAAGCCCTTCTGGGATTTAGATGTTTTACTGGGTAGTCGGTTCAAGCCAAGGTCAGGTACCAGGTGGGAATCAGAGAAGACGTAGTCAGATGGGATAGCCAAGGTCATTCACAGAGGAGAGAGAGAGAGTATCCGTAAGCCAAGCCGAGGTCAGATCAGGGGTAAGGCAGAGTAGACAGGTCCAGGAACAAGCCGAGTCGGTAACAGGAAATCACGGGTCAAAGTCACAGGAAACAGGAACAGGGCACGGGGAGCTGGAGATCATCCAGCAACTTGAGGAAGTGGTGAGCCTCCTTATAAAGGCCATCTGGCACCAAACTGAGGCTGATGTGTGCTTCTGCGGCCATGCAGAGTACTGGCAGAAATGCCAGATCTTCCAGAACTTCTGCCATGGACAGGACCCTGACAGATATTGGAGCAATACTGGCAAAATGGAGTTTTCAGAGAAAATCACAGAATCCACTGAGAATCACTGAGCTGCTTAGGCCAAATTTACTTGAAAAAAAAACAGTTTTTTTAATTATTTAGATTTGTTTTTTTTTAGGTGGGGAGGTAGTGTATTTAGATTGTTTAGGTTATATATTTTGTTGTTCTTTGTATTTTTTTTATTTTTTTGTATTTGTTTCTTTTATTTTATACTATCATTTTAAATTTTTTAATGTGTTTTTCTTTCTGTAAAAAACGTTAAATTATTAGGTGTTAGTTTTTGACACAGGAACACATCTAGAATATTTAGAAGGAGCTTCCCTAACCCCCAGGAGCCATGTAAAGCCATTTAAAGCCTATTGCACTTTTAAAAACCACCAAAAAACATCTTGAGTTCCTCTAACTCAGGGGGGTCAAACTGGTAGCCCTCCAGCTGTTGCGAAACTACAAGTCCCATCATGCCTCTGCCTTTGGGAGTCATGATTGTAACTGTCAGTCTTGCAATGCCTCATGGGACTCGTAGTTTGGGAACATCTGGAGGGCCACCAGTTTGACACCCATGCTCTAACTCAATGGAGTTGAATTACTACAACTGGAGAGTGCAAAATCTAGTGCAGCTCTGCATAGAAACGAATCCGCTTCCAGTTTGTTTGTGTTTTTGTTGAAGCTTAATTGGACAAGCTGAAGTTAGAAGCTGATTGGCTACCATCCACTGCTGCACCAAATTTTGCACTCTCCAGTGTAGTAAATCAGCCCCATTGTCTTGAATGCGTTTCACCAAAATGGTGAAATTTTACAGAAATCTTAATTTCTTAGATACTATTCCTAGTGAGACAGTTTACAAAGCCTTTTGTGTTCCCTTGCCCAAATGTGTGTGTGCAGACTTCAGATCCTGAGTGAACCCTGCAGTATATCTGTGCATGCCAGGGGCAGACTGAGCATTTGGAAACTCGGGCACTGCCCGAGGGCCAGGGGTCAGTAGAGGGCCCCATGAGATGCCCCTGGTACCTTTTTCATAGGCTTTTTTGAGTTTGGACAAGGGCACAGGGGCCCCATGATCCCCCTATTGCCCGGAGGCCCAATGAGTTGTCAGTCTTCCCCTGGTGCATGCACAGGTTTTTCCTGAACATCTGCGTTGTCCCATGTGCTGTTGGTCCCGCACATCCTCAAAGATGGCAGTTATGGAAAGGCCAAACCTTTGCTGTCTGTGCACATGCACCTGAAATTTTCTGCACAGGCACAGATCTGACAAATAGCTCTGCCCAGACCTAAAGGCTAAGCAGAGCCCTTCGGGGACTGCAGTTCCTCTTTAGTGTCAACATTTAAGTATGGGTCCTTTTTACTTATCTCATTCTCATTTATGGTAACTATGCCTCTAGATCCTCCATGGAGAGATGCTTCCTAATTGAATTGTATGTTTACAGTGATGGTGAAGGAGTGCAAAGTTTCATATTACTGCATTTGAAGATCATATCTGGGCAAAGACTTACCAAGTGTGTCTCCCATCAATTGCCTCTTTCCGATGTCACCACATCGTGCAGTCTTTAGGTCCTAGGATCACCCTGCACTGGACAGACAATAGAAAGTGTTCAAGTCACCAAGACAGCAACATGGGCACCCTGTAAATGGAATTCCGGTGAGATGGTTGGCGAATAGAAATGCGCATGCGCACAGAAATGTCCGTAGAAGAATGATCGGTTGTGCACATGCGCACAGAAATGCGTGATCGCGCACACGCATGTGCACATGAACGGCGAAGATTGGCGCCAGACAGACTATTTAAAGGGTGCCTTGGCCTATGCTAAGTGTTGACTGGTCTTCAGCTTTCCCTGTGTCCTACTTGTGTGATTCCCTTGTTGCTGACTCGGCTTGCTCCTGACTTGACTCTCGTTTCCTCCTCTGCTTGATACTCGTTCCTGACCTCGGCTCTGCTCCTGACTTTGGCTTGCTTATGATTTGGTACCTCGCAGTCCATCTGTTGATGACCCCGGCTATTCCTATGACATTGCTCCTGTCTCCCATCCCAGCTTCCTGTCTTACTCTGGTGCACGTCTGGCGATCTACCATACCAGCTCTGCATATCGCTACTGTTCCTGAATCGGTGGTCCATCAGTCTTTCAAGGTCTCCCACTGCAAGAGCTGCAAACAACCTCTGCTGGTGCTCTTGTCTCCCTTGTCCCAAGACACCCTCTGTTCCACTTCCAGTGGGGTCAGGGCTAGTGACACAAGTGAGGCCGACCTCATCATTTCAGTCTCCCATCAGGTACGTGACATACCCTAAGAAGGATGCTCAAGCCCTTTCTGGACTACCAAAAAGTCTCTATTTTCTGAAATTTTCGGGATGTTGATGTCCATGTATAAACATTTTAGCTCATTTATAATGTGCATTTGTGGTTGTGTTTGACTCCACTTGTACTTCCTCCTATTTGCATGATCAACACTGCCTGTTAACTACATTTCCCTGCCTGTGGGGGGGAGGGGTGCTAATTGATGGTTGAATGCTGGCAGCCAACTACTCACAGTAGACCTGGGAAGCACTATGATATACCATCTGTAGTCCAAAGGACTACAGAAACTGATCAATGATGGTCAGGACCATGAGGAAGGGGCTGGATGATGCTAGGCATCCCCCAAGCAGGAAATGGAACAGCCGGAGCACAGGAATTGGTTCAAATTGTGGATGGATTAGGTATTTATTGCTGAGCCTATTGGGGCATAACCTTTAAAAAGAAAAAACAAAAAAACACGGAGAAGCTGCAAGAATAAAAAAAACTAATCAATCAAGCAGGCTGATGTTGATACAAAGGTCATACCCAAAGAAGACCAGATGCATATTTTATCATGTGTCCAATTATTGCAGAAAAAAGACATCTATTTGTGCCTAATAAATATTCCAACCACAAACCTTACCTGGGCGTGATTCCTTTTAATAATTCTATTCTGCTTCAGGAACGATTGTAACATCTGTACATTGCATCTGCTCCATGCAAGCGGTTTCACTTTACTGCCCATGACTCTAATATTGTTTGTTCATGTCCAGCAAGTTTAAATGTTTTGTGTTCAAGAAGCAATTGTAGGATGACCGTGGGCAAATGTTTATCCATGAAGCATTTAATTTCTTGGAATCGGTAGTCAGTGCCGTGCACCTTGTCAGAGTTGTTAAATTCTTCATTCTTTGAAAAGCAAAATTAATAGCGAAAAATGAATGTGGAATACATAATGGCAAAAGTTAAGGAAGCAGATGAAAGCATCAGTATAATGATAATTTAATGTGTATCTGTGGTCAAAATGTAAAATCATACATTCATTTCCATGTTGTGTTTCAATTATTTTCAGCCTACTGCTTTTAATCGGAATGATCTTGACGTTTCTAAAACTTACTTTACTCTATTGAATTCACTATGCCAGGTGAACGGTACTTGCCTGACTGCATTGTGCCAGGTGTAATGTTTGGTGGAGGGGGGATTATGGTGTGGGGTTGTTTTTCAGGGGTTGGGCTTAGCCCCCTAGTTCCAGGGAACTCTTAAGGCGTCAGCATACCAAGACATTTTGGACAATATCATTCTCCCAACTTTGTGGGAAGAGTTTGGGGATGGCCCCTTCCTGTTCTAACATGACTGCGCACCAGTGCACAAAGCAAGGTCCATAAAGACATGGAGGAGCCATAGTATAAACAATAACATATGAGCTCCGGCGCTATTCCAAAATGGCCACGGTCCACTGCGCATGTGCGAAGGCATCTATAAATACGAACGGCGGACGACACGACGCGATTGGCGACCCCCCTCTGAAGACGTGCTTGAGCACGATACGTGTCAGGAGGAGCCACACCACGCCGTGACGTCACGCCGCCGGAGCAACGTGGAGCTCCGGCGGCCATCTTTAATTACCAGCTGGTCAGTCCTTACACAGTCTACTGTCTGCAACGCTGTATACTGTTTATTTGATACACCTAGTAAATAAATTTGTGTTTTAAATATACTACACTATGGGAGTGTTCCTGTTGCCCCTTGGGGGAGTGCTCTAGTCCACAGACCTACTCCAGGAACGGATTACCACATACCACCCAGGCCATCTGGAGTGACTACATTCCCTAGGACCATATAGGGGGACCTCTTGAGGAGAAGGACAACTCACCTAGGACCTGATAGAGGAAAGACCATCCATCACTTGGCAGCAGGATTATTATACACAAGGCGCATTTAATATGCGCATCTGGTGAGTGCGCATTTCATTACCACCTCAACACGGATATCAAGGTCACCTCAACAATTTCCTTATGTTTACGGGACTACCTCATATATTTTAGTTATAAGCGCTGCACCTTCTATATATATTGTCTACTTCATAGGTCATTGGTACCTATCTCGTGCATAGCAGCTTGTTGATTTTTTTACTAAGGCGCTTTTTACCATTTCTTGTACATAACATATGAGCGCTGGGTGATAGCAGGAAAAACAGGGGGGAGCAGCCAGCATAGAAGAGGATACAACCTCAAATCCTCCAAGATATGCCAGAAAATAATAGTACAAATGCGGCGCTATAGCGTATTTAAGGTAGACAAATGATATCACAAAACAACAAAAGTACAGTCTTAAATATAGTTCATGCGATATAATGTGACTGTGGAGACACAATAAGGAACAATTAGCTTTCGTGATTGCTGTGGCTGGAAGTAATGAGCGTACTATGCACTAACCAGATAGCACAGATTAATGTGCGTTGGAGTATATAAGACCTACTCCTAGGTGCTCAGGGGGTGGGAACTCTGCATGCGGATGAGGTCATCAGGTGGGGGTGCCTCACTGGGTGTCATCTATCCAGGGCAGGTTTCCTCTCTCCATCACTGTGTGGACATCTTAGGTTAGCTGCGTCCAGCAGTGCAATTTCCAGCCATCAGGGGGATCATACATTCAGCTGGGAATCCAGATAGGTACCTTCAGGGGAAGGACTCTCGGTGCCAAAAAATGAGCCCAGAGAAAAAGAACTCCAATAGTGTAGTATGTTTAATGATCAAAAAAGGAGTAACATCAAGATACAGATAAAAAGGACCAGCACTTACATCTGAGGTAGACAGTAGGTCATGCAGTTAGTATTCCATGAGAAAGGGTACCTCCCTAACGTGTTTCGTGTAACAACACATTTTCAAAGGGCGGAGGAGCCAGTTTGGGGTGGAGGAACTTGACTGGCCTGCACAGAGTCCTGACCTCAACCCGATAGAACACCTTTGGGATGTCAGAGTCCTGACCTCACAAATGTGCTTCTGGAAGAATGGTCAAACCCTCCCAAAGACACCCTCCTAAACCTTGTGGACAGCCTTCCCGGAAGAGTTGAAGCTTTTATGCCGGCCATAGACGGGTCGAAATCGGCCGATTTTCACACCGTTAGTGGGTTAATTGGTCGGCCATTTTTTGGGCTTTTTGCACATTTTTTTTGTCGGGCATGTTGGAAAATTTGCGGCCGATTTTGACGATCGGACGATTTTCCTGGCAATGATGGGCAAATCGGTCGATCGTTTTACCAATAAAAAATCTGTGCATGAGCTGTGACCTGCAAGAAGAAGAAAAAGAAGAAGATGAAGAAAAAGAAGCAGAAGAAGAAAAAAAAGAAGAAGAAAAAAAAAGAAGAAGAAGAGAGGAGAAAAAGAAGAAGAAGAAGAAGAAGAAGAAGAAAAGGAAGAATTCCAGTCCGCTATTATATTTTATATGAAAAGTTTTGCGGTTGCAACATTGTATCTATTTGTATCTGAATAAAAACATCTGTATCCGAAATGGATACAAATAGATACATTGTTGCAACCGCAATACTTTTTCATATAAAATATAATAGTGGACTGGAATTATTTTTCTTCTTCTTCTTCTTTGTCTCCTTCTTCTTCCTCTCCTTCTTTTCTTCTTCTTTTTCTTCTTTTCTTCTTTTTTCTTCTTCTTCTTATTCTTATGTATTGCTCCCCTGTCTCTGCAAGGGACAGAAGTAATTATGGGGTTAAATGCCGGCCATAGACGGGACAAAAATTGGGCGATTTTTTTACCGTTGGTGGTAACGTCGGCCGATCAAATGACCGATTTTTCTTTTAAAAAAAAACAAAAAACGGACGATTTTTGACCCGTCTATGGCCTGCATTATAGCTGCAAAGGGCGGGGTCAACTCAATATTAAACCCTACGGACTAAGACTGGGATGCCATTAAAGTTCATGTTCATGGAAAGGCAGGCCGACCAATACTTTTGGCAATACAGTGTATTTCCATGAAAATGAAACTTAACATAGAACTTTGAGGAACAGCCCACCTTCATCGGCCTTTTATGCCTGTTAAGTGTATCATTTCCTTGGATATCACCTCACTGTCCCATTCACAAACTTCCACCCCATCGGCCAAAATTAAGTCACTCATTCACTCATGCTACACTTTCCCTGCAAAGTAATGGTGTTAACCGCTTTGCTGAAAAAGTAGGCTCTATTTTTATTATTGCCAAAAAAAAATAACAAATATAACACAACACAATCAGCCCGAGCAAATGCAAGCACTTTACTAATCAATACTTCTTAAGTAAATATTTTTACAATAAGTAAGAGAAAAGAACCCTTTCTATTCATTTCTTGGTAGTCTAATGAGCCTTGCAAATGATTAGACTGTATTTTGTTGCTTGCTTAAGGGACGCTTGAATGGAACTATCTGGTTCAGAAGCTGAGTCTGACTGATTACTCTAATTCATAGGACCTTAATTAGCTGCACAAGCCATTAGCTACAATTAGACTATTATAAAACACTTGATGCGCTGTGGCCGCCATAGGGGATTGTTTTGTCTTGTGGCTAAAAAAAAAAAAAAGAATGCCAAGAGATCTTAGTGTTGCACAGTTTGGATGTATGTATGGAATCTTTATTTTTTTCATTTAAGATGGTTCAGGTGGCAACTCAATATTCATCTTAATGGTTGTCTAATTTATGTCATTGGATGCTATATTTATTGTCATATGCCAGCGCAGCTAAATGGGTTACCCGAGGCTGTCGCGTTAATGTCAGAGCCTGAAGATACAGCTCCATATGCTGTGGAGCAGTCAGAGAAGGAATGAAATACCTCCGATGGGACACTTCATCTCTCCCTGTAAAGGCCTGCAAATCTCACTTACACTTTATGAGACTTTAATAACAATTACAGCGATGTGGAAAACAATACCTGGACGGTTCTGAAAGGTTATATATTTTAGGGCAGAGGCTGGGGAAACGGCGATGACAATCAAGGATGATTAAGGAGCGGACGTGTGTTGGCCAGCTTGTCAAGTGACGATTGATAGGACCTGTTCTGAGATGCAACGCCAATGACAAGTTTTTGGATTTTTTTTTTTTTTCGTCTTTGAAGTTTGGAGCTCATCCAGAGTGCATTAGACATTCAAATTTTAAAATTCCTAATGCCTGTCAAGTTTGATGACTTGCTAAGGAGGAACAGAGAAGAAAACAAGAGCTACTCCAAGAGAGTTGAGAAAGAGTCTAGAAAAGCCTGTTGGTGGTCCGAGCGGCAGAGGTACCCATTAATGTATATCTAAGAATTGGTCAGAGTCATCTGGTTTAACCATTAGCCACCCGGCCTATAGCCGTTTGGCGGCCGCAAAAATGCTTTAGCTTTCTGGGGTGTATGCCATTTGGCGTCCTCCCACACATGCGCAGTTCGCGCGGTTGCAGACCCGCGCAGCGGCGCGATCTGTCACCGGCCGTGTACCTCGGACAAGGCCGATGGCAGATCTGAGTACAGGCCCCTGTTGCCGGTACCATGTGACCTGCTGTGACCAATCACAGAAGGTCACATGACAGTTGTATACAGTAGATGACTTCATTCATGCCATCCATTGTATACTAGTGTCTAGCTGTGAATGGTCACAGCAGGTTACATGCACATGTCATGTGATTAGCTGTGGCCAAATCACAGCTAAGCACAAAAAAAAAAAACCTGAATGAATCGATGTCATTCAGGTAAATGCTTGCTTATAGCAAAGTAATTCTTTGCTATAAGCAAATTGTGTAAAAAAAAAAAAAAAATACTGATCACTTCCCTAAAGTAGTACAAGGTTACTATGGTAACCTTGTACTACTTTGGACATAGTGAAATATGACAAACAAATCATAAAAAAAATTAAAAAAAAGTAATAAAAAATTTAAAAAAAAATGTTTGTTTTTTTTTTCATACTGTCGCCAGTCAGTGTCCCTGATCACCGCCATGCCAGTTATATGATGACGCTGTACTGCACTGGTGAAAATATGTAAAATACAAAATAGTGAAAATAATTTTTTTAATTTTTTCATTTTCCGAAAAATTATGACAAAAAAAATACAACTTCAAAAAACTCGCCATTCCTCTTATGAAGTACGTCGGACTGTCTACTCTGCAAAAAGGGGTCATTTGGGGGATATCTGTACTGTCCTGACATTTGGGGGATATCTGTACTGTCCTGACATTTGGGGGATATCTGTACTGTCCTGACATTTGGGGGATATCTGTACTGTCCTGATATTTGGGGGATATCTGTACTGTCCTGACATTTGGGGGATATCTGTACTGTTCTGACATTTGGGGGATATCTGTCCTGTTCTGACATTCTTGGACCTTAAGAAATTAGATTGGCTGTCAGTACTTCAGGATTGATCAATATTCAGATCTATACCATAGTTTGTGAACTCTATAACTTTCCTACAAACTAAAAAATACATCCTAATTTGGGTTATTTTCACCAAAGACATGTAGCAGAATACATCTCGGCCTAAATTTATGAAGAACAATTATTTATTTGTAAACTTTTATAACAGAAACAAAGAAAAACGTGTTTTTTTTTCAAAATGTTTGGTCTTTTTTTGTTAATTTAGCAAAAAATAAAAACCCTGGCAGTGATTAAATACCACCAAAAGAAAGCTCTAGTTGTGTGAAGAAAATGATAACATTTTAGTTTGGGTACAATGTTGTATGACCGCGCAATTGTCATTCAAATTGTGAGAGTGCTAGAACCTGGAAAATGGCCTGAGCAGGAAGGTGTAAAATTGCCCGGTATTGAGATGGTTAATGAATATCGGATTGCTTTATTTTACTTTCAATTTGTTTCACTTTCATTATTGATGATAAGCAATCGAATATTCACTAAACTTTATGAAGCTGACCTAGACATAGAGCTACAACAAGGCTTTCTTGATTTGGGAGGGCAACCATGGATGTCCTCTCAGAATGCACCTCCCTCGGGTACCCTGGGACGTGCATCGGGAGCGCTCTGTAATCGCTGTGTGACACAGCTGATCACAGATTGAGGTAAAGGGCCAATCACAACATCATTTTACCATGTGGTCAGCTGTGTCCAATCACAGCTGATCACATGTAAACTAACTTGCCGGTTATAGGCATCCCTTTTCCCACAAGATCTCACTGTGTGAGGAAAGAAGAGCTGATAACTGGCAAGGCTGACAGTGCACATTTACACTGATAATCAGGGCACTGGTCATCAGCCCATCAGTGCAGCTTATCAGTGCCCCCTTTCAGTACTCAGTGCCCCCTTTCAGTACTCAGTGCCCCCTTTCAGTGCTCATCAGTGCCCCCTATCAGTGCCCATCAGTTCTGTCTCATCAGTGCAACCTCATCAGTGCCTCCTCATTAGTGCCCATCAGGGCAGCTTGTAAGTGTCCATCAGCACTGCTTCATCAGTGCCCATCAGTCCACATCAGTGCAGCCTCACTAGTGTCCATCATTGCAGCCTCATCAGTGTCTATCAGTTCAGCTTATCAGTGCCCCCTTTCAGTGCCCTCTATCAGTGCCCATCAGTTCTGTCTCATCAGTGCAACCTTATCAGTGTCTCCTCATTAGTGCCCATCGGGGCAGCTTATAAGTGCCCATCAGAGCTGCTTCATCAGTGTACATCAGTGCCCATCAGTCCACATCAGTGCAGCCTCACCAGTGCCCACCAGTGTAGCCTCACTAGTGCCCATCAGTGCAGTCTCATCAGTGTCCATCAGTACAGCCTCCTTGGTGCACATCAATGCAGCCTTATCAGTGTCCATCAGTGCAACCTCATCAGCAGACATCAGTAAAGAACAGAAACTAACAAAAATATTTTTTTCTCAGGACTTTCTGTCTTTTTTCATTTGTTTTTATCCAAAAAATACAAAACCCAGAGGTGATTAAATACCACCAACAGAAAGCTCTATCTGTCTCAAAAAATGATAAGAATTTCATATGGGTACAGTTTTGCATGAGTGTACAATTGTCATTCAAAGTGTGACAGTTCTTGAAAGCTGAGCAGTGGGGGGATGGTGAGAGTACTCGGTACTGAAGTGGTTAAATGGTACCTCTGACAATTGGACTGCCAATGGCCTTTTCTAGACCCTTCCTAACTCTTCTATTTCAACACATGCCTGGGAACCCCTCAGAGGATTGAGGACTAGGACCCCTATGGCCTAAAGAGTGACCTCTATCTTGTATGGGGACAGGGTATTCTCCACATGTGCATTTCTAGCCATTAAGGTGGCTACAGGCTCAACAGATCAACAGTAGTGATTTATGTTCGAATCGAACGTAAGTTCGACTCGAACATTGGTCATTCATGTGTTTGCTGAACGGTAACACAAAAACGGTAAGGGTGTTCGGCGGGCTGTTTGTCCGCTGAGCCCCACATTGCACTGTGCCCTGACAGTGCATTGCAGGGGCATTTTTGCTCCTTGAGGATACCAGAAGTTGAAACATGTTTAAGCTGAAGAGTTATGGAATCTGATTACAGTCATAATTAATTACTATACATATGAGGTAATAGTTTGCCTCAAAAAATGCACACATAAAATATTTAGGTGTAAAATATCAGCAGTAAATGAAGTAAAGGAGACAGACAAGACCCCAAATGTATATAGGCTCAAGCCCAATGGCGCAACTGTCATTTAGGATGGATATCTCTCAAATGAGTCCACAGCTAAGAGATAGCCGTGGGCCTGGATATCTTTTGTCAGCCTCTTTCCGAGGTAATGGGAAAGGGTCAAGAATATAAAGATATAACTGGAAAGCTCTGAAGAATTGCCATGGCAATACCTATAACCATTAATAGTTCAAAGGACTGGGTCACGTCCAATCCACCCAGAAAAGGGAAAATAGATATGAACATAGGAAAACAAACTAACCATAGACAAAACTTTGTAGCTGCATCCTAGTTCTGTATGGGTAACTAGCATTGTGAAATGGAGTAGGGTTGCCGTGGTAGAGTTTATGAAATGTTATGGGTATAATATTCCCAAGGGGGGGTTCAGAGTCTCCTTGGCATACCACTAAGGTTATCGGAAAGAGTGTTTTATTGAACAGGTCGCGGAAGCTAACAGTGCGGTTTTGATAAAATGACTTGATAGGTGCGAAATGTTGAAGAATCGTTGCAAAACTTCTTTTTGTACAATAAACTTTTGAGCACATTCTTGATGTTAGTGATAGCTGGTATAGATGGAGTGAGCCAGGTCTGTAGTAGTTTACGAATAGTCAGCAAGCGAATATGTTGATTGTAGAATTTTGTTTCAGAATTGGGATGTCGGCACCTGTACCTTTATAACTAAAGAGCAGAAGGAGAGGCACCTTCAGAGAGTTTGAGTAGCTACTCCAAAAATGTATAACATCACTTGGTCCCAGAATTTTGAGGCATCATCAGCAAGGCTCCCACTTTTCATCCATAACACATCTGCATCAGACGCTGGTCATTAGCTCTGAGGAAAGGGATTCGTCCCCGAAACGCGTCAGCCATTTGACCGCACTGACAGTGAGGACACCTTGCCTGCCGTTGTGGCCATCATCATTTTTCTATGCTTTTTAGATACATGCTTCGTTTGTGAGTATGTTTTTATTATTTTTTACTCCTACAATAAACCTTGGATAATGCACTAGGTGTGTGCGCCACCTGTTTTCTCTTTACCCAGAATTTTGATATCTGGAGGCACTCTCAGAAGGGGTGTAACAACAAGGGTTTGAAAAAACCACAGTTTGGACATGTCATCTCCTGAGGGTTGTTCGTATTGTGGGCAAAGGGTAAGAATGCTCTTTGCATGAGCTTTAGTTTAATTTTCCAACATTCCTCATTAATGACAAATGTCAGCACCTGTGGTAATGAGCTCTTTGATCCACAACTTGGGGTTTCCCAGGGCGCGGAGTCTAAGCCCCAGCCTGCTTGTTCACCAGGGCCCCTGATGGTGGGGATGGACTTGCAGCAAGCTGGGACCAGGTTGCGGCCCCCAGGTACACCCAGCTGAGGTAGAGGAGACCGCTGGTGGGAGCAGGGTACCACGGGAGTAGACAGAGGAAATCCAGTAGGCAAGCCGAGGTCAGGACAGGCGGAAAAACTAGCAATGTGAGGAACGAAGCCGGGGTCGGTACACAGATAGACTATAAAGGATTCTCAGTAGAAACACAAGGGAGCTCCAACAACCACACGTTGCTCAGGCAAAGTGGGACAGACTGAGCATGTCTTAAATAGACAAGCCAGCTAGGAGGTGGCCCAGGAGGTGATGAAAGGGAAGGACATAAAACCCAGGGGATAGAAGACGATGCCCACAGGTGAGCACAGACAACACACATGTGAAGGATCAAGAGCAGCAAGGAGGTAAGATCAAACACACAAGAGGCTGCAGGCTAACTTGTGACAACAAGATTTAGAATCTTGTTATGTCTCTCTAGAATTTTGTCAAATAGATCCTCCATTTGTAGGCCAGTGGTCCAGGTGATCAGATTTTTATACAGTGCATATCTCATTGACGGAATATACACTCATTGGCCACTTTATTAGGTCCACCTTGCTAGTACCCAGTTGGACCCCTTTTGCTTTCAGAACTGCCTTAATTCTTTATGGCAAAGATTCAACAAGGTGTTGGAAAGATTCATCAGAGATTTTAGTCCATATTGGCATGAGTTACTGTTGCCTTTCTATCATCTCCATCCAGTCTGCCCACTCTCCTCTGACATCAACAAGGCATTTCCGTCCACACAACTGCCACTCACTGGATATTTTCTCTTTTTTGGATCATTCTCTGTCAACCCTAGAGCTAGTTGTGTGTGAAAATCCCAGTAGATCAGCAGTTTATGAAATACTCAGGGCAGCCTGTCTGACACCAAAAACCATGCCATATTCAAAGTCACTTAAATCCCCTTTCTTCCCCACATTCTGATGCTCAGTTTGCACTTCAGCAAGTCATCTTCACCACATCTGCATTCCTAAATGCATGGTGTTGCTGCCATGTGATTGGCTGATTAGCAATTTGTGTTACCAAGCAATTGAACAGATGTACCTAATAAAGTGGCCAATTAGTGTATTTGCTTCAGTATTAGCCAGTTCACTAGAAAGAGTTGAAAAGCTTTACTTCTGTCCGAGCTACTAGATCTGATGTACAGCACTGTGCAAAAGTTTTAGGCAGGTGTGAAGAAATGCTGTAAAGTAAGAATGTTTTCAAAAATATATATTTTATTTCTTTTTATCAATTTACAAAATGCAAACTGAGAGAACAGAAGAAAAATCATTCAAATTTGGTGTGACTACCCTTTGGCTTCAAACCAGCATCAATTCTTATACTTGTACAAAGTCGGGGATTTGTAGAATTAGAATCAAGTGTATGATTAACCAACTATATTAACCCCCTGGTGGTATTCCCAGTACCCAGTGTAGCTCGGGGTTAACTTTCAGAACCACAAGCGGTAACCCCGAGCTACACTCGGGAATACACTGCAGCGCTGCTCCGGGATCTCTTCTTCACTTACCTTGTCCTGCGCTCCCGCGATGTCCCTCCTGTAGCATCCCCGGCCATCTCCTCCAGCCGATGCCGACATCCGTCTTCCGGGTTCTGTTCTATGTGATGTCGGGACGTACGGGGGACGGAACTGGCGGGAAATTCAAAAATGTAAAACTGTGACATTCACTCAATACACTAAAATTTGTTAGGGTTCCATTCCTTTATCAAACCATTTCACATACATTTTGTCCCGAGTGCTTTGTCCGGCGCCCTGCCTGCATTTTTACTGTTCTTTCTGCTTGGAAACTGAGAAACGTCCATGGCGTCCAAAAAGTGTCCCTTTAGGTCAAAATCGGTTTTAGACCGGCTAGAGAACAGCGATAGTAAATCAGAACCACTTGCAGAATTGAGTGATAATGATTCGTGGGGGAAATTCCTCATCAGACACTGAAAACGATTTTGCGACTTTGCTCAGCGATGTGCGAAGTTGGCGCTCTATTTCAAATTTCATTGTTTTTGGTTTGATTATATTATTGAATTAAATGTATTATTATTATATTATTATGTTTTATAATTATTTCTTATATTATGATTTATGATTTCGTGTTTCAAGTTTTATCCTACCCGGGATGTTTACTAGACTCTTGTTCGGACAGATTTCAGTGAGTTATTCCTAAAAATCACAGGCCTACAATAAAAAAACTACATATTTCCATGCCAAAAAATGTACCGCATTGAGCACAGAAATACTAACATAATCAGACTGCTAGGGAGGTTAAGCAGGTGCTAATGATTATCAATTTCATATGTAGGATAAAATGCAGTCATTAACTGAAACAGAAACAGCTGCGTAAGAGGTTTAAAACTGGGTGGGTAACAGCCAAACTCTGCTGCCAAGCTGAGGTTGTGGAAGATAGTTTCATGTCACGGGTCATACACCATGGTGAGATTGAGCACAACAAGACACAAGGTAGTTATACTGCATTAGCAAGGTTTTCCCAGGCAAAGATTTCAAAGCAGACTGGGGTTTCAAGATGCCCTTTTAAGAAGCACAACGGGCAACAGTGAGTACCATAGATGCAGAGGTCGGTCAAAGAAAATGCATTGCAGAAGATGAAAAACACATCATGCCTATTTCCCTTCCACATTGAAAGGTGTCCATTAGCAAGTGACAGAAACCAGTGGGACCCAGGTACACCCATCTACCATCCAGAGAAGTCTGGCCAGAAGTTGTCTTCATGGAAGAATTGTAGCCAAAAAGCTATACCTCTGATGTGGAAGTAATTCAATTATGCATGAAAACATAGGAACTGGGGTGCAGAAAAATGGCAGCAGGTGCTCTGGACTGATGAGTCAAAATTTAAAATATAACCCCAAATCCCCAAAAATTGGGACGCTGTGCAAAATCTACATAAAAGAACAGAATGCAACTAGAAAAGATACAATTTCTGGGGAAATTGTGTGAAGTGTTCTTGCCTCCACCAGTAGTCTACAACTGGAGTGGGCGGAGTAACTGGGTGGAGTGGCTTGAGATGGGTGGCGTGAGTTGCAAACAAATGGTCAAATTGTGAAAACTATCAGGACTATGGCTTAGCCGTGGACATTTTTAGTGGCAGCCGGGATAGCTGAACGTTTTTGATATAAGATTTGTGTAGGTGGGCTTGAAAATGAGGGAGTGATGGCAGTTTAGAAATCATGTCCTGATTTTTCAGCTCACACTCTAGCTTTTGTCAGCTCCCACTCTAGTTTTGAACATTCCGCCATTCATTCCTATGGGACCAATTTCACCACAAAAACGATGATATTTTGTGAACCATTCGGCGAAACGTTCCACAAAGTAATAGCACTCCAATCGGGAACAATCCACACATTTCGGTATATTACTGTCTATGTAGTGTAAAAATTGTGGGAGGAGTTAGGGTGGTAAATTTGGCTATAATAATCAGAATATATATGTGAGATAACAGTAAGTGGTCTGCCATGCAAGAACACTTAATAAAACTAGAAAATCTACAATTTCTGGGGAAATTGTGTGAAGTGTTCTTGCCTTCACCAGTAGTCTACAACTGGAGTGGGCAGAATAACTGGGTGGAGTGGCTTGAAAATGAGGGAGTGATGGCAGTTTAGAAATCATGTCCTGATTTTTCAGCTCACACTTTAGCTTTTGTCAGCTCCCACTCTAGTTTTGAACATTCCGCCAATCATTCCTATGGGACCAATTTCACCACAAAAACAATGATATTTCGTGAACCATTCGGCGAAACGTTCCACAAAGTAATAGCACACCAATCAGGAACAATCCGCACGTTTCGGTATATTACTGTCTATGTAGTGTAAAAACTGTGGGAGGAGTTAGGGGGGTAAATTTGGCTATAATAATAAGAATATATATGTGAGATAACAGGAAGTGGTCGCCATGCAAGAACACTTAATTATCTGCACATTTCATAAACAAATATTTTATATTTAAATTTAAAAAATAAATAAACAAATATTTTATTCACAATAGAAAATATAACAAATGTTTAACCACTTGACCTGTGGTAGATTTTACCCCTTTCATGACCAGGCCATTTTTGTGCTACTGTAACTGGCAATTGCTCGGTCATGCAACACCCAAATTAAATGTGTGTCATTTTATTCACATAAATAGAGCTCTCTTTTGGTGGTATTTGATCACCACTGGATTTTTTATTTTTTGCTATGTAAACACAGAAATACCAACAATTAAAAAAAAACTAATTTTACAAGTTTCTGTTATAAAATTTTGCAAACAAATAATCTTTCTTTATAAATTTAGGCTAAACTGTAGTCCGCTACATCTCTTTGGTAAAAATAACCCAAATCGGGGCGTATATTATTTAGTTTATGTGAAAGTTATAGTGATTACAATCTATGGTATATGTATTTAAAAATTGAACAGTCCTGATATACTGATAGCTGCTCTCATTTCTTCAGACTCTAAAATGCCAGGACAGTACAAATACCCCCCAAATGACCCCTTTTTGGAAAGTAGACAGACTGAGGTATTTAGTAGGAGGCATGGCAAGTTTTTTGAAATTGTAATTTTTTTGTCACAATTTTTTGACCTACTGTCACCAGTGTAGAACAGCGTCATCATATTATTGGTGTGGCAATACGCAGGGATAAAGACTGATGATATTATATTAAATACATCAAAAACAAATAAATAAATATATATTTTTAAGTTCTATTTTTTTAACTTTTTTTTTTTCAACATACTTTGCTTACAGTAGTTCAGTGTTACCCTAGCGGCACTGTAGTACCCTGGGGAAAAATAATGAGGGATTTTTTTTTTCCACTATTATAACAGTGATGATCACTATTACAAGCAATCATTTTACCTGTCATTAATGGCTTTCATCCATGAAAGCTTGCTTACCATTGTGATGCTGTGATTGGCTACAGCTGCTCATAAGGTACAGGGTGTCCGGTACCATGTGATAGCTGTGGGCCAATCACAGCATCACAGCAGCAAGCACGTTGTCATGAATGGAAGCCATTCATGACAGTTTTTCTTGAAATTTAATCATGTGTTTTCTATGATTAGTTATAGCATTCACATGATACCCCGGTTGCTCACAGTGGCCGGGTACTAAGCATCATGATCTGCTGTGTCCCGTGGGGGGGGTCCTGATGCATGAGTGCATATGTGTGCCACAACATACTGGTGCGTGGCGGTGAATGCAGCTGCTACCCGCTCACAGTAAAAGTACCGTGGGTGGGCGGAAAGTGGTTAAACTGAGAAAATGTACCTTTTTAAGAAAGAAAATAAAGTAATTCTCAAAAAAATTGCAACAAAAAGCTGGCACAGTATATGGTACTGTCAGGAATGGACTTGCCAATAATGGTGGGACTCACCTGCCTTGTGGGCTGCAGTACCAGGGTTGGCCAGCGGGTGCTCTCAGCAATCAGAGACTCACCCCTGCAATCAGCCAAACACCCGAAGCTGATTGCAGGGGTTGTATTTAAGGAATGGCCAGACTCACAGTCAGGGCCTTGGTGTGTGTTTTTCCATGGGCCCCTGTACCTTGTATCCTGTATTCCTGTTCCTGTCTGACTTGTTGCCGACCCTGCCTGATCCTGACCTCTGCTGACTTCTCCTGCTTGATCCCTGGCTTCTGACCCTGACCATTCTCTGCCCGACCCTCTGTACCGCGCTGCCCGTGAGTTACTAAACCCAGCTTGTGACCCCGACCACTCTCCCGCCTGTTCCTGGTACTCCGTTTGCCCGTTTGCTATTAACCCGGCCTGCCTGACTACTCTTTGTATTGTATGTATTGTTATCGGTGGGTGGTTTGGTTTGGTTTGTTTGCACTGTGTTTATGTTTAGTTTTGCACTGCGTTTTGTATTGTTAGTCTTAATAAATTATATTGTTTATACCATATCTGAAGCCTGCGTTTCCCTGTGTCAGTCCACACACCTCTGGTCATACCTGGAGCCCTGACAGGTACTAACAAGGAAGAGTTGGAAGAACATTTACAATGAATCGGGTTATTGGCAACAGGTCAGTAACATGGCTGGGTATAAAAAGATCATCTTGCAGAGTCATAGTGTCTCAGAAGTAAAGACGGGCAGAGGTTCACCAATCCGTGAAAAGCTGCATCTAAAAATTGTCAAATAATTTCAGAATAATGTTCCTCTGTGTAAACTTTCAAAGACTTTAAATATGTCATCATCTACAGTACATAATATTATAAAAAAAAATCTGAGAATCTGTAGAAATCTCTGCACGCAAAGGACAAGGCCAAAACACAATATTGGATGCATGTGAAAACAGACATGATTCTGTGATGGACTTCACTTCACTCAGCAATAAATCACTGGGCTTCCAAAAATCACTATCTGTGAACATAGTTGTGTTATCCAAAAATGCAAGGTAAAGGGATATCATACAAAGAGTTATATCTGTACATGATCCAGAAACACCAAAGGGCCATAGCTAATGTAAAATGGTCTGTTGCAAAGTGGAAAACTGTTCTGTGGTCAGACGAATTGAAATGTAACATTCTTTTTAGCAATCATAGGCTCCAAATCCTCTGGACTAAAGAGAAGAGAGACCTTCTGGTTTTTTGTCAGCCTTCAGATCAAAACCCTGCCTTTCTAATATTTTGGCGGTGTATTAGTATGTATGGAATGGGCAGCTTTCACATCTGGAAAGGCTCCATCAATGCTGAAAGATATATCCAGGTTTTAAAGCATCATTTACAGTACTCTCATCCAGATTATGTCTTTTTCAGGGAAGGCCTTGCAGATTTCAGCAGGACAATGCTAAACTGCATACTGAATCTACGGTAACAGCATGGCTTTGAAGCAGAAGATTCCAGGTGCTTAACTGGCTTGCCTGCAGTCCAGACCTGTCAGGGAAGAAGTAGATCACCACAGCGCATGAATCTGCGCATGCGCAGGTTCCGACTAGGCATACAGGCAGGCGGGCACTAGGACCCAGGCACGCCTGTCACCAATGATGGAACGGGCAGGCACTAGGACCCAGGTGTGCCTGTCGGCGCTGGGCAGGCTATTTAAACAGCACCTCGGTGCTCATTCAGTGCTGACTGGTCTTCAGCTTCCCCCAGTGTCCTGCTTGTTTCCTGTGCGATTCCTTTGGTGCTGACCCGGCTTGTTCCTGACCCGACTCTGATTAGTTTCCTGCTCCTGGTTCCTGACTTCGGCTTTGCTCCCGACCTTGGCTTCTCCTACTGATTCTGTTCCTCGCTGCCAGACTGTTGATGACCTTGGCTTCCTTTGACCCTGCTCCTGCCCTGTGTCCTGGCTAACTACTTGCTCTGTTGCACATCAGGCATTACCTAGAACCTGCTCTGTCTGCTACTACAGTATTCTAATCAGAGGATACACTGCCTTTCCAGGCCATCATCTGCAAAAGCCGCAAGCAACAACACTGGCGCTCTTGTCCCCCTGGTCCCTAGACTCCCTCTGTTCCAACTTCAGCGGGGTCAGGGCTAGTGACACAAGTGAGGCTGACCTCGTCAATTCAGTCTCCTATCAGGTACGTGACAAGACCTTTCAGCAATTGAAAACATTTGGTGTATCTTGAAACAAAAAATGAAACAAAGAAGTGCCAGGACTGTTGAGCAGTTAGAATCCTCTATCAGGCAAGAATGGGACACCATTCCTCTCCAAAAACCCCAGCAACTGATCTCTTCAGTTCCCAGATGTTTACATAGTGTTGTTAAAAGAAGAAGGTGTCAGGGGTGTGGGTGTGACCAGAAGTGTGTGGACTGACACAGGGAAACGTAGGCTTCAGATATGGTAAATAATATAATTTATTAAGACTAACAATACAAATATAAACGCAGTGCACCAAACCCCAAGCTAACACAAATACATACAACAAGGTGAAACAAACCCAAACCTAAACTGATATAGATACACAGGTACATACACATATAGTAGTCAGGCAGGCCGGGTCTATAACTATCGGGCAGGTAGGTACAGGAGGAGCAGGCGGAGAGAATGGTCAGGGTCACAAGCCAGGGATCAAACAGGAGAAGTCAGCAGAGGTCAGGATCAGGCAGGGTCAGCAACAAGTCAGGCAGAAACAGGAACAGGAATGCAGGGTACAAGATACAGGGGCCTATGGAAAAACACACACCAAGGCACCGACTTCAGGTCTGGCCATCCCTTAAATACACCACCTGCAATCAGCCCCAGGTGATGGCTAATTGCCAAAGTGAACCTCTGGTTGTTGAGAGCACCCGCTGGCCAGCCCTGGTACTGCAGCCCACAAGGCAGGTGAGTCCCACCACTATTGGCAAGTCCATTCCTGACAGAAGATATGCTACACCGTGGTAAACATGGCCCTGTCCCAACTTTTTTGAGATGTTGCTGCCATCAATTTCAAAATTACCTTTTTTTTTTTCTTACGATGGTACATAATCTTAGTTTAAAAAATGTGATATGTTTCCTATGTTCTATTGTGAATAAAATATGGGTTTATGAGATTTACAAATCATTGCATTCTGGTTTTATGTAGATTATACACAACTTTTATGTGATTGGGTTTGTATTGTGCTGTAGCAGGAGGCAGTTTGTCCCCCAAAGGGCTAGAGAGTGGTATAATAATGAGTACACGAACAAGAAAGTGAGCGCTGAAATACCCAGCTGCTGTAACACCGAAAAGGTACCAAATAAACCTTCCAAAAACACTAGTATATAATTGGTGCAGCGCTAAAACCTGGATGTCATAACAATTGGTAAAGTGCAAGTAAATCAAAGTGCCAATGTAATCATGAGTGTATGAACCAGAAACATAAAGGTATATGATGATATGCGAATATATCACTACCTCAAATGGTTAAAAATGATAAACAAGGTGACTGTTAGTGTACATAAAGTGACCAAATAGCAATTGCACTGATATGTTCATAAAGTGACAAAGTGAACGTGCTCACACTCTATATTGTCACTATAAAGTGACTATTGGTGATATTAAGGTGACAAATGCAATAAATAATACGAAAATAAATTGTCCATAAAGTGGACAATCTCAGAATGATCTCAGAATTGGTGATCCACACGCCATATTCAATGGTATGGTGATGTGCCAGGTAAGTAGAAGAATTACGCACTCACCAGATGCGCAATTATGATCTCAGAAATGGTGATCCACACGCCATATTCAATGGTATGGTGATGTGCCAGGTAATTAGAAGAATTACGCACTCACCAGATGCGCAATTATGATCTCAGAATTGGTGGTCCACACGCCATATTCAATGCTATGGTGATGTGCCAGGTAAGTAGAAGAATTACGCACTCACCAGATACGCAATTATGATCTCAGAATTGGTGATCCACACGCCATATTCAATGGTATGGTGATGTGCCAGGTAAGTAGAAGAATTACGCATTCACCAGATGCGCAATTATGATCTCAGAATTGGTGGTCCACACGCCATATTCAATGCTATGGTGATGTGCCAGGTAAGTAGAAGAATTACGCACTCACCAGATGCGCAATTATGATCTCAGAATTGGTGATCCACACGCCATATTCAATGGTATGGTGATGTGCCAGGTAAGTAGAGGAATTACGCACTCACCAGATGAGCAATTACGATCTCAGAATTGGTGGTCCACACGCCATATTCAATGCTATGGTGATGTGCCAGGTAAGTAGAAGAATTACGCACTCACCAGATACGCAATTATAATGCGCTTTTATGGATTTATACTCTGTGGTCAGGTTTATGGACATATCAGTGCAATTGCTATTTGGTCACTTTATGTACACTAACAGTCACCTTGTTTATCATTTTTAACCATTTGAGGTTATTGATATATTCGCATATCATCATATACCTTTATATTTCTGGTTCATGCCCTCATGATTACATTGGCACTTTGATTTACTTGCACTTTACCAATTTTTATGACATCCAGGTTTTAGCGTTGCTCCAATTATATACTAGTGGTACAATAATGAGTGTCTGCAGGCCATAGTGAAGCATGGTGGAGGTTCTTTACCAGTTTGTGGCTGGATTTCTGCAAATGGAGATAGAGATTTGGTCAGAATCAATAATGTCCTCAGGGCTGGGAGATACAGGCAGACACTTATTCATCATGTAATTCCATCAGGGAGCTGTGTGATTGGCTCCAAATGTATTCTGCAGCAGAACAATGATCCCAAACACACAGCCAATGTCATTAAGAACTATCTTCAGCGTAAAGAAGAACAAGGAGTCCTGGAAGTGATGGTTTGGTCCTCCATGGATCACTGATCTTAACACCATGGAGTCTGTCTGGGATTACATGAAGAGACAGAAGGATTTGAGACAGCCTTCATCCACAGAAGATCTGGGGTTAGATCTTCAAGATGTTTGGAACAACCTACCTGCCGAGTTCCTTCAAAAACTGTGTACAAGTGTACCTAGAAGAATTGACGACGGTTTGAAGGCAAAGGGTGGTCACACCAAATATTGGTTTGATTTGGATTTCTCTTCTGTTCGTTTACTTTCCATTTTGTTAAGTGATAAAAATAATTGTTAACACTTCTATCTCTGAAAGCTTTCTTCATTTACAGCATTTACAGACCTTGCTGATGCGATATAACTACCTTGTGTCTTGTTGCTGTGCTCAGTCTTCCACAACCTCAGTTTACTGGCAAATTTTGACTGTTCCTCACCCAGTTTTAAGCTTCCTACACAGTTGTTTCTGTTTCACCGACCCCCCGTTCACACCTATGCGGCCGTGCGGGCCGCGTTTTGCTCGGGCATGAGAGTCCATTCATTTGAAAGCCCGTGACAGACAGGGAAAGAAGTCCCTGCGCTACTTTGGAAAGCGTAGCCCGCACGGGAACCGAGGTTCCCAGTACGGTTGCGTTTCCCAGTGCGGGAGGATTGCCAATAGAACTAATGGCACCCGCCTGCGGGTCCGCAATTCTCTGTGTGGGTGGTGCGGCTGCACGGATTTTTGTGCGGATCTGCAGCGGAACCACCCACATAAATGTGAACCGGGGGTTAATATTTCAACCTACATATGAAATTGACATTAGCACCTGCTTGGTATAATTGATTAACCACTTCAAGTCCGGACACTTTTACCCCCTTCCTGCTGTCGTCAATGTATCCAACCATCTGGTAGCTGGTCTCCCTCATTGCTTGGTTCCTTCAATTTTCTTAACCACTTCAAGTCTGGACACTTTTACCCCCTTCCTGCTGTCGTCAATGTATCCAACCATCTGGTAGCTGGTCTCCCTCATTGCTTGGTTCCTTCAATTTTCTTAACCACTTCAAGTCCGGACACTTTTACCCCCTTCCTGCTGTCGTCAATGTATCCAACCATCTAGTAGCCGGTCTCCCTCATTGCTTGGTTCCTTCAATTTTCTTAACCACTTCAAGTCCGGACACTTTTACCCCCTTCCTGCTGTCGTCAATGTATCCAACCATCTAGTAGCCGGTCTCCCTCATTGCTTGGTTCCTTCAATTTTCTTAACCACTTCAAGTCCGGACACTTTTACCCCCTTCCTGCTGTCGTCAATGTATCCAACCATCTGGTAGCCAGTCTCCCTCATTGCTTGGTTCCTTCAATTTTCTTAACCACTTCAAGTCCGGACACTTTTACCCCCTTCCTGCTGTCGTCAATGTATCCAACCATCTAGTAGCCGGTCTCCCTCATTGCTTGGTTCCTTCAATTTTCTTAACCACTTCAAGTCCGGACACTTTTACCCCCTTCCTGCTGTCGTCAATGTATCCAACCATCTAGTAGCCGGTCTCCCTCATTGCTTGGTTCCTTCAATTTTCTTAACCACTTCAAGTCCGGACACTTTTACCCCCTTCCTGCTGTCGTCAATGTATCCAACCATCTAGTAGCCGGTCTCCCTCATTGCTTGGTTCCTTCAATTTTCTTAACCACTTCAAGTCCGGACACTTTTACCCCCTTCCTGCTGTCGTCAATGTATCCAACCATCTAGTAGCCAGTCTCCCTCATTGCTTGGTTCCTTCAATTTTCTTAACCACATCAAGTCCGGACACTTTCACCCCCTTCCTGTCCAGGCCAATTTTCAGCTGTCAGCGCTATCACACTTTGAATGACAATTGCGCGGTCATGCAACACTGTACCCATATGTATTTTTTAGCATTGTTCTGAGACAGATAAAACTTTATTTTGGTGGTATTTATTCACCACTGGGATTTTTATTTTTTTGCTATGTAAATTAAAAAGCCCCAAAAATTTGAAGAAAAGTGTTTTTCTTATAAAATTTTGCAAATAAATAATATTTAATCATGAATCTTGGCCAAAATTTATCCTGTTATCTGTTTAATAGAAAAAAAATAACCCAAATTAGTTTATAACCAAAAATTTAAACTTTTTTTTTACATTTTTATTTTTTTTTTAGATTATTATTTGTTTTTTTGTTTTTTTTTTACATACTGTCACCCTAGCAGTACTACTTGTGGGGGGTGATGAAGATTTTTTTTTTTTTTACACTGATTGCTTTTACACCCATAAAGGCTGTAAAGCAATCATTTCTCCTTCTCTCTGGCTGCATTCTTGCAGCCATTGAGAACTACTGTGTGAGCTGTGATTGGTCACAGCTTGTCTCTTTCTCCATTCACGAGAAGAAAAAGTCGGGGACCGGGGGTATAGTTACTGATCAGGGGAGGAATGACCATTTGGAAACTCGGGCACTGCCCGAGGGCCCGAAGTCAGCAAGGGGCCCCATGAGATGCCCCTGGTACCTTTTTCATAGGCTTTTTTGAGTTTGGGCAAGGACACAGGGGACCCATGATCCTCTATTGCCCGGGGGCCCCATGAGTTGTCAGTCCGCCCCTGAATGGAACCCTACTTCAACTGCGTGCAATGCGCATGAAGACAAGGCGGTGAGTAAGCGACATAATTCCTCCTCACTGTCTGTCAAAGGTCCTTTGAAATGTGATCTGAATACAGATCAAATGGTCAGTCCGCCCCTGATCAGTAACTATACCCCCGGCCCCGGACTTTTTCTCCTCGTGAATGGAGAAAAAGATACAGTACTGTGCAAAAGTTTTAGGCAGGTGTAAAGAAATGCTGTTTATTTTTATCATTTTAAAAAATGAAAAGTGAGAAAACAGAAAAAAAAGGAAATAAAATCAATATTTGGTGTGACTACCCTCAAAGAAAGTCAGGGGTTTTGTTGGATTAGGGTTAGGTGTATGTTTAACCAATGCAGTGCAGGGGCAGGTGCCTGTTTATAAACGGCCTCCCCGCCCCCTGCTTGTGCGCGCTCCCTGGGAGCGTGCAGCACTGCGATCCGTTGCCGGCTGTGTCTTCCGCAGGGGCGGACTGACCATTTGGAAACTCAGGCACTGCCTGAGGGCCCAGGGTCAGTAGGGGGCCCCATGAGATGCCCCTGGTACCTTTTTCATAGGCTTTTTTGAGTTTGGGCAAGGATACAGGGGCCCCATGATCCCCAGTCCGCCCCTGGTCTTCCGGACACAGTGGAACACCGATCGTCGTACGGGACCTCTCTGCGAGGGAAGTGCCCGAGTTTCCAAATGGTCAGTCCGCCCCTGGTCCCATTGAACTCAGTGAGCAAGTTTGACATGCAGTGGGTGTCCGGTGGGGTTGTAAATCCACAGCTCAGCCACTCATTTTTGACTGACCCCGCCTGCCCGTCTGTCAAGGTAATATAGTTCAGAAACAAGCTATTTTTTAATTGAAATATTCTTAGTATTTTCTTTTTTCCACTAAGGTAAATGGGCAATCGATTCAAACGAACAGGAAAAATAATTGTTTATTACATAATATCCTCCAAAAGAAAAAAAAAAAAATTTACATTTTAATAAGGCATAAACAATGCAGCTTTTGTTATAAATCTTTTTAACCGAAGAAATGTATTTATTTTTTTTTAAAGGTTTGGCTTGTGTTCAAGCTCATGAAAGCTGCAAGCAGGTCTCCGGCTATAAGGCGCTGTGGATATTAGTTAGAAAGAGTTTGCTGGTGGAACTATTAAGCCGGCATCATATGTCTTTGAAGTCCTCAGCCTCACTTTCGTATTAGTCAACCTGTCAGGGTGAGCTATCTTTTCCTTCAGGGAAGAATTTATGATGCATATATATGACATGCCAGCTGAACGGATATTAGATGAATCTTGCTAGGATAAATGGAGAAAGAGCGTCATCAAGCCACAGCACCGGACGGATGCTACAAATTACATGGCCTGAGAAGAGGATTCCTGGATGTTTTCTGTGTCTTTTCAAAATTTTCTCTTTAAAGGAGAGCTCCTCTAAGCACTCTTTGCATGAAGAATGAGGAGAGAGTTTTTATTATAATTCTAATTAAAGCGAAATTATGGACAAAAATCAAATATAAAATACATGATGCAGTCAATATGTCAATAGCATAATACACAATATTTTGAGTCCCTCCAGTAACAATTTTATAAAAGCTTCATCCTGCCAGAATATCCATTATTTTTCCATTTTCTTTAACAGTCTATCAGTCTATCATGAATGCTGCTGCCAGACTCATCCACCTTACTAACCGTTCTGTATCTGCCAATCCCTCCACTGGCCTCCACTCAGTGTCCTCCACCTCTCTCTGCCAATCCCTCCACTGGCCTCCACTCAGTGTCCTCCACCTCTCTCTGCCAATCCCTCCACTGGCTTCCACTCAGTGTCCTCCACCCCTCTCTGCCAATCCCTCCACAGGCTTCCACTCAGTGTCCTCCACCCCTCTAAGCCAATCCCTCCACTGGCCTCCACTCAGTGTCCTCCACCCCTCCCTGCCAATCCCTCCACTGGCCTCCATTCAGTGTCCTCCACCCCTCTCTGCCAATCCCTCTACTGACCTACACTCAGCGTACTCCACCCCTGTCTGCCAATCCCTCCACTGGCCTCCACTCAGTGTCCTCCACCCCTCTCTGCCAATCCCTCCACTGGTCTCCACTCAGTGTCCTCCACCCCTCTCTGCCAATCCCTCCACTGGCCTCAACTCAGTGTCCTCCACCCCTCTCTGCCAATCCCTCCACTGGCTTCCCGTTGCCAAAAGGATAAAATTCAACACATTATCAATAACGTATAAAGCCATTTATAACTCTGCCTCAATTTACATCACCGATCTTGTCTCTAAATATCACCAAAACCGTACTCTCCGCTCCTTGCAAGATCTCCTACTCTCTAGCTCCCTTCTCCTCCTCCCATACTCATCTCCAGGACTTTTCCAGAGCTTTCTCCATCCTCTGGAACTCTCTACCCCATCCTATTTTGCTCACTTTCAGGCAATCTCTGAAAACCTCTCTCTTCAGGGAAGCCTATCCTGCCCTCAGCTAATAATGGAATCTTCTACTCTTCCAACCAGTCCATCCCACACAGTTACTACCTTTTGTACCACTAGCCCCTCCCTCCTAGATTGTAAGCTCCAAGGAGCAGGGCCCTCCTATCCCTCTTGTATTGAACTGTATTGTTGCTGTATTGACTCCCGTTATAATGTAAAGCACTGAGTAAATGTTTGGCACTATATAAATCCTGTATAATAATAATAATAACAACAGAAACCTTGGTGACACACAGCATCTCCTCCTCCTCTGCTCAAGCCCATGGGTAGGAGTACACTTTGCCAACATACAGTGGATGTGTGACAGTCTATCAGCATTTCTTTGCTGGTTGCATGGCCTGTGTTTGCAGAGTCAAAAACCATGGTGTGAACCTTGCATAGTTTTGTTTGGCCCAAGCCATCACCTGCAGCGGATGGCCCAAATGGAACATTTTCCCGAAAAGGTAATACCTCAATGATTTTAGTGCCCTCTTTGTGACATTCCCTTTCCACTAGTTCCACTCTTACGGGGCATCTGTTTGTAAAAGAAAATGTCTGAAGTTGTGAATGTGTCAGGACCTGGATCATCTGCTGGTGGAACTGTGGTTCCCTAGGAGGAGGATCATAATTCCAATGTCCACCAGTGGATAAATGGAACATTTTCCTGAAAAGGTAATACCTCAATGACTTTAGTGCCTGTGACATTCTGCCGGGCGGCGCATGCGCAGGACACCGATGCGTCCTAACCAGCGATGGCCGCGCATGCGCACTTGCGATCGCGGATGAGCGCCTGGCACCAATGACTGTGCAGGGCGGGCTATTTAAACGGGACTAGAGGTATGTCAAATTGCCGTTTGGTCTTTTGTGCTCTGTTCCTGATACCTGACCCTGTGTTACTCCGTTGCCGACCTCTGCATTGTACCTGACCCTGCTGATTGTATCCTGCTTAACCCTTGGCTTGCCTGACCATCCTACTGCCTGACCCTCTGTACTGCGCTGTCTGCTAGTTACTGAACCCGGCTTGTGACCCCAACCATTCTCTGCCTTCTCCTCCGGTACCTTGCTGCCCACACATTGCTGACATGGCCTGCCCGACTTCCAGCCACCCAGACGATCCATCCATCCCGCAGGGATCATTCCTGGTTACCAGGTCTGCCAGCCTCTTCACATCAGACTCCTTACCCCGCACTCCTCTGACGGTGCTCTCTACCATTGTCAGTCGTACTCAGGGGTCGCAACCTGGTCTCAGTCTGCTCCAAGTCCATCCCCACCATCAGGGGCCCTGGTGAATAAGCAGATTGGGACTTAGACCCCGCGCCCTGAGGAACTCCGTACTGTGGACCAATAGAGACGCCGCCAGGAGGATCTTGACACATTCCCTTTCCACTTTCCAATAGTTCCACTCTAATGGGGCATCTGTTTGTAAAAGAAAATGTTGTCTGAAGTTGTGAATGTGTCAGGACCTGGATCATCTGCTGGTGGAACTGTGAAAGATCATAATTCCAATGTCCATCAGTGGGTGTCTCCCAACAGCCAGCAGATCTCAGTAATCAGTTTCCACCTGTTGCTGGCTGCTGGGAGGGTATTTAAGTCCTCCCATATAAGGTTAGGTTCACATTATTGCTGGTGGCTGTGGGTGCAGGATTCGCAGCTGTTTCTGTACCAGCAACCACTTGCAGCCAAAACACGCTGCTCTTTATAAACACTCGGGGATGCCATTCATTCTTAATTGCACCCTCACGCATCTAAAACTGCAGCACCTGGGTGGGTGAAGAAATCACAGGGAAATCCCAAAGCACTATTTGATTTCCCAGCTGCTGAGGTTTAAAAATGCTGCAGGAACCATTTTCCTGTGTAAAACACAGGCACCACAACCAATTCAAATGGGCACACCAAATCCAATGAACAAACTATACAAAAAGATGGTAACCACCAGGGGCGGACTAACCATTTGGAAACTCGGGCACTGCCCGGGGGCCCGGGGTCAGTAGGGGGCCCCATGAGATGCCCCTGGTACCTTTTTTCATAGGCTTTTTTTGAGTTTAGGCAAGGACACGGGGCCCATGATCCCCTATTGCCCAGGGGCCCCATGATTTGTCAGTCCGCCCTGAATCAGTGTGAGCGGGATCACGTCACCAAGCGAAAGAAGGGAACACGTTTCAGAGCATGCTCATTGCCAAGTGTGGGCATGTGCTTTCTTTTTTCAAGAGGCTTTTCCTCCTGTGACCTGCTGCTTTGGGATCCTTAGGACAGACCTGGCAGAGATTACTACCTTTGTTCCAGTGATCATACAGTTGTGCCTGTTTGTAATTTTAACATGGGAGTGGCCCAAGTTGGGCTATAAAAAAATTATTTAGTCCTAATGCGCTTAGAGGTGCTTTTCCTCTTTTTCTTTCCTTATTGCCCGGGGGCCCCTGGTAACCACCCCAGTTTATAACTAGCCTTTGCAGTAATGTACACATGGAAGGGCAATGCACATCACAAACAGACAAAAATTTCCCAGCACACTTTCCAGCTAGCCTAGAAAAAAAATGGCGCTTCATTCCATTTCACAATAGTGGACTTGCTGCACCTTTTGGTGAGATCAGTATTTGGAATTCCTAAAAAAGCAAGGTTAGGCACAAATTTCCTCTAACTTTTTGTTTTATATAAGCCAACTTTAATTGCTTCAATTTTGCCCATTAAAGTTTTTAAAATCTCCCCATCCATTGCTGCAGCTTCAATAAAGGCTTCTTCTAGGCCTTTTGCACATTTTTTTAATTGGACCTGGACCTTGCTTAGGTGGGAATGCCAGTCAAGAATATAAATGACATGTGCCAAAGCATGTGCTTTGTGGGTCTTATGGAATTATTTGGAATGTGGTTGGTGCCACATGTAAGGCGAAAAGGAGGACCACATGCACATACAACTCATCTGGTGTTGCAAAAGCTGCCTTTTTCTTTACCCTGACTCTCGTAGGAACCCGTCAATACCCATTAGAAGGATAAAGAGTGGTATTGTACCTGGTGCCACCCAACCATTTTTTATCAACTTATCCACTCAAGACGTGGGATACTCATCAGTATCCTGAAGTCATTGCAAGCTGCCATCAGGCTTCCAGCAACTGCTCCTCCCTCCCCACAGGAGGGAACACTTCCCCAAGTCCCTCTGATTTGGCCTTGGAGAGCACAACCACGTTGGTGTGCGTTCCAGCGGCCATTTTCCCCAGAGTACATATGCACACACCCACACCATCCCATTCAGGTATCAGCAGCAAGGTTGTTCTAACCATCGGTCCTCCTTATCCACTACACATCTGTACCAGTCTAAGAGGTACTTAAAAGCTATTCCTATTCATTTATTTATTATTATTATTATTTATTTCATTTATTTCTCCAGTTCACGGCCACCTTATGGTCATGGATCTATTCACAGACACATTTTCAATGTGTTTTATTGTCATTATCTCCTTCTTTGTGTTTTTTTTGTCCACTTTCCACATCCTTCCCCATTTTTCCCATATTAATTATTATGATAATAATAATTGTTATAATAATAATAATTTTTATAACCTTTTACTATTTTTAATTTTTACTCTTATTTTTATTTTTATAACCTTTTACCTTTTCCAATAATAAGTTTTTAACTTGATGCAATTAATTAATATGTGTATTCTGCAGCCACATACACTATTTGTAACTGCAAAAATGTATAATCCACTTTGTTCCATGATCTTCACTTTTATTATTGTTATCATTATTACTACTATTATTTTTATATATTTATCTATATTTCCAAGTGATGCATTTATTTATCTCTTTATTTGCTTTTTTTGTGTATGTATATATGTGTATATATTTATATAAATAACTAAATATTGCACTGTAACCTCCCTAGCGGTCTGATTATGTCCATATTTCTGTGCTCAAAGCGGTACTTTTTTTGCATGGAAATATGTAGTTTTTTTATTGTAGGCCTGTAATTTTTAGGAATAACTCACTGAAATCTGTCCAAACAAGAGTCTAGTAAACATCCCGGGTATGTTAAAATTTGAAACACAAAATCATAAATTATAATTTAATAAATAATCAGAAATAATAATAATAATAAATTTAATCCAATAATATAATCAAACCAAAAACACTGAAATTTGAAATAAAGCGCCAGTTTGCACATCACTGAGCAAAGTTGCAAAATCGTTTTCAGTGTCTGATGAGGAATTTCCCCCACAAATCATTATCACTCAATTCTGCAAGTGGTTCTGATTTACTATCGCTGTTCTCTAGCCGGTCTAAAACCGATTTTGACCTAAAGGGACACTTTTTGGATGCCATGGACGTTTCTCAGTTTCCAGGCAGAAAGAACAGTAAAAATGCAGGCAGGGCGCCGCACAAAGCACTCGGGACAAAATGTATGTGAAATGGTTTGATACAGGAATGTTATACTATGTGATTTTAGTGAATTTAGTGAATGTCACTTTTAAAATTTTAAAATTTCCCGCCAGTTCCGCCCCCTGTATGTTTCGACATCACAGGCAACGGAAGCCAGAAGACAGATGCCGGCATCGGCCGGAGGACATTTCCGGGGACACTGCAGGAGGGACATCGCGGGAGCGCAGGACAAGGTAAGTGAAGAAGAGATCCTGGAGGAACACTGCAGTGTATTCCTGAGTGTAGCTCGGGGTCACCGCTTGTGGTACTGAAACTTTACCCCGAGCTACACTCGGGAATACCGCCAGGGGGGTTAAATAACCCCCTCCTACTCCTCGCCCTATAACAAATAGAGGAGGTGGAGCTTTGCTCCCAAGGCATTTAACCATGGTTATTTACAGCTTGACCTTCATACAGGCTGGTCAGCAGCTCTGAGGAAAGGGACTCGTTCCCGAAACGCGTCAGCATTTGACCGCACTGACAGTTGGAACACCTTGCCTGCCGTTGTTGCCATCTTCTTAATGCAAAAGCTTTTTATACATGCTTTGTCTGTGAGTATGTTTTTGTCTTTGATACCTTTGAATACATTTTGGATAATGCACTAGGTGTGTGCGCCACCTGTTTACTCTTTAAAGGATGAGCACATGGGGACTTCACCAATCCAGGAAAGAAAATATAGGACCAGCATAAGGGGATCCTGTGGTTTACCTACCAACCTCCTTCCCCCTCGTTCAATCACAGAACTCTTTGCTTTCAATGAGAAGAATTAAAGGCTTTTTGTAAATGGATGATGGGAAGAGTGAACAGTCCCCTATCATCACAATATAATTGGTTACAGTGATGAAACAAGAGTACTGTGGGGAGGAACCAACAGTAATGATGAGAGGATTTGTACAGTAAGCAGCAGCCATTCAAGCATAGGGCCAGGGGCGGACTGACAACTCATGGGGTCTCCGGGCAATAGGGGATCATGGGACCCCTGTGTCCTTGCCCAAACTCAAAAAAGCCTATGAAAAAGGTACCAGGGGCATCTCATGGGGCCCCCTACTGACCCCAGGCACTCGGGCAGTGCCCGAGTTTCCAAATGGTCAGTTCTCCCCTGCATAGGACGCTCATCTTTGGATGTTACTTTATATCCTTTATTTTCATCTGGTAATCCTGCAATATACTTCCTGTCCTAGGGTGACAACACTTATTCACTGTACTGTATCTATGGAGTAGTAGCAATGTCACCCTAGAACATAATACAGAACACCGTCCCCTCTCCTCTTCTCCTTAGCATAGGAGGGAGTTCTGTACTTCAAAGAAGTGAACTGTTTAGGATTGCTTTGATTGTGTGGGATAACTTTGGCTCCTGAGAGCTAAAAATAGTAGGGGCTATTCCTGAGTCTATACAAAAGTGATATTGATGATGTACTGCTCACATGAAGAGGAAACAAATTGTAGTTTTGGAGATTCTTTGCAAAATTAAATCAAATGCCATACAATATACTTTTGACTTGTATGTTAATTGTGGTAGAGATGGATTTCCTAGATTTACAGACAAAGAAAGAAAAATTAGGAACCTTAACCACAACATTGCTCAAAACCAAATGTAGTAAACAAGCTTGTCTACTGCGTTTGACCAGTCATCACCTACCAGCCATTATAGAATTCAGTCAACTACTTACAGCGCCATTGAGGCATGCTAGTGTAGAGCTACCCCCAGAGGAGCTGCTGGATTCTTTAGGTTCTCCAGCCTACTCCAGTGATGGCCTGCTCTGTACCTGGTCCTGAGAAACAAGGATGGACACACTTGGGAGGGTTCAATGGGCTTTATTAAATGGGAAAAAAAGGACAAAGACTTAGACAAGTACAAAACAAGTAAGGTTAACACAATGTAGCAAACACAAGGCTAGCTGAATATTAAATATTGGTTGCATCATGTCAGATAACATCAGAATTGACTCTATGAAGAATGGACTATATATTACTGTAGGGCTGTATCTACAGGCAAGAGACGTGCCTAATCCGCCAGCCAGTGGGGAACTAGCTGCAGTCTTGCCAGCATAGGAGCCTTTAAACCACAGTGAAGTGCTCACTCCCATCTGGGAGTATTTGCAATCCCAGGGTTGGCTAGTGTTCAAGTCCCCTCTGTTGATGCTCTGTTGTAGGGAGCAATACTAGCAGTATCAGCCAAACAAACACACCAGGGTTGTCACAAGTTAGCTTGCAGGTAATTGTTTGTGTATTCTTACCTCCTTGCTGCAGAGCTGTTCCTGATCCCTTTCGCATGTGTGTTTGTCTGTGCTCACCTATGGGCATCATCTGCTGTTCTCTGGGTTTTAATTCCTTCCCTTCCATCACTTCCTGGCCCGCCTCCTTGTTTGCCTGCCTATATAAGACATGCTCAGTCTAGGCCACTTTGCCTGAGAAACTTCCTAGTTGTCGGAGCTCCTGTGTGTTTCTATCTACTGTATCCTGCATTGACTACTCGTGTACCGACCCCGGCTTTGTTCTCTGACTGTGCTTGTTTTCCGCCCGTCCTGGCCTCAGCTAGTCTAGCAGAATTCTGTTTGTCTCCTCCCATTGTACTCTGCTCCTGTGAGTGGTCTCCTCATCCTCAGCTGGGCGTACCTGGGGGCCGCGACCTGGTTCCAGCTTGCTGCAAGTCCATCCCCACCATCAGGGGCTCTGATAAAGAAGCAGGCTGGGGCTTAGACCTGGGGAACCCCAAGTTGACTATCTACAAGAGCTCACTACCACAGGTGCTGACAAAGGTGCTCAATAGGCCTTTCGATACTCAAGTGTCCTCAAAGATGCCATCAATTTCTTGGCATCTACATACTCGCCTTCCTTTCACATCTCACTGCTATATTGGGCTTTCAAGTGCCAAGAAAATTACCCAGTACTTCCAGGTATTTGAGCATGTTGTTCACTTGCCTTCCACCAACATGACAGCGCTGGTGCTTAGTATTTGGCTGATCATAAACCCAGCATTGTCACAGGAGGCTAGAGGAAAATCCTCAGAACTGTGTGGGTTCCAAGTCATGAGGCTAATTGTTTGCTACTTGTGGGGCTCTCAGGTAAAATTGCAGGAATTATGTATAGTATAACATTAAAGTATATCTATAGCCCAAACTTTTTTTTTCCATTTTTGATAAAGTAGTCCATGATTACAACTAGAGATGAGCGAATCGAACTTGGCGAAGTGGAATTCGTTTCGAATATTGGGAAAATTAGCAGACATCGGATGCGCGAATCGAAATTTTCTAAAAATGGCGGCGACATGTGTGGCGACGGAGCGGGGATGTCTGGGAAGGCGCGCAGACAAGGCGCGCTGACCCATAATGCATTCATTCGTGACATGTGATCGCATTAGCCAATCAGCAGCCAGCCAGCCAGCACTGTGTAATGGTCGAGCTATAAATTGCGGCCATCTTAGAATTCTCCATTAGCCTCCGGTCATTCAAGAGAGACAGACCTCTCTGTATTAGGGACAGAGTTAGGGCCAAAGAGACTTTAGGGCCACAGAATCGTTACTTAGGGACACAGAATTGTTACTCAGGGACACAGAACTGTTACTCAGGGACACAGAATTGTTACTCAGGGACACAGAATTGTTACTCAGGGACAGACACAGAATTGTTACTGAGGGACACAGAATTGTTACTGAGGGACACAGAATTGTTACTGAGGGACACAGAATTGTTACTGAGGGACACAGAATTGTTACTCAGGGACACAGAACTGTTACTCAGGGACACAGAATTGTTACTCAGGGACAGACACAGAATTGTTACTGAGGAACACAGAATTGTTACTGAGGGACACAGAATTGTTACTGAGGGACACAGAATTGTTACTCAGGGACAGACACAGAATTGTTACTGAGGGACACAGAATTGTTACTGAGGGACACAGAATTGTTACTCAGGGACACAGAATTGTTACTCAGGGACACAGAACTGTTACTCAGGGACACAGAATTGTTACTCAGGGACACAGAACTGTTACTGAGGGACACAGAATTGTTACTCAGGGACAGACAAAGAATTGTTACTGAGGGACACAGAATTGTTACTGAGGGACACAGAATTGTTACTCAGGGACAGACACACAATTGTTACTCAGGGACACAGAATTGTTACTCAGGGACACAGAATTGTTACTGAGGGACACAGAATTGTTACTCAGGGACACAGAATTGTTACTCAGGGACACAGAACTGTTACTCAGGGACACAGAATTGTTACTCAGGGACAGACACAGAATTGTTACTGAGGGACACAGAATTGTTACTGAGGAACACAGAATTGTTACTCAGGGACAGAAACAAAATTGTTACTGAGGGACACAGAATTGTTACTGAGGGAAACAGAATTGTTACTCAGGGACACAGAATTGTTACTGAGGGACACAGAATTGTTACTCAGGGACACAGAACTGTTACTCAGGGACACAGAATTGTTACTCAGGGACACAGAACTGTTACTCAGGGACACAGAATTGTTACTCAGGAACAGACACAGAATTGTTACTGAGGGACACAGAATTGTTACTGAGGGACACAGAATTGTTACTGAGGGACACAGAATTGTTACTCAGGGACAGACACAGAATTGTTACTGAGGGACACAGAATTGTTACTGAGGGACACAGAATTGTTACTCAGGGACACAGAATTGTTACTCAGGGACACAGAACTGTTACTCAGGGACACAGAATTGTTACTCAGGGACAGACACAGAATTGTTACTGAGGGACACAGAATTGTTACTGAGGGATACAGAATTGTTACTCAGGGACAGACACAGAATTGTTACTGAGGGACACAGAATTGTTACTGAGGGACACAGAATTGTTACTCAGGGACACAGAATTGTTACTGAGGGACACAGAATTGTTACTCAGGGACACAGAATTGTTACTGAGGGACACAGAATTGTTACTCAGGGACACAGAATTGTTACTGAGGGACACAGAATTGTTACTCAGGGGCACAGAACTGTTACTCAGGGACACAGAATTGTTACTCAGGGACACAGAACTGTTACTGAGGGACACAGAATTGTTACTCAGGGACAGACACAGAATTGTTACTGAGGGACACAGAATTGTTACTGAGGGACACAGAATTGTTACTCAGGGACAGACACAGAATTGTTACTGAGGGACACAGAATTGTTACTGAAGGACACAGAATTGTTACTGAGGGACACATAATTGTTACTCAGGGACACAGAATTGTTACTCAGGGACACAGAATTGTTACTCAGGGACACAGAACTGTTACTCAGGGACACAGAATTGTTACTCAGGGACACAGAACTGTTACTCAGGGACACAGAATTGTTACTCAGGGACAGACACAGAATTGTTACAGAGGGACACAGAATTGTTACTGAGGGACACAGAATTGTTACTGAGGGACACAGAATTGTTACTCAGGGACAGACACAGAATTGTTACTGAGGGACACAGAATTGTTACTCAGGGACACAGAATTGTTACTCAGGGACACAGAACTGTTACTCAGGGACACAGAATTGTTACTCAGGGACACAGAACTGTTACTCAGGGACACAGAATCGTTACTCAGGGACACAGAATCGTTGAATTAAAGAGTATGTCAGACAACACGCAGAGGAGTGTCAGAGGAGGCCATGTTTTAGGAGCGAGCAGACGTGGCAGCAGAGGAAGGGGTCGAGGCAGCACTAGTCGCAGCCAGAGGCCAGTGCTCCCGGTGTCATCCAGCGGTCGTGTCTCCACCGACAACCCTGCCGTCATCGATTGGTTGGCTCGGTCGTCTTCCTCTTCCCAGGTCACCTCTGACACCTACAGCCAACGGTCGGTGGGTACGTCAGACACAACCGTTAGTTGGCATGGCCCGGGAGCAAGCCCACTGAAATCACGTGTCCTCTACCTGCCCCTGTCCTTTGGTGTTCCCTCACCAAGCGAAGTATCGCATGCTGTGGGCTCAGCCCCACTGTACAGTGAGGAAGAGCTAACAGAGGGCGGTCAGGAACGGGGGGAGACATCCGCCTCTTCAGCAGCCAGGCGAAAAAGTACTGGCGAGGAGAGTGGCTCGGTAGCCGGTCTAGAGACAGGTCTGTCTCCTGACCCACACGCAGCCGAGGGGGCTAGTAGTGAGGCGGAGACCCTAATTGATGATGATGAGGCTGATCTCACTTGGCAGCCTCGTCGTCATCAGGCTATTTCTTCCGCATCATCAGGAGAAGAGGGTGCCAGCTTGGCAGCGAGCAAAACAGTCGGTGGGTTGCCCAGGAGGCAGCAGGGTCGCAGCAGTGTCAGTGGAGGCAAACGGCCACGGAGTAGAGCACCAGCTCCACTGCAGCCTACCACCACGGGCAGTAGTGGTGCCGGTGTGCACGGAGGAAGTAGCAGTCAGCCAGTGAGGAGTAGCGGGGGCAAAGTTTCCTACTCGGCGGTGTGGCAATTTTTCGTCAAGCCGCCCGAGGAAGTAAACGTAGCCGTATGTCGACTATGTGGCAAGAAAGTCAAGCGTGGCCAGGGGGCCCATGTTGGGACTACAGCGTTGCGTCAGCATATGCAGCGTCGCCATTCGGTGGCCTGGGAAAACCGTGATAAAGATACGGCGGTTCTGCCTGCCCCAGCCCCCGCTCCATCACCCGCTACGTTACTTGCTCCGTCACCCGACGTCAATCGCCCTCTATCAGCCAGTCAAGGCTCCAACACCTCTGCTGAGGGGAGTTGTCGCTCGTTGGCATCTTCCGCTCGTTCAGATGCTCCTTCTCCTGCTACTCCTCTTCACGGATTCCGTCAGCAGTCTTTCTTGGAATCCGTTTCCAAGAGACAACAGTTTGCGAGCACGCACCCGACGGTGCAGAAGCTGAACGTCCTCCTGTCCAAGTTGCTGGTGCTGCAGTCCCTCCCTTTCCAAGTGGTGGACTCAGCACCTTTCCGAGAAATGATGGCTTGTGCCGAGCCGCGGTGGAGAGTGCCAAGCCGGCATTTCTTCGCCAAAAAGGCAGTGCCAGCCCTGCATTCACATGTAGAAGAGATGGTGGGCCAGTCTTTGAGCATGTCGGTCTCTGCCAAAGTGCACGGCAGCGCCGACGTGTGGAGCTGTAACTACGGTCAGGGACAGTACATGTCATTTACGGCCCACTGGGTGAACGTGGTGCCGGCACAGCCGCACCAGCAACTTGGAAAGGTCACGCCGCTTTTGCCTCCACGTTTGCACGTCCTTGGTCCAGCAAAGATGTCCGCCTCTACCACCTCTTCTTCCGCCGTGTCCTCAGCCGCCACCCCTGTGCCAAGTCCCATTACCCGACCGGCATATCACATGTGCAGGGCGCAACGGTGTCACGCTGTGCTGCACCTGGTATGCCTTGGCGAACGTAGTCACACAGGTGAGGAACTTCTGAGTGTAATGAACAGAGAAATCGACAGATGGCTGTCTCCGCGCAAACTGAAAATCGGAACCATGTTGACCGACAACGGAAAGAACATGGTGTCTGCTCTGCGTCAAGGAAGGTTGTGCCATGCGCCATGCATGGCTCACGTGTTCAATCTGGTTGTCAAGCGGTTCCTAAAATCCACCATCCCACTGCAAGACATCCTTAAAATGTCACGTAAACTTTGCATGCATTTCAGCCATTCCTACACCGCAAAGCACACCCTCCTTGAGCTGCAGCGGCAGAACGGAATTCCACAGCATCGCCTGATCTGCGACGTTGCAACAAGGTGGAATTCAACCCTACATATGTTAGACCGCCTTTACGAACAGTGAAAGGCCATCACCGATTTCCTGATGTTACAAGCGGATAAAGGTACTCCCCTGTGTAACTTAGATGTCAGCCATTGGCAGCTCATGCGTGACACCTGCCGCTTGCTCAGGCCCTTTGAGGAGGCCACGCTATTCGTGAGTCGGCAGGACTATGGGATGAACGACGTCATTCCTCTGTTGCACGTCCTGGAACAAATGCTGTTAACAATGGCTGGTCAGGGTGCGGTAGACGTGGCGCACAGATCTCAACGCCACATGACCCCTGTGGGGGCAGGACAGGAAGAAGAGGAGGAGGTAGAGGAGGACATTGGTGCTCAGGAATTATTGAGTGAAATGGGTGGTTTTTCCACTCAGCGGACAGGAGTGGAGGAGCAGGAGCATCTGGTAGAGGAGGAGGAGGAGGAGACAGAGGACCCAGACGCACCGTGGCAGTATGCTGTGGAGATGGAGGCAGGGAGTTCCTCGCATTCCTTGGCACAAATGGCCCATAGCATGCTCGGTTGCTTGCGTAGCGACAGCCGAATAATAACCATCAGACAGAGGGATGACTTTTGGCTGTCCACCTTGTTGGACCCTCGCTACCGTTCAAAAATGGTGGCCTTTTTCACACCTGCTGAGAGGGAGGCCAAAATAACGTACTATAAAAACCACCTATGTAGTCAGTTGGTCTCTGCCTTTCTGCGCCAACGTCCATCCTCAGACACTGTGGGCCTTGTACGCTCGTGTTCCGCTGCCATGGCAGCAGGGGAGGGGTGGGGTGGTAGGAGCAGTGGCAGCTCCACCAGCAGCGGCTGCCTCAGTCTGCAGTCGATGATGAGTAGCTTTCTTCACCAGCGCAGTGAGGAATCTACTAACCAGCCGCAGCAGCAGCAGCATCAGGTGGACCTGGAGCAGGACCTCAAACAACAGGCTCGGGCCTACTTGGACAGCACCCTGCCAACTGAGGTAGACAATCCTCTTGACTACTGGGCAAGGAAACTTGACCTTTGGCCCCAACTAGCTGAATTTGCCCTTGAAAGGCTGTCATGCCCGGCCAGTAGCGTGGCATCGGAGCGCGTGTTTAGTGCGGCAGGAGGTATTGTAACTCCGTGGAGGACACGACTGTCCACCAAAAGTGCCCATTGCTGCTGCCAGGCCCGTAATCTGCCATGGGCCCCCGTACCGCCTCCTCATGCTGCTGCCAGGTCCAGAGTGTCTCATGGGTCCCTGTACGGCCTCCCATTGCTGCTGTCTCCATCGCCACACTCTGCCATGTGCCACTTTCAGGTCTCCTCACACTGCTGGTGGGTTCCATTTTGTCATAGGGTGCTGGCAGATTACGGGCCTCCCATTGCTGCTGCCAGGCCCGTAATCTGCCATGGGCCCCTGTACCGCCTCCTCATGCTGCTGCCAGGCCCGTAATCTGTCATGGGTCCCTGTACGGCCTCCCATTGCTGCTGTCTCCATCGCCACACTCTGCCATGTGCCACTTTCAGGTCTCTTCACACTGCTGGTGGGTTCCATTTTGTCATAGGGTGCTGGCAGATTACGGGCCTCCCATTGCTGCTGCCAGGCCCGTAATCTGTCATGGATCCCTGTACGGCCTCCCATTGCTGCTGTCTCCATCGCCACACTCTGCCATGTGCCACTTTCAGGTCTCCTCACACTGCTGGTGGGTTCCATTTTGTCATAGGGTGCTGGAAGATTACGGGCCTCCCATTGCTGCTGCCAGGCCCGTAATCTGCCATGGGCCCCTGTACCGCCTCCTCATGCTGCTGCCAGGCCCGTAATCTGTCATGGGTCCCTGTACGGCCTCCCATTGCTGCTGTCTCCATCGCCACACTCTGCCATGTGCAACTTTCAGGTCTCCTCACACTGCTGGTGGGTTCCATTTTGTCATAGGGTGCTGGCAGATTACGGGCCTCCCATTGCTGCTGCCAGGCCCGTAATCTGTCATGGGTCCCTGTACGGCCTCCCATTGCTGCTGTCTCCATCGCCACACTCTGCCATGTGCCACTTTCAGGTCTCCTCACACTGCTGGTGGGTTCCATTTTGTCATAGGGTGCTGGCAGATTACGGGCCTCCCATTGCTGCTGCCAGGCCCGTAATCTGTCATGGGTCCCTGTACGGCCTCCCATTGCTGCTGTCTCCATCGCCACACTCTGCCATGTGCCACTTTCAGGTCTCCTCACACTGCTGGTGGGTTCCATTTTGTCATAGGGTGCTGACAGATTACGGGCCTCCCATTGCTGCTGCCAGGCCCGTAATCTGCCATGGGCCCCTGTACCGCCTCCCATTGCTGCTGCCAGGCCCGTAATCTGTCATGGGTCCCTGTACGGCCTCCCATTGCTGCTGTCTCCATCGCCACACTCTGCCATGTGCCACTTTCAGGTCTCCTCACACTGCTGGTGGGTTCCATTTTGTCATAGGGTGCTGGCAGATTACGGGCCTCCCATTGCTGCTGCCAGGCCCGTAATCTGCCATGGGCCCCTGTACCGCCTCCTCATGCTGCTGCCAGGCCCGTAATCTGTCATGGGTCCCTGTACGGCCTCCCATTGCTGCTGTCTCCATCGCCACACTCTGCCATGTGCCACTTTCAGGTCTCCTCACACTGCTGGTGGGTTCCATTTTGTCATAGGGTGCTGGCAGATTACGGGCCTCCCATTGCTGCTGCCAGGCCCGTAATCTGCCATGGGCCCCCGTACCGCCTCCTCATGCTGCTGCCAGGTCCAGAGTCTCTCATGGGTCCCTGTACGGCCTCCCATTGCTGCTGTCTCCATCGCCACACTCTGCCATGTGCCACTTTCAGGTCTCCTCACACTGCTGGTGGGTTCCATTTTGTCATAGGGTGCTGGCAGATTACGGGCCTCCCATTGCTGCTGCCAGGCCCGTAATCTGCCATGGGCCCCCGTACCGACTCCTCATGCTGCTGCCAGGCCCGTAATCTGTCATGGGCCCCTGTACCGCCTCCTCATGCTGCTGCCAGGTCCAGAGTGTGTCATGGGTCCCTGTACGGCCTCCCATTGCTGCTGTCTCCATCGCCACACTCTGCCATGTGCCACTTTCAGGTCTCCTCACACTGCTGGTGGGTTCCATTTTGTCATAGGGTGCTGTATGGCCTCCCATTGCTGCTGCCTCCACCGCCACACTGTGGCTCCACACTCTGGTTTTGGCCCCGTGACTGCCCAAATGAGTGAAGTGTGCGGTGATTCTAAGATCGACGGCACTCATCTGCATGTCATACTGACTGACAGTATTATTTCTCTTCCCCATCAGACTCCAAGGGCATTTAAATTAAAGGTACAGTGTTCTGCACTAATATAAAGGCTCTCTGAAGCCTAGAAACACCCTTTTTATAAGTTAATTTCGCAGCGAATATATTCGCCTCGAATCAAATTTATTCCTCGAATTCGCCGAATCAGCCGAATCGAATTTTTGAATACTTCGCTCATCTCTAATTAAAACCCTCATCAGTTTTTTTTAATATATATCCTGTTCAAGAGATTTCTTTTCAATCCCCTTCTTATAGGTACAGCAAGAAATTAGAGCAAATCTCTCCAAAACGAGGTTGTTCCCCTCTTAGACAATTGTTTTGTTATAACCCAGCTAGGGCCACTCCCATGTTAAAATCTCTGCCAGGTCTGCCCTAAGGATCCCAAAGCAGCGGGTCACAAGAGGAAAAGCCTCTTGAGAAAATAGAGCACATGCCCACACATGGTAATGAGAATGCTCTGAAATATGTTGCCTCCTTTTGCTTGGTGACGTCATCCCGCTCACACTGATTCCACCTTGGTTCTATATAGGAAAAAACTAGCTTTTTCTCCTGTGAGCCACTTCTTTGGTAGACTTGCTGGAGATTACTACCTTCATTGCAGCAATCATGCAGATGAGCCATGTGAGTGGCCCTATTTGGGTTTTAATAAAATCGCTTAGTTCTACTGCAATTAGAGGTGAAGACCTTTTATTCCAGGGCTAACAGTGTTACCAATCAGGTTTTGGAAGTCCTCATCCCCACAATCAAGACTAACCAATAACCACCAAAAACATGAGACTTTAATATGATGGGTGTCCACAACCTAGTATACAAAAAGTAAGCACACACAAATGATTCAAATCTAAATTTTATTGTATTTTTCACATACATTGAGTGTATACATCAAGATTATCCCTCATAATTAAAAGGCATTGGATGATCCTTATTTTTATTACTATTCAGTTTGCGCAGCGATTTCAATATAAAGGGAGACAGTCCACTTACAATACAGTTCAATGCAGAAGGATTAGGAGGGCCCTGCTCATGGAGTCTACAATCTAAATTGTATATCTGCATTTCATATGTATGTATGAAAATAAAACTTTTCACCAGCTTTCTTGTGATATAGTTATTATTCCAAACAGGTCTACGCGTTTCACGGCTGTTGGCTGTTTCTTTAGCTCTTATTAGTGTCTTCATGCTGTTGTCCTCTGGTTAATTCAATATATAGCTTTTACATGCCCAATTTACAAGATCCTACATATACCAGAAAAAAATTGGTTTAATGTCATGATTATATATGACCTACCCATTGAGACAATAATACTTGCGAGTAACCGCAGCAAATATAACTGAGATTTTAGTCATTTACTTTGTTTATACTAGGTTGCTGATGTCTTTTATACCACAGTACAATGTTTTTTGTGGTTCCTGGTTTGGCTGTGTTTTTAACCACTTCCAGTCCGGACACTTTCCCCCTTCCAGTCCGGACACTTTCCCCCCCTTCCAGTCCAGACACTTTCCCCCCCTTCCAGTCCAGACACCTTCCCCCCCTTCCTGTCCGGACACTTTCCCCCCCTTCCAGTCCGGACATCCGGACATTTTCACCCCCTTCCAGTCTGGACAGTTTCCCCCCCTTCTAGTCCGGACACATTTACCCCCTTCCAGTCCAGACACTCTCACCCCCTTCCAGTCCGGACACTCTCACCCCCTTCCAGTCCGGACACTTTCACCCCCTTCCAGTCCGGAAGCTTTCCCCCCCTTCCAGTCCGGAAGCTTTCACCCCCTTCCAGTCCGGACACTCTCACCCCCTTCCAGTCCGGAAGCTTTTCCCCCCCTTCCAGTCCGGAAGCTTTCCTCTCCTTCCAGTCCGGACACTTTCACCCCCTTCCAGTCCGAACACTTTCTCCCCCTTCCAGTCCGGACACTTTCCCCCCCTTCCTGTCCGGACACTTTCCCCCCCTTCCAGTCCGGACATTTTCACCCCCTTCCAGTCTGGACAGTTTCCCCCCCTTCTAGTCCAGACACATTTACCCCCTTCCAGTCCAGACACTCTCACCCCCTTCCAGTCCGGACACTCTCACCCCCTTCCAGTCCGGACACTTTCACCCCCTTCCAGTCCGGAAGCTTTCCCCCCCTTCCAGTCCGGAAGCTTTCCCCCCCTTCCAGTCCGGAAGCTTTTACCCCCTTCCAGTCCGGACACTCTCACCCCCTACCAGTCCGGAAGCTTTTCCCCCCTTCCAGTCCGGAAGCTTTCCCCCCCTTCCAGTTCGGAAGCTTTCACCCCCTTCCAGTCCGGACACTCTCACCACCTTTCAGTCCGGAAGCTTTTCCCCCCCTTCCAGTCCGGAAGCTTTCCCCCCCTTCCAGTCCGGACACTTTCACCCCCTTCCAGTCCGAACACTTTCTCCCCCTTCCAGTCCGGACACTTTCTCCCCCTTCCAGTCTGGACACTTTCCCCCCCTTCCTGTCCGGACACTTTCCCCCCCTTCCAGTCCGGACATTTTCACCCCCTTCCAGTCTGGACAGTTTCCCCCCCTTCTAGTCCGGACACATTTACCCCCTTCCAGTCCGGACACATTTACCCCCTTCCAGTCCGGACACTTTCACCCCCTTCCAGTCCGGAAGCTTTCCCCCCCTTCCAGTCCGGAAGCTTTCCCCCCCTTCCAGTCCGGAAGCTTTCACCCCCTTCCAGTCCGGACACTCTCACCCCCTTCCAGTCCGGAAGCTTTTCCCCCCCTTCCAGTCCGGAAGCTTTCCCCCCCTCCCAGTCCAGACACTTTCACCCCCTTCCAGTCCGAACACTTTCTCCCCCTTCCAGTCCGGACACTTTCACCCCCTTCCAGTCCGGACACTTTCACCCCCTTCCAGTCCGGACACTTTCTCCCCCTTCCAGTCCGGATGCTTTCACCCCTTTCCAGTCCGGACGCTTTCCCCCCTTCCAATCCGGACACTTTCACCCCTTCCAGTCCGGACACTTTCACCCCCTTCCAGTCCGGACACTTTCTCCCCCTTCCAGTCCGGATGCTTTCACCCCTTTCCAGTCCGGACGCTTTCCCCCCTTCCAATCCGGACACTTTCACCCCTTCCAGTCCGGACACTTTCACCCCCTTCCAATCCGGACACTTTCACCCCTTCCAGTCCGGACACTTTCGCCCCTTCCAGTCCAGGCCAATTTTCAGCTTTCAGCTCTATCACACTTTGAATGACAATTGCGCGGTCATGCAACACTGTACCCATGAGACACATAAATCTTTATTTTGGTGGTATTTATTCACCACTGCGGTTTTTTTTTTTTTTTTGCTATATAAATGATAAAGTCCAAACATTTTGAAAAAACGTTTTTCTTATAAAATTTTGCTAATAAATCATCTTTCTTCATAAATCTTGGCCAAAATGTATTCATCTATCTTTTTAGTAAAAAAAAAATTACCCAAATTAGTTTATAACCCAAAAATTTAAATTTTTCAAAAATGTTTTACATTTTTATTTTATTATTTTTATATTATTATTTATGCTTTTTTTTAACATACTGTCACCCTAGCAGTACAGTGTCACTATAGTGATATGAATACTACTTGTGGGGGATAATGAAGATTTTTTTTTACACTGATTGCTTTTACACCCATAAAGGCTGTAAAAACAATATTTACTCCTTCTCTCTGGCTGCATTCTTGCAGCCATTGAGAAATACTGTGAGAGTTGTGATTGGTCACAGCTTGTCACATGGTACAAGGCTGTTGTGATTAGCCCTGTATCATGCAATCTCTGTGATCATTCACAGATTTCACAAGTAGTAAGCAATGATGTCAGGAAGTGATATCTTGCTTACTACTATTCATGTGATCACTGATTGGCCAATCAGTGATCACATGATCGGGACCTCACACAGGGGTCCCCTACAGTGATTGGTGTTCTGCTGTGTCCGGAGCACACAGCGGGCACCGGATCCCAGGGAGCGCGCACAGGCAGGAAATGCAGGAGGATGTTTATAAACGGCAACCTGCTCCTGCACTGCTCCGGTCCGGCTGTTTATGTAAATGAGCCAAACGGGAAGTGGTTAAAAATTCAAGCAATTTTTTATACATTTTCTATATTGTTACATATGATAAATGATCAGAATAGACAAATGTATCATCTAGCAGTTGGTAATAAATGAACAATATTTTTCTAAATGTACCAAAGTACAGTATATACAGTATGTTTGCACTTTTCTTTGAAATGGTTCATTTTACAAGACATCCTTAACCTTTTTCACCATCCAGTCTACAATGTGAACCCATGAAGCTGAAAAAGGATAAAAAAAAAAGAAATCTGCAAGGCCGGTCTATAAATTGAAATTGCAATTGTATTTGAATTTTTTTTTGTAAAGTTCAATTAAAAAAAAAGAAAGTGCGAAAATAATTATCTCCCAATCTCGCAGTGCCTGAAAGAGGTCAGCTCTCTCTTGTGTTTCCCTAGTTAGTATTAAAGCCAACTAATCAAGGCAGATTAATGTAAGACAGTTTTTTAATCCACATATATTATTTACTGCTTTATAAATATGGAGAAATGAGAAAAACATGGCACAAATGCACAAATGCAAATTCTAAAAGCTACAGATGAGGATAAAAAGAGCAAACTGCTTCTAATGAAAAGGCCTTATAAGTAACACAAAGTTCAGTAAAAAAATAAGTAAAAATTGACATCTCACTGTATAGTTCTATTGTATGCTAAAACAATTACTATTTGTAATTATGATAGATGTCTGTCTGTCTGTCCGTCTATCTATCTACCTAACTAACTATCTATCTATCTGTCCGTCTGTTTGTCTATCAATCTATCTCTATCTATCTATCTACCTATTTATCTATTATCTATCTATTCTCTCTCTCTCTCTCTCTCTCTCTCTCTCTCTCTCTCTCTCTCTCTCTCTCTCTCTCTCTCTCTCTCTCTCTCTCTATCTATCTCTCCCCCCTCTATCTACCAGTCTATCTATCTATCTATTATCTATCTATCTATCTATCTATTTTTTATCTATTACACTGTTCAACAGGTAAAAAGTTTTGGGCATAAAATTAGCTAATCTTACATAATTTTGGGGTGCTGAAAACGAAAATGACCCTAAAAAATGTTGATTGGCTCTAGTTTCCATGATATATTCACCCATCTAATGACGTAAGCCATTCAAAATTATGATGCAACTTCAGCTGCATATTGCGCAATTGATACTGGTGACCAATAGAAAATTGCATGTATACTGAGATGATGCAATATTAGCCTTTAATTGCATCACTTCACTGCATAAAAGCTGCAGTATCTGTAGCTGATTGGAGTTGGACAGCGTCTTTACATTTCGTTTTATGCTTATATAGGCTACTCAGTAATGCCTCGAACTTGTGTGAATAAAGCAGATAATTTCTGCTATATCTGCGGTGAAATAACTTTTATCTCACAAAAAAGGAGGATAACAGGAATGATTAAGAAAGCCTACAACTTGTATTTTGGCTGCAAGATAGGAGACCAGGACAAGAGCTGGGCACCACATATATGCTGCAATTCTTGTGGGACGGCACTGGAGCAATGGTTGAATGGAAAAAAGGCATCTATGCCTTTCTCTGTGCCAATGATTTGGAGAGAGCCAACAGATCATGTTAGTAATTGTTACTTTTGTATGGTGCCTCCAATTGTAAAAGGGCTAAATAAGAAGAAAAAGTTATCTGTGCACTATCACAAATATTCCATCGGCAATACGTCCAGTTCCTCATGGAGAGGGGCTACCAATTCCTAAAGCACCAGAATCCTTCGTGGTTGAGTCAAGTGAGGAAGAACCTGAAGCGTGTAGTCACGTGCAGTTGTAAGAGATAGCCCTTTCCTCGAATACAAGAGAAAAGCCAAGAGAAGCAAAACCGACACAAACTGAAGACAAAACTAGTGAGAATCCTAAGTATTAAAATGATTCAACTTAGCTTATGGCTATAATTTTTCTTGGTAATCCTATGCAATATATTATGCCATTTAGGCTTTGTTATGTAGTCAATATCACTTGCTTTATATTTGTGGAAAGACATCTATCTATATAATTATTGTACATTATGTAGTCATTACGCCTATAGTAGAAAACTTTCCGTTTACAGAAAAACTAGAGCCAATTGACAAATTTCATTGTTATCTTTGAACTCAGAATGTGAAATTCATTAAGAAATGGATCCTTTTGTTTCCAAAACTGGCAAAAAATAAAAATTTGTTGAACAGTGTTATCTATCTATCTATCTATCTATCTATCATAATTAAGATATAGGCAATATCCAGCTTATGCATATGACTGGATCGAGATTGGGCTCAGGTATGCATTTAGGGGGGGCTGCGGGGGAAGATGCATGCAACCAATTTAATGGTTTACTCCAAGTTGATGATTGATGAAGGTTCATACGGCCCTTTAACACTGATGCATTTTTGATGTATTTTAACCTTACTAAAAAAAAGCAAGAAAAATGTTTCCCTATAATTCCTATGGGGCACCTCACATCACGGTGCGGTGCATTTTGAAATGTCCTGCATGCAGCATCTTTTGTGCTCTTTTTAAAACCGCACCAAATACCCTTTGAAATTAATAGAAAACTCATCAAAAATATGTAATAAACAATTTTAGGTATCATAGGTTGTTGCCATGTCGCAGGCATATGCAGTTTTGAGGCTTGATGTATTTGGTAATTGCTTGATTTTGTTGCATCCTTTATGTAGTACATCATCTAAGGCTTTAGTAGGGACCAGGGGCGGACTGACCATTTGGAAACTCGGGCACTACCCGAGGGCCCGGGGTCAGTAAGGGGCCCCATGAGATGCCCCTGGTACATTTTTCATAGGCTTTTTGGAGTTTGGGCAAGGACACAGGGGCCCCATGATCCCCTATTGCCCGGGGGCCCCCTGAGTTGTCAGTCCGCCCCTGATAAGGACTCCCTTTCTCTCTCTCTCTCTCTCTCTCTCTCGCACAAAAAGTCCCACATGACACTCGGCTGTTAACAGGTGACTATGTCTTGTTTCCAAGAACTAAGAGCTACACACAGTCACTAAGGCCCAGCACTTAGGTCATTTACTCACAATGCCATAAAATCTCCAGATGCCTCCTTCCAAAATCCACCATTCACTCTTCAGTGATGGAGACACAGACTCACATAGGACACCTGGAAACTCTTCCCCCAACTTCTTCATGGTGCTCTTTAGTGAGCTTCTCCAGACCCAATCCAACTCCAGGACCAGACTTTGCAAACATGCCTCCCAGATGATACCTCAATGTCTTCTAAATGGCACATCCAATAATCCTGCCGCAGGGGTCTCCTCCGGCAGGAGAGGACCCTGGAACTCTCTCTTGCTTCTTCAGGGCTTGGACTATTTATGGGCTCTTCAGCCACCTACTGGGCACACCTCACCAGGGATTGGCTGGATCAACATAAATATTCAAACTAGTTATCCCACTCTCCCACCCACTAGTATCCTAGAATTGTCTAGGATACAGGGCTGGGGGTAATCAGAGCAGCAGCCTGTGACACACTGAGCAGGCCAGAACAACCAACCCCTACTCCACTGATTAGAGAGGAAGCCAACTAAATTTTCCTAACAGCCTGCACTAACTAGGAGGATACTACACCTACATTTATTTTTAAAAATGTTGAGATTTTATTGTGTTTGTGTGCACTAAACCTAACTTGCATGTATTATTATTATTATTATTTTTATTATTATTATACAGGTTTTATATAGCGCCAACAGTTTGCGCAGCGCTTTACAAAATGAAGGCAGACATTACAGTTACAATACAATTTGGTACAAGAGGTAACAGAGGGCCCGGCTCATTAGAGCTTACAATCTAGGAGGAAGGGTTGAGTGATACAAAAGGTAATAATTGTGGGGGGGAGGAGCTGATGGAGGAAATAAATGGCGGTTTACTAGGTAGAAGCAGGATAGGCTTCTTTAAAGAGAAAGGTTTCCAGGGATCGTCTAAAGGTGGATAGATTAGGAGACAGCTGGAGATGTTGGGGTAGAGAGTTCCATAGGATGGGAGAAGCTCAGGAGAAGTCCTGGAGGCGAGCATGGGAGGAGGTGACACGGGAACTAGAGAGCAGAAGATCTGATTAACATTTGAGCTAATTTTGTTCAATGGAAAAAAAAATATACAGCTATTATAATTTAATTTCTGTTTCCTCAGCTTTTAGAAAATATATAATGTTTGCGGGGTTTTAAGTGTGGTGTCTTGTCAAAAATGTAAATTTTGAAATGTGTGCGAAAAGCAAAATAAAGTATTAAAAACTGGGAAAATGGCGGTATTGTAAAACCTTCGACCAGTGATCTGCGTGTATATTTTCAACTATGCGTTTAGCTGTCTGGCCAGAGTTCAACATTTATCCTGTAAACCGGTCTTTCATTGGTAATCTCCTTGGTTCCTCTGATAGTGATGCCGTATTCTTGTCAAGACTGATGGCCCCACAGCAGGCAGCGCAATATATTACAAATTCTAAAAAGTTGTCAAGAAGGCCTGAATGGCAGACAATAAAAGAAAAAAAAAAACCTGAAAAATGTAATGCACAGCAAGGGGAAACAAATGTGTCCCTCACAATTTCTGCTTTACCTTTGATAAAGTCTGACTTTGACACGTCAACATTATGACAGTCCAATACCCGCAAGTCTTCAGAAAATGTATACTGGGAATGACAACGTAGGGTGATCTAAAGAGCTTACTGCAAACACCCTGGAAGGATTTCACTCATTCTAAATAAACAACTGTGGAAAAAACAGTATATACATCACAGGAAATAAACATTGATTGTTGCCTTCTATCAAGATTTTGGAGGAAAAAAATGCTTTTTTTGTGCACCGGCACATTTATTTTTTAGTATGGAGCTTTCAGAGATATAAAAAAATGTCAACAATGACTCCTGCTGATAGGGACCCTTTCTTCACCAGGGGTCATTGTTAATTCTTTAGACGTGTAGGCCAATTAAGATCTTTTTTAGGTCATTTTCTCCTAGCTCCGTGAGCTTTCACATCCAGGGTGAGCCATTGAGTCCCTATGTATATATACTTGATTGCAGGGGTGGACTAACCATTTGGAAACTCTGGCACCGCCCGAGGGCCTTGGGTCAGTAGGGGGCCCCATGAGATGCCCCTGGTACCTTTTTCATAGGCTTTTTTGAGTTTGGGCAAGGACACAGGGGCCCCATGATCCCCTATTGCCCGGGGGCCCCATGAGTTGTCAGTCCACCCCTGCTTGATTAAATACTCTGTATTGGATACATGGGCGGCACAGTGGCTTAGTAGTTAGCACGTCTGCCGTGTAGTAAATGGGTCATGGGTTCCATTTCCGACCATGGCGCCTCCTGCATGGAGTTTGCATGTTATCCCCGTGCTTGCGTGGGTTTCCTCCAGGTACTCCGGTTTCCTCCCACGCTCCAAAGACATGCTGGTAGGTTAATTGGCTCCTGTCTAAATTGTCCTAGTTTCATCCCTGGCCATGTGGGATCTCCTGCATGGTGGGGGTTGGGGAAAGACCTGGCAACCTATCCTGTAAAAATAATTGCTAAGAAAATTCATGGAAGAAGTCGCTTATGAGTGACGGTCCATGCAATCGCCAAGGGTCGGATACGACTGAATGGAGAGATAGATAGATAGATGATAGATAGATAGATAGACAGACAGATAGATAGATAGATAGGTAGATAGATAGATAGATAGATGATAGATAGATAGATAGATAGATAGATAGATAGATAGATAGATAGATTGGATATATTAAAGTTGTTTGATAATTGTATAATTTTTCTTTGATATATCTCTAGACTGCCTCGGCGGTAGAATTTTCTTCAAAAAAATCTCCCCTGAAGAAGCCAGTGATGGCGAAACATGTAGGGAGTAACTACAATTACATAACCAAGTTTGAATCTCAGTTTTACTTTTAGTACTGAAATTGTTTTTATGTTTCTGTATTTTTTTCCTTTTGTGTTTTTTACAAAAGTACAAAATTAAAATGATATAACTTTTTAATATGTTTTGTATTCATGTTCATGCACCCTGAAAGTCCCATCTTTTCTATTGAATATTTGCAACTTTAAGGGATGTGGTGCAATAATCATATCTGGTCGCTCGCTCGCCCCTTCACTGTTACTATTATTAATTCTATGTCTAATTTGCCTTTTCATTTATTTATTTAATTTTTTTAAATTTCTTTTTAACTTATAAATTTCTCTTTAAATTATAAAAAAAAAAAAGAAAATTGCCTTTGCAGTGCAACAGAGAGCTTTGATGCAATTTTTTAATTTTCCTAAAGTTAAGTTTTAAAAAAATCTAACTTTTTTAAAATAAAACAAATACGACAAAAATATATTTTAAAAATAAATGATTAAAGTATCATTTTTCTTTCAGGTACCATTAACCTGTTCTCGCCGGCTGTACGCATCTATGTGGCCTCTCGGGTGGGCATTAACACCGAGAGACCACAAATGTGTTTCCCAAATGTAAACATTCCTGTGCCGAGAGCAAACACCCTGTGCTCTCCCAACACAGTTATCGGCGGGTAACGGAAAGCTCCTGATGCCTACTTGCGACTGTGCGCTTTCTGATCATGTGATTGCTGTGAATGCCAATCACATCAGTCATGTGATTGGAATGCCCAACTCCACCTCCCAGCATTCAGAACCTCTTAAAAAGCCAGGGCACAGTGGCAGGAAGGGGTTAATAAGCATTTTTGATTGCTGTACATTGGGTTATTTACTAAAACTGCTGGTCCTGTATTGTACATGATGATGTAGGGTGGGGGTTATTTACTAAAACTGCTGGTCCTGCACTGTACATGATGATGTAGGGTTGGGCATAATTACTAAAACTGCTGGTCCTGCATTGTACATGATGATGTAGGGTTGAGGATAATTACTAATACTGCTGGCCCTGCATTGTACATGATGGTGTAGGGTGGGAGTTATTTACTAAAACTGCTGGTCCTGTATTGTACATGATGGTGTAGGGTGGGAATTATTTACTAAAATTGCTGGTCCTGCATTGTACATAATGATGTAGGGTGGGGGTCATTTACTAAAACTGCTGGTCCTGCATTGTACATGATGATGTAGGGTTGGGGATAATTACTACAATTGCTGGTCCTGCATTGTACATGATGATGTAGGGTGGGGGTTATTTACTAAAACTGCTGGTCCTGCACTGTACATGATGATGTAGGGTTGGGGATAATTACTACAATTGCTGGTCCTGCATTGTACATGATGATGTAGGGTGGGGGTTATTTACTAAAACTGCTGGCCCTGCATTGTACATAATGATGTAGGGTTGAGGATAATTACTAAAATTGCTGGTCCTGCATTGTACATGATGATGTAGGATTGGGGATAACTACTAAAATTGCTGGTCCTTCATTGTACATGATGATGTAGGATTGGGGATAACTACTAAAATTGCTGGTCCTGCATTGTACATGATGATGTAGGGTGGGGGTTATTTACTAAAACTGCTGGTCCTGCATTGTACATGATGATGTAGGGTTGGGGATAATTACTAAAATTGCTGGTCCTGCACTGTACATGATGATGTAGAGTTCAGGATCATTTCTAAAACTGCTGGTCCTGCATTGTACATGATGATGTAGAGTGGGGGTTATTTACTAAAACTGCAAGGTGCAAAATCTGGTGCAGCTCAGCGTAGAAATCAACCTGAGTATAACCCTAACCACTTCCACGAAACACCTTACCCACATCAAATTTCAGACTTCATCTAAAAAACTTTCACAAGAACTAGCTCACTTAACCACATTTGATCCATCTTGGTCTGGCTGCCTTGCATCCTACAAAATGCTTATTCTCCCCCAAATCCTTTACCTTTTTAGAACAGTGTCCACTCCAGTTCCTTCTATATATACCCGTGCTCTATGAACCGTGCTGAAACAGTTTGTATGGCAAGGCAAGAGAGCCAGATGCTCTCATGCCCTCCTAATTAAATGTAGACGATCGGGTGGAATGGGTATGATGGACATCAGAGATTATTACCTGGCTGCTTGCTTTGATCAACTGAAACATTGGTTTGTACCCTCATTTGCCTCACCTTGGCTGGCCATAGAGCGTTCCCTGACCCCAGCCCTTGATCTCTGTTCTCTCTTAATTGCTGACATATGGCAACCCTTTTGCTTGAATACATTTCCCTCCCTATGAGAGCCTCTCTTCTTGCATGGAGAGAAATGTACAGATGCCCTGGTTCGGAAGTCTTTGACACTTCACTCCAAAACCCTCTCTTGACAATACACTCACTTATCCCAAATATAAACCTTAGGCCTTGGTTATCGAAAGGTATCAATGTCATAAATGACATAATGTCCCACGGGTTAATCCTCTCAATGGAAACCCTGAGGGTACAATTTGGACTAACGGAGGCAGATTACTTCCAGTATCTCCAAGTTCAACATCTCCTGTTAGCCTCAACCCAGCCGGTAATTCATTTACCCCAACGCTTACTACAATTTTTTCTATCCACACCTCCCAAAAGTAAGGGTGTCTCTCTAATATACAATATTTTGCAAGACAAATTAACTTTCCTCAAGCTTTGCTTTTACTCTGGGAAGAAGAATTGAACTCCTCCTTTGATCCCTCCCAATGGAAGAACACTCTTAAGTCAATATATAAAGCCTCACACTGTGTCCAGCATAGGCAATAAACACAAAAAATTTATCTCCGCTGGTACCTCACTCCTTACCGTTTGGCCCAGTTCTTTCCGTCCTAGTCTCCACTATGTTGGCGTGGGTGCGGTCAAATTGGTAACCTTATCCACACCTTCTGGACCTATAAAAGTGTTGTCAGGTTTTGGAACAAAATTGTTGCAGTAATCTAAGACGTGACAGGTCAAAAGATTACTCCCAATCCTGCCTTAGCCGTCCTGAACCTGGGCATTGATGACGTCCCTCGTTCTGCCCGAGTATTCACTACACATGTCCTGATTGCTGCCAGGCTCGTGATAGCCAAACATTAGAAAGTCCAAGATGCACCTAATGCCTCTGAAGCTCTAGCGCTTGTTAAACTCCATTACTCTTATGAACGTGCATTAGCAATATGGTCGGGCCGGATCTCGGCCTTTGACTCTGACTGGGATCCCTGGATCACCTGGTCGAACAGAGGCTCCTAGCCACTTCAAGCCATTTATTCCCATTTTGATCTACCTTATTCCCTTCCCTATGTGACCTTCTGTACTATTTTATTGATGATTAGTTTACCAGTACTCCAACTGCATTGTTGTAACGGACCGCCTGACATCACCTCTATCAGTCCCCCGGTAGAGCCTCCCCAGAGTGCGGAGTCTAAGCACCGGAGCACTTGTTCACCAGGGCCCCTGATGGTGGGGATGGACTTGGAGCGCTCCGGTACCAGGTCGCAACTACCAGGTATCTCCAACAGGGGTAGAGGAGTCTGACAGGGGCTCCAGAGAGCTAGAAGTCTGATGTAAGGGAGCCTAGTGATCCCTGCGGGGTGGGTGGATGGATGAGCTAAATCAGAGTCATGCAGGCCGGGTCGGTAACTAGCGGATCGGTAAGGTACAAAACGGTAGGCAAAGAATAGTCGGGTCACACGCAGGGTCAATACCAGGAGGTCAGATCTAAACGGGAACATCCAGGAGCAGAGTCAGGCAAGCCAAGGGGTCAGGACGGGAGAAGGCAACAAGGTCAAAACAATCCAGATCAGAAGTACTCACACACAGGTAACAGGATACAAAGACCATTCGGCAACAAGTGTCTGTGCAGGGCTAGTTTAAATAGCCCGCCCTGCACCAGACAGGCGTAGCCTGGGTCCCAGTGCCTGCCTAGTACTGTCCAGAAGACGGGTGCGCCTGGGTCCTAGTGCCCTGCCACCTATACGTCTCGGCAGACACCTATGCATGTGTAGACCCATGCGTCGCAATGGTTCCTGACAATTGTCTTTGTCTTCATGTCTGTTTGTGTTTTATTATGTTCCCTTTTTTCCCCATTATATATGATTACTACATTCATTGCAAGCCTGCATATGGCGGAATAACATGTAAGTTTTCTTGTTTAAAATCAATAGAAAAATGTATTGGTAAAAAAAAGATTTTTATTTGGTGCAAATTTTGGGACTTTTTATTTATAATTTTAATTTTTATATATAATTTATTTGCTCTGTGGAGTGTTTAAAATTTTGTTGGATTGTTTTTTGAACATCAGCATTTAAAGTTCTGAAAGTTTATATATATTTTTCTGTGGCTCAAGTTTATATTTATTTTGTTTTATTTGGTGCAATGCTTTACTAAATACGTTGCCTAAATAAGCCAGCAAGTAAAGTCAAAAGTGAAACTTTTTTTTTTTTTTTTTTTACTTTTATTCTTTTTGTGATTAGTGCATTGAATGTAATGCAAAAGTAGGCACAATATAATTTTGTTTAAAATTTACATTCAATTTATATTACAGGTCATTTACATTTCACGTTGGTAGAGTAATTATTCCTCTATAGTAACTTTTATTATTATAATTATTATAATTTTTTTTATGCAGATAAAAAAAGTATTCCAAGCAGAAGCAATGTGTTGTCATTGAATTCTTGATGAAGGATGGGTGCAGGCTGTCCGACATCCACTGGAGGCTACCGGAAACATTCTGTAGCCTTTACAAGCATAAGACATCCAAACCAAGCCAAAAGCTCATCCCTATTAGTGAGCTGTAACCAGAACCTCCATCCTAGTTGGATGATTTCCCCTCACTTCTTTCTCTGGTGACAACACTAGATATATGAACTTCCCATAACTGTATGTCTCAATGATGATGGACAGTAGGACAAATAGAGGGGTAAATCTACCCAGAGGATGCACAGACAGCAATAAAAACTTGACAGAGGTTCTAATACTTACACACTCTGTCGAAAAGTAAAGAAACAAAAAATATTTTCCTTTGGATACACTTTAACTGTGAATGTGCAGATACGCAGTTGAGCAGACAACGCCAAAGCAATTAAGCTGAGTAAAACATCAAAATTCACAGCAGATCATAAGCTGATTACTTCTTCAGTTATTACTTATTCAAATCACTTCTGCCTCTGTCTAATTATAAAGTATTAAAAATTATTGTAATTTACTTTTTGAGGAAGATTGGGCCTCACATGCACACATGCGGCACAAGTACTGCCCCTAAACCGCAGAGACTTTAGATGGTACAGACAATCAGTTCAACAGAAACAGACATCTCTCGGGAAAATTAAAACAATATAATTCATCTTCATGGTGGGATTTCAATACCAGATGATACACCAAGAAAACTAAATAGTGCCAAAAAGGTGAATGGAGTTAACTCAAATGTAATCAGGAGTCAGGAGGTCCCCCAGTCTAAGGGCCAGCCAGTGTGCCTCCAAGGAGCCCCTAACAGAGGTTTAAACTTAGCTGCATGCTTACTGCAGATCCAAAACTCCTACATCTACCCGGTTCTAATGTACAAAGACTAAATCATCCTTGTATAAGCAGATGAGTACAGAGGAATTCTAGCGGCAGTGGTGTAAACAGGACCCCTTCTGCGGAGAAAGACTTAGGACTGTGCAGCACCCTGGACCAGGGCTGTGGCTCTCACCACAGGAGCGTAATGGCTGAACAACAGACCAGACCAAGCAGAATACTGTGGACCTCACCACAAGAAGAACCTCACTGGAAAAGGCTCGGGCACAGAACAGGATGGCACTGGAATTAAAAGAGGATAGAACCAGGCTGCAGGACTTTTGACCTCACCACAGGACCCTAAATAGCAAGCTGGCCTTAGCAGCAGGTTTGTGGACACAAGTGCAGGAGAGTACTAGGTGAATAGCAGACCAGATCAGGCAGTGGGATTGTGGACCTCACCACAAAATCATATTGGATGTAAACTGGACCCTTGGTATTGCAGAGTTTGGCACAGGAGTGTAATGGCTGAATAGTGGATGAGACCAGGGAGTAGGATTGTGGACCTCACAACCAGAGTGTACTAAATGAAAGGTAAACCAGGACAATAGGCATGACTGTTGACCACAGCACAGGAGCTTACTGGGTGAACAGTGGACCAGACCAGGCAGTGGGATTGTGGACCTCACCACAAGAGCGTACTGGATGAATAACAACTAGACCAAGCAGCGAGACAGTGGTCCCCAGTACAAGAGCATACTGGGTGAAAAACAAACCAGACCAGGCAGTGGTGTTGTAGATCTTACCACAAAAGCATACTGAATGAATGGCAAGCAGCAAGACTGCAGACCCCAGCACAAGAGCATAGTGGGTGAAGAGTGGACCAGACCAGGCACTGGTATTGTGGACCTCACCACAAGAGAGTACTGGATTAATGGCAAACCAGACCAAACAGAGAGACTGCGGACCCCAGCACAAGAGCATAGTGGGTGAACAGTGGACCAGACCAGGCACTGGTATTGTGGACCTCACCACAAGAGAGTACTGGATTAATGGCAAACCAGACCAAACAGAGAGACTGCGGACCCCAGCACAAGAGCATAGTGGGTGAACAGTGGACCAGACCAGGCACTGGTATTGTGGACCTCACCACAAGAGCGTACTGGATGAATGGCAAACCAGACCAATCAGCAGGACTGTAGACCCCAGTATAGGAGTTTACTGGATGAAGAGCAGGCCAGAACAAGCAGAGGGACTGTAAACCTCACCAGAGCAGATTGGAACACAGAACAGAAGATGAAGGAGAACCAGATTAGAGACCAGAAGGTGAGGCTGGCAGCAGACAAGCAAATCTGAACAGGTCAGTACATGAGAAGTCAATCCAAAAAAAAAAACAGGCTGAAAACAACCACACAGGAAAGGTCTTGCAGAAAATAGGAAGCAGAAAATAGGTGCAGTCTGTTGAAGAGAAAAACACCCTGACATCATTGGTTGCATTGCTGCAAGAGGAACCTGGAAGCAATGCTGGCAGAGAGACAATGGGTGCATTGCAGTGAGGGCGTGAAGAAGGTAGATGGCAAACAGCATCTATTGAATTTGAAACAACCTAAACCCAGAGCACCATTCCAGACCTAATCATCTGCTTTGTCTATGGACTGACAGGGCATTGACTTTCAGTCAATTACTCAGTGATACCAAGTACTGATACTTTGCAGTGCGACTTGTGCCCATACACTGTGGACGCAAATTGGAACGCAAAGAATAGCATAGCATTTGAACAGGGATGTGGTTCCTGTCCGAAATTTTTTATTTGCATTTTCCCCATTGCTCCTCTGTGAACCCAGGCTTGCCATAGCCTGAGTTCACACAGGAATGTTGCAGGGAGGTCTCCTGCAGTGGAGATCGGGAGAGAAGGGCATGTGAGGATGTATACCTGCTGGCAGATACTCAAGATTCCCAGCTGTAGGAGAGGAAAGAAATCCCTGTGGCTTTCTCTCCTCTCCTTTTAGGGATGACAGTGTCAGGGTCCTGTCCACGGCAGAAGTCCTGGAAGACTGGGCATTTCCGCCAGTACCCTACATGGCCGCGGAAATACACGGTGGCGAAGATCCATGCGTGAGCCGTCCCGCGCATGCGCACTGGCACATAGTTGTGCACTCATCAGGCCCAGTTTTGGTGCCAAATGGCCTTTATAAGGAGGCTCTTCACTTCCTCAAGTTGCTGGATGATCTCTAGCTCCCCGTAGCTTGTTCCTGGTTCCTGTGCTATTGTGACCTGTGATTTCCTGATACTGACTCGGCTTGCTCTTGGACCTGTCTACTCTGCTTAACCGCTGATCTGACCTCAGCTAGGCTTACGGATACTCTCTCGCTCCTCGATGTATGACCTCGGCTTGCTAATGGATATTCTCTCTCGCTCCTCTGTGTATGACCTCGGCTATCCCATCTGACTACGTCTACTCTGATTCCCACCTGGTACCTGACCTTGGCTTGAACCGGCTATCCAGTAAACCTCTAAATCCTGGAAGGGCTTCCATACCTCGCACAGGCGCCACCTATCTGCAGACCTCATCTCCGTGCATCAGCTGTGCTCCTGGGTGGACCACCAACCAGCACTCCTACAGGCGACCTGTGCCACTTTGGGCCTGACTCCCGCTGTCCCACTCTCAGGGGAGTCCGGAACTTAGCCGCACGGGAAGCCCTCTCTACATTGGCCTCCATCACCAGGTACGTGATATCGAGCTAGAGAGCTTTGGTTGGTCAGCACGGTCACATGGACAGTGCTGACCAATTAGGAGTCATCTAGTCCGTACTGTCATTCCTGCAAGGAGGGGAGAGAAAGCTGCTTCACCTATCTGGGGGTTTGAAGTCCTCACGGCTTTCTCTCCTCTCCTTGCAGGGGTGATGGTATGGACTAGACAACTTCTGATTGGTCAGCCCTGTCCATGTGAATGTGCTGACTAATCAAAAGCCCTCTAGCCTGAAGGAGAGGAGAGAAAGCAGCTTTATCTTCTCTCCTACAGCTAAGAATCTGGAGCATGGTGCCCCCATGGTACTACTTTGTGAATGTTTGAATAAAATATCTGGACAAAGCAGAGATTGGAGTGCGGCTCTCATTCATCTACTTTCTCTAACATCCATGGAGATATATGGGCTTGTATACATGGACATTCAGGATCCACATTACAATGCATTGAGAGAACATGCTGAAAGAGTCCCTAGCACAGTAGTTGAATTTTAAATTGAAAGCTTACATAGTTGTCTTTTTTTATTGCATTGTGTTGGCTTTGTGTCGTGTTCTCTATCTAGCCTCATTCCTTTGTTGTTGTTTTTGTTTGCAGTGCATTGCACTGAAAGAAAATTATTATTATTATACAGGATTTATATGGCGCCAACAGTTTGCTCAGCTCTTTACAATATAATGGGAGACAATACAGCAACAATACAGTTCAATACAAGAGGGATAGGAGGCCCTGATCCTGGGAGCTTACAATCTAAGTAATATTTGTAAATTAGCAAAATACACATGTATATTGTATTATATATATTGCATTTGAAGTACTGCAAAAATTAAAGTGTTCCTAAATTCAAGAACAAAAATGTAATATGTTACAGCTTACCAATCCTTACACGTGGTCCCTGCATTAGTTTTCTTTTTTCCAAGCTTTGTTTTTACTTGGTGTTCCTCCCAGTAACACACTTCTAATTCTAGGATGACAACTCTTACTCACTGTACCCACATGGAAGAAAAATATATTTGAAATATATTTAAAAAAATGTTCTTCCCAAATATATTGACATATATTTGAAATGCTAAAATTTTGGCCATATTCAATATATTTTAAAAAATAAATCAATAAATAAATATATATATACTGTATGTTGAAGTGCATTTTTATTACAACATACATGAAAAATATTTTTAAAAATACATTTAAAATATACTATATACTTATGTGGCGGTATTCAATATATTTTGAAATTTATATATATAAATACTGCATGTTAAAATGTGTTTTCTATATTAAAAAAATCTGATGAATATATTTAAAAAATATCGGACACGGCCGATGACAGATCTGTATACCGACCCTGTTGCCAGTACCCTGTAACCTGTGGTGACCAATCACAGCAGGTCACATGACAGTTGTATACAATGGATGGCTTCTTTTCATGCCATCCATTGTATACAAGTGTGTCTAGCTGTGAATGGTCACAGCGATCACATGTACAAGCTGGGCCAATCACAGCCCAGCTGTGTCATGTGATTAGCCATGGCCAAATCACAACTAAGCACAGAAAAAAAACCCTGAATGAATCGATTTCATTCAGATAAATGCTTGCTTATAGCAAAGCAATGTTTTGCTATAAGCAAATTGTGTAAAAAAAAAAATACTGATCACTTCCCCAAAGTAGTACAATGTTACTATGGTAACATTATACTACTTTGGTCATAGTGAATAATGAAAAACAAATCTTAAAAAAATAGAAAACAATTTTATAAAAATAAAAAATAATAAAAAAATAAAAAAAATATACTTTTTTTTTTTCGTGCTGTCACCAGTCAGTGTCCCTGATCACCGCCATGCCAGTTACAAGATGATACTGTACTGCACTCGTGACAGTATGTAAAAAAAAATAGTGAAAATCATTTTTTTAATTTCTTCATTTTCCGAAAAATTATGACAAAAAATTACAACTTCAAAAAACTCGCCATGAGTCTTATGAAATATGTTGGACTGTCCACTTTGCAAAAAGGAGTTATTTGGGGGATATCTGTACTGTCCTGACATTTGGGGGATATCTGTACTGTTCTGACATTTGGGGGATATCTGTACTGTTCTGACATTTGGGGGATATCTGTACTGTTCTGACATTTGGGGGATATCTGTACTGTCCTGACATTTGGGGGATATCTGTACTGTCCTGACATTTGGGGAATATCTGTACTGTCCTGACATTTGGGTGATATCTGTACTGTCCTGACATTTGGGGGATATCTGTACTGTCCTAACATTTGGGTGATATCTGTACTGTCCCGACATTTGGGGGATATCTGAACTGTCCTGACATTTGGGGGATATCTGTACTGTTCTGAAATTTGCGGGATATCTGTACTGTCCTGACATTTGGGGAATATCTGTACTGTTCTGAAATTTGGGGGATATCTGTACTGTCCTGACATTTGGAGGATATCTGTACTGTTCTGACATTTGGGGGATATCTGTACTGTCCTGACATTTGGGGGATATCTGTACTGTCCTGACATTTGGGGGATATCTGTACTGTTCTGACATTTGGGGGATATCTGTACTGTCCTGACATTTGGGAGATATCTGTACTGTTCTGACATTTGGGGGTATATCTGTACTGTCCTGACATTTGGGGGGGTATCTGTACTGTCCTGACATTTGGGGGGGTATCTGTACTGTTCTGACATTTGGGGGATATCTGCACTGTTCTGACATTTGGGGGATATCTGCACTGTTCTGACATTTGGGGGATATCTGTACTGTTCTGACATTTGGGGGATATCTGTACTGTTCTGACCTTCTTGGACCTCAAGAAATTAGATTGGCCGTCAGTACTTCAGGATTGATCAATATTCAGATCTATACCATAGTTTGTGAACTCTATAACTTTCCTACAAACTAAATAATACATCCTAATTTGGATTATTTTCACCAAAGACATGTAGCAGAATACATCTCGGCCTAAATTTATGAAGAACAATTATTTATTTGCAAACTTTTATAACAGAAACAAAGAAAAACGTGTTTGTTTGTTTTTCAAAATTTTCTGTCTTTTTTTGTTAATTTAGCAAAAAATTAAAACCCCAGCGGTTATTAAATACCACCAAAAGAAAGCTCTAGTTGTATGAAGAAAATGATAACATTTTAGTTTGGGTACAATGTTGTATGATCGCGCAATTGTCATTCAAAGTGTGAGAGCGCTGAAACCTGAAAATTGGCCTGGGCTGGAAGGGGGTAAAAGTGCCTGGTATGGAAGAGGTTAAAGCAACAAAACACTGAAACAAGGGGGCAATCCTTTTTCCAACTCAATGATTGTAATTTTTTAAAATCTATTTCTGACGTGTTGGTGTTATATCTTTCACTTAAATGTTATAGGTTGCACTGAGCAACAACTGGATAAAACAAAACCTGTGTGTGTCTTCATTTCAGACTGCAAAGCAACACAATGCGATTATTGTACATACATCCTATATATGTAATTATATTCAGTATAATGATGTAAGTATATTAAGTAATAAATTGTATCAAATTAAGGATGAATCAGGGGTGGACTGACAACTCATGGGGCCCCCGGGCAATAGGGGATCATGGGGCCCCTGTGTCCTTGCCCAAACTCAAAAAAGCCTATGAAAAAGGTACCAGGGGCATCTCATGGGGCCCCCTACTGACCCCGGGTCCTTGGGCAGTGCCCGAGTTTCCAAATGGTCAGTCCGCCCCTGGGATGAATATTACTCACTGGGACATATGTGTAAAGTTTACATATCTAATAGAGGTGGTCCTCAGGGGTACTAGAGCCACATGAAACATGGAGGATTAGTGCAACTGATGAATATTTATAATTGATATAGTTACATTCATGGGCGGATCGACAACTCATGGGGCCCCCAGGCAATAGGGGATCATGGGGCCCCTGTGTCCTCACCCACACCCAAAAAAGCCTATGAAAACGACAATGAAAGGTACCAGGGGCATCTCATGGGGCCCCCTACTGACCCCGGGCCCTCGGGCAGTGCCCAAGTGCTCAAATGGTCAGTCCACCCCTGGGTACATTGATATCATGTAACTTTTATATAAAATGTTTATTGTTATTTTTTTGACTCTGTCCCTTTCACCCAACTATTTTTCTGTGTTGTCACCCTGTCACATAGGATTCTGGTGGGCTGTTTCAACCCACTTTTCCAGTGGCATGGTCCACTATTGTTACAGGAAACCCGTCCTGAGAAATGCCTTGGAGCCATCAGTGGAGTGCATGTTGACTGTAAAAGTGGCTGCAAGGAGGCTGCAGGTGATCATAGTTAAATGGTTACATAGTTAGTCTGGCTGAAAAAAAGACAAAAGTCCATCCAGTTCAACCATTAAAAAAAGAAATGTTATAATCCTATACCCACAGTCAGGGGTGGACTGACAACTCATGGGGCCCCCGGGCAATAGGGGATCGTGGGGCCCCTGTGTCCTTGCCCAAACTCAAAAAAGCCTATGAAAAATGTACCAGGGGCATCTCATAGGGCCCCCTACTGACCCGGTAGTTTCCAAATGGTCAGTCCGACCCTGGCCACAGTTGATCCAGAGGAAGGCAAAAAAACCCAGCAAAGCATGATCCAATTTGCTCCTGCAGGGGAAAAAATTCCTTCCTGATCCCCCGAGAGGCAATCAGATATTCCCTGGATCAACTTTACCTATAAATGTTATATCCAGTTATATTCTGTGTATCCAAGAAAGAATTCAGGACTTTCCTACAGCAATCCACTGAGCTGGCCACAACCAACTCTTGAGGGAGTCTATTCCACATTCTCACAGCTCTTACTGTGAAGAAACCTTTCCATGTTTGGAGATTAAATCTATTTTCTTCCAGATGTAAAGAGCGCCCCCTTGTCCTCTGTGATGACCTCAGGGTGAATAACTCTACACCGAGTTCACTATATGAACCACTAAGATCAACAGCACTGAGATTCAACAAAGAATGAAAAAAGGTGAAAATGGAGAAAACAAATATTTTATTTAACCGCCTCCCACCTCCCATATAAGGAAATGAGGGGCAGGCGGCAGTTCTCTCATTCTGGGAGAATGTCAAAAGAGGTCCTCCCACTCTAAATGTGTATGTGCACCCCTGGGGGAGCGCGGCGCGGTGATGGGTGGTGCGCTGTGTCCCTGAGATCACTGCTCAGAGTAAAGAGCCAATGACGTCGGCTCTGTCATGTGATCAGCTGTGTCCAATCAGATGTAAATCGGAAATGCCGGTTATTAGCAGTCCTCTCCTCACTCTGACAGTGCAGGAGGAGAGGAGAGCCAGTAATCGGCATTCCTCAGAGGCGACATGTACACTGATCATCAGGGCTGATGATCAGTGCCCTAATGATCAGTGTAACCCCATCAGTGCCACCTGTCAGTGCCCATCAATGCCACATACCAGTGTCCATCAGTGCACATAAATCTCACATATCAGTGTCTACCAGTGCACAGCAATACCACATATAAGTACCCATCAGAGCTGCCTTTCAGTGCCGCCTATCAGTGCCAGTCAGTGCCGCCTATCAGTGCTGCCTATCAGTGCCAGTCAGTGTCACCTATCAGTGCCACCTATCGGTGCCAGTCAGTGCCACCTATAAGTGCCCGTCAGTGCTGCCTAACAATTCCAATCAGTGCCACCTATCAGTGCCAGTCAGTGCCACGTATCAGTGCCCATCAGTGCCACCTATCAGTGCCATATATGAGTGCTGCCTTTCAGTGCCCACAAGTGATGCCTGTCAATGCCCATCAATGCCACCTCATTAGCGCACATCGACGAAAAGGAGAAAAATCACTTATTTACTAAATTTTATAACAGAAACTATAAAAAAAAAATTTTTCTCAAAGTTTTAGGTCTATTTTAGTTTGTTTAGCAAAAAATGAAAACCCAGTGGTGATTAAATACCACCAAACGAAAGCTCTATCTGTCTCAAAAAAATGATAAACATTTTGTTTGGGTACAATGTTGCATGACTGCGCAACTGTCTGAAAGTGCGACAGCGCTGAAAGCTGAAAATTGGCCTGGGCAGGAAGGGGGTAAAAGGTCCCGGTAGGCGAGGGATTAAAAAAAAAACAGTTTCTAATACACAGTCCATGAGCAAAGTAAATAATATTTAGTATGAGCTTACATTTAATGGTATGGGTGGGCACCCGAAAATAATAGCACGTGATATATGAGGGAGGATGGGGGGGTGTCACATACATCATTCTGGGCAGGCATTGCCCCAATTGCCGTTCCCCCCAAGTATTTAAGGGAGGATGGGGGGGGGTCACATACATCATTCTAGGCAGGCATTGCCCCAATTGCCGTTCCCCCCAAGTATTTGAGGGAGGATGGGGGGGGGGGGTCACATACATCATTCTGGGCAGGCATTGCCCCAGTTGCCGTTCCCCCCAAGTATTTGAGGGAGGATGGGGGGTCACATACATCATTCTGGGCAGGCATTGCCCCAATTGACGTTCCCCCCAAGTATTTGAGGGAGGATGGGGGGTTAAATACATCATTCTGGGCAGGCATTGCCCCAATTGACGTTCCCCCCAAGTATTTGAGGGAGGATGGGGGGGGGGGGTCACATACACCATTCTGGGCAGGCATTGTCCCAATTGCCGTTCCCCCCAAGTATTTGAGGGAGGATGGGTGAGTCACATACATCATTCTGGGTAGGCATTGCCCCTATTGCCATTCCCCCCAAGTATTTGAGGGAGGATGGGGGGGTCACATACATCATTCTGGGCAGGCATTGTCCCAATTGCCGTTCTCCCCAAGTATTTGAGGGAGAATGGGGGGGGGGGGGCGTCACATACATCATTCTGGGTAGGCATTGCCCCTATTGCCATTCCCCCCAAGTATTTGAGGGAGGATGGGGGGTCACATACATCATTCTGGGCAGGCATTGCCCCAATTGCCGTTCCCCCCAAGTATTTGAGGGAGGATGGGGGGTCACATACATCATTCTGGGCAGGCATTGCCCCAATTGCCGTTCCCCCCAAGTATTTGAGGGAGGATGGGGGGTCACATACATCATTCTGGGCAGGCATTGTCCCTATTGCCATTCCCCCCAAGTATTTGAGGGAGGATGAGGGGGGTCACATACATCATTCTGGGCAGGCATTGCCCCAATTGCCGTTCCCCCCAAGTATTTGAGGGAGGATGGGGGGTCACATACATCATTCTGGGCAGGCATTGCCCCAATTGCCGTTCCCCCCAAGTATTTGAGGGAGGATGGGGGGGTCACATACATCATTCTGGGCAGGCATTGCCCCTATTTGCCGTTCTCCCCGAATATTTGAGGGAGGATGGGGGGTCACATACATCATTCTGGGCAGGCATTGCCCCAATTGCCGTTCCCCCCAAGTATTTAAGGGAGGATGGGAGGTCACATACATCATTCTGGGCAGGCATTGCCCCAATTGCCATTCCCCTAAGTATTTGAGGGAGGATGGGGGGGGTCACAGACATCATTCTGGGCAGGCATTGTCCCTATTGCCATTCCCCCCAAGTATTTGAGGGAGGATGGGGGGGTGTCACATACATCATTCTGGGCAGGCATTGCCCCAATTGCCGTTCCCCCCAAGTATTTGAGGGAGGGTGAGGGGGGGGGTCACACACATCATTCTGGGCAGGCATTGCCCCAATTGCCGTTCCCCCCAAGTATTTGAGGGAGGATGGGGGGGGGGTCACATGCATCATTCTGGGCAGGCATTGCCCCTATTGCCATTTCCCCCAAGTATTTGAGGGAGAATGAGGGGGGTCGCATACTTTATTCTGGGCAGGCATTGCCCCAATTGCCATTCCCCTCAAGTATTTGAGGGAGGATGGAGGGGTCACATACATCATTCTGGGCAGGCATTGTCCCTATTGCCATTCCCCCCAAGTATTTGAGGGAGGATGGGGAGGGGGTCACATACATCATTCTAGGCAGGCATTGCCCCAATTGCCGTTCCCCCCAAGTATTTGAGGGAGGATGGGGGGGTCACATACATCATTCTGGGCAGGCATTGCCCCTATTGCCGTTCCCCCCAAGTATTTGAGGGAGGATGGGGGGGTCACATACATCATTCTGGGCAGGCATTGCCCCTATTGTCGTTCTCCCTGAGTATTTGAGGGAGGATGGGGATGTGACATACATCATTCTGGGCAGGCATTGCCCCTATTGCTGTTCCCCCCAAGTATTTGAGGGAGGATCGGGGGGGGGTCACATACATCATTTTGGGCAGGCATTGCCCCTATTGCCGTTCCCCCCAAGTATTTGAGGGAGGATGGGGGGTCACATACTTTATTTTGGGCAGGCATTGCCCCTATTGCCATTCCCCTCAAGTATTTGAGGGAGGATCGGGGGGGGGGGTTACATACATTATTCTGAGCAGGCATTGCCGCAGTTGCCGTTCCCCCCAAGTATTTGAGGGAGGATGGGGGGGTCACATACATTCTGTGCAGGCATTGCCCCTATTGCCGTTCCCCCCGAGTATTTGAGGGAAGAAGGGGGGGGGATACATACATCATTCTGGGCAGGCATTGCCCCTATTGCCGTTCCCCCTGAGTATTTGTGGGAGGATCGGGGGGGTCAAATACATCATTCTGGGCAGGCATTGCCCCAATTGCCGTTCCCCCGAGTATTTGAGGGAGGATGGGTGGAGGGGGGTCACATACATCATTCTGGGCAGGCATTGCCCCAATTGCTGTTCACCCAAGTATTTGAGGTAGGATGGGGGGGGGATCACATACATTCTGAGCAGGCATTGCCCCTATTGCCGTTCCCCCAAGTGACACCATCTCTGATCATGTCGTAGTCGATGGATGGGTGGACGCTCTTTTATAAAGGGGGCCCTCTTACTCCCCAGGCTCCGGGTTGGCTGCACTGCTCACAGTGCCTCCAGTAGCTGCAGATTTTAATATCACCGAACTTCAAAATCCGGCAGCCTCTTTTAATCAAATTATTTTATTAAGATGTGACTTCTCCAGAGAATATTTTTTTTTTCTTTGCTAGAATGTTTACACACAATCTAATTCATCTTAGTAACGGGAACGGCAACAGTGACATCTTCAGGTACTAAACAACCGGCGAAACACCGAAGAGTACAAATAACATGGATAAAAGTCAAATGTTTTCTAACTACCCCGAAAGCGGGACGGTATTTTACTAGATGCGGTACCGAAATGTAAACGCTTTTTAGTCGCAGGTACGGATTACTATTTATAATTTTATTCTCGCACTGTTTTATAGGATGCAATAAACATACCTGCACTACTAATCATCAGGAACAATAACTATACAAGACAATGGGGAGAAGGGATGAGGCTGCAGATCGGGAGAGCGAACAACACATCTATTCACTACAATAACAGCACAATAAAGAATTATTATTTTTATTTTACAACTTTTAAAGAATTGTAGTAGGTCCCAGGCTTTCACTGTCATTTTTGCTAGACTGCTGGGCCTGCATTTAAAAGTGGAATTTTTTTTTTAAAAAAGCATGCAAATAAAACGAAATTAACAAAACTAATTATACTTACATTAAGACATGGAGTTGTCAAAATACAATAATTTCTGTGATAGAGGTAAAACAAAAACAACATGATGAGATATAATCTTTGAGTCAACGGAAAAAAAAAACAGACGAATATATTTAAAGAATATATATTTGTAAAAAATATTTTTCATATATTTTGTAATATATAAAAAACGTATTTCAGCATGCAGTATGTGTGTGTGTATGTATATATATATATATATATATATATATATATATATATATATATATATATACACATACACACACATACTGCATGCTGAAATACGTTTTTTATATATTACAAAATATATGAAAAATATTTTTTACAAATATATATTTTTTAAATATAATATATATACATATAATTATATATATATATATATATATACATATATTTTGTGTATATATATATATATATATATATATATATATATATATATATTTATATATATATATATATATATATATATATACACACACATACTGCATGGTGAAATACGTTTTTTATATATTACAAAATATATGAAAAATATTTTTTAAAAATATATATTTTTTAAATATAATATATATACATCTAATTATATATATATATATTTTGTGTATATTTATATATATATATATATATATATATATATATATATACACACATACTGCATGCTGAAATGCGTTTTTATATATTACAAAATATATGAAAAATATTTTTTACAAATATATATTTTTTAAATATAATATATATATATACATATAATTTTATATATATATATATATATATATATATACACCTATATTTTGTGTAAATGTATATATATATATATATATATATATATATATATATATATATATACACACACATACTGCATGCTGAAATGCATTTTTTATATATTACAAAATATATGAAAAATATTTTTTACAAATATATATTTTTAAATATATTCTTCTTTTAACATATAAAAAAGTCATTTATACCATATTATACATAATATCTTTACATATATTTGTAAATGTATTCAAAAAATGTAAAAATATATAATCCCCCTGCGCTCCACTGGCATGAACAAACACAACCCCAAATATATGCAAGCTGCTACCACCTATTCCCAATACCACAGGATGTATGACATAAAAAAACAATATTGGTGAAGCACTTTTAAAAATACAAATCTACATTTTTGGAATGCATTTACAGATATATGTAAAAATATTATGTATAATATGTTAAAATGACTATTTTATGTTAAAAAAAATCCGAAGAATATATTTTAAAAATATTTTTCAGATATTTTGCTATATATATATATATATATATATATCTCAACATTTTAGTTGACTCATCCAGCAAGATTATATCTCGTGTTGTTTTTGTTTTACCACTATCATAAAATTATTGTATTTTCACAAATCCATGTTGTAACGTAAGTAGAATTAGTGTTGTTAATTTCTTTTTATTTTCATGCTTTTATTTTCCGCTTTTAAATGCAGGCCCCGCAGTCCATACAAACCTACATTTTTGGAATGCATTTGCAAATATATGTAAAAATATTATGTATAGTATGTTAAAATGACTTTTTTATATGTTAAAAAAAAATCTGAAGAATATATTTAAAAAATATATATTTTTTAAAATATTTTTCATGTTTTGTAATATATAAAAAAAGCATTTCAACGTGCAGTATGTGTGTGTATATATATATATATATATATATATATATATATATATATATTAAATTTTTGTTGACTTATCCAGCAAGATTATATCTCATCGTGTTGTTTTTGTTTTACCACTATCACAGACTTATTGTATTTTCACAAATCCATGTTGTAACGTAAATAGAATTAGTGTTAATTTCTTTTTATTTTCATGCTTTTATTTTCTGCTTTTAAATGCAGGCCCAGCAGTCCATACAAACCTACATTTTTGGAATGCATTTGCAAATATATGTAAAAATTTTATGTATAATATGTTAAAATGACTTTTTTATATGTTTAAAAAAATCTGAAAAATATATTTAAAAAAATTAATATTTTTAAAAATATATTTCATATGTTTTGTAATATATAAAAAAAGCATTTCAATGTGCAGTATGTATATATATATATATATATATATATATATATCTCAAACTTTTAGTTGACTCATCCAGCAAGATTATATCTCATCACATTGTTTTTGTTTTACCACTATCACAGAAATTATTGTATTTTCACAACTCCATGTCGTAACGTAAGTACAATTAGTGTTGTTAATTTCTTTTTATTTTCATCCTTTTATTTTCCGCTTTTAAATGCAGGCCCAGCAGTCCATACAAACCTACATTTTTGGAATGCATTTGCAAATGTATGTAAAAATATTATGTATAATATGTTAAAATGACTTTTTTATATGTTAAAAAAAATCTGAAGAATATATTTAAAAAAATAAATATTTTAAAAAATATATTTCATATGTTTTGTAATATATAAAAAAAGCATTTCAATGTGCAGTATGTATATATATATATATATATATATCAAACTTTTAGTTGACTCATCCAGCAAGATTATATCTCATCATGTTGTTTTTGTTTTACCACTATCACAGAAATTATTTTATTTTGACAACTCCATGTCATAATGTAACTATAATTAGCGTTGACATATATTTGAAATGCTATAATTTTGGCCACATTTCAAATTATATTTCAATATATATATATATATATATATATATATATATACAGTTGTGTCCAAAATTATTCAACCCCCACTGAAATTGAGTGTTTTGGCCAGTTTGACATTGCTTTTGATCATTCAGTCATCTTGCTTACATTTACATTAAAGAGGCACTTGTAGGTCAGACAAATATAACATAACAGTTATAATGAAATAACCACAAATGTCTTTTCTGTGCTCACAGCATTATCAGTTTTATTCAACCCCCAAGTGACATTCAATCTTAGTACTTAGTACAGCATCCTTTTACAGTTATAACAGCTTTTAAACGTGAAGCATAGCTTGACACAAGTGTCTTGCAGCGATCTACGGGTATCTTCGCCCATTCTTCATGGGCAAAGGCCTCCAGTTCAGTCACATTCTTAGGCTTGCGCACTGCAACTGCTTTCTTTAAGTCCCACCAGAGGTTCTCAATCGGATTTAAGTCTGGTGACTGCGATGGCCACTCCAAAATGTTCCAGCCTTTCCTCTGCAACCATGCTCTAGTGGACTTGGAGGTATGCTTGGGATCATTGTCCTGTTGAAAGGTCCAACGTCTCCCAAGCCTCAGGTGTGTGACGGACTGCATCACGTTTCCATCCAATATCTCCTGGTACTGAAGAGAATTCATGGTACCTTGCACACGCTGAAGCTTCCCTGTACCTGCAGAAGCAAAACAGCCCCAAAGCATGATTGACCCTCCACCATGCTTCACAGTAGGCAAGGTGTTCTTTTCATCATAGGCCTTGTTCTTCCTCCTCCAAACATAGCGTTGATCCATGGGCCCAAACAGTTCTAATTTTGTTTCATCAGTCCACAGAACACTATCCCACAACTTTTGTGGTTTGTCCACATGGCTTTTGGCATACTGCAGTCGACTCTTCTTATTCTTTGGAGACAGCAAGGGGGTACGCCTGGGAGTTCTGGCACGGAGGCCTTCATTACGCAGTGTGCGTCTTATTGTCTGGGCTGAAACTTCTGTACCCACATCTGACAAATCTTTTCTCAGTTCCTCAGCAGTCACACGGGGACTTCTCTCCACTCTACGCTTCAGGTAGCGCACAGCAGTCGAAGTCAGCATCTTCTTTCTGCCACGACCAGGTAGCGTTTCAACAGTGCCCTTTGCCTTGAATTTGCGAATGATGCTTCCTAAGGTGTCTCTTGGTATGTTTAACATCTTTGCAATCTTCTTATAGCCATTGCCCTTCCTGTGAAGAGAAATCACCTCTTCTCTTGTCTTCCTGGACCATTCTCTTGCCTTCACCATGTTTGTAACCACACCAGTAAATGTCTAGAAGGAGCTGAGTATCACAGTCATTTTAAAGCTGCCTAATTGGTGCTTATTATGCTTGATTGCTGCTCGGTGACATCCACAGGTGTTTTCAATACCTGATGGAAAGCACCTGTATGAACCTCTGTTCTTCAGAGTGGTAGTCTTTAAGGGGTTGAATAATTGTGGCAATGAAGAAACCACATAAGAACCATTTACTACTGTATTACATAAACAATTGATGTCATTTTAGTTGCATTTGGGTAGTTACAACGTCCTTGTAGGATTTGATTCTGAATACAATTCCAAATGTACACTATAGTCCCTAAACCCCTTTACAGCATTGGGGGTTGAATAATTTTGGACACAACTGTATATATATATGTATATATAGATACACTGTATGTTGATATGCATTTTTATTACAAAGTATATGTAAAATATTTTTAAAAATGCATTTCAAATATACTGTATGTCTTTAAAAATACAAATCTACATTTTTGGAATACATTTACAAATATATGTAAAAATGTTATGTATAATATATTAAAATGACTTTTTTATATGTTAAAAAAAATCAAAAGAATATATTTAAAAATATTTTTCATAGATTTTGTTATATATATTTATATATATATATATATATATATATATATATATATATATATATATATATATATATATATCAAAATTTTAGTTGACTCATCCAGCAAGATTATATCTCATCGTGTTGTTTTTGTTTTTCCACTATCACAGAATTTATTGTATTTTCACAACTCCATGTCGTAATTTAAGTATAATTAGTGTTGTTAATTTCTTTTTATTTTCCACTTTTAAATGCAGGCCCAGCAGTCCATACAAATCTACATTTTTGGAATGCATTTACAGATATATGTAAAAATATTATGTATAATATGTTAAAATTACTTTTTTATATGTAAAAAAAAAATCTGAAGAATATATATGTCCCCCACTATAATGTACAGTGCTGAGCAAACTTTTTGCCGCTATATAAATACTGTATAATAATAATAATAATATTTAAAAAAATAAATATTTTAAAAAATATATTTCATATGTTTTGTAATATATATAAAAAGCATTTCAACGTGCAGTATGTGTATATATATATATATATATATATATATATACTGTATACCTGATACATCTTAAAATTCCTAATAATTTACTCTTATGGTAAAGGCAGAAAATGTCCAGGAACATTCTCAGCTCAGTGTGAGCCGGATGATTTTCATCAGCCCCTCTCAGCACGATGTGTAATTGAAAAAGCCAAGGGGAAGAGCCCTAATCCCATAGCCCTGCTGGTGTTGGAACGATTAATCTCACATGGACTAATGGCTGGTTTGTGAGGTTCACTCTGTGCAAAATCCTAAAGACAGCACTGACTCCACAAATGCATAGTAAGGAGATTTCTAAAAATAACTTCCTATTGGTAGTAGAAGGAAAGTAGGTAGAGAATTTGTCGCATGCGGTGGATGTAGTTACAGGGTGGGCTAATTTTCGGGAATGGGGCTTTAAGTAAGCTGAAAAGTATATGTGGCAACCTATACTTCTGTAGAGTCAGCTCATCCTTTATTTGGGGACATCTCTAAATCCACACAGTGGTCATGCGGAATTTTCACAGCGCCCATCCCTTGTCATTGAAAGAAGACACTTTGGTTACTAACGGACATGAGGGCATGAAGGAAACTTCACTTAAAGTGGTTGAAAGGCTGAAGGTTTTTTACCTTCATGCATTCTATGCATGAAGCAGGGGAGGAATGACCATTTGGAAACTCAGGCACTGCCCAAGGGCCCGGGGTCAGTAGGGGGCCCCATGAGATGCCCCTGGTACCGTTTTTCATAGGCTTTTTTGAGTTTGGACAAGGACACAGGGCCCCATGATCCCCTATTGCCCGGGGGCCCCATGAGTTGTCAGTCTGCCCCTGGCATGAAGGTAAAAAAACCTGTGTACTGCTTCCCCCAACAGGCCCTCCTATTACTCAATTGAGCCCCCATTCGATCCAGCAATGTAAACTGGAGCATCGGCTGTCCCGAATTTCTCTCTCATCATCGGCTGAGACACCGTCAGGGGCGGACTGACCATTTGGAAACTTGGGCACTGCCCGAGGGCCCGAGGTCAGTAGGGGGCCCCATGAGATGCCCCTGATACCTTTTTCATAGGCTTTTTGGAGTTTGGGCAAGGACACAGGGGCCCCATGATCCCCTATTGCCCGGGGGCCCCATGAGTTGTCAGTCCACCCCTGGACACAGTAGCGGAGCCATTGGCTCCCACTGCTGTCATCACAGCCAGTGGAGAGAGGAAGGGATATAATACACAAAGTGTCAACATTCCTAACGAATACAAGGGGGGGGGAGTTCTCTTTTTTGGTGGGACTTTAACAGCACAATTTACTTGTGGGGCAGCACAGTGGCTAAATGGTTAGCACTTCCACCTGGCAGTACTAGGGTCGTTGGTTCGAATCCCAGCCACGGCACCTCCTGCCTGGAGTTTGCATGTTCTCCCTGTGCCTGCGTGGGTTTCCTCCAGGTACTCCGGTTTCCTCCCACACTCCAAAGACATGCTGGTAGGTTAATTGGCTCCTGTCTAAATTGTCCCTAGTATGTGTATGTATGAATGTGAGTTAGGGACCTTAGATTGTACACCCTTTGAGGATTAGGGACCTTAGATTGTATGCCCCTTGAGGATTAGGGACCTTAGATCGTACGCCCCTTGAGGGTTAGGGACCTTAGATTGTACGCCCCTTGAGGGTTAGGGACCTTAGATCGTACGCCCCTTGAGGGTTAGGGACCTTAGATCGTACGCCCCTTGAGGGTTAGGGACCTAAGATCGTACGCCCCTTGAGGGTTAGGGACCTTAGATCGTACGCCCCTTGAGGGTTAGGGACCTAAGATCGTACGCCCCTTGAGGGTTAGGGACCTTAGATTGTACACTCCTCGAGGGTTAGGGACCTTAGATTGTACGCCCCTTGAGGGTTAGGGACCTTAGATTGTACGCCCCTTGAGGGTTATGGACCTTAGATCGTACGCCCCTTGAGGGTTAGGGATCTTAGATTGTACGCCCCTTGAGGGTTAGGGACCTTAGATTGTACGTCCCTTGAGGGTTAGGGACCTTAGATTGTACACCCCTTGAGGGTTAGGGACCTTAGATTGTACACCCCTTGAGGGTTAGGGACTGATGTGAATGTACAATATATATGTAAAGTGCTGTGTAAACTGACGGCGCTATATAAGTACCTGAAATAAATAATAATAAATGTCAACAATTCAAAAGAGTTTTTTTATAAAAACAGTATGAATTTTTATTTTTACAATCTTCAAAAATGAATATAAAGCTACACCATTGATATAGCTCAGGATCAGGGGTGGACTGACTATTTGGAAACTTGGGCACTGCCCGAGGGCTTGGGGTCAGTAGGGGGCCCCATGAGATGCCCCTGGTACCTTTTTCATAGGCTTTTTTGAGTTTGGGGAAGGACACAGGGGCCCCATGATCCCCTATTGCCCGGGGACCCCCATGAGTTGTCAGTCCGCCCCTGCTCAGGGCAGAAATATTTCCTCACATGTATAGGATTTCTTTGCTTTTTTGAATTGGGATTGTCCTCTATGAGGATAATTCGTTCTCTGCAGGTTCATCCTCTGGATTGGAGTCATATTACGGTCTGCTTTTGAGATCAATTCAGCGGATGATCATCCACTCACTATTGCAAGGGGGAAGGGGGGAGTCCTCTTTTTTGGTGGGACTTTAACGGCACAATTTACTTGTATTATAAATTTCAACAATTCAAAAGAGATTTTTTTTATAAAAACAGTAATTTTATTTTTACAATCTTCAAAAAGAAATATAAAGCTACAATACATATTGCGGCGGTGTCATCAGAGATGGTATTGCAAATCTAATCATGGATCATGCATGGTTCGCACTTGACGCGTTTCGAGATCAACAAAAATCTCTTCTTCAGAAGTGCTCAAGAAGGCGAGACGTATGATTCCATGGGAGGTAAAAACCACCAAGAAGTATTGTTATGTGAACACAGCCACAGATTTCTCATATATCTCAGGCAAAAATGATGAAAGAAAAATTAATAAAGAAAAAACTGAGACCAGTGGTTGAAGAGTGTCGCCCAAATGCCTCCTGAAGGGGCCCCGCCCAAATGCACCCTCAACAAGATTACCTGCTGGTTGGTACTGATAGGGCAGTGCTACTATGAGTGCGAAGAGATGACCACAAGGAATTTGCATGAGAAAGTGTTGAAGACCTGATAAAAATCAGGACTGAGATGTGAAAGACAGCCCAATATGGGCAATATACCAGGTCTATCCAAAGAAGCATGCTTGATGGCTGTGAGCAAAGAAAAATCACAGCCAGTGTGCCAATGAGGAGAGAGAGGGGGAGGAGCCTAGCCATGGCTCTGTGTGTCTTATGGACATATAGAGTGGGCCAATGAGGAGAGAGAGGGGGAGGAGCCTAGCCATGCCTCTATGTGTCTTATGGACAGGGGCGGTCTGACCATTCGAGCACTCGGGCAATACCCGAGGGCCCGGGGTCAGTAGGGGGCCCCATGAAATGCCCCTGTTACCTTTTTTTTTTACTTTTTTGGGTATGCTTTGAGGGTGGGCAAGGACACAGGGGCCCCATGAGTTGAGTTGCCCGGGGGCCCCACGAGTTTTTCAGTCCGCCCCTGCTTATAGATGCACAGAGTGGGGCTCAAGAAGGAGCACTTGCCAGTGCCCCTATAGCGGGCACTTGTACGTGCTATTGGGGACTTGCTATTGAGGGCACTGGTCAGGAGCACTGAAGGCGGACTCAAGAAAAAGAGGATCGGGCTGCTCTGTGCAAAACCATTACACAGAGCAGTTAAGTATGACTTGTTTGTTATTTAAAACAAACAAACAAAAAAAATTAACCTTTAGGATTACATTGAAGTAAAGGTCAACCATGGGCAGACTGACCATTTGGAAACTCGGGCACTGCCCGAGGGCCCAGGGTCAGTAGGGGGCCCCATGAGATGCCCCTGGTACCTTTTTGATAGGCTTTTTTGAGTTTGGGCAAGGACACAGGGGCCCCATGATCCCCTATTGCCCGGGGGCCCCATGAGTTGTCAGTCCGCCCCTGAGGTCAACTGATAAAAAGTTGTCTGGAGGGCACCGTGGTGGTGGGAAAAAGCTCATCAAGGCAGCATTCAATCTACCTATGCTAAAAAGGGCTTGGTTCACAATAGGCGTCTCCAAAGATTTTCAGTGCGACTTTGATGCGACTTTGATGTGACTTTGATGTCACTTCATACTCTCTGGCACCCAAGTTGTTTCAAAGTCACATCGAAGTAGTGCAGGAACTATTTCAAAGTCGCTGCGACTTTAAGCTGCATAGATCGGAATGAGTGCCATTGAAAACAATGGGCTAAAGCTTTATGTGTCCAATGTTAGATAATGAGTTTATGTGAAATCTCCATTAATGGATGTAAATAATGTTATAATTACAAGTATAATATAATACTAAGCACAATACCACCTTTACCAATAATATACTCACCCAGAAAGAAAAGTCAAAAACTTTCACCCTTGAAAGTCAACATACATATTACCAAAACTTTCCTTTGTGACTAAACTATCCCAATCTAAATAGATTCATATAACATACATCAGAATAAAAAATATATGAAATATATTAAAAATATAAAATAAAAAAGATTTATATATTTTTTATTCTGATGTATGTTATATGAATCTATTTAGATTGGGATAGCTTAGTCATCAAAACTTTCTAGCTTCCATACTGGTGCAAATATAGAGTTTTCCACTATACAAGTTCTGGCCTTTTGTTGTCCCCTTTTTTTTTTTTAAAGTCCGCAAACATGCAACTATAACGAAAAACCCGTAAGTGTATCACAAAAAAAGTGCAAGTGTAAAACACCACATGAAAAAGTGCACTTAGGGGTGTGCTTTGTCCTACCCCTAAAGGGGCTGGACCACTACCCTGATCCCCCGGGGCACGAAGCTCCTGACAGGGACAAGGTTCCCATTTGGTCCTCCTGGCCAAAAGGCCTGGTGGACCACCGTTCCTTGTGTCCAGCCGAAGCCAGACACCCAGTACTTGGTCAGGGGGTTCTCCCGGAGAGAAAACCCCCTAGGGACAGGGGAGGAAGGAACCAAAAGGCCACACATCCTCCCCCTAGACTTCAGGGCAGGCTTGAGGACCCACACCCTCCATCCTGTGAAAACACACACATAAGTAAAGAAAAAGTGACAAAACGTGGGAGGTGCAATAAATTAAATAAATAAAAAAGTGGTCGTGCCAAATAGTGCACAGACCAGGCCCTGAGGCCTTTTGTTGTCCCCTTAGCATATCTCACATGAGTGGTAAACAGCAGCCTTCTGTGAACTTCCAATCAGGCTGTTCCCAATATACATTGGCTAGGTACAGTGTCCAATTAGTGAGCATTATATTAGCCACAGTACAGACAGGAGGGGGGGATATAAGGCCTGGTCACCCAGCTGGAGGTCTCTTTGTGCTGGGACACCCAGCAGGCAGCATGAGCAGACCTGAAGTGGAGAGGTAACTAACTTCATACCTGTATTGTACATTGTATTTTAAACATGGTTTTGTGGGTAAATTGTAAATATCGTATAAGTCAAGAGACTTAAACTGTACATTGTGTTGCAAATACTGCTTAGCCAGTAATTTGTATATACTGTATTATGTACCTCTATCAATAAATGTATATTGCAGATGGAAGTACCTCTTTTGTGTAGGAACTCTCATATCTAGCTGGATTTATGTAAATACTCCTACCCATAATCACACAAGTAACCACGTACTCATTAGACCTCTCCCCCGCACAATTCTTGCTCCACCATTCCACGCTTCCATTTAGGACGTACCGTAAATCACTTGCCATGCACATGGTCAATGCGGCAAAACAGTGTATCCCAGTCCACTGGCGCTCAACACATGTTCCCACTACTCGAGAATGGTTGGCTAGGATTAATAAAATGGAGGAAATGGAGGAACTTATCTCTGTATCAAAAGAACATCCCGAAAGATTTAGAAAGACTTGGGCTTGTTGGAGCAATTTCAAAACCACCACTACCTATCGCTTCTTAATTCATGAACGGCCTATACCCCCCGACTGAATGACTAGACACTATGCAATATTAGGGAATGCCCTGTCCTCCGAAGACGCGTTTGATGTATATTTGGATGGGCTGAAACTCGGCATCGTGGCCTTTGTCTCGGATTCTTGATTCACGCGCTGCCCTTTTGACCGATCCTGCATGTATTGCTTCCCACCATATATGACTATCGTTGTGGCCCATACAAAATTATATGAATTATTCTATCCATAACTACCCACTTTAACATTCCCTTACCTTCCTACCCATTCCCCTTACCCCCCCCCCCCCTTACCCCCCCCCCCCCACTACCTCACGTTACATTCCCATCTTTCTCGCTAGCTATTCTCCTTTCTGACTTTTCTTTATCTTAAGCCTCCCAAATCCCAACAAATATGGCATTGTATCTCTTATACAAATGTGCCTGATTTCACCTGGCTCAACCACTCCAGAAATGGACACACAAGTTTTGTCATATAAGTCATCATGTGCTTGTAATACCCAACACGTCACAATCGGCCAACATAAGGGCTCACCAGTACATAAGACAGTAATCCTTATACCCATTTTGATTTATCTACTATACTCTTTGTATCTACTGGTTTGCCATATACATTTGCATTAAGGATATATTTCGACCAGCTGTGTACTTTTGTTTAAACCCATGACCCGTCTGCGTAACGGGATGCTACATGATGTGTCTATGTTCGGACTGTGATCCGTATTTGTATGTATACTGCTATACTTTATTTTCTAATAAAAATATTTTTGAAAAAAAAAAAAAAGTAAATACTCCTACAAGGATTGGGTTGTATTCACAAATACATGTAACCTAGTCAACACCAAAGTCTCATGGCAAGTCACACTGGTGTGAACTGAGCCTAATTTCCAAAGAAAGAAAGGAAGCTAGATGGAGGCCAAGGAGTAAAAAAATTGTACAGGGTACACCCATTCAACTAGACACACAGGACATTATGGCTTTTCCCTACTGAACAAATCTCAACGCCCTACAAACCTTGTCCTACAACAGGATCCTCTGTATCCAAAGAGTGACCATGTCGTATTCTCAGTGCTGAATTTCTTTGCACTAAATTGAATTAAACTTCTTCTTTAGTTACCAACAAAGATGAGTGAATAATGGAAAATCCACTCCACCATTGATTCTGTAGCGAGGACGCACCATTCATATTGATAAGGTAGAGCTAGTATTGATAATAGAGAGTAAGTCTTGAAATGGGCAATGAGAAAAGTTTAAGGGATAAAATATATTAGGAGATGCCAGGGGAATTTAATATGTATAGCCTTGAGAAAAGAAGGAGCCTACATTAGGGGCAGGCAGCAAGAAAGATTTCAGCATAGTCATTGCGGTATTAGGGACCAGTCCTGTGGAGAGACGTTGTCGGAAATGGAGCAAAGCAGCATCTCAGCTCTCAGGATCTTAGTGTACGTTCTAAGCTCTCCTACCACCACTGGAAAGCAAATACCTAAATGAAGTTGTCTTTAAAAAAAAACACAAATAGTAGGTATAATAAAAATCACAATATTTAAAATTATTACATAACTGTTATCGCTCCTGCACTAATTACTCTATACTCTAATGCAAGCTACTTTAAACTCTGGCTTTTTGCAGAATTTGCAGACCTACTTTACAATCTTGGAAAGATTCCATTGTACATACAGGTTTAAATTTGGAGGTGGCTAGGAGGTGCACCTCCTAGCCACCAGCAGAAGGTCAATGGTTGCTAAGGAAGCAGTGGAGGCTTGCACCTGCTGTGTACATAGGAACAGCTGATATAACCAGTGTGATTTGTTTTAACAGCTTAGATATGTAAATTCGTATTTTAGGACCATGTGTTTGTTTTAGAAGCTATGCCTTCCCCATTGATGTGCAAATGAACTCGTTGGACTAGTTTGTGAAACTCAGTACAGGAAGTGATGGACAGGTAATAGGGGAAGATGAAGGAACCATAAGAAGATTCCATCACAATAAATCCCAAGTTAAGTAACTGATTAGTATAATTTGCATGCTATGAATTGTGTTTCCTGCAGTTGCCTGTTGAGCTTTTTTGTTTAACCTCTTCACACCGGCCGCACACAAATGTGCGCCTCCTGGCATCTGGGCCTAGACGCGGAGCGGCCGCACATTTGCATTCAGTTATGAAAAAACATATGTGCTGAGAGCGCACACCTTGTGCGCTCCAAGCACAAATGTCCGGTACTCACGGAGAGGTCCCGGTCTTCTCTTTCGATCGGGACCTTTCCCGACCATGTGACCGCCGTGACGGCGTGTCACGTGACGACGGTCACATGATCCATAAACCCTGCCCCGCCCATCCCGCTTCCCAGCTTCTGAAACTCTTAAAGGGCTGGGAAGTGCCAGCGTGAAGGGATTAATAAAAACATTAATACACTACAGAGTTTTAAGCTTCCTTGGTTATTACCGCAAAAGAACCTTTAATAGACACCAAGCAAAACAAGCATAAGTCCTTATCACAAAAGCAAAGGGGCAAGGATAGCAGTGATATGCCATGGGCATATTTGGTCAATGATGTCACCACTATACTGCCCCTTCCCACAGATAGCTGATGACAGCTTGGGGACCAGTCATTCAGCTGGAGAACCATCGAGATCGGTCGTATACGCTGGCTCGTCAAGTACTTTTTTTGGCAAGTCAATGGGTGGAAGGCATTGTGATTGGTGAGTGACTTTAGAGGGACTTTTGTGAGATGTTACATTTTTGATTTTTTTTTAAAAGGATTTGTTAAACATTTGGGTGTCTTTATACCTAGGTAACCTTTTTTTTACCTAGCTACTTACTCATTCATATAGGGGGTGGGTGGTAACTAGGGTGCCGCTTATCTTGGCTTCCAGATTACAATAAGAATCCTGCTCCCAGACCCCAACAATCACAAGCCAGGGAAGAAGCCCTTGTCCTCATCAACATGGGAGCAAGAGCTTGTTTCCCACAACTCAGCCCAGTTGTGCGAAAGTGGCCCCCTTTCACACCTTCCCTGGCCAACCAGGCCTCATTCATGGACAAAAGTCTGGTATAACATTTTGGAGGGACCTTACACATTTTGTTTTGCGTGGAGACCCCCTTAAAAACCTTACCTCACACTTTCCTGGGAACCTCATACCTTATTTTGACTGGTACCCCATTAAAATCAATACCAGACTCAAAAATGTCTTATGCATTTTTTTTTTTGGGGGGGGGGCTGTATGCTGTTATTTTTTTTCCTTCTTGCTACAGCAAAAATTACTTTTACAAAGAAAAAAAATTATAGAGTTTAAATTAACCACATGCGGCCCAGCCACTGTATAAATACGGCGGCAGGGCGGCACGGCTGGGCAAAACCACATTTTAAAACATGTGTTTTTTAAAACAGGTAGGGGGCGCGCGCGAGGCGCACCGCCGCCCTACCTGTCCAGCTGATCACAGCCGCGGATGTCAGTGGCCGGGTCACAGCCGGTCGTTACTGGCTATGTCCTGGCGATCGGCGGCAATCGCTGACAGAGAGCACAGCTGCAGTAGCTGTGCTTTCTGTCAGTTCCCTGACAGCTCCAGGACACGCTGATCAGGACAGAAGAGTTTATCTCTCCCGATAAGCGGTGGTCCCGTGCAGTACACACCCCCGCCCCCTAGTAAAACACTCCCCTCACACAGTTAACCCTTTCCCTGAATAATAAACTTAACCCCTTCCTCCCCAGTGCCATTAGTACAGTGTCAGTGTTTTTTTTTTTTGCACTGATCACTGTATTGGTGTCACTGGGGATGTCAGTGACCCCAAGTCAGTACCCCCCAATGTCAGAATGTCCACCGCAGTCCCGCCATAAGTCACTGATCGCAGCCATAAGTCGCTGATCGCCGCCATTATTAGTATAAAAAAAAGCTAAAAATCCCAGTATCTTTCCCGCCATTTGTAAATGCTATAACTTTCACGTAAACCAATTAATTTACACGTATTGTTTTTTTTTTAGCAAAGACATGTCGCAGAATGCATTTTGGCAGAAATGTATGACTAAATTAGATTTTTACATTTTTTTTTACTGGATATGTTTTATAGCAAAAGGTCCAAAATATTGTTTTTTTTCCTCAAAATTGTCAGCCTTTATTTTTATAGCACAAAAAATAAAAACCGCACAGGCGATCAAATATCACCAAAAGAAAGCTCAATTTGTGGGGAAAAAAAGGATGTAAATTTCATTTATGTACCATATTGCATGACCACGCAATTGTCCGTTAAACTAGCGCAGCGCTGTATAGCAAAAAAAATGGCGTAAATTGCAGTATCTATACCATAGTTTGTAGACGCTATAACTTCCACACAAAGCAATCAATATACACTTATTGGGATTTTTTTACCAAAAACATGGAGCAGAATACATTTTGGCCTAAATGTATAACTAACTTTGAGTTTACTATATATTATTTAGAGCTAAAAGTAAAAAATATAATTTTTCTTCAAAAATTTTGGCCTTTTTTTGTTTAGCGTGAAAAATAAAAAGCGCACAGGTGATCAAATACCACCAAAAGAAAGCTCTATTTGTGTGAAAAAAGGACGTAAATTTTATTTGGGTGCAGCATTGCATGACCGCGCAATTATCAGTTGAATTAGTGCAGCGCCGAGTAGCAAAAAGAGGCCTGGTCATTAAGGGGGGTAAATCCTCAGGAGGGCGAGTGGTTAAACTTTATTGCCAGCTTTATTAAAAAAAAAAAAGAAAAACAGCACACAGACCACTCCAAAGACCCCTCCATATACATAGCAGACTCTAAGGGATTTTTGTACATTATACGTATTATATAGAGTGAGCAGAGCAGTTTCTAAAGCAGTTTTCAATGAATGATTTTCCTTTATTGAGATGCTCTCTACATCTTGACATTATTTTCATTCCTGGGGGAATACAATGAAATTAACACCTGAAAAATGTAAAATCGGTTTGCAGTTGACAGTGACATCTGACATTAACTTCAGACCTTTAATGACCGTTCATTTTAGGCTAAGTATTGATAAATCCATGGACTGCAATTTACAAAGAATATTATGTGTCTTTGAACATTAGGTTTACTTTCAGAGTCTAGAGACAGTCCCCTGACACGTTGCTCAGGAGAAGCAGTAGCCAGTTTCTAACTTCTTTCCCAAGCAAGTGCTGATGTCCACTGGAGATATCACAGATGGACAGAGGGAAGAGAAGTAAGACAGCCAGGGACAGTGTATCTACTGGACAAAGAGACTCTGCTAATTATCGCAGATTAACTTGCTGACATTTCACTGTATTCTGAAGGACATTTGGTTGGTATTCCAAGAAATGTGGATAACAAGACATTATCTCCTTGCATACATTAAAGTGAATCTGTCATGTGACACGTTTAGATAAAGGAGCCCAAAGAAATGTGACTTCATTTTTATATTCATGTTGGAGGATGTGAACAAATTATTAAAATATGCTTTGGCAATGATCCATGAAATCTGATTATGTGATCCAATTCTCAAGTAGGGGCGAGGTTCGTGTTGGCCGAAAACTGTGCAGCAGGGGTGGACTGACAACTCATGGGGCCACCGGGCAATAGAGGATCATGGGGCCCCTGTGTCCTTGCCCAAACTCCAAAAACACCTCCCTTCTTGCTGGAGCTCTAAGCTATTCCCAAGCCTTCATTACAAGGGTTGTGTTCTGGACACACAAGCTGCTGGTCTTTAACAAGACTGGATTGGAGATTCTTTCCCTACGAAAGCACTTTAAAATCTGCAAACTACGGAGCCCAATCTGGGAATACCAAAATCTAGAGAAAGCGTTAAAATAATCAATAATCCGGGGTCCTGCACTCTGTATACTTATGAAACCTGTGTCCTTACAACTATTTACACAGTGGCAGGACCTCACACGGTCACAATATCTATCTATCTATCTATCTATCTATCTATCTATCTATCTATCTATCTAGTATCTATCAGGGGCGGACTGACAACTCATGAGGCCCCCCGGGCAATAGGGGATCATGCGGCCCCTGTGTCCTTGCCCAAACTCCAAAAAGCCTATGAAAAAGGTACCAGGGGCATCTCATGGGGCCCCCTACTGACCCCGGGCCCTCGGGCAGTGCCCGAGTTTCCAAATGGTCAGTCCGCCCCTGCTGTACAGGGTCAACAACCAGCCTATAATGCCATGCATAACTTTTGCCCCTAGTCATCTGAGCCACAAGAGCCAATGGGGACAATTCACTAAAGGTTATCACGTGCGTTTTGTTGGTCAGGTGACCACATATCGCATGCAATAATGAAAATGTCAGTTCACTATTGCTTGTATGCAGTATTTACCGCAAACAGTAAAAATTGGTAAATACCACATAAAACGTCATTAAAGTCCATTCACAGAAGGGAATAAATAAATGCGGTAATTACGTGGTGGCCCTAGCTTGTGATAAGTTTGCTAATTTTCAGACATGGTTTAGGAAGTCAGGAATTGGTTTAAATAAATAGTCAGGAAAGTGCAAGCTGGACAAGGTGGCAGCTAGATGCCCCTCAGGAGTTGTCTCTGGAGGCTGGCAGACTGCATAGCACAGACGATGAAGCCTTCTGAACAGGGGCAGACTGACAACTCATGGGGCCCCAGGGCAATAGGGGATCATGGGGCCCCTGTGTCCTTGCCCAAACTCAAAAAAGCCTATGAAAAAAGTACCAGGGGCATCTCATGGGGCCCCCTACTGACCCCGGGCCCTCTAGCAGTGCCCGAGTTTCCAAATGGTCAGTTCGCCCCTGCTTCTGAATGCAATCTTCTGGAATTTAAAGTAATGCAGAAGAGGAAGAGGAGAAGATCAAGAGTGGTTCTTTTAAAGGAAAGATGCTTTAGGAGCACAACCTGCTGGATAATTACAAGTATGCTGATACCCTTCAGAAGGTATGGTTAGCCAAGACACTAATTTTGTAGCTATATTCCCAACTCACAGTTTACCTTGAGCCTTCAACCCAGTGAAGGCATGCCATACCAGCCATGACTTAATTGCTGGCTGCATTACATTGGGAACGCATCCTATCAGATGGTAGTTGATGAGATACTGGGAATTTAGCAGGCATCATTTTCCCATCTCCTCACCAATATATTGCACGGTTTGCATGTAATAGCACTTTCCAGAATCTCGTCAGGAGTGGGATCAAATTAAAAAAAAATGTTTTATCGGATTGCCGAAATCTTAAATGTGCTTGGTGCAATTGACATTTATGAGATATGCTTGTGATAATGTAATTACCATAATTACCACATGATTTGGAAATATAACACATGCAATATATTAACCTCCCTAGCGGTCTGATTATGTCCATATTTCTGTGCTGAAAGCCGTACATTTTTATGCATGGAAATATGTTGTTTTTTATTGTAGACTTGTAATTTTTAGGAATACCTCACTGGAATCTGACCGAACAAGAGTCTAGTAAACATCCCGGGGAGGATAAAATTTGAAACTCGAAATCATAAATTATAATTTAATAAATAATCATAAAAAATAATAATATAATAAATTTAATTCAATTACATAATCAAACCAAAAACACTGAAATTTGAAATATAGCGCCAAGTTCGCACATCGCTGAGCAAAGTCGCAGATTCGTTTTCAGTGTCTGATGAGGAATTTCCCCCACGAATCATTATCACTCAATTCTGCAAGTGGTTCTAATTTACTATCGCTGTTCTCTAGCCGGTCTAAAACCCTTTTGACATGGGTGTCATGGACGTTTCTCAGTTTCCAGGCAGAAAGAACAGTAAAAATGCAGGCAGGGCGCCGGACAAAGCACTCGGGACAAAATGTATGTGAAATGGTTTGATACAGTAATGGAATACTATCAGATTTTACTGTATTGAGTGAATGTTACTTTTTAAAATTTTTGAATTTCCTGCCAATTCCGGCCACCGTACGTCCCAACGCTCGCAGGGACCGGAACCCGGAAGACGGATGCCGGCATCGGCTGGAGAAGATGGTCGGGGACACTGCAGGGGGGACATCGTGGGAGCGCAGGACAAGGTAAGTGAAACAGGGAATCCCGGAGCAATGCTGCAGGGTAATCCTGAGTGTAGCTCGGGGTTACCGCTTGTGGTGCTGAAACTTTACCCCGAGCTACACTCGGGAATACCGCCAGGGAGGTTAAGGCACATTTCTTAGTGAATTACACAGTTTTTTTTTATTGGGGACAATTCACTGAAGCAAAATATTGCTTTGTAAATTGCCCCCATTGCACAGGATGCCAGGGATAGGTCCTGGATGGTTGATGTGTGTAACCATTGTTTGGGTTATGGTCTCCTTAGTGGGGATGACAAGAAGCAGTTTTGGAGTACTCAGGATTAAGGATTAACCCAACTGCAAGAGAAACCTGAAAAGGGCAGGATAAGGTGTTATGCAAGCTGTTTGGTCTACTGAGACACTGCTCGGCCTCTGTGACCTTTTTTCTGGACCCCTGAAGCAGGTAGGGACTTTAAACCCTGTTGTGGGACAAGTTTATGCTCGTGGTGAGCCAAAGCTTTGTTTTGTGAACTGTTTTGTTAATTTTATGCTGAAATTAAGCTGTTTATTTGTCTTTTTGGATAAATAAAAAAAGACATGGATGGCTACTTATCAGGACCCAAAAATATCACAATATAAAAACAACTACAGAGTAGTTCAGAGGCACTCATGGGTCTTGAAACAAAGATAATAAAAAAAAACATTTATTGTGTCAATGTTTTGATGGATCTCTATCCATCTTTCTCGAGACCGTCTTGAGAAAGACAGATAATGATCCATCAAAACATTGTCAATTTTACTATTTCTATTTCTACTATTTTTTTGTAATTTTGCCATTGCTACATGGCAGTGCCTAGCTTCGTATGACTTTTGTTTGACAATAGCTTACTTATTAACGCTAGAATTGGCTTGTACTAAAGAACAAGATTCTCCTGCCATAGACTTCAGTTGAGCACACCACAAATTTCTCAAACATCGAGATTAACAAAACTTCCTAACTTCTTAAAATTGATACTAAACACGTGGCACTGAATTCACAATATAAGGTCTCCCACAGTACACTAAACTTGGTAATGCGTTTATTTTAGCAAAGTTAAACTGCTAAATACCTTTTCTCAGCAGCAGTATATAGCATTCGTGGGAATTGTGTCTGTATATGGCCAATCACTGGTTCTGCTTGTAGGAGGAGATTTCATTTTCCTCTGACGTTTCCTCTATACATCAGCAGAGTCTGCATGACCATGACCCACTGACAGGACAGCCCTGAATGGCATCCTCCCAAAAAAAAAAACAGATACTGAAGGCATACTAAGATCTAACTACATAGAGCATGAGCAAACGTGCCACTGATGCTCTGTATGAGTGGCAGATGGATTGGAGACAGTAAAAACAGGGAAGGAAAAGAGAATGGTAAGATCATCCAGATTAACCACTCCATGGGTATACAACAATGCTTTATTACATACAGTGACTGATTTTAGTATTGTGAGTTTAGTAACACTTTAACTGGCTTATCCCTACACATACAGTTGGGATCGAAAGTTTGGGCACCCCAGCTAAAAATTTGTATTAATGTGCATAAAGAAGCCAAGGAAAGATGGAAAAATCTCCAAAAGGCATCAAATTACAGATTAGACATTCTTATAATATGTCAACAAAAGTTAGATTTTATTTCCATCATTTACACTTTCAAAATAACCGAAAACAAAAAAATGGCATCTGCAAAAGTTTGGGCACCCTGCAGAATTTATAGCATGCACTGCCCCCTTTGCAAAGCTGAAACCTGCCAGTGTCATGGATTGTTTTCAATCATCATCTGGGAAGACCAGGTGATGTCAATCTCAAAGGTTTTAAATGCCCAGACTCATCTGACCTTGCCCCAACAATCAGCACCATGGGTTCTTCTAAGCAGTTGTCTAGAAAACTGAAACTGAAAATAGTTGACGCTCACAAAGCTGGAGAAGGCTATAAGAAGATAGCAAAGCGTTTTCAGATGTCAATATCCTCTGTTCGGAATGTAATTAAGAAATGGCAGTCATCGGGAACAGTGGAAGTTAAAGCAAGATCTGGAAGACCAAGAAAAATATCAGACAGAACAGCTCGCAGGATTGTGAGAAAAACAATTCAAAACCCCCGTTTGACTGCACGATCCCTCCAGAAAGATCTGGCAGACACTGGAGTTGTGGTACACTATTCCACTATAAAGAGATACTTGTACAAATATGGTCTTCATGGAAGAGTCATCAGAAGAAAACCTCTTCTACGTCCTCACCACAAAAATCATCGTTTGAACTTTGTAAATGAACATATAGACAAGGCTGATGCATTTTGGAAACAAGTTCTGTGGACCGATGAGGTTAAAATTGAACTTTTTGGCCGGAATGAGCAAAGGTATGTTTGGAGAAGAAGGGGCACAGAATTTAATGAAAAGAACCTCTGTCCAACTGTTAAGCATGGGGTTGGATCAATCATGCTTTGGGGTTGTGTTGCAGCCAGTGGCACAGGGAACATCTCACAAGTAGAAGGAAAAATGGATTCAATAAAATTTCAGGAAATTTTGGATGGTAACTTGATGCCATCTGTGAAAAAGCTGAAGTTAAAGAGAGGATGGCTTCTACAAATGGATAATGATCCTAAACACACCTCAAAATCCACGGGGGATTACATCAAGAGGCGTAAACTGAAGGTTTTGCCATGGCCTTCACAATCTCCTGACCTCAACATAATTGAAAATCTATGGATAGACCTTAAAAGAGCAGTGCGTGACAGACAGCCCAGAAATCTCAAAGAACTGGAAGACTTTTGTAAGGAAGAATGGGCAAAGATACCTCAAACAAGAATTGAAAGACTCTTGGCCGGCTACAAAAAGCGTTTACAAGCTGTGATACTTGTCAAAGGGGGCAGTACAAGATATTAACTCTGCAGGGTGCCCAAACTTTTGCAGACGCCATTTTTTTGTTTTCTGTTATTTTGAAAGTGTAAATGATGGAAATAAAATCTAACTTTTGTTGACATATTATAAGAATGTCTAATCTGTAATTTGATGCCTTTTGGAGATTTTTCCATCTTTCCTTGGCTTCTTTATGCACATTAATACAAATTTTTAGCTGGGGTGCCCAAACTTTCGATCCCCACTGTATGAGTGCATATTCAAGGATTATTTTTCACGCACCCATTACCCTCCCTCTTTAAGTTAATATCTGTGCTACTGGAACCGGCTTCTGGAATCCTTCAATCCAGGAAGGCAAAAATTAAGTGTGTTAGAGACAAAAGAGCTTGCACAAACACATACAAGTGAATAAAGCTACTTTCATGGATCTTGTTGACATCACAACCATCCAACAACTTGCTGTATTGTGTTTAACCCCCCTGGCGGTATTCCCGAGTGTAGCTCGGGGTAAAGTTTCAGTACCAAAAGCGGTAACGCTTCTTCAGTGCTGTTTGTCCGCAGGGAGATGCGGGTAACCCCCGCCAACTTGCAGCCAGTCACTGTGGGCAACCGGTCTGTAACTGGTTTGCGGGACACCGGGGCAGGAGTCACCTTGATCTGGCCAGAGGTGATTAAGCCAAGGAACATCATCCCAGGCAAGTTCTTTACCCTCACAATCTGCCTTCCACACCTACACCTCCTCCCTCCACGCTGCCAAACAAGCCTACTTCCCGACCCTCATCAAGACCCTCTCCTCCAATCCTCGCCGTCTCTTCTCCACCTTCAACTCTCTACTCTCTCCGCCCCCACCTCCACCCAGCACCTCACTCACTGCCCTTGAGATTGCCAATAACTTTAAAAACAAGATTGACACAATTCGCAAGGACATTGCAGCTGCTCAAACTCCCTCCAAACCCGTCCCCTCTCACACAGCTACCCCCTCATCACCCCTCTCCTTCGGCCTCACCACTGCTCTGACCTCCACCCCACCTAACATTCCTGACACTGAAGCCCCCTCAACACTCCACACCTTCGACCTTACTACCATCGAGGAGGTCACCAAGGTCTTCTCTGATGCCCGCCTCACCACCTGCCCCCTCGACCCTATCCCCTCACAACTCCTACGACCACCCTCCCCCTCCATCCTACGCTCCCTCACCCACATCTTTAATCTCTCCCTCCCTTCCGGCGCTTTACCCTCCTCTCTGAAGCACGCGCACATCATTCCCATACTTAAAAAGCCCTCCCTGGACCCCAATGACCCGAACAACCTCAGACCCATCTCCCTGCTCCCATTCACATCCAAACTCCTTAAGCGCTTAGTCTACGCCCGCCTAAGCTCTCACCTCAATGACAACAAATTCCTCAATCCCCTACAGTACGGCTTCCGTCCCCTACACTCAACCGAAACTGCCTTACTCAAACTCTCCAACGACCTTCTAACCGCCAAAGCTAATGGCCACTATTCAGTGCTCCTACTCCTCGACCTCTCTGCGGCCTTTGACACAGTTGACCACCCCCTCCTCCTCAAAAAACTATACTCCCTCGGCCTCAGAGATTCTGCTCTCTTCTGGCTCTCGTCCTACCTATCACAACGCTCCTTCAGCGTTACCTATAACGCTACCACCTCCCCCTCACTCCCCCTCTCTGTTGGCGTTCCTCAAGGCTCCGTCCTCGGGCCCCTTCTCTTCTCCATCTACACCTCCTCCCTTGGCCAACTCATGCACTCTCATGGCTTCAACTACCACCTCTATGCCGACGACACACAAATCTATCTCTCAACCCCCCACCTCACCCCCTCAGTCTCCGCCCGAATCACAAACCTACTAAACGACATATCAGACTGGATGTCGCTCCACTTCCTTAAACTGAACCTCTCCAAAACCGAGCTCCTAGTCTTCCCCCCAGCCCGCACACCACCCCCCATTGACTTCTCCGTCACATCCAACAACGCCACCATCAAACCCGCCCCACAGGTCAGAGTACTTGGTGTCATTCTGGACTTCAACCTATCCTTCCAGCCCCAAATCCAATCTTTAACAAACTCGTGCAGACTCCACCTCCGCAACATCGCCAAAATCCGCACGTTCCTAACCCCAGAAACCACTAAACAGCTCATCCACTCCCTCATCATATCACGACTCGACTACTGCAACTCCCTCCTCACTGGCATGCCTCGCTGCTGGCTATCCCCGCTTCAGTCGATCCTGAATACGGCTGCCAGACTCATTCACCTTACCAACCACTCCATTTCCGCCACCCCCCTCTGCCAATCCCTCCACTGGCTTCCAAATGCCCAACGGATCAAATTCAAACTGCTAACACTGACGTACAAAGCTGTCCATCATACTGCCCCAAACTACATCACCGACCTAATATCCAAGTACCACCCAACACGCACACTCCGCTCCTCTCAAGACCTCCTTCTCTCTAGTTATTATTATTATTATTATTACTTCGAGTTTATATAGCGCCAAAGGGTTTGCTCAGCGCTGTACAATAGAGGGGGGGACAATACATGCCACAGTACAACAACAACAAACAACGTACGAGGGGTAAGAGGGCCCTACTCTTTCGAGCTTACAATCTAGGAGGGAGGGGGTAAAGGTACAGTAGGAAGTGGCTGAGGGGAATGAGGGGTGGGAGGAAAGAGGGAGAATGGCCGTTAGGTGAGGGTGGGGTAGGCTTCCCTGAAGAGATGGGTTTTGAGGGAGCACCTGAATGTGAAGAGGGAAGGCGACAGTCTGATGGATTGGGGCAGTGAGTTCCAGAGGATGGGGGAGGACCTGGAGAAGTCCTGCAGTCGTGCATGGGAGGAGGAGACTAGGGAGCAGGATAGAAGGAGGTCCTGTGAGGAGCGAAGGGTACGGGTAGGGCGGTAATTGGGGATCAGGTTGGTGAGGTAGTCAGGGGCAGTGTTGTGAACGGCTTTGTAGGTCAGGGTTAGGAGTTTAAATTTGATGTGTTGGGCAATCGGGAGCCAGTGGAGGGAGAGGCAGAGGGGGGTGGCAGAGGTGGAGCGGGTGGTGAGGTGGATGAGTCTAGCCGCTGAGTTCAGGATGGTCTGGAGCGGGGAGAGCCTGCACTTGGGTAGGCCAGTGAGAAGAGAATTACAGTAGTCAAGGTGTGAGATTATGATGGAGTGTACTAGAAGTTTGGTGGTGTCAAGGGTGAGGAAGGTACGTATCTTGGCAATGTTGCGAAGATGGAGCCTGCATGTGTTTGTGAGTGATTTGATTTGACAGTAGTTCTCTGGTCTCCTCCTCCCATGCCCGCCTCCAGGTTTTTTCCAGGGCGTCACCCATCCTCTGGAACTCCCTACCCCAATCCATAAGATTATCACCTATTCTCCTCTCATTTAGGTGCACCCTGAAAACCGACCTCTTCAGGGAAGCCTACCCCACCCCCTGCTAATTGCCGACCTCCTCCACTCTTCCTACCACTCCATCCCCCACAGCTATCTCCTCCTGTACCACTATCCCCTCCCTCCTAGATTGTAAGCTCCAAGGAGCAGGGCCCTTGAACCCTCGTGTATCACATTGTATTGTTATTGTACTGTCGCATGTTCTGTCCCCCATTGTAATGTACAGCGCTGAGCGAACTATTGGCGCTTTATAAATACTGTGTAACAATAATAATACAGCAAAAATGACATTTACAACAAAAAAAGAAAAAAAAAAGACAGTTTTAATCTTAAATGTAAGTGCTAAACAAATATCACTGCTCCTGTCTGCATGGAATTAAAAAAACGAAACAAATTTTTTTTTTAAAAGTTGCATGTTCCTCAGGTCAGTGCTCACCCTGCCATGCTATTTTTTTACATCCCCTTGCCTATCAGTCCAGAAAATGGGCACTTGTAAGTTGACAGATATGGCTCCCATTGAATTCAGCGGGGTTCAAGTTTTGCATCTGAACATTTTTGAAATTCACTGAACCCTGTGCAAGCCAAAACCAGGGCAGTTTGACCACTACTGTGGTCTTATATGAGAGCATGGGTCCTGTAACCAGAGGAGGAGAGGTCTGTTGGGAATAAGTATACAAGTATTCCACAAAAAATCCTGATTACAATCCTGATAACATCTTGACATGCCTCACTGGGCATTTTTTGGCATTGCTGCAGTAAAGTCTTCTTTCTGGCAACTCAATCATGCACCTAATTTTTGTATTGTCATATTGTGCTTCTTCAAAACAACCACACCGTCTTTTCCAGAGCAGCCTGTATTTCTCCTGAGGTTATCTGTGTGCAGGGGCGGACTGACAACTCATGGGGCCCCCGGGCAATAGGGGATCATGGGGCCCCTGTGTCCTTGCCCAAACTCAAAAAAGCCTATGAAAAAGGTACCAGGGGCATCTCATGGGGCCGTCTACTGACCCCGGGCCCTCGGGCAGTGCCTGAGTTTCCAAATGGTCAGTCCGCCCCTGTCTGTGTGTTTTTCTTTGTATCCCAAACAATTCTTTCGGCAGTTGTGGCTGCAATCTTTCTTTCTTGGTCTACCTGTACTTGGCTTTATATCAAGAGATCCCAGAATTTTCCACCTTTTGATAAGTGATTTAACAGTAATAATTGGTGTATTCAAGGCTTTGGACATCTTTTTTTAGTATTTCCTTTGACATCTTTATAAAGTTCCATTGCCTTAATGATTTTGTCTTTTGATGATTCTTTTTTAAACCCCATGGCTCAGTATCTAGCCTGCTCAGTGCATCCACGTGAGAGCTAATAAACCGGTTAACTCTTTATACACAGACACTAATTGCAATTTTATAAAAAGATGTGCAAAATTAACCTTTAATTGCCATTTTAACCTATGTGTGGGTCACCCTGTGTGTCTGTACCAAGGTCAAACATTCTAGGGGCCATTCGGGTGATTTCTGTTATATATGTTAATATAATTGAGAAAGGAATCAAATAACTATGTGATAATAAATGGCTTCATATGATTAATATCCTTAACCTCCCTGGCGGTATGATTATTTCAGATTTTTGGTGCTGAAAGCGGTACAATTACTTTGCATGGAAATATGTAGTTTTTTTATTGTAGGCTGTAATTTTTAGGAATAACTCAGTGAAATCTGTCCAAACAAGAGTCTTGTAAACATCCCGGGGATGATAAAATTTGAAACACGAAATCATAAATTATAATTTAATAAATAATCATAAAAAATAATAATATAATAATACATTTAATTCAATAAATATAATCAAACCAAAAACACTGAAATTTGAAAAATAGCGCCAAGTTCGCACACCGCTGAGCAAAGTCGCAGAATCGTTTTCAGTGTCTGATGAGGAATTTCCCCCACGAATCATTATCACTCAATTCTGCAAGTGGTTCTGATTTACTATCGCTGTTCTCTAGCCGGTCTAAAACCGCTGTTGACCTAAAGGGACACTTTTTGGACGCCATGGACTTTTCTAAGTTTCCAGGCAGAAAGAACAGTAAAAATGCAGGCAGGCCACAGGACAAAGCACTCGGGACAAAATGTATGTGAAATGGTTTGAAACAGCAATGTTTTACTATGTAATATTTGTTTACAAAAAAATTACAGTTTTTAAAATATTTAAATTTCCCGCCGGTTCCGGCCCCCGTACGTCCCGACGTCACAGGGACCGGAACACGGAAGCCGGATGCCGGCATCGGCCGGTGGAGATGGCCGGGGACACTGCAGGAGGGACATCGCAGGAACGAAGGACAAGGTAAGTGCTGCAGGGAATCCCTGAGCAACGCTGCAGTGTATTCCTGAGTGTAGCTCGGGGTTACCGCTTTTAGCACTGAAACTTTACCCCGAGCTACACTCGGGAATACCACCAAGGAGGTTAAATAAAAGACACTTTTTTTGGCATGATGAGTCATATTTTCAATATCAGTGACAAAATTCCACAATTTCTGCCAGGGTGTGCACTCCGTGGGTAAGTATCACAAGAGTCCAGAATGCTCACCAGCATCCTAGCTATGGTGATAACAACCTATCTGGTCATAAAAATAAAGAAGCACTTAGGAGAGCAAAAGAGGTTTGGTAAATCAACCAAAATTAACTGAGAAATGCTTGGAAGGAGTGGCAATCCCTCCCACCAAATTTTTTTTTTTATTCAACCTGTTGTATCAGTAGACTAGACACACTACATGGCCAAAGGATTGCAGACACTTGATCATCACACCTATATGAGCTTGTTGGACCCCCTGGGTTTTAATATGGAGTTAACTCTCCTTTGCATCTATAACAGCCTTCATTCACCTGGGAAGGCTTCTCAAGATTTTGGAATGTGTTTGTAGGAATTTGTGCCCATTCAGCCAGATGAACATTTATGAGGTCAAGTACTGATTTTGGATGAGAAGATCAGATTTGCAATTAACATTTTTAATTCATCCCAAAAATGTTCAGTGGGGCTGAGATCAGGTTTCTGTGTCTAGTTCCTCCACACCAAACTCATCCAGCCATGTCTTTATGGAGTTGGTTTTGTGCAGAAGACATGCTGAAACAGGAAAAGGTCTTCCCAAATTTACCACTTGGCAAACAAGGCACTTGCCTAGGGTGGCATTTTTCAGGGGGGCAGCACTTCCCCTCAGAAGAAGGGCTGAAAGAAGGGACACGCATGCCATGGGAACCAGGTGGAATCCAAGAGACTGTGGGCTGCTTGATGGTGGATGTAGAGCCTGGCTATCATTCCTGGGGATGTCCGGAGCTTTGAAGATGAGTGTCTTTCTCTCTATCACCGAGGAGGGGGGTAGTGTAAGGCTCTCCCGAGTGGGGGGCAGGGGTGTTGATGGTCAATGTCAGGCTCTCTCCATGGGAGGGGTAAGGGTTGGTGGTGTTGGTCTGTGTCAGTGGGGGCAGACAATTTTTGTGTTGCCTAGGGCTGCACAAAACCTAAATACACCACTGGGGTGCACATAGGTATGGCTATATAGGTTGGAGTGTTGGTTTTATGTCCATATACTAGTACACATATGGAAGTTTATTTACTAAAACTGGAGAGCGCAAAATCTGGTGCAGCTCTGCAGAGAAACCAATCAGCTTCCAAGTTTTTTTTTTGTCAAAGCTTAATTGAACAAACTGATGTTACACGGGACATTTCTGAACGATGAAAAGTGACTGCTGAAAAACATGGGTTATAAAACGTCTGTTTAGTCGTGTTTGCATACCGTGTTTATGCTCGTTTATGAGCGTTTGTGTTTAGAAGAGTTTTTTAAAGATAAGCACAGGAGAACCTCCCAAATGCCCAGAATGCACTGAAAAGTGATAAATGATTAACTATTTCAGACTGTTTCAGAGAAATACAGAGAGTAGAAGCAGAGACAGCAGTATGTGTTGAGATAATTAGGTGTGAGTTGCTCATTAACATTTCTTTTGTTTCCAAGGGTGGGACAGGTGCTGGTGGAGTGAGTCATTAACCCCTTCCCGCCAGTGCCCTCCGGCCCTTTAAGAGTTTCAGACGCTGGGAGGCGGGGCGTGGTTTAGGGATCATGTGACCACCGTTACGCGTCGCATGGCGGTCACATGATCAAGAAAGGTCCCGATCGAAACAGCGGACCAGGACCTTTCCGTGAGTACCGCACATGTGTGCTAGGAGGGCGCAGGGCGCGCGCTCTCAGCACATATGTTTTTTGATACATGAACGCAAATGTGCGGCCGCTCAGCGTTTCAGCCCAGATGTCGGGAGGCCGCACATTTGTGTGCAGCCGGCGTAAAGGGGTTAAGGTCACCTAGCAGGGGGTCTTCATGAGGAATTTGAGGTGTGAATGATCATTAACCTCCCTAGCGGTATTCCCGAGTGTAGCTCAGGGTAAAATTTCAGTACCAAGACCGGTAACCCCGAGCTACACTCGGGCTTACCATGCGGTGTTGCTCAGGGGGTCCCTGCAGCGCTTACCTTGTCCTTCGCTCCCGCGATGTGTCCCCTGCAGCGTCCCCGGCCATCTCCTCCGGTCGATGCCGGATTCCGGCTTCCGTGTTCCGGTCCCTGTGACGTCGGGACGTACGGGTGCAGGAACCGGCGGGAAATTTGAAATTTATAAAAAATTTCATTTTTTTAAAAATTATTATTACATAGTAAAACATTGCTGTTTCAATGCATTTCACATATATTTTGTCCCGACTGCTTTGTCCGGCGCCCTGCCTGCATTTTGACTGTTCTTTCTGCCTGGAAACTTAGAAAAGTCCATGGCGTCCAAAAAGCGTCCCTTTAGGTCAAAAGCGGTTCTAGACCGGCTAGAGAACAGCGATAGTAAATCAGAACCACTTGCAGAATTGAGTGATAATGATTCGTGGGGGAAATTCCTCATCAGACACTGAAAACGATTCTGCGACTGAGCTCAGCGGTGTGCGAATTTGCCTCTGTATTTCAAATTTCAGTGTTTTTGGTTTGATTATATTATTGAATTAAATTTATTATTATTATTATATTATTATTTTTTATGATTATTAATTAAATTATAATTTATGATATCGTGTTTCAAGTTTTATCATATCCGGGATGTTTACTAGACTCTTGTTCGGACAGATTTCGGTGAGTTATTCCTAAAAATTACAGCCTACAATAAAAAACTACATATTTCCATGCAAAAAAATGGTACCGCTTTCAGCACCAAAAATCAGAAATAATCATACCGCCAGGGAGGTTAACATATCTTTTGTTTCCAAGGGTGGAAGAGGTCTGAGGTGTGAATGGTCATTAACATATCTTTTGTTTCCAAGGGTGGGAGAGGTCTGAGGTGTGAATTGGTCATTCCAATGTCTGAAAAGCTTGATAGGAACATCCTGTGTTCAGTGTTTTGTCCATCTGAGTACCTTGAAAACTCTTTGCATGCATTTTTCATGATGAAAAAAGGCTCTGGACAGCATCGGGAACTGGAAGAGTTAAAAAAAAATTCAAACGCAAACGCTTATAAACGCGATTTGCAGCATTTAGACACGTTTACAAGAGTTTTGCTTTTGGAACGCTGATAAAATTGACTGCTGAACGCAAGTTTGCGGCGTTCAAAATAACGACTGTAAACTCAACTGCCTGTAAAGGACTGTAAACGAAGATGTGTACATGAACACATAGGAAAACATTAGGGAGAGTTCAGGGGCTGCTGAAAAAAACGCTGAACAGCTCCTAAATGTGTGTTTATCAGCTGCAGTGTACATGAGCCCTTAGACGTTGATTGGCTCCCATGCACAGCTGCACCAGATTTTGCACTCTCCATTTTTAGTAAATCAACTGCATAGTGTAACTGACGTGCGAGAAGTATACAGGCCACAGTCAAGCATCTGATGGCTGTGCTAAGTGTAACAGAACCGGAACCCAGACCGCACTGAGATTTTCCGTTATACCACAGCTTCCCCTGTCCGAACACCATCCACGGACCACACCCTTGAAATCCCTCAGGAAACAGACAGCACCCAGCTCTTCTTAATACACGAAGCCAACTCTTTTTATTTTAACACAAAACACAGGATATATACAGAGGCGGGGAAACACAACCAGGAACAGGAAATACATCATCACCCCTCCCCATCCTGCCAAGACACAGAACAATGGGATGAAACACATGGCAAAGGACATTGACCAACCCCCACACCAATACACAAACAGTACATCCCATAATAGTTGGCTGGACAGGAAGAAACAGCACAATGGGGGGTAGCACATGGCAAACAAACAATGGACAGCCATGTGGCCGAGAACAAAGGAACACACACTATACACAAGACTCAGACATTCACATACACACCCTGTACCCCTTAACAGGCACAGGGTGCCTTAAACATACTGGGAATTTGGGAAGATGATACAGAGGTCCCCCCACCCCCAAAAGTCACTCTCGTCACACTAAGCTTCTCTCTTTCACACCATGACATGAATTGCACGTCTGGTTGAACCCGATCTGATTTACTCATCTCTAATTATCACAGACTGTGGTACTATTAAGCTTCCTTTTGCACAGCCATGTCAAACCGTACATATCAAAGTCTGCGGCGCTCACAACAACTTTTTAAACTAATTAAAAGTTTCAGCGCCGAGAGTCGACGGCTAAATTCATTGTCTAGAGATGGGGAAAGATTTTTTTTTTCTTCCCTTCTTTCCTGAATCTAATGTTGATTGGTTACAGTTAAACAATATCAGACAGAAATCTTTCATTCTGTGATTTTATTACTTTCCATGAAAAATGAAAATCCATCAGATTGCATCCTGTAGTTCCACTGCCTAAAGACACGAATGGCATTGCTTAACTTGAAGTTTCCTCATTTATGATGGCTAGACCGTTGTGTCATTAGACGCATTTATCTCGCACATCACCTCCTCCGATGAAATACAATTAATAGGACAGCGGTGAAATATATATTGAGCCTTAAACAGCCTCTAAACTTCAGAGCGGCTACATTGCAATGCACCACCAGGCCTGTCTAGACTTCTGAATTTCATTTCACAATGGAGGGCTTTATGTTCTTGCTTTGACTTTGCTAGATACCTCTAAAAAGGTTAGAAATTGATCATAATTAGCTTAAAAAGCACCAGTGTTTCATTGCACTTGTTCTCATTTGTTTCAATTTCCCAAAAATCTCAAAGCAATAAAATAAAAAAATGGCAGTCATAAATACAATATGTACACAAGAAGTCGGCGCTGTATTGTTTGACCTTTGCTTATTATGATTGAAATGTTACGTCACATTTTTTTCTTTTTAATGGCCAAGTTTCACTCTTAAATGCAATTAGTTTTTTTTTCCTATTGAGACATTGCTGGTGTGTCTTTGTGTATTCAAGTACTGTGGCATTGCAAGGCCTACATGAGGGTCACAATGCTTCTGTTCTTCACCTAAATTCAGGGCAGTGTTGTCATAGCTAGCTGCATGAGGAGAACTTCTGTGGCAAGATGTACTTACAATTCAGTGCTGCAGCACTTTTTTTTTACACAAGAGTCCATAGTTCTACTTTAAAGGAGAGCTACTTTTAGTAATATTATCAACACATCTGTCCAAGCTCTTCCGAAATTCTCATTGTGCAACCCACTGGGCATCACAGCCTCCAATGTCCTCCAGCTTCCTTTATGATCCATATATCTTGTGTCCCAACAGTGAGTGACCTTTCTATAGAAAGAAACAAAGATTGCAGAGCAAATACAAAGAAGAAGCACAATCCAGTTAGAGGACTTTCAAAGAAGAGGCTGTGTGGTGTGCAGAAGGCCACGTGGCAAAGATGTTGGAGAAACAGGGATGGGTATGTATACGAAGTGCTTGAGAAGGGTGGACTTCTAAAAGATGCAAAGGAACAACAAGCAGTGTGCCGGGTCAGCGTGGATAAAAACAGTTGTACTTTATTTAACCACTTGCCGCCCTGCCACTGTAGAAATACGGCTGCAGGGCGGCACTGGCAGGCAAAACCACATTTTAAAACGCGTGTTTTGTAAACAGATAGAGGGCGCGCGCAAGGCGCGCCGCCGCCCTATCTGTCCCGCCGATCACCGCCGTGGATGTCAGTCGCCGGGTCACAGCTTGTCCTTACCATCTGTTTCCCGGCGATCGGCGGCAAACAGTGACAGAGAGCACAGCTGCAGTAGCTGTGCTGTCTGTCACTTCCCTGACAGCTCAAGAACGAGCTGATCGAGAAAGAAGTGTTTCTCTCTCTCGATCAGTGGTGTCCCGTGCAGCACACACCTCCGCCCCCTAGTAAAACACTCCCCTCACATAGATAACCCTTTCCTGCAAAATAAAGTTAACCCCTTCCTCCCCATTGCCATTAGCACAGTGGCAGTGTTTTTTTTTTTGCACTGATCACTGTATTAGTGTTTTTGGGGATGTCAGTGACCCCAAGTCAGTACCCCCCAATGTCAAAATGTCTGCCGCAGTCCCGCAGTCCTGCCATAAGTCGCTGGTCGCTGCCATAATTCGCTGATCGCCGCCATTATTAGTATAAAAAAAACCCTAAAAATCCCAGTATCTGTCCCGCCATTTGTAAACGCTATAACTTTCACGTATACCAATTAATTTACACGTATTGGGTTTTTTTTTAGCAAAGACGTGTCGCAGAATGCATTTTGGCAGAAATTTATGACTAAATTTGATTTTTGAATTTTTTTTATACTGGACATGTTTTATGGCAAAAAGTCCAAAATATTGTTTTTTTTTCCTCAAAATTGTCAGCCTTTTTTTTATAGCGCAAAAAATAAAAACCGCACAGGCGATCAAATACCACCGAAAGAAAGCTCAATTTGTGGGAAAAAAAGAGGTAAATTTCATTTATGTACCGTATTGCATGACCGCGCAATTGTCCGTTAAACTAGCGCAGCGCTGTATAGCAAAAAAATGGCGTAAATTGCAGTATCTATGCCATAGTTTGTAGACGCTATAACTTCCACACAAAGCAATCAATATACACTTATTGGGATTTTTTTTTACCAAAAACATGGAGCAGAATACATTTTGGCCTAAATTTATAACCAACTTTGAGTTTACTATATATTTTTTATAGCTGAAAGTAAAAAATATTGTTTTTCTTCAAAATTTTTGGCCTTTTTTTGTTTATAGCGTGAAAAATAAAAAGCGCACAGATGATCAAATACCACCAAAAGAAATCTCTATTTGTGTGAAAAAAAGGACGTAAATTTCGTTTGAGTGCAGCATTGCATGACCGCGCAATTATCAGTTGAATTAGTGCAGTGCCGAGTAGCAAAAAGAGGCGTGGTCATTAAGGGGGGTAAATCCTCTGGAGCTCAAGTGGTTAAAAACACTTACATCTTAAACTTGGCATGTGTGACAGGCAGGGACACTGGATCCAGGGGCATCAGAAGAGCAAAGCCGATGATATGTGTATGGCCCAAGGAGAGACCTGCTGCTGTGGACTCTATGGCGTCTCGACGAGCCTTCCCGCTGATGGTAAGGAAAAGTGACAGGTGCCATGAATGAAATGGGGGGTGGGCCGCAACGCGTTTTAGAAGCTCCAGCTCCTTTGTCAAGCACAGTCCAGTTAGAAGACTTCAAAGAATAGGCTGTGTGGTGTGTAGAAGGCCCGGTGTCATAGATCTTAGAGAAACATGGATGGGTATGTATACGAAGTGCCTGAGAAGGGTGGGCTTCTAAAGGATAACTGTGCTAGATGTATTTTTATTTTAATGTACGAGGGGCGTTCAAGTGAAACTGGGACCTTTGAGTTTATATAATAAAATAACAAATTTCAAGGAGTGAAAACTGCATTTACTTATCGACATACTCCCCTGCTACATTTATACACGTATTCCAGCATTTACCTAATTCCTGGAAAGCTTCTTCATAGAAAGACTTGTCAATATGCCTGAACCATCCTAGGACATGCCTGAACCATACTAGGGCAGCCAGCTTCACTTCGTCATTATTGTAATCACCGTTCCCACAGAAAGATTCCTCTCTTGTGCAATTTCACAACAGGTTATGTGTCGATTATCTGGGATCAGGCGTTAAATGTTCACAGGAATGACTGCTGTAGGCTGGGAACCACCACGTCCTGGATCATCCCTGATGGATGTACGGCCATCTTTGAAATGTTGACACCATTCAAATATCTTACTGCGGCTGAGTGTCTCATCACCGTACTGTGCTTGAAGTCTTCTGTAGATATCTATGGGTTTTACACCTTCGATCTCAAGAAACTTCATCACCACACGTTGTTCCATGCACGCACTAACAGTGTTGTCTGCCATTTAGATTAACAGTCTCTGGACTGGCCGCGACATCAGTAATAGGACACACTTGCCAATTACTACTGTGTGTAGTACCGCCACGCTAGCATCACTTTTTGTACCTGTAAAATTAAAAGTCCTGGTTTGACTTGAACACCCCTCGTAAATAATTTATTGTAGGAATCTGCTTATTGTTCAGATAGAGCTTTTATATCTTCGTGTGATCTTAAGTAGAGATGAGCGAATTATTCAAAAATTTGATTCGGCCGATTCGCCGAATTTGCGGGAGAAATTCGATTCGATGCGAATTTATTCGCTGCGAATTTAACTTATTAAAAGGGTTTCTAGGCTTCAGAGAGCCTTTATATTAGTGCAGAACACTGTACCTTTAATTTAAATGCCCTTGGAGTCTGCTGGGGAAGAGAAATAATACTGTCAGTCAGTATGACATGCAGATGAGTGCCGTCGATCTTAGAATCACCGCACACTTCACTCATTTGGGCAGTCACGGGGCACGACGAAGAAGAAGAAGAAGAAGAAGAAGAAGAATGAAAAGAAGAATGAAAAGAAGAAGAAGAAGAATGAAAAGAAGAAGAAGAAGAATGAAAAGAAGAAGAAGAAGAATAAAAAGAAGAAGAAGAAGAATGAAAAGAAGAATGAAAAGAAGAAGAAGAAGAATGAAAAGAAAAATGAAAAGAAGAAGAAGAAGAATGAAAAGAAGAAGAAGAAGAATGAAAAGAAGAAGAAGAATGAAAAGAAGAAGAAGAAGAATGAAAAGAAGAATGAAAAGAAGAAGAAGCAGAATGAAAAGAAGAAGAAGAAGAATGAAAAGAAGAAGAAGAAGAATGAAAAGAAGAAGAATGAAAAGAAGAATGAAAAGAAGAAGAAGAATAATGAAAAGAAGAAGAAGAAGAATGAAAAGAAGAATGAAAAGAAGACTGAAAAGAAGAAGAAGAAGAATGAAAAGAAGAATGAGAAGAAGAATGAAAAGAAGAATGAAAAGAAGAATGAGAAGAATGAAAAGAAGAATGAAAAGAAGAAGAAGAATGAAAAGAAGAAGAAGAATGAAAAGAAGAAGAAGAAGAATGAAAAGAAGAAGAAGAAGAATGAAAAGAAGAATGAAAAGAAGAAGAAGAGGAATGAAAAGAAGAAGAAGAAGAATGAAAAGAAGAAGAAGAATGAGAAGAAGAATGAAAAGAAGAATGAAAAGAAGAATGAGAAGAATGAAAAGAAGAATGAAAAGAAGAAGAAGAAGAATGAAAAGAAGAAGAAGAATGAAAAGAAGAATGAAAAGAAGAAGAAGAAGAATGAAAAGAAGAAGAAGAAGAATGAAAAGAAGAATGAAAAGAAGAAGAAGAATGAAAAGAAGAAGAAGAAGAATGAAAAGAAGAAGAAGAAGAAGAAGAAGAATGAAAAGAAGAAGAAGAATGAAAAGAAGCAGAATTCCAGTACAGCAAAAAGTGTATCTGCAGAGTGCTCCGCTATTTCTGACAGTTCTCTGACAGTTCCTTCACATTTACAGCGGTTGAAACATTGTATCTATTTATTTCCGAATAAAAACATCTGTATCCTAAATGGAAACAAATAGATACAATGTTTCAACCGCTGTAAATGAACTGTCAGAACTGTCAGAGAACTGTCAGAAATAGCGGAGCTCTCTGCAGTGACACTTTTTGCCGGCTGATCGGGGAAAATTCGATTCGTGCACCCGAAGTTTGCTAAAATTCGGATTCGGTGCGAATCAAATTTTTCCTAATATTCGAAACGAATTCCACTTCGCCAAGTTCGATTCGCTCATCTCTAATCTTAAGCAGCTAGAGAAAGCCAGACTAAATGTTCTGGTTTTGGTACATGTGCCTAAGTGTAGAATGTTGCTGCTTAGCACAATGCGTTTGAAGAGTTAACAGTCTGTATTATGAATATTTATTAGTTGACCCAATCACTAGGAGTCTAGACTTGCTGTTGCAAGATAGGGAGGTGTTAAATACAAGGCACACTTCCTGTCTCTAGGGCTCAGGTCCTAGGAGGATGGTGTGTTACGTTGTCTTTGTCTCTCCTGGGGTTAGGTCCTAGGGGGCTGTATACTGTAGATTCCTCCTCCCCAGGAAGCTTCTAAAGATGTTGGATTGTTGAACAAACAGAAATCAGTCTCGAGGATGTACTGCATCTATCTCTCATTCATGCAGTGATGTTATCCAAACGAGCACCCACCATTGTAGAATGCACTGGAAACCCACAAACTTGGGCATCCCCAATCTGTCATCACTACCTTAAATAAGTAGCATAGGCCAATGATGTCAAGGGGTATAGATAACCCCTTTATTTATCCAAGGGTGTAAACCAGTGGATCTGTCAGGAATGGACTCAGCACTGGTGGTGGGACTCACCTGCCATGTGGGCTGCAGTACCAGGGCTGACCAGCGGGTGCTCTCAGCAGCCAGAAGCTCACTCCTGCAATCAGCCAACACCTGGGGCTGATTGCAGGAGGTGTATTTAAGGAATGGCAAGACTTGCAGTCAGTTCCTTGGTGTATGTTTCCCATGAGCCCCTGTACCTGGTATCCTGTGTTCCTGCCTATCTGCCTAGTTGCTGACCCTGCTTTGATCCTGACCTCTGCTGACCGTCTCCTGTTGAACCCCTGGCTTGCCTGACCATCCTTCTGCCTGATCCTCTGTACCGCGCTGCCCGTGAGTTACTGAACCCGGCTTGTGACCCTGACTATTATCTGCCTGCTCCTCTGGTACCTCACTGCCCGCACGTTGCTGACCTGGCCTGCCTGACTATGCCTGACGCTACCCAGACGATCCATCCATCCCGCACGGATCCAGTCACTACTGTCCAAACCTGCCAGCCCCTTCACATCAGGCTTTCCCCCGGTACATACCCTCGGCGGACCCCTCTCCACAGTTGGGTGCACTCAGGGGCCGCGACCTGGTCTCAGTCCTGCGCCAAGTCCATCCCCACCATCAGGGGCTCTGGTGAAAAGGCAGACTGGGGTTTAGACTCCGTGCCCTGGGGAATCCTGTTCTGTGGGTCACTAGAGATCCCGACGGGCGGTGCCTGACAGTACCTTACGGCCCGCCTGACCATTCCACCTCTCCAGCCCTGACTACACCTGTGTTCCTGAAGCCTGCTACTTCCCTGTGTCAGTCCACACATTTCTGGTCACACCCAGATCCCTGACAGGATCTCTCCTTGTTACCAGCTTCCTGTATGGTTTGGGGAACACCATGTACTCTACATTTAGTGAACTGGTAATAGCTCCCATTGACCCCTTTTTTACCAGTTCATTGGTACACTAGAGGAACTCTATATTCAATCTGTTCACGTAATAGCCTGGACATAGAGGACTCATTATCACTTCTTTCTTTTGATGGCTGAGCAGTAAAATGGGTAACGGCCATAGAACATATACCAAAAAGTCAGCAATGGCAAATCCTATATTTGAATCCTGATAGGCCACCTTTAAGCGGGGATGTTGATCACATCCCTGACACACGTATGACCAAAGGAGGGTTTAGATATCATTAGGATAAAATACAGTTCAAATTGAATTGTTCAGAATGTTCATTCACATATTATACACAAGTGTTTCCCTTTCAATGAAACATGAGCTTTGAAAAAAAAGAAAGGTGTACTTCACGGATTACAAGAATTTTAACAACCCTTGTTGAAATATCTGCCCTGCTGTGGAAAAATTATTCTTCTAAATAGAAGAACTTCTTCAACATAAGAGGATCGAAGGTCAGTGCAGAGCTTGTCAGTGTGGCAAACCACATACATTTGCTTCCTTAACTCATGACTCTTCAGCCTATCACAAGAAGGGGAAGGAGATGTATGATTTGGCACTCAGCTTTATTTGCAAATTCCAATGATAGACCTCTGTAAAGGTGTTTTTGGTCAAAGCAAGAAATTTGGCATAACAATAAACAAACATACCCTAGAAAATAGGAATGTATTAAGTGCATGTCAAAGAGGAATTTATTTTTTTCTGAAAAAATTGTAAAGTGCAAGCTACAAATGCTTTCTACAGACATTTGTGAAAGAATGGGTCGCTCTTCATGACCAGACCTATCCATAAGACCCCAGAGAGGGACCTCTGATTGACATCATCCTTAATTGCCTATAGGATCAGAGGTGGACAACTTCCAGATCAGACCAGGTTCCATTTGATGGGAGTCCCCTAAGCCGGATTACATCTTTTAATGCGCATTACATTAGCGCTTCTGGTGAGTTTGCAATCTCGCTATATTATCGCACACCACCGGATTGTGTTTATTTTCCTGGCTAATTATCCACTCCCAGATTTATCACTTTCTGGAACATCATCTATTTGACTATTTTACATCATTTATCCACCAATTCATAAGACTTTTATATCGATTCATATGAATTCAGTATCATTTCTGAGTTTTTTATCTAATTTTATGCACTGCACTACAATTTTGTATTTGTGAGTTCTTAGAGAGGATTTGTAGTTCCTTCTTTAGTGCATTTGCTGCTACCTTAGCTAGCGCTCGCTAACTTCTTTTTGTTTTTGATACAAATGCTTTAGCTGCTGACTTTTAATAGACACCAGGGGCGGACTGACAACTCATGGGGCCCCCGGGCAATAGGGGGTCATGGGGCCCCTGTGTCCTTGCCCAAACTCAAAAAAGCCTATGAAAAAGGTACCAGGGGCATCTCATGGGGCCCCCTACTGACACCGGGCCATCGGCCAGTGCCTAAGTTTCCATATGGTCAGTCCGCCCCTGATAGACACTTACCAGCCCAGGGATCTAGGCTTTCTTCACTAGGGCCTGTTCTCTGCTGGTACTGAAATCTCCAGCACCGCCATCCTGGATGTAGGAAGCCGGCTGTGACTTCTTGGTGTTTCACATCCGGGTCCCCACTGTACATGGACAAGACACGCTGCACTTTATGAATGGTCCCACAGTTTCCTGGGACACGTGACGTGTACTAGGAGGTTGCAGGTGGAGAGGGGGTCCAAACCTAGGAGAGCAGACCAGAAGTGGGAGCGGGTACTGGTCAGAAATAGGTAATTGCTCCAAGAAAAAAAAATGTTTGCAACAATGAGAAAAGGGAGGGGGGGGGAGAAGGCATTTTACACTTTGTAGTTTTGATTAGAACAGGGACAGTTAGACCCTCACATTTTTATTGATTCTATTCTGGAATTGTACCTTCAACTTAAAATGGAACTTTACTCTCTCAGTCAGCATAAGCTATTCATAAGCCTTATGCTGCAAGCCCCAGCAAATAGATAAGAAGGTATTGAAATGTATTGTAATTGTACTGTGTCCCTTATATTGTAAAGCATTACGCAAACTGTTGGCGCCATATAAATCCTGTATTATAATAATAATAATATTATATTTACTTGTTTAACCACTTCCCGACCGGCCATTGCATATAAACGGCCGGACGGTGGCACTGCAAGGTCGGGTGGCAGTTTATGAACGGCCTCCCCGCACCCTGCTTGTGCGCGCTCCCTGGCAGCGCGCAGCACCGCGATCCGGTGCCCGCTGTGTCCTCCGGACACAGTGAAACACCGATCGTCGGACGGGACCTCTGTACGAGGTCCCGATCATGTGATCACTGAGTGCATGTGTTGAATATCAAAAAGGGGTCATATCTTATACGGTTCACGTTGAGGAGATATTAATTCACCTACAGGTAAGATTTATTATAAGCTCACCTGTACATAATATTTTGAAAGAAGAGTTTACTACCCCTCGCCCTCCAGAGGATTTACCCCCTTTCCTGACCAGGCCATTGTTTGCTTTTATGGCGCTGCATTACTGTAACCCCCCTGGTGGTATTCCCGAGTGTAGCTCGGGGTAAAGTTTCAGCACCACAAGCGGTAACCCCGAGCTACACTCGGGCTTACCATGTGGCGCTGCTCCGGCATCTGTTCTTCACTTACCTTGTCCTGCGCTCCCGCGATGTCCCCCCTGCAGTGTCCCCGGCAATGTAATCCGGTGGATGCCGGCATCTGTCTTCTGGGTTCCGTCCCCTGCGAGCGTCGGGACATACGGGGGACGGAACCAGCGGGAAATTTGAAAATGACAAAAAGTGACATTCACTAAATACACTAAAATCACATAGTATAACATTCCTGTATCAAACCATTTCACATACATTTTGTCCCGAGTGCTTTGTCCGGCGCCCTGCCTGCATTTTTACTGTTCTTTCTGCCTGGAAACTGAGAAACGTCCATGGCGTCCAAAAAGCGTCCCTTTATGTCAAAAGCGGTTTTAGACCGGCTAGAGAACAGCGATAGTAAATCAGAACCACTTGCAGAATTGAGTGATAACACAGGTCTTCAACTAAAAAGCTGTTTGATTATTTTCATCTAATTTCCATGTATTTTGGTGTGCTGAAAACAAATAAAATATTGAAAAAACTCCTAGACGTCATGATTTGCCACAAAATACAAAATTGTCTTCAAATTTATAAAAAAAATTTAATTTTTGGTATTTTTTTTATATTATGGGTTTTAAATTATGGGTTATGGGACAAAATCACTGGACCAAGAAGAGTTGGCAGCCGAGGGTGCTAACAATCGGTGAAAAAAATGTCCTCCGAGAAACTTTGGTACCTTCCCATACAGTTCTTCTACCACCTCTCCACATAAAATTGGGATTGATGAAGCAATTCGTAAAATCACTTCCAAGAGATGGAGAATGCGTCCCTTTAGGTAAAAACCGGATAGTAAATTAGAACCACTTGCAGAATTGAGTGATAATGATTCGTGGGGGAAATTCCTCATCAGACACTGAAAACGATTCTGCGACTTTGCTCAGCGATGTGCGAACTTGGCGCTATATTTCACATTTCAGTGTTTTTGGTTTGATTATATTATTGAATTCAATTTATTATTATTATATTATTATTTTTTATGATTATTTATTAAATTATAGTTTATGATTTCGTTTTTCAAATTTTATCCTCCCCGGGATGTTTACTAGACTCTTGTTCGGACAGATTTCAGTGAGTTATTCCTACAAATTACAGCCTACAATAAAAAAAATACATATTTCCATGCAAAAAAATGTACCACTTTGAGCACAGAAATATGGACATAATCAGACCACTAGTTAACTAGGGAGGTTAACTGAGAATTGCGCGGTCATGCAACACTGCACCCAAATTGCAATTACGTCCTTTTTTCCCACAAATTGAGCTTTCTTCCTGTGGTATTTGATCACCTGTACATTTTTTATTTTTTGCGCTAATAAAAAAAGACTGACAATTTTGAGAAAAAAAACAATATTTTTGACTTCTTGCTACTAAACATGTCCAGTAAAAAAATAAAAAAAATAAAATTTCATCATAAACCTACACCAAACTGTATTCTGCTCCATGTCTTTGCTAAAAAAATTTTGAAAGCAGAGTTTCTACCCCTCGCCCTCCAGAGGATTTACCTCTCTTCCTGACCAGGCCATTTTTTTGCGATACGGCGCTGCATTACTTTAACTGACAATTGTGCGGTCATGCAACCCTGCACCCAAATGACATTTACATCCTTTTTTTCCCTCAAATTGAGCTTTCTTTCGGTGGTAAATGATCACCTGTACATTTTTTATTTTTTGCGCTATAAAAAAAAATCTGACAATTTAAAAAAAAAAAAACCTTTCTGACTTTTTGCTATTAAACACGTCCAGTAAAAAAATGTAAAAAATCAAATTTCATTATAAATTTAGGCCAAAATGTATTCTGCTCCATGTCTTTGCTAAAAAAAAAATCCCAATATGTGTAAATTAATTGGTTTACCTGAAAGTTGTAGCGTTTACAAATGACGGTATACTGTATATACTGGGTTTTTTTTAATGTTACTAGTAATGGAGGCGATCAGAGACTTATAGCGGGACTGCTGCGGGCATTCTGACACTGGGGGGGAACTGACTTGGTGTCACTGACATCCAAAGTGACACCAATACAGTGATCAGTGCTAATAAAAAGCTCTGGCACTGTGCTAATCAGGGGCGGACTGACCATTTGGAAACTCGGGCACTGCCCGAGGGCCCGGGGTCAGTAGGGGGCCCCATGAGATGCCCCTGGTACCTTTTTCATAGGCTTTTTTGAGTTTGGGCAAGGATACAGGGGCCCCATGATCCCCTATTGCCCGGGGGCCCCATGAATTGTCAGTCCGCCCCTGGTACTAATGACACTAAACAGGAAGGGATTAACATGAGGGGCGATCAAAGGGTGTTTCACTGTGTGCTGTGTGTGTGCTTTACACTGTAAGCACACTGCTTTGTATGGCTCTGCATAGCAGAGCCATACAAAGCAGTATGCTGGAGCTAACAGGGGAGAGATCGGTGTTGTTTATACACAAGTCTCTCTCCCATTGGAGATACTCGGTGATTACAGGGTGATTGACCCGGTTATTGGCAGCCGAGGCTGCGAATGTACGTGATTTTGCACGCCCCTGCCGCCCTGTAGCAGTATTTCTGCAATAGGGTGGAGGGGAAGCGGTTAAAAAATGAATCAAATAATGAATGAAATAAGCTTTTGGTGTTCAGATGCAGGTAAGTTCTGCTTTAAGCTATTAATCACTCAAACGTTCTATCAGCCACACCTCCGGGTATTGGCATGCATGTGTGATGGTGTCATTGACTACTCCTTCCAACCAGGGGCGGACTGACCATTTGGAAACTCGGGCACTGCCCAAGGACACGGGGTCAGTAGGAGGCCCCATGAGATGCCCCTGGTACCTTTTTCATAGGCTTTTTTGAGTTTGGGCAAGGACACAGGGGCCCCATGATCCCCTATTGCCTGGGGGCCCCATGAGTTGTCAGTCCGCCCCTGCTTCCAACATATTTTGTCTTCAGGAAATCCCCTGGGGAATTAAGTGATTTATAAATTTAAACCTATCATTTTTCAAACCCAAAAGATGCAAAATTTCAACTAAATATCAAAGTAACAAATGCTCAATATTGCAAGTAACACAAAGAAAATAAAATCAATTTCATTGATTCGTAGCAGCAAATAAATGTGCAAATGAAGCAAGTGTCCATGAAGTATCAAATACATGTTCTATTCATTGCCACAACTGTGTGACAACTGTGGCACTTTTTAGATTTTATCATTTTTGTTTTAAAAAAGGTTTTTTTTTTTGCTATGGCAGCCTGTTTCTTCTCTATTAATGTCTATTTGAGAAATACAGCATGACTATGTTGCGTTCAGGTGATGAGAAGGAGTTGTCCATTGCCTCAGCCAAAGCATATATGACCAACCTGATCTTGGCGATCAACCATTGGGTGATTTGTTGTCCAATTGTTGGTATTAATGTCTATTTGAAAAATACTGCATAGCTATGTAGCATTCAAGTGATAACAAGGAGTTGTCCACTGCCTCAGCCCAGGGGCGGACTGACAACTCATGGGGCCCCCGGGCAATAGGGGATCATGGGGCCCCTGTGTCCTTGCCCAAACTCAAATAAGCCTATGAAAAAGGTACCAGGGGCATCTTATGGGGCCCCCTACTGACCCCGGGCCCTCGGGCGGTGCCCGAGTTTCCAAATAGTCAGTCCGTCCCTGCCTCAGCCAAAGCATATATGACCTACCTGATCTTGGAGATCAATCATTGAGTGATTTTGTTGTCTCATTGTTGGTAATGGTCCGATTGTTGGTCATAGGAGAGAGAAGTGGAGTGAGTATTTATGAAGGTGATTTCGTAATCCCGTTTTTTGAAGTTTATTGTATGTGAAATGCATGTATTTGATACTTCATGGACACTTGCTTCATTTGCACATTTATTTGTTGCTATGAATCTATGAAATTGATTTTATTTTCTTTGTATTACTTGCAATATTGAACATTTAATAAATTATAAAGTGCAGCGCTAAACTGAATCTAATCGTGGTGGGATCAGTCTATAAATATATGAACAATCCAGGATTACGCCAATATAGATGATATACAGTAGTTGCTGTAGAAAATGGTAGGATTGTGCGCTTACCAGATGCGCATAGATTATGCCCGTAAATAATTCCTCCAAAGGAACTAAATGTAGTGATGTATAGTTGGTGTTTGCAGGTCATCCGTCTGGGAATGGGCAGCTCTGCGGTCAGTGGAAGATGTCTGCTTGGCTCCAGAGGTCTGCTTTAGGACGGATAGGGTCAGCCACCAGTTTGTAGGGATTCCCTTCCTCTGGGTTCTGGTTCAGACTGATACTTCTCACAGGTTCTGCAGGCTTAAAGGCTCCATAGAGAAGTCATACAAATAGTGCCCATAGTGTAGTATTTCCAAAATCACTTGTTTTTATTAAATGCAGAAATTGAAGAAAATGACATTTATTTAAAAAGAGACAGGTACGCTGACCATTCCAAAGATGGCCGCCGGACCAGCTCGTGGCTCCGGCGGCGTGACGTCACAGCTAGTTAATTTCCTGAGGCCTTTCGTGCTACAGCACGTGTCAGGAATGGACTTGCCAATAGTGGTGGGACTCACCTGCCTTGTGGCCTGCAGTACCAGGGCTGGCCAGCGGGTGCTCTCAACAACCAGAGGCTCACTTCGGCAATTAGCCATCACCTGGGGCTGATTGCAGGTGGTGTATTTTAGGGATGGCCAGACCTGCAGTCAGTGCCTTGTTGTACTGTTTGCTTGGCCCTGGTTTCCTGATCCTGTTTCTGCTGTCCTGACGCTGCCTGAACTCTGCCTGTACTGACCTTGGCTAGTCCTGACCACTCTCCCGCCTGCTCCTGGTACTCCGTTTGCCCGTTTGCTATGACCCGGCCTGCCTGACTACTCTTGTATCGTATGTTTGTTATCTGTTGGAGGTTTAGTTCAGTTTGTTTGCACTGTGTTATGTTTAGTTTTGCACTGCGTTTGTATTGTTAGTCTCAATAAATTATATTATTTACTATATCTGAAACCTGCGTTTCCCTGTGTCAGTCCACACACTTCTGGTCACACCCGCATCCCTGACAGCACGTCTTCAGAGGAAAATCAACTAAGCTCTGACAGTAGCATCTGGTAAGCGAACAATCCTACCATTTTCTACAGCAACTATATCATCTATTTATACAATATTGAGCATTTGTTACTTTTATATTTAGGAGAAATTTTGTATCTTTTGGGTGTGAAAAATTATAGATTTAAAATGGAAGCTTCCGCCTGGCAATTGTTACATTGGTCCACCTTGGTCTGTGTGTAGGTTCCATACCTGTGGGATTACCATAGAAGCTGGAAATCACTCTAGTAGACATTGCAAACAGCTGCCCGGCTACATTGTGGTCACAGACATTCCCCAGTTTGGCATGGGCTTCATTAAAATATATTTTCAATTTTCTCAATGAATGCAAAGAGTTCTCTAACTGGAAGAGGTGGAGATTATGACATCACTGCCCCACCTCTTCACCTCATCCAATCAGAGGATTCCTTGCTCCCATGTGACCTCCATATGACCTGGAAGCTAGTGGAGATCACTGTATTATCAATTTTCTCAATGAATGCAAAGAGTTCTCTGACTGGAAAAGGTGAAGATTATGACATCACTGCCCCACCTCTTCACCTCATCCAATTAGAGGATTCCTTGCTCCCATGTGACTTCCATAGGACCTGGAAGCTAGTGGAGATCACTGTATTATCAATTTTCTCAATGAATGCAAAGAGTTCTCTAACTGGAAGAGCTGGAGATTATGACATCACTGCCCCACCTCTTCACCTCATCCAATCAGAGGATTCCTTGCTCCCATGTGACCTCCATATGACCTGGAAGCTAGTGGAGATCACTGTACTATCAATTTTCTCAATGAATGCAAAGAGACTGGAAGAGGTGGATATTATGACATCACTGCCCCACCTCTTCACCAATTTTCTCAATTAATGCAAAGAGACTGGAAGAGGTGGAGATTATGACATCACTGCCCCACCTCTTCATCTCATACAATCACAGTATTCCTTGCTCCCATGTGACCTCCATAGGACCTGGAAGCTAGTGGAGATCACTGTAGTATCAGTGTAATGCTAGGCCTACTACAGCGATTTCCAATTTCTACGGAGATTCTGCAGGTATGACACATACTGTACATACTTACGTTGGTCCACATGCCCCCATGACACATACTGTACATACTTAAGTTGGTCCACATGCCCCCATGACACACGGGTGTCTGCAAAATCAATCACCAAGCATTGGCATCTTCACATGGGAGAACATTTATAATGTACTGAGTATTTCACTTTGCTTCCTCGACAGAATGCTGGGATAGCAATGGAATAATTGGAAGGCTAATAAAATGTTTTCTTTCAAAAAAATTAATTTGAATAAGTCTTAGATAATCATAACCATAACTTCATAAATAGGATTTCATGGGCAAAATTAAAAAATCGAATCAATCACTGGTGCTTAAAAAACAAAACAAATTAAATAGAAAAGAAACTACACAAGAATGTATCGAGCTTTGAATGTCGAATGTCATTGCTAATCATGGAAAATCAGTCTGTGGAGGAAAACAGAAATGTTCATGGTAAACACAGAAACCCAACACGTCTATAAAAAAGGGCCTTATTGATGAAAAAAATCTACGTAGCCTAACTCACAATATATGCTAGGAAAAATGCAGGTATTAGTGGAATCAGTGGTGCCCCAGGCAAAACAAAAATCGGACGCCCCCCTCCCCATCAGAGAGCCTGGCACCGACCAACACCAGACCCCCCATTCCCCCCTCCCCGGGAGAGAGCCTGACACCGGACAACACCAGACCCCCCCCACCTCGGAGAGCCTGACAGTGATCAACAAAACCCCTGCCCCCACCCGAGAGAGCCTTCCACTAACACCCACGTCAACAGAGAGAAAGACACTCACCTTCATAGCTCTGGACATCCCCGGGAACAAGAGTTGGGCTCTGCATACACCATCAAGCAGCCCACAGCATCTCTCGGATTCCACCTGGTCCCCATGCTGCATATGTCCCTTCTTCCAGGGGGCAGTGCCCCCCTAAAAAATGCCGCTCTAGGCAAATGCCTTGTTTGCCTTGTGATAAATATGCCCCTGGGTGGAATGGTGAGAATAGATGTACAAAGTTAGAAGCATGCTTGTCGTACTTGGGATGAGGGGAACCATTATTGAAAAGGAGATCCTGGGCAAGATATGGGTGCCAGGGTCTAATAGAATAATATTTTGTTTTGCTTTTTTTTTTATTATTTTTCCATAGAATATACACCTCCTCACTTCCTGTCTAGAGCATATGCACTCACTCCCAAGTCAGCTGCACATCAATGCTCTGGAACGGCTCCTTCATGTTGACCATGAAGGACCATGCCTATACTTTGCATGTTGGCATGGCTACTTGCACCTTGCAACAGGTATGTATGACAGCATGGCAACACAAGTGTACAGTTAATAGAAAAGAAAAAAAGCATTGTCAGCCTATAACAGGAAGTGACTAAGTATGACCCAAAAAGACAAAATTAGGTGCCACTCAGGTAGGGAGGTAAAGTCCAAACTAGACCACTGTAAGTGCTGGAAGAGATAGGGAGCTCATCCTAGCTCCAAGCTGCAGCAATGTCCATAAGCCTGACATCAAAAGGAGACCCATGTGCATGAGGTGAGATGAATGGAAGTCTCAGCCCGCACTCCAGTCAGGTCACACCCACAATGCATTTCACTCCGCCCTTTGGAGATTGATCCTCACGATCCCCATGTTGCCCATGAGTAAGCACTAAGGGTTGGAGTGAAATGTGTTGGGAGCATAGCCTGGCTGAAGTCTAGGCTGAGGCTAACATTCATCTCACCTCACGCACATGGGTCTGCCTTTGATGTGTGGCTTATGGATTCTTCCTTCTGACATTGAAGAAATAACTAAGGCATTGGATGTTTCATGTCATTTCAATAAAGGATGCTGCCATTTGGCATTTACCCGAGCGCGGACTATCCCTCCAGTGGTTCACTATAACAGGAAGTACCTGAAAACGGACCTTCATGTTATGATCATCAGCTACTATTTTACTTAAAATCAATCTATTCAAAACTGAGCTCATAATATTTCCTCCCCCAAGTTCCTCTTCTCCTGACTTCTCTGTCAAAATTGATGGCACAGCTACCACCCGTCCCCACATACCAAGGTGCTAGGTCCTATCCTGGACTCTGAACTCTCCTTTGAGCCCCAGTTCCAATCATTGTCCAAAGCTTGCCCCCTCAACCTAGGCAACATCTCGAAAATACTCACTTTCCTAACCAATGATGCCACAAAGCTTCTAAATCATCCCCTGGTCATCTCCCGCCTTGACGACTGCAACTCCCTCCTCATTGGCTTACCTCTACATAGGCTATCCCCCCTCCAGTCCATCATAAATACTGCTGCCAGACTCATCCACCTTACCAACCGTTCAGTATTTGCTACTCCTCTCTGAAGATCCCTCAACTGGCTTCCACTCACTCAACAAATTAAATTCAGGATACTAATAAGTTACAAAGCCATCCACAAATCAGCCCCCAGCTACATAACTACCAAATACCAACTAAATCGTTATCTTTGTTCCTCCCAAGACCTTCTACTAGCTAGCTCCCTTGTCACCTCCTCTCATGCTCACCTCCAGGACTTTCTACCATCCTATGGAATTCCCTACCAGGGGTAGACTGACAACTCATGGGCCCCCCGGGCAATAGGGGATCATGGGGCCCCTCTGTCCTCACCCACAGTTAAAAAAAGCCTATGAAAAAGCCAATTAAAGGTACCAGGGGCATCTCATGGGGCCTCCTACTAACCCCGGGCCCTCGGGCAGTGCCCGAGAGCCCAAATGGTCAGTCCGCCCCTGTTCCCTACCCCAATCTGTCCAAATGTCTCCTATTCTGTCTACTGTTAGACGATCCCTAAAAAAAAACATCTCTTCATAGAAGCCTATCCTACCCCTCTTATACATTATGGGTTATGACTAAGGCTTTTTTCAACGATTGCATTTTTGATGTCATTTTTTGTGGTCGTTTCAATAAAGAGGAAGATTTAGCACAGTGGCAGTTCCTGATGACGATCCATTCATTGAAACATATCGAGGTTTGATGACGCAACTTTCGCCGACGTCCCTTCCGCCCTTTGGAACGCACGCTGTCTAGAAGCTAAACCACCATAGCGGCGGCCATTGTCTTCCCAGCACCAAGGCTGAATACACCAAGGGCCAGGTTATGGGCACTTCTTTTGTGAGTTGTATTTTTGCAGTAAGTCCCCATCATTAAAGTTGTAACACTTTTACACTATGGGATGTCCGTTTCTGTTTCTATTTTTATGCTGAATACTTGAATTTATTGTCTGTGGAGGAGAGGAGGAATTTTGGTATTGACATAGCACCTGTGAAGGAACACCGGTTACCATTAGCAATGCTGCATACTGGGATAGTCCCAAAAGCGCAAACGACCATCCTAGAGATAGGTGGTCATGGGATTGATGGTGAGTGCAAGTCCATGTGGGACACCAGTCTGAGCACAATGGAGCATCTGTCACTATATACGGAGTTCACAATCAAGAATTGAGCACTTTATTCTCACATATTGGGACTGAATTATTAATACCGGTATAACAAATGTTTATTGAATGTCACAAGTTATTTATTGGCACTAAGTTTCTATTATCAGCACAGCATATGCGCGGTCCATATGGTATTTACATCATGAATGCTGTTGCCAGACTCATCCAGTGGAAGCCAGTGTTTGCTACTCCTCTCTGCTGATCCCTCCACTGGCTTCCACTCAGTATCCTCCACCCCTCTCTGCCAATCCCTTCACTGGCCTCCACTCAGTGTCCTCCACCCCTCTCTGCCAATCCCTCCACTGGCCTCCACTCAGTGTCCTCCACCCCTCTCTGCCAATCCCTCCACTGGCCTCCACTCAGTGTCCTCCACCCCTCTCTGCCAGCCCCTCCACTAACCTCCACTCAGTGTCCTCCATCCCTCTATGCCAATCCCTCCACTGGCCTCCACTCAGTGTCCTCCACCCCTCTCTGCCAGCCCCTCCACTAACCTCCACTCAGTGTCCTCCATCCCTCTCTGCCAATCCCTCCACTGGCTTCCACTCAGTGTCCTCCACCCCTCTCTGCCAATCCCTCCACTGGCCTCTACTCAGTGTCCTCCACCCCTCTCTGCCAATCCCTCCACTGGCCTCCACTCAGTGTGCTCCACCCCTCTCTGCCAGCCCCTCCACTAACCTCCACTCAGTGTCCTCCACCCCTCTCTGCCAATCCCTCCACTGGCCTCCACTCAGTGTCCTCCACCCCTCTTTGCCAGCCCCTCCACTAACCTCCACTCAGTGTCCTCCATCCCTCTCTGCCAATCCCTCCACTGGCTTCCACTCAGTGTCCTCCACCCCTCTCTGCCAGCCCCTCCACTAACCTCCACTCAGTGTCCTCCATCCCTCTCTGCCAATCCCTCCACTGGCTTCCACTCAGTGTCCTCCACCCCTCTCTGCCAATCCCTCCACTGGCCTCCACTCAGTGTGCTCCACCCCTCTCTGCCAGTCCCTCCACTGGTCTCCACTCAGTATCCTCCACCCCTCTCTGCCAATCCCTCCACTGGCCTCTACTCAGTGTCCTCCACCCCTCTCTGCCAATCCCTCCATTGGCTTCCACTCACTCAACGAATTAAATTCAGAATACTAACAATAACTTACAAAGCCATCCACAACATTTTAACCACAAAATACCAACTAAATCGTTATCATTGTTCCTCCCAAGACTTACTACTCAATAGCTCCCTTGTCACCTCCTCTCATGCTCACCTCCAGGACTTTCTACCATCCTATGGAATTCCCTACCCCAACTTTTCCGAATGTCTCCTACTCTGTCTACTATTAGAAGATCCCTAAAAAAACCCATCTCTTCATAGAAGCCTATCCTGCCCCTCCTGTACATTATGGGTTATGACTAAGGCTTTATTTCAACCGATTGCATTTTTGATGTAATTTTTTGTGGTCGTTTCAATAAAGAGGAAGATTTTAGCGCAGTGGCGGTCGTACGGATCTTTTTTCCTATTCGTGTCTCACAGTACAGCAGCTGTGGATCATGCACCTGCCCAGTCCCTGAGATGGACTCCTAATTGGGTTGTAGCCAGTTCCGTATTTAGGTTTTGTGCTGCCCTAGGCAACACAAAAATGGGGCACTTCCCCCCCATGGACAGAACCTGAAATTGACCAAAAACACCCCTGCCCACCCCCCCCCCCCCCCACCTGAAAGAGCCTTCTACTAATACCTCCTGCCCACCCTTGTCAAAAAAGACACTCACCTTCACAACTCCGGACATCCCTGGGAACAAGAGTCTGGCTCTGCATACACCATCAAGCAGCCCGCAACCTCTCTTGCATCCCACCTGGTCCCCATGCAGCACATGTCCCTTCTTCTGGGGGGCGGTGCTGCCACCCCTGAAAAATGCTACCCTAGACAAATGCCTTGTTTGCCTTGTGGCAAATACACACTTGGTTGTAGCGCCTTTTTGTTTTTTTCGGCATCCTTTGGAATGCCCTACCCCAATCTGTCCGAATGTCTCCTACTGTGTCTACTGTTAGACGATTTGTGAAAACCCATCTCTTCATAGAAGCCAATCCTGCCCTTCCCAACAACTGTACTTTTATTTTCTCCATCAGCTCACCCCCCACAGTTATTATCTTTTTGTATCTCTTGACCCTCCCTCTGTTCTAATGAGCAGGACCCTCTGATTCCTCCTGTATTGAGTTGTATTGTAACTGTACTTTCTGCCCTCACTTATCAAACTGTTGGAGCTATATAAATCCTATATAATAATAATAATAATATCTGCCCCAAATTACATCACCCAGTCTCCAAATATAAACAAAAATATAAAACTTTTCCCTTTATCAAATAAATAAAATAAAAATAAAACCAACATAAAAAACACAAAGTTGTCCAGAATATCAAAAATTCAAAAAATAGTCCCCACAAGTGTAAATAATAGTTCTCTTTCTTCTTTCGTCAAAAAACTCCTTCTCAATACCCGCAAATCCTGATGACAGTACACCTCAAAAAGAAAAAACTTGACATAGTGTCATACCTTTTAAATAATAAAAACACACGTTCCACTCATTCTGCAACATGCAAAAATCTTTGTAAATGTGTATACTCTATAAACGAGTATCTATACACATGCAAACATTCTTTTGTAAAGAAGAAAGAGAACTATTATTTACACTTGTGGGGACTATTTTTTGAATTTTTGATATTTTGGACAACTTTATGTTTTTTATGTTGGTTTTATTTTTATTTTATTTATTTGATAAAGGGAAAAGTTTTATATATTTGTTTAATTAGCCTTCAAGGGTGGAGGTGGATAACTTTTCTGGGATATTATAGGGTGATTTGTTGCTGTGTATAATATATCAGTCTCCAAATATCACCCAAACCGTCCTCGCACGACCTCCTGCTCTCTAGCTCCCTTGTCTCCTCCTCCCATGCTCATCTCCAGGGCTTCTCCAGAGCCTCCCCCATCCTCTGGAACTCTCTACCCCAATTGATCAGACTATCGCCTACACTGCTCACTTTTAGGCGATCTCTGAAAACCGATCTCTTCAGGGAAGCCTATCCTGCCCTCAGCTAATAATGGAATCTTCTACTCTTCCAACCAGTCCATCCCCCACAGTTACTACCTTTTGTACCACTAGCCCCTCCCTCTTAGATTGTAAGCTCCGAGGAGCAGGGCCCTCCTTTCCCTCTTGTATTGAACTGTATTGTTGCTGTATTGTCTCCCATTATATTGTAAAGTGCTGAGCAAACTGTTGGTGCCATATAAATCCTGTATAATAATAATATATAAATCCTGTATAATAATAATAATATATAAATCCTGTATAATAATAATATATAAATCCTGTATAATAATAATAATATATAAATCCTGTATAATAATAATAATAATATATAAATCCTGTATAATAATAATAATATATAAATCCTGTATAATAATAATATATAAATCCTGTATAATAATAATAATATATAAATCCTGTATAATAATAATAATATATAAATCCTGTATAATAATAATAATAATATATAAATCCTGTATAATAATAATAATAATAATATATAAATCCTGTATAATAATAATAATATATAAATCCTGTATAATAATAATAATACTTAAAACTGCAAATTAAAAAAAAATTTGAAAACATGGAACAATTGAAACAATGGAATGACATGGAATTTTAATGAGTTGAGAAGTACACGTTGTAACTAAATCATGCAGAAAGCAGAAGAACTTTTGTCACCAATACAATTGGTTTAGCTGTCTCGCATCCTTCAGTCATTCGCGAACACAGTGAGCCCAGTAACAAACAATCGACTCGGTTGTCTGGTCTTCCTACAACTTGTATTGTGGCTTACGCTCCACCCCTTTCATCTATTTCCAATTAGAGATGATCCTTAAAGTGGTATTAAACCCAATAACAAAAACGTAATATATTTCATCTTACCAATTCTTAGATGTGGTGGCTTTTTCGTCTTTATTTTCACGTGGTGATCGGGGCAGTAACGCACTTCTTGTTTTAGGGGTGTATCCACTATGAATAGAGGAGCAACAGAGACACCCTTGGACAGTAGACATGTGCAGAGTGAAAAAAAAATGTGTTTCGTTTTGGTTCGTTATTTAAATAATTTTGTTTAGTCAAATTCATTCAATTCGTTTTTCGAATTTGCTTAGTTTCATTCGTTTTATTCATTTTTTTAAATTCGAATTCAATTTGACCGCGTCGAACGGTATTGAATCAGCATTCAAATTTATTCTATTCAAAATTTAAATTTTGGAAGACGGGTATATTCTCTTTCATTCTGTTCTATTGTTTTTTTGGTTTTTTTTCTATTCTTTTAACCTCTATTCTATTTTATTATATTCTAATATATTCTGTTTTTCTATACTCCTCTCTATTCTGATCTGTTTTATTCTATTCTTTTCTTAATTTGAATTTTTGAAGGTGGCTATATTTTATTTTATTATATTCTTTTATTTTCTATTCTATTCTGTGCTATTCTATTCCCTTATGTTCTAGTCTATTTTATTCTATTATTTTATTTTCTGTTCTATTCTGTTCTGTTTTATTTTATTCATTTATATTTTATTCTTTTTTCTTTCTATTATTTTCTATTCTATTCATTTCTTTTATTTTATGTTCTATTTTATTATATTCTTTTGATTTCTATTCTATTATTTTCTATTATGTTCTAGTCTATTCTGTTCTGTTTTATTCTATTCTGTTCTGTTTTATTCTATTCGGTTCTTTTCAAAATTCAAATTTCGGAAGACAAATATATTCAATTTTTTTCTATTCTACTCAAATCTATTCTATTTTTTTCTATTCTATTCTAATCTTTTCTATTCCTTTATTTTCTACTCTTTTCTATTATTTTATATTCTATCCTTTTCTATTCTATTCTGTTGTATTATATTCTTTTCGAAATTTTAATTTAGGAACATGGCTATATTCTAACGATAATACACACAAAGAAAAAAAACAATATTCAGCAATATGTTTATATTTTGAATTGGTTTTTGAATTTGATATTGTTTTTTAATTCAAATTTGTTTTTTAATTCAACGGTGTTTTCAAATTCGGTTCAAATTTCAGCTGACATTTCATTTCATTGTTTTGGATTTGTTTAAATTCCTTACAATTGTAATTCGGAAATTTGGATACATCTAAATTTCTGAATAACTAAACATTTGTCCAAATTTCGATTCAGAACGAAAAGAACCGCACATGTCTATTGGACAACAGTATTGTCAACCTTCCGTGTTCACAGGCTGCAGCTCAGCACAGATCCTGGAAGCTAGTGGAGATCATTGGAGTAGCGGTGTCTACTACAGTGATTTCCAGCTTCCATGGGGTTCCCACAGTATTGCACATGTATACATACACTGCTCAAAAAAATGAAAGGAAGACTTTTTAATCAGAGTGTAGCATCAAGTCCATGACACTCCCGGGATATGGATCTGGTCAGGTAAGTAGCAGAGGGGGTTGCTAATCGGTTTCAGCTGCTTTGCTGTTAATGAAATTAACAACAGGTGCACTAGATGGGCAACAATGAGACGATCCCCAAAACAGGAATGGTTTTACAAGTGGAGGCCACTGAAATTTTTTTCCTACTCATTTTTTTCTGACTGTTTTTCACTAGTTTTGCATTTGGCTAGGGTCAGTATCACTACTGGTAGCATAAGGCAATACCTGGACCCTACAGAGGTTGCACAGGCAGTCCAACTCCTCCAGGATGGCACATCAATACATGCCATTGCCAGAAGGTTTGCTGTGTCTCCCAGCACAGTCTCAAGAGCATGGAGGAGATTCCAGGACACAGGCAGCTACTCTAGGAGAGTTGGACAGGGCTGTAGAAGGTCCTTAACGCATCAGCAGGACTGGTATCTGCTCCTTTTTTCAAGGAGGAACAGGATGAGCACTGCCAGAGCCCTACAAAATGACCTCCAGCAGGCCACTGGTGTGAATGTCTCTGACCAAACAATCAGAAACAGACTTCATGAGGGTGGCCTGAGGGCCCGACGTCCTCTAGTGGGCCCTGTGCTCACTGCCCGGCACCATAGAGCTTGATTGGCATTTGCCATTGAACACCAGAATTGGCAGGTCCACCACTGGCGCCCTGTGCTTTTCACAGATGAGAGCAAGTTCACCCTGAGCACATGTGACAGACGTGAAAGGGTCTGGAGAAGCCGTGGAGAACATTCTGCTGCCTGTAACATGGTTCAGCATGACCGTTTTGGTGGTGGGTCAGTGATGGTCTGGGGAGGCATATCCATGGAGGGATGCACAGACCTCTACAGGCTAGACAATGGCACCCTGACTGCCATTAGGTATTGGGATGAATTCCTTGGACCCATTGTCAGACCCTACGCTGGTGCAGTGAGTCCTGGGTTCCTCCTGGTACACCACAATGCCCGGCCTCATGTGGGGAGAGTATGCAGGCAGTTCCTGTAGGGTAAAGGAATTGATACCACTGAATGGCCCCCATGCTTGTCTGAGCTAAATCCAATAGAACATCTCTGGGATATCATGTTTCAGTACATCCAATACCACCAGATTGCACCTCAGACTGTCCAGGAGCTCAGTGATGCCCTGGTCCAGATCTGGGAGGAAATACCCCAGGACACCATCTGGGAGGAAATACCCCAGGACACCATCTGGAGGAAATACCTCAGGACACCATCTGGGAGGAAATCCCCCAGGACACCATCTGGGAGGAAATCCCCCAGGACACCATCTGGTAAGAAATCCCCCAGGACACCATCTGGGAGGAAATCCCCCAGGACACCATCTGGGAGGAAATCCCCCAGGACACCATCTGGGAGGAAATACCCCGGGACACCATCTGGGAGGAAATCCCCCAGGACACCATCTGGGAAGAAATACCCCGGGACACCATCTGGGAGGAAATACCCCAGGACACCATCTGGGAGGAAATACCCCGGGACACCATCTGGGAGGAAATACCCCAGGACACCATCTGGGAAGAAATCCCCCAGGACACCATCTGGGAGGAAATCCCCCAGGACACCATCTGGGAGGAAATCCCCCAGGACACCATCTGGGAGGAAATCCCCCAGGACACCATCTGGGAGGAAATCCCCCAGGACACCATCTGGGAGGAAATACCCCGGGACACCATCTGGGAGGAAATACCCCGGGACACCATCTGGGAGGAAATACCCCAGGACACCATCTGGGAGGAAATACCCCGGGACACCATCTGGGAGGAAATACCCCAGGACACCATCTGGGAAGAAATACCCCAGCATACCATCTGGGAGGAAATACCCCAGCATACTATCTGGGAGGAAATCCCCCAGGACACCATCTGTCGTCTCATTAGGAGCATGCCCCAACATTGTCAGGCATGCATACAAGCATGTGGGGGCCATACAGACTACTGAGGACCATTCCGAGTTGCTGCAAGGAAATGGACTCACCTGCTGCATCATTTTTTCACTTTGCTTTTCGGGGTGTCTTTCAATTCAGTCCTCTACAGGTTGATTATTTTCATTTCCATCAAACGATGGGACGTCCTTACGTTCCTAACACATGACCCCGTCCATGTCAGTATAGATATCCATGAGCATGACATTTTTCTGCCATTGAGATCTGTTGTGTTTTCAAAGTGTTACTTTGTTATTTTTTTTTTTTAGCAGTGCACATTGGTCCAAGCTGGACCAAAGTAACTGTAATAACTGCCATTCCTGGAATTGACCAATAGGGATTAGATGAGATTCTAGTGACTGGACTTCAATCTACTTTGATGATAAAACAAAAGCATATCAACTGACAGCACAATTCTAGAGAAAACACAGCAGAGACTTGGAACGGGCGAGCAGCCGACACATTGGAAAAAATCAAAAGTAAACAAATATAAACGCAAATGAAATTAACAGAATTCTTTCCAAAAAAAAAAAAAGAAGTAATTAAAATAAATGAGCCAACCTGATGGGCCACTTGGTACCTGCCTGCTGACAATTATTCCTACAGCATGAAAAATAACACGCCTCTAACAAAATGGGTTTAATGTATATTTTTTAATGATGTCCAATTACTCAAATATCCTGCAACTGACGGGAACACCGGCTCTACTGAAAGTTGTACAACAATGCAAAAGTGTATGCTGCATGAGGTTGGTGAAATGTTCACTGATCAACACAATACAAAAGATGAAAAACATTAGGATGTGTGTAAACCCTAACACTGAACACTGAACACTGAACATTGAACGCTGAACACTGAACATTGAACACTGAACATTGAACACTGAACATTGAACACTGAACACTGAACATTGAACACTGAACACTGAACACTGAACATTGAACACTGAACATTGAACACTGAACACTGAACATTGAACACTGAACACTGAACATTGAACATTGAACACTGAACATTGAACACTGAACACTGAACATTGAACACTGAACACTGAACACTGAACATTGAACACTGAACATTGAACACTGAACACTGAACAATGAACATTGAACACTGAACACTGAACATTGAACACTGAACACTGAACATTGAAGACTGAAAATTGAACACTGAACACTGAACATTGAACACTGAACATTGAACACTGAACACTGAACATTGAACACTGAACACTGAAGATTGAACACTGAACACTGCACACCGAACACCGGACACCGGACACCTGACACCGGACACCTGACACCTGACACCTGACACCTGACACTGAACACTGAACACTGAACACTGGACACTGAACACTGAACACTGAACACTGGACACTGGACACTGAACACTGAACATTGAAAACTGAACACTGAATAATGAACACTGAACATTGAACACTGAATACTAAACATTGAGCACTGAACGCTGAACATTGAACATTGAACACTGAACACTGAACACCGAACACCGGACACCTGACACCTGACACCTGACACCTGACACTGAACACTGGACACTGGACACTGGACACTGAACACTGAACACTGAACATTGAACACTGAACACTGAACACTGAACATTGAACACTGAACACTGAACACTGAATAATGAACATTGAACACTGAACACTGAACACTGAATACTAAACATTGAGCACTGAACGCTGAACATTGAACATTGAACACTGAACATTGAACACTGAACACTGAACATTGAACACTGAACATTGAACACTGAACACTGAACATTGAACACTGAACATTGAACACTGAACATTGAACACTGAACACTGAACATTGAACATGGAACACTGAACATTGAACACTAAACACTGAACATTGAGCACTGAACATTGAACACTGAACATTGAACACTGAACACTGAACATTGAACACTGAACATTGAACACTGAACACTGAACATTGAACACTGAACATTGAATACTGAACATTGAACCAGGAGCGGACTGACCATTTGGAAACTCGGGCCCGGGTCAGTAGGGGGCCCCATGAGATGCCCCTGGTACCTTTTTCATAGGCTTTTTTGAGTTTGTGCAAGGACACAGGGGCCCCATGATCCCTTATTGCCCGGAGCCCCATGGGTTGTCAGTCCGCCCCTACATTGAACACTGAACATTGAACACTGAACACTGAACATTGAACACTGAACATTGAACACTGAACATTGAACACTAAACATCTGTAACTATACACAAAACTAAAAGTGGCACATAGGATGCAATATACACTATATTGCCAAAAGTATTGCCCCCCCCACCAAATCATGTGAATCAGTTCCAATCCAGGGGCAGACTGACAGCTCATGGGTCCCCTGGGCAATAGGGGATCATGGGGCCTCTGTGTCCTTGCCCAAACTCACAAAAGCCTATGAAAAAGGTACCAGGGGCATCTCATGGGGCCCCCTACTGACCCAGGGCCCTCGGGCAGTGCCCGAGTTTCCAAATGGTCAGTCCGCCCCTGGTCACAATCCCCTCCATGGACACAGGTGTATACAATCAAGCCCCTAGACATGCAGACGGCTTCTACAAACATTGGTGAAAGAATGGGTCGCTCTCAGGAGCTCAGTGACTCCAAGCGTGGTCCCGTGATAGGTGGCCACCTGTGCAATAAGTCCATCCGTGACATTTCCTGGCTACTAAATACTCCACGCTCAACTGTTAGTGGGATTATAACAAAGTGGAAGCAACTGGGAACAACAGCAACTCAGCCACCAAGTGGTAGGCCACGTAAAATGACAGGGCGGGGTCAGCGCATGCTGAAGCGCACAGTGCGCAGAAGTCACCAACTGTCTGCAGAGTCAATAGCTAAAGACCTCCAAACTTGGTGTGGCCTTCAGATTAGCACAACAACAGTGTGTAGAGAGCTTCATGGAATGGGTTTCCATGGCCGAGCAGCTGCATCCAAGCCTTACATCACCAAGTGCAATGCAAAGCGTCGGATGCAGTGGTGTAAAGCACGCCACCACTGGACTCTAGAGCAATGGAGACGTGTTCTCTGGAGTGACCAATCACGCTTCTCTGTCTGGCAATCTGATGGATGTGTCTGGGTTTGGCAGTTGCCAGGAGAACGGTACTTGCCGGACTGCATTGTGCCAAGTGTAAAGTTTGGTGGAGGGGGGATTATGGTGTGGGGTTGTTTTTCAGGGGTTGGGCTTGGCCCCCTAGTTCCAGTGAAGGGAACTCTTAAGGCGTCAGCATACCAAGACATTTTGGACAGTTTCATGCTCCCAACTTTGTGGGAAGAGTTTGGGGATGGCCCCTTCCTGTTGCAACATGACTGCCCACCAGTGCACAAAGCAAGGTCCATAAAGACATGGAGGAGCCAGTTTGGGGTGGAGGAACTTGACTGGCTGCACAGAGTCCTGACCTCAACCCCATAGAACACCTTTGGGATGAATTAGAGCAGAGACTGTGAGCCAGGCCTCCTCCCCCGACATCAGTGCCTGACCTCACAAATGTGCTTCTGGAAGAATGGTCCAACCTTCCCATAGACACCCTCCTAAACCTTGTGGACGGCCTTCCCAGAAGAGTTGAAGCTGTTATAGCTGCAAAGGGCGGGGCCAACTCAATATTGAACCCTACGGACTAAGACTGGGGGGGCCATTAAAGGTCATGTGCTTGGAAAGGCCGGCCGACCAATACTTTTGGCAACATAGTGTATCACTAGCATTACCACAACAGTGTTTGTTTGAGTTCCCACGTCTAATTCACTTTTGATCTTGCCAGTAGATCTGTTTTTTCTCTATATCCTGGAGCAAGGTGACAACTTGAAATGTCCCCACGGTGCAGCATCGTTATCACCCCATGGACTGACTAATCTCGGGGGCCTTTTTATTAAAAAAAAAGTCACAAGTAATATCCGCAATGTTTGTAAGACGTGTGAGATGTCAGTTTCTACTAGTTGCTTTTTGCAACATTCCTTAACATTCGATCCTAAAGAGACACTTAAATGAAGACATGCAAAATATATTTCAATAAATATATAGGTATATATACTGCATGTTGAAATGCATTTTTATTACAAAATATATGAAAATTATTTTTAAAAATACATTTTCAAAGATACTGTATGTCTTTAAAAATACATTTAATCTACATTTTTGGAATGCATTTACAAATATATGTAAAAATATGTTAATTAAAATTTTTTCATATATATATATATATTTATATATATATATATATATATATATATATATATATATATACACACTGAATGTTGAAATGCATTTTTTATATATTACAAAATATATGAAAAATATTTTTAAATATATATATTTTTTTAAATATATTCTTCAGATTTTTTTTTTCATATAAAAAAAAGTCATTTTAACATATATGTTTACATGTATTTGTAAATGCATTCCAAAAATGTAGATTAAATGTATTTTTACAGACATGCAGTATAGCTGAAAATGTATTTTTAAAAATATGTTTCATGTATTTTGCAATAAAAATGCATTTCAACATACAGTATATATATATATATATAGAATATGGCCAAGAAAATATTTGGGAAGAATACTTAAAATTTTTTTAAAATATATTTAAAATATATTTTTCTTCCATGTGGGTTCCTTTCAAGGTTAATTTTTTTAAATATATACTTCAGATTTTTTTTAACATATAAAAAAGTCATTTTAACATATATGTTTACATGTATTTGTAAATGCATTCCAAAAATAAAAATTAAATTTACTTTTTTCATTTTTTAATAAAAAAACATTTCAACATACAGTTTATATATATATATATATATATATATATATATAATTTTTTTTTTTTTTTTTTTTTTTAAATATATTGAATACGGCCAAAATTATAGTATTTCAAATATATGTCAATATATTTGGAAAGAATATTTTCAAAATGTATTTAAAATATATTTTTCTTCCATCCAGCATCTCAGGTGGCTCAGCAAGAAGAGCCACTGCTGGTCGCACCAGAGGTTGTAGGTTCAGATCCCGGTCCTAACATGGGGAAGATGCAACAAACAACCTTTCATGGCCAACCACCCACTCATTCCTACACAACTCTTTAAGATAATGTTTTGTTTTGTTTTTTTCTTTAACTGCCATTTGAAAAAATAGACATCTTTCCCAAGTCAGAAATCTAATCTTTTACCCTTTGTTTAAACTTAATCTTCTTAAAGGCTATAAAGATTTCCTTAATCCGCCTAGAATGAATATAGTCATTTTTATATGTTTCTTTACCCTGTCATTATTGTCATTTCATGCTGTTTAAGAATTATTTTTCATTGAAGTTTCATTATGCTGTTTTTTTTCTTTTTTTAATAAGAGCTAGAAATACAGTTTACTTAAAGGAAAACTGCTATGGTTAAAAAAAAGTCACTAAAACTTTATTTTCTGACAAAAATCTCATATATTGCAGGTTACCAATCCTTCCATATGATGGCTGCATTTGTTTTCATTTTTCTATTTTTTTTCTATTGTTATTTTCTTTTTTTTATTATTATTATTATGATTATTATTATTATATTTTCTATGTCATTATTGTCATTTCATGCTGTTTAAGAATTATTTTTCACTGAAGTTTCATTATGCTGTTTTTTTTTTCTTTTTTTAATAAGAGCTAGACATACAGTTTACTTAAAGGAAAACTGCTATGGTTAAAAAAAAGTCACTAAAACTAAACAATTTTCTGACAAAAATCTCATATATTGCAGCTTACCAATCCTTCCATGTGATGGCTGCATTTGTTTTCATTTTTCTATTATTATTTTCTTTTTTTTATTATTATTATTATTATATTTTCTATGTCATTATTGTCATTTCATGCAGTTTAAGAATTAGTTTTCACTGAAGTTTCATTATGCTGTTTTTTTTTCTTTTTTTAATAAGAGCTATTATTATTATTATATTTTCTATTATTATTATTATTATTTATTATTTTTTTTTATCTTTTCCTGTCATAAGGTGACAATGCTCGCTGATCGCCCCAAAATTGGTACATTTAAAGTGTAATTATGGGCAAAATAAAAAATGTTTTCTATGATGCAGTTTGTCGACCGCAGTTTTTCCCCCCCCAAGTCCCCTCTGTGACGTTAGTTATTTTTCCACTTCCTGTAAAAGGAAAATCTGTCCATAAAAAATGACAGTTGGAGAGGATGCGAGAAAACATGACAGTGCTGTGGTGCTTACAACTGTAGCACCCTCTAGTGTGCTCCTAGTGTTAGGTCTGGTTGGGACTCTTATCGCCTCCACTTGGTTCTGGAGGACCATGGAAGCTTCCAAAAGCCAGCTGGCGGAAATGGTGGAGACCTAAATGTGCATGTTTATGGAAGTCTGACCAATACCAGGCTCGGAGGCCCAGGTGGTGTGGTGAGGCTAGCTCATAAATATGAGAGAGCCATGCTAGCGGAGGACTTGGGTAGAAGATGGAGGGCTGAGGAGGCTGTTTGGGCGGGGTCCCCCTAGGTCTATAGAGCTGGGCTTGGGCCAGGCTCAGGAAGATCCATTCAGCATCATGGTTTGAACAGGACCATTTCCTGGAAGTGGGGGGAGCAAGGAAGACAGGAGGAGTACAGCGGCACACCCAGGGGTTCACAAGGGGAGAGACTGCCATATGTAGCATTGTTCTTAACCCTTTATCCTTGTCCTGGGAGATCTTCAGAGCAGCCAGGAGGGCCGCTATTGCCTGCAAGCTGTGGATCTGGGAGTGGTTCTACAGGGGAGAGGAGATACTTCTGCATGTAGTTTGTGACAATCTGTGCTAACTTTCAGAGGGGCCATTGGTCACAGTGAGTTACATTTTTAAAAAAATTAAAAAAAGACAAAAATTTTATTAAAAAAACAATTAAAAATTAAAAAAAAATAATGAATAAAAATAATTTCTTTTTTTTTAAACTGTCACCGGTCATTGTCCCTGATCATCACCACACCAGTTATATGATGACCCTGTACTGCACTGTATGTAAAAAAAAAAAAAAGAAACGTGAAAAATGTTTTTGTTTAATTCCTTCATTTTCCAAAAAATTATGACAAAAAAAATTCCAACTTCAAGATAACTACCCACGCCTCTTACTAAATGCCTCGGAATGTCTACTTTCACAAAAAGGGGTCATTTGATAGTTTGTGGGCTCTATAACCTTCCTACAGGCTGTATAAAAAACATTGATTTGGGTTATTTTTACCAAAGAAATGTAGCTGAACACATTTTGGCCTAAATTTAGGAAGAACAATTATTTATTTGCAAAATTTTATAACAGAAACAAAGAAAAATGTGGGTTTTTTAAAAAAAAAAAAAAATTTTCTTTTAATTTAGCAAAAAAAATAAAATAAAAAAACAGTGATGATTAAATACCACCAAAAGAAAGCTCTATTTGTGTGAAAAAAATTTAAATGATAAAAATTTGGTTTGGGTACAATGTTACATGACCGCGCAATTGTCATTCAAACTGTGAGAGCGCCGAAAGCTGAAAATTGGCCTGAGCAGGCAGGCTATATAAAAACACTTTTTTGGGTTATTTTTACCAAAGAAATGTAGCTGAACACATGTTGGCCTAAATTTATGAAGAACAATTATTTATTTGCCAAAATTTTCTAACAAAAACAAAGAAAAATGTGGTAATGTTTCCGAAATTTTTGGTCTTTTTTCGTTTAGCAAAAAAAAATGAAATAAAAAAAAACAGTGATGAATAAATACCACCAAAAAGAAAGCTCTATTTGTGTGGAAAAAAAAAAAATAATAAAAATTTGGTTTGGGTACAATGTTACATGACCGCGCAATTGCCATTCAAACTGTGAGAGCGCCGAAAGCTGAAAATTGGGCTGGGCAACATCAGCACTATTGCTGAATCAGCCAAAATATATGCATTGTTGATATACAGTAAGCAATTTCATAATTTTTCGAGTTGAACTGTTGGAAAAAAAATAATGCAAAAACTAGTTTATCGAAAATATTTATTTTTTTCCCTGAAATAGTGACGTTTTCCTTTAATTTCCACTTTAGTGAAACAGTAGCGCTTTTGCTGAACCAGCCAAAAATATGCATTGTTGACATAAGCAGTTTTATAATCCTATAGGTTGCATTGTTTAAAAGAAAAATTAATAGCGCAGAAACTAGTTTATTAAAAAAAAAAAAAAAAAAAAATATTTTTGTATCAAAAGTGGAGGTTTTTTTTTTAAAATATCCCTTTAACACAACATCATCATTATTGCCGATCCAGTTAAAATATACAATATGTTTTGCTGACATTTAAGTTATTTTTTAATTTTACAGATAGAAATATTGAAAATAATAAATTTGCAAAATAGTTTATTAAAAAAAAGTTTAATTATGTAACAAAAGTGATTTTTTAAAATTCCACTTAAACGCAATAGCAGCATTATTGCCGATCCAGCTAAAACATACAGTATGCTTTGTTGGCATTGAATTTTTTTTGTAATTTTGCAGACAGAAATATTGAAAAAAATAAATGTGCAAAATAGTTCATTAAAAAAGTTTAATTATGTAACAAAAGTGATTTTTTAAAATTCCACTTTAACGCCATAACAGCATTATTGCCGATCCAGGTAAAATATACAATATGCTTTGCTGACATTTAAGTTATTTTTTAATTTTACAGATAGAAATATTGAAAAAAATAAATGTGCAAAATAGTTTACTAAAAAAAGTTTAATTATGTAAAAAAAAGTGATTTTTTTAAATACCACTTTACTGTAATAGCAGCATTATTGCCGATCCAGATAAAACATACAGTATGCTTTATTGGCATTGAAGTTTTTTTGTAGTTTTGCAGATAGAAATATTGAAAAAAATAAATGTGCAAAATAGTTTATTAAAAAAAGTTTAATTATGTAACAAAAGTGATTTTTAAAAAAAAAAAAAATGTGCAAAAAAGCTGATTGCTGATCTAGCTAAAACATACAGAATGCTTTGTTGACGTTTACATTTTTTTGTAATTTTGCAGATAGATATATTAAAAAGAAATATATGTGCAAAATATTTTTTTAAAAAAATAAATTTTTGTGTTTTTTGTGTGAAAAAAGTGGAGTTTTCCATTAAATACCACATTATTGCAACATCAGTCATCAGCATTATTGCCGATCCAGTTAAAATATACAGTATGCTTTGTTGACATTTACATTTTTTTGTAATTTTGCAGATAGATATATTAAATATTAAATATATGTGCAAAATATTTTTTTTTAAAAATACATTTTTGTTTTTTTTTGTGTGAAAAAAGTGGAGTTTTCCATTAAATACCACATTATTGCAACATCAGTATTATTGCCGATCCAGATAAAACATACAGTATGCTTTATTGGCATTGAAGTTTTTTTGTAGTTTTGCAGATAGAAATATTGAAAAAAATAAATGTGCAAAAAAGCGATATTTCTTATCTAGCTAAAACATACAGAATGCTTTTTTGACGTTTACATTTTTTTGTAATTTTGCAGATAGATATATTAAATATTAAATATATGTGCAAAATATTTTTTTAAAAAAATGCATTTTTGTTTTCTTTTTGTGAAAAAAGTGGAATTTTCCATTAAATACCACATTATTGCAACATCAGTATTATTGCGGATCCAGATAAAACATACAGTATGCTTTGTTGGCATTGAAGTTTTTTTGTAATTTTGCAGATAGAAATATTGAAAAAAATAAATGTGCAAAATAGTTTACCAAAAAAAAGTTTAATTATGTAACAAAATGGAGATTTTTTAAAATATCACTTTAACGCAATAGCAGCATTATTGCCGATCCAGATAAAACATACAGTATGCTTTGTTGAAATTGAAGGTTTTTTGTAATTTTGCAGATAGAAATATTGAAAAAAATAAATGTGCAAAATAGTTTATTAAAAAAAGTTTAATTATGTAACAAAAGTGATTTTTAAAAAAAATAAATAAATGTGCAAAAAAGCTGATTGCTGATCTAGCTAAAACATACAGAATGCTTTGTTGACGTTTAAATTTTTTTGTAATTTTGCAGATAGATATATTAAAAAGAAATATATGTGCAAAATATTTTTTAAAAAAAATAAATTTTTGTGTTTTTTGTGTGAAAAAAGTGGAGTTTTCCATTAAATACCACATTATTGCAACATCAGTCATCAGTATTATTGCCGATCCAGTTAAAATATACAGAATGCTTTGTTGACGTTTACATTTTTTTGTAATTTTGCAGATAGATATATTAAATATTAAATATATGTGCAAAATATTTTTTTTTAAAAATACATTTTTGTTTTTTTTTGTGTGAAAAAAGTGGAGTTTTCCATTAAATACCACATTATTGCAACATCAGTATTATTGCGGATCCAGATAAAACATACAGTATGCTTTGTTGGCATTGAAGTTTTTTTGTAATTTTGCAGATAGAAATATTGAAAAAAATAAATGTGCAAAATAGTTTACCAAAAAAAAGTTTAATTATGTAACAAAATGGAGATTTTTTAAAATATCACTTTAACGCAATAGCAGCATTATTGCCGATCCAGATAAAACATACAGTATGCTTTGTTGAAATTGAAGGTTTTTTGTAATTTTGCAGATAGAAATATTGAAAAAAATAAATGTGCAAAATAGTTTATTAAAAAAAGTTTAATTATGTAACAAAAGTGATTTTTAAAAAAAAAATAAATGTGCAAAAAAGCTGATTGCTGATCTAGCTAAAACATACAGAATGCTTTGTTGACGTTTACATTTTTTTGTAATTTTGCAGATAGACATATTAAAAAGAAATATATTTGCAAAATATTTTTAAAAAAAAAAAAATTTTTGTGTTTTTTGTGTGAAAAAAGTGGAGTTTTCCATTAAATACCACATTATTGCAACATCAGTATTATTGCCGATCCAGATAAAACATACAGGATGCTTTGTTGGCATTGACGTTTTTTGTAATTTTGCAGATAGAAATATTGAAAAATAAATACCGGTAGATGTGCAAAATATTTTTTAAAAAATACACCTTTTTTTCTGGTAACAAAGTGGAGTTTTCCTTTAAATACCACTTTTTTTGCGATATTTCCATGTTGCTGATCCAGACAAAACATGAATTGTTGATAGAAGCAGATGTTATTTCATAATCTTATAGGTTGCGTGATTTGAAAAAAAAAAATAACTCCGAAACTAGTTTATTAATAAAAAAAGTTTTATTTTTGTAACAAAAGACAATTTTTTTTTTTAAATACCGCTTTAACGCAACATCAGCATTATTGCCTGTCCAGCTAAAACATACAGTATGCTTTGTTGGCGTTGAAGTTTTTTTGTAATTTTTCAGATAGAAATATTGAAAAATAAATAGATGTGCAAAATATTTTTTAAAAAATACACCTTTTTTTTTCTAGTAACAAAGTGGAGTTTTCCTTTAAATACCATTTTTTTGCAACATTTCAATGTTGCTGATCCAGACAAAACATGAATTGTTGATATAAGCAGATGTTATTTCATAATCTTATAGGTTGCGTGGTTTTAAAAAAAAAAAAAGCCAACACTAGTTTATTAAAAAAAAAAGTTTATTTTTGTAACAAAAGACAATTTTTTCTTATACCACTTTCACGCAACATCAGCGTTATTGCTGATCTAGCTAAAACATACAGAATGCTTTGTTGAAGTTTAAATTTTTTTTTAATTTTGCAGATAGATATATTAAAAAGAAATATATGTGCAAAATATTTTTTTAAAAAAATACATTTTTGTTTTTGTTTTGTGAAAATTAAATACCACATTATTGCAACATCAGTATTATTGCCGATCCAGATAAAACATACAGGATGCTTTGTTGGCATTGACGTTTTTTGTAATTTTGCAGATAGAAATATTGAAAAATAAATAGATGTGCAAAATATTTTTTAAAAAATACACCTTTTTTTCTGGTAAAAAAGTGGAGTTTTCCTTTAAATACCACTTTTTTACAACATTTCCATGTTGCTGATCCAGACAAAACATGAATTTGTGATATAAGCAGATGTTATTACATAATCTTATAGGTTGCGTGGTTTAAAAAAAAAAAAAAAAAAAAACGCCAACACTAGTTTATTAAAAATAAAAGTTTTATTTTTGTAACAAAAGAATATTATTTTTTTAATACTGCTTAAATGCAACATCAGCATTATTGCCGATCCAGCTAAAACATATGCTTTGTTGACATAAGAAGATGTTATTTTATACTCCTACAGGCTGCGTTGTTTAAAAAAAATTAGATGCTCACGCTGGATTATTAAAATTTAAAAAATAAAAAATAAAGTATCATCACAAATACCAAAAAAAAATGCGTTGTTAAAAAAAAGAAAAAAAAATAGATGCTCACACTGGATTATTAAAATTAAAAAAATAAAAAATAAAGTATCATCACAAATACCAAAAAAAGTTGCGTTGTTAAAAAAAGTAAAAAAAATAGATGCTCACGCTGGATTATTAAAATTTAAAAAATAAAAAATAAAGTATCATCACAAATGCAGAAAACAAGAACCAAAAAAGGATTTTTTTTCTCCTTCTAATACCACTTTAACGCAACCTCAACATTATTGCCGATCCAGCTAAAACATTTGCTTTGTTGACATAAGAAGATGTCATTTTATAATCCTACAGGTTGCGTTGTTTAAAAAAAAAAAATGCTCACACTGGATTATTAAAGTTAAAAAATAAAGTATCATCACAAATACCAAAAAAAGTTGCGTGTTAAAAAAAATAGATGCTCACACTGGATTATTAAAATGTAAAAAATAAAAAATAAAGTATCATCACAAAGGTAGAAAACAAGAACCAAAAGATGATTTTTTTTGTAATGCTTTGTTGACATAAGAAGATGTAATTTTATAATCCTACAGGTTGCGTTGTTTAAAAAAAAATAAATGCTCACACTGGTTTAATTAAAATAAAATAAATAAAGTATCATCACAAATACCAAAAAAAGCTGCGCTGTTAAAAAAGAGAAAAAAATTAGATGCCCAAACTGGATTTTTAAAATTAATAAAATAAAGTTTCATCACAAATACCAAAAAAAGTTGCGTGTTAAAAAAAAAAGAAAAAAAATAGATGCTCACACTGGATTATTAAAATGTAAAAAATAAAAAATAAAGTATCATCACAAAGGTAGAAAACAAGAACCAAAAGATGATTTTTTTTGTAATGCTTTGTTGACATAAGAAGATGTAATTTTATAATCCTACAGGTTGCGTTGTTTAAAAAAAAATAAATGCTCACACTGGTTTAATTAAAATAAAATAAATAAAGTATCATCACAAATACCAAAAAAAGCTGCGCTGTTAAAAAAAAGAAAAAAATTAGATGCGCAAACTGGATTTTTAAAATTAATAAAATAAAGTATCATCACAAATACCAAAAAAAGTTGCGTGTTAAAAAAAAAAGAAAAAAAATAGATGCTCACACTGGATTATTAAAATGTAAAAAATAAAAAATAAAGTATCATCACAAAGGTAGAAAACAAGAACCAAAAGATGATTTTTTTTGTAATGCTTTGTTGACATAAGAAGATGTAATTTTATAATCCTACAGGTTGCGTTGTTTAAAAAAAAAAAAATGCTCACACTGGTTTAATTAAAATAAAATAAATAAAGTATCATCACAAATACCAAAAAAAGCTGCGCTGTTAAAAAAGAGAAAAAAATTAGATGCCCAAACTGGATTTTTAAAATTAATAAAATAAAGTATCATCACAAATACCAAAAAAGGTTGAGTTGTTAAAAAAAATAATAAATGCGCAAACTGGATTATTAACATAAAAAAAAAAAGAAAAAGAAAGTATCATCACAAATGCAGAAAACAATAACCAAAAGAGATTTTTTTTTCTCCTTTTAATACCACTTTAATGGAACCTCAGCACTATTGCCGATCCAGCTAAAACATTTGCTTTGTTGACATAAGAAGATGTTATTTTATAATCCTACAGGATGCCTTGTTAAAAAAAAAATAGATGCTCACACTGGATTATTAAAATTAAAGTATCATCACAAATACCAAAAACAGCTGCGTTGTTAAAAAAAAAGAAAAAAATTAGATGCGCAAACTGGATTATTAAAATTTAAAAAATAAAGTATTATCACAAATGTAGAAAACAAGAACCAAAAGAGGATTTTTTTTCTCCTTTTAATACTACTTTAACACAACATCAGCATTATTGCCGATCCAGCTAAAACATTTGCTTTGTTGACATAAGAAGATTTTATTTTATAATCCTACAGGTTGTGTTGTTAAAAAAAAATAGATGTGCAGACTGGATTATTAAAAAAAAAAAAAAATAATAATAAAGTATCATCACAAATACAGAAAACAAGAAACAAGAAAGATGATTTTTTTTTTTGCAATGCTTTGTTGACATAAGAAGATGTTATTCTATAATCCTTCATGTTGCGTTGTTTAAAAAAAAATAGATGCGCAAACTGGATTATTAAAATGTAAAAAATAAAAAATAAAGTATCATCACAAATACCAAAAAAGATAAAAAAAAAAAATAGATGCGCAAACTGGATTATTAAAATGTAAACAATAAAGTATCATCACAAATACCAAAAAAGATTAAAAAAAAAATAGATGCTCAAACTGGATTATTAAAATTAACAAAATAAAGTATCATCACAAATACCAAAAACAGCTGCGTTGTTAAAAAAAAAGAAAAAAATTAGATGCGCAAACTGGATTATTAAAATTTAAAAAATAAAGTATTATCACAAATGTAGAAAACAAGAACCAAAAGATGATTTTTTTTTGCAATGCTTTGTTGACATAAGAAGATGTTATTCTATAATCCTTCATGTTGCGTTGTTTAAAAAAAAATAGATGTGCAAACTGGATTATTAAAATGTAAAAAATAAAAAATAAAGTATCATCACAAATACCAAAAAAGATAAAAAAAAAAATAGATGCGCAAACTGGATTATTAAAATGTAAACAATAAAGTATCATCACAAATACCAAAAAAGATTAAAAAAAATAGATGTGCAAACTGGATTATTAAAATTAAGAAAATGCAAAATAAAGAATCATCCGAAATACAGAAAACAAGAACCAAAAGAGGATTTTTTTTAATCCTTTGTTGACATAAGATGTTATTTTATAATCCTACAGGTTGTGTTGTTAAAAAAAAAAATAGATGTGCAAACTGGATTATTAAAATGTAGAAAAATAAAAAATAAAGTATCATCACAAATACCAAATAAGATTAAAAAAAAAATAGATGCCCAAACTGGATTATTAAAATGTAAAAAATAAAACATAAAGTATCATCACAATTACCAAAAAAGATAAAAAAAAAAATAGATGCGCAAATTGCTTTATTAAAATGTAAAAAATAAAAAATAAAGTATCACAAGTACCAAAAAAGATAAAAAAAAAAAAAATAGATGTGCAAACGGGATTATTAAAATGTAAAAAATAAAAAATAAAGTATCATCACAAATACCAAAAAAGATAAAAAAAAAAATAGATGCGCAAACTGGATTATTAAAATGTAAACAATAAAGTATCATCACAAATACCAAAAAAGATTAAAAAAAATAGATGTGCAAACTGGATTATTAAAATTAAGAAAATGCAAAATAAAGAATCATCCGAAATACAGAAAACAAGAACCAAAAGAGGATTTTTTTTAATCCTTTGTTGACATAAGATGTTATTTTATAATCCTACAGGTTGTGTTGTTAAAAAAAAAAATAGATGTGCAAACTGGATTATTAAAATGTAGAAAAATAAAAAATAAAGTATCATCACAAATACCAAATAAGATTAAAAAAAAAATAGATGCGCAAACTGGATTATTAAAATGTAAAAAATAAAACATAAAGTATCATCACAATTACCAAAAAAGATAAAAAAAAAAATAGATGCGCAAATTGCTTTATTAAAATGTAAAAAATAAAAAATAAAGTATCACAAGTACCAAAAAAGATAAAAAAAAAAAAAATAGATGTGCAAACGGGATTATTAAAATGTAAAAAATAAAACATAAAGTATCATCACAAATACCAAAAAAAATAAAAAAAAAAAAGATGTGCAAACTGGATTATTAAAATGTAAAAAATAAAACATAAAGTATCATCACAAGTATCAAAAAAGATTTAAAAAAAAAATAGATGTGCAAACGGGATTATTAAAATGTAAAAAATAAAACATAAAGTATCATCACAAATACCAAAAAAGATAAAAAAAAAAAAAAAAGATGCGCAAACTGGATTATTAAAATTAAAAAAAAAAAAAGAAAAATAAAGTATCATCGCAAATACAGAAAACGAGAACCAAAACCGACTCTGCAACACAGTGGTTAATGTGGAAAAGTTCTGTATAAAATGGCTGTCCCTGGGAATTAGTCAGCAGAGACGTCACAAAGTGCTTCCTACACGCGGCGTTCTGTCCGGCCGCACAGCGTCTTCTGCTTCAGAGGTAATTACATAGATTTTCTGTCTTGTACTTGCAAATACACAGCACAGCACTTCAGCAGAGCTTGTAGCTCAGGGCTCGGGGGCTCCGGCTGCATGGAGGATGGTGTTTACATATCGCGTTCTCTCCGTTCTGAGCGTGCCGGAAAAAAAATAAAAATAAAAAAAAAACTGAACCCCCCCCCCAAAAAAAAAAACCAACTAGCCTTCCTTTTCAAGTGGTATTGTTCCTGAGATCTTCCATGCAGACTTTGTGCCGGGTAAACACTCGTCTGTTTAGGACGATCGCTGATTTGCGGGGGAGGAGACGAATCCGCGCGCTGAATATTGCAGGCGGATGTTTCATTATTTATGTTCTGCTTGAAACAGAGCACTTTGGCTGTCTAAAAACACGTTCTGTGTACAAACAATCGCGCGCTGCGGTTACATAATACATCGATCTCAAATCCCGTGTTTTCTGAAATATTGGCTTTTAGGGCAGCGGCGGCGGCTAGGTGTTCGATGCAACGGCGGCTAGGTGTTCGATGCAACGGCGGCTAGGTGTTCGATGCGGCGGCGGCTAGGTGTTCGATGCGGCGGCGGCTAGGTGTTCGATGCGGCGGCTAGGTGTTCAATGTGGTGGCGGCTAGGTGTTCGATGTGGTGGCGGCTTGGTGTTTGATGCGACGGAGGCTAGGTGTTTGATGCGACGGAGGCTAGGTGTTTGATGCGACGGAGGCTAGGTGTTCGATGCGACGGCGGCTAGGTGTTAAAAGCAACGGTGGCTAGGTGTTCGATGTGGCGGCTAGGTGTTTGATGCGACAGCAGCTAGGTGTTTGATGTGACGGCAGCTAGGTGTTCGATGCGACGGCGGCTAGGTGTTCGATGTGACAGCACCTAGGTGTTCAATGTGACGGCGACTAAGTGTTCGATGTGGCGGCTAGGTGTTAAAAGCAACGGTGGCTAGGTGTTCGATGTGGCGGCTAGGTGTTCGATGTGGCGGCTAGGTGTTTGATGCGACAGCAGCTAGGTGTTTGATGTGACGGCAGCTAGGTGTTCGATGCAACGGCAGCTAGGTGTTCGATGCGACGGCGGCTAGGTGTTCGATGTGACAGCAGCTAGGTGTTTGATGTGACGGCAGCTAGGTGTTCGATGCAACGGCAGCTAGGTGTTCGATGCGACGGCGGCTAGGTGTTCGATGTGACAGCACCTAGGTGTTCAATGTGACGGCGACTAAGTGTTCGATGTGGCGGCTAGGTGTTCGATGCGACGGCGGCTAGGTGTTCAATGCGGCGGCTAGGTGTTCTATTCGACGGCGGCTAGGTGTTCTATGCAACGGCGGCTAGGTGTTCAATGAGACAGCAGCTAGCTGTTTAAGCGACGGCGGCTAGGTGTTCGATGCGACGGCTAGGTGTTCGATGCGACGGCTAGGTGTTCGATGAGACAGCGGCGTTATATCTTGTAATAGCGTCCGAATCATCACGGTTAGGGAGTGAATCCTATCAGCACAATCTTGTTAAATACAGCTGACGCGGGGGGGGGGGGGCTGTAATGTCATCGAACGACATTAATATGGTGACAACAGGGGTGGACTGGCCATTCCGGCACTGCCTGAGGGCCCCGGGCAGTACCTGAGTTTCCAAATGGTCAGTCCGCCCCTGGTCACATGTTGGGGTGACAGGGAGACGGCTTCTAGATATTTCATTTTTTATTGTTCTTTTTATATATAATTCATTTCTACAAAATAACAGACTTTCACGCAGCATATGGGCAGCACAGGGGCTAAATGGTTAGCACTTCCGCCTGGCAGTACTCGGGTCGTCGGTTCAAATCACAACCACGGCACCACCTGGAGTTTGCATGTTCTCCCTGTGCCTGCGTGGGTTTCCTCCGGGTACTCCGGTTTCCTCCCACACTCCAAAGAAATGCTGGTAGGTGAATTGGCTCCTGTCTAAATTGTCCCTAGTATGTGTATGTATGAATGTGAGTTAGGGACCTTAGATTGTATGCTCCTCGGGGGCGGGGACTGATGTGAATGTACAATATATATGTAAAGCGCTGCGTAAATTGATATAAGTACCTGAAATAAATAAATAAATATGTGTCCTTTCTCCCTTTCCTCTTTTTTCTTTTTTGTGCCTGCTGTCCATCGCTCCTCCTTCACTTCCTAAAGCAGTGGTCTCCAAACTACCATCCATGGATCACTTCTGACCTGCTACAGGGTTATATCTGGTGCACAACAAATGTCCATGAAAGTATCCTGGCTGCCTGGCAGTCATTGCGTCCTACTATGGAGGCTGGCATCCGCCATGTAAAAGGGGGACTCTGATGGGTACTTCTGGATAAAAGAGGGGAGTTTGAGAGTGTGACGGGAATCACTTTGGGTGGGGGGCCCATGGAACCCAGCTCACTTTGGAGAGGTGGGGAGACCCCTGTCTCAGCTCCCCATATCCCTATTATGTGTAAGTCACCCTGTACCTGTAAGGTGTGCAGGGTGATCTGTCCTAATATTGGGGGGGCTTTGTCTGAGACTGTGTAGACATGTCTAGGAGATAGGTGGGGTGGGGGGCCCATGGAACCCAGCTCACTTTGGAGAGGTGGGGAGACCCCTGTCTCAGCTCCCCATATCCCTATTATGTGTAAGTCACCCTGTACCTGTTAGGTGTACAGGGTGATCTGTCCTAATATTGGGGGGGCTTTGTCTCAGACTGTGTAGACATGTCTAGGAGATAGGTGGGGTGGGGGGTTGTTGATTGTTTAATATCATGTGCAGGGGCGGACTGACCATTTAGCCACTTGGGCACTGCCTGAGGGCCCGGGGTCAGTAGGGGGCACCATGAGATACCCCTGGTACCTTTCATAGGGTTTTTTGGGTGTGGGCGAGGACACAGGGGCCCCATGATCCCCTATTGCCCCGGGGCCCCATGAGTTGTCAGTCTGCCCCTGGTCATGTGGCCGCATCCCATTGCTCTATTGTTTGTCTGGCTTGGGAACAAACTATTATGGAATGTATGTGTTTATGTGTATTAGCTTGGTGGGGGGGGGGGTGTCTCCAGCAGCCCTGCCTCCTGATGGGACTGTCTGCTGGTGTGAAGTTTGAATACCTGTGTGCAGGGGCGGACTGGCAACTCATGGGGCCCCCGGGCAATAGGGGATCATGGGGCCCCTGTGTCCTTGCCCAAACTCAAAAAAGCCTATGAAAAAGGTACCAGGGGCATCTCATGGGGTCCCGTACTGACCGCGGGCCCTCGGGCAGTGCCCGAGTTTCCAAATGGTCAGTCCGCCTCTGCCTGTGTGTCTCTGGTTGCTAAGTGTAGATTGTGTCATTATGCAGGGAGGGGGGATTGTCCCCTGAGTGTATATATCTTGTTTCTGTGTTCAACTAAACTAGTCTACCTCCTGGTATACTTCAAGACTGGTGTCGTCTCGTCTTGTATGGTCGTCTGTGGTGTCTGTGGTCGGTGTTTAGACGGGGAAGCGGTATTCTAACGGAAGTACTCAAGCACAGTCTGGGTCGGTTCCGTTACAGAGAGGAACTTCTGGACTGTCAAGGTCCTACCTTTTCCCAGAGGTTATGTTACTCCATGTGCTGGCGTCCATCTTGGATTTCTGCAGAGCATGGTGGGAGGCTTTTATGCCTTCAGGTCTCTGAGGTCCATCCCCCAGAGGGGTGTGGCTGATTACATATAAGTCTGTGGTCCGCACATGCCCTTTACACTTGTGTCTTTGTGTTGCTATAACTCTGTTCTGACTCTCGTGACTCTCCTGGAATCTGACTTGACTTGTGACTCGACCATTCTTCGTGTTCTCCTTTGATCTGACCCCCTGTTGCTGAACCCGGCCCGTGACCTGTGATTCTCATCTGCTGTCCTATACCGTTTTTGTCCTGTTGTTGTAGACCCGGCCTGCCCGACTACTCTATTGTCTTTTCCACCAGCTACACGCCATTGGTGGCGGCCATTACCGCAACTGGGGTGTCTCGGGGGCCGCGACCTGGTTCCTGGCTGCGTCAAGTCCATCCCCACCATCAGGGGCCCTGGTGAAGGGCAGCCTGGGACTTAGACTCCGTGCCCTGAGGGACTTCGGTCTGTGGGTGGTGGTTGTCGTCAGCCAGTGCGTTACATTGTTATTAGGCCTGCCTGTCCGTTCCTCAGCTCCAGCCCTGACATGGACTTAAAGTAAGACACTGATGGGCACTCCTGGATTTAAAGGGAGACTCTGCTGGGCACACATAGATGTAAGGGAGTACTCTGCTGGGCACACATAGATGTAAGGGGAGACTCTGCTGGGCACACATAGATGTAAGGGAGGACTCTGCTGGGCACACATAGATGTAAGGGGAGACTCTGCTGGGCACACATAGATGTAAGGGAGTACTCTGCTGGGCACACATAGATGTAAGGGGAGACTCTGCTGGGCACACATAGATGTAAGGGAGGACTCTGCTGGGCACACATAGATGTAAGGGAGGACTCTGCTGGGCACACATAGATGTAAGGGAGTACTCTGCTGGGCACACATAGATGTAAGGGAGTACTCTGCTGGGCACACATAGATGTAAGGGAGTACTCTGCTGGGCACACATAGATGTAAGGGAGTACTCTGCTGGGCACACATAGATGTAAGGGGAGACTCTGCTGGGCACACATAGATGTAAGGGAGGACTCTGCTGGGCACACATAGATGTAAGGGAGGACTCTGCTGGGCACACATAGATGTAAGGGAGTACTCTGCTGGGCACACATAGATGTAAGGGAGGACTCTGCTGGGCACACATAGATGTAAGGGAGGACTCTGCTGGGCACACATAGATGTAAGGGAGGACTCTGCTGGGCACACATAGATGTAAGGGAGGACTCTGCTGGGCACACATAGATGTAAGGGAGGACTCTGCTGGGCACACATAGATGTAAGGGAGGACTCTGCTGGGCACACATAGATGTAAGGGAGGACTCTGCTGGGCACACATAGATGTAAGGGAGGACTCTGCTGGGCACACATAGATGTAAGGGAGGACTCTGCTGGGCACACATAGATGTAAGGGAGGACTCTGCTGGGCACACCACATAGATGTAAGGGAGGACTCTGCTGGATACTCCTCTCTTCTTTCCATCCTTCCTTCCTTTCTCATCCACTTATTTTCGTCTGTTTTCATTTCCTATATTGGATTTTTCCCAGGATCATATGATTTATCATAGTACATGAGGTCAATTTTGACCCAAAATACTAAAAGAGAACAAAGATAATGCCAAATTATACAATAATTTGCACCTTTTGGCTATCTGAGATGTTAGCGGGGAGGACTGACCATTCGAGCACTCTGGCTCTGCCCGAGGGCCCGAGGTCACTAGGGGGCCCCATGAAATGCCTCTGATACCTTTTATAGGCTTTTTTGGGGTGTGCTTTGAGTGTGGGCGAGGACACAGTGGCCCCACGATCCCCTATTGCTCGGGGGCCCCCTGAGTTGTCAGTCCGCCCCTGGATGTGAGCTACGACCTGTGTGCTGTATGTTTCATTGGGATCTTACCTGACGCTATAACTTTGTTTTGGTAACTCTATAAGTTCCTAACAAAGATTGATAACCAGAGATTCCACTTGAACACAATATCTTGTATACGTCCCTCGCAATCGCCTTTTCTAGAAATAATCCTCCGAGAAAACAACAGCGGCTGAGTCAGAGGCATCTGCTCAGGTTTATCACAAGACACCCACTTTCCAAGAAAACCTGTCACCACTCATCTCCATAACATTCTTCTGATGTACAAATGGACGTTCTCCATCTGTGGTGAGAAGAGCCGCATCACATGGCCACTGCGGGAAGCCGAGCCGTATAAATGGGTCAGCAAAATAGATCATCAAGATTGTAGCAGAATTGTAACGGATTAAATCAGACGACTGAAGTAATAAATATAAACGCAAATTAATATTCGTAAATCAGTGTCCCAACAATTCAAATACCCTGCGAAGAACACTCTGAAGAAGTCTCACTTTCACCATTGAAAGTATAAATTAATTGACCTTCTTAGTGTCCATATAATAAATACCCTTCTTAGTGTTTATATAATAAATACCCTTCTTAGTGTTCATAAATACCCTTCTTAGTGTCCATATAATAAATACCCTTCTTAGTGTCCATATAATAAATACCCTTCTTAGTGTTTATATAATAAATACCCTTCTTAGTGTTCATAAATACCCTTCTTAGTGTCCATATAATAAATACCCTTCTTAGTGTTCATATGTTTATATAATAAATACCCTTCTTAGTGTTCATATAATAAATACCCTTCTTAGTGTCCATATAATAAATACCCTTCCTGGTGTCCATATAATAAATACCCTTCTTAGTGTCCATATAATAAATACCCTTCTTAGTGTTTATATAATAAATACCCTTCTTAGTGTTCATAAATACCCTTCTTAGTGTCCATATAATAAATACCCTTCTTAGTGTCCATATAATAAATACCCTTCTTAGTGTTTATATAATAAATACCCTTCTTAGTGTTCATAAATACCCTTCTTAGTGTCCATATAATAAATACCCTTCTTAGTGTTCATATAATAAATACCCTTCTTAGTGTTCATATAATAAATACCCTTCTTAGCGTCCATATAATAAATACCCTTCTTAGTGTTCATATAATAAATACCCTTCTTAGTGTCCATATAATAAATACCCTTCTTAGTGTTCATTTAATAAATACCCTTATATGGACACTAAGAAGGGTATTTATTATATGAACACTAAGAAGGGTATTTATTACATGGACACTAAGAAGGGTATTTATTATATGAACACTAAGAAGGGTATTTATTACATGGACACTAAGAAGGGTATTTATTATATGAACACTAAGAAGGGTATTTATTATATAAACATATAAACACTAAGAAGGGTATTTATTAAATGGACACTAAGAAGGGTATTTATTATATGGACACTAAGAAGGGTATTTATTATATGAACACTAAGAAGGGTATTTATTATATAAACATATGAACACTAAGAAGGGTATTTATTATATGAACACTAAGAAGGGTATTTATTAAATGGACACTAAGAAGGGTATTTATTATATAAACACTAAGAAGGGTATTTATTATATAAACACTAAGAAGGGTATTTATTAAATGGACACTAAGAAGGGTATTAAGTCAATTTAAATATTAAAGCAGTTAAACATTATTTAACCGCTTCCTGACTGCCCTATAGCAGAAATACTGCTACAGGGCAGCACAGGTGTGCAAAATCACGCATTCACGTGTATACGTGAATACGTGATTTTGCGTGAATATGTGATATATATATATGTGTGTGTGTGATTTTGCATTTCTGGGTAGGATTCTTGGTTGGTGATTACCTGCCAGCACCCGGTGATTACTGAGCATCTCCAACGGGGAGGAGGACTGTTTTGTTTACTAACAGTTCTCCTCCCTGTCAGCTCGGGCACACTGCTCCAGATGGCTGTGCACTGTGCTTACAGTGAAGCACACCCCCCCTAGTAAAACACTCCCTGCACACAGGTAACCCTTTGATCACCCCACATGTTAACCCCTTCCTGCCCAGTGCCATTAGTACAGTGTCAGTGCTTTTTTTTTTAGCACTGATCACTGTATTGGTATCACTGGGGATGTCAGTGACACCAAGTCAGTTCCCCCCCCCAGCATCAGAATTCCCATTGCAGTCCCGCGATAAGTTGCTGATCGCCGCCTTTACTAGTAGAAAAAAAAAATTCCAGTATCTACACTGCCATTTGTAGACGCTATAACTTTAACGTAAACCAATTAATATACACGTATTGGGATTTTTTTTTAGCAAAGACATGTCGCAGAATACATTTTGATCAGTAATGGTGCAGCACTAAATAATAATGAAAAAAATATTCTTATATAGAACCAACTTATCAAAGGCACTAAATAAAGTTCATGAATAAACAATAAATAAACAAATAAAAAGTTCAAAGGTGACCAAATAGTGATCTGAAGGTGCCTGCTTCAATGGTAATCCGGTGCTTGTGCAAATAATTGTGGAAAAATTGCGCACTCACCAGACGCGCAATTTGAATGCGCATGTAAATATATATCCAGATGTCCTCAGGATAGGCCAGGTGGTGGGGTATCCTCCTTCTGAAGGGTAGGTAGTATGTCAAATGATTACAGGGCTTTAGTGATGATCCAAGACAGCCAGAGTTCCCCGTAAGGGTTGGGTAGGTGGTGCTTCCTGGATATACAGGAGATTCCCTCTCTGGGTACTGGAATGGATCTATGTTCTTGAACGGGCATCTGAAAATTAATACATGTGGACCCTGCTAGTTCCGGTCTTCCAGAATTGTCACATTTGGTCTTTTGTCCTAAATTTATGACAAAATTTGATTGTTTAATTTTTTTTTACTGGCCATGTTTAATAGCAAAAAGTCAAAAATATAATTTTTTCGCAAAATTGTCAGTCTTTTTTTATTTTATAGTGCGAAAAATAAAAACACACAGGTGATCAAATATCTCCAAAAGAAAGCTCAATTTGTGGGAAAAAAAGACGTAAATTTCATTTGGTTGCAGCGTCGCATGACCGCACAATTGTCAGTTAACGTAACGCAGCGCCACAATGCAAAAAATGGCCTGGACAGGAAGGGGGGGGGGGTAAATCCTCAGCAGGGCAAGGGGTTAAGTCCAACTGAAACATAACATTTTATAGGAATCTATTTCTAAACATTTCACTGTGTGAATGTCCCAATCATTAGCACATCCAGCATGACTGTGTCTAATATATTTGTTTCCTATGATCGTGAGCTCCATTTAGTGGCCATATGCAGTATTTCCTGATTTTTTTTTCCTGTTTGTTTTTATTTAATTTTTTTTTCAATTACGTGAGAGATTCAACATTTTATACCCATTTACAGTCCAAGTGCAGTTTGCAAAAAAAAAAAAGAGAGACTATACAATCCTTCCTGTGGAATAAAATGAGAGATTTCTGAACTTCTAAGACTGATGAGCAATTCCACTTAAATTTATTCCAGTGATTTTCCACCCATTTTTGAACCCACCTGAGGCCTTGTTAAAGCACTAGCTCAAAGGACGTTCTAAATATCATTTCATCCTCACAATTGTGCTCAAAAGTTTGCACCCCCCGGCAGAAATTGTGAAATTTAGGCATTGATATTGAAAATATGACTGATCGTGCCAAAAAATGCCTTTTATATAAGGATAGTGGTCATACAAAGCCATTTATTATCACATCGTTGTTTGGCTCCTTTTTAACCCCTTCAAGTCCGGACACTTTCCCCCCCTTCCAGTCCGGACACTTTAACCCCCTTCCAGTCCAGACACTTTCCCCCACCTTCCAGTCCGGACACTTTAACCCCCTTCCAGTCCGGACACTTTCCCCCCCTTCCAGTCCGGACACTTTCCCCCCCTTCCAGTCCGGACACTTTAACCCCCTTCCAGTCCGGACACTTTCCCCCCCTTCCAGTCCGGACACTTTCCCCCCCTTCCAGTCCGGACACTTTAACCCCCTTCCAGTCCGGACACTTTCCCCCCCCCTTCCAGTCCGGACACTTTCACCCCCTTCCAGTCCGGACACTTTCACCCCCTTCCTGTCCGGACACTTTCCCCCCCTTCCAGTCCGGACACTTTCACCCCTTCCAGTCCGGACACTTTCCCCCCCTTCCAGTCCGGACACTTTTCCCCCCTTCCAGTCCGGACACTTTCACCCCCTTCCAGTCCGGACACTTTCACCCCCTTCCAATCCAGACACTTTCACCCCCTTCCAGTCCGGACACTTTCACCCCCTTCCTGTCTGGATACTTTCACCCCCTTCCAGTCCGGACACTTTCACCCCCTTCCTGTGCGGACACTTTCACCCCCTTCCAGTCCGGTCAATTTCACCCCCTTCCTGTCCGGACACTTTCACCCCCTTCCGGCCGGACACTTTCACCCCCTTCCTGTCCGGATACTTTCACCCCCTTCCAGTCCGGACACTTTCACCCCCTTTCCTGTCCGAACACTTTCAACCCCTTCCAATCCAGACACTTTCACCCCCTTCCAGTCCGGACACTTTCACCCCCTTCCTGTCTAGATACTTTCACCCCCTTCCAGTCCGGACACTTTCACCCCCTTCCTGTCCGGATACTTTCACCCCCTTCCAGTCCGGACACTTTCACCCCCTTTCCTGTCCAAACACTTTCAACCCCTTCCAATCCAGACACTTTCACCCCCTTCCAGTCCGGACACTTTCACCCCCTTCCTGTCTGGATACTTTCACCCCCTTCCAGTCCGGACACTTTCACCCCCTTCCAGTCCGGACACTTTCACCCCCTTCCTGTCCGGACACTTTCACCCCCTTCCAGTCCGGACACTTTCACCCCCTTCCTGTCCGGACACTTTCACCCCCTTCCGGTCCGGACACTTTCACCCCCTTCCTGTCTGGACCCTCCCCCCCCTTCCAGTCCGGACACTTTCACCCCCTTCCAATCCAGACACTTTCACCCCCTTCCTGTCCGGACACTTCCCCCCCCTTCCAGTCCGGACACTTTCACCCCCTTCCAGTCTGGACACTTTCACCCCCTTCCAGTTCGGACACTATCACCCCCTTTCCTGTCCGGACACTTTCACCCCCTTCCAGTCCGGACACTTTCACCCCCTTCCAATCCAGACACTTTCACCCCTTTCTTGTCTGGACACTTTCACCCCCTTCCAGTCCGGACACTTTCACCCCCTTCCTGTCTGGACACTTTCACCCCCTTCCAGTCTGGACACTTTCACCCCCTTCCAGTCTGGACACTTTCACCCCCTTCCTGTCCGGACACTTTCACCCCCTTCCTGTCCGCACACTTTCACCCCCTTCCAGTCCGGACACTTTCACCCCCTTCCAATCCAGACACTTTCATCCCCTTCCTGTTCAGGCCATTTTTCAGCTTTCAGTACTGTCGCACTTTGAATGACACTTGCGCGGTCATGCAACACTGTACCCATATGAATTTTTTAGCATTTTTTTGAGACAGATAAAACTTTATTTTGGTGGTATTTATTCACCGCTGGGATTTTTATTTTTTTGCTATATAAATGAAAAAGTCAAAACATTTTGAAAAAAAGTGTTTTTCGTATAAAATTTTGCAAATAAATAATTTTTCTTCATAAATCTTGGCCAAAATGTATTCAGCTATCTTTTTAGTAAAAAAAAATAGCCCAAATTAGTTTATAACCAAAACTTATACATTTTTATTTTATTTTTTTATATTATTACTTATGTTTTTTTTTTTACATACTGTCACCCTAGCAGTACAGTGTCACCATGGTGACACTGTACTACTTGTGGGGGGTGATGAAGATTTTTTTTTTTTACACTGATTGCATTTACACCCATAAAGGCTGTAAAAGCATTCTTGCAGCCATTGAGAAGTACTGTGTGAGCTGTGATTGGTCACAGCTTGTCACATGGTACAAGGCTGTTGTGAATAGCCCTGTACCATGTGACCTCTGTGATCGTTCACAGATTTCACAAGTAGTAAGCAATGATGTCAGAAGTGATACCTTGCTTACTACTCTGCATATAATCACTGATTGGCTAATCAGTGATCACATGATCGGGACCTCACACAGAGATCCCATACAGCGATTGGTGTTCCACTGTGTCCTCCAGACACAGCAGGCACCAGATCGCGGTGCTGCGTGCTCCCAGGGAGCACACACAGTCCAAAATGGCGGGCGCCGTTTATGAACGGCAACCCGCCCCTGCACTGCCCCCGTCTGGCCGTTTGTATACATGGGCTGGACGGGAAGTGGTTAAATCAAAATTATTATTATTATTATTGTACAGGATTTATATAGCGCCAACAGTTTGCTCAGCGCTTTACAATATAAAAGGAGACAATACAGCAACAATATATTTCAGTACAGAAGGAATAGGAGGACTCTGCTCCTGGAGCTTACAATCTAAAGGTAGGCTTCTCTGAGTAAGTGAGATTTCAAAGATTGCCTACAGGCAGACAGGGAGGGGTTTGACCGGACATACTGGGGTAGGAAGCTCCAGAGGATGGGATAGGCTCTGGAGAAGTCCTAGAGGCGAGTGTGGGAGGAGGGGACTAGGGAACTAGAGAACAAGATGTCTTGGGAGGAGCAGAGGAGGCGATTTGGACAATATCTGCAGATTAGGTTGGCGATGTAGCTCGGGGCAGGAATCACCCCAATGGCCCTGATCAAAAGCATACATAACCTGGAATGTTTGGCCTTGGCACAGACACACAATGTGACACATACAGGTTAAAATGGCAACTAAAGGTTAATTACCCACACGGGCTTACTGTCATGAGGCCCCTGTGTCCTTGCCCAAACTCAAAAAAGCCTATGAAAAAGGTACCAGGGGCATCTCATGGGGCCCCTACTGACCCTGGGCCCTCGGGCAGTGCCCGAGTTTCCAAATGATCAGTCCACCCCTCTCCCCAGATCTGTGGCTTTTTTAAATCGCAATTGGTGTCTGTTTAAAATAAGTCGATGTGTTTGTTAGCTCACATGTGGACACACTGAGCAGGATAGATACTGAGCCATGGGGAGCACAAAAGAAGACAAAAGACCTGCGTATTAAGGTAATGGAGGTTTATATAGATGGAAAAGGATATAATAAGATGCCCAAAACCTTGGATATGCCAATATTGCTCAGGTAGAGGAAGAAAAACTGCAGCCAGAAGACTTGTTTGGGATACAGAAAAACCCCACAGGTGACCTAAAGAGATATACAAGCTACTCTGAAAAAATTTGGTGTGTTTTTTTCAAGGAGCACAAAACAAGACTTGAACAAAAAAGAGCTGCATGGTTGAGTTGCCAGAAAGAAGCCTCTACTGTGCCAGTGCCACAAAAAATCCCATTGAGGTGTGTCAAGGTGTTGTTGGACATATTGTATGCTCTCCTTGATGTGTCATTCGGAGAGCATCCTTATTCAATTTCATACGAATATTTGTCATCCATTATCCAATGTGGTGCAATCTGTAAGTGTTTCAGTAACCAGCTTTTTTTCACACGTTTAAAGTGATATTATGAATTGTTCATATTTATCTGATACGTTATTATGTTCTAGATCTGACTTATTATTCCCTGAAAAAGGAAACATGAGTTCCAAAACGCATTGGATTTATCTGGACAATATCACTGTACAAGCTCTTTTGGGTTGCTAGCCCATTTGTCGGTTCATGTAATACAGATTTTCAGGCTTTATGCACATTTATGCACAAGATCACTTATATAAACGTGATCCTGCATTTCAGGGTAGGGGGCGTGCGCGAGGCGCGCAACCTCCCTACCCGCGGCACCGATCGCAGCCGTGGGTGTCAATCACTGGGTCCCAACTGGTGAGTACCCGCTGGAGCCTGGCGATTGCTGGCAAACACTGACAGGGAGGAAGGCTGCATTGTTTTCAATGGTGCTCTCCTCCCTGTCAGTTTGAGCACATCGAAATTTGATTTTTAATTTTTTTTTACTAGACATGGTTTATAGCAAAAAGTCCAAAATATTGTATATTTTTTCTCAAAATTGTAGGTCTTTTTTTTTTATAGCGCACAAAATAAAAAACACACAGGCGATCACAGACCAGCAAAAGAGAGATCAATTTGTGGGGAAAAAGGGCTGTAAATTTGATTTGGGTGCAGCGTTGCATGATTGCGCAATTGCCAGTTAAAGTAAAGCAGTGCCTTAACACAAACCGCTTATGTAATAAATTTGCATTCTCTTTGTCCCCACTCACCCACTCTAGATTATTCTGTAAAGGGCCTACATGATCGGACCGAACCTTTTTACTATTAATATATTTGAAGACTTTTTTGGGGTTGGTCCTGCTATCTTTTGCAATCTGTCATTTGTGTTCAATTTTTGCGGCCTTTATTTCCTATTTGCATATTCTGTTATATTGTTTGTAATGTTTAAACAATTATAGCGTTCCTTCATTTTCATATTTAACAAAAGCTCTTTTCTTACTATCTATAGCTTTTTTAACTTTGGCCGTAAGCCACATAGTTGTGTTCATTGATGCCAATATTCCCTCCCAGTCTTGGAGAGCAGCTCTCAGCCTTGGAAAATTAGCTCTCTTAAAATTGAGCGTTTTTGTTTTTCCCGTATGTGCTTGCTGTTTACAGCTATCAATAAATGAAATCATGTTATGGTCACTGCTACCCAGATGCTCTTTTATATGAACATTAGTAATAAGCTCTGCATGGTTTGAGATTACCAGGTCCAGCAGAACATCATTCCTAGTTGGAGCCTCTATGAACTGTACCATAAAATTATCCTGTAGTAGGTTTAAACATTTTTGCTCTTTAACTGTTCCTGCAGTACCATTACTCCAGTCAATTTTCGGGTAGTTATTATCACTGTCCCAGCTCTTGCAGCCTTTTCGATCTGTGCAAGGAGCTGAGTCTCCACTTCCTCATTAACACTGGGAGGCCTATAACAAACTCCAATGATTACCTTTGTAGTACGCACCCCCATGTGCAGTTCCACCCATAATGCTTCAGCATCATCACACTCTCCACCAACTAGGTTCTCTTTCACACTCGCTCTGAGATCACTTCTCACATAGAGAGAGACACCACCACCTTTCCTATTTCCCCCATCTCTCCGAAAGAGAACATAGCCAGGAATATTAATGGCCCAGTCATGTGAAGAATGAAGCCAAGATTCAGCAATACCAATTAAATCATAATTCTCTTCATGCACCAAAGCTTCCAACTCACCTATTTTGCTTGGCAGACTTCTGGCATTGGTGAACAAACACTTTAATCCATTGACACCTTGTTCACACGTATTTTGCATATTTTTTATTTTCATACAAATGGTACCAATTCCACTGGTTGTTTGTAACATGGGAACCTTCTTATCATCTGCCATAGCCTTCCCCCATCTTTCCCCATTCCACCAATAAGTACTGACTCCTGTCTGATCTAACTACCCCTTTATAATCTAATTCTCCCTCCCCCCATCGATCCTAGTTTAAATACTCCTCCAGCCTTCCCATAAACCTCTCCCCCAGCACAGCAGACCCCCTTCCATTTAGGTGCAAACCATCTCTAGCATATAGGCTGCACCCCAATGAAAAGTCGGCCCAGTGCTATTGAAACCCAAATCCTTCCCTCTTACACCAGGTCTTCAGCCATGCATTGAGTTATCTAATCTCCCCCTGTCTTTCCTAGGTTGTGCACGTTCAGAGAATATCACCTTGGACCGGAGCGGGGTCACCTGGTGGTCTGTCCACAGGAAATGTTGTGTTCAGTGGACTGCTTTTTTTCATGTGGGTCAGTGTTCATCATGATTGATGTTGGATCTAGTTCAAAAGACATTTATTTTGTGGGGTTTTTTTAAGATTCCAATAAGTCACCTCCTGCACCCCCACAACCACCACCCAGGTTTGTGTGGAAGAAGCCTTTGTCCTCATCAGCACAAGGACAGGGTCTTCCCAATGCTTAGAGCATGTGGCCTGGTATGGTTGAGAAGAAGGAGGGAGACCTCACTCATCTCCCCCCTTTCCTGGCCTGCTGGGCTGCATGCTCAGCTAAGGGTTTGGTATTGATTTTGGTGGGGACCCCATGCCAATTTTTTTTTTAATTGGTGTGTTGTTCCTCTAAAATCTATACCAGACCTAAAGGTCTAGCATGGGTTTTGGGGGACACCCCACACTATTGTTAAAAACAGTTTGGCATGGGGTTTACCCAAAATCTATACCAGACCTAAAGGCTTTTTTCTATTAATATTTTTTAATGTCGGCATTGTTTGCTTACATTCTGTTGGCGGGAAATAATGCTGACAACAGCTGAGTTGTAGTTGTTAAGGACGCAGTGGCCGGCAAGCCTCCCTATCCTTAATAACCAGCTATTCCTCACAATGAATTTGGATTGGATTCGAATCCTTCCAATAAAAACAAGTATATGAATGTATAGGATACAAAATTAATCCTGAAAACAAATATGTTCAACGGAAAAAGAATATGACAGAACAAAATTTTCCAATTAACGAATGTATCCGAAATGAAACAAAACAGAAATTTCCGGTGTGTCTATTAGAAACTACTGAACAAGAAATTTATTCCACTGATGAACTGCTTCATTCAACAAAATGATTCACTTTGCAATGCCTCTTAGGCCTTCAAAACTTCTAGGAGCATGGAACATTTAAACGTTACACAGAATAATACAGAATATGCAAAAAGGAAATAAAGACCGCAAAAATTGAAAACGAACGACAGATTGCAAACGTTAGCAGGACTAACCCCAAAAAAGTCTTCAAATATATTAATAGTAAAAAGGTTCGGTCCGATCATGTAGGCCCTTTACAATATAATCTAGAGTGGGTGACTGGGGACTAAGAGAAGGCAAATTTATAAAAATACCTTCTTCAGCTCTGTGTATACAAAGGAGCATGGGGGGGCTCTTGTCCATAATGGGCATGGTATTGACACAGCTCCAGATGATCCACATTGGCTCACAATTTATATGATCCAAAAATATTTAGACAGAATAAAGGTGAATAAAGCACCTGGTCCGGATGTCATACACCCACGGGGCCTTAATGAATTTAGCTCTGTCATTTCAAAGCCATTGTTTCTCATTTTTAAGGGCTTTTTAATGACTGGCGTAGTACCACTGGATTGGCGTAAGGCCAATGTGGTGCCAATACTTAAAAAGGGGTCAAATATTTACCAAGTAATTATAGACCTGTTAGTGTAACTTCTATAGTTGGGAAGATACTGGAGAGTTTAATAAAAGACCACATAGATGAGTTCTTGCTGGAAAATAATATTTTAAGCAACAGACAGCATGGATTCATGAAAGACAGAAGTTGTCAAACAAATCTGATTTCTTGTTATGAGGAGGTAAGTAAAACCTTGGACAGAGGGGTGGTGGTGGACGTGGTATACTTGGACAGAGGGATGGCTGTGGATGTGGTATACTTGGACAGAGGGGTGGCAGTGGACATGGTATACTTGTACAGAGGGGTGGCTGTGAACGTGGTACACCTGGCCAAAGGGGTGGCTGGGGACGTGGTATACTTGGACAGAGGGGTGGCGGTGGACATGGTATACTTGGACAGAGGGATGGCTGTGGATGTGGTATACTTGCTATACTTGGACAGAGGGGTGGCTGTGGACGTGGTATACTTGGACAGAGGGATGGCTGTGGATGTGGTATACTTGGACAAAGGGGTGGCGGTGGATGTGGTATACTTGGACAGAAGGATGGCTGTGGATGTAGTATACTTGGACAGAGGGGTGGTGGTGGACGTGGTATACTTGGACAAAGGGGTGGCGGTGGACGTGGTATACTTGGACAAAGGGGTGGCGGTGGACGTGGTATACTTGGACAGAAGGTTGGTGGTGGATGTGGTATACTCGGACAGAGGGGTGGTGGTGGACGTGGTATACTTGGACAGAGGGGTGGTGGTGGACGTGGTATACTTGGACAGAGGGATGGCTGTGGATGTGGTATACTTGGACAAAGGGGTGGCGGTGGATGTGGTATACTTGGACAGAAGGATGGCTGTGGATGTAGTATACTTGGACAGAGGGGTGGCGGTGGATGTGGTATACTTGGACAAAGGGGTGGCAGTGGACGTGGTATACTTGGACAAAGGGGTGGTGGTGGACGTGGTATACTTGGACAGAGGGGTGGTGGTGGACATGGTATACTTGGACAGAGGGGTGGTGGTGGACGTGGTATACTTGGACAGAGGGGTGGTGGTGGACGTGGTATACTTGGACAGAGGGATGGCTGTGGATGTGGTATACTTGGACAAAGGGTTGGCGGTGGACGTGGTATACTTGGACAGAGGGATGGCTGTGGATGTAGTATACTTGGACAGAGGGGTGGCGGTGGACGTGGTATACTTGGACAAAGGGGTGGCGGTGGACGTGGTATACTTGGACAGAGGGGTGGCGGTAGACGTGGTATACTTGGACAAAGGGGTGGCGGTGGACGTGGTATACTTGGACAGAGGGGTGGTGGTGGACGTGGTATACTTGGACAGAGGGGTGGCGGTGGACGTGGTATACTTGGACAGAGGGGTGACGGTGGACGTGGTATACTTGGACAGAGGGGTGGCAGTGGACGTGGTATACTTGGACAGAGGGGTGACGGTGGACGTGGTATACTTGGACAGAGGGGTGGCGGTGGATGTGGTATACTTGGATTTTGCAAAAGCGTTTGACACAGTTCCCCACACATGGCTAATGTGTAAGGTAAAGTCTACAGGATGGAAAAATCTGTATGTAAATTGAGAGAAAACTGGCTAAAAGATCGTATTCAGAGAGTAGTGGTTAATGATTCATACTCTGAATGGTCTAGGGGTGTCAGTGGTGTACCCCAAGGTTCAGTGTTGGGACCCTTACTTTTTAATATATTTATAAACAATATAGAGTCTGGGATTATAAATCCCATTTCAGTCTTTGCAGATGACACCAAGCTGTGCCGTGGAATAACGTCCTTACAGGATGTCTCCAACTTACAAGCCGACTTCAATGCTCTGTGTAATTGAGGGACTATGGGGCCAATGAGGTTTAATGTTGATAAATGTAAGGTTCTGCACTTGGGGGCTAAGAATATGCATGCATTATACATACTAGGGTGGGGGGTACAACTGGGGGGGTCAATGGGGGAGAAGGATCTGGGGGGGTCAATGGTGGAGAAGGATCTGGGGGGGTCAATGGTGGAGAAGGATCTGGGAGTTCTGGTAGATCACAAGCTTAATAATGGCATGCAATGCCAAGCTGCGGGTTCTAAAGCGAGCAAAATCCTCTCTTGTATTAGGAGAGGTATAGACTCCAGAGAGAGATATAATTTCCCCCGGTACAAATAATTAGTAAGACCTCATCTGGAATATGCAGTTCAGTTTTGGGCACCAATTCACAAAAAGAACATTGGGGAACTGGAGAAAGTACAGAGAAGGGCAACCAAACTGATAAGAGGCATGGAGGAGATCAGCTATGAGGAAAGATTTGAGGAACTGAATTTACTCTCTCTTGAGAAGAGGAGATTAAGGGGGATATGATCTCCATGTATAATACATAAGGGGGGATATGATCTCCATGTATAATACATAAGGGGGATATGATCTCCATGTATAATACATAAGGGGGGATATGATCTCCATGTATAATACATAAGGGGGGATATGATCACCATGTATAATACATAAGGGGGGATATGATCTCCATGTATAATACATAAGGGGGGATATGATCTCCATGTATAATACATAAGGGGGGATATGACCACCATATATAATACATAAGGGGGGATATGATCTCCATGTATAATACATAAGGGGGGGATATGATCACCATGTATAACACATAAGGGGGATATGATCTCCATGTATAATACATAAGGGGGGGATATGATCACCATGTATAATACATAAGGGGGATATGATCTCCATGTATAATACATAAGGGGGATATGATCTCCATGTATAATACATAAGGGGGGATATGATCTCCATGTATAATACATAAGGGGGGATATGATCTCCATGTATATTACATAAGGGGGATATAATCACCATGTATAATACATAAGGGGGGATATGATCTCCATGTATAATACATAAGGGGGATATGATCACCATGTATAATACATAAGGGGGGATATGATCTCCATGTATAATACATAAGGGGGGATATGATCTCCATGTATAATACATAAGGGGGATATAATATCCATGTATAATACATAAGGGGGATATGATCACTGTGTATAAATACATAAGGGGGGGATATGAACTCCATGTATAATACATAAGGGGGGATATGATCTCCATATATAATACATAAGGGAGGATGTGATCTCCATGTATAATACATAAGGGGGGTATGATCTCCATGTATAATACATAAGGGGGATATGATCTCCATGTATAATACATAAGGGGGGGATATGATCTCCATGTATAATACATAAGGGGGGATATGATCTCCATGTATAATACATAAGGGGGGATATGATCACCATGTATAATACATAAGGGGGGGATATGATCACCATGTATAATACATAAGGGGGGATATGATCTCCATGTATAATACATAAGGGGGGATATGATCACCATGTATAATACATAAGGGGGGGTATGATCTCCATGTCCAATACATAAGGGGGATATGACCTCCATGTATAATACATAAGGGGGGATATGATCTCCATGTATAATACATAGGGGGGGATATGATCTCCATGTATAATACATAAGGGGGGATATGATCTCCATGCATAATACATAAGGGAGGATATGATCTCCATGTATAATACATAAGGGGGGATATGATCTCCATGTATAATACATAAGGGGGGATATGATCTCCATGTATAATACATAAGGGGGGATATGATCTCCATGTATAATACATAAGGGGGGATATGATCTCCATGTATAATACATAAGGGGGATATGATCCCATGTATAATACATAAGGGGGGTATGATCTCCATGTATAACACATAAGGGGATATGACCACCGTGTATAATACATAAGGGGGGGGGATATGATCTCCATGTATAATACATAAGGGGGGATATGATCTCCATGTATAATACATAAGGGGGGATATGATCTCCATGTATAATACATAAGGGGGATATGATCTCCATGTATAATACATAAGGGAGGATATGATCTCCATGTATAATACATAAGGGGGGATATGATCTCCATGTATAATACATAAGGGGGGATATGATCTCCATGTATAATATATAAGGGGGGGATATGATCTCCATGTATAATACATAAGGGGGGATATGATCTCCATGTATAATACATAAGGGGGGGGGGATATGATCTCCATGTATAATACATAAGGGGGGATATGATCTCCATGTATAATATATAAGGGGGGGATATGATCTCCATGTATAATACATAAGGGGGGATATGATCTCCATGTATAATACATAAGGGGGGATATGATCTCCATGTATAATACATAAGGGGGGATATGATCTCCATGTATAATACATAAGGGGGGATATGATCTCCATGTATAATACATAAGGGGGGATATGATCACCATGTATAATACATAAGGGGGGATATGATCTCCATGTATAATACATAAGTGGGGATATGATCTCCATGTATAATACATAAGGGGGGATATGATCTCCATGTATAATACATAAGGGGGGATATGATCTCCATGTATAATACATAAGGGGGGGATATGATCACCATGTATAATACATAAGGGGGGATATGATCTCCATGTATAATACATAAGGGGAGATATGATCTCCATGTATAATACATAAGGGGGGTATGATCTCCATGTATAATACATAAGGGGGGATATGATCTCCATGTATAATACATAAGGGGGATATGATCTCCATGTATAATACATAAGGGGGGATATGATCTCCATGTATAATACATAAGGGGGGGATATGATCTCCATGTATAATACATAAGGGGTGATATGATCTCCATGTATAATACATAAGGGGGGATATGATCTCCATGTATAATACATAAGGGGAGATATGATCTCCATATATAATACATAAGGGAGGATATGATCTCCATGTATAATACATAAGGGGGATATGATCACCATGTATAATACATAAGGGGGGATATGATCTCCATGTATAATACATAAGGGGGGATATGATCTCCATGTATAATACATAAGGGGGGATATGATCTCCATGTATAATACATAAGGGGGATATGATCTCCATGTATAATACATAAGGGGGGATATGATCGCTATGTATATTACATAAGGGGGGATATGATCTCCATGTATAATACATAAGGGGGGGATATGATCTCCATGTATAATACATAAGGGGGGATATGATCTCCATGTATAATACATAAGGGGGGATATGATCTCCATGTATAATACATAAGGGGGGATATGATCTCCATGTATAATACATAAGGGGGGATATGATCTCCATGTATAATACATAAGGGGGGATATGATCTCCATGTATAATACATAAGGGGGGATATGATCTCCATGTATAATACATAAGGGGGGATATGATCTCCATGTATAATACATAAGGGGGGATATGATCTCCATGTATAATACATAAGGGGGGATATGATCACCATGTATAATACATAAGGGGGGATATGATCTCCATGTATAATACATAAGGGGGGATATGATCTCCATGTATAATACATAAGGGGGGATATGATCTCCATGTATAATACATAAGGGGTGATATGATCTCCATGTATAATACATAAGGGGGGATATGATCTCCATGTATAATACATAAGGGGGGATATGATCTCCATGTATAATACATAAGGGGGGATATGATCACCATGTATAATACATAAGGGGGGATATGATCTCCATGTATAATACATAAGGGGGGATATGATCTCCATGTATAATACATAAGGGGGGATATGATCTCCATGTATAATACATAAGGGGTGATATGATCTCCATGTATAATACATAAGGGGGGATATGATCTCCATGTATAATACATAAGGGGGGATATGATCTCCATGTATAATACATAAGGGGGGATATGATCACCATGTATAATACATAAGGGGGGATATGATCTCCATGTATAATACATAAGGGGGGATATGATCTCCATGTATAATACATAAGGGGGGATATGATCTCCATGTATAATACATAAGGGGTGATATGATCTCCATGTATAATACATAAGGGGGGGATATGATCTCCATGTATAATACATAAGGGGGGATATGATCTCCATGTATAATACATAAGGGGGGATATGATCTCCATGTATAATACATAAGGGGGGATATGATCACCATGTATAATACATAAGGGGGGATATGATCTCCATGTATAATACATAAGGGGGGATATGATCTCCATGTATAATACATAAGGGGGGATATGATCTCCATGTATAATACATAAGGGGTGATATGATCTCCATGTATAATACATAAGGGGGGATATGATCTCCATGTATAATACATAAGGGGGGGATATGATCTCCATGTATAATACATAAGGGGAGATATGATCTCCATATATAATACATAAGGGAGGATATGATCTCCATGTATAATACATAAGGGGGATATGATCACCATGTATAATACATAAGGGGGGATATGATCTCCATGTATAATACATAAGGGGGATATGATCTCCATGTATAATACATAAGGGGGGATATGATCTCCATGTATAATACATAAGGGGGGATATGATCTCCATGTATAATACATAAGGGGGATATGATCTCCATGTATAATACATAAGGGGGGATATGATCGCTATGTATATTACATAAGGGGGGATATGATCTCCATGTATAATACATAAGGGGGGGATATGATCTCCATGTATAATACATAAGGGGGGATATGATCTCCATGTATAATACATAAGGGGGGATATGATCTCCATGTATAATACATAAGGGGGGATATGATCTCCATGTATAATACATAAGGGGGGATATGATCTCCATGTATAATACATAAGGGGGGATATGATCTCCATGTATAATACATAAGGGGGGATATGATCTCCATGTATAATACATAAGGGGGGATATGATCTCCATGTATAATACATAAGGGGGGATATGATCTCCATGTATAATACATAAGGGGGGATATGATCTCCATGTATAATACATAAGGGGGGATATGATCTCCATGTATAATACATAAGGGGGGATATGATCTCCATGTATAATACATAAGGGGGGATATGATCTCCATGTATAATACATAAGGGGGGATATGATCTCCATGTATAATACATAAGGGGGGATATGATCACCATGTATAATACATAAGGGGGGATATGATCTCCATGTATAATACATAAGGGGGGATATGATCTCCATGTATAATACATAAGGGGGGATATGATCTCCATGTATAATACATAAGGGGTGATATGATCTCCATGTATAATACATAAGGGGGGATATGATCTCCATGTATAATACATAAGGGGGGATATGATCTCCATGTATAATACATAAGGGGGGATATGATCACCATGTATAATACATAAGGGGGGATATGATCTCCATGTATAATACATAAGGGGGGATATGATCTCCATGTATAATACATAAGGGGGGATATGATCTCCATGTATAATACATAAGGGGTGATATGATCTCCATGTATAATACATAAGGGGGGATATGATCTCCATGTATAATACATAAGGGGGGATATGATCTCCATGTATAATACATAAGGGGGGATATGATCACCATGTATAATACATAAGGGGGGATATGATCTCCATGTATAATACATAAGGGGGGATATGATCTCCATGTATAATACATAAGGGGGGATATGATCTCCATGTATAATACATAAGGGGTGATATGATCTCCATGTATAATACATAAGGGGGGGATATGATCTCCATGTATAATACATAAGGGGGGATATGATCTCCATGTATAATACATAAGGGGGGATATGATCTCCATGTATAATACATAAGGGGGGATATGATCACCATGTATAATACATAAGGGGGGATATGATCTCCATGTATAATACATAAGGGGGGATATGATCTCCATGTATAATACATAAGGGGGGATATGATCTCCATGTATAATACATAAGGGGTGATATGATCTCCATGTATAATACATAAGGGGGGATATGATCTCCATGTATAATACATAAGGGGGGGATATGATCTCCATGTATAATACATAAGGGGGGATATGATCTCCATATATAATACATAAGGGAGGATATGATCTCCATGTATAATACATAAGGGGGATATGATCACCATGTATAATACATAAGGGGGGATATGATCTCCATGTATAATACATAAGGGGGATATGATCTCCATGTATAATACATAAGGGGGGATATGATCTCCATGTATAATACATAAGGGGGGATATGATCTCCATGTATAATACATAAGGGGGATATGATCTCCATGTATAATACATAAGGGGGGATATGATCGCTATGTATATTACATAAGGGGGGATATGATCTCCATGTATAATACATAAGGGGGGGATATGATCTCCATGTATAATACATAAGGGGGGATATGATCTCCATGTATAATACATAAGGGGGGATATGATCTCCATGTATAATACATAAGGGGGGATATGATCTCCATGTATAATACATAAGGGGGGATATGATCTCCATGTATAATACATAAGGGGGGATATGATCTCCATGTATAATACATAAGGGGGATATGATCTCCATGTATAATACATAAGGGGGGATATGATCTCCATGTATAATACATAAGGGGGGATATGATCTCCATGTATAATACATAAGGGGGGATATGATCTCCATGTATAATACATAAGGGGGGATATGATCTCCATGTATAAATACATGAGTGGTTCATATAGTGAACTCGGTGTAGAGTTATTCCCCCTGAGGTCATCACAGAGGACAAGGGGGCACTCTTCACATCTGGAGGAAAAGAAATGTAATCTCCAAACACGGAAAGGTTTCTTCACAGTGAGAGCTGTGAAAATGTGGAATAGACTCCCTCAAGAGTTGGTTGTGGTCAGTTCAGTGGATTGCTGTAGGAAAGTCCTGGATTCTTTCTTGGATACACAGAATATAACTGGATATAACATTTATAGGTAAAGTTGATCCAGGGAATATCCGATTACCTCTCGGGGGACCAGGAAGGAATTTTTTCCCCTGCAGGAGCAAATTGGATCGTGCTTTGCTGGGTTTTTTGCCTTCCTCTGGATCAACTGTGGGTGTAGGATTATAACTTTTTTTTCTTTCTTTTTTTAATGGTTGAACTGGATAGACTTTTGTCTTTTTTCAGCCAGACTAACTATGTAAATATGTAACAAATGGTTAAACTATCTTATACATTGTGAAATCAAACTTTGTAACAGCAGTAATGCTTTCAAGGTGTTTCTTAGAGCACCAGAAGTTGGATACCTACAGGTTCTAAGAAATCTGACCCTGACAAAACTATACAATACACCATGACAGCATTTCATATGTCTGATATGTGCCTGCTGTACCATGTACTTGTATGGAAACATATCATGTTCTCTTTGTATTGCTTCCTTTATGTGAAATCCCTGGTTCCTGCTAGTCCCTCTGCTTTCCCCTTTTAAAAACTGACCACACTAGGCATGGGAGCACAGTGTGGTCAGTTGTCTAGTTGTGCCTGCTCTCCTCCAATGACCAGACTTGTCCTGACACCTCACCTCCCACAGCCATTCATTCCTATTTTGAACTGAATAGGTTATTTTACAAGGTGAGGGTTTACATACACTTTAATTCCAGCCAGGTATGAAAGACAAAAATCAATGCAGTTTCATAATAGTTAATACATTTTTTTTTTCACGTAAGCAGTGTAAGCACCAGAATCTGACCTGTTATCAAGAAGTCCACATACAGCAGGGCTGGTGAGTGAGATGAAGAAGCAGCACAAGCAGCCAATCTATTCATGAGCAGGCAAGCATCATGCTGATAGAAGAGAAAGCAAAGCGACCAGGAGGTGAGCTGATCACAGTACTGTAATGTCCTGTCACAGGCTGAGGGTGGATCTATGGCACCCTGGGCTCAGAGGAAATGAAGCTGACTGTCATACTGAGGCCATCTAGTGGCTGAAATGAAGTACTGTAGGCCACAGCTCTTGATTGAAGGTTAATATTACAACAGAAGCAGCTTTTTAATTGTATATGTTAATGGACTATTTATTTTTTATCCTGTTTTTTTTCTTTTTTTTTTTGGTCTGGAGTTCTGCTTAATAAATATAGAATTTTCAGATATGTTAACCACCAGTGCCATAAAACATGACATTATTTCTTAGAAGGATAATGTCTCTTTACAGGACACGTTCTGTCCTGATTCATGTGCTGTGGCGGTTAGATAAAACCTTTGCTTTTTTTTTTCTGGAATTTACGATAAGGGAAAACAAATCCTGGAGACAGTTGCTGCTGACAAGGTGAAATGGGGCATGAATGTAAGTGTAAACAATATGGGAAGGTTGTTGAAAGGCTTGTTAGAAAATGACATGTTTGAACTTAGCTGGACACTTAAAAGGCAAAGTTCCATTTGGAAGCCACACTTGCTGAGATCCTGTTACCAGGCTAAAGTTAAGTGAGAGCTCCGGGTAGGAAAAAAATGGCCAGTAAACATATGAGGCCATGGTATGTGATGGTATGTGAAGGTATATGATGGTATGTGATGATATGTGATGGCATGTGATGGTATGTGATGGTATGTGATGGTATGTGACGGTATGTGACGGTATGTGATGGTATGTGATGGTATGTGATGGTATGTGACGGTATGTGACGGTATGTGACGGCATGTGACGGTATGTGACGGTATGTGACGGCATGTGACGGCATGTGATGATATGTGATGGTATGTGACGGTATGTGACGGTATGTGACGGTATGTGACGGTATGTGATGGTATGTGATGGCATGTGACGGCATGTGACGGCATGTGACGGCATGTGACGGTATGTGACGGTATGTGACGGTATGTGACGGCATGTGACGGCATGTGACGGCATGTGACGGCATGTGCCGGAATGTGACGGTATGTGACGGTATGTGACGGTATGTGACGGAATGTGACGGTATGTGACGGTATGTGACGGAATCTGACGGTATGTGACGGTATGTGACGGTATGTGACGATATGTGATGATATGTGATGGTATGTGATGATATGTGATGGTATGTGACATGTGTTCATAGTCATATTTTATTCATTTCACCTCCCTAGTGGTCTGATTATGTCCATATTTCTGTGCTCAAAGCGGTACATTTTTTTGCATTGAAATATGTCGTTTTTTTTTTTTGTAGGCCTGTAATTCTTAGGAATAACTCACTGAAATCTGTCTGAACAAGAGTCTAGTAACCATCCCGGGTAGGATAAAGTTTGAAACACGAAATCATAAATTATAATTTAATAAATAATCATAAACAATAATAATATAATAATTATACATTTATTTCAATATTATAATCAAACCAAAAACACTGAAATGTGAAATATAGCGCCAAGTTCGCACATCGCTGAGCAAAGTCGCAGAATCGTTTTCAGTGTCTGATGAGGAATTTCCCCCACGAATCATTATCACTCAATTCTGCAAGTGATTTACTATCGCTGTTCTCTAGCCGGTCTAAAACCGCTTTTGACCTAAAGGGACGCTTTTTGGACACCATGGACGTTTCTCAGTTTCCAGGCAGAAAGAACAGTAAAAATTCAGGCAGGGCGCCGGACAAAGCACTCGGGACAAAATGTATGTGAAATGGTTGGATACAGGAATGTTATACTATGTGATTTTAGTGAATTTAGTGAATGTCACTTTTTGTCATTTTTAAATTTCCCGCCGTTCCGTCCCCCGTACGTCCCGACGCTCTCAAGGAACGGAACCCGGAAGACGGATGCCGGCATCGAATACCGCCAGGGAGGCTACTAAAATCATCCATAATTTGGAAATACTGCACTATGGGCACTATTTTCTGCTCCGTACCAAGCACTTAATTCCCCAGGATTCCAGGTGACCATCCCAGGGCCCAGAGGAGAGAGATCTATTGCTGACCCCCACCACAGCCTATCCATTAAGGGGACCTCTAGAGGCGACATCCCACTGTCCACACCCAAGGAGGAGTTTACCCATCCCAGGCTGCATCCTTCCTAGGACAGAGGGGACCTCTGGTGTATATGATGTGATTACTGCGCATTTAACTTGCGCATCTGGTGAGGGCGCAATTTTACCATTTTTCCTGCACGTCACCGGATTATATGCTCCACTGGGATTATTAGAGTCATCAATCCTGATATATCTACACTGGGCATTTATTTCCAGTTTTGATTGCATATCGTGATTGGACCAGGGGTGGACTGACAACTCATGGGGCCCCCGGGCAATAGGGGATCATGGGGCTCTGGTGTTCTCGCCCACACACAGAAAAGCCTTGAAAAAGACAATGAAAGGTACCAGGGGTAACTGACCTACTGACCCCGGGCCCTCGGGCAGTGCCCGAGTGCTCAAATGGTCAGTCCTCCCCTGGATTGTACATTATACATACTAAGTGTCCTTTAGCCTCAGGCGTTTATATTCATTTATACTTTTGATATCATTTTAGTCCATATATTTAATTCTCTTAGCAATTATTTTACAGGGTAGGTTGCCAGGTCTTTCCCCAACCCCTACCATGCAGGAGATCCCACATGGCCACGGATAAAACTAGGACAATTTAGACAGGAGCCAATTAACCTACCAGCATGTCTTTGGAGTGTGGGAGGAATCTGGAGTACCCAGAGGAAACCCACGCAAGCACAGTGAGAACATGCAAACTCCATATATATATATATATATATATATATATATATATATATATGGAGCCAGCCAGTACAGGGCTGTATTACGTATTTATAACACATTAGATCCTAATTATCAATCCCAGAGCATAATTTCTTGTCTTTGCTGTTCATTCAATGCAAACATAACGTGCACAAAATGTTATAAAACTCTAAAAAAACAACAAATTATATGTGACATCAAATAATAGTGCCCAAATTAAACACCATAAATGATAAGTCCCGTAAAAAAAATAATGAAAAATTAATAAAAATATCAAAAAGATCTTCCACAATGTGAGTCCTCTTTAGTGTAATTCCCAGTGAAAAATATATTAAAGCATGTGCTGTGCCCGTCATACACCCCCTCTCAGGTGTGCAGAGGGAGAGATCTTTTTGGACTTTTTTATATTTTTATTAATTATTCATTATTTTTTTCACGTGTCCAATTCTTGTTGCTGCCACTAGAGACTGAACCTTTAGGATCTACCTACATTTATATTAGGAAATACTTACTTATAGCTGACTGCAGGCCTTGTTGACTGCCTTCAAGTGCACCAACAGATACTGTGTCCCAACATTTAGCCAGCTGAAGAGTCAGGACTAAAGACTGCCCTTACAGTTGATACCCAGAGACCTTTGTCCCAGAGAACTCTCAGGAGACATTATGCTATACCCTGTTGTTTGTTCTGCCTTCATTAGAGTACAGAACCTCTCCATGTGCAGATGAGGAAAGAAGGTGGTGTCCTGTAGAGCCGTAATGAGGACCTGGGCACTGGAGTCACCACAGGCAACCCAGAGTGAGCCAGCATGTCGCTGGGTCTGGTGAGAGGGTTTTGTTGTCAATTCTTGTTGCTGCCACTAGAGACTGAACCCTTAGGAACTACATACATTTATAGTAGGAAATACTTACTTATAGCTGACTGCAGGCCTTGTCGACTGCTTTCAAGTGCGCCAACAGTTACTGTGCCCCAACATTTAGCCGGCTGAAGAGTCGGGACTAAAGACTGCCCTTACAGTTGATACCCAGAGACCTTTGTCTCCAGAGACCTCTCAGGAGACATTTTGTTATGCCCTGTTGTTTGTTCTGCCTTCATTAGACTACATAACCCCTCCATGTGCAGTTGAGGAGACAAGACTGTGTCCTGTAGAGCAGCAATGAGGATCTGGGCAGCAGGGATGGGCTCAGCTCAAGGTGGGTTCAGTGAATGCTACAGAATTTTGGGTGGTGAATCCATACCCCATTAAAGCCAATGTTTACCATCCATTCTGGCCATTTTCTAGGTCAACAGGCAAGGGATTACCATGCAAATGACATGGGGGCTAGGCACTGCCCTAGGAAACGTATCAAAAATAATGTTTATTTTAATAATTTCCAAAGTTCCATTTGGCAGAGAGCAATTTGAATAAATATACAAAATTAGTGTAGAGCAAGCTATATTATATTATTCATAAGTACTATAAAATGTACTATAACATGTCCATATGATAAACATAATGTGCATAATTAGTGCCGTCAATAGCCACTGTGTCTGGCAGGCAGAGGAGTCCCTAGGGTTGGTGTCACCCGTTACGGTAACACTTGGTGACACCCCCTCCGACGATCCCCGCAGAATGGATGGGATCTGCGGATTGAGCATAATGGATTGGACCCCGATCCATTATGCTCAATCCGCAGATCCTATCCATCCTGCGGGGATTGTTGACTTTCTTTACAACTTACCTTTTCTTGGAGCAGGTCTGGAGTAGCGGCAAGATGTGTCTCCCATGTAGATATGTCCCCCCTGAAGCAACTGCGCATGTCCCGATTGAAACATGGGAGACACATCTTGCCGCTACTTCGGTGTCACCCCAGATCCATCCTGCGGGGATCGTTGGCTTGCTTTACAACTTACCTTTTCGTAGAGCGGTCGGTGTCACCCCGTGCGGACCGCACCCCCCGCACGCCACACTCACAACACAAAAGCACAGTCAGTGATATCAATAGCACTCTAATACAAACACACGGCTTTCTACCAGTCTCCACCATACAGCACTCCCCATTCAATATGGCTGCGGAATGACGTCACAGATGTGGATTTACATCCACAGGCAGGACTTCCTCAGTAGCAATTTGAATAACATTTGAAGTGAAACATTAAAAAATGCTAAATTCCTTTAAATAACATGTCATGGGGGGGGGGGGGTCAGGGGCTTTCACCTGCATGTGAAGTGGTGCATCATTCTGTCATATACAACCTACTACAACAACATAGAAACAAATTTTAAATTGTTGGCAAAATAAGTAAAAAATACAGTAAATATGAATGTTTCATATAATCCTAGTACAGCACCAGACACTTTTAGCATCTTCCTCTGTAGCTGCATACATAGCAAACAGGTCAAACATATGAGTAAAAAAATACAGACCTGTGTGTAAAACTCCAAAAGACTAGAAGATCAGAACATTAGAAGATGCTGTTTCTCATACGCGTTTCGTGGAGTGTGCTTCATCGGGAGATCCTTTGGTGCTGATGGTAAGAGAGGTGTAAAACATTTACCTGTATTGATATAATACAATATATGAGATTTTATTGTTTGGTTTAGTGTTTGAGTTTGGTAGCACCTAAAAAAAAAAACAATTTTGCTTGCTTATAATACCCATTCATGTCTATTTTTTATGTAATTGTTGGCAATTTACAGCTTCAGCTACTTTACTTTTGCCTGTAAATGAACAACCGGGATTCCTTTCTTATCTAGGATAAGGGTCTGGTATAGATTTTTTTTGGGGGCTCTACAAAAATTTAAATTGGGTCCCCCCAATTTGAGTACTGCTTGGACCTTGAAGAAGGGGACATACCCCGAAAGCTTGTCCTCAAAATTGTTTGTTAGTGCAAATAAAAAAAGTATCACGGACAGTACTCAATTGTTTGCACTAACATGGTTACAATCACCTCAAGCAAAATTGGGTCCCCCATAATTCCGACTAGAGCCTTCTGGTCTGCTAGCAGTTTGAAGGGGGATCCATGCAAAAAAATAAAAATAGCCAGGGTCTCCCCTTCAAATTCCACACCCGAATCCACCAGGCATAATTTACCACTTACTCATTCCCATGAGGGTAGTTTCTGGGTGCCCCCTTAATAGAAATCCATGAGTACAACCTTGTCTATAAGAATTACTAGAGTACATTGTAGACAGCATCTGTATTTTAAGGTCATGGAAGAATGTGTGCGATTTACATTCTACGGCCCCATGTGCCCATGTGCATGAGGTCAAAATCCGATCTCTGCGAAATACAGTGTAGTTTATGCAAGTAGCGGTTGTGGTATTGGGATGATTATACCTATGTGATAGATGTTTCCATGTGAGCTCAGTCCGCTTCGGAGTTCTGTTTCAGGGCTTGCTGGCCAACTTTTATTAAACAAAACAAAACGCTCACAAAGACATAATTTGCCCATACACACAGGGGCGGACTGACAACTCATGGAGCCCTCGGGCAATAGGGGATCATGGATCCCCCGTGTCCTTACCCAAACTCAAAAAAGCCTATGAAAAAAGTACCAGGGGCATCTCATGGGGCCCCCTATTGACCCCGGGCCCTCGAGCAGTGCCCGAGTTTCCAAATGGTCCGTCTGCCCCTGCATACAGGGGTTCTTCAACATCAAAACATGAATTCATGTGAAAGCATAGCCCACCTGGCTATGCTTTCACAGCACTGATGCTATGCCGCTGGCTCTTCAGGCTTACTTAGCCTTGTAGATTGCAGCACCTCATTGCATCTATCCACACTCAATAGGAGCCCACCTAACTCCTGGGACAAGACCTCCTGTTTCCCGACTCCTGGCTATGGCACCTCTGACTACTGGTTGAGACCTCCTATCTCATAACTCCTGGCTGGTGCACCTTTGACCTCTGGTATAGACCTCCTATCTTATAACTCTTGGCTGGTGCACCTTTGACCCCTGGTAGAGACCTCCTGTCTCCAATATGGGAGGCCTGAGCTTGGTATATAATGACCCTGCACACCTGTGTACTTGCACAGACTGCAGGCATCCAGATAAAATCCAGACACAGAATTGAAGGTTCTGTCCCAAACAGGGGCGTCCCTAGGCAGGTGGAAGCGATGCACGCCACACAGGGTGACACCTTTTCCACGGGGTGACACCGAATCCACTACACCAGGGATGGACTGACCATTCAGGCACTGCAGGGCCCCATGGGAGACTCAGTCCATCCCTGTATGTGTTGCTGCTGAAATAAGCAAGCATTGAGGGGACGGACAGTGAGGCAGGCACTTCGGACACCTCTCCTCGGAGTTTCAGCGAGGGGCGGGTCCACATCCCTGCCAGAGGTGCTGAAGTCGGAGAGCTGGAGGGGCAGCCAGAGTATGCAGCAGGTCAATGTGTAATCCCCGGACCCTGGTAACAGCACTGCAGCTTTATCTTGTAGGTAGGGGGGAGAGAGAGAGGGGAGAGAGAGGGGGAGAGAGAGAAGGGGGGAGAGAGAAGGCAGAGAGAGAGGGGGGGGGAGAAGGCAGAGAGAGAGAGAGGGCAGAGAGAGAGAGGGGAGAGAGGGGGGGGGGAGAGAAGGCAGAGAGAGAGAGAGGGGGGAGAAGGCAGAGAGAGACAGAGAGAGGGGGGAGAGAGAGAGAGAAGGCAGAGACAGGGGGAAGAGAGAAGGCAGAGAGAGGGGGGAGAGAGAGAAGGCAGAGAGAGGGGGGAGAGAGAAGGCAGAGAGAGAGAGAGAGAGACAGGGGGAGGGAGAGAAGGCAGAGAGGGGGGGGGGAGGCAGAGAGAGAGAGTGGGGAGAGAGAGAAGGCAGAGAGAGAGCGGGGAGAGAGAGAAGGCAGAGGGGGGGGGGGAGAAGGCAGAGAGGGAGAGAGAGAAGGCAGAGAGAAAGAGAGGGGGAGAGAGAGAAGGCAGAGAGAGAGAGGGGGGAGAGAGAGGGGGGGCTTGCTTTAAAACTTACCTTTCCGTGGAGCTAGTAGAGAGATCAGTTAACCTCGTATAGGTTGCAAGCCGACGATCCCCGCAGGATGGATGGGATCTGCGGATTGAGCATAATGGATCGGACTCCAATCCATTATGCTCAATCCACAGATCCCATCCATCCTGCGGGGATCGCCGGGGGGGTGTCACCAAGTGTTACTGCACCGGGTGACACCAACCCTAGGGACACCTCTGGTCCCAACCAAGACACTTTGGAACCTTCAAGCTCCAGGTTCCAATCAGAGACTACAGAACCTGCGGAAAGCCAAAAATACATCTTGCTCCTCTCAAAAACTATAGTTTGGAACTTCACATTAAGCCTTAATGTGAATCCTGTGTAACATTCTACTACATGTTCAGTGTGGCTGGGCCTCTCATTGCCACAAGGTGTAACTTGCCTACAGCCTCACACAGCCATAGTCAGCTGTATGCAGCAGCTGTGCATTATGGGCATGGAACAATGTCCGCGATTTACGTTCTATGGCCTCATGAACCTATGTGCATAAGGCAAAAATCTGATCTCCAAGAAAGCACAGTGTAGTTTCCCCTTTAAAACTTTTATTAAATGCCGACGGCCCCTTCGGCAAATATCCGTAGCCATTGGGATCCAAAGCGTTTTGTGCAATTGACTGGAATAAAGGTTCACAATTTATGTCACCTTTTATCTACACCAGTAGGCTGTACTGATATTGAACATAATTTAGCTTGCATTTACTGGCATTTGACTGAGCCGAGATTCTATATGAATAGCTCAATACCAGCGAAAACAATATATCATATATTCTTGGCAAAATATATCCCTGACTGATGCGATAGATTTCAAATAGCTAAGCTATAGGGACACCTCTACTTTTCAGTAAAAAAAAAATAAATCTTTTATAACCACTTTGATTCATACAATTTCAGTCTTAAAATGCTTCCATTCTTTCACAGCAAGACATCCCATGTAAATCTTTAATGATCACAGTGGGGGAACTGAATTTATCTTGAGGTAGAAGGTAAAATACTCTGGAGTTAAATTGTTTGAACATATTTGGCATTTTGATTTCACAGTTGAAAGTGTTTATTAATACGGGGCGGCTGCCTTGTTTCATTTTTAACTCAATGGTAGGTCTTGTAAGAGTTACACATCATATTCATTTGTGTATAGGAAAAAAAATTGTTCTGGAGGAAGTTAAGGTAAATGTGTTCGGCTGAAAGGGAAGCAATAATGCTTTTTTTTTTTTCCAACCAGTACATATCTTGAGTTATTTCTGCAACAGTCCCTGAAAAATAATTTCAGATATTTTCAACATTTTTTAAAACTCTGTGCTATTTTTATTTAAAAAATAAAAAAGAAGAAGCTTTAGTTGCAATGCAGACTTTCTCTCTGTGTGTATCTGCAATACTTAGCCTTTGCCATGAGATGTTCTCAATATTCTGGGCTCATCCCAGCCAGTGTTATTCAGGATGGAAAGACTGAAGACATACTGTGAGTGCAGAGCACTTCTGACCCTCCCCTGAAAAGTTGTCATTATGGTGTCATAGCCCCTATGCACTCACAGGGCAGGGGCGGACTGACCATTTGGAAACTCAGGCACTGCCTGAGGGCCCGGGGTCAGTAGGGGGCCCCATGAGATGCCCCAGGTACCCTTTTCATAGGCTTTTTTGAGTTTGGGCAAGGACACAGGGGCCCCATGATCCCCTATTGCCTGGGGGCCCCATGAGTTGTCAGGCCGCCCCTGTCACAGGGTAACAAGACAGTGAGTCCACTGTCCAAAACCCACCTCTTTAGAAGGTATAAGGATGAAGAGGACACAGTGCATTCTGTCACCGGTCTGTATACACCAGAAAAAGTGGTACAAAAAAATTCAAAATAAGCATAAAATACATGGATGTGATCGCTGAGTGGTGGAAAGGGCTGAGTTATGAACATTTCATTTAATGAAATTGAATGCAAGCTAGTCAAAATTGTTGTATCTTTTAATGAATTGTGGAGAAATGTGCTAGCAGGGTTGAAGGTTTTGTGCAGTGCACAGTGGGCCGCATGTATGTGGAAGGGTATGTACCGTGCACAGTGTGCCGCATGTATGTGGAAGGGTATGTACCGTGCACAGTGTGCCGCATGTATGTGGAAGGGTATGTACCGTGCACAGTGGGCCGCGTGTATGTGGAAGGGTATGTACCGCGCACAGTGGGCCGCATGTATGTGGAAGGGTATGTACCATGCACAGTGGGCCGCATGTATGTGGAAGGGTATGTACCGTGCACAGTGGGCCGCATGTATGTGGAAGGGTATGTACCGCGCACAGTGGGCCGCATGTATGTGGAAGGGTATGTACCGTGCACAGTGGGCCGCATGTATGTGGAAGGGTATGTACCGCGCACAGTGGACCGCATGTATGTGGAAGGGTATGTACCGTGCACAGTGGGCCGCATGTATGTGGAAGGGTATGTACCGCGCACAGTGGGCCGCATGTATGTGGAAGGGTATGTACCGTGCACAGTGGGCCGCATGTATGTGGAAGGGTATGTACCATGCACAGTGGGCCGCATGTATGTGGAAGGGTATGTACCGCGCACAGTGGGCCGCATGTATGTGGAAGGGTATGTACCATGCACAGTGGGCCGCATGCATGCAGCAATGGAGCAACAGCTCCAGGATGGATACCATTGGGACAGATGTGAGCGGGTTGCCCTTCTGGAAACTCACGTTAGAGATCATGGAGGAGCAAGTTGGAACACTGGGCAGATCTGACAACCTTGAAAGGGGTCTTCTGCTCTCTGAGCAGGTAGCTAATGGGATTGATGTGGAGGGTAGAGGGGCTAATCAGGATTATCAGGTAGGAAGATGGGTTACTGTAAGGAGAGGGAGTGGTAGGGGCTCACAGAAAAGGAAGGCCGGCCCTGGGTTTGAGCACCCAAACAGATTTGCCAAGTTGGATGACGATGTGGGGGTGGCAAGCTCAGAGGTGGCAGCCCTCGATGTCACTGCTGTCCCTAACAGCTGGGAGGGCAGACCATCTGGGGGGGGGTGAGGGTAGTGCAGGAAGGCCTAGACAGCTGGTGGTAGTAGGGGATTCTATAATCAGAGGGACTGATAGAATAATTTGTCACCAGGATCGCCTCAACCGAATGGTTTGCTGTCTCCCTGGTGCCAGGGTTTGGCATGTGATGGACCGGGTTGATAAATTACTGGGAGGGGCTGGGAATGACCCAGCTGTCTTGGTTCATGTTGGAACCAATGACAGAATACATGGAAGGTGGAGGCTCCATAAGAATCAATTTAAAGAACTAGGCTGCAAGTTGAAGGGAAGGACCTCCAAGGTGATATTCTCTGAAATATTACCTGTGCCATGCACAACTCAGGAAAGACAGGGGGGAGATTTGAGAACTCAATGCATGGCTAAAGACCTGGTGTAAGAGGGAAGGATTTGGGTTTCTTGAGCACTGGGCCGACTTTTCATTGGGGTGCAGCCTACATGCTAGAGATAGTTTGCACTTAAATGGAAGGGGGTCTGCTGTGCTGGGGGAGAGGTTTATGGGAAGGCTGGAGGAGTATTTAAACTAGGATGGAGGGGGGAGGGAGAATTAGATTATAATGGGGCAGTTAGATCAGACCGGGGTCAGTACTTATTGGTGGGTGGAATGGGGAAAGATGGGGGAAGGGCTATGGCAGATGATAAGAAGGTTCCCATGTTACAAACAACCAGTGGAATTGGTGCCATTTATATGTATAAATAAAAAATATGCAAAATACGTGTGAACAAGGTGTCAATGCATTAAAGTGTTTGTTCACCAATGCCAGAAGTCTGCCAAGAAAAATAGTGAGTTGGAAGCTTTGAAGAGAACTAGGATTTAATTGGTATTGCTAAATCGTGGCTTCATTCTTCACATGAGTGGGCCATTAATATTCCTGGTGTCTGTCTCTATGTGAGAAGTGATCTCAGAGCGAGTGTGAAAGAGGACCTGGTTGATGGAGAGTATGATGAGGCTGAAGCATTATGGGTGGAACTGCACATGGGGGTGCGTACTACAAAGGTAATCACTGGAGTTTGTTATAGGCCTCCCAGTGTGAATGAGGAGGTGGAAACTCAGCTCCTTGCACAGATCAAAAGGGCTGCAAGGGCTGGGATAGTGATAATTAATATTATTATTATACAGTATTTATATAGCGCCAAAGGGTATGCTCAGCGCTGTACAATAGCAAGAGGGACAGAACATGAGACAAGACAGAAACAATACAATACACGAGGGGTTCCTGCTCTTTTGAGCTTACAATCTAGGAAAACTTTTTCATTAGCCTTGGACACAGTGGGAAAGGGTTAAATCCAATGTCATTTTTTTTCTTGGCATCTGTTTCACGATGGGAAGATTGGATCTATCATCCAATTTCTATTGGACAGGAAGTGAAGAAAAATTATGAAGTAAGAGGAGATCACATTTTATATTGTGTATTCATCTATTCAAGCAGCTCTTTTACATATACAGTATATTTTACATACACATCAGTCCCCAATACTCAAGGAGCAGACAATCTAAGGTCCTTATCTCATATTCATACATACACCTACTAGGGCTGATTTAGACATAAGTCAATGAATCTACCAGCATGTCTTTCGGGTGTGGGAGGAAACCAGAGGAAACCCATGTAGGTATAGGGGGAACCAGGGGCGGACTGACCATTTGGAAACTCGGGCACTGCCCGAGGGCCCGGGGGCAGTAGGGGGCCCCATGAGATGCCCCAGTTGCCTTTTTCATAGGCTTTTTTGAGTTTGGGCAAGGACACAGGGGCCCCATGATCCCCTATTGCCCGGGGGCCCCATGAGATGTCAGTCCGCCCCTGGGGGGAACATGCAAACTCCAGGCAGGTAGTGCTGTGTTTGGGATTCAAACCAATGACCCTAGTGCTGCTAAGTGGAAGTGTTGTTGGATTGTATATCACGATATGACGTGTATTATATAACAATTGTACTAATCGTAAATATGAAAGCATATATCAGCCACACTCCACACTTAGCTGCTCTTGCCATATTTATTAATTGTCAACAAAATGACTGCATATAACAATGTCTCCAACTGGGACTCAAACTTTCTGATGAGTTTCACCACCTCTGGCTTGATCACAAAACTAGGGATGTCTCCCAATCCTTGTAAGCCAGGAGTGACGAAACGCGTCAAGGAAGGTTGATTTCCAGATGGAGACATACAAGTGTGTCTACAATCTATAACATACAGGTGTGTCTACAAGCTGAAAAAATAAACACGAAAGACCTGTAAAAGGGATTTTTTTTTCTGCCCATTGTGCCCATTGTGCTTGATGCCTAAAACCCATCAAAACGAAAAAATACAAAGATGTCCTTTTTGACACTTAGGGTGCAGGTCAACCCTGGGCCTACAAAGGCCCCAATTGCTGACCTTTTTCTGAAAATGTTTGTTGTCTCTGAACATTTTATCCATCTCAAAGGCTCAAAAAGCATTGAAACTGCCCGACTTCCATGACAGCCAGGTAAATAACTTTTTTAAGTCGCAAATAACTGGTGACCTTTTTAAAGGGAGCAACTGGTAATTAGAGATGAGCGAAGAAATGAAAAATTCGATTCGACTGATTCGGCGAATTCGTGGACAATATTCGATTCGAGTCGAATAAATTCGCTGTGAATTTAACTTAAAAAAGGGTGTTTCTAGGCTTCAGAGAGACTTAATATTAGTGCAGAACACTGTACCTTTAATTTAAATGCCCTTGGAGTCTGCTGGGGAAGAGAAATAATACTGTCTGTCAGTATGACATGCAGATGAGTGCCGTCGATCTTAGAATCACTGCACACTTCACTCCTTTGGCCAGTCACGGGGCCAAAACCAGTGTTTGGAGCCACAGTGTGGCGGTGGAGGCAGCAGCAATGGGAGGCCATACAGCAACCTATGACAAAATGGAAACCAGCAGGAGCGTGAGGAGACCTGAAAGTGGCACATGGCAGAGTGGGAGCAATGGGAGGCGGTACAGGGACCCAGGTCACACTGTGGGCCCAGCAGCAGCGTGACCAGGCGGTACGGGGGCCCATGGCCGATATGGGGCTTGGTGGCACCTATGGAAGGCCTGTAATCTGCCAGCAACCTATGACAAAATGGACAACCGCAGGAGTGTGAGGAGATTTCAAAGTGGCACATGGCAGAGTGGAAGCAATGGGAGGCCGTACAGGGACCCAGGTCACACTGTGGGCTCAGCAGCAGCGTGACCAGGAGGTACGGGGGCCCATGGTCGATATGGGGCCTGGCGGCACCTATGGAAGGCCGCTAATCTGCCAGCAACCTATGACAAAATGGAAAACCGCAGGAGTGTAAGGAGACCTCAAAGTGGCACATGGCAGAGTGGAAGCAATGGGAGGCCGTACAGGGACCCAGGTCACACTGTGGGACCAGCAGCAGCGTGACCAGGAGGTACGGGGGCCCATGGCCGATATGGGGCCTGGCGGCACCTATGGAAGGCCGCTAATCTGCCAGCAACCTATGACAAAATGGAACCCTGGGCTGGGGCAGGCAGAACCGCCGTATCTTTATCACGTTTTTCACAGGCCACCGAATGGCGACGCTGCATATGCTGACGCAACGCTGTAGTCCCAACATGGGCCCCCTGGCCACGCTTGACTTTCTGGCCACATAGTCGACATACGGCTACGTTTACTTCCTCGGGCGGCTTGACGAAAACTTGCCACACCGCCGAGTAGGAAACTTTGCACCCGCTACTCCTCACTGGCTGACTGCTACTTCCTCCGTGCACACCGGCACCACTACTGGCTGTGGTGGTAGGCTGCAGTGGAGCTGCTGCTCTACTCCGTGGCCGTTTGCCTCCACTGACACAGCTGCGACCCTGCTGCCTCCTGGCAGCAGCAATGGGAGGCCGTACAGGGACCCAGGTCACACTGTGGGCCCAGCAGCAGCGTGACCAGGCGGTACGGGGGCCCATGGCCGATATGGGGCCTGGCGGCACCTATGGGAGGCCGCTAATCTGCCAGCAACCTATGACAAAATGGACAACCGCAGGAGTGTGAGGAGATTTCAAAGAGGTACATGGCAGAGTGGAAGCAATGGGAGGCCGTACAGGGACCCAGGTCACACTGTGGGACCAGCATCAGCGTGAACAGGCGGTACGGGGGCCCATGGCCGATTTGACCTCATTCATCCCATAGTCCTGCCGACTCACGAATAGCGTGGCCTCCTCAAAGGGCCTGAGCAAGCGCAGGTGTCACACATGAGCTGACAATGGCTGACATCTAAGTTACACAGGGAGTACCTTTATCCGCTTTTAACATCAGGAAATCTGTGATGGCCTTTAGCTGTTCGTAAAGGCGGTCTAACATATGTAGGGTTGAATTACACCTTGTTGCAACGTCACAGCATGAGGAGTCGGTACGGGGGCCCATGGCAGATTACATGTCTGGCAGCAGCAATGGGAGGCCCGTAATCTGCCAGCACCCTATGTCAAAAAATTCAACACACCAGCAGTGTGAGGAGACCTGAAAGTGGCACATGGCAGAGTGTGGCGATGGAGACAGCAGCAATGGGAGGCCGTACAGGGACCCATGAGAGACTCTGGACCTAGCAGCAGCATGAGGAGGCGGTATATAGGGGCCTATGGCAGATTAGGGGCCTGGCAGCAGCTATGGGAGGCCCGTAATCTGCCAGCACCCTATGTCAAAAAATTAAACACACCAGCAGTGTGAGGAGACCTGAAAGTGGCACATGGCAGAGTGTGGCGATGGAGACAGCAGCAATGGGAGGCCGTACAGGGACCCATGAGAGACTCTGGACTTGGCAGCAGCATGAGGAGGCGGTATATAGGGGCCTATGGCAGATTAGGGGCCTGGCAGCAGCTATGTGAGGCCCGTAATCTGCCTGCACCCTATGTCAAAAAATTTAACACACCAGCAGTGTGAAGAGACCTGAAAGTGGCACATGGCAGCAGAGTGTGGCGATGGAGACAGCAGCAATGGGAGGCCGTACAGGGACCCATGAGAGACTCTGGACTTGGCAGCAGCATGAGGAGGCGGTATATAGGGGCCCATGGCAGATTAGGGGCCTGGCAGCAGCTATGTGAGGCCCGTTATCTTGCAGCACCCTATGTCAAAAAATTAAACACACCAGCAGTGTGAAGAGACCTGAAAGTGGCACATGGCAGCAGAGTGTGGCGATGGAGACAGCAGCAATGGGAGGCCGTACAGGGACCCATGAGAGACTCTAGACTTGGCAGCAGCATGAGGAGGCGGTATATAGGGGCCCATGGCAGATTAGGGGCCTGGCAGCAGCTATGTGAGGCCCGTAATCTGCCTGCACCCTATGTCAAAAAATTAAACACACCAGCAGTGTGAAGAGACCTGAAAGTGGCACATGGCAGCAGAGTGTGGCGATGGAGACAGCAGCAATGGGAGGCCGTACAGGGACCCATGAGAGACTCTGGACTTGGCAGCAGCATGAGGAGGCGGTATATAGGGGCCTATGGCAGATTAGGGGCCTGGCAGCAGCTATGTGAGGCCCGTAATCTGCCTGCACCCTATGTCAAAAAATTTAACACACCAGCAGTGTGAAGAGACCTGAAAGTGGCACATGGCAGCAGAGTGTGGCGATGGAGACAGCAGCAATGGGAGGCCGTACAGGGACCCATGAGAGACTCTAGACTTGGCAGCAGCATGAGGAGGCGGTATATAGGGGCCCATGGAAGATTAGGGGCCTGGCAGCAGCTATGTGAGGCCCGTAATCTGCCTGCACCCTATGTCAAAAAATTAAACACACCAGCAGTGTGAAGAGACCTGAAAGTGGCACATGGCAGCAGAGTGTGGCGATGGAGACAGCAGCAATGGGAGGCCGTACAGGGACCCATGAGAGACTCTGGACTTGGCAGCAGCATGAGGAGGCGGTATATAGGGGCCTATGGCAGATTAGGGGCCTGGCAGCAGCTATGTGAGGCCCGTAATCTGCCTGCACCCTATGTCAAAAAATTTAACACACCAGCAGTGTGAAGAGACCTGAAAGTGGCACATGGCAGCAGAGTGTGGCGATGGAGACAGCAGCAATGGGAGGCCGTACAGGGACCCATGAGAGACTCTGGACTTGGCAGCAGCATGAGGAGGCGGTATATAGGGGCCTATGGCAGATTAGGGGCCTGGCAGCAGCTATGTGAGGCCCGTAATCTGCCTGCACCCTATGTCAAAAAATTTAACACACCAGCAGTGTGAAGAGACCTGAAAGTGGCACATGGCAGCAGAGTGTGGCGATGGAGACAGCAGCAATGGGAGGCCGTACAGGGACCCATGAGAGACTCTAGACTTGGCAGCAGCATGAGGAGGCGGTATATAGGGGCCCATGGCAGATTAGGGGCCTGGCAGCAGCTATGTGAGGCCCGTAATCTGCCTGCACCCTATGTCAAAAAATTAAACACACCAGCAGTGTGAAGAGACCTGAAAGTGGCACATGGCAGCAGAGTGTGGCGATGGAGACAGCAGCAATGGGAGGCCGTACAGGGACCCATGAGAGACTCTGGACTTGGCAGCAGCATGAGGAGGCGGTATATAGGGGCCTATGGCAGATTAGGGGCCTGGCAGCAGCTATGTGAGGCCCGTAATCTGCCTGCACCCTATGTCAAAAAATTTAACACACCAGCAGTGTGAAGAGACCTGAAAGTGGCACATGGCAGCAGAGTGTGGCGATGGAGACAGCAGCAATGGGAGGCCGTACAGGGACCCATGAGAGACTCTAGACTTGGCAGCAGCATGAGGAGGCGGTATATAGGGGCCCATGGCAGATTAGGGGCCTGGCAGCAGCTATGTGAGGCCCGTAATCTGCCTGCACCCTATGTCAAAAAATTAAACACACCAGCAGTGTGAAGAGACCTGAAAGTGGCACATGGCAGCAGAGTGTGGCGATGGAGACAGCAGCAATGGGAGGCCGTACAGGGACCCATGAGAGACTCTGGACTTGGCAGCAGCATGAGGAGGCGGTATATAGGGGCCTATGGCAGATTAGGGGCCTGGCAGCAGCTATGTGAGGCCCGTAATCTGCCTGCACCCTATGTCAAAAAATTTAACACACCAGCAGTGTGAAGAGACCTGAAAGTGGCACATGGCAGCAGAGTGTGGCGATGGAGACAGCAGCAATGGGAGGCCGTACAGGGACCCATGAGAGACTCTAGACTTGGCAGCAGCATGAGGAGGCGGTATATAGGGGCCCATGGCAGATTAGGGGCCTGGCAGCAGCTATGTGAGGCCCGTAATCTGCCTGCACCCTATGTCAAAAAATTAAACACACCAGCAGTGTGAAGAGACCTGAAAGTGGCACATGGCAGCAGAGTGTGGCGATGGAGACAGCAGCAATGGGAGGCCGTACAGGGACCCATGAGAGACTCTGGACTTGGCAGCAGCATGAGGAGGCGGTATATAGGGGCCCATGGCAGATTAGGGGCCTGGCAGCAGCTATGTGAGGCCCGTAATCTGCCTGCACCCTATGTCAAAAAATTTAACACACCAGCAGTGTGAAGAGACCTGAAAGTGGCACATGGCAGCAGAGTGTGGCGATGGAGACAGCAGCAATGGGAGGCCGTACAGGGACCCATGAGAGACTCTAGACTTGGCAGCAGCATGAGGAGGCGGTATATAGGGGCCCATGGCAGATTAGGGGCCTGGCAGCAGCTATGTGAGGCCCGTAATCTGCCTGCACCCTATGTCAAAAAATTTAACACACCAGCAGTGTGAAGAGACCTGAAAGTGGCACATGGCAGCAGAGTGTGGCGATGGAGACAGCAGCAATGGGAGGCCGTACAGGGACCCATGAGAGACTCTAGACTTGGCAGCAGCATGAGGAGGCGGTATATAGGGGCCCATGGCAGATTAGGGGCCTGGCAGCAGCTATGTGAGGCCCGTTATCTTGCAGCACCCTATGTCAAAAAATTAAACACACCAGCAGTGTGAAGAGACCTGAAAGTGGCACATGGCAGCAGAGTGTGGCGATGGAGACAGCAGCAATGGGAGGCCGTACAGGGACCCATGAGAGACTCTAGACTTGGCAGCAGCATGAGGAGGCGGTATATAGGGGCCCATGGCAGATTAGGGGCCTGGCAGCAGCTATGTGAGGCCCGTAATCTGCCTGCACCCTATGTCAAAAAATTAAACACACCAGCAGTGTGAAGAGACCTGAAAGTGGCACATGGCAGCAGAGTGTGGCGATGGAGACAGCAGCAATGGGAGGCCGTACAGGGACCCATGAGAGACTCTGGACCTAGCAGCAGCATGAGGAGGCGGTATATAGGGGCCTATGGCAGATTAGGGGCCTGGCAGCAGCTATAGGAGGCCCGTAATCTGCCAGCACCCTATGTCAAAAAATTAAACACACCAGCAGTGTGAGGAGACCTGAAAGTGGCACATGTTTGAGGCATGATTCATGGCGGATTTAGTCAGTTGTGTCAGGAACTGGTGGTTTGAAATCCAGACTAATCCACGCCTGATTCATTTTCACAAACGTGAGTCTCTCCACACTTTGGGTGGACAGTCGTGTCCTCCGCGGAGTTACAATACCTCCTGCCGCACTAAACACGCGCTCCGATGCCACGCTACTGGCCGGGCATGACAGCCTTTCAAGGGCAAATTCAGCTAGTTGGGGCCAAAGGTCAAGTTTCGTTGCCCAGTAGTCAAGGGGATTGTCTACCTCGGTTGGCAGGGTGCTGTCCAAGTAGGCCCAAGCCTGTTGTTTGAGCTCCTGCTCCAGGTCCACCTGATGCTGCTGCTGCTGCTGCGGCTGGTTAGTAGTTTCCTCACTGCGCTGGTGAAGAAAGCTACTCATCATCGACTGCAGACTGAGGCAGCCGCTGCTGGTGGAGCTGCCACTGCTCCTACCACCCCACCCCTCCCCTGCTGCCATGCCAGCGGAACGCGAGCGCACAGGGCCCACAGTGTCTGAGGATGGACGTTGGCGCACAAAGGCAGAGACCAACTGACTACATAGGTGGTTTTTATAGTACGTAATTTTGGCCTCCCTCTCAGCAGGTGTGAAAAAGGCCACCATTTTGGACCGGTAGCGAGGGTCCAACAAGGTGGACAGCCAAAAGTCATCCCTCTGTCTGATGGTTATTATTCGGCTGTCGCTACGCAAGCAACCGAGCATGCTATGGGCCATTTGTGCCAAGGAATGCGAGGGACTCCCTGCCTCCATCTCCACAGCATACTGCCACGGTGCGTCTGGGTCCTCTGTCTCCTCCTCCTCCTCCTCTACCAGATGCTCCTGCTCCTCCACTCCTGTCCGCTGAGTGGAAAAACCACCCATTTCACTCAATAATTCCTGAGCACAAATGTCCTCCTCTACCTCCTCCTCTTCTTCCTGTCCTGCCCCCACAGGGGTCATGTGGCGTTGAGATCTGTGCGCCACGTCTACCGCACCCTGACCAGCCATTGTTAACAGCATTTGTTCCAGGACGTGCAACAGAGGAATGACGTCGTTCATCCCATAGTCCTGCCGACTCACGAATAGCGTGGCCTCCTCAAAGGGCCTGAGCAAGCGGCAGGTGTCACGCATGAGCTGCCAATGGCTGACATCTAAGTTACACAGGGGAGTACCTTTATCCGCTTGTAACATCAGGAAATCGGTGATGGCCTTTCGCTGCTCGTAAAGGCGGTCTAACATGTGTAGGGTTGAATTCCACCTTGTTGCAACGTCGCAGATCAGGCGATGCTGTGGAATTCCGTTCTGCCGCTGCAGCTCAATGAGGGTGTTCTTTGCGGTGTAGGAATGGCTGAAATGCATGCACAGTTTACGTGACATTTTAAGGATGTCTTGCAGTGGGATGGTGGATTTTAGGAACCGCTTGACAACCAGATTGAACACGTGAGCCATGCATGGCGCATGGCACAACCTTCCTTGACGCAGAGCAGACACCATGTTCTTTCCGTTGTCAGTCAACATGGTTCCGATTTTTAGTTTGCGCGGAGACAGCCATCTGTCGATTTCTCTGTTCATTACACTCAGCAGTTCCTCCCCTGTGTGACTACGTTCGCCAAGGCATACCAGGTGCAGCACAGCGTGACACCGTTGCGCCCTGCACATGTGATATGCCGGTCGGGTAATGGGACTTGGCACGGGGGTGGCGGCTGAGGACACGGCGGAAAAAGAGGTGGTAGAGGCGGACATGCTTGCTGGACCAAGGACGTGCAAACGTGGAGGCAAAAGCGTCGTGACCTGTCCAAGTTGCTGGTGCGGCTGTGCCGGCACCACGTTCACCCAGTGGGCCGTAAATGACATGTACTGTCCCTGACCGTAGTTACAGCTCCACACGTCGGCGCTGCCGTGCACTTTGGCAGAGACCGACATGCTCAAAGACTGGCCCACCATCTCTTCTACATGTGAATGCAGGGCTGGCACTGCCTTTTGGGCAAAGAAATGACGGCTTGGCACTCTCCACCGCGGCGCGGCACAAGCCATCATTTCTCGGAAAGGTGCTGAGTCCACCAGTTGGAAAGGGAGGGACTGCAGCACCAGCAACTTGGACAGGAGGACGTTCAGCTTTTGCACCGTCGGGTGCGTGCTCGCAAACTGTTGTCTCTTGGATACGGATTCCAAGAAAGACTGTTGACGGAATCCGAGAAGAGGAGTAGCAGGAGAAGGAGCATCTGAACGAGCGGAAGATGCCAACGAGCGACAACTCCCCTCAGCAGAGGTGTTGGAGCCTTGACTGGCTGATAGAGGGCGATTGACGACGTCGGGTGACGGAGCAAGTAACGGAGCGGGTGATGGAGCGGGGGCTGGGGCAGGCAGAACCGCCGTATGTTTATCACGGTTTTCCCAGGCCACCGAATGGTGACGCTGCATATGCTGACGCAACGCTGTAGTCCCAACATGGGCCCCCTGGCCACGCTTGCATTTCTGGCCACATAGTCGACATACGGCTACGTTTACTTCCTCGGGCGGCTTGAGGAAAAATTGCCACACCACCGAGTAGGAAACTTTGCCCCCGCTACTCTTCACTGGCTGACTGCTACTTCCTCCGTGCGCACCGGCACCACTACTGGCCGTGGTGGTAGGCTGCAGTGGAGCTGGTGCTCTACTCCGTGGACGTTTGGCTCCACTGACACTGATGCGACCCTGCTGCTGTCTCCTGGGCAACCCACCGACTGTTTTGCTCGCTGCCAAGCTGCCACCCTCTTCTCCTGATGATGCGGAAGAAATTGCCTGATGACGACGAGGCTGCCAAGTGCGATCAACCTCCTCATCATCAAGTAGGGTCTCCGCCTCACTACTAGCCCCCTCGGCTGCGTCTGGGTCAGGAGACAGACCTGTCTCTAGACCGGCTACCGAGCCACTCTCCTCGCCAGTACTTGTTCGCTTGGCTGCTGAAAAGGCCGATGTCTCCCCCCGTTCCTGACCGCCCTCTGTTAGCTCTTCCTCACTGTACAGTGGGGCTGAGCCCACAGCATGCGATACTTCGCTTGGTGAGGGAACAGCAAAGGACAGGGGCAGGTAGAGGACACGTGATTTCAGTGGGCTTGCTCCCGGGCCATGCCAACTAACGGTTGTGTCTGACGTACCCACCGACCGTTGGCTGTAGGTGTCAGAGGTGACCTGGGAAGAGGAAGACGACCGAGCCAACCAATCAATGACGGCAGGGTTGTCGGTGGAGACACGACCGCTGGATGACACCGGGAGCACTGGCCTCTGGCTGCGAATACTGCTGCCTCGACCCCTTCCTCTGCTGCCACGTCTGCTCGCTCCTAAAACATTGCCTCCTCTGCCACTCCTCTGCATGTTGTCTGACATACTATTTAATTCAACGATTAGGTGTCCCTGAGTAACAATTCTCTGGCACTCAGTAACAATTCTGTCTGTCCCTGAGTATGAATTCTGTGGCCCTGAGTAACAATTCTGTGTCTGTGCGAGTAACAATTCTGTGTCTGTGCGAGTAACAATTCTGTGTCTGTGCAAGTAACAATTTTGTGTCTGTGCGAGTAACAATTCTCTGGCACTCAGTAACAATTCTGTCTGTCCCTGAGTAACAATTCTCTGGCACTCAGTAACAATTCTGTCTGTCCCTGAGTAACAATTCTCTGGCACTCAGTAACAATTCTGTGTCTGTGCGAGTAACAATTCTGTGTCTGTGCAAGTAACAATTTTGTGTCTGTGCGAGTAACAATTCTCTGGCACTCAGTAACAATTCTGTCTGTCCCTGAGTAACAATTCTCTGGCACTCAGTAACAATTCTGTCTGTCCCTGAGTAACAATTCTCTGGCACTCAGTAACAATTCTGTCTGTCCCTGAGTATGAATTCTGTGGCCCTGAGTAACAATTCTGTGTCTGTGCGAGTAACAATTCTGTGTCTGTGCAAGTAACAATTTTGTGTCTGTGCGAGTAACAATTCTCTGGCACTCAGTAACAATTCTGTCTGTCCCTGAGTAACAATTCTCTGGCACTCAGTAACAATTCTGTCTGTCCCTGAGTAACAATTCTCTGGCACTCAGTAACAATTCTGTCTGTCCCTGAGTATGAATTCTGTGGCCCTGAGTAACAATTCTGTGTCTGTGCGAGTAACAATTCTGTGTCTGTGCAAGTAACAATTTTGTGTCTGTGCGAGTAACAATTCTCTGGCACTCAGTAACAATTCTGTCTGTCCCTGAGTAACAATTCTCTGGCACTCAGTAACAATTCTGTCTGTCCCTGAGTAACAATTCTCTGGCACTCAGTAACAATTCTGTCTGTCCCTGAGTATGAATTCTGTGGCCCTGAGTAACAATTCTGTGTCTGTGCGAGTAACAATTCTGTGTCTGTGCAAGTAACAATTTTGTGTCTGTGCGAGTAACAATTCTCTGGCACTCAGTAACAATTCTGTCTGTCCCTGAGTAACAATTCTCTGGCACTCAGTAACAATTCTGTCTGTCCCTGAGTAACAATTCTCTGGCACTCAGTAACAATTCTGTCTGTCCCTGAGTATGAATTCTGTGGCCCTGAGTAACAATTCTGTGTCTGTGCGAGTAACAATTCTGTGTCTGTGCAAGTAACAATTTTGTGTCTGTGCGAGTAACAATTCTCTGGCACTCAGTAACAATTCTGTCTGTCCCTGAGTAACAATTCTCTGGCACTCAGTAACAATTCTGTCTGTCCCTGAGTAACAATTCTCTGGCACTCAGTAACAATTCTGTCTGTCCCTGAGTATGAATTCTGTGGCCCTGAGTAACAATTCTGTGTCTGTGCGAGTAACAATTCTGTGTCTGTGCAAGTAACAATTTTGTGTCTGTGCGAGTAACAATTCTCTGGCACTCAGTAACAATTCTGTCTGTCCCTGAGTAACAATTCTCTGGCACTCAGTAACAATTCTGTCTGTCCCTGAGTAACAATTCTCTGGCACTCAGTAACAATTCTGTGTCTGTGCGAGTAACAATTCTGTGTCTGTGCAAGTAACAATTTTGTGTCTGTGCGAGTAACAATTCTCTGGCACTCAGTAACAATTCTGTCTGTCCCTGAGTAACAATTCTCTGGCACTCAGTAACAATTCTGTCTGTCCCTGAGTAACAATTCTCTGGCACTCAGTAACAATTCTGTCTGTCCCTGAGTATGAATTCTGTGGCCCTGAGTAACAATTCTGTGTCTGTGCGAGTAACAATTCTGTGTCTGTGCAAGTAACAATTTTGTGTCTGTGCGAGTAACAATTCTCTGGCACTCAGTAACAATTCTGTCTGTCCCTGAGTAACAATTCTCTGGCACTCAGTAACAATTCTGTCTGTCCCTGAGTAACAATTCTCTGGCACTCAGTAACAATTCTGTCTGTCCCTGAGTATGAATTCTGTGGCCCTGAGTAACAATTCTGTGTCTGTGCGAGTAACAATTCTGTGTCTGTGCAAGTAACAATTTTGTGTCTGTGCGAGTAACAATTCTCTGGCACTCAGTAACAATTCTGTCTGTCCCTGAGTAACAATTCTCTGGCACTCAGTAACAATTCTGTCTGTCCCTGAGTAACAATTCTCTGGCACTCAGTAACAATTCTGTCTGTCCCTGAGTATGAATTCTGTGGCCCTGAGTAACAATTCTGTGTCTGTGCGAGTAACAATTCTGTGTCTGTGCAAGTAACAATTTTGTGTCTGTGCGAGTAACAATTCTCTGGCACTCAGTAACAATTCTGTCTGTCCCTGAGTAACAATTCTCTGGCACTCAGTAACAATTCTGTCTGTCCCTGAGTAACAATTCTCTGGCACTCAGTAACAATTCTGTCTGTCCCTGAGTATGAATTCTGTGGCCCTGAGTAACAATTCTGTGTCTGTGCGAGTAACAATTCTGTGTCTGTGCAAGTAACAATTTTGTGTCTGTGCGAGTAACAATTCTCTGGCACTCAGTAACAATTCTGTCTGTCCCTGAGTAACAATTCTCTGGCACTCAGTAACAATTCTGTCTGTCCCTGAGTAACAATTCTCTGGCACTCAGTAACAATTCTGTGTCTGTGCGAGTAACAATTCTGTGTCTGTGCAAGTAACAATTTTGTGTCTGTGCGAGTAACAATTCTCTGGCACTCAGTAACAATTCTGTCTGTCCCTGAGTAACAATTCTCTGGCACTCAGTAACAATTCTGTCTGTCCCTGAGTAACAATTCTCTGGCACTCAGTAACAATTCTGTCTGTCCCTGAGTATGAATTCTGTGGCCCTGAGTAACAATTCTGTGTCTGTGCGAGTAACAATTCTGTGTCTGTGCAAGTAACAATTTTGTGTCTGTGCGAGTAACAATTCTCTGGCACTCAGTAACAATTCTGTCTGTCCCTGAGTAACAATTCTCTGGCACTCAGTAACAATTCTGTCTGTCCCTGAGTAACAATTCTCTGGCACTCAGTAACAATTCTGTCTGTCCCTGAGTATGAATTCTGTGGCCCTGAGTAACAATTCTGTGTCTGTGCGAGTAACAATTCTGTGTCTGTGCAAGTAACAATTTTGTGTCTGTGCGAGTAACAATTCTCTGGCACTCAGTAACAATTCTGTCTGTCCCTGAGTAACAATTCTCTGGCACTCAGTAACAATTCTGTCTGTCCCTGAGTAACAATTCTCTGGCACTCAGTAACAATTCTGTCTGTCCCTGAGTATGAATTCTGTGGCCCTGAGTAACAATTCTGTGTCTGTGCGAGTAACAATTCTGTGTCTGTGCAAGTAACAATTTTGTGTCTGTGCGAGTAACAATTCTCTGGCACTCAGTAACAATTCTGTCTGTCCCTGAGTAACAATTCTCTGGCACTCAGTAACAATTCTGTCTGTCCCTGAGTAACAATTCTCTGGCACTCAGTAACAATTCTGTGTCTGTGCGAGTAACAATTCTGTGTCTGTGCAAGTAACAATTTTGTGTCTGTGCGAGTAACAATTCTCTGGCACTCAGTAACAATTCTGTCTGTCCCTGAGTAACAATTCTCTGGCACTCAGTAACAATTCTGTCTGTCCCTGAGTAACAATTCTCTGGCACTCAGTAACAATTCTGTCTGTCCCTGAGTATGAATTCTGTGGCCCTGAGTAACAATTCTGTGTCTGTGCGAGTAACAATTCTGTGTCTGTGCAAGTAACAATTTTGTGTCTGTGCGAGTAACAATTCTCTGGCACTCAGTAACAATTCTGTCTGTCCCTGAGTAACAATTCTCTGGCACTCAGTAACAATTCTGTCTGTCCCTGAGTAACAATTCTCTGGCACTCAGTAACAATTCTGTCTGTCCCTGAGTAACAATTCTCTGGCACTCAGTAACAATTCTGTGTCTGTGCGAGTAACAATTCTGTGTCTGTGCAAGTAACAATTTTGTGTCTGTGCGAGTAACAATTCTCTGGCACTCAGTAACAATTCTGTCTGTCCCTGAGTAACAATTCTCTGGCACTCAGTAACAATTCTGTCTGTCCCTGAGTAACAATTCTCTGGCACTCAGTAACAATTCTTTCTGTCCCTGAGTAACAATTCTCTGGCACTCAGTAACAATTCTGTCTGTCCCTGAGTAACAATTCTGTCTGTCCCTGAGTATGAATTCTGTGGCCCTGAGTAAGAATTCTCTGGCACTCAGTAACAATTCTGTCTGTCCCTGAGTAACAATTCTCTGGCACTCAGTAACAATTCTGTCTGTCCCTGAGTAAAAATTCTGTGGCCCTAATAACGTTTCTGTGGCCCTAAGTAACAATTCTCTGGCACTGAGTGAAAATTCTGTCTGTCCCTGAGTATGAATTCTGTGGCCCTAACTAGCGTTTCTTTGTCCCTAAATAACGATTCTGTGGCCCTCATTAACAAGTCTGTGTCCCTGAGTAATGGTTCTCTGTCCCTAAGTAACTTCTCTCTGTCCCCAATTCTCGTTTCTGTGGCCCTAACTCTGTCCCTGTCCCTAGTACAGAGCGGTCTGCCTCTGTTCAATGACTGCAGGCAAATGAAGATTTCCAAAATGGCCGCTATATATACCTCGACCATTACACAGTGCTGGCTGGCTGGCTGCTGATTGGCTGATGCGATCACATGTCGTTGAGGAATGCATTATGGGGCAGCGCGCCTTGTCTGCGCGCCTTCCCCGACATCCCCGCTCCGTCGCCGCACATGTCAGCCGCCATTTTCGGAAAAATTTCGATTCGCGCGTCCGAATTAGGCTGTTTTTCGGATTCGGCACGAATCGAAATTTTTCCGATATTCGACTCGAATTCCACTTCGGATACTTCGATTCGCTCATCTCTACTGGTAATGTCAGGCAGATTTGTCTCAATAATTCCTTAATGATTTTTAACGTACACCTATCTGGACTAAAGGGTGATTTTTATTTTTTTTTCAATATTTGCTCTGGGTTTCAGTTTAAGTTTACAGTAGATTCAATTCCATTGGAAGCCCAAATGGATTTGCTGAAATATCTGATACGGCTGGGTAATAGCTAATTCTGCATTCTTCAAAAGGAGCCTGGCTGACATGTGAAACCCCAAGAGAAACAAAGCAAAACTTTTAGCTGAAATGTGTTGTACTATGATAATATGGGTGTCAATATTTGATGGTGTGACACCTTTAATGAAGCACATATGTGCCGTGTTATCACTAAATACAGCTATACCCAGCTGACTTGAATGGAAACTTTTAAACAAAGTCAGCATTCTTTTTGCTCATTACACTGACCTGTCAGAGATGACAGCTTAGCTGAGTTCTGTTATTTTTTACTGACAGGGAACTGTATATTCACGGCTTTTTAGAATAATGCCAGCTTTTAGAGGTGCAATATGCTGCACTGAGCTTAAGAAGGCTCATTTCTCTTTTGCTTGGCCCAAATAAAGACTGTCACTGACAGCTTGGCGATAGAGAGTGCTTAGTGAGTTCTTTGACAATTACTAAGGATGGGGAAGGAAAGTATAGCAGCTAAAGGTTAAAGCAGAACTCCAGACAACTGGTAAAGCTGAACTCCAAACAAAGAGCTAAATACACAGTTGATATACAGTAAATACCTGGGGGGGGCTGTTTGACCTGCAGAAGGATTTGTATTGCTGCCTATCCATTTCTAAAAATGACACAGCTCGGGCACACAGAGTAGCCCCATGTAGCAGGGCAAGAGACCTCATGCAAGGAAGGTCCGATTTGCATCAGCACAGTGATGAGCTTGGGTTAGGGCTTAGGTTTGGTTCAAAATAAGTTTGTCATTGCTGGGCCAGGGAGTTGTGGGCATGCCCATATTATCTCAATGATGTCACAAGCATCTCCAACCCTTTGTACATGTGCTTGGGTTCAGACTTGGGTTTAGGCCAAACCTAAGCTAGTCCAAACTTGAACGTTAGCTATCATTGCCGATCCAATGCACTGTAGGTGTGCCTATATTAGCTCAGTGATGTCACAAGCATCCCCACCCCTTTATATAGGTGCTGAGGTATGGGCTTAGTTTTGGTCCAAACCCAAGTTTGTCTGAAACCAAAAGTTAGCTGCCATTGCTGGGACAATGAGCTTTGGGTGTGCCCATAGTAGCTCAAGGATGTCACAAGCATTCCCACGCCTTTGTATACATGCTTGGGTTTAGGCTTGAGTTTTTGGTCCAAACCCAAGTTTGTCCAGACCCAAAAGTTAGCTTTCATTGCTAGGCCAATAAGCTATGGGCATGCCCATATTAGCTCAATGATGTCATAAGCATCCCCAACCCTTTGTATACATGCCTGGAGTAGTGCTTGGGTTTGGTGAAAACCCAAGTTTGTTCAATCCCGAAAGTTAGCTGTCATTACTGGACCAATGAGCTGCAAGTGTGCCCATATTAGCTCAATTATGTCATAAGCATCCCCACTCCTTTGTATATGTGCTTGGGTTTGGGCTTGGTTTTGGACCAAACCCAAGTTTGTTTGAAACCAAAGTTAGCTGGCATTGCTGGGACATTGAGCTACGGGTTTTCCTATATTAGCTCAATGATGTCACAAGCATGCTCACCCCTTTGTATACATGCTTGGGTTCAGGCTTGAGTTTTTGGTCCAACCTCAAGTTTGTCCAGACCCAAAAGTTATCTTTCATTGCTAGGCCAATAAGCTATGGGCATACCCATATTAGCTCAATGATGTCACAAGCATCCCCACCTCTTTGTATATGTGCTTGGAATCGGCCTTGGGTTTGGTTCAAACTCAAATGTGTTCAAACCTAAATATTAGCTGCCATTGATGGGCCAATAAGCTGCGGTCATGCCCACATTAGCTCAATGAGGACACAAGCATCCTCACCCCTTTGTATATGTGCTGAGGTATGGGCTTGGTTTTGGTCCAAACCCAAGTTTGTCTGAAACCAAAAGTTAGCTGTCATTGTGGAAGAATGAGCTTTGGGTGTGCCCATATTAGCTCAATGATGTCACAAGCATCCCCACGCCTTTGTATACATGCTTGGGTTCAGGCTTGAATTTTTGGTCCAAACCCAAGTTTTTCCAGACCTGAAAATTAGCTTTTATTGCTGGGCCAGTGAGCTGTGGACATGCCCATATTAGCTCAATAATGTCACAATCATATGTGTATACATGTCTGGGTTCAGGCTTGGATTCAATCCAAACCCAAGTGTGTTCAAACCTGAAAGTTTGCTGTCATTGCTGGGCCAATGAGCTGCGGGCATGTCTATATTAGCTCACTCCTTTGCATACATGCTTGGGTTTGGCCTAGGTTTTGGCCCAAACCCAAGTTTGTCCGAACACAAATGTTAGCTGTCATTGCAGGGCCAATGAGCAACGGGCATGGCCATATTAGCTTATTGAAGTCACAAGCATGCTCACCCCTTTGTATACTTGCAATTGTGCAGCAGAAAATCTCCCCAACCCACTGAACCAGCAATGACATCTACAGTGCCTTAAAAAAGTATTCACATCAAATTTTCCACATTTTGTCATTATACAACCAAAAATGTAAATTTATTTTATTGGGATTTTATGTGATACACCAAACATAAAAAGTGTGGGGTGAATTTGTATTCATCCTCCTTTATCCTGATACACCTAACTAAAATCTAGTGTGCTTTGAATAAACTACATCATTAGCCATTCAAAGAGAAGATGCACTTTGTTTCTAGGATATCCCCCAAAATATAAAAGGGCGAAAATAGAAAAACATAGACACATGCACAGAATTCTGAAATATTCCATTTCCCATAGGTTTTTGTAGCTGGTGGATGTTAAGAATACCAAAGCAAAGGAATTGCACACATGGCCCTACTGGGGCTTGACACTGGAACTTCAGATCTTCTAGGCCAGAATGGTCTAACAACTGCCCTCATTGGCCCCTCCACCCCCAACACTAGAAATATCCTGCTCTAACTTTAAAGCCCAAAATGAAAATTGTTCCATGCAGTGGTGCTGCGCTCACACTGCAAGAGTTAACTTCTCATTCAGGTCTAGGAGAGCACAGTAAAGAAGATTTACTTACTCGATCCTCCTCTCCTCTGTACTGATAGACCTCAGAATCTTCTCTATTTCTGTCCAGTGGTATAAGGACCTGATGCCACGGTCCAAAGCCATTATGAGGCCGATGGACAGTCCGCTGCCAGAGCATGGGAGAGCGTTCTCTATCAGAGGAGCAAAGGATTAGGTAAGTAAATGTACCCTCCACTAGAATAAACAAGCAAGTAACCGTTGCAGTGCAGGCACAGACTCATTGTAAGAAAGAATTTTCATATTTCCCAAAGTTGGGCTTTTATGTTTCTTTGCCAAGTCATATAATTATGGCTCATTACTTGACCCCTAAGAAAAAACTAATCTAATTAGTGGTTTAGTGCAGTGATCTTCAAACTGCTGCCCTTTGCTTGTTATTATCTGGCCCCTAGGGCACTATACCTCCTATTGACACCATTAATGAGACACCTTTCATTTTGCAGACAAAAGCAGTGGAGCACTATTCCTCCCATAGACATCAATGATGGGGCACTATTCCTCCCATAGACATCAACGATGTGGCACTATTCCTTCCATAGACATCAATAATGGGACACTATTCCTCCCATAGACATCAATGATGAGGCCCTACTCCTCCCATAGACATCAACGATGTGGCACTATTCCTTCCATAGACATCAATAATGGGGCACTATTCCTCCCATAGACATCAACGATGTGGCACTATTCCTTCCATAGACATCAATAATGGGACACTATTCCTCCCATAGACATCAATGATGAGGCCCTACTCCTCCCATAGACATCAACGATGTGGCACTATTCCTTCCATAGACATCAATGACGGGGCACTATTCATCACATGGACATCAATGATGAGGCACTATTCCTCCCATAGACATCAATGACGGGGCACTATTCCTCCCATAGACATCAATGAAGGGGCACTATTCCTCCCATAGACATCAATGAAGGGGCACTATTCCTTCCATATACATCAATAATGGGGCACTATTCCTCCCATAGACATCAACGATGTGGCACTATTCCTTCCATAGACATCAATGACGGGGCACTATTCATCACATAGACACCAATGATGGGGCACTATTCCTTCCATAGACATCAATGACGGGGCACTATTCATCACATAGACATCAATGATGAGGCACTATTCCTCCCATAGACATCAATGACGGGGCACTATTCCTCCCATAGACATCAATGAAGGGGCACCATTCCTTCCATAGACATCAATGAAGGGGCACCATTCCTCCCATAGACATCAATGATGGGGCACTGTTCCTCCCATAGACATCAATGATGGGGCACTATTCCTCCCACTAACAGCAATGTTGGGGCACTATTCCTCCTCCTACTCACCACAGTGCTATGTCATTTTTTTACTCTCACTGACTACCAAGCCTGAGGTATTGTTTACTCCCACAGATGCTTGGACGTTTCCACTCCTACTGGCTAGATCTCTCCATCCCTTAAGTCTAAAAGAAAGTAAACTGTCCCTTTTGTTTATAAAGTTTGGAGACCCCTGGTTTAGTGGATAACACGTCCGCTATGTTGAACTAGGGTCTTCAGTTCAAATCCCAGCCAGGATGCTTTCTGCATGGAATTTGCATGTTTATTTTCATGTAAGGGGGCTTGTGACTGGCTATATGTCAGCACCAAATTGCTCAATTTCCTGCTACTCTTCTTCTTGGAAAGGACAATGGCCCACTGCTGGTAGATAAAAGCCCTCACCATATTGTGCCCAACTTGTGGTCCTAGGCCCACTCATGACATCCCTGGCCTTGGGCCTTTATATTAAAGGAACAAAGAATGTCCACACAAGTAATGCATTTTCTGCACTTTACTGGTACTCTTCAAAGATGGCACCACACTGACACATTGACAGAACTCTTCGGCATGTAATGACATACACATGAGCAGACATTCTGTTGCAGTCGTTTGGATGCAGAGTGCCAGCACATAATAATCTTCCCTTTGCATCATCTCTCTCCTTAGAAGCAATCTCCCTGTATACTAGATCCACAGCATTCTGCTTCTTTCACCAAGATTAACAAGGTGCTTTTCTGTAGTATACTAGTCTCTCTCTGCTATACTATGGCTCTGTCCCCAGAGGCATGCTCCCAGATGTTACTCCCTCTCCCAGGTGCTTGTACTCACATCAAAGAACACTTAGCCTGGCCTAAAAGGCATTTTGCATCCCATTCATGGTCCACAGACAATCGTTACAGAGTCAAAGGGACTACAGATGGTCCTTCTGGATGTTGACCCACCTCACCCGGGGCTTCAGCTCTATTAAGGGCCCTTGGCAATAGCTGATTACATCCAACTGACTCTGGGATGTTTGGCTCCCATGCCCCAACTCATAAATTACAAGACAAGATTATCCAAGGAATCAGGAAGGGTATTGTCCAGCATCTCAGGTGGCTCAGCAGGAAGAACTCCTACCAGATGCAGCAGAGCTTGTGGGTTCCGATCCTGGTCCTGATAGGAGCATTACACCTAATTGCAAAATTCCCTTTACCATAGTGGTGGCTGTGAACGTGGTATACTTGGATTGTGCTAAAGCGTTTGACATAGTTCCCCACACACGCCTAATACGGTATGTAAGGTAAAGTCCACCGGCTTGGAAAAATCTGTATGTAAATGGATTTAAAACTGCCTAAAAAATCATATTCAGAGAGTAGTGGTTAATGATTCATGGTCTGGGGTAGTGTACCCCAAGGTTCAGTGTTGGGACCCTTACTTTTTAATATGTTTATAAACGATATAGGGTCTGGGAATAAAAATATAATTTCAGTCTTTGCAGATGACACCAAGCTGTGCCGTGGAATAACGTCCTTACAGGATGTCTCCAACTTGCAAGCCGACCTCAATGCTCTGTGTAATTGGGCAACTATGTGGCAAATGAGGTTTAATGTTGATAAATGTAAGGATCTGCACTTGGGGGCTAAGAATATGCATGCCTCATATATACTGGGGGGGGGTACAACTGGGGGAATCAATGGGGGAGAAGGATCTGGGGGTTCTAATAGATCATAAGCTTAATAATGGCATGCAATGCCAAGCTGCGGGTTCTAAAGCGAGCAAAATCCTCTCTTGTATTAGGAGAGGTATAGACTCCAGAGAGAGATATCATTTTTTGTACAAATCATTAGTAAGACCTCATCTGGAATATGCAGCCCAATTCACAAAAAGAACATTGGGGAACTGGAGAAAGTACAGAGAAGGGCAACCAAACTGATAAGAGGCATGGAGGAGATCAGCTATGAGGAAAGATTACAGGAACTGAATTTATTATCTCTGGAGAAGAGGAGATTAAGGGGGATATGATCTCCATGTATAATACATAAGGGGGGATATGATCTCCATGTATAATACATAAGGGGGATATGATCTCCATGTATAATACATAAGGGGGGATATGATCTCCATGTATAATACATAAGGGGGGATATGATCACCATGTATAATACATAAGGGTGGGATATGATCACCATGTATAATACATAAGGGGGGATATGATCTCCATGTATAATACATAAGGGGGATATGATCTCCATGTATAATACATAAGGGGGATATGATCTCCATGTATAATACATAAGGGGGGATATGATCTCCATGTATAATGCATAAGGGGGGATATGATCTCCATGTATAATACATAAGGAGGATATGATCTCCTTGTATAATACATAAGGGGGGGATATGATCTCCATGTATAACACATAAGGGGGGATATGATCTCCATATATAATACATAAGGGGGGGATATGATCTCCATGTATAATACATAAGGGGGGATATGATCTCCATGTATAATACATAATGGGGGATATGATCACCATGTATAATACATAAGGGGGGATATGATCTCCATGTATAATACATAAGGGGGGATATGATCTCCATGTATAATACATAATGGGGGATATGATCACCATGTATAATACATAAGGGGGGATATGATCTCCATGTATAATACATAAGGGGGATATGATCTCCATGTATTATACATCAGTGGTTCATACAGTGAACTTGGTGTAGAGCTATTCCCCCTGAGGTCATCAGAGGACAAGGGGGCACTCCTTACATCTGGAGGAAAAGAAATGTAATCTCCAAACACGGAAAGGTTTCTTCATAGTAAGAGCTGTGAGAATGTGGAATAGACTCCCTCAAGAGTTTGTTCTGGCCAGCTCAGTGGATTGCTGTAGGAAAGTCCTGGATTCTTTCTTGGATACACAGAATATAACTGAATATAACATTTATAGGTAAAGTTGATCCAGGGAATATCCGATTGCCTCTCGGGGGATCAGAAAGGAATTTTTTTCCCTGCAGGAGTTAATTTCTATCATGCTTTGCTGGGTTTTTTGCCTTCCTCTGGATCCACTGTGGGTGTAGGATTATAACTTTTTTTTTTATGACTGAACTGGATGGACTTTTGTCTTTTTTTAGCCAGACTAACTATGTAACTATATAGTATATTAGTAAAAGAGACAAATAAACTAGGAGCCCTTGGCTACATTCCTACCAGCAAGATATGCTTCTACCAGGGGCGGACTGACCATTTGGAAACTTGGGCACTGCCTGAGGGCCTGGGGTCAGTAGGGGGCCCCATGAGATGCCCCTGGTACTTTTTTCATAGGCTTTTTTGAGTTTGGGCAAGGACACAGGGGCTCCATGATCCCCTATTGCCCGGGGGCCCCATGAGTTGTCAATCCGCCCCTGCAGCAGACACTTGCTTCTTAACAGCCAGCTATTCTTTTCAATGAATTCGGATCAATTGTTACATTTTTGAACGAATATGAAAATTGAATTCATCTGAATGAAACAAATGGATTCAATATTTTCATTATAACTTTTTTTCAGATTAGTTGCCATTCGAAAATTAGGATACGTCTGGATCTCTGAAAACAAAATTTTCGTCCAAAAAAGATATCCCCCTGGGACTTTGTATGCCAAAAAATACAGTTGTATATAGAAGTATAAAACATCGTCTATTACAAAAAATTGTTGTGATAAAAAGAATCAAGAGATTCAATGAAGTAAGTTGCAATACAACGGTTCATAGTTCATAGTAAGCTTTTTTGAGTTTGGGCAAGGACACAGGGGCTCCATGATCCCCTATTGCCCGGGGACCCCATGAGTTGTCAATCTGCCCCTGCGGCAGACACTTGCTCCTTAACAGCCAGCTATTCTTTACAATGAATTCGGATCATTTGTTAAATTTTTGAATGAATATGAAAATTGAATTCATCTGAGTTGTCACTCCGCCCCTGGCTTCTACATTACGAGTCTTCTATCTAAGTATGTAAGATAAGAACCTTAAATTTTAAGTTCCTCCAGGGTAGTGACCGATGTGAATGCGTAGTATGTAAAGTAAAAAAAATGTTGGTGCTATATAAATACCTGTAATAAATATTTATTTAATCACTTGCCGCCCAGCCACCGCATATAAACGGTGGCAGGGCGGCACTCGTAGGCAAAAGAACATTTTAAAACGGCTGCCTTCAAAACAGGTAGGGGGCGCGCGCGAAGCCTGTCCTGCGGGTGTCAACAGCGGGTGTCAGCCGACGTTTTCCCGCGATTGACTGTGATCGCTGACACAGAGCAGGGCTGCATTGTTTACACACAGCCCTGTTCTGTGTCAGTTCTCTGACAGCTTGTGAGAAGCTGCAGAGTTTCTCTCCCTCGATCAGCTCCCTCCCCCCCCCCCCCCCCCGTCCAGTACACACCCCCGTCCCCTAGTAAAACTCTCCCCTTACACTGCAAATTCAAAAAATGTTAACCCCTTCCTCCTAAGTGACATTAGTACAATTTCAGTGGTTTTTTTTCACTGATCACTGTATTGGTGTCACTGGGGATGTCAGTGACCCCAAGTCAGTTCCCCCCCCAGTGTCAAAATGTCCGCCGTAGTTCCGCAGTCCTGCCATAAGTCGCTGGTCGCCGCCAAAAGTCGCTGATCGGCGCCATTATTAGTATAAATAAAAATTAAAAATTCCAGTATCTTTCCCGCCATTTGTAAACGCTATAACTTTCACGTAAACCAATTAATTTTCACGTATTGGGTCTTTTTTTAGCAAAGACATGTCGCAGAATGTATTTTGGCAGAAATTTATGACTAAATTTGATTTTTGCATTTTTTTTTACTGGACATGTTTTATAGCAAAAAGTCCAAAATATTGTTTTTTTTTCCTCAAAATTGTCAGCCTTTTTTTTTATAGCGCAAAAAATAAAAACCACACAGGCGATCAAAGACCACCGAAAGAAAGCTCAATTTGTGTGAAAAAAAGGACGTAAATTTCGTTTGGGTGCAGCATTGCATGACCGCGCAATTATCAGTTGAATTAGTGCAGCGCCGAGTAGCAAAAAGAGGCGTGGTCATTAAGGGGGGTAAATCCTCAGGAGGGCAAGTTTTTAAAAAGAAAAGATCACCAAACTTGGAACAAACTGATTTAGTTCAATTACCAAAGTTAAAACAGGTCAATAGTAAACAGAAAAGCAAGTCAGCAATTTTAACAAATTAATTCAACTTAGAAGATAAACGGAAGATGAAGAACACGTATCAGGGAGATATAAATATCTTGGGAGTAATAGAGACTTCTGATGGGCAAAATTAATACGATTTTTTTTTTTCCTTGTAATAGAATTCGGGTTATGCTAACAGCCCATTAGGGTAGGTGAGAATGCAGACGATATGTTTTACTCATCTCTGCTAATATCATTAAATCGTTCTCGTTGATGCGAATTCAGCAGTTGGGACCTCACCATGACAATTATTATCCAGGAGTGGCTAAAAATGGAACAAAAAAAGAATCGGGCCCGGGGCAAAAGTTCAGTTTGGCAGCTATTTGTCACAAATGATAAAAATGGACAAAACCCCCCCTATTGCCAGTGCTTGAAAGCAGCAATGTGTTCTTGTAAAACAACAGTTAGGAATGCCAGTATAAAAGACATCCTAACAGTCACGTTCGGATTCTAAATTTATCATTTGATATCATATTAATTGCTACACGCGTGCAAAAATAGAAGCACTATTTGGAAACATTTACTTGGGTTTTCTTCCAACTTTATGTAAGCATACAATTTACGGGTCATTCCAGGGAAGAAGTTGGAACTTTTAGGTTTGGAGACAAACACCACTAACCAGCTCTTTAACCACTTCCTGTCCGGACACTTTCACCCCCTTCCTGTCCGGACACTTTCCCCCCCTTCCAGTCCGGACACTTTCACCCCCTTCCAGTTCGGGCACTTTCCCCCCCTTCCAGTCCGGACACTTTCCTCCCCTTCCAGTCCGGACATTTTCACCCCTTTCCAGTCCGGACATTTTCACCCCTTTCCAGTCCGGACACTTTCCCCCCTTCCAGTCCGGACACTTTCTTCCCCTTCCAGTCCGGACACTTTCCTCCCCTTCCAGTCCGGACATTTTCACCCCTTTCCAGTCCGGACACTTTCCCCCCTTCCAGTCTGGACACTTTCCCCCCCTTCCAGTCTGGACACTTTCCTCTCCTTCCAGTCCGGACACTTTCACCCCCTTCCAGTCCGGACACTTTCCCCCCCTTCCAGTCCGGACACTTTCACCCCCTTCCAGTCCGGACACTTTCACTCCCTTCCAGTCCGGACACTTTCCCCCGCTTCCAGTCCGGACACTTTCCCCCCTTCCAGTCCGGACACTTTCACCCCCTTCCAGTCCGGACACTTTCCCCCCCTTCCAGTCCGGACACTTTCCCCCCCTTCCAGTCCGGACACTTTCCCCCCCTTCCAGTCCGGACACTTTCCTCCCCTTCCAGTCCGGACACTTTCCCCCCCTTCCAGTCCGGACACTTTCCTCCCCTTCCAGTCCGGACACTTTCCTCCCCTTCCAGTCCGGACACTTTCACCCCCTTCCAGTCCAGACACTTTCACCCCCTTCCAGTCCAGACACTTTCACCCCCTTCCAGTCCGGACACTTTCACCCCCTTACAGTCCGGACACTTTCCTCCCCTTCCAGTCCGGACACTTTCACCCCTTTCCAGTCCGGACACTTTCCCCCCTTCCAGTCCGGACACTTTCCCCCCCTTCCAATCTGGACACTTTCCTCCCCTTCCAGTCCGGACACTTTCACCCCCTTCCTGTCCGGACACTTTCACCCCCTTCCAGTCCGGACACTTTCACTCCCTTCCAGTCCGGACACTTTCACCCCCCTTCCAGTCCGGACACTTTCACCCCCTTCCAGTCCGGACACTTTCACCCCCTTTCTGTCCGGACACTTTCCCCCCCTTCCAGTCCGGACACTTCCCCCCCTTCCAGTCCGGACACTTTCACCCCCTTTCTGTCCGGACACTTTCCCCCCCTTCCAGTCCGGACACTTTCACCCCCTTCCAGTCCGGACACTTTCACCCCCTTAATGTCCAGGCCAATTTTCAGCTTTCATCGCTGTCACATTTTGAATGACAATTGCGCGGTCATGCAACACTGTACCCATATGATATTTTTTTAGCATTTTTGAGACAGATAAAACTTTATTTTGGTGGTATTTATTCACCACTGCGATTTTTTTTGTTTTTTTGCTATATAAATGAAAAAGTCCAAAAGTTTTGAAAAAAAAGTGTTTTCTTATAAAATTTTGCAAATAAATAATCTTTCTTCATAAATCTTGGCCAAAATGTATTCAGTTATCTTTTTAGTAAAAAAAAAAAACAAAGTAGTTTATAACCAAAAATTATAATTTTTCAAAAAATGTTTTTTACATTTTTATTATTTTTTTTTTTATATTATCATTTATGTTTTTTTTCTACATACTGTCATCCTAGCAGTACAGTACTGTCACCATAGTGACACTGTACTACTTGTGGGGGGCGATGAATATTTTTTATTTACACTGATTGCTTTTACACCCATAAAGGCTGTAAAAGCAATCATTTCTCCTTCTCTCTGGCTGCATTCCTGCAGCCATTGAGAAATACTGTGTGAGCTGTGATTGGTCACAGCTTTTCACATGGTACAAGGCTGTTGTGAATAGCCCTGTACCATGTGATCTCTGTGATCACTCACAGATTTCACACGTAGTAAGAAATCGGCTACTTAAGGAATTGCACCCAGCAGCACTTGCATTATTATTATTTTTTGAGCACATTTTATGGACATTTGATTTGTTGTATTATTGTACTATTTTTATTCACGGTAGAGTGATTATTTGATGTTGTTGATTTTTTGAGTGTTGGTAGGACACTGATCACCTTCACGTATTTTATATTCCCGTTGGGAATGTACGTGTTGCACTTTTTAATAGTTTAACCCCTTTGTGCACTGGGGTTTTTTTTGTACTTGTTGTGAGATATATATATATTTATTTATTCACATTCATAGCGCTGCACTGTTTATATATATTTGTACACTTTACTCACATTGGTAAGAGGTTAGTGTCAGCTGCCTGAGGGTTAGGGCTCCATTTTAGTGCAGGAGGAGTTTTCTGTTATTTTCTTTATTGAAAAGTTAAGCTGTCTGTGGATGGTGCCAACTTAGCAGGTTATAGTAAAAACAGAGTGAAACAGTGCTACACCTAGAAATAATGTGAGTACAGAATGATCAAATCATATCATAAAAACTTCCAATGATAGTGCAAATTATTTCTCACATCTATAGTAGAAATATAATTAATTATACTTCATATATATATTGTACACAGTGTATATATATGTGTGTGTATATATATATATATATATATATATATATATACAAATATTAGAAGCAATCAATGGTTTCTCTTGAGTATGGCAGCCTTCCTAGCCGTCTGATTATGTCAGTATTTCTGTGCTCAAAGCGATACATTTTTTTGCATGGAAATATGTATTTTTTTATTGTAGGCCTGTAATTCTTAGAAATAACTCACTGAAATCTGTCCGAACAAGAGTCTAGTAAACATCCCGGGTATGATAAAATTTGAAACACGAAATCATAAATTATAGTTTAATAAATAATCATAAAAAATAATAATATAATAATAATACATTTAATTCAATAATATAATCAAACCAAAAACACTGAAATTTGAAATATAGCGCCAAGTTCGCACATCGCTGAGCAAAGTCGCAGAATCGTTTTCAGTCTCTGATGAGGAATTTCCCCCACGAATCATTATCACTCAATTCTGCAAGTGGTTCTGATTTACTATCGCTGTTCTCTAGCCGGTCTAAAACCGCTTTTGACCTAAAGGGACGCTTTTTGGACGCCATGGACGTTTCTCAGTTTCCAGGCAGAAAGAACAGTAAAAATGCAGGCAGGGCGCCGGACAAAGCACTCGGGACACAATGTATGTGAAATGGTTTGTTACAGGAATGTTATACTATGTGATTTTAGTGTATTGAGTGAATGTCACTTTTACAACTTTCAAATTTCCCACCAGTTCCATCCCCCGTATGTCCCAACGTTGCAGGGAGCGGAACCCGGAAGACAGATGCCGGCATCGGCCGGAGGAGATGGCCGGGGACACTGCAGGGGGGACATCGCGGAAGCGCAGGACAAGGTAAGTGAAGAAGAGATCCCGGAGCAACGCTGCAGTGTATTCCTGAGTGTAGCTGGGGGGTTACAGCTTGTGGTGCTGAAACTTTACCCCGAGCTACACTCAGGAATACCTCCAGGGAGGTTAAAACTAAAGTTAACTGGATTATGGTCAATGATAAACTCACCTGTATCCTCAATCATACTACCCAGAAATTTGACAAAACATGGGACCCATGGATCCGATATCAGTCCCCCAATAAGTCCTGGGCTGACTCCTCTTCTTGCTTCTTAGTTGCTGATTTTCCTTCTTTCCTCTCCCTTTTTTCTTCTTTCCCTCTTTCTATTGGAATTATTAGACTATTTTTGTACGTCTGCGGCCCTCGTGGCTCTGAGTCGGCTTATATTCTCAGATGTATGATGAATGGGGTGGTTTTTTTTTTTCAGTTTTTGTTTTTTTTTGTTGGTGTACCATTCCTAGGTTGTAAGCTCGAAAGAGCAGGGCCCTCGATCCCCTCATGTTTTGCATTGTATTGTTGTTGTTCTGTCACATGTTCTGTCCCCCTTTGTAATGTACAGTGCTGAGTGAACTATTGGCGCTTTATAAATACTGTATAATAATAATAATAATCTACCCACCACCCTTCCCCAATGTTTCTCTGTATTGCTCCATTGTGCCGCTGATGCTACAACCTCATTTTGTTATTGATGCTATCTTTACTAATTGGGATTGTAATGTTCTTGGTCCCTTGTGGACTGAATTGATGCATTCTAGTTTATTGTGGAATTCCCTCTTTGCATAGGATATACCTATTTGTCTTAGAGTACTCATAAGCTACAGTCAGGTCCATAAATATTGGGACATCAACACAATTCTAACATTTTTGGCTCTATACACCACCACAATGGATTTGAAATGAAACAAACAAGATGTTCTTTAACTACAGATTGTCAGCTTTAATTTGAGGGTATTTACATCCAAATCAGGTGAACGGTGTAGGAATTACAACAGTTTGCATATGTGCCTCCCACTTGATAAGGGACCAAAAGTAATGGGACAATTGGCTTCTGAGCTGTTCCATGGCCAGGTGTGTGTTATTTCCTCATTATCCCAATTACAATGAGCAGATAAAAGGTCCAGAGTTCATTTCAAGTGTGCTATTTGCATTTGGAATCTGTTGCTGTCAACTCTCAAGATGAGATCCAAAGAGCTGTCACTATCAGTGAAGCAAGCCATCATTAGGCTGAAAAAACAAAACAAACCCATCAGAGAAATAGCAAAAACATTAGGCGTGGCCAAAACAACTGTTTGGAACATTCTTAAAAAGAAGGAACACACCGGTGAGCTCAGCAACACCAAAAGACCTGGAAGACCACGGAAAACAACTGTGGTGGATGACCGAAGAATTCTTTCCCTGGTGAAGAAAACACCCTTCACAACAGTTGGGCAGATCAAGAACACTCTCCAGGAGGTAGGTGAATGTGTGTCAAAGTCAACAATCAAGAGAAGACTTCACCAGAGTGAATACAGAGGGTTCACCACAAGATGTAAACCATTGGTGAGCCTCAAAAACAGGAAGGCCAGATTAGAGTTTGCCAAACGACATCTAAAAAAGCCTTCACAGTTCTGGAACAACATCCTATGGACATATGAGACCAAGATCAACTTGTACCAGAGTGATTGGAAGAGAAGAGTATGGAGAAGGAAAGGAACTGCTCATGATCCTAAGCATACCACCTCATCAGTGAAGCATGGTGGTGGTAGTGTCATGGAGTGGACATGTATGGCTGCCAATGGAACTGGTTCTCTTGTATTTATTGATGATGTGACTGCTGGCAAAAGCAGCAGGATGAATTCTGAAGTGTTTTGGGCAATATTATCTGCTCATATTCAACCAAATGCTTCACAACTCATTGGACGCCGCTTCACAGTGCAGATGGACAATGACCCAAAGCATATTGCAAAAGCAACCAAAGAGTTTTTTAAGGGAAAGAAGTGGAATGTTATGCAATGGCCAAGTCAATCACCTGACCTGAATCCGATTGAGCATGCATTTCACTTGCTGAAGACAAAACTGAAGGGAAAATGCCCCAAGAACAAGCAGGAACTGAAGACAGTTGCAGTAGAGGCCTGGCAGAGCAACACCAGGGATGATACCCAGCGTCTGGTGATGTCTATGCATTCCAGACTTCAGGCTGTAATTGACGGCAAAGGATTTCCAACCAAGTATTAAAAAGTGAAAGTTTGATTTATGATTATTATTCTGTCCCATTACTTTTGGTCCCTTAAGAAGTGGGAGGCACATATGCAAACTGTTGTAATTCCTACATCGTTCACCTGATCTGGATGTAAATACCCTCAAATTAAAGCTGAGAGTCTGCAGTTAAAGCACATCTTGTTTGTTTCATTTCAAATCCATTGTGGTGGTGTATAGAGCCAAAAATGTTAGAATTGTGTTGATGTCCCAATATTTATGGACCTGACTGTATATGTTGTTCATAGATTAACAATCTACTTTGCTTTGGTTGCTTTTAACAACCCCATTTCTTTTTTGCTTTCCCTGTGACAACATTTACTAGAGATGTGAGTGATGTCCAAATGTTATATTTGTTACTTTTCAATAAAAACTATTGGAATATAAAGGTACACCACACCGGTTCATCTGTGGGGAACACCACTTTGTGTACAACCACCACCATCAGCCTCTCACCTTAGCAATATGACCTACTATGACTTTTATACCCCAGGTAATGGGGGATCTCCCTCCAGACTGGTAAGTGGTTCCTCTCCACAGCTCTCAGGGATCATAGACTTCAAAATATAATAAAAAATCATAGCATACTCCATATAAAAGCACATTTAATAAAAATTTATAAAAATTCACTCAGAAGCTGTGTGCACTGCAGGGTAAACATATGTGTGCAAAGTTTTTGTGAGGACCGCACCTTGTGGGAAAAGAAAGTTTCTGGGTGTAGTGTGTTCCAACTGCCGGGTACAAGTATACACTCTTCCTGCACCTGTGACCTCAACTGACTTGGTCTAACCAGTTGAGGTCACAGGTGCTCTTCATCCGCTTTTTTCCTTGGTGGTGGGTGGTCCACATCATCTAAGGACTGGTATGCTGCAATATATTATAATTCTTTCTTGGGTTAAGATATGCTCTTCATCCTCTTTTTTCTCTAGTGATGGGTAGACCCTGTGAGTTCAAAAACTAATGTAGCCACATCATCTAAGGACTGGTATGCTGCAATATATTACATTTCTTTCTTGGATTTAGATATGCTCTTCATCCTCTTTTTTTGTTGGTGGTGGATGGACACTGAGAGTTCAAAAACTAATGTGACCACATCATCCAAGGACTGGTATGCTGCAATATATTACATTTCTTTCACAAGTTAGCCTGCAGTTTCTTGTTTGTGTTCTTACCTCCTTGCTGCAGTGCTGTTTCTGGTCCCTTTCACATGTGTGGTTTGTCTGTGCTCACCTATGGGCATCTTCTGCTGTTCTCTGGGTTTTATGTCCTTCCCTTCCATTACTTCCTGGCCCGCCTCCTTGTTTGCCTGCCTATATAAGACATGCTCAGTCTAGGCCACTTTGCTTGAGCAACTTCCTAGTTGTCGGAGCTCCTGTGCGTTTCTATTGCCTGTATCCTGCATTGACTACTTGTGTACCGACCCCGGCTTTGTTCTCTGACTGTGCTTGTTTTCCGCCCATCCTGACCTCAGCTCGGATTTTCATTTGTCTCCTCCCATTGTACTCTGCTCCCGGGAACGGTCTCCTTATCCTCAGCTGGGCGTACCCAGGGGCAGCGACCTGGTCCCAGCTTGCTGCAAGTCCATCCCCACTATCAGGGGCTCTGGTGAAGAAGCAGGCTGAGACTTAGACTCCGCGCCTTGGGGAACCCCAAGTTGACTATCTACAAGGGCTAACTACCACAGGTGCTGACAATTTCTTTCTTGGGTTTAGATATGCTCTACATCCTATTTTTTTTCTCTGGTGGTGGATGGACACTGAGAGTTCAAAAACTAATGAGGCCACATCAACTGACTGGTATGCTGTAATATATTACATTTCTTTCTTGGGTTTAGATATGCTCTTCATCCTCTTTTTTTCTCTGGTGATAAGTAGACCCTGTGAGTTCAAAACTAATGTGGCCACATCATCTAAGGACTGGTATGCTGCAATATATTACATTTCTTTATTGGGTTTAGATATGCTCTTCATCCTCTTTTTTTCTCTGCTGGTGGGTAACCCTGAGAGTTCAAAAACTAATGTGACCACATCATCCAAGGACTAGTATATTGCAATATATTACATTTCTTTCTTGGGTTTAGATATGCTCTTCATCCTCTTTTTTTCTCTGGTGATAAGTGGACCCTGTGAGTTCAAAACTAATGTGGCCACATCATCTAAGGACTGGTATGCTGCAATATATTACATTTCTTTCTTGAGTTTAGATATGCTCTTCATCCTCTTTTTTTTCTGGTGGTGTGTGGGCACTGAGAGTTCAAAAACGAATGTGGCCACATCATCTAAGGACTGGTATATTGCAATATACTACATTTCTTTCTTGGGTTTAGATATGCTCTTCATCCTCCTTTTTCTCTGGTGGTGGGTAGACCCTGTGAGTTCAAAAACTAATGAGGCCACATCATCCATGGACTGGTATGCTGCAATATATTACATTTCTTTCTTGGGTTTAGATATGCTCTTCATCCTCTTTTTGTTTTGATGGTGGGTGGGCATTGAGAGTTCAAAAACTAATGTGGCAACATCATCTAAGGATGGGTATGCTGCAATATATTACATTTCTTTCTTGAGTTTAGATATGCTCTTCGTCCTCATTTTTCTCTGGTGGTGGGTGGACACTGAAGGTTCAAAAACTAATGAGGCCACATCATCTAAGGACTGGTATATTGCAATATATTACATTTCCTTCCTGGGTTTAGATAAGCCCTTCATCCTCTTTTTTTTTTTCTGATGGTGGGTGGGCACTGAGAGTTCAAAAACTAATGTGGCCACATCATCTAAGGACTGGAATATTGCAATATATTACATTTCTTTCTTGGGTTTAGATATGCTCTTCATCCTCTTTTTTCTCTGGTGGTAGGTAGACCCTGTGAGTTCAAAAACTAATGTGGCCACATCATCCATGGACTGGTATGCTGCAATATATTACATTTCTTTCTTGGGTTTAGATATGCTCTTCATCCTCTTTTTGCCTTGATGGTGGGTGGACACTGAGAGTTCAAAAACTAATATGGCCACATCAACCAAGAACGGGTATGCTGCAATATATTACATTTCTTTCTTGGGTTTAGATATGCTCTTCATCCTCTTTTTGCCTTGATGGTGGGTGGACACTGAGAGTTCAAAAACTAATGTGGCCACATCAACCAAGGACTGGTATGCTGCAATATATTACATTTCCTTCTTGGGTTTAGATAAGCTCTTCATCCTCTTTTATTTTTTCTGGTGGTGGGTGGGCACTGAGAGTTCAAAAACTAATGTGCCCACATCATCTTAAGGACAGGTATGCTGCAATATATTGCATTTATTTCTTGGGTTTAGATATGATTTAATGATTGCATTATTTGAGCCCATTGAATCAGATCACATGAGCAAGTCATAAGTGGAGGAAATGTTTTTAAGTTTGACTATCTCTACCTAAAAAACTATTAAACTATCATATGGTAGAAACAGAGAACTTACGGTGACACGCTGGGTTAAACTACTGTTCTAGCAGGAAGTTGTTATAACTGCACTGGGTGGCGTACAGAATTAACTGTGCTGAACTACAAAATATAATTCTGGCAGTATAATATACTGATATCATAAAGCACCAGGCCACAGATGGAAGCTCTCACCAGACCTTCCAATGCCATTGCTATATAATCATAATCATATCACTGTTGGGAAAATGTTTAATTATTCACAAGGCTGGAGAAAAAAAAATCAAACCTGTACTCGTATTATAGACTGTATATAGCTTGTAGACAATATTTTTTTTATATATATATATGTATAAAATTTAGCAGCTTGATATATAATATAAATCTGTTTTTCTCTAATATGCCCATGCCTGAAATCTTACAAAAACCCACAAATGTAATTATATTTATATAGTTACTATACTTTCATCGGTAGGAAATGAGACGCCAGCATCAGTGATAAATTTGATTCTCTTATATTGAATTGTTCCTGATTTTTCTGCACAGATTTTTATGGCACAGTTGCTGTAACTTAATTATTTTAGCACAGCACAGGGTGTTTGGGTAGCATTGCTTTAAATAATTGTAGCACATTTATCATGGGGGGGGGGGGGGGGCTACAGATGCTACTTCAATTGATCTTGAGTTGGCTATAGTCAAACTCAAATAATTATCACAGAGATACCTAAAAGGGGATAAAGCCTATCCGCCTACAGAGTTGCTTGTTGACTTAAAGATAAATGCTCACCAAGCCTTAATATTTATGAATATTCAAACTTTAATTTTTTACTTTTAGATCAGGTTAGAGCGATAAGGATTTGGAACCCCTGTTAGGCTTTTATTGTTAAATAGAATGTAAAAATATAACATAAAGCATCAAAAGAGCACAAATAAAATAAAATCAATATTCAATGAAAAATTATACCGAAAAAAACGTATAAAGTATAAAAATTCAAAATAAAAAAATTATAAAATATATCAAATAAATTAATCCCACTCCAAATTTGTTAATAAGGATAAGGTGAATAAAATAAAATTGAAAACGTCCTTCTCCAAAGAGCCTTTGACCCGTGTTGACACCATATTAGTGCTCAAATAACATACCGCACTCACCAGATATTGGTGAAAAAAAAGCCTTTTTAGTGTTTTTTTGGGATCCTAGACCCAGTCCTTCTCCAACAGAAACCAAAAAGGATATGATTGATGCAGAGAAAAAGAATACATATAGTGTAATACTGAAAAACTCAGACAGGATCAATTTCCAAGTACCAAACCATTGGTTTCTGTTGATCCTGGAGGTTGGAGGCTGGTTTATCTCCTTACCTGGAGTGAGGGAAGTCCATGCAAAATCCGGTGTTTGGAGGCTGTATTGACTGGGTCTAGGATCCCAAAAAAACGCTAAAAAGGCGTTTTTTCACCAATATCCGGTATGTTATTTGAGCACTAATATGGTGTCAACACGGGTCAAAGGCTCTTTGGAGAAGGACATTTTCAATTTTATTTTATTCACCTTATCCTTTTTAACAAATTTGGAGTGAGACTAATTTATTTGATATATTTTATAATTTTTAAATTTTTATACTTTATAAGTCTTTTTGGTATAATTTTTCATTGAATATTGATTTTATTTTATTTGCGCTGTTTTGATGTGTTATATTATATATTTTTTTTGATGTGTACACTAATGAGCAGCAGCATCTACTTAGTAATTATTTCATGTTTTTTTTTTTTTTTTGGCGCTGGTGAGTCTTTGTATATAGAATGTAAAAATACCCTGTAAATCATCCACTCTTAGAAAATCTCTGTCCACACAGAGCTGGCCTAGCCCAATAAGAATTTTCTTTTACAAAGGATTTATTGAACTTTCAATACACAGTGAAATGGCACAGTGCAGGGAAATATAACAAGCTCAGAGGATAAACAGCCAGATCCTTTGTGGTCAAAAGACAGAAGAACAAAAGGGAAAAAAACTAATCAATAAGTGTGCCCAATATCAATAGGCGAGGTAGAGGTCCCAGCCAGCTGAACCTGCTCCTCGCCAGTGGAAGTAATTGTATCCAAGTGGGAAAAAAGTAAGGGTAGCCTACACGTTTAGAAGCGAATAAAAAAGGAGAGGAGGAAAGAGAAAAAAGGGGGAGGAAGGGAGTGGTAGAATGGAAAAGAAGGTAAAAGACATTGAGTAGAATAGAGCAGAGAGGAAAAAATGGGGGAGTAAATTCAGATCAGGGAGATGGAGGAGGTGAAGGGGAAGGAGGGGAAAAAATGGTGAATGGGGGAGGTCCTGCAGGGTCCAGGCTGAGACGTAAGGTAAGGAGCACCCGAGGTCCAATCAGACTGAGAGTAAAGCACGGTCTAGATTCAGACCATTGTTATAAGATATCCATGGATTCCAGACTCTCAAAATTTGGCACAGGTGTAATTTAGTATTGCAGTGAGCATCTAATGTACCATAGTCCCCATGAGTCATTGCATAACCTCCCCGAAGGGAGGATTTCTTGGCTCCAGGCCAGGGGCGGACTGACCATTGGGAAACTCGGGCACTGCCCGAGGGCCCAGGGGCAGTAGGGGGCTCCATGAGATGCCCCTGGTACCTTTTTCATAGGCTTTTTGGAGTTTGGGCAAGGACACAGGGGCCCCATGATCCCCTATTGCCCGGGGACCCCATGAGTTGTCAGTCCGTCCCTGCTCCAGGCTCTAGCCAACATCTGGTGAGCCACTAGGAAAATAAAGCCCATAAATTTCCTCTGGTTCCTGGAAAGAGTTGAAATAGTTGTATGCAGGGGCGGACTGACCATTTGGAAACTCGGGCACTGCCCGAGGGCCCGGGGTCAGTAAGGAGCCCCATGAGATGCCCCTGGTACCTTTTTCATAGGCTTTTTTCAGTTTGGGCAAGGACAGAGGGGCCCCATGATCCCCTATTGCTCCGGGGGCCCCATGAGTTGTCAGTCCACCCCTGGTTGTATGTAATAGGGCTTCCCACAGATTATGGGTCAGGGGGATGTTGAGGACTGATCTAGTCATAATGTCCAAAAAACAGGTTACTTTGAGGCAGGCCCACCAAATGTAAAGTAGGGCACCTCTTTTCCACAGAAGCACATCGAAGGCACGTCAGGGACAAACCAAGATAGCCAATAACAATTTTCATGGAGCAATAATAATAAAGGTCAATACTGTTCAATACTAACAACTTTATTATTCACGCTGATATATAAAAAAAAAAAGAAAAATAATTTACTTAATTTAAAAAGTAAAAAAAAAGAACATAAACATCAAACTACGAATAAATAAATAAACCTCAATACAAAGGTTAAATAAATTCAGTAAGGCAATGCTAGTATTTACATGTTGTTATTTCTATCTATCAATGTTCGCATGCAGCATGAATATTGTATCCAAAATGCTTTCAAATAATTATTTATCCAAGTGTTCCAAAGAATATGCATTCAAACGTTTATAGAGATCCTTTGGAGAAATATTGTATGCATAATACATGGAAAAAGAAAAATAATTTAAAGAAAAAAGATTTAAAAAATCACATAAACTACAAAATACAAAAATTAAATAAATCCCCATACAAAGGTTAAAAAAGTCAGCAGAGCCTTGCTAATATTTTAATGTTGTTATTTATATTTATCAATGTTTAAATCTAATGTGGCTATTGTATCCAAAAGTCATACTCAAAGTGCTCCAAACATTATGCATTCAAATTTTCTAGAGATCCTCTGGGGAAGTTTTGTATGCATAATATATAGAACACTTGGACAAGTTATTTTTTAAAAGTATGACTTTTATATACAATAGTCACCTTGGATGTGAACACTGATGGATAGAAATAACATCATTTGAATATAAGCAGGGTCCTGCTGAATGTTGTAACCTTTTTATGGGGATTTATTTAGTTTTTGTATTTTTTTTTCGGTTTACATAATTGTTTGGGATATCTTTAAGTTTGCATGCTCTTTTTAATGTAACATTACTTATTTATTTTTTATGTTTTTCACATTTTGTGTTTGGATAATAAATAAATGTGTCTTCACTGGGGAGGCTCACCTCCCTACTACTTGTTCTAGACACCACGGGGTTTATTTACTAAAGCTGGAGAGTCCAAAATCAGACTCCCTTCTGCATAGAAACCAATCAGCTTCCAGGTTTCATTGCCAAAGCTTCATTGAACAAGCTGAGGTTAGAAGCTGATTGGTTTCTATGCAGAAGGGAGTCTGATTTTGGACTCTCCAGCTTTAGTAAATAAACCCCCACCTGTCAGACAATAAGTCATGGGAAATTCAAAATTTTACAGCAAAACAGTAATAGAGTCTAAATATCTGTTCAGGTAATTGCTCTGGTAAGGTTAAAGCTGCAGTGATTTCCTTTTATGTACTTTATAATTTACGTATTCGGAAAAATCAGTAAAACTCTTTTGGAACAAGCTGTTGTTTCCCTTCTGTAGTCATTGGCCTTGTGGAAAAATGTGTCTTTAAATTTCAGAGGATTTGAAATCCTAAATATTTATCTAGTATTTTCTACTTTGGCAGTCTTCCAGCCCTCTTATGTAACACACAGCAAGTAACTTTGAAACCAACTGAAACTAGACTTTATAGTCTTTGTTGTCACATACCGGGTGGAGAACGAGCTAGAGAGGGGGCTTCTCTTGCACCTCTTGTCCAACACCCTCCCCAGGTGACAGGAGGTATGAGGACACAGAGTGGCACGAGGACTGATGTAGCAGGCAGTGCCAGCTGTTGGTTGCAGGATACAGATGATCATGGATCACCAGACAGGAACCAGAGACCGACACACAGTGACACTTGACCAGAAGACAGAAGTGAAGGCAGGAGACAATCCAAAAGGTCATCAAAGGCTGGGCAGCAAGTTACAGGAACATCAGGCAGAGGCAGAGTAAGGATACAAGTCAGAGTCAGTTCACAGTCAGGCAGCAAGGTACAGGAATGGAAAGCAGAAGTAGAGTCAGGATACAAGATGGAGTCCGTTCACACCTGGGCAGCAAGGTTCAGGAACTGAAAGCAGAAGTAGAGTCAGGATACAAGCTGGAGTCCGTTCACACCTGGGCAGCAAGGTTCAGGAACGGAAAGCAGAAGTAGAGTCGGGATACAAGCTGGAGTCAGTTCACACCTGGGCAGCAAGGTTCAGGAACGGAAAGCAGAAGTAGAGTCAGGATACAAGCTGGAGTCAGTTCACAGTCAGGCAGCAAGGTTCAGGAATGGAAAGCAGAAGTAGAGTCGGGATACAAGCTGGAGTCAGTTCACACCTGGGCAGCAAGGTTCAGGAACGGAAAGCAGAAGTAGAGTCAGGATACAAGCTGGAGTCAGTTCACAGTCAGGCAGCAAGGTTCAGGAATGGAAAGCAGAAGTAGAGTCAGGATATGAACTGGAGTCAGTTCACACCTGGCAGCAAGGTTCAGGAATGGAAAGCAGAAGTAGAGTCAGGATACAAACTGGAGTCAATTCACACCTGGGCAGCAAGGTTCAGGAATGGAAACCAGAAGTAGAGTCAGGATGCAAGATGGAGTCCGTTCACACCTGGGCAGCAAGGTTCAGGAATGGAAAGCAGAAGTAGAGTCAGGATACAAGGTGGAGTCAGTTCACACCTGGGCAGCAAGGTTCAGGAACGGAAAGCAGAAGTAGAGTCAGGATACAAGCTGGAGTCAGTTCACAGTCAGGCAGCAAGGTTCAGGAATGTAAAGCAGAAGTAGAGTCAGGATATGAACTGGAGTCAGTTCACACCTCGCAGCAAGGTTCAGGAATGGAAAGCAGAAGTAGAGTCAGGATACAAACTGGAGTCAATTCACACCTGGGCAGCAAGGTTCAGGAATGGAAACCAGAAGTAGAGTCAGGATACAAGCTGGAGTCAGTTCGCAGCCAGGCAGTAAGGTACAGGAACGTAAAGCAGTAGCAAAGCCAGGATAGAGGCCTGGGTCGGTTGACAGCAGGACAGCGGGGTACAGGAATCTAAGGCAGAAGGCAGTGTCAAGGTAGACAAGAATCTAAAGACAGGTCAGAGGCATGCCAGTTCATGAACCAGAAGGCAAATATGTCCCTCTCTTATCTCCTGATAAGACATATTGTGTGGCGTCACTATGCACATGCTCAGTTTAGAGTTTATTGCTAGAGACGTAGTTTTTTTTTCTTGGGAGAGTGCAAGTGCTCAGCACAGGGCCATTCAGCACTGTACAGACAGAGGTCATCCTCCTAGATCAGAATGTAAACTCCTCCTACAATCTTTAAACAGTGCTTTGCTGGACACTGATAGAAGTCCCAAGACTGCTATATACTGCTGATGAGAAAAGGTATTTAGCAGTTTATATTTATTAAAATAATTGCATTTACAATGTATGTGTACTGTGGGAGACCAAATATAGTGGGTTCAGGGTCCGGGGACAGCAGATGTAATGAATGCAGGGTCCTGGGAGACCAGATATAGTGAATGCAGGGTCCGGGGAGAGCAGATGTAGTGAATACAGGGTCCAGGGAGACCAGATATAGTGAATACAGGGTCCAGGGAGACCAGATATATTGAATGCAGGGTCCAGGGAGACCAGATATAGTGAATGCAGGGTCCGGGAGACCGGATATAGTGGGAGCAGGGTCTGGGGAGACAGGATATAGTGAATGCAGGGTCCGGGGAAACCAGATTTAGTGAATGCGGGGTCCAGGGAGACCAGATATAGTGAATGCAGGGTCCGGGGAAAACAGATATAGTGAATGCAGGGTCCGGGGAAAACAGATATAGTGAATGCAGGGAACGGGGAGACCGGATATAGTGAATGCAGGGTCTGGGGAGACCAGATATAGTGAATGCAGGGTCCGGGGAGACCGGATATAGTGAATGCAGGGTTCAGGGAAAACAGATATAGTAAATGCAGGGTCCGGGGAGACCGGATATAGTGAATGCAGGGTTCAGGGAAAACAGATATAGTAAATGCAGGGTCTGGGGTTTAGTAACACTTTACTGTTGGCTGTTTGGAGCCAATGCCAGTGCACACACCACTTAGTGAAACAGACTTCTTGTTCCAATACATAATGGCTTTTCTTACAGCTGTAATCTTTGTGAATGACTGATGCCAAATTATTTCTCAGTACAAGTAGCTACTGTAAAGCTCTTTTAATGCATGATAAGATATGTAAATGTATTCATTTCCACACCCTGAGTACAGGTGAAATTTAAGGATACCCAAAACCAAATCTTTTTAATCTTGGATAAAAATAGTGAATGTGTGTTTTTTTTCATTGGTGTACTGTTTGTGAGATTACCTTTCACTGTCTGCCCTGCTAACACAACACAAAAAGAGAGGAAAGCTCCCCAATGATAGAAAGTTGTCATCAGAAAAGGTGTCCCCCTGGAAGATGTAGGACTTAACCTGTTTTACTGCTCTAGTGACTTTTTCCTTCATTTTTTAGTCCCAGTAACAATGGCTAATAGAGAGGGTATTTCTCCACAGTGGGGATATAGTAATAAAATATCTTAATCAAGAGAATTAAGTATTAGGAAATTTAGCTGGAGTGATCTGAGAAAAGGTAAAATCGCCTTTGTTCTACTCACATATAAAACATCTACAAAATGGATCTCCCCAAAATACATCCAATGGACAAATTATAACACTTATCACTAAAGCACATTAAAATAACCTTGAATGATAAGGATAGTACAATTGCAGATCCCCAAAGTGGCAGTTCCATAGAAAACCAGAAATACAATGATATGTGTTTACAGTTAAATCTCCCTTAAATGCTAGAAACCATTCTAATAGTTCCAAAAAACACCAAATATCTAAAAGGTTCCTGCAGGTCAGTCGTATTGCCACAAATGGACCTTCAAGACTATATAAAGTTCAATGCTTGAGTGGACCAACACTGAGTAGGTAAACAAAACTACAGAGGTGACAATGAGCTGGTTGCCTCTTGAGGTATCCCGTCCACAATGACACACTTCAGCGCAGTCCTCTGACCACCGTGTGTGCAACTCCTGCATCCTCCTGGGATATATGACAGGGACCCGTCATTCTCTCCTACACAAGAATGGTGATAGATGATATGTGGCAGGGCCAGAGAAAAAAAAATCAGTGATTTAATTTGCAGTGATGGGTGGGATTGTAGGGAGGTCACATCTCTCAGGGGAGTGAAGGTCTGCCTAAACTGAACAGGCTCTAAAATCTTCAGCAACTAATAGGTAGTATAATTACAAAGTGTGGCTGATAATGTTTTAAATGGCTTTTTACACTAACAAAGATAGATAGATAGATAGATAGATAGATAGATAGATATACAGTGTATATATATATATATATATATATATATATATATATATATATATATATATCATACAGTATATCAGGTGTTTATTTATGTATATGTCCTCACTCTATTTGTTTTGCTATTTATTGTAGGTGAGAAAAAAAGTGACGGGAAATCCAAAATTTCACAGTTACCACCAGAATGGCATGAGTCCAGTGACAACTGACCAAGAGGAAATTTCCCATTCCTAATAGATCGCCGCTCTCTCTATTCACTACTCAATCTGAAATGAAGAAAAGTGTTTTTGGTTTAGTAGTCTACTTGGTAGTCATAACTAGAGATGAGCAAATTATTCAAAAATTCGATTCAGCTGATTCGCCGAATTTGCGGGAGAAATTCGATTCGATGCAAATTTATTCGCCGCGAATTTAACTTATTAAAAGGGTTTCTAGGCTTCAGAGAGCCTTTATATTAGTGCAGAACACTGTACCTTTAATTTAAATGCCCTTGGAGTCTGCTGGGGAAGAGAAATAATACTGTCAGTCAGTATGACATGCAGATGAGTGCCGTCGATCTTAGAATCACCGAAGAAGGGCACGACGAAGAAGAAGAAGAAGAATGAAAAGAAGAAGAAGAATGAAAAGAAGAAGAAGAATGAAAAGAAGAAGAATTCCAGTACAGCAAAAAGTGTATCTGCAGAGAGCTCCGCTATTTCTGACAGTTCTCTGACAGTTCCTTCACATTTACAGCGGTTGAAACATTGTATCTATTTATTTCCGAATAAAAACATCTGTATCCTAAATGGAAACAAATAGATACAATGTTTCAACCGCTGTAAATGAACTGTCAGAACTGTCAGAGAACTGTCAGAAATAGCGGAGCTCTCTGCAGTGACACTTTTGCCGGCTGATCGGGGAAAATTCGATTCGTGCATCCGAAGTTTGCTAAAATTCAGATTCGATGCGAATCGAATTTTTCCTAATATTCGAAACGAATTCCACTTCGCCAAGTTCGATTCGCTCATCTCTAGTCATAACATTGGACACCATTATTTCCCTTAAAATTATCCAACTATTTTTTACGTTCCATTTTTGGAACATTTCCAATTCTGTGGCCCAGTAATTTTATTTTTATCCTTGATCTTGCTTGAGTATCCCAGGCCAATTTCTCCTGCTAATCTGATATTTTAGGAACACCTCCTATTGCTTCTGTAGCTGAGATTCCCAACTCCAACCAGCCATGTCCTTCCTTATACACACAAATTTTTTGTTTTGTTTACAAAAGGCTTTTGTTAGGGTGTTTGCACAATACAAAATATAATATAACCTTAGCATATAATCAATAGTTCATGCATAATAATGATTATGAATTAACTTAACATAGTATGTGTTAAATTACCAATTGATAACAGAAATTGTCAGATAAACAAAAGCTAAATATGAGTCTTGAATACCAAACAAGAGCAGTGATTTGATCAAAAAAGGCAGCAATCCTAGAGGTGATGTACAGGTGAAACTCGAAAAATTAGAATATGGCGCAAAAGTTCATTTATTTCAGTAATGCAACTTAAAAGGTGAAACTAATATATGAGATAGACTCATTACATGCAAAGCAAGATAGTTCAAGCCGTGATTTGTCATCGTTGTGATGCTTATGGCTTACAGCTCATGAAAACCCCAAATCCACAATCTCAGAAAATGAGAATATTACATGCAATCAATAAAACAAGGATTGTACATAGAACAATATCGGACCTCTGAAAAGTAGAAGCATGCATATGTACTCAGTACTTGGTTTGGGCCCCTTTTGCAGCAATTACTGCCTCAATGCGGCGTGGCATGGAAGCTATCAGCCTGTGGCACTGCTGAGGTGTTATGGAAGAACAGGATGCTTCAATAGCGGCCTTCAGCTCTTCTGCATTGTTCGGTTTCATGTCTCTCATCTTTCTCTTGGCAATGCCCCATAGATTCTCTATGGGGTTCAGGTCAGGTGAGTTTGCTGGCCAATCAAGCACAGCAATTCCACGGTCATTGAACAAGGTTTTGGTGCTTTTGGCAGTGTGGGCAGGTGCCATGTCTTGCTGGAAAATGAAGTCAGCCTCCCCATAAAGCTCGTCTGTGAAAGGAAGCATGAAGTGCTCCAAAATCTCCTGGTAGATGGCTGCGTTGACCCTGGACTTAATGAAGCACAGTGGACCAACACAGCAGATGACATGGCTCCCCAAATCAACACAAACTGTGGAAACTTCACACTGGACTTCAAGCATCTTGCAGTGTGTGCCTCTCCATTCTTCCTCCATACTCGGGGTCCTTGGTTTCAAAATGAGATGCAAAAGTTGCTCTCATCACAAAAGAGGACTTTGGACCACTGAGCAACAGCCCAGGTAAGATACTTCTGGTGTTGTTTGTTGTTCAGGAGTGGCTTGACAAGAGGAATACGACATTTTAAGCCCTTGTCCAGGATCCGTCTGTGTGTGGTGGCTCTTGATGCACTGACTCCAGCCTCAGTCCACTCCTTGTGAAAGTCCCCAACACTTTTGAATGGCCTTTTCCTGACAATCCTCTCCAGGCTGCGGTCATCCCTGCTGCTTGTGCACCTTTTTTCTCCACACTTTTCCCTTCCACATAACTTTCTATTAATGTGCTTTGATACAGCACTTTGGGAACATCCAACTTCTTTTGCAATTACCTTTTGAGGCTTTCCCTCCTTATGGAGGGTGTCAATGATGGTTTTCTGCACAACTGTCAGGTCAGCAGTCTTTCCCATGATTGTGATTCCTACTGAACCAGACTGAGAGACCATTTATAGGCTCAGGAACCCTTTGCAGGTGTTATGGCTTAATTATCTGATTAGAGTGGGACACTTTGAGCCGAGAATATTGCACCTTTTCACAATATTCAAATTTTCTGAGATTGTGAGTTTGGGGTTTTCATGAGCTGTAAGCCATAATCATCACAATTAAGACAAATCACAGCTTGAACTATCTTGCTTTGCATGTAATGAGTCTATCTCATATATTAGTTTCACTTTTTAAGTTGTATTACTGAAATAAATTAACTTTTGCACAATATTCTAATTTTTCGAGTTTCACCTGTATATGAGTTAGCCATAGTTTCCTCTTAGCTCGGTATTTTGGAAGAGAGTCATGAATAAGGTGATATATACGTTCAAAAGCTGAATTAAATCGACTCTATTGATAACAATAATTTGTTCAAAGTGAAGCCTAAGTGATTTCCAGTTTTAAATGTTGTTCCATTGTGCATCCCCCAAAATGGTTAGGTTAGGTTAGGTTCCGGTATCCCTTTGAAAGCACTGGATTTGGGAGAAACAATATGTACTGATTTAAGGGGGGTCCAGCATGACATCAGTCAACTGGCATATGAGATTCTTCATGTGACCCTAGAAGACTTGAACTAATTGGCAGCTTCAAAAAATATGTTTCAATGTATTAGATTCCTGACAGCCTCTAGAGCAATGCCCATCGACCCCCCAACATGTAATATTAGGTCTATGAGGAATGCATGCGAGGATCCAGATCTGAACCTGGAACCTTTGTGGTCTGTGTTTCTTCTTGCTGTGCCACCTGAGATACTGGATAACCTTCCTTTTGTCTCCTGTTTCTTGGGAATCTTGAACCCTCTGCACCTTCCATGCACTTCCTGATTAAGGTCATGTCTCTGCACTTCCTGATTGCCAGATTTTTGTTCTCCTCTTTAGCCAATATCTTGCTCCTTTTGCTACTACTGCTCTCTGTATCTTCACAACCATTTGTTACAAACGTTTGCTCTGTGTCAAGGTCCTACCTTTTTCCAGAGGTTGTTACTGCATGTGCTGGCATCCATCTTGGATTTCTGCAGAGCATGGTGGGAATCTTTTATGCCTTCAGGTCTCTGAGGTCCATCCCCCGGAGGGGTGTGGCTGATTACATATAAGCCTGTGTTCCGCACATGCCCTTTGCACTTGTGTCTTGTGTCTTTGTGTTGCTATTACTCTGTTCTGACTCTCGTGACTCTCCTGTAATTTGACCCGGCTTGTGACTCGACCATTCTTTGTCTTCTCCTTTGATCTAACCCTCCATTGATAAACCCAGCTCTTGACCTGTGATTCTCTTCTGCTGTCCTGTACCATTTTTGTTCTGTTGTTGTCGACCCGGCCTGCCCGACTACTCTATTGTCTTTTCCACCAGCTACATGCCATTGGCCATTACCGCAACTGGGGTGTCTCGGGGGCCGCGACCTGGTTCCTGGCTGCATCAAGTCCATCCCCACGATCAGGGGCCCTGGTGAAGGGCAGCCTGGGACTTAGACTCCGCGCCCTGAGGGACTTCGGTCTGTGGGTGGTGGTTGTCGTCAGCCAGTGCGTTACATAGTTATTAGGCCTGCCTGTCCGTTCCTCAGCTCCTGCCCTGACACTCTGTTCCTCGACTACACTTCTGCTTGATTCCAACCTGTAACCACTTGTTACCAAGTTTTGGCTTGTTTTCTAACTATGCTTCTGCTTGATCCTTACCTTCTCCATCTCAACAGTTTAATGTTCCATCGTCAACATTTTAATGGTTGTGTCACAAGTGGTTGATGAGCAAGGGCTCATTTTAATATTGGTGAATATCAACTGCCACTGTTGATAAAGCCACTAAAAAAAATGTTCCTTTTATCCAAATCCTGTCATAATATAATGTGGAAGAGATGAGAACACACCAGCCTCTTTCTCCACTAGTGTTCATTTCTATTAGACAGTAGTGTCCTTTATAGCTATGGGCCAGTAGAGAAGTGCAGGTAGCAAGCAAATTAAAATGCTCATGTTACAGCCCCTGGCAAGCTGGAAAGGGCATCCAAAAGTATGAGAAGGCATGGATAGGTGTCTTTGGTGTTGTGATGTAGCCTGATGGCTGCCATCAGAGTTCTGAGAGGTTAAGGTCACTCCTAACTCTCTGCAATTACACATCATATAATGTATTAGGAGAAGTCATAAACCTGTTGCTGACTGGCTGAGAATTTTCACAATATTCATTTGTGCCAATGTCCTTTCTGTTTTAAACATTAATTTTGCACAAACAAAGATGGTGCTGTTCTTCTGGAGAAAAAGCATATAAAAGTGTTGGCAGCAGGTATTGTTATCTCTGTGGGAGGAAATAAATACCTAGAAGTAGTAGCGGGCTTGATGTTCAAATCAAATGGAACTTCAACATGTGTTCGGCAAACACATGAACGGCAAGGGCGTTTGGCGGGCTTTTCGCCTGCCGCGCCCCACAATGCACTGCTCTCTCACAGTGCATTGTGATTGACCAAAGTAACGCACCTGACCACAGGTCAGGTGCAATGCTTTGGCCAATCACATCACAATTGGGCGGAGCTAGCTGTGACATCTCCGCTAGCTCCGTCCAATTGTTTACATCTGACTCGCAATTGTCAGATAGCGGCGAGTACTCGGCGGGTGCAGACAGATCAGCAGGAGACAGATTTTTTTACTTTGGTGAGTCGGTGTCATTGTGACAATGCTAGACGCCATGACTGACCATGTATTACAATGATAGAAACATATTTTAGGGCTTTTCTTTTTAAAATAAAGGACTTGTCAAAAACTGTAGTCGTGTTTTTATTCACGTTACACTTTTTTGGTGAATGGGTAGGGGTACTATATACCCCATATTCATCACAAGGGGGGGGACACAAGATGTCTCCCCCTGTTAGGGATCCGGGTATGACCAGAAATGTGTGGACTGACACAGGAAAACGCAGGCTTCAGGTATAGTAAACAATATAATTTATTAAAGGTACAACACAAATACAAACGCACAATATAACAAAACCAACTGATAACAGAATATACACAGACAAGGGCAGTCAGGACTGGTGATGTGGAGTGGTCAGGCAGGCCGAGCCCACAGCACGGATTTCCTCAGGGCGCGGGGTCTAAGTCCCAGCCTGCTGTTCACCAGGGCCCCTGATGGTGGGGATGGACTTGGTGCAGACTGGAACCAGGTCGCGCCCTCTGAGTGCGTCCGGCTGTGGTAGAGAGTACTGGCAGAGGAGTGCGGGAACGGAGTCTGATGGGAAGAGGCAGGCAGACTTACTGAAGTGATCCGTGCGGGGTGGATCGTCGGGTGAAGTGAGCGTAGTCAGGCAGGCCGGGTCGGTATCGTGCGGGCAGCGAGGTACAAGGAGCAGGCGGAAGCGTAGTCAGGAATAGCCGAGGTCAGGACAGGCAGAGTTCATGCAGAATCAGGATTAAGCAGAATCAGGATCAGGCAGGAAGCAGACAGGATGCAGGTACAGGGGCTCATGGGAAACAAACACCAAGTCCCTGAACACAGGCCTGGCCATTCCTTAACCATTTCAATACCGTGCAATTTTACACCTTCCTGCCCAGGCCATTTTTCAGGTTTCAGCCCTCTCACACTTTGAATGACAATTGCGCGGTCATACAACATTGTACCCAAACTAAAATTTTATCATTTTCTTCACACAACTAGAGCTTTCTTTTGGTGGTATTTAATCACCGCTGGGGTTTTTATTTTTTGCTAAATTAACAAAAAAAGACCAAAAATTTTGAAAAAAAACCACATTTTTCTTTGTTTCTGTTATAAAAGTTTACAAATAAATAATTGTTCTTCATAAATTTAGGCCGAGATGTATTCTGCTACATGTCTTTGGTGAAAATAACCCAAATTAGGATGTATTTTTTAGTTTGTAGGAAAGTTATAGAGTTCACAAACTATGGTATAGATCTGAATATTGATCAATCCTGAAGTACTGACAGCCAATCTAATTTCTTGAGGTCCAAGAATGTCAGAACAGTACAGATATCCCCCAAATGTCAGGACAGTACAGATATCCCCCAAATGTCAGAATAGTACAGATATCCCCCAAATGTCAGGACAGTACAGATATCCCCCAAATGTCAGAATAGTACAGATATCCCACAAATGACCCCTTTTTGCAGAGTAGACATTCCGACGTACTTCATAAGAGGCATGGCGAGTTTTTTGAAGTTGTATTTTTTTGTCATAATTTTTCGGAAAATGAAAAAATTAAAAAAATTATTTTCACTATTTTTTTTTTACATACTGTCACCAGTGCAGTAGAGCGTCATCATATAACTGGCATGGCGGTTAACAGGGACACTGACTGGTGACAGTATGAAAAAAATATATATATGTATATTTTTTTAATTTTTTTTAATTTTTTTATTATATTTAATTTTTTATTACATTTTTTTTTATTTTTTTTAAGATTTTTTTGCATATTTTACTATGACCAAAGTAGTACAATGTTACCATAGTAACATTGTACTACTTTGGGGAAGTGATCAGTATTTTTTTTTTTTTTTTTTTACACAATTTGCTTATAGCAAAGAATTACTTTGCTATAAGCAAGCATTTACCTGAATGAAATCGATTCATTCAGCTTTTTTTTTTTTTTTGTGCTTAGCTGTGATTTGGTCACAGCTAATCACATGACATGTGCATGTGATTAGCTGTGACCATTCACAGCTAGGCACTAGTATACAATGGATGGCATGAATGAAGCCATCCATTGTATACAACTGTCATGTGACCTGCTGTGATTGGTCACAGCAGGTCACATGGTACCAGCAACAGGAGCCGGTACTCGGATCTGTCATCGGCCGTGTCCGAGGTACACGGCCAGTGACAGATAGCACTGCTGCGCCGCTCTGCATTAACGCAAACTGCGCATTTGCGGGAGCACGCCAAATGGCGTGCACCCGGAGTGCAGAGACACGTTTGAAGCCGCCAAACGGTCATTGGCCGGGCGGCTAATGGTTAAATACACCGGTGTAATTAGTTTCAGGTGATGGCTCATTGTAGGAGTGGGAGCTGGGAGCACCCGCTGGCCAGCCCTAGTACTACAACCCACAAGGCAGGTGAGTCCCACCACTATTGGCGAGTCCATTCCTGACACCCCCCCACAGACCCCCACAACTACAGCCCAGGGTTGTGGGGAAGAGGCCCCTGTCCCCATCAACATGGGGACAAGATGCTTTGGGGGGAGAGTTTTTTATTCAATAAATCTAATTTTTAGAAGGTAATGCACCAGGCCTGTGCACCCTTGTTTGTTTCTATGCTTGTGTTACTGTTGGGTATCTATCAAGGGAAGCCTTGCTGTGAGAGAGCCACCTCGCAAGAGCTCTTGAGTTTGTTTGAAGTTTTATTTTATCTGACTACACTTGAAAGTCTATAAGTTCCTAGTGCCTCTTTGAGTATTTGTTGTTCTGTTAACTGAGTACCCCGAGTGCCTCAGTTCACAGCCATTAATAACCACTCAAGGGTAATCTCATCTCTGCTACTTATAAACGGAACAGAAATTAGCATCCACCACTTTACCATCCTAAATACCATCCATACCATAACCACAGCATCATACACCTCATAAATGAATGGCGGTAGACAAATGGTTGCGATGACCACTAGTGATATATACATGACCACCAGTGGAAAAATTGTCCAACTTGTTCATGAAGTGAAAGAATCAAGCAAACAAAAAAATAAAAAGTGTTCTCAGAAAATGTCTTGATGGAAAAGTCACAATAATAACCTAAAATGTGTACTCACTTTACTTTCAAAGCCATGGCAACTGGGTAGAGCTCTGATATATTCCTGTAACTGTACACTTAATATCCAATATTCCATCTGCATTACACCTCCATCTAGCCATTTATTCTCAACATCTTGTCCTAACAGTAGCCTGGGGGATTAAATGAACGGGGTTTGCAGCTATAACATAAAAGCGTTTATAACTTTCCTACTTTATGTGTATCTAATCAAAATGAGGTATCCTTCTTTAAGGAACCTTGCTTAGCCAAGTTAATATATAGTGTATTCTTTAAGAGCGCAAATTGTAATATTTTCTACATGGCGAGTCCTCCTTGAAGGTCAGATGTGCACTTTAAATTTGTTCCTTCCGGTGAACCACTAATGAGTGGCGATGTTGATAAAGACTGGATGTCTTCATGCGCGGCAAGGTCAAAAATATATCTTTGCTTTATGAGATTTGTAAAACTCTGCTAAGGCAAGCTCGCTACAGTTCCTTATTTATGGGAACCTTTTAACCCGAGAAATATCTCATTTGTATATATCTCTGCAGATCCTGTATATTTAAGAGCCCTATAAAGTAAGCCGGCTCAGTTGAACCTCAGAGATAACGGAAAACAGCTCCAGAATACATGCTGTAAATATTAGTTGAGCACAATGAGGCGTTCGCAAGAAGGAGAGGAAATTGCAACGTTTAAGAGAAACGACTTTTGCTTTAAATTTACTGTAATATAATAAGCAGCGTCGACCTGCAATCTCATAAGTCCGATGCTTGCAGATAGACGTTAAGAAAGAATCTTCCCGGCACATCTCTAAATTATAAATGAACAGTACATTGTTTAACCGAGGCTGGGGATTGTACGCCATGCAACATACCACCAGATACTTATTTTTGGTTTCAGCCCTTCAGAAACTGCTCTCCGTTGGTCCGTGGAGAGACGCAATATGTTGCATCGAAGCCAGGCTTATCCGTCTGTGAAAATGCATTACGAAAATATTGACAAAGTACTGCTATCAACCCAGCTCAGAGAATTTTAACTCAAAAGTAAAATAGTTTTTATAGTCGTGGTTTAGTTGAAGACTTTTGAGGCTCTACCTTACGTTGCCTCTCTATTCTTGCAAACCCCTTTTTAAAAGTCTTGAAGCGGTCTCTTGAGTCGGAAGCGGGTCTAAGTAAAGCTGTCCATTAACTAGTCTTCATCGGTTTTCATGCCAACTTCTTCCCTTCGGCACAAAAGTACAGAACACCCAAAGCGACCGTGACCTTTTCTCCTAATTCATAAGATGTTTTACAGTACATGCTCAGTAAAAAAAACAATGTTTCTTTATCTCCGGGAAAAAAAAGAATCATATTTGATGTTACAGTGTATGTGAACTTTTTTTTTCGTAAAGTTTTATTTCTGTTTTGTGTCCCAGTTGGGGGGATTTACCCGACTTCCTGTGCTGGTAACCATACAAGGACTCATAGGAGATGTGTTAAGTCTTTCACACTACAAAGAATGTGCTTTTGTTTTTGTCTGTGCCCCCACTGCAGTAGTTCCAGGTCCAAAATCAGCCGAAGTAAGTCATGGAGAAAAAGGCTTCAATGGGAGGCAAAAGATTTTTGAATTCCTGATCACACCTACGGGAGTTTGTTGCACAAGAAGTTAAGGCAGCCCCAGGGGCGGACTGACCATTTGGAAACTCGGGCACTGCCCGAGGGCCCGGGGTCAGTAGGGGGGCCCCATGAGATGCCCCCTGGTGCCTTTTTCATAGGCTTTTTTAAGTTTGGGCAAGGACACAGGGGCCCCATGATCCCCTATTGCCCAGTGGCCCCGTGAGTTGTCAGTCCGCCCCTGGGCAGCCCCCACCCAGAGACTGGAAAATGACTACACCAACATGTTACCCCTCCTTCCAGCAAGCTGTTAAGCCAGTTCCTGCTACATGGTTATCTTCCTTATCAGGCAGTTAAAGGAGGTAATAAATCAAGTCACTTAACTCTGGGCTCAGTTCTACACAGCTTCAGTACTGTCAGGGTAACATTAACTTTTAGAGACCTGTCTTCACTCTAGTAGCTCCAGAAATCTTTCTATAGATCCATATTCTTTCTATAGATCTATTTTAACTTCAACACCATGGTCCTTGCGACAGCAGGACAAAACATTTATGATACGTTTCAGTAGATGGGGAACCCATGCACCCCACACCACATCAGTGGCGATCCATTGGTAGGACAACTTCCCAATTCCAAACCAGAGAACACTGGAGTAATCCCAGGTCCAGGTCAGGCACAGATTGGATTTGGTTTATTTTAACATACGTTGTTAGGAAACATTTTTTTCTTCACGGAGACATTTCCAACATGGTGGCTTAACTCAAGTTTCAAAAGAACAGACCTCTTTTAGAATTACTAGTACTCGTGTACTTACAGTTTCAGGCTCTTAAAAAGATGGAAGGATCTCCCTAACTAAAGGCAAAATCTTTAACAGCATGAGTACTCATAGTGCTTTGATGTCTCTCTCCTGGTGTACTTTGAAGTTTTCCAGCTTCACCGCAAAGGGTAAGCCATCGTGTGAGATGTGCCTGAGCCTTACATCATGGCTCCTGGTCTCACTCCCCCCCTAAAACTGACTCTACTTAGTTTGGAAGCAGACACGCTGTCGGAAAGGATTGGCCATGTGGACCAAGCTCTCAGCTTCACATGATGGTGGCTGTTCTCTGTGCTTTCCCTTGCAGAACTTCCTCATGTGACATAGTATATGTTGTTATTATATCATGCCTGTGCTAAAATGGATGCTGAAATCTTACAAGAGCTTGATGTCCAGTTGCAACACATCTCCAAGATAGTGACCAGAGCCCACAGTGGAGGATACATTGGTCCTATTCTTGACTGCCCTTAGAAAACTTCCTACACAGATAAAGTGTGGACAATTTGGGGCATCTATTGGCACCCTGGAGCAGAATTCTTCCAAGGCAGTAACACCTTACTACATGTTTACTACATTTCATTGAAAACGTAAGGCCATTAATATAGAGTTTACCCTACCACCTGCCTCTTAGACTCTATAAAAGACTCTATTCTTCTGGGAAGGATTTCTGCAGGATTTTGAAGTGTGCCTGTGGGAATTTGTGCCCACTCATCCAAGAGAGCATTTGGGAGGTCAAATATTGATGTTAGAGGAGAAGACCCGGCTTTCCATCAGTGTTTATATTTATTCCAAAGGTCAACAGCATTTAGGTTAGGGCTTTGTGCCGACTACTGGAGTTTCCCTTTATGAATTTGTGCACATGGGCAGTCATGCTGGAACAAACAAAGGCCTTCACCCAACTGTTACCACAAGGTTGAAAGAGCACAATTACAAGCCGCAGTTTGACCTCTTTTTGACCCGCTTGACTTAGGCATCTTGTGCCTCCGTCATTGGTTTCCCTTTTTGTTTCCCTCAGTTATGTTTGTGTCCTGAGGACACCACATGGTTATTTCCATGTGAGTCGGCATATTTTCTATGTATATGGAGGCCAGTATTCAGTTCATTACATAATTTATGACCCCCCTTTTTCCTAGGTATTCTCACTATAGTCCATAGTTGGCAGTGTCCCGGTTACCCACACCCCCCCCCCTTTTTTTCTATATGAAAGAGCATAATTGTCTAACTAGAAACACCTAAGCGCAATTGTTTGGAGGGGTGTCCACATACTTTTGGCCATGTAGTTTAGTTTGATACCCAAACCCTAAAATCTTATAATGTGTTTATGTAATAAAAGCTACTTTCAATCTTCTTTTTATTTGCAGCTTTTATGAAAATAATATCAGTTGATCCTGCCATGAAGGCCCTTTTGTAGCCAGGATAAAAGTCTTTCATCTGTATTCCTGGATTGTCCCATCATATGCTACCCTTATGTAGTCTACAAGCTGTTATGCTGACACATGTTGTACAGGCCTGTTTCACTGTTATTACTATTAGGAAGCTGGTCCAGCAAATGATGTGCAGCTGGTAGGAAGAGTGCATGTGGACAGGAATTAGGGGAAAGAGGATGGAGGAGATAAGCAGTGTTTAGATAAAAATAAAGATGAAAAAGGTTCAAAACGGTAACTTATAGGAAACAAATGGTAGTTGTTTATGATACACTTTACCAAATTAAATGTCATACATTTACGGTTAATATTTATTTTCATGCATAGGAGCATTCTGAAGGAAGCCTCATTATGAAAAATTCATTGAGACATATTGGGGTTTGCCATGCTTGAGTACCCACTGAATCACATGCTGGCTTCTTATACTGTATCTCTTTAAGACCACCACCACCAGATAGCAACACAAGATTCCGCATGTTCATACAACAACCCTTTCAAAGCCAAATGATGGAGTTGGGGTGGTTGATTTACTGCAGGCAAATTAATTTTCACTTTGTAAGGCAACGTACCCTTAGCTTAGCAAATGTGATGACAATTCACTTTGCAAAGAATATCCAACCACTTGCAAAAAGAATAGAAAATAGTATTTTTGCTTGGACATGATTGGATGATGGGAGTCTGAAGAACTTCACGTCATTCACTAAGCTAAGTGCAAATTCACCCACAAAGTTAATATCCTTTTAGCCTGTAGTAAATCAATCCCTGAGGCACCATTGTTTGATTTTGAAAGGGTTGTTGGGTGGACATGGGGAATCTGGCTGTGCTATATGGTGGTGGCGGTCTTAAGGAGATATGGGAAGCTACTATGTGATTCAGCATGCTTTCGAGCATAGAATGGCAAATCCCTTTTGCACTTTGCAAATTAATGTACCCTTAGCTTAGCAAATGTGATGAAAATTCACTTTGCAAAGAATATCCAATCACTTGCAAAAAGAATAGAAAATAGTATTTTTGCTTGGACATGATTGGATGATGGGAGTCTGCAGAACTTCACCTCATTCATTAAGCTAAGTGCAAATTCACCCACAAAATTAATATCCTTTTTGCTTGTAGTAAATCAATCCCTGAGGCACCATCATTTGGTTTTGAAAGGGTTGTTGGGTGAACATGGGGAATCTGGTTGTGCTATATGGTGGTGGCGTCTTAAAGAGATATAGGAAGCTGGTATGTGATTCAGCATGCTTTTGAGCATAGAATGGCAAATCCCTTTTGGTTGGAGCTGGCTTTTACTCAAAGATGGTGTTAGGCTCCATGTACACGGGATGTTTGGAAAACACTTCTGAATGATGGAAACTAACTGCTGGAAAACGTAGGTTAAAAAAAATCTGTTTAGCCACGTTTGCATTAGGAAGAAGGGTCAGCCAGATGAATATAGTGTGTATTTATTGATCCATAGGACACACAAAACACCAGGACATGAATACAGGACCTGTTAACGCGTTTCACAAGATCTTGTGCTTAATGATAACAGCTATTGCATCGTGTGTGGTGGCGAGCCAGAGCCTGCACCTGTTGTGGATTGATCTGGATTGTTTTCCTGAGCGGTATACCTTTGTTCTTTGGATTCAGCCAGGTCTGCATACCGCATTTATGCGAGTTTGCGTTTAGAAGTGTTTTTTAAAGATAACCTCAGGAGACCTTCCAAAATGCCCAGAATGCACTGAAAAACAGTAAAAAATGAACTATATCAGACATTTTGAGAGAAATAGAGAGAGCAGAAGCAGAGAGAACAGTATGTGTTGAGATGACCTGTCTTTTCTGGTTGTATTCACTATGGATCCCATCATTATTTTTATTATTATTATACAGGATTTATATAGCGCCAACAGTTTGCTCAGCACTTTACAATATAACGGGAGACAATACAGCAACAATACAAGAGGGATAGGAGGGCCCTGCTCCTTGGAGCTTACAATCTAGGAGGGAGGGGCTAGTGGTACAAAAGTAACTGTGGGGGGTGGACTGGTTGGAAGAGTAGAAGATTCCAGTATTAGCTGAGGGCAGGATAGGCTTCCCTGAACTGATAGGTTTTCAGAGATCGCATAAAAGTGAGCAGAGTAGGCGATAGTCTGATAAATTGGGGTAGAGAGTTCCAGAGGATGGGGGAAGCTCTGGAGAAGTAGTGGAGATGAGCATGGGAGGAGGAGATAAGGGAGCTAGAGAGCAGGAGGTCTTGCGAGGAGCGGAGAGTACAGTTTGGGTGATATTTAGAGACAAGATTGGTGATGTAATTTGGGGCAGAGTTATACAGTCATGGCCGAAATTGTTGGCACCCTTGATATTTTTCCTGAAAATCAAGTATTTCACACAAAAAAGGTATTGCATTAACACATGTTTTGCTATACACATGTTTATTCCCTTTGTATGTATTGGAACAAATATAAAACAGAGGCAGAAAAGCAAATATGACATAATGTCACACAAAACCCCAAAAATGGGCTGGACAAAAGTATTGGCACCCTTAACTTAATATTTGGTTGCACACCCTTTGGAAAACATAACTGAAATCAGTCGCTTCCTATAACCATCAATAAGCTTCTGACACCTCTCACCCGGAATTTTGGACCACTCTTCCTTTGCAAACAGCTCCAGGTCTCTCTTATTGGAAGGACACCTTTTCCCAACAGCAATTTTAAGATCTCTCCACAGGTGTTCAATGGGATTTAGATCTGGGCTCATTGCTGGCCACTTCAGAACTCTCCAGCGCTTCTTTGCCATCCATTTCTGAGTGCTTTTTGACGTATGTTTGGGGTCATTGTCCTGCTGGAAGACCCAGGATCTTGGACGCAAACCCAGCTTTCTGACACTGGGCCCTACAGTGCGACCCAAAATCCTTTGGTAATCCTCAGATTTCATGATGCCTTGCACACAGTCAAGGCACCCAGTGCCAGAGGCAGCAAAACAACCCCAAAACATCATTGAACCTCCACCATATTTTACCGTAGGTACTGTGTTTTGTTCTTTGTAGGCCTCATTCCGTTTTCGGTAAACAGTAGAATGATGTGCTTTACCGAAAAGCTCTATCTTGGTCTCATCTGTCCACAAGACGTTTTCCCAGAAGGCTTTTGGCTTACTCAAGTACATTTTGGCAAACTGTAGTCTTGCTTTTTTATGTCTCTGTGTCAGCAGTGGGGTCCTCCTGGGTCTCCTGCCATAGCGTTTCATTTCATTTAAATGTCGACGGATAGTTCGCGCTGACACTGATGCTCCCTGAGCCTGCAGGACAGCTTGAATGTCTTTGGAACATGTTTGGGGCTGCTTATCCACCATCCGGACTATTCTGCGTTGCAATCTTTCATCAATTTTCCTCATCCGTCCACGACCAGGGAGATTAGCTACAGTGCCATGGGTTGCAAACTTCTTGATAATGTTGCGCACTGTGGACAAAGGCAAATCTAGTTCTCTGGAGATGGACTTGTAACCTTGAGATTGTTGATATTTTGCCACAATTTTGGTTCTCAGGTCCTCAGACAGTTCTCGTCTCCTCTTTCTGTTGTCCATGCTTAGTGTGGCACAGACAGACACACAATGCAAAGGTTAAGTGAACGTCTCTCCTTTTTATCTGCTTTCAGGTGTGATTTCTATATTGCCCACACCTGTTACTTGCCCCAGGTGAGTTTACAGGAGCATCACATGCTTGTAACATTCTTATTTATCCGCAGTTGTGAAAGGGTGCCAATACTTTTGTCCAGCCCATTTTTGGAGGTTTGTGTGACATTATGTCGAATTTGCTTTCTTTCCTCCCTTTTTTTGTTTTGTCCCAATACACACAAAGGGAATAAACATGTGTATAGCAAAACATGTGTTAATGCAATACGTTTCGTGAGAAATACATGATTTCCTGGAGAAATATCAAGGGTGCCAACAATTTCGGCCATGACTGTAAATGGCTTTATATGTTATTGTTAGTATTTTGAATTGTATCCGTTGGGCAGCGGGAAGCCAGTGGAGGGATTGGCAGAGAGGGGTGGAGGCCAGTGGAGGGATTGGCAGAGAGGGGTGGAGGACACTGAGTGGAGACCAGTGAAGGGATTGGCAGAGAGCAGTGGAGGACACTGAGTGGAGGCCAATGGAGGGATCGGCAGAGAGGGGTGGAGGACACTGAGTGGAGGCCAGTGGAGGGATTGGCAGAGAGGGGTGGAGGACACTGAGTGGAGGCCAATGGAGGGATCGGCAGAGAGGGGTGGAGGACACTAAGTGGAGGCCAGTGGAGGGATTGGCAGAGAGGGGTGGAGGACACTGAGTGGAGGCCAGTGGAGGGATTGGCAGAGAGGGGTGGAGGACACTGAGTGGAGGCCAGTGGAGGGATTGGCAGAGGGGGGTGGAGGACACTGAGTGGAGGCCAGTGGAGGGATTGGCAGAGGGGGGTGGAGGACACTGAGTGGAGGCCAGTGGAGGGATTGGCAGAGAGGGGTGGCATGAGCATAATGCGGCACGTTCTACCATTTTTTCCTTCACACAAAACCTGGAACTGACTGCTCTGGTGTACCGGGTCCATTTGAATACATAGAAAACACTTTGGATGCATTTCTGATGATGAAAAAAGGCTCTGGACAGCATCTGGATATGGAACAGTTAAAAAAACATTTATAAATGCGGTTAGCCGTGTTTACACGCATTTACAAGCCTTTGCCATTTGAAATGCTGATAAAATCTACTCCTGAACGCCAGTTTGGTGCGTTCAAAAAAACGACTGTAAACTCAACTGCCTGTAAACGACTGTAAACGACGATGTGTACACGGACACAGAGGAAAACATTAGGGGGAGTTCAGGGGCTGCTGAAAAAAACGCAGAAAAGCTCCTAAACGTCATTTTATCAGCTGCAGTGTACATGGAGCCTTAGACTTTATAAGCACATTTTTTTATAGGCCTCCTGCTGATGGCCTCTGAATTCAAAGCGGTACAGTTCTGTTTGCCTGCAACTGTTATGGAGTGACTTTTATTTTCTTGCATGGTACTAATCTTTCTCATATTGCTCTCACTCCACTTGCCAACTGAGGCGTCCTAATCACTGTCAGTTTCTAGATGAGTAATCGCATGATAACTATGTGACCCGCTATTATCTCACAATATGAGGTATACATAGAGGCTGCCCAGAATTACGCTTTCATTATTCTGAACTGCTGTAAAACTAATGTATCATAACACATTACATTCATCATTAAAATGTCTCTATACAGGGAAATATTTAGAAATACAGCCAAATATGTCTTCATCTAAAGATTACCGCTGGATTATAAGACATTAGAAATACAGTACATAAAGAGAAACCTCAAGCCCTACTCTAGGTTCCAGGCCTCCCCGATTGCCCACCTCTACCCCAAGAAATCCCCACCAGCAGTATATTACGCCTTTATTATGCTAGCCTTTGCCAGATGTCAGTGAAAAAACAGGTTTGCGCTCATATCAACAACCCAAATATAAATATATCCACAATATAAACATATTAGTGATGAATATAAAATAATTAATAGTGTCCGAATAAAATGTGAAATATATATAAATATATATATATATACATATATATATATATATATATATAAATATATATATATATATATATATATATATACATATTTTTATATATTTCACAATTTATATATACATGTCCAAAGAAAGTCCAAATCACCAACAGAAAACAATCATTTTCTTTGTGTCTTTAAGCGATTATCACTTTCATATTGATAATTCTGTATCCAGCCAAATTCACCGTGCAATAATCCACCACCAGATAAATTAAATAAACTCACCAGAGCAATATGCTGATCAAATTATAAATCAGCATAAGCGCTTTGTGCTCTGGGAGCAATACTCTGCAGGAGGATAATCAGCAATATGGAGTGTTTCCTTATGGTCTCGGAGCAATACTCTGCAGGAGGATAATCAGCAATACGGAGTGTTTCCTTATGGTCTCGGATCAATACTCTGCAGGAGGATAATCAGCAATACGGAGTGTTTCCTTATGGTCTCGGATCAATACTCTGCAGGAGGATAATCAGCAATACGGAGTGTTTCCTTATGGTCTCGGAGCAATACTCTGCAGAAGGATAATCAGCAATATGGAGTGTTTCCTTATGGTCTCGGATCAATACTCTGCAGGAGGATAATCAGCAATACGGAGTGTTTCCTTATGGTCTCGGAGCAATACTCTGCAGAAGGATAATCAGCAATATGGAGTGTTTCCTTATGGTCTCGGAGCAATACTCTGCAGAAGAATAATCAGCATTACGGAGTGTTTCCTTATGGTCTCGGATCAATACTCTGCAGGAGGATAATCAGCAATATGGAGTGTTTCCTTATGGTCTCGGATCATAACTCTGCAGGAGGATAATCAGCAATACGGAGTGTTTCCTTATGGTCTCGGATCAATACTCTGCAGGAGGATAATCAGCAATATGGAGTGTTTCCTTATGGTCTCGGATCAATACTCTGCAGGAGGATAATCAGCAATATGGAGTGTTTCCTTATGGTCTCGGATCAATACTCTGCAGGAGGATAATCAGCAATGTGGGTTATTTCCATATGGCCCCCGCCTCTTCATATGCACAGAAAGGTACTCGGAAGTCAAGAGAGGAAAAGCTCATGGTGCAGTATCGTTAAAAATTTTTTTTATTTAAAATCAATCATTAAACTTACAATCAATGGTGTCTAAGCCGAAACCAGCAGATAACAGCATTCTCAGTATCAAACGGCAAGCGAACCCAGCCTCCTCCGGCATCCGCGGATGCCGACAGCTCAAGGAACGTCGTGACGTCACATCCACAAGCTTCTACCTACGCGTTTCGTCACCAGACGTCCTCATGGAGCGGGTGGATGTGAGACATCTTGCTCTCTCTATATATACTCTGCATCCGCGATACTGCGGCATTATTATACATTGATAAAGAACTATATAGCAAACTACTAATTTGCCAGATGTCATCAGGTTGATCTCCTGATTCTCTTACTCTTTGGATTTCTCCTGGCGGTGCTTGATTCTTAATGATACAGAGAGCAGCCCTGACCAATACATCATGGATTGCATGGGCAGGGGATTGTCAGACAAAGGGCAAGTAGAGCTGGGCACTGACAAGGAGAAGGAAGGGGCATGTACCGATTCCAAAAAAAAAATAATTCAGTTTGGCCTGGATACACTCTTTTAGGTTTGAAGAGAAACATTTAAAATACACAATTTCCTTGAACACTTAAGCTCCAGAACAAATTATCCCCTTTATAACCAGGCTATCTTTTGCTATTCAGCACTGCTCTACTTTAACTGGAAATTGCGTTGTTATGTCAGACTGTACGCAAATTAAATTTATATTTTTTTTTCACACAAATAGACCTTTCTTTTGGTAATATTTAATCACCACTTTTTTTGTTTTTGTTTTCTTTAAATGATATGAATGAAAAAAAAAGAACAAAAATGTTGAAAAGAAAAACAGTATTTTCTACTTTCTGTTATAAAACATACCCAATTAAAAAAAAATTAAAAATAAAATTTCTTCATAAATTTAGGCCAAAATGTATTCTGCTACATGTTTTTGGTCTAACAAATCTCAATAAGTGTATATTAATTGGTGTGCGTGGGAAGGTTATATTGTCTACAAACTATGGTATATATAGTGGAATTTTTTTTTTCATACTAGTTATGGCGGTGAACAGCGACTTATAGTGGGACTGTGATAGTGTGGCAGGCAATCTGACACTAACAGACATTATGTTTGAACTGACTAGCTGACACTGACATCAACAGTGACACTAATACAGTGACCAATGCTAATATGTACACTGTCACTGTGCTAATGACACTGACTGGGAAGGGGTTAACATATAGGGGCAATCAAAGGGTTAACTGTGTGCCTTTTTACATTCAAGCTATGGTATATATAATGGAATTTTTTTTTTCATACTAGTAATGGCGGTGATCAGCGACTTATAGTGGGACTGTGATAGCGTGGCAGGCAATCTGACACTAACACTGGGTTTAAACTGACTAACTGACACTGACATCAACAGTGACACTAATACAGTGACCAATGCTAATATGTACACTGTCACTGTGCTAATGACACTGACTGGGAAGGGGTTAACATATAGGGGCAATCAAAGGGTTAACTGTGTGCCTTTTTACATTCAAGCTATGGTATATATAATGGAATTTTTTTTTTCATACTAGTAATGGCGGTGATCAGCGACTTATAGTGGGACTGTGATAGCGTGGCAGGCAATCTGACACTAACAGACACTGGGTTTGAACTGACTTACTGACACTGACATCAACAGTGACACTAATATAGTAACTAATGCTAATATGTACACTGTCACTGTGCTAATGACACTGACTGGGAAGGGGTTAACATATAGGGGCAATCAAAGGGTTAACTGTGTGCCTTCTTACATTCAGATGTGGGGCCAGTAACTGTAATTTGAAATTAATTTTTGCTGGGAGCAGACATATTGGTAGATTGGCATGCATGTGTCCTCTAAAATCCACACCAGACCTTTAACCAAAAAGCATGCAGCCTAGATGGCCAGGAAAGGGGGAAGGGACAATAATTGTGTGCCCCCCTCCTGAAACCCTTTCGGACATGTGCCCTTAACATGAAGCTGGTACTTTTCCAGGGAGCCCATGCTAATGAAGACAAGGGCCTCTTCCCCACATTCATGGCCTGTTGTATGTGGAGGTCTGTAGCGAGAGGTCTGTTGGGTTATTATCAGGTATATTCAGTATATTTTAGACAGTTTTGTGCTTCCAACCTTGCGGTAAGAGTTTGGGGAAGGCTTTATTTTCTCTTAAAGCAACACCGTACGTCCTGTGCAAAAAGCCAATCCCATAGCTACATGGTTTGACTATTTAGTGTGGTCTTCACAGAGCCCTGGCATCATCCCTATTAAACACCTTTGGGATGAATTGTAAGCCAGGTCTTCTTATCCAACCACCCGATTGAAATGCTGTGGCATGACCTTAAGAGAGCGATTCACACCAGACATCCCAAGAATATTGCTACACTGAAACAGTTTTGTGAAGAGGAGTGGTCCAAAATGACTCCAGATCGTTGTGCAGGTCTGATCTGCAACTACAGGAAACGTTTGGTTGAGGTTATTGCTGCCAAAGGAGGGTCAACCAGTTATTAAGTCCAAAGGTTCACATACTTTTTCCTCCCTGCACTGTGAATGTTTACATGTTATGTGCAATTAAACCATGGCAACATCTAATGTTTGTGTAGTATTATGTTCAGCAGACTGTGTTCTTCTATAGTTGTGACTTAGATGACGTTCAGAGCACATTTTATGCCCAATTCATGCAAAACTCCACGTAATCCCAAGGGGTTCACATACTTTTTCTTGCAACTGTATGTGCACTCACTTTATTAGGTACACCTTGCTAGTACCAAGAAAATATCCCCCACAACCATTACAGCACCACCACCAGCCTGAACCATTCATATAAGGCAGGATGGATCCATGCTTTCATGTTGTTTACTGTAAATTCCGTCCTTACCATCTGAATGTTGCAGTAATCAGTCTGCCCATTCTCCTCTGACATCAGCAAGGCATTTTCCTCCACACAACTGCACTCATGGGATATTTTCTCTTTTTCGAGATGGCTGTGTGTGAAAATCCCAGTAGATCAACAATTTTTGAAATACTCAGACCAGCCCGTCTGGCACCAACAACCATGCCACGGTCAAAGTCACTTAAATCCCCTTTCTTCCCCATTCTGATACTCGGTTTGAACTTCAACAAGTCGTCTTCATCACGTCTAGATACCTAGATGCATTGATTTTCTGCCATGGGATCGGCTGATTAGCAAATTGTGTTGCCAAGCAATTAAACAGGTGTACCTAATAAAGAGGCCAGTGAGTGAATATGCATGTGAATAACTTTGGAGGAGTATGGAATGACGGCATTTTCATGTGTATGATTTATTAGTAGTATTGTCAATACTCCCATGGCACGTGTTTCTGAAAACGAGCTCAACTGTAGCGGGTGCTGCAGCAACTACTAGCTGGAAACTAGAATCATCACAGATCAATGCACATATTTGCCAGCACACCATGGATCATCAAATGATGTATCACATGCTTGATAAAGGGTCCTAAGTGACTCTGAAACATTGCACTTGGTGCTTTGTGATGTGATCTTTCTGCAACAAAAGCTTCGGATGACATCTGATGATCCATAGTGTGCATTCATTTATGAGTAGGCCACTCATTTAAGGATTGTGGTTGTGCTGCACTTTTTTTTTTAACACAACACTACACAAGTTTGTGGAAAGCCTTCCCAAAGGACTGGAGGCTTTTATAACAAAAAGAGAGGTGTGGAAACTCCTATTAATGCCTCTGTTTTTTTCTGTTTCAATATTTTTATTAAGAAAGTTTTGTTTTTAAGAATATAACAAGCTCAAAATTCGCCCTCGCAGGGGCAGAGCAGAACAATAACACATAAACAGAGACATCTTGTTAACTTGTATTAGTCAAATAACAAAATGTCCAGTGACATCAAGAAGGGACGGCAAAAAGCCAAACCAAAAAGCAGCAGTAAGCCAACATAATATCAGAAACAAAAGAGAAAAGAAAAAAGGTTGGAAGAAAAGAAAAAGAAAATAAAACAAAAGGGAATCAGAAAGAAAACATGAAAGAAGGGAAACTAGAAGGATCACGGATACGGGGTTAGCATAGGCAGCGACTATAGGAGGCCATAACTAGTAGGAGGTAGGGATGGCAAGGAATAACTTATCCAAGGTTCCCAAACATTAAGGAATTTTGGATGAGAATCATGAAGAATGCTAGACATCTGTTCATTGAACAACATAGCATTCATTCGGGTCTTCACCCCCTGAAAGACAACCGGGGTTAGCATAGGCAGTGACTATAGGAGGCCATAACTAGTAGGAGGTAGGGATGGCAAGGAATAACGTATCCAAGGTTCCCAAACATTAAGGAATTTCGGATGAGAATCATGAAGAATGCTAGACATCTGTTCATTGAACAACATAGCATTCATTCGGGTCTTCACCCCCTGAAAGACAACCGGGGTTAGCATAGGCAGCGACTATAGGAGGCCATAACTAGTAGGAGGTAGGGATGGCAAGGAATAACGTATCCAAAGTTCCCAAACATTAAGGAATTTTGGATGAGAATCACGAAGAATGCTAGACATCTGTTCATTGAACAACATAGCATTCATCCGGGTCTTCACCCCCTGAAAGACAACCGAAGGGGTTCTCCAAGCTTGAGCTATATCATGTTTGGCCGAAATAAAAAGGTAGGATGCCAATTTCTGCTGAGACCTAGACAGACCCAAAATTGGGCAATGCAGGAGGGCCACCTTTGCTTCCCTATGGGCCGTAATATTAATAGCATTTGTAGCAAACCAAAAACCCTAGACCAGAAGCCTATCAATCTCGAGCACGACCATCAAATGTGCAGGATGTCCACGCGTAGACCACAGTTCCGGAAACACCTATCTCCGCCTGTCGGATTAAAGTGAGCAGTCCGAATGCCCTTGGTTTTTTAATGGGATTTCCACCAAGTTTATCAGGCATCCACAAACATGCGACCATGTGATGCACATACAGAATCTCTAAAAGACATCCAACAACCTCCCTATCTGTCCGTAAGTGTCCAGCCCCAATTTCAGGTCTATAGAAACATCAGGAGATCGGCCATGGTAAGTTCCAAGTCCTTTGTACTATTTGTACAATGTTACTAATTAGGAATTCCAGTGTGTGCATGAGATAAATGGATATTTTACTACAGCCATCTGAGCCAACTTTAAATGTTAATCACTTTATTTATCTCTTCCACCTAATTTCAAAGCATTTCGGAAAGTGCAAACCTATTGGAACAGTCAGTATTTTTCTAAGACCTCATTATGTTACTGCCACTCTGACACTGCTTGGGGTTTTCTCGGTAGCGTATTGCAGGCGTGTTATGTGGACAAACACATCGTAATCTGCACTTCATCAATTTGCCCTTTAACGTCCTACAATCCATTTTAATGTTTTCCTCTCATCCTCGCTAATTATGATTTTTTTTTTAAATGTTGCACAAATTATTATTATTAGGACAGGAGACGACTTAGTTCACGGTCAAATGTTTTTATCACTCTCTCTCCCTTTTTTTTTTTTTTTTTAAATCCATCTCTTTGTCTTGGGCACATGCAAATTACCTCCCTGTGTAAATCACAGGAAAGTACATTAAAAGTACCTTGGTCATTGATGGCTGTGATCAGTGCTAATGAATTGCGAGTATGAATTGTGACTTATCTCCTTGATGTGGTCAAGTGTTCAATTACAAATTGCTCCGAAAGGACATTGGGATAATAAATCACTTAACGAAAAAATGAGTCAGACTACATAATCCTAGCATGGAGACATTACTAATATTCACGGTTTATGTGTGAACACTGAAGGAATTGGAATATTTTCAGAGAAATGCATTTTAATTGTAAAATGATACTTGCTAAACCTGAAATTTCACATTGAAATGAGCAAGTTATTCTTAAGAACTTGAAACTTAAAATGAAATAAAGCACAAAAGAATGTGTTTTCTAGATTTTTGTTCTTGACTTTGATTTTAATTATCTTGACTCATGTGTAGGCGGGTTGCCTACTTTAGCTGGTTAGGATGGTGGCTGGCCCAGGCAGGGGAAGGGGCTAAACTTTGGTGGTACTGTTCATGGGCTTTTTTTGTCCCAGCCTTTCTGCCCTGTGAGGTGTATTTAAAGGGGAAGGCTGGGTACTGGGGGTCGCTGCTGGCACTGACTTGTAGAAGATTGGAGATGCTATGATATCATGCTGTGGGAAGGGGTGTGTTGGTCCTGTGGCGCCACCTCAGAAGACACCAACGTATCTGGAAACTGCCACATCATGGACTTGTTCCAGGTATTGGAATTTCACCTTTGTAAGGTATGCCTGGGCAGCCTTTACCTAGAATAGTTAACCAGAGATGGAATGCTCTGAACTGTGTTTTGTACTTTGAGCTGTAGTGCTACAGAAAACTCACAGTAAAGTATGTTAAACTGTTACCTGAGCTGGGTCTAGGGGCAGACTGACCAGTTGGAAACTCGGGCACTGCCCGAGGGCCCAGGGTCAGTAGGGGGCCCCATGAGATGCCCCTGGTACCTTTTTCATAGGCTTTTTTTAGTATGGGCAAGGACACAGGGGCCCCATGATCTCCTATTGCCTGGGGGCTCCATGAGTTTTTTTTTGCCTTCCTCTGGATCAACTGTGGGCAGGGGTGGACTGACCATTTGGAAACTCGGGCACTGCCCGAGGGCCTGGGGTCAGTAGGGGGCCCCATGAGATGCCCCTGGTACCTTTTTTTCATAGGCTTTTTTTAGTTTGGGCAAGGACACAGGGGCCCCATGATCCCCTATTGCCTGGGGGCCCCATGAGTTGTCAGTCCGCCCCTGGCTGGGTCTGAAGTTACTGAAAAGGGATGCATGAAGGTTAATGGCAATTACTAGAGTTTTGGTCAGTAAAGCACATATAGGGTATGAAGCAAATCCATTGCAAAGGGTTATCTCAGAGAGAGGCATGGAGCAGCAGTTACCATGGGTAACTATGGACTGGTGTGAAATGTTTGAGCAACCTGTCTTGAAGTGTGGTACCTGGGTGAGGTGAGGGATCCTCCGGCAGCAAGGGGGTTGATGTTCTGGCTCCCTCCCCAGTGGTCAGTTCCTCATAGCAACCATGACGGCATTACGGAGTCCCGCAATTCAGCAGCTTGGTACAGGAGAGACAGTAGGGCGTTAAGGAATATCAGTCATGAGTTCCGCACATGTGTTCAGCGGGAGCCCAATCTGTCACTGTGAGTGAGGTGGCAGTGCTACACTGGACAGGTGGAGAGGGCACGGGCTCAGCAGTGTCTCTCCTAAATACAACAATTACAGTATTGTGTGTAGTTACATGGGATGTAGTGTTTCGCAGAGGAACACTGTACATTTAATTACTACACATAGTGCATGGCTCATCTCTAAGTCAAGGGCTGCCTTAAGGTTGACTTCGCCCAAACTCAATCCTGCAGTCCGGGGCATTGGTGAGTGTGTGCACATACAGAAAGTTACCCCATGTGCAGGGTGAATGACCCTGCTTGCCTGGTATGGACAAAGAACTCCATGGACTTACAACCTGGAGTTGTCGACAAGGATATGCCTGCCATCCCACACCCAAATGATAAAAAAGAAAATTAACTCTAGAAAACATTTTCTATGTATTTATTTAATCACTGATGAAGGTTCTAATGTATCCAGGCCATTGTATACCTGGTAGAAGTAAGTCACATTCAACTGGACATGTTCTGCAACGTTGAAGAAGTATCTAGCTGAATATGACTTACTATTACTAGGCACCGATGACGAATGGTTACATATCCTTTTCTTACTTTAACAAGGAGAGACAGTATCCGGTATCTAAAAGAGGCTATGCCAGGAAATCACACTAAATAAGATTGAGGTCAAAATTCTAGTGTTAATCCAGTGAGCTGTAGAAGGGGATTGAGGAGAAATGCAGCCAAAGGTTGGTTCCAGGAGCTCCACATGCCAGGCATTGGGAAGGGATTGGCAGACATAAGACAGATGTGGGTTGAAGCCAGAGCAGACAAAGGTCAGTAAAAGCTCCTTGTTTGGGTTGAATGTGAATTTGACCTGAACCCAGCAAATATGGGGTTTGGCAAACCACCAAACTGGCAACTTGCCCATCCAAATTTCCAGCTGCTAAAATGCAAACAAAGCAAGAATCCTGGGTAAGGCCATTGACCAAATATGGTCATGATCATATTTGGTCAATGACATCACCCAGGATCCCCGCATGCTTTGTTTGCATGTAGCAACCAGGAATCTGTCATTTAGTGGGATGGTGCAGCACCATAGCAGCAGGCAAACATTGTTGGGCAGAAGGTCATCACAACTGACAATAGATCTACATCACTGGACATCACTGGATGTGATGGATGATAGATTTACATCAGGGGACATTGTTAGTTAAGGACTTTGTCACAGTGCATTTAATTACTTTTGAATTTTTTTTTGAGAATGAGTAATAAGTGGTATTAATGTACCCAATACTAATTTGTTTGAAGGGGATTGATGAATATCTATTAGCCCCCTTCTTATAGGATCCCCTCACTTCCATTTTGTGGGACAGAATGTGAGGAAAAGGACCTTGTCCTTAAACACAAAAACAAGAAGCCTTGCAAAGGCATCCCTGCCCCATCATGCCTTACACCCCCCCAATCCACCTTGCAAAGTATCCTCCAAATGTTTGAAAGGCATGTGGTCTGGTAACATACAGGAAGGCAGTAGCATTGTCTGACTGGCTTCTATTATTTGCTGTGTTAAATACATTATTAAGTGTTTTTTTAATTTGTTAAATAAGTACTAATAATACCTGGAAATTCAGGTATCCAGAGCCAAACCCAGTCAACTGATGACTTCCTGTGCACTTCGCCTGTGCTACACCTAAATGCACTAAACAGTGTTGTTTGTCCTGTCTATATCTCCTTCACTAGATGACAGAACACCTCTTTATGTTATGCAGATAAGCAGAAGGAGTTCTGTAGTGCAAATCAAGAGCGCGCAACCTAGGCTCACAATTCTGAATGCCCAAGATGGTGGGTGCTAGGATGGAGAACATCAAGAGATCAGCTAACATCTTCTGCTTATCTCCCCTGGATAGTATGAACCCAGAAGTGCTCAGCTTTGAACACTTCCAGGTTCAGAGCTGTAAAATCCTGACCTCTCTTACCAAGGAACAAGTTGAGATATTTGACGCATAGTTTGGATCAACCATCTCCTGATGAAACTTTCTAGCGAAACAAGTTGATAAAAGAGACGGCTGGCTCTCATCAAGACACCAGCATATTTCTAGTCATGACGCTTGCATCGATATATGTACATGTCAGTCTTCACTTGCTGTTATCCACTGGTTCTTGATGCAGCCTCCTAATTGGTTGTAAATATACTATATATATATATATATATATATATATATATATATATACTGTATATATATGCAGTGTGAAAGATCTGTGTGCGGTGGTGTATTTAGGTTTTCTGCTGCCATAAGCAACACAAAAATTGTCTGCCCCCACGAACACTGACCAACAACCCCCCCCCAATTCCCCCTTCCCGCTCCCGCAAAAAGAGCCTGACATTGACCAACAACACCCCTGCCCCCCACCTGGGAAAGCCTTCCACAATCCCCCCCGTGATGGAGAGAAAGACACTCATCTTCACAACTCCAGACATCCCCGGGAACGAGAATCAGACCCTACATACACCATCAAGCAGCCTGCAGCCTCTCTTGGGTCTCACCTGGTTCCTATGGCGTGCATGTTCCTTCTTTCATCCCTTCTTCTGGAGGGGAGGTGCTGCCCCCCTGAAAAATCCTACCCTAGGCAAGTGCCTTGTTTGCCTTGTGGTAAATACGCCCCTATCTGTGTGAGGGAGATTGGACACGGTAAAGCTTTGAGCGCTGAGCAGAGAACACCTCCAGAGAGGATGGCATGCGGGTGCGGGGCGGCGGCTGAGGCAGCTCCGGCCTGGAGTATCCTGCGTCTGCTGTGTTGGGCCTTCCACCTGGACGTGTAGTGCTGATTCCCCCAGGATTAGAGGAGACCTACCCCAACTGTTGGATGGATGGAGCTGCAAGATTAAATCCAGAGCTGCCATTATACCACTACACCCCCAGATGTGTGATATAAACAGATGCGCTGATTTGTTTGCTGTCTGGTGAGTGTACATCCATCCGAGGCGGTGGATTCCCTTCATGAATAACAGCACGTTTGCACTTGTACACTTGGATTAGTTACAGTATTATAAAGGACATTAGCTTTGTGATATAGTCGTCACGGACTTTATTGATTCGTTCAGTTGCACTATTCACGCACTTTTTTTTGCACTTTATGTTACATAGTTACATAGTTAGTCTGGCTGAAAAAGACAAAAGTCCATCCAGTTCAACCATAGAAAAAAAAAGTTATAATCCTATACCCACAGTTGATCCAGAGGAAGACAAAAAAAACCCAGCAAAGCATGATCCAATTTGCTCCTGCTGGGAAAAAATTCCTTCCTGATCCCCCGAGAGGCAATCGGATATTCCCTGGATCAACTTTACCTATAAATGTTATATCCAGTTATATTCTTTGTATCCAAGAAACAATCCAGGACTTTCCTACAGCAATCCACTGAGCTGGCCACAACCAACTCTGGAGGGAGTCTATTCAACATTTTCACACCTCTTACTGTGAAGAAACCTTTCCGTGTTTGGAGATTACTTTTCTTTTTCTTATGTATTTGAGTATGATATAAGATATTTATGTTTCATGCGTTTATAGCACTGCACTTTTATTATATACATATGTACATGTCAGTCTTCACTTTCTGTTATCCAGTGGTTCTTGATGCAGACTCTGTGACGGGAGTGACTTTTGGGGGTGGGGGCACCCCTGTATCATCTTCCCAAATTCTTATGTTTAGGTCACCCTGCGCCTGTTAGGGGACAGGGTGAATTGTTCTAATATGGGTGTGGGGGTTGTCCATTGTTCACTGCCATGAGGTTGGTCCTTTGTTCACTGCCATGAGGTTGTTCCATTGTTCATTGTTCACTGCCATGAGGTTGGTCCATTGTTCATTGTTCACTGCCATGTGCGTCCCCTAACAGGCACAGGGTGACTTAAACATAAGAATTTGGGAAGATGATACAGGGGTCCCCCCACCCCCCAAAAGTCACTCCCGTCACAGCCTTCTATTTGGTTGTAAATATACTCTGTGTGTATATATATATATATATATATATATATATCAGGGGTGGACTGACAACTCATGGGGCCCCCGGGCAATAGGGGATCATAGGGCCCCTGTGTCCTTGCCCAAACTCAAAAAAGCCTATGAAAAAGGTACCAGGGGCATCTCATGGGGCCCCCTACTGACCCTGGGCCCTCGGGCAGTGGCCGAGTTTCCAAATGGTTAGTCCGCCCCTGATATATATATATATATATATATATATATATATATATCAATCAACATTTGTCGCCTTGTATGGCTTTTTACATTGGTTTCTACTTACTTGTGTGTCAATTATTTATGCTCAGTGTCACTCATTGGCTGAGGGGTCACACCATGAAAGTCATCATTTACTGCTAGCTTGAAATGCGTAACCTGTAAAGGCTTTTTAAACTTTTGCCAATGGACCATTTAGGCTACCATGTTTTTTGCCATTTTACACGCACGCTTAATTTTGAGGCTTGACACATTTGGTATCTATTTATTCGACAAAATCTCATCTTTGAAATGTTACTTAAAATTGGTATTATATTGTATTTGTGTGCATAAAAATTATTTGAGTGGATTTTTTTCATACAAATATAGATTTCGTAAACAGTAGCGCAATTGTGGTGTAAAAGAAAAAGGCAGAGTTAAGATTTCTTTCTCCATGGAGTCTACTTTTCTAGGATTTTGTTAGTTTACGATGTGATTTTTATGGCAGGTTCACTTTTAAAAAAAGAAACAGGTAGGTAATTGTCTCCAGCTTAGCCGCCGTAGCAGACAGACTGCCTTTGTGTAAATTACCTGTCAGAGCATTTTGCAGGATAGAAAGCCTGACCGGTACAAACAGCAGTAACACTGGAAACTTTGACATTTAAGCTGTTACATTAACGATGTATATAACTTCAACAACCTGCTACTAATTAATTTCGGTCTATTCAGGACTCTTTCAAGGCATATCTTTAACTATGTTCCTGTCGCTGCTGTGACAGAGGGGTTTATGCCGCTCGAGATATCACTGCCTGTATGAAATGTTGCCTAGTTCAAATGACATTTCCATTGTGCCTAGAGGTACAGCTCCACTAATGTAACCTTTGGCTGCTGCAAAACAGCAGAGCAGAGTTTGACATGAACTACGGGACCCTGTCAAATTGTACAATTGGCCAACCAAAACTAAAACCAGCATTTGAGATTTAATGGAAAATCAGTGTAAGTGGCAACAGGGGGCAAAACAATCTATGTTTCTATGCAGAAGGGTCAGGAGCAAGTGTGGGGTTTTTTTTTTGCTGTTTAATTTGTCCGAGAAACCCCCTTCCAGGAGATGTTGTATGTATTGTATATACTTACTTTAATACAGGTGTATATATATATATTCAAGGGTCACTGTATTAGGTAAACCAAGTTGGACCCCCTTTTGCCTTCAGAACTGCCTTAATTCTACATGACAAGATGTTGGAAACATTCCTCAGAGATTCTGGTCCATATTGACATGAGTTGCCTTTCTATCATCTCGAACCAGTCTGCCTATTCTTTAGAGATTCTGGTCCATATTGACATGAGTTGCCCTTGCCTTTCTATCATCTCGAACCAGTCTGCCCATTCCTCAGAGATTCTGGTCCATATTGACATGAATTGCCCTTGCCTTTCTATCATCTCGAACCAGTCTGCCCATTCCTCAGAGATTCTGGTCCATATTGACATGAGTTGCCCTTGCCTTTCTATCATCTCGAACCAGTCTGCCCATTCCTCAGAGATTCTGGTCCATATTGACATGAATTGCCCTTGCCTTTCTATCATCTCGAACCAGTCTGCCCATTCCTCAGAGATTCTGGTCCATATTGACATGATTTACCCTTGCCTTTCTATCATCTCGAACCAGTCTGCCCATTCCTCAGAGATTCTGGTCCATATTGACATGAGTTACCCTTGCCTTTCTATCATCTCGAACCAGTCTGCCCATTCCTTAGAGATTCTGGTCCATATTGACATGAGTTGCCTTTGCCTTTCTATCTTCTCAGACCAGTGTGCCCATTTCTCAGAGATTCTGGTCCATATTGACATGAGTTACCCTTGCCTTTCTATCATCTCGAACCAGTCTGCCCATTCCTCAGAGATTCTGGTCCATATTGACATGAGTTGCCCTTGCCTTTCTATCATCTCGAACCAGTCTGCCCATTCCTCAGAGATTCTGGTCCATATTGACATGAGTTACCCTTGCCTTTCTATCATCTCGAACCAGTCTGCCCATTCCTCAGAAATTCTGGTCCATATTGACATGAGTTACTCTTGCCTTTCTATCATCTCAAACCAGTCTGTCCATTCTCCTCTGACCTCTGACATCAACGAGGCATTTTCCTCCACACAACTGCCGCTCACTGGATATTTTCTCTTTTTCGGACCATTCTCTGTAAACCCTGTGCATGAAAATCCCAGTAGATCTCCAGTTTTTTAAATACTCAGACCAGCCCGTCTGGCACCAACAACCATGCCACGTTCAAAGTCACTTAAATCCCCTTTCTTCCCCATTCTGATGCTCGGTTTTAACTTCAGCAAGTCGTCTTCACCACATCTAGATGCCTAAATGCATTGAGTTGCTGCCATGTGATTGGCTGATTAGCAATTTGTGTTACCAGTTGAACAGGTGTACCTAATAAAGTAGCCAGTAAGTGTGTGTGTGTGTGTATATATATATATATATATATATATATATATATATACACATATATACATTCAAGGGTCACTGTATTAGGTACACCTTGCTAGAACCAGGTTGGACCCCCTTTTGCCTTCAGAACTGCCTTAATTCTACATGACAAGATGTTGGAAACATTCCTCAGAGATTCTGGTCCATATTGACATGAGTTACTGTTGCCTTTCTATCATCTCGAACCAGTCTGCCCATTCACCTCTGACATCCACAAGGCATTTTCATCCACACAACTGCCGCTCACTGGATATTTTTTGTCTTTTTCAGACCATTCTCTGTAAACCCTAGAGATGGTTGTGTATGAAAATCCCAGTAGATTATTATTATTATTATACAGGATTTATATAGCGCCAACAGTTTGCTCAGCGCTTATCAGCGCTTAGATCAGCAGTTTTTGAAATACTCAGACTAGCCCATCTGGCACCAACAACCATGTCACTTTCAAAGTCACTGAAATCCCCTTTCTTCCCCATTCTGATGCCCGGCTTTAACTTCAGCAAATCGACTTCACTATGTATGTCTACATGCCTAAATGCATTGAGTTGCTGCCATGTGATTGGCTGATTAGCAATTTGTGTTACCAATTGAACAGGTGTACCTAATAAGGTTGCCAGTGAGTGTGTGTATGTGTGTATATATATATATATACACACACACACACACACACACGTATCATATGTTTATTAAAGTTGAAATATACAGTATAAAAGACACACATTAATGCAGCTCTGTTATCATTAGTACATCATTAAATATATTTTTTAAAAAGCAAATGGTAAAAGTACCTACATTTGACTTGGTATTCACCTCTTTAACCCCCCTGGCGGTATTCCCGAGTGTAGCTCGGGGTTAACTTTCAGCACCACAAGCGGTAACCCCGAGCTACACTCAGGAATACCCTGCAGCGTTGCTCCGGGATCCCTCCAGCACTTACTTTGTCCTTCGCTCCCGCGATGTCCCCCCTGCAGCGTCCCCGGCAATGTCCTCCAGCCGATGCTGGTATTCATCTTCCTCGTTCCGTTCCCTGTGAGCGTCGGTACGTACAGAACGTATGGGAGACGGAACCAGCGGGAATTTCAAAAATGAAAAAATACACTAAAATCTGATAGTATAACATTCCTGTATCAAACCATTTCACATACATTTTGTCCCGAGTGCTTTGTCCGGTGCCCTGCCTGCATTTCTACTGTTCTTTCTGCCTGGAAACTGAGAAACGTCCATGGCGTCCAAAAAGCGTCCCTTTAGGTCAGACGCGGTTTTAGACCGGCTAGAGAACAGCGATAGTAAATCAGAACCACTTGCAGAATTGAGTGATAATGATTCGTGGGGGAAATTCCTCATCAGAGACTGAAAACGATTCTGCGACTTTGCTCAGCGATGTGCGAACTTGGCACTATATTTCACATTTCAGTGTTTTTGGTTTGATTATATTATTGAATTAAATTGAATTATTATATTATTATTTTTTATGATTAAATTATAATTTATGATTTTGTGTTTCAAATTTTAACATACCCGGGATGTTACAACCATTTGCAGAATTGAATGATAACTCAGGTCTTCGACTAAAAAGCTGTTTGATTATTTTCATCTAATTTCCATGTATTTTGGTGTGCTGAAAACAAATAAAATATTGAAAAAACTCCTACACATCATGATTTGCCACAAAATGCAAAATTGTCTTCAAATTTATAAAAAAAAATTAAATTTTTGGTATTTTTTTTATATTATCGGTTTTATATTATGGGTTATGGGACAAAATCACTGGACCAAGAAGAGTTAGCAGCCGAGGGTGCTAACAGTCGGTGAAAAAAATGTCCTCCGAGAAACTTTGATACTTCTACCACCTCTCCACATAAAATTGGGATCGATGAAGCAATTCATAAAATCACTTCCAAGAGATGGAGAATGCTTCAAATACTTGGTCACCAAGTTTCCAGGCCTGTCGGAGGCAAAATTGAAGGAAAGTGTGTTCGTCGGACCAGACATTAGAAGGCAAACAAGAGTTTGTCAATACCATGACGGATCCTCAAAAAGAAGGGTGGATTGCATTTAACTGTTTTAATACCGTTCAATTTTACACCTTCCTGCCCAGGCCATTTTTCATGTTTCAGCGCTCTCACACTTTGAATGACAATTGCGCGGTCATACAACACTGTACCCAAACTAAAATTTTATCATTTTCTTCACACAACTAGAGCTTTCTTTTGGTGGTATTTAATCACTGCTGAGGTTTTTATTTTTGCTAAATTAACAAAAAAAGACCAAAAATTTTGAAAAAAAAACACATTTTTCTTTGTTTCTGTTATAAAAGTTTACAAATAAATAATTGTTCTTCATAAATTTAGGCCGAGATGTATTCTGCTACATGTCTTTGGTGAAAATAACCCAAATTAGGATGTATTTTTTAGTTTGTAGGAAAGTTATAGAGTTCACAAACTATGGTATAGATCTGAATATTGATCAATCCTGAAGTACTGACGGCCAATCTAATTTCTTGAGGTCCAAGAATGTCAGAATAGTACAGATATCCCCCAAATGTCAGGACAGTACAGATATCCCCCAAATGTCAGGACAGTACAGATATCCCCCAAATGTCAGGACAGTACAGATATCCCCCAAATGTCAGAATAGTACAGATATCCCCCAAATGTCAGGACAGTACAGATATCCCCCAAATGTCAGAACAGTACAGATATCCCCCAAATGACCCCTTTTTGCAGAGTAGACAGTCCGTCGTACTTCATAAGAGGCATGTCGAGTTTTTTGAAGTTGTATTTTTTTGTCATAATTTTTCGGAAAATAAAAAAATTTAAAAAATTATTTTCACTATTTTTTTTTTACATACTGTCACCAGTGCAGTACAGCGTCATCATATAACTGGCATGGCGGTGAACAGGGACACTGACTGGTGACAGTATGAAAAAAAAAAATATATATTTTTTTTATTTTTTTTTATTTTTTTATTATATTTAATTTTTTATTACATTTTTTTTTATTTTTTTTAAGATTTTTTTTTCATATTTTACTATGACCAAAGTAGTACAATGTTACCATAGTAACATTGTACTACTTTGGGGAAGTGATCAGTATTTTTTTTTTATTTTTATTTTTTTTACACAATTTGCTTATAGCAAAGAATTACTTTGCTATAAGCAAGCATTTACCTGAATGAAATCGATTCATTTAGCTTTTTTTTTTTTTTTTTTGTGCTTAGCTGTAATTTGGTCACAGCTAATCACATGACATGTGCATGTGATTAGCTGTGACCATTCATAGCTAGGCACTAGTATACAATGGATGGCATGAATGAAGCCATCCATTGTATACAACTGTCATGTGACCTGCTGTGATTGGTCACAGCAGGTCACATGGTACCAGCAACAGAGGCGGTACTCGGATCTGTCATCGGCCGTGTCCGAGGTGCACGGCCGGTGACAGATCGCACTGCTGCGCTGCTCTGCATTAGCGCAAATGGCGCATGTGCGGGAGCACGCCAAATGATGTGTGTGGAATGGAATGGAGATACACTTCTGAAGCCGCCAAACGGCAATTGGCCGGGCGGCTAATGGTTAAAGAAGTCGTACAGAAATATTTAGGCAATAACAAACATCATCACTACAAAAAGATAATCGGACGAATGCTGAAAGTATTTAGGTTGCCTGATGAGTTTGAAAGTGTATTTCCTCTAGTCCCACCTTGACTACTTTCCTGAAAATTTGGGAGCTGTGAGTGAGGAACAAGGTGAACGATTCCACCAAGACATTAAAGAGATGGAAAGGAGATACCAGGGAAAATGGAGCTTTACAATGATGGCAGACTACTGTTGGATGCTTCAGAGGGACATTCCAGATGCTATTCACAAACGGAAATGCACCAAGAGGAGCCTCACAGGGAAGAAGAATCGAGTTTAGTGTGTGTAGGTGAGCTCATTTCAGTTCAAAAAAGGATTTTCATGAAAAAATTGTAATAAAACTTTAATTTTATAAGTCTATTTCCATTTTTTTTGAGGTATTGCCTTATTTAACATAGTTACCTAAATTGTCAGGAAACATGATGTCCTATGACAAAATGGAGGTCATTTTCGGATTCAGCGCACCAAAAAACATAAAGATTATGTGGAATAACCAAAACAGCTCTTGAAAAATTTTTATTTCAGACCTGTGTAATGATTCGTGGGGGAAATTCGTCATCAGACACTGAAAACGATTTTGAGACGTTGCTCAGCGATGTGCGAACTTGGCGCTATATTTCACATTTCAGTGTTTTTGGTTTGATTATATTATTGAATTAAATTTATTATTATATTATTATTTTTTATGATTATTTATTATATTATAATTTATGATTACATGTTTCAAGTTTTATCATCCTCGGGATGTTTACTAGACTCTTGTTCGGACAGATTTCAGTGAGTTATTCCTAAGAATTACAGAGAACTAAAAAGAATGTGGAAAATGCTCTCAGTCAACCACCTTAATGAAGGTGTGTTTTTATTGGGTGAGACAAAGTAACAAATATAATAAAATTTGACCAGCCTGAAATGAACAGTTTGACTCCAACGGACAGCCTGTCCACTCTGGAGGGAGCTGACATTGGAGAACGCTTCTGTCGGATTCAAATCATGTGGTGTCAGAGTACCGGCGTCCCGGGTGGTGTCATCACGGCAAGCCAAGGCAGTGTCCGGCATCAGCTTCAGCTGGGAGCATATGTAGGGTTACCAAGACGACATGTTTCGCTTTGTCAAGTCTCCGGTAACCTGACCGGGTTATAGAGAAGACCATTAAAGGGAAGACTGGCTGAGTGTAATTAGCAGGGGATGGGGTGTCAATCAGAGCGGACGGCTAGTCCGGAAGCAATGCTGAATACAAATTTAAAAATACAAATTGCAAATTATAGAAAGTGGCGCCAATAAATGGAGTGATATGTATAAGGACACTATTGGAAAACCATGATATACTTTTATCTTTAGCAGAATTAATGCAATAATAAAACAATAAAATAATAAAGGAAAAACTTTCTTGTGGGAGAACTCTAAGTTAAAAATGACATCGCTGGTACATGGAAGCTATGTCAAAAAATGCGTTTCTAGTGAGGTAATTTTGGGTATATGGACGAAGAAGAGGGGGGGGGGGAGGTTGGCATATGAAGATAAAAATGACTGTATAAAAGGTACTGCCAAAAGAAATATAATAAAATCAATATGGGTATCAAATTAGGTAGCTCCTATGTTCGTAATCAAGCAAACGCAATAGATGCGTAGTAACATGTATTCATAATTGAGTGAACACAATATATACGTGGTAACAGTGAAAGTTAAAAAACAAGTGGTAAAAGAAGACAATGTATAGAAAGAAATATCAGTACATAACCATAAATAATGCTTGAGCAAAATGAAACAGGAGGATCCTAGTTCCGGGGACTATAGGCAGGGGCGAATTTACCACAAGGCATTTGCCTAGGGTGGTATTTTTCAGGGGGGCAGCACCGCTCCCCTGGAAGGACAGAAGAAAAGACACATGCGGCTTGGGAACCAGGTGGGATCTGAGAGAGGCTGCAGGCTGCTTGACTCTCATTCCCAGGAATGTCCACAGCTGTGAAGGTGAGTGTCTTTCTCTCTCTCGCTGGGAGGGGAGTGGCTGGTGTATGGGGGCGATGGTAGTGGAAGGCTCTCTTGAGTGTGGGGGGGAGGCAGGGGTGTTGTTGGTCAATGTCAGGCTCTCTCTGAGGGAGGGGACAAATTTTATGTTGCCTAGGGCAGCACAAAACCTTAATTCACCACTGACTATAGGTCATTCTTGTTAGATAATGCTATGGATTTCAAGATCCTCATTGAGACCATTGGGGGTCATAGAACCTAACTTGTAGGTCCAGAACGTCTATCTCTTACATAGACGGACTAATCTTTCATTGTCACTGTCAAGGATTCGCTTAAAACGATCACCCTGTCACGTGTCCACCACACGCCACGCCCACAGCGACTAGCTAACCGTGACGCACGCGTGCGGCCGCGACAGGGTGGTAAAGAGGGGATAATAAAGAGATTTACACTTAAATATCTCAAACCGTATATAAGATCAGCCGTGATACCTTTTCACAGCCCGCACTACCTCTGGCCACCACCAGATGGAGACTCCACTCCAATCCAGCTGGTCGGCCACACACTGGCAGATACGATCTTACATACAACCTGGTGCCCTGATTAGAGTTGAGGACCAGCTTAGTAATCACACACCCTTCTAAAGGTCCCTTCAGCTATCCTAGCTTGAACCCCGGTGTTGATAACCCTTCCACTGTCCACACACCCCCACACCAGACGCACCATAAAGGTAGCCTGCCACCACCCAACAGTTTATCCGCAGAATGGTCTGTTGAGACACCACACACATACAGATCTCCGTCTGGCAGATCTGTTACCTTTGCAATCTGCGTGCAATCTGCCCACTCACAGTGCAGTTGCATACAGATTGGCAATGAGCTTAACCGAGCGTTTTAAAGGCACTAAAATACAATACAATATAACCCAATCTAATCTCTCCAATCTAGTCTCTCTGATCTAGTCTCTCCGAAGATATGAGCACGTGCTTAAGTACACAGAAGTTCACTAATTCATTTTAAGATTTAATTTCCCAAAGTGGGCAGTGCATAAAATATGTACAAAAGATAAAAGGTTACAGCAAATACAAAGATATAAGAAGACACACAAATGACTAATTACTATAAAATAAAAGGGAATAAAAAGACAGAATAACACGTCACCCTGCGGCTGGAGCAAGCCAGAAACTTGGCAATCCGCTAGTCAATCGAACCAGCTCCGTACGAATCACCCTGTCCAAATGTCCGTGCGTTCAATTTATGGCGATTTGGACATGGGCGGGACATTAGTCTTCGGCCAATTGACTCTGGGGGAGGTGGTCCTGACCTGCCCACAAGAGGTACTGTGTATGGACCTGCCCAAGTTCAATTGGGCCGAGACTGGCCTGAACACCAAGTCGGGGATTGGATTTCTGACACCAGCGCATCAGCCCGATCGCAACAGTACCAAACACCATCAGACTGTCGCACCCCCGCGTCATCTAATCATTCCATGCATTTCCCTGGCTTCCTCCCCAAGCCACAAATATGATTCTTATATGTAAATGTAGCACACAGAATGGCCTGCACAAAGGAAGCTTTTCCATCTCTCTCCAACTAATATTTTGGCTTTTATAAGTGATTAAACATACTTCTTTGATGTGAATATTGCCTATAGAGCTTTCCACTTAAGGCAGACAGTCTGTCTGCTGTCACTGGTTTTCCTCAGAAGGTGATAACCTGATTGACACACAAAAGGTGTCACCTCCAGGAACATGGCTTTAGACTAATTAATGCTAAATGATGATTGGGTCTGTAAGGCCTATGGAGTAATTGTGTATACATACACATCTGACCCCAGACCATTTGTTTGTACCTTCTATTCATTTCCCTACTGCCCAGGGGGCTCAATGTACATCCTTAATGACCAGACTGTTCCTGCACACACCTTTGCAATGAAAGGGCCTGACATAATCTAATCTTCTCAACCTGTCATGGCTATGATACCATATTTCCACTCAAATCTTACATGTCCGTTACAATAAATTTTACATGTCCTTTACATCTCCCCTCTTCCAGATGACGCATAGCTGAGCCTAAACGGGTCGGCTAACGCGTCTACATGGAAGGTTCCCTAGGTTGGGGGGGGAAGTTCTCCCAACTAAAGTTTGACACCGCTGACAGCTCAGCCCATCCCCCTGCCGATGGGGAAGGGCTTCTGCCCAGCTCTCTGACTGATCCCAAAGGGTCTGGGTCACCACTGGCCAGCAGATCCCCCCGCGGATCCATTTCATCTGCTGGCCACCGACTATCGACTGGACGGGTACAGGTAAACCTGTCATTGTGTGCTGTCAACATTTTCAGCCACTGGCCAGGGTCATCTGGTGGTTCGCCATTGGCTGCGACACCCAGATGCCTGAGCCTGACATAAGGTTGTTCCTGGGTGATCTGGACCTGGTTCCATGGCTTGGATACCAGAACCTCCACCCTTGGACCTGTCTCCCACACCTCTGCTCTTTCTGCCTCAGCCAGAGACTGGTCAGCACAAACCCTGACTTCCTCTGGGCTGACATCAAACCTATCAGCCAGCAAGCATACAGGGTTGTCAGCTCCAGCCTCTGAGAAAGCAGATTCAGAGAGGGTCAGTGTTCCCCCGTCATCCTGTGATCCTTCCCTTGCTGTGCACAGCAATGAGTCCTCAATCATGATACTCATAGCTGTGGGGACAAAGGATAAATCCACAGACTTTACTCCACCAGGGGTCATCCTCTGACCCGTGCCACACCCTTCTACTCTGTCCTCCTCAGCAGAACATCTGTCAGCACCACACCTGAGCTCCTCCAGGCCAACCTCAAACCTATCAGCCTGGAAGGACTCAGTGATGTCAGCTGCAGCTGCTGAGGTGGAAGACACTGATTGGGCTGAATTTGCCTCAACATCCTGCAGACTTCCTTCTGCAACACACAGAAATGAGTCTGCACTGGCAGCACCCGCGACTGTGGTGACAGAGGGGAAGGTTACAGGAGGAAAAATTCCACTAGGGGTTATCCCCTAGTGGAATTTTTCACTTCTCACTTCTACCCCATCCTCAGCAGAGCATCTGTCAGCACCCGTGAGTTCCTCTGGGCTGGCATCAGATGTAACAGCCTCTGGAAACTCAGGGCCGCCAGCCACAGCTCCTGAGGGGGTAGAGTCAGAATGAATCAGACTTAAACCCTCACCCTGTGGTCCCTCCTCTGTGCTCCACAGCCCAGGATCCAAAATGGCATTACTGGTATCTGTGGTGTCAGGGGAGCAGACAACAGAAAACTTCATCCCACAAGGGGCGAGGGGCACACAACACTGGTCTACTGAAACCCAATGTGCCTTTTCCCCGGGGACTTCAGACGAACATCCTGTTGCTTTACATAGGGGTAAACAACCAAATTTCTTTTGCCCATGCACCCCCATCCTGCTATCCACCGCTGGCGGTCCTTCAGCCAGACCCCTGAGATCCTCTGGGCTGCCGTCAATTCTCACAGCTCCAGGGGACTCAGCGCTATCTGCCACAGGTGCCAGGTGGACAACAGTCTGAGGAGACCTTAGGCCCTCTGGGCCATGTTCACAAGGGTCCAACCCAGCTAGATTGGGCCCTTCCACAGACAGTTCCTCTGTAGCAGTGGGCAATGACTGGTCCGGGGCCACCTGTTGGGCACCCCGAGTCACCACTGCACCAGAAGGAAGGTCTGCCTTGCACCTGTCATTACACTCATCATCACATAAAACATTATCAGTTGCAGAGTCCTCTGCGATTTTAAACTCTTCTCCAGGCCTTGACTCCAGACATCCACTAGAGCCAGGCCCTGGTACACAGTCCTTCACCCCCTGACCCTCCCCAGAATTCCCAGTGTGCATTGAGTCACTCAACAGTACATTACGTGAATCCAAGGCCTCGGGTGGAAATGTAGACTTCAGGGGTGTTGACTTAGACTGGTTCTGGGTTACCAACCGCCCCAGGTCAGTACCCAATAGTATGTTCGTGGTAGCTGCTACTCCCACTTCTCTCACTTTGCTTCTGGATCCTTGGGGCAAAGCAACACAAGCTGCAGGTAGTACAGGGGTGACTCCTCCAACCCCTATGATAACTGTAGCTTTCTTTGGGACCACATCCTCACGACTCTTCCATCCGGGAAGGGCTAGGATATCCTCGGGTCCCTTATCTCGGAGTCCAGCTGAAACATTGTTGCCTGCGGTGACTGACTGCAGGCTCTCCACATGGCCTCCTTCATTAGTGGGATCTGCTCTGCCCACTTCTTCCACTTGACTTCCAGACTCCTGGCTCAAAGAAACACAAGCCATAGGCACAGCAGGGATAGCTCCTCCAACCCCTGTGCCAGCCATGGCTTCCACTGGGATCACATCCTCACAGCTCCTCAATTCTGGACGAGCTAGGACATTCTCTGATCCCGTACCTTGTAGTCCAACTGTAACACTGTTACTTGTAGTAAATGGTGGCTGGTTATTCGCTCGGCCTCCTCCATTTTCTCCAACAAGAAACACAGTAGGGGGTACATTTTCCACTTTTGCTGGTGGGCTAGATATCCTCACGTTTGGACAGGGCCCTGCATAATGTCCCACTTGGTTACAGGTAACACACTTCCAGGTCTCCACAAATGTTGGTCTGGCCCTTGTAGTTCTTGATGCAGATGGAGGTAACAATGCATTACCCTGCTGGACTTGGACCATCTTGGGTTTGCGCCTTCTCTCAATTTGCTCAATCCGCTGTTGGTACCTTCTCTCAATTTGTAGTAACGCGGAAATGAGCTGAAACTGCACCTCGGGGTCATCACCTCCCAAAAGCTGTAGGTTTGTTCCCACATCATGGTTCTCTCTGCGTGCTGATCTCTTGTACCGAGCGGGTTTGAGAACAGAGTCACACCGATTCATGCAGTCATCTGGAGTGGCACAGTTGCAGTGTTCTACCAACATGGTGCGCTGTTCTAACTCCATCTCTATCAGAGCACCTAGGAGCTGGCATCTAGTCTTGCCAACTGTATTGATGTCCTTTAGATCACAAAGGTCAATCAAAGTCTCATCGGATTGTCTCAGGAACCAGCGTATTAACTCATCTTCCTGTGTTACCATCTTCACGTTTTGCCAAAATAAAAGATAGAAAAGAAAAAAGAAGGGGGGGGGGGAGCAAATAGCCAAGTATGTCTTCTACAAAACAAAAATTATGCACTGAGTGAGCTTCTGTAGGTCAGTCACTTCTACCGAGCTTCCAACTATTAGTACATGGGTTAAATGAATAAACCATGCACTAATGTACTAAGCAGATCCCGCACGCTGCCGCCAACTGTCAAGGATTCCGTTTAAAACGATCACCCTGTCACGTGTCCACCACACGCCACGCCCACAGCGACTAGCTAACCGTGACGCACGCGTGCGGCCGCGACAGGGTGGTAAAGAGGGGATAATAAAGAGATTTACACTTAAATATCTCAAACCATATATAAGATCAGCCGTGATACCTTTTCACAGCCCGCACTACCTCTGGCCACCACCAGATGGAGACTCCACTCCAATCCAGCTGGTCAACCACACACTGGCAGATACGATCTTACATACAACCTGGTGCCCTGATTAGAGTTGAGGACCAGCTTAGTAATCACACACCCTTCTAAAGGTCCCTTCAGCTATCCTAGCTTGAACCCCGGTGTTGATAACCCTTCCACTGTCCACACACCCCCACACCAGATGCACCATAAAGGTAGCCTGCCACCACCCAACAGTTTATCCGCAGAATGGTCTGTTGAGACACCACACACATACAGATCTCCGTCTGGCAGATCTGTTACCTTTGCAATCTGCGTGCAATCTGCCCACTCACAGTGCAGTTGCATACAGATTGGCAATGAGCTTAACCAAGTGTTTTAAAGGCACTAAAATACAATACAATATAACCCAATCTAATCTCTCCAATCTAGTCTCTCTGATCTAGTCTCTCCGAAGATATGAGCACGTGCTTAAGTACACAGAAGTTCACTAATTCATTTTAAGATTTAATTTCCCAAAGTGGGCAGTGCATAAAATATGTACAAAAGATAAAAGGTTACAGCAAATACAAAGATATAAGAAGACACACAAATGACTAATTACTATAAAATAAAAGGGAATAAAAAGACAGAATAACACGTCACCCTGCGGCTGGAGCAAGCCAGAAACTTGGCAATCCGCTAGTCAATCGAACCAGCTCCGTACGAATCACCCTGTCCAAATGTCCGTGCGTTCAATTTATGGCGATTTGGACATGGGCGGGACATTAGTCTTCGGCCAATTGACTCTGGGGGAGGTGGTCCTGACCTGCCCACAAGAGGTACTGTGTATGGACCTGCCCAAGTTCAATTGGGCCGAGACTGGCCTGAACACCAAGTTGGGGATTGGATTTCTGACACCAGCGCATCAGCCCGATCGCAACAGTACCAAACACCATCAGACTGTCGCACCCCCGCGTCATCTAATCATTCCATGCATTTCCCTGGCTTCCTCCCCAAGCCACAAATATGATTCTTATATGTAAATGTAGCACACAGAATGGCCTGCACAAAGGAAGCTTTTCCATCTCTCTCCAACTAATATTTTGGCTTTTATAAGTGATTAAACATACTTCTTTGATGTGAATATTGCCTATAGAGCTTTCCACTTAAGGCAGACAGTCTGTCTGCTGTCACTGGTTTTCCTCAGAAGGTGATAACCTGATTGACACACAAAAGTTGTCACCTCCAGGAACATGGCTTTAGACTAATTAATGCTAAATGATGATTGGGTCTGTAAGGCCTATGGAGTAATTGTGTATACATACACATCTGATCCCAGATCATTTGTTTGTACCTTCTATTCATTTCCCTACTGCCCAGGGGGCTCAATGTACATCCTTAATGACCAGACTGTTCCTGCACACACCTTTGCAATGAAAGGGCCTGACATAATCTAATCTTCTCAACCTGTCATGGCTATGATACCATATTTCCACTCAAATCTTACATGTCCGTTACAATAAATTTTACATGTCCGTTACAGTCACTAAATGTACCCTTTAGAATATGTTCGATTGCTAAGACCTCAAGAAGACTGAAATTCTTTTGATGAGAGCAAAAAGTGCCTGGGGACACTATGCTTATCGCAACCGTCTCTTATGAGTCTTCTATGCTCCCCTATGCGTTTGCGTAGAGGGCGTGTGGTTCGGCCTACATATAGGAGCTTACACGGGCATGTGAGGATGTATATGACGAGGTCAGTTGCACACGTAATAAACTGACGAATGTGATAGCTGTTGCCCTGGGAGTCCAACACCTGTGATCTGCCATGAGTGATGGACTGACAGTTGAGACAGCCTCTTTTGTTGCATCTATAGATACCTGTTCTGTAGTCAAATGTAGGAAGGGGGCCGTTATCTTTGTAGGTGGATGGTGACCTTTTGCTTGAGGCTAGAATATTTTTCAAATTACGGGCTCTCTTGAAAGTTACTTGTGGGGCGTGTGGGAAAATAGGTGCTAGTCTAGGATCTAATTGTAAGTGCCAGTGTTTGCGAATGATGCTCGTAATGTCATGATGTGATGTGTTGAAACCAGTGATAAACCTCACCAAGTTGGACTGGCCACGGGCCTGAGTATGTATTCGGGCTTTCAATACGCTGTGTTTGGTGTATGCGTTTTTAATAAGGGAAGGGGGATAGCCTTTCTCAGAAAACTTTTTTGAAAGGAGAGAACCTTGTTCTTGGTAGTCACATAATTTTGAACAGTTCTTCCTAAGTCTTTGGAATTGGCCACTGGGAATATTATTTTTCCAGGCTGGATGATGACAACTGGAATAGTGTAGATATGGGTTCCCACTAATGATTTGTACTGCAAATTTCATTATCTGTGGCTGATAAAACCAAGTCTAAAAAGATTATATCTTGGGAGATAAAACATGAGTAAAAGAAAGTCCAAGGTAGTTTGAATTGCAATATGCGACAAAAGATAAAAATTCATTCAAATCACCATTCCAGATTAATAAAATGTCATCAATAAAACGCCCAAAAAAAAGATATATTTGGCAAAAGGGTTGTTTACTTGTATATATTGTTTCTCCCAAAAAACCATTGTGAGATTGGTGTAACAAGGGGCGAAATTCGCTCCCATCGCAGTCCCATTTGTTTGCAAGTAAAATTGGTCAAGGAATGTAAAATAATTATGGGTAAGGCAAAATTCAGTACATTCAATAATAAGTTTGGCTTGGGTGGAGTTAATAGAACTTTCAGAGGATAAGAAATAGTGAAGGGCCTGTAGGCCTATGTGGTAGGGGATTGATATGTATAAGGAAGTTACATCAAGTGACGCCCAATGATACCCATATTTCCACTGGTAATGGCTGAGGATTTCTATCACATGACCGGAGTCTCTGATGTAGGACGGCAATTGTACAACTAGTGGTTGGAAGAAATAGTCAATGTACTTGGAGAGGCCATTAGTAAAATTATTTGTAATTGCAATTATAGGGCGACCAGGGGGATGTGTAGTAGATTTGTGTATTTTTGGCAAAAGATAAAAATATGGAGTACTACAAATGGCAGGAAGGAGGAAAGACTTTTCTCTCTTATTTATAACACTATCATTATAGGCTTTGTCAATGAGTAATTTGAGGGCTATTTGATACTCTAGTAAGGGATCTGCCTTTAGTAGCTGATATGTGTCGATATCGGAAAGAAGACGAATGAACTCATTGATATAATCGCTGGTGTGTTGTACAACAAGACTTCCTCCTTTATCAGCTTGCTTAATGACAATGTTTTTATTATTCTCTAAGTTTTTTAAGGCTTGTGCTTTGGAATTACTCATGTTGTAACTAGTAGGTGGATTATTGCACAAGCTGAGAAGATCTTTATAGGCTGCCTGGTAGAAGGTCTCGATGTATGGTCCCTTGGACTGTACTGGACAAAAATTGGATTTGGATTTAAAATTGGTGTGAATGATATCTAGGTCTAAGGAAATAGTGGGTGTTTGCATTTTAGAAGGATGGCTTTCCATCCATAGAACCTCTAGCATCTGGACTAATATTCTATCATCATCTTGAAAAGAAGAGTCTGTATTGATAGTTTGAGAATCAATACTAATAGTTTGAGGATCAGTGTCAGATGGGGAGATATTAGAATAATGTATTTTGATAGTTAAAGACCGGATAAAATGATTTAAGTCTTGAAATAAGTAAAATTTGTTAGGGCCTGATGCAGGAGAGAAACTGAGTCCTTTCCGGAGTAAGGATAGCTCATCATTGGATAGTGTGTGTGAGGAGAGATTAAAAATCTTTACTGTACTATTGTGTTCGATGGGTCTAGTTTCTTTCTCTTTTTTAGCCTGGAGTCTCTTTCCACCACGTCTTCCTCTTCTAGTTTTCTTTTTCTTTTAATGTCCCCATTGGGGACATTAAAAGTCCCCAATTTAAGTCTCTAAAAAAACTTGTGGAAGAGAGCTGGGATCGCTTTCTGATGGTAGTCGGGAAGTAAGTATAGAATTTTCTGTGATGAAAGAATTTATCTCCTGAGATAAAGGATAATAACGGTTTTGAGTAGGAATTGAAAAATAATTATTTAGTGGTAAGTCTGTACTAATGGATGAGATGGGATTAGAGACATTAGTACTGGAGGCTGTTTCATTGTTAGGAAGGTGGGGGGGGAGGTTAGGAAGGGGAACAGCAATGGTATCGGAATATTGAGTTAATAAATTAATGGATGTAGATTTAATGGGTGATGATGGTGTTGGATTTGTCGTACTGGGTGTTTGTTGGATAGAAAGGGGAGGGGGAAGGGGTTTTGAATAATTATGAAGTCATTTTTGTTTGTTTGATTTTTTTGGGAAGGAATATTGGTCTTAATTTGTTTTCTGTTCCATGTAAAGATGTGGCATAACTTGTAGTCTTCAATATCTCTATCTAATTTTCCTAGTTTTTTGGATACTATGTCATCCTCATTTTTAAGAATATTAGTATCTAATGTTTTTCGCCATGTCGTCTTGGTAACCCTACATACGCTCCCAGCTGAAGCCGACGCCGACGCCGGACACTGCCTTCGCTTGCCACTCGGGACGCCGGTACGCTGACAACACGTGATTTGAAACCAACAGGAGCGTTCTCCAATCTCAGCTCCCTCCAATGCGGACAGGCCATCTGTTAGAGTCACGCTGATCACTTCAGGCTGGTCAAATTTTATTATATTTGCTACTTTGTCTCATCCAATAAAAATGCACATTCATTAAGGTGCTTGACTGAGGGCATTTTCCACAGTTCCTATTTATTTCAGTTCTCTTCATCATGCAAATGGTTAACAAGGCAGCAGTGGTGAGCTCATGATTAACTGTTTACGTTTCCACCTGGAGTGGCCTCTCTGTGCTCATTTGTATGAGTTTCCTTAAGAATTACAGGCCTACAATAAAAAAACAACATATTTTCATTGAAAACAATGTACCGCTTTGAGCACAGAAATACTGACATAATCAGACCTCTACGGAGGTTAGGTTGGAGCGTGAGAAGAAGAAGCAGCACAATTAGCTAATCAGTTCATGTGCCAACAAGAAGCATACTGATAGGGGGAGTCACTGCCCAGTTATAGACCACACCAGGGGCGGACTGACAGCTCATGGGGCCCCTGGGCAATAGGGGATCCTGGGCCCCCTGTGTCCTTCAGAGTTTATGTTCAGAGGTTCTAACTGCTGACATTGCGTTTAGCTCATTTTTTTCACCATTTTTCCTACTTCTCCTCAGATATACTGAATATTTCGTGAATCTTTCTGATCAGTTTTCTATGCAAAATATTGTATTGCTTATATTGGTCAATCTGTCAGTACTGTTAGAGAGGTTACTTTGTTGCCAGGATCAGGGGCGGACTGACAACTCATGGGGCCCTCGGACAATAGGGAATCATGGGGCCCCTGTGTCCTTGCCCAAACTCAAAAAAGCCTATGAAAAAGGTACCAGGGGCATCTCATGGGGCCCCCTACTGACTCCGGGCCCTCGAGCAATGTCCGGGTTTCCAAATGGACCACACAGAAGAAGTGGGGTGAATGATGCTGGCCATCAGATTGAGGACATCTAGTGGCAGAAAAAAGTACAATCTCTGGATTAAACGTAAAAAATTATAACAAAGCTATTTTTATTTTATCTTTTAATGGTAAAGGGAAACATACATTTCATATTAGCAGATGTTTCTAAGCAGGATATTTATTAAGCTTTAATGAAACTGTTGAGTTTCTATTTACTGAAAAATATGTGGTTTCTAAGGAATGAGAGTGTTATATCAGCTAGTTTCAGTCTCACTATGTAAGCAAATTGTTAACTTAATATTGGCTAGTGGGTAAGCCAAAGCAAAAAAAAAAAAAGCCTGAAAGTGCATGTAACAATTCCTCGCTATTCTGCAATTTAAAAAAGGAAGAGAATTAGCAAAAGATCGACTTTTGTAATGTTCAGAGCAAGGTGAAAGATTCTCCTGAAATGGTAGCCTTCCATAAACACTCTGTTACTCAGCTTCACCATACTCCCACATCATAAATTCCTGGTCCTTCTGGGTATGGGAAAGCATATGACCTCCTTCAAGAATGCAGCACTTGGTCCTGAGTGGCCAGCCATCAAGCAAATACGCTTTCACTTGAGGAAAAAGATGTTAACCTTGTTTACTGTCCTGGAGATGCAGCATGATGTGATAGTAAATCTTCTCCTCATAGATAGATGTCACGGGTACAGGTCTTCGACTTAGAAGCTTTCCCATCACTTTCTATTCTGGTGGTAAATCTTGAATTTCCCATCACTTGGAGCTTGAGGTGATTGTAGCCCTATTAGTGCATTTGCGACACGAACAATTGAGTACTGTCCGTGATACTTTTTTTATTTGCACTAACATACAATTTTGAGGACAAGCTTTTGGAGAATGTCCCCTTCAACGGGACATTCCCCGAAATATTGTCCTCAAAATTGTATGTTAGTGCAAATAAAAAAAGTATCAAGGACAGTACTCAATTGTTCCTGCCATCACTTGGAGAAAATAGTCATGAGGACAAATAAAGAGGATGAATCTCACTACATAGAGAACACAACAAAAAACTAAGACAGTGAAAGCACAACAGGAGCAACAGACCAAATGGTGAAAAATCCCAATTGCTTTGATAGTTTTTAATATGACCACATGAAACCGTCAAAACATTTTGGAGGTGAACATACTTCCTCTTCATCAGGGCTTAGAAGTGTTGATCTGCACTGCTGCTGCTAATGTTCGAGATCTTGTTTCTTGTGCAGACCCATCCGTGAATTGTCCCAGTGACTCCATTTTATCCCTAATAATGATTTGAAGCCCATGATGAAAGAGCTGTGTTGGCCCCCAAAATACGTTGGTTGCTTTATGTGTTGTTGTGTTATGCATTCAATGTTCTATGTCAGTGGTCTCCAAGCTGCGGTCACTGGCTGGATGCAACCCTTTGTTTGCCTTTATCTGGCCCTTGGGGCAATATACCTTCTACTAATAGGAAACATTATTTCTCATATTGACACCAATGATGGGGCACTATTCTCCCCATTGATATTAATGATGAGGCACGATTCCTTCCACTGATACCAATGATGGGGCATTGCTCCTCCCACTAATACCAATGATGGTGCACTATTCCTCCCACTGATACCAATGATGGGGCACTATTACTGCCACTGATACCAATGATGGGGCACTATTCCTCCCACTTATTCCAATGATGGAGCACAATCTCTCCCACTGATACCAATAATGGGACATTATTCATCCCACTGATTCCAATAATGGAGCACTTTTCCTCCCACTGATACTAATGATGGGGCACTTTTCCTCCCACTGATACTAATGATGGAGCACAATCCCTCCCACTGATTCCAATGATGGAGCACAATCCCTCCCACTGATTCCAATAATGAGGCACTTTTCCTCCCACTGATACCAATGATCGGGCACTATCCCTCCCACTTATTCCAATGATGGGGCACTATCCCTCCCACTTATTCCAATGATGGGGCACTTTTCCTCCCACTGATACAAATGATGGGGCACTATTCCTCCCACTGATTCCAATAATGGGGCACTTTTCCTCCCACTGATACCAATGATGGTGCACTATTCCTCCCACTGATACCAATGATGGGGCACTATTCCTCCCACTGATACCAATGATGGGGCACTATTCCTCCCACTTATTCCAATGATGGAGCACAATCCCTCCCACTTATTCCAATAATGGGGTATTATTCCTCCCATTGATACCAATAATGGGGCACTATTTATCCCACTGATATCAATAATGGGGCACTATTTCTCCCACTAATACCAATAATGGGGCACTAATACTCCCACTGATACCAATGATAGGGCACTATTCCTCCCAGTGATACCAATAATGGGGCACTATTCCTCTCACTGATACCAATAATGGGGCACTAATCCTCCCACATATACTAATGATGTAACACTATTCCTCCCAGTGATGGGGCACTATTCCTCCCACTGACACCAATGATGGGGCACTATTCCTCCCACTGACACCAATGATGGGGCACTATTCCTCCCACTAATACCAATGATGGGGCACTATTCCTCCCACTAATACCAATGATGGGGCACTATTCCACCTATTGATACCAATGATGGGGCACTATTCCTCCCACTGATACCAATCATGGAGCACTATTCCTCCCACTGACACCAATGATGGGGCACTATTCCTCCCACTGACACCAATGATGGGGCACTATTCCACCTATTGATACCAATGATGGAGCACTATTCCTCCCACTGATACCAATGATGGGGCAATATTCCTCCCACTGATACCAATCATGGAGCACTATTCCTCCCACTGATACCAATGATGGGGCATTATTCCTCCCACTAATACCAATGATGGGGCGCTATTCCTCCCACTAATACCAATGATGGAGCACTATTCCTCCCACTGATACCAATGATGGGGCACTATTCCTCCCACTGATACCAATCATGGAGCACTATTCCTCCCACTGACACCAATGATGGGGCACTATTCCTCCCACTGACACCAATGATGGGGCACTATTCCTCCCACTAATACCAATGATGGGGCACTGTTCCTCCCACTGATACCAATGATGGGGCACTATTCCTCCCACTGATACCAATGATGGGGCACTATTCTGCCCACTGATACCAATGATGGGACACTAATCCTCCCACTAATACCGATGAAGGGACACTATCCCTGCTCCTACTGACCATAGGTGATATGCAACTGTTTAACTTCCACTAACCACCAAGCCCCGGGCATGCTTTACTTGAATTGATGCAAGATCATTTCCTGCACCCGTTGGCTACAATCTGGCCCCCTGAAATCCTAAGGACAGTAAACTTTAGAAAGTTTGGAGATCCCTTTCCTATGTGATAATATTAAATCATAAAAGCAATTGGACTTTTGTATTATTTGTTCTAGTGCCTCTTTCTCCTCTGTACTTTCATGCTCTAAATCACATTTTGGATACCCACCAAAGGGTGATCTTGCATCATGTGAGCTCCCCTACCAAAGCCAGCGGGCTCATTATAAGATTATGTCCCCTCTGGTTTATTCAACAAATACAGTTTTAAGTTTCATCGTCTCTTGGATATATATTTTTGGAGCAATAATACCAGACAAAAGCTCCCCTGTGAACGAAGAGTACCAGGCCATCAAACGTAAAATATACATGAATCAGATTTTGGACGTGATATTTTATTTTGCGCCTTCTTAGGACCTTTTCCCTCTTTGAACTTTTATTAACCCTCTCTTTTAATCTTTTATAAATGTCAAGTTTTTTTTATTTTAAATGTCACATAAAAGTTTGACATTGTTAAATAGTATAGGAAAAAAAACTGACAGATTCTTATCCATCTCTTTTCAATCCAAAATAAAAATTGTTATAGATACACTTTTTTTATAGTGTCTAGCCAAATTGTTTTTTGTTTTGTTTTTGTTTTTTTAAAAAGACCAGATGGTCAGAACCCCTGTCAGGTTTTTTGCTATAAAGGGACCCAAAAAAGAGATTTTCTTTCAATTACTATTCTGGTGAAATTTTACCAAACAGATATAAATGCTTTTTTCAGTAGAGTAAGGCTGAATCCTTTTTTTTGTCCCTGTTGCAGAGTTTTCACTTACGTCCTTGACTAGGGTATTAAAGAGGACCTGCTTCTTGGACTGCCTGACCATCACTCTACTACCCGTGAATTAGCATAAATAACCAATACAAGACACAAATTTGAGTTTAATGACCATAGGCACCTTTTATTAACAAAATATAAATAACAGAATAAAACACATACTTTATAAATTGAATCCGAAGTCCTTTGGAGGCACTTCATGTAAAACTCAGCACGTGTACAAAACTATAAAATGGACCTCTGGACATCCAACATCATCTCAGAGACCATTGCACGAAAACTGCATACTGAGTCATGAATCACTATGAACCACCACTTCACTGGTACTCAATCATACATAATAAGCTGTGCTGAACCTAAAACAGATCCTTATCCAATTTACATTTGACCAGATTAACCAATTCCATACCGGACAATTTTACCCCTTCCTGCCCAGGACAGTTTTCAGGTTTCAGCGCTCTCACACTTTGAATAACAATTGCGCGGTCATACAACATTGTACCCAAACTAAAATTTTATCATATTCTTCACACAACTAGAGCTTTCTTTTGGTGGTATTTAATCATCGCTGGGATTTTTATTTTTTGCTAAATTAACAAAAAAAGACCAAAAATTTTGAAAAAAAACACACGTTTTTCTTTGTTTCTGTTATAAAAGTTTGCAAATAAATAAATCTTCTTCATAGATTTAGGCCGAGATGTATTCTGCTACATGTCTTTGGTGAAAATAACCCAAATTAGGATGTATTATTTAGTCTGTAGGAAAGTTATAGAGTTCACAAACTATGGTGTAGATCTGAAAATTGATCAGTCCTGAAGTACTGACAGCCAATCTAATTTCTCGAGGTCCAAGAATGTCAGAACAGTACAGATATCCCCCAAATGTCAGAACAGTACAGATATCCCCCCAAATGTCAGAACAGTACAGATATCCCCCAAATGTCAGAACAGTACAGATATCTCCCAAATGTCAGAACAGTACAGATATCCCCCCAAATGTCAGAACAGTACAGATATCCCCCAAATGTCAGGACAGTACAGATATCCCCCAAATGTCAGGACAGTACAGATATCCCCCAAATGTCAGAACAGTACAGATATCCCTCAAATGTCAGGACGGTGCAGATATCCCCCAAATGTCAGGACTGTACAGATATCCCCCAAATGTCAGGACAGTACAGATATCCTCCAAATGTCAGAGCAGTACAGATATCCCCCCAAATGTCAGAACAGTACAGATATCCCCCAAATGTCAGAAGAGTACAGATTTCCCCCAAATGTCAGGACAGTACAGATATCCCCCAAATGTCAGGACAGTACAGATATCCCCCAAATGTCAGAACAGTACAGATTTCCCCCAAATGTCAGGACAGTACAGATATCCCCCAAATGTCAGAACAGTACAGATTTCCCCCAAATGTCAGAACAGTACAGATATCCCCCAAATGTCAGAACAGTACAGATATCCCCCAAATGTTTTGAGAGTGTGGGAGGAAACCGGAGCACCTGGAGGAAACCCATGCAAGCACAGGGAGAACATGCAAACTCCATGCAGGAGGTTCCATGGTCAGGAATCGAACCCATGACCCATTGACTGTAAGGCAGCCGTGCTAACCACTAAGCCACTGTGCCTGCTTTATATATGGATGCAATCAGACCGCTAGGGAGGTTAATGATCAAGGTAAATAAAAATATTAGGCAAATTACTGGGATTATTTTTACTGGGATTATTATTACTGGGATTATTATTACTTGGATTATTATTACTGGGGTTATTATTACTGGGGTTATTATTACTTGGATTATTATTATTACTGGGGTTATTATTACTTGGTTTATTATTACTGGGATTATTATTACTGGAATTATTATTAATGGGATTATTATTACTGGTATTATTATTACCAGAATTATTATTACTGGAATTATTATTACTGGGATTATTATTACTTGGATTATTATTACTGGGGTTATTATTACTGGGATTATTATTATTGTGGTTATTATTACTGGGGTTATTATTACTGGAATTATTATTACTGGGGTTATTATTACTGGGATTATTATTATTGTGGTTATTATTACTGGGGTTATTATTACCAGAATTATTATTACTGGGATTATTATTACTTGGATTATTATTACTGGGGTTATTATTACTGGGGTTATTATTACTTGGATTATTATTATTACTGGGGTTATTATTACTTGGTTTATTATTACTGGGATTATTATTACTGGAATTATTATTAATGGGATTATTATTACTGGTATTATTATTACCAGAATTATTATTACTGGAATTATTATTACTGGGATTATTATTACTTGGATTATTATTACTGGGGTTATTATTACTGGAATTATTATTACTGGGGTTATTATTACTGGGATTATTATTATTGTGGTTATTATTACTGGGGTTATTATTACCAGAATTATTATTACTGGAATTATTATTACTGGAATTATTATTACTGGGATTATTATTGCTGGGATTATTATTACTGGGGTTATTATTACTGGGGTTATTATTGCTGGGATTATTATTACTGGAATTATTATTACTGGGGTTATTATTACTGGGGTTATTATTGCTGGGATTATTATTACTGGGATTATTATTGCTGTGATTATTATTACTGGAATTATTATTACTGTGGTTATTATTACTTGGATTATTATTACTGTGGTTATTATTACTTGGATTATTATTACTGGGGTTATTATTACTGGGATTATTATTACTGGAATTATTATTACTGGAATTATTATTACTGTGGTTATTATTACTGGTATTATTATTACTGGGATTAATAGTACTGGAATTATTATTACTGGTATTATTATTACTGGAATTATTATTTCTGGGATTATTATTTTTGGGATTATTATTTCTGGGATTATTGGTGATGCTTGTGCTCTTGAAGCATTAGCACATTTTTTTTTAAAATAAATAGTTCAGCTTTAAATAAAGGGTTATAACAATTGATAATCCAGTTTCCCTTCCAATCCTCTGTGTCTAGAAGCATCACTAACACAAGACTGATTCATTCTAATTTTACACAATGGGCAGCTAAATTATGTTTTTTTGCCTTTTGTTTTCACTAATATTTGACTTTTTTTTTTTTTTTTTCACTGACCGAATATATTTCATCTGCAACATCTGAGTGCTGTACTGTGCTCAATCAGTCAGTTTTACTGAATATCATTAATGGTGCAGACATCTTTTATGCTCCGGTTTATGCAGTGCTGTCTAAAGCAAGTGCAAGTATTGATTACAAGACAAACATTAATGTTTATTGACAGCAGTGAAATGTGCTGCCAATTTCTGTTTGCCGAGATTAACTGAAGACCGCTTGGTTAATATATTCAGACATTTCGCCTCCTAGGATTACTCGCTGCAGAAAAGAATAGGTCAGTGATAAGTTTCCTGACATAGATGTCACATAGATGAATTATTATGAAGCCATATATATGGATCTGATACCATTTAAAGTGAACCGGTCATACCAAATGACATTTCTATTTAGTGCTAGCAGAAACATTTTGTTTTGGCATCTTTGGGGACCAAAGCTTAGTCTCTTCCTTTGTCATAGCATTTTTAACATTAGTATCACTATGTTAGGCTTGATGGAGATGGGCAGTAAAAAAAACAGCAGTTAAGCCTTGTTTTTGCCACCCCTAGCTCCCCCACCACCACCACCACCACCACACACACACCTTAGGATACAAAGGCAGCTCAACAGGGGTGCACACATGGCATGACCCCAATGCTTTGCTCCCCTGCCAAAGCAAAAATCATCCCCCTTGTTGCATTTGGTAGGCAGTACTACCGAGCATTGCGATTGACAATGGATTTACAATAAGGGACATTTTTTTGTTGGGAGTATTTCTTTATTAAATAAAGGACTTGTCAAATAAGTAGTGTCTTTATTTCCAGGTTAAAACTTTTTTGGGGGAATAACTAGGGGTGCTATGTACCCCATATTCATCACATAGAGGGGCTTCTAGATTCCACAAGGCCTCCCACCTGCAGACCACCCCCCCTCACAACCACTGGGCAAAAGTTGTGAGGAAGAGGCCCTTGTCCTTATCAACATGGGGAATAGGTGCTTTGCGAGGGGGTTCCTCCCTGGCAAGGCACCCATATGGAAGAAATATATAATTGAAATATATTTTAAAAATATTCTTACCAAATATATAGACATATATTTGAAATTCTACAATTTTGGCCACATTCAATATATTTTAAAAAATATATATATATATAATATATATAAAAAATACACACATATATATATACATATATATATATATATATATATATATGTATTTTATATATATATATATATATATATATATATATATATATGTGTGTGTGTGTGTATCATATATATATATATATATATATATATATATGATACACACACACACATATATATAAAATATATATATATTATATATATATATATATATAAAAATACACGTACATATATATAGAGAGAGAGAGAATACAAAATAAAAAGCGAGCGCTCATAAATATAGCAGCTGAAACACTCAAAGGAATCACACAATCCTCCTATCGTATATACTAAAATAATAATAGTGCAGCGCTATTGACCATATGAGTAAAATAATAAAAAGTACATATATGTATCTCCAAGGTCAATGTAAATGAAAAATTCAAATATACAACTTCAGAGATAGTGCAGCTCTAATAGCTGTATGAATTCAATATACTTATTAAAATTCTGTCCCAAACAATCAAATGATAGTAATATGAGTTTGTGAGGTTCAAATAAACACTTCCTCTGCTCCAATAAGCATCACCGGTGGAAAGATAGCAGAAATGCGCACTTACCGACCGCACATAAAAATGCGCATGTAGACATAAATCAATGGTGGTGAATGGCATCAGGTGAATAATAGGACCCCCTCTAGGTGACAGATCATCCAGCTTGGGTGAAGAGATAGACAGCAGGGCTCAAAGATCTCCCTCAAAAGCTGGGTGAACGGCCTGGATGGATAGATATGCCCTCTGGATACAGGTACTGCTGTGGATCTGAAACCCTCAGTGTGGAGGGTTAGAACAAAGAGGGAGCGTCCATAGTGTAGTAGATAACGTTTATTTATTTATTTATTTTTTTTAAGTCCGCAAACGTGCAAACTACAACGAAAAACCCGTAAGTGTTCACAAAAAATGTGCAAGTGCAAAACACCACACGAAAAAGTGCACTTAGGGGTGTGTTTGTCCTACCCCCGGAAGGGTTGGACCGTTCATCCGATCCCCCGGGGCACGAAGCTCCTGACAGGGACAAGGTTCCCATTTGGTCCTCCTGGCCAAAAGGCCTGGTGGACCACCGTTCCTTATGCCCAGCCGAAGCCGGACATCCAGTACTAGGCAAGTGGGTTCTCCCGAAGAGAAAACCCCCTAGGGATCAGGGGAGGAAGGAACCGTAGGGCCACACATCCTCCCCCTAGACTTCAGGTAAGGCCCGAGGACCCACACCCTCCATCCGTGAAAAACACACACATAAGAACAGAAAAAGTGACAAAACGTGGGAGTGGTTTAAAGATAACGTTTATTCCAAATAAAAAGCAGCAATCTGGGTACAAGTACAGATGTATATGAAATACATGAATAGTGTACTAACCAGGGGCGGACTGACAACTCATGGGGCCCCTGGGCAATAGGGGATCATGGGGCCCCTGTGTCCTTGCCCAAACTCAAAAAAGCCTATAAAAAGGTACCAGGGGCATCTCTTGGGGCCCCCTACTGACCCCAGGCCCTCGGGCAGTGCCCGAGTTTCATAATGGTCAGTCCGCCCCTGGTACTAACCCTATAGTAGAAAGGCCGCCGGACTTCCTCGTGGTCTCGGCAGCGTATGGCGTCACAACATGCATGCAGTGTATATATATATACACTGCATGCATGTTGAAATGCGTTTTTATTACAAAATATATGAAACATATTTTTGAAAATACATTTCAAATATACTGCATGTCTTTAAACATACAAATCTACATTTTTGGAATGCATTAACAAATATATATGTAAAAATATATGTTAACATTTTTTTTTTTAAATTCCTTTAAATATTTATAAATTTTTCAGATAAACAAGTTATACAAACATACTCATTAAAACCTTAGCATATTATCAAAACATTTATCATTTCATACCTCCCCCCCCCCCCATCCAATCCCTGACCCCTTCTGCTCTGCATTTCCCTGTTCATTTCTGGAGATCGTAATCCCTATAAAGGAAGAACAAAATATGGTTCCATATTATTCTATGTTAATCCCCCATAACCTCTAAGGCTAGCCTTGACTTTTTGAATTCCTCCCATTGGTTCCATCTTGTATGGTGACTCTCCATCTTATCTTCATTCAAATGATAAAGTTCCTCCAATTTACATATTTGATCCTCCCTATCCACCCAGTCTTTTATTTTCGCCATCTCCTGTCTCCTCCAATACTTGGTTATCAGTCCCTTTCCTGCATTCAAATAGTACAATAAACCAGATTCTTTGTATGTTTTAACTGAAAGCTTAGTACTATGGAAAAGGCAAATCTCTGGGTCTACTAGAATATCAGCCTCTGTAATTTTCTGAATCAAGCTTACCATTTTCCCCCAATATTCTTGTATTTTAGAAAACTCCCACCATGTATGATACATTGTGCCTCTACCGCCACATCCACGCCAACATAAAGGTGAATTATCTCCACTCAATCTGTGTGCCACACTCGGTGTGATATACCATCTTGCCAAACACTTATAATTCATTTCTATCTCCTACACAGGGGTGGACTGACCATTTGGAAACTCGGGCACTGCCCGAGGGCCCGGGGTCAGTAGAGGGCCCCATGAGATGCCCCTGGTACCTTTTTCATAGGCTTTTTTGAGTTTGGGCAAAGACACAGGGGCCCCATGATCCCCTATTGCCGGGGGCCCCATGAGTTGTCAGTCCGCCCCTGCTCCTACATATTTATATTTCTGTGGATTATTCTATACATTTTCCTCTGTTTTTCTGCATCTATTGCTACTCCTATTTCTCTTTCCCATTTTTCTATATATGGAGGACTTATATCTGCGTTTATTTCAGTGACAATCCTATATATTTTAGAGGTTCTGTGTTTCCCATCTCCCCGTGTACCTAACAAGTACTCAAAATGGTTCCAATCCTCTCTTATTCTTATAGGCTTTGGAAGCTTTCCTATAAAGTGTTTCAATTGAAAATAACGCCACTCATCCATTCTCATAAAAACTTCTCCTTTTTTTTCCAATTCCTTACGTGATCCTATTTCCTCCCCCACCATTATATTCCTTAATTGTGCATCTTCCTTCTTGACCAGTTTGCCTATTGTGAGTATGATACTTAATTTTTATCCTTCCACTAAATTGTATACAATAATGCTCTAGGCCGGTGAGCCCTCTGTTTGTTTTTCTTTGCATCCAGTAACATTGGACTACCCCGGTCTGAAGAGGGCAGCAAGGAGAACATTTTCCAGGATATCTGTGATGTTACCACAACCCTAGCTGAGTCCATCCCGAAGCGCAGGAGTACAGAGTTTGCTGTGTTTTCAAAGAATTTCCTTTATTAATTAAAGCATCGGCCATCAGTGCTGTATAAACTGTATTTTATATAAACTACATGCAGTATATAAGTCCAAAAATGTATGAGGAGTCAGGCTGGGAGTCAGGCTGGGTGCTGCTCAGCCATTCACAGCAAACCTTGTATGTTTATACAGGGTTTCCTCTCCAGGGGCGGACTGACAACTCATGGGGCCCCCGGGCAATAGGGGATCATGGGGCCCCTGTGTCCTTGCCCAAACTCAAAAAATCCTATGAAAAAGGTACCAGGGGCATCTCATGGGGCCCCCTACTGACCCTGGGCCCTCGGGCAGTGCCCGAGTTTCCAAATGGTCAGTCCGCCCCGGGTTTCTTCTAATTGGCTCAGGTAGAGAGGTGGACAAATTACATCACAATCTTCACCTCAGCCAATCAGAGGAAGTCTTGTATTAATTTATAAAAATAAAAGGCTTCCTGTGAATGTCTGAGCAGAGCTCAGCCTTACATGATTTGATTACAGGAATGTGACGGGAAGTCCTTCTACTACCTGCCAGAACACAGTGATATATGCCATATGTAGCATATGCAACATTCAGTTTATACAGTGCTGATAAAAATAAAATAAGAAAAAATCAGGAAACATATGCTTTTCACTACCCTCAACCCTATAAATTATGTAAAGGAATCTTCGTGCGAGAAATCTGTAAGCTGTCACTGTTGACCTTCTGCAAGTTGCTTGGCCTCAAGCTTACCCGATGGCTTTTAAGCAGACACTTCCAAAAGGTTCTCTGTATTACACATTCTTTTACTATGTTCATGTTCTGGGGATAATCAGGTCAACTATTTCTATGTGTGGAAGCTATTTGCCACAGTGTAGGTTTATTGCACTTTAGTTGTTGTCTTTAGTTGATCTGCTGAGCTGGTGGTTCCTGAGAAGAAAGGGTTAACACAGCTGGACAGGTTTTGCTGCTCTTTTCAGGAAGGTTACCACCCACTGCAGGTCATACCATATGAATAGGGGCTGATGATAGTGCCCTCAAGAGGCTTTTTGGGAAAAACTGGGGAGATCCCAGTTGGGGTTCCCAGTGGTCAATACAAAAGGATAACAGGCTCATGGTGTGGCAGTTCATGTATGTTTGATTAGTTCCAAAAGGGCAGGGGTGAAGGTAGTCCAGTAGGCACTAAGGGCAAGCTGCGTAGGAGCGAAGCATAACTCTGCAGAAGGGAAACAAAGAAACACAGCGCCTCTAAGTGTGTACTGTGAAGGTATTTAATAGAAAGATTAAAGTAGTAACTCACATCTTAGAATTTTAAAACAGGCTCAGGGGTAAGAGGATGAGACATCTGTAGCCAGATGTTGTTGTGCGACTGATCCAGAGAGGAGATCGATTGAGTCCGCCAGCAGGTGGCGCTGTGCATGTGCAACATGGATGGTAAGCCGGGTGGAATCTCCAAGGTGTCTGCCAGCAGATGGTGCTGTGCATATGCAGCATAGATGGTGAAGCCTGGCAGAGTTTCCAAGATGTCCGGGATCAGCACATGTGGCGTCTGATGTCATCAAAATGCGCCGCATTTCTGAGCATGTGCAGGAGGAGATTAATCCAGGACTCTGCCTGGCTTCACCATCTGCGCTGCATATGCACATGCCGACTGTCAGCTTTCTAATAAAAGCTTTCTGTGACTCCCAGAATTGTGCCCCCAACTCCTGCAGGATACCCCTCTCACCATGATTCCTGGGGAACTATGTAATTTAAATAAATTCAGTGAAAAAATTTAAAGATAAATTAATTACGACAAAGCACTTAAAATGATAATGGGCAAAGTTACAGCCGCCAAAATGTGTTAACTTTGCAAACAATTAATCAATGAATTAAACACATATTAAGGTGTGACGCTTCAGTTCTAAATTCATTTGTCACAAGTTAGCCTGCAGTTTCTTGTTTGTGTTCTTACCTCCTTGCTGCAGTGCTGTTCCTGATCCCTTTCACATGTGTGTCTGTGCTCACCTATGGGCATCGTCTGCTGTTCTCTGGGTTTTATTTTCTTCCCTTCCATCACTTCCTGGCCCGCCTCCTTGTTTGCCTGCCTATGTAAGACATGCTCAGTCTAGGCCACATTGCCTGAGCAACTTCCTAGTTGTCGGAGCTCCTGTGTTGCTATCTCCTGTATCCTGCATCGACTACTTGTGTACCGACCCCGGCTTCGTTCTCTGATTGTGCTTGTTTTCCACCTGTTCTGACCTCGGCTAGTCTATCGGATTTCCGTTTGTCTCCTCCCATTGTACTCTGCTCTCATGAGCGGTCTCTTCATCCTCAGCTAGGCATACCCGGGGGCTGCAACCTGGTCCTAGCTTTCTGCAAGTCCATCTCCACCATCAGGGGCTCTGGTGAAGAAGCAAGCTGGGGCTTAGACTCCACACCCTGGGGAACCCCAAGTTGACTATCTACAAGGGCTCACCACCACAGGTGCTTACAATTTGTTTCTTGGGTTTAGATATGCTCTTCATCCTCTTTATTCTCTGGTGGTGGGTAGACCCTGTAAGTTCAAAAACTAATGTAGCCACATCATCTAAGGACTAGTATATTGCAATATATTAGGTGCTGACATTGTTTATACTTAACATAACCCAAGGTCATTGTAGAAGCCCTTCAGCATTCAAAAGCTTCACGTTTCCAATATTTCCATGCTACTAGATGACAACAACAACATTAAATCAACATATAAAAAAATCAGAGCATTCTAGCACCTAGTATCCACCAATCTATAGCTGGCTAACCATTTCTCTTGGTACAAATTTCCTTCGAAGACCCGAAGCTCACAAATAAATTATGGATGAGCAAATCGGAACTCGGTTTGATTTTGTCAGCTGGACCCAAGGGAAACCAAAGAGCAAAAACTTTGGTTAACAACACACGAGAAAGTAATTCACAGCACGGATTATACATTCATGGCTTGGCATTAGTGTTTATGTATTTTGACATTTAATTAAACATAGCTAATTAGCGGATAAATGTCTTAAAAAAAAAAAACCTTCATTTGTGCAAATTTTAGTCTTTGGATAACCTTGGGTATTTCATTTTCCGAAATGATATAAAGCCAGTTTTGTTCTTAAAATTTAAATAGACTTCCCCAGCGTTCTTCTTCAGTAAATCATGGACTAATCTATTATCATAGCCAAAAAGTTCAGCATAGCAAGCCTCCAGTGCATCATGTTATTTCAACTTCCTAACAAATGACCACATTCATATTAGCTGACAGATTGCAGACCTTTATGTTAATGTACAATGCGCTTTGAAAAGTGTTCTTTGGGGAGGCGTAAGAAAAGTTTCAGCTTCGCGCTAGACTATTAAACTACTTCCAGGATCTCACTTGTTAGAGACCCAGATTTCTTGTTCAAACTAAATTTACGTAACATATAAGTGGGAATTATGTCATGATAAAAAGCAAGCATAGGGAAAATAGTCCAAAATTGACCAATAAGGGAACATTCAATTCATATAATGTATTTAATTCCTCACATTCACTGTTATTAAAATGGCCTTCTCATTTCGGTGCCCAGATGGCTATGGTTTCCCAAAAACTTACAAAAAGTAATTTTTTTTCCTAGTAATTTAGAATTGAATCACTACACTATAATATTCAACTCCAAAATTCAAAATAAAAGTTTATTCCAATGATAATTTTTTTTTTTCCAAAGCTAACAATTTTGGTGGGCGGATCCTTCATCAGGGCTAACATTCGACATATAGCATAAGAAATCGTAACACTGAGGAACGCTCCAGAAAAACCTCAAATACCAGTAAGGACAACTTGAATTAAAAAAATTATTTTGAAAATTAAATTAGAATTCACATAATGGATAGTGGTAGAAAAATAAGAATAGCTGTTAATTATTAGTAATTATTAACCTCCCTAGAGGTCTGATTATGTCAGTATTTCTGTGCTCAAAGTGGTACATTTTTTGCATAGAAATATGTTGGTTTTTTTTATTGTAGGCCTGTAATTCTTAGGAATAACTCACTGAAATCAGTCCAAACCCCTCTGAAGTCAATAGAAATCAGTAATGCCCATTTTATAGCAATGGATTGTTGACTAAATGGGGTGTTTTACACCACCCTGGGGAACATGTACCATAGCAAAAAAAAAAAAATTCCATTTAGAGGAGAGCAAATATTTTAATGATGGGCAAAGGGCAACATTAAAATGTCCTTTAACCTCCCAAGCAGTCTGATTATGTCAGTATTTCTGTGCTCAAAGCGGTACATTTTTTTGCATGGAAATATGTATTTTTTTTATTGTAGGTCTGTAATTTTTAGGAATAACTCACTGAAATCTGTCTGAACAAGAGTCTAGTAAACATCCCGGGTATGATAAAACTTGAAACACGAAATCATAATTTATAATTTAATAAATAATCATAAAAAATAATAATATAATAATACATTTAATTCAATAATATAATCAAACCAAAAACACGGAAATGTGAAATATAGCGCCAAGTTTGCACATCGCTCAGCAAAGTCGCAGAATCGTTTTCAGTGTGTGATGACGAATTTCCCCCACGAATCATTATCACTCAATTCTGCAAGTGGTTCTGATTTACTATCGCTGTTCTCTAGCCAGTCTAAAACCGCTTTTGACGTAAAGGGACGCTTTTTGGACGCCATGGACGTTTCTCAGTTTCCAGGCAGAAAGAACAGTAAAAATGCAGGCAGGGCGCCGGAAAAAGCACTCGGGACAAAATGTATGTGAAATGGTTTGATACAGGAATGTTTTACTATGTGATTTTAGTGTATTGCGTGAATATCACTTTTTTACATTTTCAAATTTCTCGCCGCTTCCGTCCCCCGTACGTCACGAAGCTCGTAGGGAACGGAACCCGGAAGACAGATGCTGGCATCGGCCGGAGGAAATGGCCGGGGACACTGCAGGGGGGACATCGTGGGAGAAAAGTACAAGGTAAGTGCTGGAGGGATCCCTTAGCAACAGTGCAGTGTATTCCTGAGTGTAGATCGGGGTTACCTCTTGTGGTGCTGAAACTTTACCCCGAGCTACACTCTGGAATACCGCCAGGGGGGTTAATAGCTTTAAAACTAATACTAATGTTCAATTAATATTGGAGATTGTCAGGTGATACTAATATCAACTGTGTTATTACTATACAGTATATTGTATATGATACATATGTATAATAATATGATTAACTGTAAATATTAAACTATATGATAGATAATAATTAATAACAATAATTTCATGGTGAGTAAAATAATCATATGGACATATAAACATTAGACACATAAAAATACCAAAATGTTACTTATATAGAAATACATTGGAGGGGGGGATTTTCTAAAACTGGAGCACTCAGAATCTGGTGCAGCTATGCATGGGAGCCAATCAGCTATTATCTTCAGCTTGTTCAATTAAGCTTTGACAAAAAAACCTGGAAGCTGATTGGTTTCTATGCAGAGCTGCACCATATTTTGCACCATGCAATTTTAGTAAATAATCCCCATTGCATGGGCATTTTTTTTCCTTAAAATCATATCAATACATAAGTACAGTATAATAGTATGATTTACTGTAAATATTACACTATAAAATAACTAATAACTATTAGTAATAATTTCATGGTGAGTTAAAGTGTAACTAAACCCCAGACCCTGCATTCACTATATCCGGTCTCCCCGGACCCTGCATTCAGTATATCTAGTCTCCCTGGACCCTGCATTCAGTATATCTAGTCTCCCCGGACCCTGCATTCACTATATCTAGTCCCCCCGGACCCTGCATTCACTATATCTAGTCCCCCTGGACCCTGCATTCACCATATCCGCTCTCCCCGGACCCTGCAGTCACTATATCCAGTCTCCCCGGACCCCGCATTCACTATATCTAGTCCCCCCGGACCCTGCATTCACTATATCTAGTCCCCCTGGACCCTGCATTCACTATATCCGGTCTCCCTGGACCCTGCATTCACTATATCCGCTCTCCCCGGACCCTGCATTCACTATATCTGGTCTCCCCGGACCCCGCATTCACTATATCCGCTCTCCCTGGACCCTGCATTCACTATATCCGGTCTCTCCGGACCCTGCATTCAGTATATCTAGTCTCCCCGGACCCTGCATTCACTATATCTAGTCCCCCCAGACCCTGCATTCTTTATATCTAGTCCCTCCGGACCCTGCATTCACTATATCCGGTCTCCCTGGACCCTGCATTCACTATATCTGGTCTCCCAGGACCCTGCATTCACTATATCCGGTCTCCCTGGACCCTGCATTCACTATATCTGGTCTCCCCGGACCCTGCATTCACTATATCCGCTCTCCCCGGACCCTGCATTCACTATATCTGGTCTCCCCGGACCCCGCATTCACTATATCCGTTCTCCCCGGACCCTGCATTCACTATATCCGGTCTCCCTGGACCCTGCATTCAGTATATCTAGTCTCCCAGGACCCTGCATTCAGTATATCTAGTCTCCCCGGACCCTCCATTCACTATATCTAGTCCCCCTGGACCCTGCATTCATTTTATTTATATATATATATATATATATATATATATATATATATTTATTAAAATTGTCCTAGTTCTTCCCTGGCCATGCGGGATCTCCTGCATGGTGGGGGTTGGGGAAAGATCTGGCAACCTACCCTGTAAAATAATTGCTAAGAAAATCCATGGAAGAAGTCACTTGCGAGTGACGGTCCATGCAATTGCCAAGGGTCGGATACGACTGAATGTATATATATATATTAGTAGAGGCCCTAGAGAATGAAATGGTGGGTGTTGCAATTTTTTTATGTCAGACTATATTTGTGCAGTGGTTTTTCAAACACAATTTTTGGGGGAAAAACTACACTTTAAGGAATTTTATTGCACACCAACACTATATAGTGCCTACTGTTTTGTTAAAATATAAAAGATGATGTTATGTTGAGTAAATTGATACCTTACATGTCACTCTTTAAAATTGCGTATGCCCATGGATGGGCTCCAAACTACGGTACCTAAAAATCTCCATAGGCAACACTTTAAAAGCCTTTACAGGTTATTAGTCTAGAGATAAACAGGAGAGGTGGAGTTAAAATGATTGCTCTTGATCTGACCTTCGTGACGATACCTCACAAGTGTGGCGCGATCACCGTTTACATATGCGCGTGACGTACATATGAGTTTGCATTTGTGTGTAACCACGGGGGAAGGAGGTGCTTTTAATTTTTTTTTCATTATTTTTTATTTTATTTTAAACTTTTATTTTTACACTGTCACTTTTTTTTTCTATCAACTTTATTGCTTTCACAAGTGATGAACAACATCCCTTGTAAAAGCATGGGCGGTGACAGGTTCTCCTTACGGAGAGATCTGGGGTCTATTAGACCCCAGATCTCTCCCTTGGCCTTCAATACAGCCAGTAAGACACAGATCAATCTGATCGGCTGATTACCTGGCCGAAATTGGTATTGACAAAATCCTCGTTGCTTCTGGTTTCCAGGGTCATAGAGAGGGAGAGACAACGTCAATTCCGCTTTCTGTCTAGTTCTACTGTCTCCGTTGGTTGCAGCACTCCTGGTCTCCACAATCTGATCGGTGAGCCTAGGATAGGCAACGGCGGGAGGGGGGGGACTTACACTTACGTTGCCCACCAGGGGCGGACTGACAACTCATGGGGACCCGGGCAATAGGGGATCATGGGGCCCCTGTGTCCTTGCCTAAACTCAAAAAAGCCTATGAAAAAGGTACCAGGGGCATCTCATGGGGCCCCCTACTGACCCCAGGCCCTCGGGCAATGCCCGAGTTTCCAAATGGTCAGTCCGCCCCTGCTGCCCACAGAAGTGATCGAGTGACTGTTCAGCCATACTGGGAATCACCAGCTGAAAATCTAGATCCCAGGATGATGGCTGCAGATGCAAATCCACTTCAACCCGAGGACTTCATATGACGTCCTATGGGCAGGGAGTGTTTAGGTACTTGCATTAAAACTATGAAAGATCTAGTTTTTGCATTTTCCAGGTTTTTTCCACTCATCCTACTTGAGGAACGTTTTGTATTAAGTAATATTTAAACCCAACATTTCATATTCCTGATATGTGTCTTCTGTACCATGTACTTGTATGTAAAAGTGTCCTGTTGATTAAAAATCCACATACCCACATATGACCCATTAACCAAACCCACCCCAAGCTGGTACCCCCTCCTCTACCAAGTTATATCCCCTACCTCCTCCCCTCCCCCTATTTTCCCCTGTTTAATACTTTCTCAACTGCCTCGTTCACTAGTTCAACACATTTGTGAGAATACCTCTAATGTCACTGTTCTCTAGACTTCTACAACCCCCCCCCCATTACTTGGAGGGGTTCAACATGCTTGTTTAATTTTTACTATGACATCTTTCTTATTCTATCCTTGTGCTGAACCATTTAACATCTTCTGTTATGTTTGTTAAAACCTCAATAAAAATATTGAACATAAAAGTGTCCTGTTCTCTTTGTTTTGCTTCCTTTGTGTGAAATTTGGTGTTCCTGTCAATCCATCTGCTTTCCTATTTTAAAAAAACTGACCACACTAGTCATGAGAGCACAGCGTGGTCAGTCATCTAGCTGTGCTGGGAACTCAGTCTGCTCTCCCCCAATGATCAGGCTTTTCCTGACACCCCCCCCCCCCTGCAAATGAACTTGAGAGGCACAGAAATTCCAAACACATATTAGTAAAATCATTTGTAGTTTATTATGACAATAAGTCATGGAAAAACATCTTGCAGTTTAAAAGATCATAGTTCTACTGTCCCCACAGACAATGTCCCACAGCCCACCGTATACAAGGATCACCCTAATGATTGGAGACATAATAACCACCATATGAATTCTATAGGGGGGGGGGGTTGGAGGACATTAAGCCACAGGAAAATGGCCGACATGTTTCGTGATAGTGATCGCTTCTTCAGGGGCTTAGTAGTAAAATATATGATATCAATATGCACCATGCAGCAGCAAAACCCTCCGTGTGCAAGGGATAGGCCTCCTCTGTATATTCCACAAGGCTAGAGGCCACAAAAGGCCTGATATGGGGGCTCAAAAATGTCTGACAGTGCAAAACCCCAATGGTCTTTAATAGAACTATTTGTTTCACAAATCAATCCTTTCCACAGGAAAATGGTCCTCTCCTTCCACAAAGCAACAATTGCCAAGGAAAAGCGGGGGAAGATACCCTCAAACATCAAAAGCAGTTAAAAGAAGAAGACTCCCAGTCATGATAGTGCGACAAGATAATACACCTGGGCCAGCCCGTCAAATACTTGGGGGTATCAAGAAAGTAAGCCCAGCCTTTCACTAGAAGGCAGGTCAAAAAATTTTAATATTAACCACTTGAGCTCCAGAGGATTTACCCCCCTTAATGACCACGCCTCTTTTTGCTACTCGGCGCTGCGCTAATTCAACTGATAATTGCGCGGTCATGCAATGCTGCACCCAAACAAAATTTACGTCCTTTTTTTCACACAAATAGAGCTTTCTTTCGGTGGTATTTGATCACCTGTGCACTTTTTATTTTTCACGCTATAAACAAAAAATGTCAAAAATTTTGAAGAAAAACGATATTTTTTACTTTCAGCTATAAAAAATATATAGTAAACTCAAAGTTGGTTATAAATTTAGGCCAAAATGTATTCTGCTCCATGTTTTTGGTAAAAAAAATCCCAATAAGTGTATATTGATTGCTTTGTGTGGAAGTTATAGCGTCTACAAACTATGGTATAGATACTGCAATTTACGCAATTTTTTTGCTATACAGCGCTGCACTAGTTTAACGGACAATTGCGCGGTCATGCAATACGGTACATAAATGAAATTTACATCCTTTTTTTCCCCACAAATTGAGCTTTCTTTCGGTGGTATTTTATTGCCTGTGCAGTTTTTATTTTTTGCGCTATAAAAAAAAAGGCTGACAATTTTGAGGAAAAAAACAATATTTTGGACTTTTTGCTATAAAACATGTCCAGTAAAAAAAAATGTAAAAATCAAATTTAGTCATAAATTTCTGCCAAAATGCATTCTGTGACATGTCTTTGCTAAAAAAAAAACCCCAATACGCGTAAATTATTTGGTTTACGTGAAAGTTATAGCATTTACAAATGGCGGGAAAGATACTGGGATTTTTAATTTTTTTTATACTAATAATGGCGGCGATCAGTGACTTATGGCGGCGATCAGTGACTTATGGCAGGACTGCGGGACTGCGGCGGACATTCTGACACTGGGGGGAACTGACTTGGGGTCACTGACATCCCCAGTGACACCAATACAGTGATCAGTGCAAAAAAAAATACGCTGACACTGTACTAATGGTACTGGGGAGGAAGCGATTAAGTTTATTATTCAGAGAAGGGTTATCTGTGTGAGGGGAGTGTTTTACTAGGGGGCGGGGGTGTGTACAGCACGGGGAACACGCTGATCCAGAGAGAGAAACTCCTCTGTCCCGATCAGCGTGTCCTGGAGCTGTCAGGGAACTGACAGAGAGCAGAGCTACTGCAGCTGTGCTCTCTGTCAGCGATTGCCTCCGATCGCCGGGACATAGCCGGTAACGAACGGCTGTGACCCAGCGACTGACATCCGGGGCTGTGATCGGCAGGACAGGTAGGGCGCGCGCCCCCTACCTGTGTTGAAAACACATGTTTTAAAACGTGGTTTTGCCCAGCCGTGCCGCCCTGCCGCCGTATTTCTACAGCATGTGGTTAAGGAGACGATCATAACCACAGAGGGCACGGACAAAGGTTTGCACCACAAGGCTCATAAATCTGATAACCTGCAGGGTTTGTTTTTCCCTTCAATCTCTGACTATTATAATTAGGACGTGGCACTAAAATATTACCCAATTTTTTGGAAGTGATCTGGCACCCAGATACACTCCAATTTCTTCCTTTAACCCCCCCCCACAAAGCCATTCACTGGGAAGATCAGTGTGCTGCTGTTTCTTCTCCCCCTCCCCCACAACAGCGGTATGTGATAAAAATAAATATATGTATAATGTTTCTACTGTTTCTACACACAAATGTTTTACTGTTCATTTCTTTCATAAACTTTATGGGTTGTTTTACAAGGTGAGGATTCACATATACAGTGGGGATCGAAAGTTTGGGCACCCCAGCTAAAAATTTGTATTAATGTGCATAAAGAAGCCAAGGAAAGATGGAAAAATCTCCAAAAGGCATCAAATTACAGATTAGACATTCTTATAATATGTCAACAAAAGTTAGATTTTATTTCCATCATTTACACTTTCAAAATAACAGAAAACTAAAAAATGGCGTCTGCAAAAGTTTGGGCACCCTGCAGAATTTATAGCATGCACTGCCCCCTTTGCAAAGCTGAGACCTGCCAGTGTCATGGATTGTTCTCAATCATCCTCTGGGAAGACCAGGTGATGTCAATCTCAAAGGTTTTAAATGCCCAGACTCATCTGACCTTGTCCCAACAATCAGCACCATGGGTTCTTCTAAGCAGTTGTCTAGAAAACTGAAACTGAAAATAGTTGACGCTCACAAAGCTGGAGAAGGCTATAAGAAGATAGCAAAGCGTTTTCAGATGTCAATATCCTCTGTTCAGAATGTAATTAAGAAATGGCAGTCATCGGGAACAGTGGAAGTTAAAGCAAGATCTGGAAGACCAAGAAAAATATCAGACAGAACAGCTCGCAGGATTGTGAGAAAAACAATTCAAAACCCACGTTTGACTGCACGATCCCTCCAGAAAGATCTGGCAGACACTGGAGTTGTGGTACACTATTCCACTATAAAGAGATACTTGTACAAATATGGTCTTCATGGAAGAGTCATCAGAAGAAAACCTCTTCTACGTCCTCACCACAAAAATCATCGTTTGAACTTTGCAAATGAACATATAGACAAGCCTGATGTATTTTAGAAACAAGTTCTGTGGACCGATGAGGTTAAAATTGAACTTTTTGGCCGGAATGAGCAAAGGTACGTTTGGAGAAGAAGGGGTACAGAATTTAATGAAAAGAACCTCTGTCCAACTGTTAAGCATGGGGTTGGATCAATCATGCTTTGGGGTTGTGTTGCAGCCAGTGGCACAGGGAACATCTCACGAGTAGAAGGAAAAATGGATTCAATAAAATTTCAGCAAATTTTGGATGGTAACTTGATGCCATCTGTGAAAAAGCTGAAGTTAAAGAGAGGATGGCTTCTACAAATGGATAATGATCCTAAACACACCTCGAAATCCACGGGGGATTACATCAAGAGGCGTAAACTGAAGGTTTTGCCATGGCCTTCACAATCTCCTGACCTCAACATAATTGAAAATCTATGGATAGACCTTAAAAGAGCAGTGCGTGACAGACAGCCCAGAAATCTCAAAGAACTGGAAGACTTTTGTAAGGAAGAATGGGCAAAGATACCTCAAACAAGAATTGAAAGACTCTTGGCTGGCTACAAAAAGCGTTTACAAGCTGTGATACTTGCCAAAGGGGGCAGTACAAGATATTAACTCTGCAGGGTGCCCATACTTTTGCAGACGCCATTTTTTTGTTTTCTGTTATTTTGAAAGTGTAAATGATGGAAATAAAATCTAACTTTTGTTGACATATTATAAGAATGTCTAATCTGTAATTTGATGCCTTTTGGAGATTTTTCCATCTTTCCTTGGCTTCTTTATGCACATTAATACAAATTTTTAGCTGGGGTGCCCAAACTTTCGATCCCCACTGTACTTCAATTCTGTTATTGCTTTCCTGTATGCTTAAACCTAGCATGGTGCTGACTATAGCTATATTGAGACCAACCTATCGTCTGCCTGTTTGCTGAGGAAATGAAAAACTGCTAATAAATCATAAATAAGCTATTAATTGGGCCTTTAGCCACAAGAAACCCCCAACACCTCCCAACCCCCACTCCCTGAAACCTTCTTAATCCTTTTTTTTTCCATTTACAAACCTATTTTCTTGCAGTCTTTAGGTTGGTCCAGCAATATCAAAGGGCTGATTTTTCTACCATGTGAGAGCCATTTAGTCGAAGAATATTGTGAGCTCAGGCTGTGTGATGATGCCCCTTCAAGAGATGCACATAACAACCTGGGCTCATAGGAAGATTTGACCCTCATCATTCAACCCGAAAGAGACTAGCTGCAATGGATGGAGAAAGAGTTGGGGGAAAGTGCTGGACCATGGAGATGGCGTGAAGCTTTGCCCCCCCCCCCCTTTTTAAATATAAGAGAGCCAGTGAATAATAAAAAAAATAAAGTTGTGCTTTAAATAAATATGTCTACTAGTTATTGGTTCATGATCCAGAACATGAACAATGGCAGAAACTTCTATAGCTATCTAGCAGAAGGAAGAGGTAACGCGACAAGGGAATGTGTTCAGGGAGATATCCAAGACTACAGATTTATAATGCAAATAACACCAGCTTGTAACCCATTTCCTTATAGCTTCCTTTAGCTATTAATATATATGTCATTGTAGTTATTAAGACACTTTCATGGAAAAAAGACCAGATCGTTACTGCACACAATGTGAGATCATTGTGCAAGATATGAGATTACCATAAAAAAAAAAAACACAAATACATTGAAACGTGAGCACTACATGCATTAATAAGGTTAGATAAGCACACCTTATCACAAAGAATGAATACATCATACAATATAATATATATACAGAGAAGCAAGAAGACAAGGAGGTGTATATATGGATAAAAGGGTGGCAAGGACGTAGTGCAATAATGAAGGTCTTCAGTTATCTGGTCTATAGCTATCCGGTTCTTTAAACTTAAAGCAGAACGCCATGTCCCATCTTGATATGAGTAGTTGAAGGGATACCAGCATGGAACTCCAGGTATAGTCAGGATATGGAAAATGAAAAAGGACTCTGTAGGGCCAGGACAGCAAATATGGCCTGTATATCTGAGCCTGTAGCTTGGGGTAGAGGGTAGACCACTACCCCAAGACCAAGACCAGACCACTACTAGATGCACTAGGCAAGTCTAAAATTGAGATAGAGAGAGATAGAGAGATAGAGAGAGAGGGAGAGAGAGCGCAGGTGTTCTACCAGCACTCACCTCCACAGATTGACATCTGTTGTGAACAGGGGCAGCCCTCTTTCACAGGTATACTAACCATCCTATTTGTTTTTGTGGATTTTTACATCATTGCTGTTTTAGCTGAAGGATGGAACCATTGTTAAAATAAGTATCTGTTGCCCAGGGGCGGACTGACAACTCATGAGCACCCCAGGCAATAGGGGATCATGGGGCCCCTGTGTCCTTTCCCAAACTCAAAAAAGCCTATGAAAAAGGTACCAGGTGCATCTCATGGGGCCCCCTACTGACCCCGGGCCCTCAGGCAGTGCCCGAGTTTCCAAATGGTCAGTCCGCCCCTAGTCGGGAATCGCCGAAGCCATGATCAGGACAAGGAGAGTCTGTCTGACACCATCCAGCAGCCCTCTCGTGGATCGGAGCGGAGACTGTTACAAACATAACGGCGTGGGTGAGGAGGTGTCTACAGAGATGACTTATCTCCTCTACACCATCCTCAGGAGCTCCTGCAGTGCCTCACCTGCTTCTCCTTCCTCTGTTACCTGCCACGTGTGTCCATTTCACCAGGGGGCGGCACTGCCCCCCTGAAAAATACTGCCAAAGGAAAACACTTTGTTTTCCTTGTGGTAAATATGCCCCTGGGTATGGTGACCTGGCAAAAGTTCTCTTAGGTGTCTCAGGTGGCCATGAGCAAAAAATGAAGTTGGTGGTAGGCCTTAATTATTATTTTACCTGATTTACATAGCTCCAATAGTTTGTGCAGCACTTCATCCTATTTTTTTGTTCAGGGCCACCTGAGAACCTTCTCCATACCTGCAGAGAATTCCTCCCTGTACCCCAAGCGACAGGCTCAGTTAAACAGGCCATAAACAGTACCTGCTCTCAAGTGTCCTGGCCCTACAGAGTCCTTACTCCATACCCTGACTATACCTGAAGTTCCATGCTCACACTCCTTCAACTACTCATGTCTTGATGAGACATGGCATTATGATAAAGATTAAAGGGCCAGATAACTAAAGCACATATAATCATAGAGTCACACTACTTCCTTGGCATCTTTTTATCCATGTATACTGTTCCTTACCCTTTTGCCTCTCAGTATATCCTTTATGTATTGAGGGAGATGGTACAGTTACAATAGTACAAGAGGAATCAGAAAGCCCTGCTCATAAGAGCATACAGTCTAAAAGGGAGAGTCAAGTGATATAAAAGGTAATAAGTGTTAGGGATGAGCAGATTGAGAAAGAAGGAGTCTGGTGGAAACAGAAAAAGCCTCCTTTAAAAGATGGTTTTTCAGTGATCACCTGGCAGTGAGCTTCAGAGGATGGGAGAGGCGCTGGAGAAAGTCCTGTAGGTGACTATGGGAGGAAGTGCCAAGGAGGCTAGAGAGCAGGAGGTCTTGGGAGGAGGGAAGAGGATGGTTTGGTTGGCATTTTGAGATGACGTTGGTGATTTGGCTGGTGGCAGAGGTGTAGATGGCTTTGTTTGTTGTTGTTAGTATTTTCAATTTCATTGGGTGAGCAGGAGCCGGTGGTGGGATTGGCAGAGAGGTTGTTAAGGTTGAAGAGTCTGGAATAATACAAGTGCAGGTCTTTAATTCTTCACATTACAGGGCTCCTCAATTCTTAGATGGACCCAGCTGGGTGGGGACCCTCAAAACCAAACCTTTAAATGACTATTTTGGAACGCTGAAGGGAGAAACAAAGTTTTATTCTTCAGGATCCAATAACATTTTTATATTTGTAAAGCATAGTAAATAAACCAGTGCATTTTTTTCACTGCAGGATTTTGGGTCCTGGTGGAACCCTATGGTGCATGGGGTTTTCTGTGCATGCATGAAGACAGGGCTGGTATGCAAGTCTCAAATCTTGACATGTCAGCAGAAAATCCCATGTGCCTGTGCAAATGTACCATAGGGCTCTGCCAGAGAACCTTGGCATATCTGCACATGAGCCAGAATGAGAAGTAATATGGTGCAGGAGAGTGGGCGGGGCCAAAAAAGGGGACTAAAATTCTTCTTAAACCTTAAACATAGTAAAGCTGAGAGACACAATTTCACAATTTTAAGGCCTTAAAATAAGAAACCAAATGTCCTTAACTATCAGTTTCAGAAGCCATTAAAGAAAAACAATAAAAAAATAATCCCTTCTATTGCACGCAGTCGCCTCCAAATCTCCAAACTGCTTTTTTGCTATTGTAATTTGAATTCCTGTTAGGGGGTGGCTATGTTTATTCTCCATGGTCCCACTGTATGTAGGAATGTAGCCACCCCCTCTTGCTCCCTCTGAGATGAACTATGGACTATATGATTTTTAGCATGCCTAGAACAATGCAGATGGCCACAAATAATGTGAACTGCTTGTTTAAACAAATGGAAGTGAAGGGAAAAAGAGAGACTTGGGAGATTAGATTTCAGGGCCATTAGGTATTGTCATGTTTCAGTTGTAAAAACCCTTTGAAGCCTCAGCCTGCTTCTTTACCAGGGTCCCTAATGGTGGGGATGGACTGGCAGAAAAATGGAAGCAGGTCACAGCCCCTAGGTACAAGTAGCTGAAGATGCGGAGACTACTCTCATGTGCAGAGTACAGACAGCAGGAGACAGAAGAATATCTGGGAAATGAGTTGAGGTCATGGCGGGCAGCAGGCAAGCACAAATGGTAGGCAAAGCCAGGGGCGGTACATAGGAAGTCAGAACACAAGTAATGCAAGGCAAAGAGAAGCACAAAGATACTAGGAAGTTGCTCAGGCAATGCATGCTTCACTGAGCATGTCCTATATAGGGAAGCAGACTGGGAGGTGGGCCAGGAAGTGATAGAAAGGAAAAGTGATATAAATCCATGGAAGAGCAGGTGACACCCATAGGTGTCACCTGCTCACACACAGAAGCCAAAGAACACACACAGAAGCCAAAGAACACATGTAAATAGATCACGGGTCTAACAGAACCAATGCACCAAGGAGGAGAATTTCAAAGGCAGGAAATTGCAGGCTAAACCTTGACAAATGGTGGATGTGTATGGATTATTTTCATAGAATAAGTTGTCACTTTAACTTCTTCCCACTGCCCCTTCCCAACTCTTTAACCTCCCTGGTGGTATTCCCGAGAGTAGCTCGGGGTAAAGTTTCAGCACCACAAGTGGTAACCTCGAGCTACACTCGGGCTTACTATGCGGCGCTGCTCCGGGATCTGTTCTTCTCTTACCTTGTCCTGCGCTCCTGTGATGTTCCTCCTGCAGCGTTCCCTGTAATGTCCTCCGGCCGATGCCAACATCTGTCTTCTGGGTTCCGTCCTCTGCGAGCATCAGGACGTACGGGGGACGGAACCAGTGGGAAATTTGAAAATGACAAAAAAGTGACATTCACTAAATTCACTAAAATCACATAGTAAAACATTACTGTATCAAACCATTTCACATACATTGTGTCCCAAGTGCTTTGTGACATTTTCTCTTTTTCTCTATGTATTTTCTGCACAATGTAGCAAAGGAAAGGACCGCTAGGAAAGTTACGAGAATAGAAATGCTCCGTGGCAGAGGCAAGTGTTCTGATCATATGACCACTGCCGGTGGCTACATGATTAGCTCCCGATCACAAGGATGCGCCAGGAGCTTTCTGTGACATTTTATATTTAATTATTTTTTATTGAAGGATTTTCAACGTACAAAACAATGTGTATTACCGGTAGCATGAATAAGATTCACATTCAGATATAATAGTCAGTATATGGAAGAAGGAACCCCACCATTTGGGTAGGGAGGATGTAGACTTGAGTCGCGCCTACATTGGAGGTATGCTTAGGATAGTGTGAATCTTGTTGGAGTAGGAATTCTGTGACATTTTATATTTAATTATTTTTTATTGAAGGATTTTCAACATACAAAGCAATGTGTATTACCGTTAGCATGAATAAGATTCACATTCAGATATAATAGTCAGTATATGGAAGAAGGAACCCCACCATTTGGCTTGGGAGGATGTAGACTTGAGTCGAGCTTACATTGGAGGTATGCTTATCATAGTGTGAATCTTGTTGGAGTAGGAATTCTGTGACATTTTAGTTACCGTGCTGGGAGCTAGGACATGTTGCGTCCAAAGAAATGCAACTCAAAGCAGGTCAAATGCAGCCTCTGAACCACAAAGTGTACTTCTAAATCAAAGTCAATGGGATTTTGCTGACCTGTGCGTGATGTACTTTCAAGCACAAGAACACAACCCTATAGACACAAGCCCTTAACAGCAGAAAAAACACTGTTAGCATGAATAAGATTCACATTCAGATATAATAGTCGGTATATGGAAGAAGGAACCCCACCATTTGGCTGGGGAGGATGTAGACTTGAGTCACGCTTACATTGGAGGTATGCTTAGGATAGTGTGAATCTTGTTGGAGTAGGAATTCTGTGACATTTTATATTGAATTCTTTTTTATTGAAGGATTTTCAACATACAAAACAATGTGTATTACCGTTAGCATGAATAAGATTCACGTTCAGATATAATAGTCGGTATATGGAAGAAGGAACCCCACCATTTGGCTGGGGAGGATGTAGACTTGAGTCGCGCTTACATTGGAGGTATGCTTAGGATAGTGTGAATCTTGTTGGAGTAGGAATTCTGTGACATTTTAGTTACCATGCTGGGAGCTAGGACATGTTGCGTCCAAAGAAATGCAACTCAAAGCAGGTCAAATGCAGCCTCTGAACCATAAAGTGTACTTCTAAATCAAAGTCAATGGGATTTTGCTGACCTGTGTGTGATGTACTTTCAAGCACAAGAACACAACCCTATAGACACAAGCCCTTAACAGCAGAAAAAACACTGTTAGCATGAATAAGATTCACATTCAGATATAATAGTCAGTATATGGAAGAAGGAACCCCACCATTTGGCTGGGGAGGATGTAGACTTGAGTCGCGCTTACATTGGAGGTATGCTTAGGATAGTGTGAATCTTGTTGGAGTAGGAATTCTGTGACTTTTTAGTTACCGTGCTGGGAGCTAGGACATGTTGCGTCCAAAGAAATGCAACTCAAAGCAGGTCAAATGCAGCCTCTGAACCACAAAGTGTACTTCTAAATCAAAGTCAATGGGATTTTGCTGACCTGTGCGTGATGTACTTTCAAGCACAAGAACACAACCCTATAGACACAAGCCCTTAACAGAAGAAAAAACCACCATAGTAATTACATCTGAGAAATGTTTACTTTATCAGTAAGGTCGCGTTCTTTCATCGCCTAACATTCTTGACAATAAATTCGATATCAAGCTGCGGCATTAAAACTTGTAAATCTTTTAATGCATCGCAGATTGTCACTCGACGGCTTAAAGTGTTTTCAAAAGTGCGTGCCAGCCTCCATCCACGGCGAAATTATTCCTGTTGTATAAGCCTTTATGTTTATGAGATCTTGATTCGGTCCCAGAGGTGCTTTTAAAGGAGGAAGCTGTTGTATTAATTTCTTCATTTTCTTTTACCATATGATTTTGTCATTCATAATAACAGTTAATTGAGCAATGAGGCACAACAGGATCCTGATTTGTTGTGCCCTAAATGTATCCCTCAGGTGTATTGTGGAAGTACAGGATGCTGCTTTTGCATCTTAAATCACTGGAGAGACGCAATTATTGCAAAAACACCGACGGCCCTAGAGTGTCTTATTATGATTAGAAAATGTGTCAAGTAACAATTTGTTGCTGAAAGTAAGTTCTCAATTTCCATATTGTTTATCGCATTTATGGAAGACATTAAAGTAAACAGCTTTTAATGTCCTATTCACACAAGTCCCGTTTCTCATAAAGGTACTTAAGTTCCCGTTCCAAACTTTTTTTTTTTTTCCTCTATCTTTTTTTTTTTTTTTTTATCTTCCCCTTTTTAATTGCCACACAGACGTCAGCAATTTGAAACCCTTCGAACATAAGTTTTTTTATGTTGGGTTTATCATTTTATTTACAATGCCCAGGAGAGCCTCCTGAGAATTATAGCATTAAAAGTTGAATTTTGCCAAGGTATGTTAAATTTCCAAGAAACTCATTTGAAACGTTTTAATCTCATGGGGGTTCCTCTATAAAAATCGCTTTGCATATCATTAATTACAAGGCATCTTTTGTGTGGAATGAATTTTATTAGCGCGGAAGGGATCATTAACGAACCTAAAGAGGGCCTGTGCTTTACCCATCCTTCTGAAAATGCTAGTCGCCTTGATTGCTTGCTGACCCAGGACAAATGTGCAGCTCAGGAATTCTGAGTTCAGTGTTCTGCTACTTGCTGTACATCAGGGATGAGTGAATCTACTCAAGTGATGATTGGATGCATCTTATCCAAAGTGCAACTTTCTGTCTCCATCAGAATAATATTACTATGTGTTAATAAGTTTTAATAGCAAACGTCTGGCTTTCTTCTGATAATGGCAAAAAATAAAAATCTGGCGATAACCATACAAGAACAATCCACCTTTTTGCTGTAGTGCTCACCCCCTTGAGGCCCACTGTTTAGGTCCCTAGGATCTATCCGGGTAGTTGCCCCTGCAGCCAGGCACAAGGTCACAGTCACTCTTTTGGCTCATTATTCAGTCTACAGGAGTGCTTTTCTGATGTTTATTGGAGAACTTGAACATGGATAGGTAAAGGGTAACTGTGGGATACTCCAGCAACTCCAGCAAGTAACTTGGGACATCTTCCTCCAAAAAGTCTGAGTACAGTCCTTGCAGCAGCAAATATTGGACTGAGCTACACCATGACCAATGTCCCCTTTAAGTAACACTGACTCTAGTACAAGAGGGAAAACAGCAGCACACAGTCACTGGGATCTCTCACATCGGTCTGTACTCACTAATGTCCTTGGGTAATTGGATACTTCCTTCCAATTTCTTCCAGACACCTTCTCTGTGATTTCGCTAGACCAGATCTCCAAAAGAAAGCTTCTCAGTCTGCTCCAGTGAATTTCAGCAGAATAGGCCCCCCATCTAGCCTAGCTGGGGCTTTGATGAGCAGCAGACACATGGCAGGCCAGCCCAGAAGGGCAGCAGCCCTCCAGGTTGGGAGCTCTTCCTCTAGGACAAGATCTCCTCTGTTCCAAGCCTCAGGCTTTTTATGCTCCCTCCCAGCCACCATATGGGCAATACCCCCCAGGTTTTGGCTAGAGATGCATTAATATTGAGCTACTGATTTGACTCTCCCAGCCTACTGTCTTCCAGAATCTTCCGGACATACAGGAGAAAGGAGTCAATCCTGCAGTAAGTGAAACACAGAACAGACCAGAACAATCAAATGCAGCTCAACTGATTACAGTGAATATTAAATCTACCTAACCTAGAATCTGTGTAGAAGGGGGACACATTGCCTTTACCACCTGTAGGCAAAATCATATTCTGCCTAATATTACATCTTGCTCTGACAGTGAGGTTTCTCTGTGTTTTCAAATGTTTGGTCGTGTGACCTGTGATTTCTGTTTTTTGCACCTATTCTCAATAGCTTTTTTGAGCAGACTCTGTCGTCTGCCAAATCATAGCAAAAGTTACGGTATCCTCTGACAGCCCGACCAAGGTAAGCTTTGACAGATATGCGCAACAGATCTTTTAAAGGGAACAACATGATGATATATGCAAGCAAAGTAAGCCTACATTCACATAGTCAGCTTGTGACACCACTAGATGACACACCCATAGTACAACCCTCTAGGGCAGCCATTCTCAACCAGGGCTCCTCCAGAGGTTACTACAGGTTCATTGAGCTGTTGCTAACTTACTTCCAATTGTATGGTGTTTGGATAGCTCCAGGGTCAACACCACTGGGCAGAATCATCTGCAGGAGACCAGTTACGTGTTTAACTGTCTGCAAGGGTGGCATTCTGGCCACTACTGCAAGGTTGGCATTCTTTCCACTGACCACCAGTGTAAGAGGATTTTATTTCCACTATCTCCAACAAATTGGTTTTAAGAGGGGGTTCCTGAGACCTTAAAATTACTTCAAGGGTTCCTCCAGGGTAAAAAGGTTAAGAAAGGCTGCTCCTCAAGAGACATGCTCCTATGCTAGACTTAGCACACCTAAGCAAATAACGAGGTGGACCATGTCCCCCATCTGCAAGCCATGCGATTGCTCTGAAAAAGTTTGTGAAAGGTATTTACACACTTCACATTTTAAAAGGGCAATGTTGTTATAAAGACTATAAAGTGAATGGCTTATTTTATTAATCAAGACTTTAAATACATTTTAAAGAATAACTATACCTTTGATACAAGCTGTCTTTAAATTAACTCAGCCACCCCCTGGTTTTATGATCAGCTTCTTCCTCAGTCCATCGTCCTTCATTTTGTGATGCCATCACACAGCCTTGCTTCATAAAATATCCTACATGGGACCACTATGCACCCCATTTATTCCTATGGGGAAAGCTGTACTGTGCAGGACCGCTGGAGGCTTCCATAAGTTCGGTGCACCTTTGGAATTATTGCATACTTACCAACACCATGTTCCAGGATAAAAGAACACCGTTAACCCTGCATTTCCCCAATCCACTTTCTGGGTGGGCTCAAATATGTAGGAACTGCCCCCTCATGGCCCTGATCCACCAAATAATGTCTTTTTTTGAGTTACTGCATGTGTAGTAACTCAAATTAGGTTGATGATGTAATCCCGGAACATATCCCAGGAAACAGAATTTACAGAACAGAGGACCAAGATGCTGAACTGTCCTGATAAATCCAAAACCCAGCAAGACGTCTTATGAAACTTCAGTTTTGGGCAGCACAGTGGTTATGTGGTTAGTGCTTCCACCTAGCAGCACTAGGGTCTTTGGTTTGAATCCTAACCATGGCACTACCTGCCTGGAGATGTTCTCCCTATGCTTGCATGGGTTACCACCCGCACTCCAAAGACATGCTGGTAGGTATTTGTCTCCTGTCTAAATTGGCCCTAGTATGTGTATGTATGAATGCAAGTTAGGGACTTTAGATTGTAAGCTCCTTGAGGGTAGGAACTGATGTAAATATACAGGGTGCAGCAACATAACTTCCTTTTTTCAAAATGCAATAAAACCCATTTTATGAATCAGAATTGTTTTTATTGTCTTTAATAATGTAGGTACATATCTAAAGTTCTGTTTTACACAGTTTTGAAAATCATATCAGGTAGGTGACGCCCCCCATTGTCCATACACTGAATAAGCCGATTTCTGGCGTTTTTCATGACCCTTACCAGCATAGCAGCGGGTATGTTGGCAATTTCTGCGCGGATGTTGGCCTTCAGGTCTTGTAGGGTCCTTGGACGGTTTACATAAATGCGGGATTTCAAAAAACCCCACAAAAAAAGTCGCAAGGGGCCAAATCGGGGGAGCGGGCTGGCCACTCCAAATTGCCCCTTATTGAGATGAGGCGCTCCGGGAAGTGTTCCCTTAAAACAGCCATTGATGCTCTTGAAGTGTGAGCTGTTGCTCTGTCCTGTTGGAACCAAATGTCCCCTAAGTCCAATTCGTCGTGGAAAAGAAAATTCCTCCAACATGTTCACATACCGGTCTGAATTCACTTATTCAGTCTATGGACAATGGGGGGCGTCACCTACCTGATATGATTTTCAAAACTGTGTAAAACAGAACTTTAGATATGTACCTACATTAATAAAGACAATAAAAACAATTCTGATTCATAAAATGGGTTTTATTGCGTTTTGAAAAAAGGAAGTTATGTTGCTGCACCCTGTACAATATATGAGGAAAATTAAGTATCAATAAAAAAATAAAGCATGGCTGATGGAGCCACTCAATGATGATAGCTGGATGGAGGACAACGTGATATAGGACCAGGTAGGCTGCAGTCATGGGGGGGTTGCTGCCTTCATCAATGGACAACCAAAGTTACAGTTATCCTTTAAATAGTTCAAAATATTGGCACAGCAAATGCTTCATAGTACTTCCTTATGATTTACAGTTGTCAACAGATGAAGCACTTCCAAGGTCAAGCTATAAATTATGACTTAACCGACTTGACACTGAATTTAGTTAAATCAAAGGAGGCGCAGCATGGTGTTACTGACAACATGACTCTCTACAGCCGCAGCTTACAGGTTAAAACAATATCTAAAAAAATAAAGTTATAAGATTAGAGTGGAAGAGACTCTTCCTCAGTTGGGATTTCATCTAATTAAGGTGAGCAAGTGGCCGTGCCTGCTCGGAATAGCAATGGAGCTAGCAAGTCTTCTTTTTCTCTGCTTAGCTGAAATTTATATAGTTTAGAAACATTGGTAGTAAGAAAATTAGAGCTCATTTGGAATCTGTTGAAAGGACATAGCTTGTTCATTATTAGTTTTGCATCTGAATTTTCCTGGGGCGCTCTTCTCACACTCATTGGTAATAGGTTTTTCTGGAGATGTAATTGGATGAATTTAATTTTTTTTTCCCTTCCCTTTCATTACCTGTCCACAAGCTCTCCGTCCTCTTCTTCCTTTGTGCTCTATCAGGACTGTAACCCCTATTTAAATGCACTTACACGTTGGCTGTTTCATCAGCTTCTACTAATTCAATAGATCTGACCATGTAAGATAGCCCGTTTTTCTAATTATACCTGTGTAATTGGGCAGCTTTATGCTCCTACATGTTCGGCATATATTAGACTATTTGGTTTTTTTCTCTCGCTGATAAATTTTGATCAATTCAATACACAGTTTACCAGAATGTTAATTGGAACATTATAAAAGAAAAAAAAGTTTTCATGTGTTTAAAGTTAAAAAAAAAAATAGAAATCTAATTATTATACTTGTCTTCTAGGAAACACTGCTAAGGAACACACAGAATCCATGGCTTTAAAACTCCAACAATTACTGTGGGTAGAAAAAAGTCACCTGTAAGATTTCCTTCATAATTGTTTATGTTTCTGGGGTTTTTAACTTTATTTACTTTATGGCCAAAAGTGTGTTAGCATCCCTCCAAATGATTGAGTTCAGCTTTTTCTAGGTAAGGGAACTGTTATTATTGCAGCATACAAAGACACTGTGGACAACTATGCCCTTTACACCTTCAGGTAACAGTTTGGAGAATGTCCTCTTCAGTTCCAAACTATGATTGTGCCCCTGTGAATAAAACCAGGTCCACAAAGACATGGTTTGTTGAGTTTAGTGGGCAGGAACTCAAGTGGCCTGTACAGAGCCTTGACCTCAACCCTACTGAACATTTAAGAATGAAGTGGAACGCCAATTGTGAGCCAGGTCTTCTTATCCAACATCTGTATCTGACCTCACATTGCTCTTATGGGCACAGACATAGTAACATAGTCGGGTTGAAAAAAGAGACAAGCCCATCTAAATCAGCCAACATAAGGTCTGTGGTGAGAGGTCTTTTGGGTTATTGTCAGATATATTCAGTATATTTTAGACAGTTTTCTGCTTCCAACCTTGCAGTCAGAGTTTGGGGGAGGTTTTTTTCTCTTAAAGCATCACCGTACGTCCTGTGCACCAAGCCATTCCCATAAATACATGGTTTTACTATTTAGTGTGGTCTTCACAGAGCCCTGGCATCATCCCTATTAAACACCTTTGAGATGAAGTGGAATGCCAATTGTGAGCCAGGTCTTCTTATCCAACATCTGTACCTGACCTCACATTGCTCTTATGGGCACAGACATAGTAACATAGTCGGGTTGAAAAAAGAGACAAGCCCATCTAAATCAGCCAACAGAAGGTCTGTAGCGAGAGGTCTGTTGGGTTATTATCAGATATATTCAGTATATTTTAGACAGTTTTGTGCTTCCAACCTTGCAGTAAGAGTTTGGGGGAGGTTTTTTTTCTCTTAAAGCATCACCGTACGTCATGTACACAAAGCCAATCCCATAACTACATGGTTTTACTATTTAGTGTGGTCTTCACAGAGCCCTGGCATCATCCCTATTAAACACCTTTGAGATGAAGTGGAACGCCAATTGTGAGCCAGGTCTTCTTATCCAACATCTGTACCTGACCTCACATTGCTTTTATGGGCACAGACATAGTAACATAGTCAGGTTGAAAAAAGAGACAAGCCCATCTAGTTCAGCCAACAGAAGGTCTGTGGCGAGAGGTCTGTTGGGTTATTATCAGATTTATTCAGTATATTTTAGACAGTTTTGTGCTTCCAACCTTGTGGTAAGAGTTTGGGGAAGGTTTTTTTTCTCTTAAAGCATCACCGTACGTCCTGTGCACAAAGCCAATCCCATAAATATATGGTTTTACTATTTAGTGTGGTCTTCACAGAGCCCTGGCATCATCCCTATTAAACACCTTTGGGATGAATTGGAATGCCAATTGTGAGCCAGGTCTTCTTATCCAACATCTGTATCTGACCCAGGGGCAGACTGACCATTTGGAAACTCGGGCACTGCCCGAGGGCCCGGGGTCAGTAGGGGGCCCCATGAGATGCCCCTGGTACATTTTCATAAGCTTTTTTTAGTTTGGGCAAGGACACAGGGGCCCCATGATCCCCTATTGCCCGGGGACCCAATGAGTTGTCAGTCCGCCCCTGATCTGACCTCACATTGCTCTTATGGGCACAGACATAGTAACATAGTCAGGCTGAAAAAAGAGACAAGCCCATCTAGTTCAGCCAACAGAAGGTCTGTGGCGAGAGGTCTGTTGGGTTATTATCAGATTTATTCAGTATATTTTATACAGTTTTGTGCTTCCAACCTTGCGGTAAGAGTTTATGGAAGGTTTTTTTCTCTTAACCTCCTTAGCGGTATTCCCGAGTGTAGCTCGGGGTAAAATTTCTATACCAAGAGCGGTAACCCCGAGCTACACTTGGGCTTACCATGCGGCGTTCTCTGGGGGTCCCTGCAGCACTTACCTTGTCCTTCGCTCCCACGATCTGTCCCCTCCAGCGTCCCCGGCCATCTCCTCCGGCTGATGCCGGCTTCTGTGTTCCGGTCCCTGTGACGTCGGGACGTACGGGCGCCGGAACTGGCGGGAAATTCGAATTTCTTAAAAAATGTCATTTTTGCTATCATTGCTATTTCAATGCATTTCACATACATTTTGTCCCGAGTGCTTTGTCCGGCGCCCTGCCTGCATTTTGAATGTTCTTTCTGCCTGGAAACTTAGAAAAGTCCATGGCGTCCAAAAAGCGTCCCTTTAGGTCAAAATCGGTTTTAGACCGGCTAGAGAACAGCGATAGTAAATCAGAACCACTTGCAGAATTGAGTGATAATGATTTGTGGGGGAAATTCGTCATCAGACACTGAAAACAATTTTGCGACTTTGCTCAGCGATGTGCGAATTTGCCTCTGTATTTCAAATTTCAGTGTTTTTGGTTTGATTATATTATTGAATTAAATTTATTATTATTATATTATTATTTTTTATGATTATTTATTAAATTATAATTTCTGATTTCGTGTTTCAAGTTTTATCCTACCCGGGATGTTTACTAGACTCTTGTTCGGACAGATTTCAGTGAGTTATTCCTAAAAATTACAGCCTACAATAAAAAACTACATATTTCCATGCAAAAAAATGGTACCACTTTCAGAACAAAAAATCGGAAAGAATCATATCGCCAGGGAGGTTAAAGCATCTCCGTACGTCCTGTGCACAAAGCCAAGCCCATAACTACATGGTTTTACTATTTAGTGTGGTCTTCACAGAGCCCTGGCATCATCCCTATTAAACACCTTTGAGATGAAGTGGAACGCCAATTGTGAGCCAGATCTTCTTATCCAACATCTGTACCTGACCTCACATTGCTCTTATGGGCACAGATAGAGATGAGCGAATCGAACCAGGCGAAGTGGAATTCGTTTCGAATTTCAGGAAAAATTCGATTCACGTCGAATCCGAATATTAGCATACTTCCGGTGCGCGAATCGGATTTTTCCCGATCAGCCGGCAAAAGTGTCCCTGCAGAGAGCTCCGCTATTTCTGACAGTTCTCTGACAGTTCCTTCACATGTACAGTGGTTGAAACATTGTATCTATTTATTTCCATTTAGGATACAGATGTTTTTATTCGGAAACAGATACAATGTTTCAACCGCTGTAAATGTGAAGGAACTGTCAGAGAACTGTCAGAAATAGCGGAGCTCTCTGCAGATACACTTTTTGCTGTACTGGAATACTTCTTCTTTTCATTCTTCTTTTCATTCTTCTCATTCTTCTTTTCATTCTTCTTTTTATTCTTCTTCTCATTTTTCTTTTCATTCTTCTTTTCATTCTTCTCATTCTTCTTTTCTTCTTCATGAAAAGAAGAATGAGAAGAAGAATGAAAAGAGGAATGAAAAGAAGAATGAGAAGAATGAAAAGAAGAATGAAAAGAAGAATGAGAAGAAGAATGAAAAGAAGAATGAGAAGAAGAATGAGAAGAATGAAAAGAAGAATGAGAAGAATGAAAAGAAGAAGAAGAAGAAGAATGAAAAGAAGAAGAAGAATGAAAAGAAGAATGAAAAGAAGAAGAAGAATCTTTTCATTCTTCTCATTCTTCTTTTCATTCTTCTTTTCATTCTTCTTCTTCTTCTTTTCATTCTTCTTCTTCTTTTCATTCTTCTTTTCATTCTTCTTCTTCTTCTTTTCATTCTTCTTCTTCTTCTTTTCATTCTTCTTTTCATTCTTCTTCTTCTTTTCATTCTTCTTCTTCTTCTTTTCATTCTTCTTTTCATTCTTCTCATTCTTTTTTTCATTCTTCTTTTCATTCTTCTTCTCATTCTTCTTTTCATTCTTCTTCTTTTCATTCTTCTTTTCATTCTTCTCACTCTTCATCTTCTTCTTCATGAAAAGAAGAATGAGAAGAAGAATGAAAAGAAGAAGAAGAATGAAAAGAAGAATGAGAAGAAGAATGAAAAGAAGAATGAGAAGAATGAAAAGAAGAATGAAAAGAAGAAGAAGAATGAAAAGAAGAATGAGAAGTAGAATGAAAAGAAGAATGAGAAGAAGAATGAGAAGAATGAAAAGAAGAATGAGAAGAATGAAAAGAAGAATGAAAAGAAGAAGAAGAATCTTTTCATTCTTCTCATTCTTCTTTTCATTCTTCTTTTCATTCTTCTTCTTCTTCTTTTCATTCTTCTTCTTTTCATTCTTCTTTTCATTCTTCTTCTTCTTCTTTTCATTCTTCTTCTTCTTTTCATTCTTCTTTTCATTCTTCTTCTTCTTCTTTTCATTCTTCTTCTTCTTCTTTTCATTCTTCTTCTTCTTTTCATTCTTCTTCTTCTTCTTCTTCTTTTCATTCTTCTTTTCATTCTTCTCATTCTTCTTTTCATTCTTCTTTTCATTCTTCTTCTCATTCTTCTTTTCATTCTTCTTCTTTTCATTCTTCTTTTCATTCTTCTCATTCTTCTTTTCTTCTTCATGAAAAGAAGAATGAGAAGAAGAATGAAAAGAAGAAGAAGAATGAAAAGAAGAATGAGAAGAAGAATGAAAAGAAGAATGAAAAGAAGAATGAGAAGAATGAAAAGAAGAATGAAAAGAAGAATAAGAATGAAAAGAAGAATGAGAAGAAGAATGAAAAGAAGAATGAGAAGAAGAATGAGAAGAATGAAAAGAAGAATGAGAAGAATGAAAAGAAGAATGAAAAGAAGAAGAAGAAGAATGAAAAGAAGAAGAAGAATGAATGAAAAGAAGAATGAAAAGAAGAATGAAAAGAAGAATGAAAAGAAAAATGAAAAGAAGAAGAAGAATGAAAAGAAGAATGAGAAGAAGAATGAAAAGAAGAATGAGAAGAAGAATGAGAAGAATGAAAAGGAGAATGAGAAGAATGAAAAGAAGAATGAAAAGAAGAAGAATGAAAAGAAGAAGTAGAATGAAAAGAAGAATGAAAAGAAGAAGAAGAAGAATCTTTTCATTCTTCTCATTCTTCTTTTCATTCTTCTTCTTCTTCTTTTCATTCTTCTTCTTCTTTTCATTCTTCTTTTCATTCTTCTTCTTCTTCTTTTCATTCTTCTTCTTCTTCTGAGGATGAGGATGAGGATGAAGAAGAAGAAGAAGAAGAAGAAGTAGGATGAAAATAAGAATTCCAAGCCGGCAAAAAGTGTATCTGCAGAGCTCCGCTAAGTGTATCTGCAGAGCTCCGCTAAGTGTATCTGCAGAGCTCAGCGGTTGAAACATTGTATCTATTTGTTTCCATTTATGGAAACAAATAGATACAATGTTTCAACCGCTGTAAATGTGAATGTCAGAGAACAGTCAGAAATAGAGGAGCTCTGCAGATACACTTAGCGGAGCTCTGCAGATACACTTTTTGCCGGTTTGGAATTCTTCGTATTTTCATCCTACTTCTTCTTCTTCTTCATCCTCATCCTCATCCTCAGAAGAAGAAGAAGAGGATGAGGATGAGGATGAAGAAGAAGAAGAAGAAGTAGGATGAAAATAAGAAGAATTCCAAGCCGGCAAAAAGTGTATCTGCAGAGCTCCGCTAAGTGTATCTGCAGAGCTCCGCTAAGAAATAGCGGAGCTCTGCAGATACACTTTTTGCCGGCTTGGAATTCTCCTTCTTCTCATCCTTCTTCTTCTTCTCATCCTTCTTCTTCTTCTCATCCTTCTCCTTCTTCTCATCCTTCTTCTTCTTCTCATTCTTCTTCTTCTTCTCATCCTTCTCCTTCTTCTCATCCTTCTTCTTCTTCTCATCCTTCTTCTTCTTCTCATCCTTCTTCTTCTTCTCATCCTTCTCCTTCTTCTCATCCTTCTTCTTCTTCTCATCCTTCTTCTTCTCATCCTTCTCCTTCTTCTCATCCTTCTTCTCATCCTTCTCCTTCTTCTCATCCTTCTTCTCATCCTTCTCCTTCTTCTCATCCTTCTCCTTCTTCTCATCCTTCTCCTTCTCCTTCTTCTCATCCTTCTCCTTCTCCTTCTTCTCATCCTTCTCCTTCTTCTCATCCTTCTCCTTCTCCTTCTTCTCATCCTTCTCCTTCTTCTCATCCTTCTCCTTCTTCTCATCCTTCTCCTTCTCCTTCTTCTCATCCTTCTCCTTCTTCTCATCCTTCTCCTTCTCCTTCTTCTCATCCTTCTCCTTCTTCTCATCCTTCTCCTTCTTCTCATCCTTCTCCTTCTCCTTCTTCTCATCCTTCTCCTTCTTCTCATCCTTCTCCTTCTCCTTCCTCATCTCCAAGGGCATTTAAATTAAAGGTACAGTGTTCTGCACTAATTTAAAGGCTCTCTGAAGCCTAGAAACCCTTTTTATAAGTTAAATTCGTAGCGAATAAATTTGCATCGAATCTAATTTCTTCCTCAAATTCGGCGAATCAGCCGAATCGAATTTTTGAATAATTCGCTCATCTCTAGGCACAGACATAGTAACATAGCCGGGTTGCAAAAAGAGACAAGCCCATCTAGTTCAGCCAACAGAAAAAAAATAGAAAAACCCCATATTAGACATGTTTTTTTATTCGTTATGATTTGTTTTTTGTATTAAAATTTTAGAGACTCAGATGTATCCAAATTTCCAAATGGACATAGTAAAGAATGTCAACGAATGCCAAAAAAAATCAACAAATGTCAACAAATGCATTCATTTCATTTGGAACATCAGTGAATATCTATGCAGCCTTATTTAGTAATTGTATTCATTTTTCCTCCTGGGAGTGTAGCTGTTGATATGGCCTTGGATGTTGTTAGATCACTGTTAGATCTCTGTGGACCCTTACCAGTGGCGGTCCTGCATGGCATCTCAAGTGGTGGTGTCAGTGGACAATGAGCGGAGTGTTTTCATCAGATCGGCAGCTTGATAATATAAGTATCAATATTGGATGGTATGTATTGTATCAATTGCATACTAATATATCTATGTAATGGCATATATATGGATTCTTATTATTGCTTATTGTGGTATAGAGTCTTACTTTACCATCCTTTCTCTTCAGTCTTCCCCTGATGAAAGAAATATGTTCTGAAATGCATCGGGATTTCTACTGAAGAAGTCTTTCTTGCTCACTTCCATCAGCTGAAGAAGGAGGACCTATATTTATATCTAGCCTGTATTCATGTACTATACATTCAGCCGGCTTATGTGTTTTTTTTATTATTATGTGCTTGTGTGACGTACAAAAATAAGATTTTGTAGCTATTTGTAATAAAATGATTTTGTATTTTTAGTGAATAGGTGTGCTGCCTTTAGAGTCCCACTTTGCATGCCATGGGAAAAAATCTTTGTCATTTCATGCAGATAACGTCACATGATGAGACAAAAGTTTGGGCCCATAGGGAAATGAATTAAATTTTCAAATTTGTTTGATAATTCCAATTCAGATAACTAATAACTACAAATTTCACTCCATTTGTTAATCCAGATGAACATAATGCCAGTCAATTTTGTCCAATCAGCTCAGGCCATTTCTCTTGGTGGGTTAGACTAGCATCCGAAAAGATCAAATCCTTCCAGTTCGAATTTGTCAGAGTCGATAATATATAAAATATATAGCAACCTCTGGAAAATTGCAAAAACTTTTGAATCCACCTGGACAAATTAATATATGAAATGAATGCTGAAGATACAAAATGAATTCCACAAACAAAACTGTTCAACATAATGAATATGATGAAACAAAATTCTTCAATGAATGAATGCATCGGAAACAAAATTAAAATTTCTAGCATGCACATGTCTACCCCATATACAGACTCCTATACCAAAGTTGATTTAGAGAAAGGCAATAAACAGTCCAATAAAACACGATTTCATTTGCTCTAGGCGGAAAAAAAAAATTCCTTCTTGATCCTCCAGAAGGCAATCCCTGGATCAACAATATCTGGTATTTTTACCATTTTATATTTTAATATCCGTTTTTATTTTGCTCATTTAGGAATGCATCTAGCTCTTTTTTTAAAACCATCTACTAAGCTGGTCAGAACAAGCCAGAACTTCTCCACAGTGAAGAAACCTTTCCGTATTTGGAGATGACATTTCTTTTCCTCCAGACGTAAAGAGTGTCCCCTTGTCCTCTGTGATGACCTCAGGGTGAATAACTCTACACCGAGTTCACTATACGAACCACTGATGTATTTATACAGGGAGATCATATCCCCCCTTATGTATTTATACATGGAGATCATATCCCCCCTTATGTATTATACATGGAGATCATATCCCCCCTTATGTATTATACATGGAGATCATATCCCCCCTTATGTAATATATATGGAGATCATATCCCCCCTTATGTATTATACATGGTGATCATATCCCCCCTTATGTATTGTACATGGTGATCATATCCCCCCTTATGTATTATACATGGTGATCATATCCCCCCTTATGTATTATACATGGAGATCATATCCCCCCTTATGTATTATACATGGAGATCATATCCCCCCTTATGTATTATACATGGAGATCATATCCCCCTTATGTATTATACATGGTGATCATATCCCCCCTTATGTATTATACATGGAGATCATATCCCCCCCTTATGTATTATACATGGAGATCATATCCCCCCTTATGTATTATGCATGGAGATCATATCCCCCCTTATGTATTATACATGGAGATCATATCCCCCCTTATGTATTATACATGGAGATCATATCCCCCCTTATGTATTATACATGGAGATCATATCCCCCCCTTATGTATTATACATGGTGATCATATCCCCCCTTATGTATTATACATGGAGATCATATCCCCCCCTTATGTATTATACATGGAGATCATATCCCCCCTTATGTATTATACATGGAGATCATATCCCCCTTATGTATTATGCATGGAGATAATATCCCCCTTATGTATTATACATGGAGATCATATCCCCCCTTATGTATTATACATGGTGATCATATCCCCCCTTATGTATTATACATGGAGATCATATCCCCCCTTATGTATTATACATGGAGATCATATCCCCCCTTATGTATTATACATGGAGATCATATCCCCCCTTATGTATTATGCATGGAGATCATATCCCCCCTTATGTATTATACATGGAGATCATATCCCCCCCTTATGTATTATACATGGAGATCATATCCCCCCTTATGTATTATACATGGAGATCATATCCCCCCTTATGTATTATACATGGAGATCATATCCCCCTTATGTATTATACATGGAGATCATATTCCCCCTTATGTATTATACATGGAGATCATATCCCCCCTTATGTATTATACATGGAGATCATATCCCCCCTTATGTATTATACATGGAGATCATATCCCCCCTTATGTATTATACATGGAGATCATATCCCTCCTTATGTATTATACATGGAGGTCATATCCCCCTTATGTATTATACATGGAGATCATATCCCCCCTTATGTATTATACATGGAGGTCATATCCCCCTTATGTATTATACATGGAGATCATATCCCCCCCTTATGTATTATACATGGAGATCATATCACCCCCTTATGTATTATACATGGTGATCATATCCCCCCCTTATGTATCATACATGGAGATCATATCCCCCCTTATGTATTATACATGGAGGTCATATCCCCCCTTATGTATTATACACGGAGATCATATCCCCCCCTTATGTATTATACATGGAGATCATATCACCCCCTTATGTATTATACATGGTGATCATATCCCCCCCTTATGTATCATACATGGAGATCATATCCCCTCTTATGTATTATACATGGAGATCATATCCCCCCTTATGTATTATACATGGAGATCATATCCCCCCTTATGTATTATACATGGAGATCATATCCCCCCTTATGTATTATACATGGTGATCATATCCCCCCTTATGTATTATACATGGAGATCATATCCCCCCTTATGTATTATACATGGAGATCATATCCCCCTTAATCTCCTCTTCTCAGTAGAGAATACATTCAGTTCCTCTAATCTTTCCTCATAGCTGATCTCCTCCATGCCTCTTATCAGTTTGGTTGCCCTTCTCTGTACTTTCTCCAGTTCCCCCATATCCTTTTTTGTCAACTGTTGCCCAATACTGAACTGCACATTTGAGATGAGGTCTTCCTAATGTTAATGAATGGCCTTTTAAGTTACTTCTCATGCACAATAACTCAAAAAAGGGTGATGCTATGATTCCAGGACATTGCCCAGGACAGAGCATCATCAGGATGAATGTCCAAGATCATTGACTGCGCCAATAAATCTATGATAAGGGCGCTAACTTTCATGCTAAAGGATTTGTATTTCTGATCATCCAGTCTTGAGATTTACACTCTGCCATACAGCACAACCCCCATCTGGTAGGAAAGGGGCGCTGACATTTCTTGGCTGCTGCTTCATTTTAACTCAGGCTTCATGTCTACAAGCAGCTCCTAAACTTGAGCTCAGGAGCTTTTGGCATTTTTTCCATAAAAGCTTACGTGTCCATATACACAGGCTTTTAGCCAGGGGTGGTCTGACCATTTGGAAACTCGGGAACTGCCCATGATCCCCTATTGCCCAGGGGCCCCATGAGTGGTCAGTCCACCCCTGCTTTTAGAGTTTAGGAGCTGCCACATTTAGGTGAGGTTATTCCCCCCTCTCGTGAATGCGGTAGAATATCGTTCACGATAGGAACATTTTGCTTTTTTTCGCGGCCGGCATTTAGGGTAGGGTCATGTACATGAAGCCTAACAGTCCCTACCCCACCAACCCTTGTGTCTCAAAAGAAGAAGAAGCCCACTGTTGGGTTCATCTGTCAGTTTGCTATTTTCTCCTACCAGTATAGCCCGCTGCACTGCAATACACCTGACTGTTCAGTTGTGCTGCTTCTATTTACCCTTTTCTGAGCTCTGCTGTGCAGACTATACAGTAGACTTCAAAAGCATAGTACCAAGTCAAATTCAGGTACGTTCATTTCTTGCAATTTAAAAATTATTTTTAAAGTATTGCTGAAACCTTTTCTCTTATGAAACTCAAAGACCCATATACCAAAAGATAACAAAAAATATAAAATATAATCAATAAAAAAAAAAAATAAAATAAATAGTCCAAGATAACTATCCAAAAGTTAGTGTCCAAATTTAATATCCAAATATGAGTAGTCCACCAAAATATCACAATCCAGTGTGTCCAACTTTAATTCTCCATTCCGGACCACGTGATACCTCGAAAAAATATAACTATAATAGTGTAATACCTTCAAAAATCACATAAATGTATATACCTTTAAACAACTTTTGGATAAATATCTTGGACTATTTATTTTATTAATTTATTTTATTGATTTTATTTTATATTTTTTGTTATCTTTTGGTATATCGGTCTAATTTTACTTTCAAGGGTGAAAGTGTAACTTTTCTTGGGGGTGGTTATAGTGAGAGTTTTTATATAGTTTATATTTTATTTAAGTTGCCGATTGAATAATTGTTTATTTTTAAAGTATAGCTCTACTTTTGTTGAGGAAAAATCAACCCCCTCTGGGAAAGTTATGCAGATTACAAGGGTTTTAACCATCTTCAGTGCACATTCATACTTTTTTCTTCTCTGAAGAAATAGCTGTTTGTGTCACTATGCAGAATGGGAGAGTCTGGTTCATTATAATCACCTTATCCCCACCTGGGTGGGGATTCCGCAGGATTACCCAGAATACCCAGCGGGAAGATGGCTGCCCGGAGGTGAACCCCTCGCTGTCTCTGTTGCTGCAGATTTTCTTGAAGGAGGCAGAGCTGGAAGAACCAGCCATATTCTTTGTGAGGAGACCCCATGGGAGCAGGCTGTATCCATTGAGTGGGGACCCCCCATTGAGTGATAACATCGCCAGGGAATGAGGATCAATCTGACCTGATCTGACCAGACCTATTTGGATGACATCTGGATGACCAGAGGCTTACTACTATTTATGCGCATTTGAATTGCGTATCTGGTGAGTGCGCAATCTCATTATTTATCACCAGATCCACGGTCCGCATCACTGGACACCCTGAGATCATCTGAAATCTCATCAACACTTCTTCTCTCTGGACTTTGTAACTGAGTCGACACCCTTTAGCACCTTTGACCACTATTTAGTGGCCTCTGTATTTGCACCTTGTCACTTTACATATGCATTTTTGTTGAGTCTAGTAGCGCTGTACCCCCTGTTTGCATACATTATAATCACCTATTGCACTCTCAGTGCTGTGATGTGGAAAGTTGCAGTGTCTGCATCCCTTTAAAAGTATTTAACCCTTGGAAAGTACCTCACCTAAACTGAAATTCCAATTGCAGGGGGTGCCTAAAATCAGACTTAGTGCAGACTTTTGGGAAAATCAGCAAGTCAGTCACAAAAATGAAATTTGTGGGGGCGTTCCATACACCAGTGTTGCACAGAATGCCTCCAGGATGCCATAATGCACAGAATGTTACAGAAAATGACAGGTTGAAGAGGAAAGGTAATTTTTAATAACATTAAACTACAATAAGGCTTGTGTAGCAATTGCATAGGCTAGATCAGTTTTGTTATTTACTATATTTTTTCCGAAAGTTATCCATCCTTAAGGACAGTGGTTCTCAACCTGTGGGTCGCGACCCCTTTGGGGGTCAAACGACCCTTTCACAGGGGTCCCCTAAGACCATCATAAAACACATATTTCTGATGTGTAAAGAGCAGCTACTGTGTAGAAAGCAGCTGCTGTGTTGAAAGCAGCTACTCTGTTGAAAGCAGCTACTGTGTTGAAAGCAGCAGTATTGGAGGTAAAACGACACGTCATGAATTATAATTACTGGGTAAATAATTTTATGGTTGGGGGTCACCACAACATGAGGAACTGTATTAAAGGGTCACGGCATTAGGAAGGTTGAGAACCACTGGTTTAGGGCATGTTCACAGCTGAGCATAGCGGAAACTCACATTCCTGCACATGGTTTTTGTGTGTGTGTTTGTTTAGGAGTGTTTACGGGTGAATGGGGTACCCTAGGCATCAATGCCACATATCAGTGCCCATCAGAGCTGCCTTTCAATGCCAACGGTCAGTGCCACCTATCAATACAGCCTATCTGTGCCAGTCAGTGCCACCTATCAGTATTTATTAGTGCTGCCTATCAATGCTCACCACTTCCACCTAACAGTTCCAATCAGTGTTGCCTATCAGTGCCAGTCAGCACCACCTACCAGTGCCCATCAGTGCCACCTATTAGTGCCATATATGAGTGCTGCCTTTCAGTGCCCATCAGTTATGCCTGTCAATGCCCACCAGCAATGCCTGTCAATGCCCATCAGTGCTTCCTATCAGTGCCCATCACTGCAGCCTCATTAGAGCACATCAGTGAAGGAGAAAACTTACTTATTTACAAAATTTTATGACAGAAACTAAGAAAAAAAACTTTTTTTTCAAAATGTTCAGATTTTTTATTTTATTTTGCAAAAAACAAAAACCCCAGTGGTGATTAAATACCACCAAACGAAAGCTTTATCTGTCTTAAAAAACTGATAAAACGTTTGTTTGGGTACAGTGTTGCATGACTGCGCAATTGTCATTCAAAGTGTGACAGAGGTGAAAGCTGAAAATTGGCCTCGGCAGGAAGGGGGTAAAAGTGCCCGGTATGAAAGTGGTTAATAAAAGTCAGCCACTACATAATTTTTTTTGGGGTGGGACTGGAGATCCTCTTTAACCCCTTCACGCCGGCACCTCCCAGCCCTTTAAGAGTTTCAGAAGCCGTGAGGCGGGGAGAGGTTTAGGGTCATGTGACCGCTATGCCGTGCTGTCATGGCGGTCACATGATCAGGAAAGGTCCCGATCGAAAGAGGAGATCAGGACCTTTTCTGTGAGTACCGGACATGTGTGCTGGGAGCGTGCAGGGTGCGCGCTCTCGGCACATATGTCCTTTTTTAACCCCCCTGGCGGTATTCCCGAGTGTAGCTCGGGGTAAAGTTTCTGTACCAAAAGCGGTAACCCCCCCCCCCCCGAGCTACACTCGGGCTTACCATGCGGCGCTGCATAGGGAGTCCCTGCAGCACTTATCTTGTCCTTCGCTCCCGCGATGTGTCCCCTGCAGCGTCCCCGGCCATCTCCTCCGGCGGATGCCAAAATCCGGCTTCTGTGGTCCGGTCCCTGTGACGTCGGGATGTACGGGCGCCGCCGGCGGCGGGAAATTTGAAAATTTAAAAAAAATTTCATTTTTTTCAAAACAAATTTTACATAGTAAAACATTCCTGTATCAAACCATTTCACATACATTTTTTCCCGAGTGCTTTGTTCTGTCCCCTGTCTGCATTTTGACTGTTCTTTCTGCCTGGAAACTTAGAAAAGTCCATGGCGTCCAAAAAGCTTCCCTTTAGGTCAAAAGCGGTTTTAGACCGGCTAGAGAACAGCGATAGTAAATCAGAACCACTTGCAGAATTGAGTGATAATGATTCGTGGGGGAAATTCCTCATCAGACACTGAAACGATTCTGCGACTTTGCTCAGCGATGTGCGAACTTGGCGCTCTATTTCACATTTCAGTGTTTTTGGTTTGATTACATTATTGAATTAAATGTATTATTATTATATTATTATTTTTTATTATTATTTATTAAATTATAATTTATGATTTTGTGTTTCAAATTTTATCATACCCGGGATGTTTACTAGACTCTTGTTCGGACAGATTTCAGTGAGTTATTCCTAAAAATTACAGCCTACAATAAAAAACTACATATTTCCATGCAAAAAATGTACCGCTTTCAGCACCAAAAATCTGAAATAATCAGACCGCCAGGGAGGTTAATAGAATGCAAATGTGCGGCCGCTCGGCGTCTAGGCCCAGACACCGGGAGGCCGCACATTTGCGTTCGGCCGGCGTGAAGAGGTTAAGATTTTCTTAGTATTTTTTTAGCCTTTATTGGCATTAAAAAATAGAATTACTGTATGCAGAAGTGGCTACCTGGAAACCTGTCCTGGAAAATTTTGGCTGTCTTGTTTTGTACGGCGGACCGTCCAGGAAGGGTTGGAATCTGTGCACATCTCTTCCGAAATTTTCTTTCCCGATGCCAGCTGTAGCGTAGCATAGTTATCCATACACATATTTATTGTTTTCAAGCTCTGCAAATAAACAAAGTAAAATAAATTAGACGCAAATTGAAAACGACAAGTTCCATTAATCCACAAAACAAGCTAAACGTCGACACCTTTAAAGAGGAATAAAAGACTAACGTTTTAATTTATCATGAAGTTCACTCTTTTACAACACAGAAGAGTCAAACCGCTAGATGGGAATAAAAAAAAAAAAGAAAAAAAAAAAAGAATATTAATATCACAGGAGAGATAACGAATATGGTGTAATCTTGTTCTTCAGGCATAAAACCCGCCATCGACGTCAGTTCACCGATGTAAGAAATGTATCATTTATTTTTGTTGATTTGCTCACATTAATTTTTTTTGTTGTGTGACTTAATTAAATTTAGTAAATATAAACTCATTTTGAAACATATTTTACTGCGTGCCATTTCCCATTACCATTTTCTGTGAAATTTAATGGAAAAACAATCGCGGGTACAACGGAGACCGTCGTATGTGATATTCCGCAGAAAAGTCTCTTTGTTTTATAATCATTTTACGGTGAAATACATTGGGCCAATAAAGTGAAAATTATTCATGATCAATTGCGCTCTTTCTACCGAATGACATGCCAGATACTTAACTGAGTAATGAGGCCTGTACGGAGACAATAATTGGCTAGTTATAGGACTCTTCTCAAGACCCTCTTAAAATACAAAGTCAACATTTTTTGGCATTAGCAACATTTTTGCATTTTTAATGAGAGATCGCTTCTACTGCAATGATTTGAAGACTGTTTGAGGCCCCCTTCCCATGGTGTGATAACACATACATGTTAAAGTGATTGTAAACTTCAGACATGATATATGAAGGAAGCATATCCCTCTATAGCAGTGGTTTTCAACCTTCCTAATGCCGTGACCCTTTAATACAGTTCCTCATGTTGTGATGACCCCCAACCATAAAATTATTTACCCAGTAATTATAATTCATGACGTGTCGTTTTACCTCCAATACTGCTGCTTTCAACACAGTAGCTGCTTTCAACACAGTAGCTGCTTTCTGCACAGTAGCTGCTTTCAACACAGTAGCTGCTTTCAACACAGTAGCTGCTTTAAACACATTAGCTGCTTTCAACACATTAGCTGCTTTCAACACAGTAGCTGCTTTCAACAGAGTAGCTGCTTTCTACACAGTAGCTGCTTTCAACACATTAGCTGCTTTCAACACAGTAGCTGCTTTCAACACAATAGCTGCTTTCAACACAGTAGCTGCTTTCTACACAGTAGCTGCTTTCAACACAGTAGCTGCTTTCAACACAGTAGCTGCTTTCTACACAGTAGCTGCTTTCAACACAGTAGCTGCTTTCAACACATTAGCTGCTTTCAACACAATAGCTGCTTTCAACACAGTAGCTGCTTTCTACACAGTAGCTGCTTTCAACACAGTAGCTGCTTTCAACAGAGTAGCTGCTTTCAACACAGTAGCTGCTTTCAACAGAGTAGCTGCTTTCAACGCAGTAGCTGCTTTCTACACAGTAGCTTCTTTCAACACATTAGCTGCTTTCAACACAGTAGCTGCTTTCTACACAGTAGCTGCTTTCAACACAATAGCTGCTTTCAACACAGTAGCTGCTTTCAACACATTAGCTGCTTTCAACACAGTAGCTGCTCTTTACACATCGGAAATATGTGTTTTTCGATGGTCTTAGGCGAACCCTGTGAAAGGGTCATTCGACCCCCAAAGGGATCGTGACCCACAGGTTGAGAACCACTGCTCTATAGTGTGTACTTGTCTCAATCCATAGCACTAAGTGTCATTTCTGTGGGCAGCACAGTGGCTAAATGGTTAGCTCTTCTGCCTGGTAGTACTAGGATTGTTGGTTTGAATCCTAGCCATGGCACCACTTGCCTAGAGTTTGCATGTTGTGCCTGTGTGGGTTTCCTACAGGGACTCCGGTTTCCTCGAGGGACTCCAGTTTCCTCCCAAACTCCAAAGACATGCTGGTAGGTTAATTGGCTCCTGTCTAAATTGTCCCTCGTATATGTATGTGAATTAGGGACCTTAGAGTGTACACCCCTTGAGGGTTAGGGACTGATGTGAATGTACAATGGATGACATATTCAGTGAAGGTAGGAAACCAACAAGGAGATGTAAAGAGGTTTTTTTGAGTTCTGCATTAGGATCTCTGACCTCTGTTTTCTGACAGCTCAGACAAGCTTTTTAAATAATATTAATGAGAGATCACTTCTACTGCAATGATTTGAAGACTTTTTGAGGCCCCCTTCCCATGGTGTGATAACACATGCATGTTAAAGTGATTGTAAACCTCAGACATGATACATGAAGAAAGCCTATCCCTCTATAGTGTGTCTCAATCCAGAGCACTAAGTGTCATTTCTGTGGGCAGCACAGTGGATAAATAGTTAGCTCTTCCGCCTGGCAGTACTAGGGTCATTGGTTTTAATCCTAGCCATGACATCACCCGCCTGGAGTTTGCATGTTCTCCCTGTGCCTGCGTGGGTTTCCTTCAGGGACTCCGGTTTCCTCCCACACTCTAAAAACATTCTGGTAGGTTAATTGGATCGTGTCTAAATTGGCCCTAATATATGAATGTGAGTTAGGGACCTTAGATTGTACGCCCCTTGAGGGTTAGGGACTGATGTGAATGTACAATATATATGTAAAGCGCTGAATAAATTAACAGCGCTATATAAGTACCTGAAATAAATAAACAAAAATACATTTCTGTCTGCTGCCCCATTGCTCTGCTATCTGCATGACTCACTTCTGACAAGTTTTCCTGATACCAAGAGAAAACAGGGGAGAAAGCTCAAACACACAGCCTGTGGTTGACAGCTTCAGTTCTGTTTCTGTGAGGTGTGTGAAGGGTGTGTGTGTGTCACAGAGCACTCCTCCCTGAGCTCTACAGTGCTTAATTAAAAAAACATCCTGGGATAGTAAGCAAAAAAAACACCCTTTAGTACACCCCCTCCCTACACAAACACTAAATAGTTAATGATATTTTGAAAATTACCATTTAGGAGAAAAGTCTCATTCAATTTTCATGGCCTGGTCTCTGTAATTCAAAATGTCTGCTCTGCCAAGGAGGAGGTGTAAGGGTAGGGATTGCATCATATCCTCTCCTCTCTCTCGCTGCAGTAAAAAGAAAACTACAGTTCCCATCAACCACAGGGAATTGTAGTGAATGTGGGCGGGTAACTGGGCCTGTACAGGTTGAACATGTCTGACAGTCTCGGTCTCCCCACCACAGCAAGTGGGGCCGAATTACATCAGTTCTTTCTGGAGAAAGAACTACAGAGGGGTTGTGCCAAAACAAGTGGCTGGGGGGATAGGAGGCACAGCAGCCAGGAAACCAAAGAGAATATTCAGTTTGATTTGAAAATGAATAGGATATTTCAGAGCAACTACTGAGTGAACCAAAAGATGGATGACATATTCAGTGAAGGTAGGAAATCACCAACAAGGACATGTAAAGAAGTTTTTTTTAGTTCTGAATTAGGATCTCTGACCTCTTTTTTCTGACAGCTCAGACACGCTTTATAAATTCTGGACTCTAGACAGATGTGGAAAACAAACTCCGGCAGATAATCGGGTACAACTTATCTAGAAGGATTTGTTTCATCTCTGTGTATCACCTTAGGCCAGTCAGATCACTGGATATATGTAAGGGTTTACAACCACTTTAATCTTTGGTATTTTGTGTTGTTATTGTGTGTCACATTAAAGAATTTTGTTAAAGTGGATGTAAACCCGTACCCACAGAACTGATTAGCCTCAGGCAATATACAGAGATGAATTATTTCCTCCTACATAAGTTGGACCTGTTTACCGGCACGCAATAATTCACACAGCATTTCTGAGTTTTAGAGGGGAAGGGGGTGTGATGTCACACACTGCAGAGCATAGAGCAAGGAGCTGAGTGTAATCTGACACCTGAGTGAAGGGAATGGACACACCCTTCTCTACACAATCTTACAGGGAAACATGCACAGCTGAGACTGTCAATCATCTACTGTATGGTGGTGGTTGAAGACATCTCCTGGGATTGATTGGTTTCAGCATAAACTGTCAGAAGTGGAACAGAGGTAGCCAGAAATGGAGCCAGGTGATGTGGATTTAGGCAAGTAAACACTATTGAACGGAGATGGGCAGCTGCTGCCCTCCACCTGTTGGCGAAAAAAGTCCCATCATGCCTCTGGCTCTGGAGGTAACGTTTAGCCTTCCCATCATGCCTCTGGAAGTAATGTTTAGCCTTCCCATCATGCCTCTGGCTCTGGAAGTAACGTTTAGCCTTCCCATCATGCCTCTGGCTCTGGAAGTAACGTTTAGCTTTCCCATCATGCCTCTGTCTCTGGGAATCATGCTTGTAACTGTCAATCTTGCAATACCTCATGGGACGCGTAGTTCTACAACAGCTGGAGGGCTGCAGTTGCCCACCCCTGCTATAGAAGGATATGCTTTGTTCATTTTTCATTTTAGTGGTTCACAAACCATTGTAAACCACATTTAACCACAACATACTTAACCACTTCCCGTCCGGCCCATGTACATAAACTGCCGGAGGGGAGCGCTGCCAATGCGGGTGGATGTCCCCCCGCATCTATTGCCCGTGCACGCTCTCTGGGAGTGCATGGCACCGATCTGTGTGAGGTCCCGATCATGTGATCACTGATTGTCCAATCAGTTGTCACATGCAGAGTAGTAAACAAGATGTCACTTCTGACATCATTCTTACTATTTGTGAAATCTGTGAATGATCACAGAGATCACATGGTACAGGGATATTCACAACAGCCTTGTACCATGTGATAAACTGTGACCAATCACAGCTCTCGCAGTGTTTCTCAATGGCTGCAGGAATGCAGCCAGAGAGAAGGAGAAATTATTGCTTTTACAGCCTTTGTGGGTGTAAAAGCAATCAGTGTAAAAATAGAAAAAAAAGAAAAAAAAATCTTCATCACCCCCCCCAAGTCGTACAGTGTCACTATGGTGACACTGTACTGCTAGGGTGACAGTATGTGAAAAAAACCCCATAAATAATAAGATAAAAAATAAGATAAAAATTTAAAAAATGTTTTTGAAAAATTATAAATTTTGGTAATAAACAAATTTGGGTTATTTTTTTTACTAGAAAGATAGATGAATACATTTTGGCCAAGATTTATGAAGAAAGATTATTTATTTGCAAAATTGTATAAGAAAAACACGTTTTTTTCAAAATGTTTGGACTTTTTCATTTATATAGCAAAAAAATAAAAATCCCAGCGGTGAATAAATACCACCAACATAAAGCTTTATCTGTCTCAAAAAAATGCAAAAAAATTCATATGGGTACAGTGTTGCATGACCGCGCAATTGTCATTCAAAGTGTGACAGTACTGAAAGCTGAAAACTTGGCCTGGACTGGAAGGGGGTGAAAGTGTCCAGACTTGAAGGGGGTGAAAGTGTCCGGACTGGAAGGGGGTGAAAGTGTCCGGACTGGAAGGGGGTGAAAGTGTCTGGACTGGAAGGGGGTGAAAGTGTCCGGACTGGAAGGGGTTAAAGTGTCCGGACTTGAAGGGGGTGAAAGTGTCCGGACTGGAAGGGGGTGAAAGTGTCCGGACTGGAAGGGGGTGAAAGTGTCCGGACCGGAAGGGGGTGAAAGTGTCCGGACTTGAAGGGGGTGAAAGTGTCCGGACTGGAAGGTGGGGAAAGTGTCCGGACTGGAAGGGGGTGAAAGTGTGAGGACTGGAAGGGGGTGAAAGTGTCTGGACTTGAAGGGGGTGAAAGTGTCCGGACTGGAGGGGGGTGAAAGTTTCTGGACTTGAAGTGGACAATTTTTTAATGGCTCCTACTTTACTTGTGCGTTGTGGCATGTTAAAACATGAGCATCAAAATGGATGGAACCTCAACACACCCCAACTTGGTTTATACATTACTGTGTGGTGCAGGAATACATTTTGCAGTCTGTTATCCAAAGGTTAATATAAAGATGTGAATCCAGCCTTCATGTTCCTATATGTGCGTCTAAAATATGCACATTAAAATGAACGGTACCTCAACCACTTCCTGTCCGGACACTTTTACCCCCTTCCTGACCAGTGCAATTTTCAGCTTTCAGCGCTATCACACTTTGAATGACAATTGCGCGGTCGTGCAATACTGTACCCATATTAATTTTTTTACCATTTTTTTGAGACAGCTAAAGCTTTATTTTGGTGGTATTTATTCACCGCTGGGATTTTTATTTTTTTTGCTATGTAAATGAAAAAGTCCAAAAATTTTGAAAAAAACTGTTTTTTAAATAAAATTTTGCAAATAAATAGCATTTCATCATAAATCTTGGCCAAAATGTATTCCGTTATCTTTTTAGTAAAAAAAAAAAAATCCAAATTAGTTTATAACCAAAAATTATAATTTTGAAACTTTTTTTTAACATTTTTATTTTATTTTTAATATTATTATTTTTTAAATTTTTTTTTTACTTACTGTCACCCTAGCAGTACAGTGTCACCATGGTAACACTGTACTACTTGTAGGGGGTGATGAAGATTTTTTTTTTTTACACTGATTGCTTTTACACCCATATAGGATGTAAAAGCAATAATTTCTCTTTCTCTCTGTCTGCATTCTTGCAGTCATTGAGAAGTACTGAGTGAGCTGTGATTGGTCACAGCTTGTCACATGGTACAAGGCTGTTGTGAATGGCCATGTACCATGTGACCTCTGTGATCATTCACAGATTTCACACATAGTAAGCAATGATGTCACAAGTGACATCTTACTTACTACTTTGCCTATGATCACTGCGATCACTGTGATTGGGAACTCATACAGAGGTCCCGTCCGACGATTGGTGTTTTACTGTGTCCGGAGGACACAGCGGGCACCGGATCGCGGTGCTGCGTGCTCCCTGGGAGCAGGGTGCGGGGAGGCCGTTTATAAACAGCCACCCGACTCTGCACTGCCACCGTCTGGCCGTTTATATACAACGGCTGGTTGGGAAGTGGTTAATACACCACAATGTGCCTCACATATTACTGTGCATTCGGTAATGCATTTTCCATACCATATACTAGAATAGGAGGAAATCCAAAGCATCATCTACCCACCTCTTTCCTCCCAATAGACCTGAGTGTCTAATCTCAAATTGTGCACCCCCCCCACCTATCTACAGATACCCCCAACCACTAGGAGTGTCTGCATTCTGATTGTTCAAAGAGAGCCTGGCCACCAAGGGAGGTCATAGCCATTGTTGTCAGACCCGGCACCCCGGAGTCCCTTCATCGACCAAACTATGGGGAAGGGATTTACAAAAAGCCCTCTGCCTGTTGATGTTGCGGGCCAGGAAGTGATGCCATCCCGCATACTACACTCAGATGTGACACGGAACATCTGGAATGGAGCCTTCTTGTATGACATGAAGTAGACAGACGGAATTCCTGTGTGACTACACCTATACAATCTTGGCCAAAAATATTGGCATTCCTGCATTTCTGTCAGATAACGCACCACTTCACCCAAAAACGTTGTTACAATTACAAACGTTTCGGCATTCTCGTGGTTATTTCTTCTGTTTGTATCGGTATAATACAAAGAAAGTGGAGAGGCAAAAGGCCAAATCTGACACATTCCACACAAAACCCCAAAAATGGACTGGACAAAATTATTGACACCTTCAATTTAATATTTGGTAGCACACCTCTTGGAAATAATAACTGAAATCAGTCGCTTCCTGTAACCATCAATGAGTTTCTTCCACCTTTCTACTGGAATTTTGGAGTGCTCTTCTTTCGCCAACTACACCAGGTCTCTCGGATTGGAAGGGTTCCTTTTCCCAACTGCTGTTTTGAGATCTCTCCACAGGAGCTCTGTGGGATTGAGATCTGGACTCATTGCTGGCCAGTTCAATCCTCTCCAGCGCTTTATATGAAACTATTTCTAGGGGCTTTTTAATGTGTGTTTTGGGTCATTGTCCTGCTGTAAGACCCATGACCTCTGACGGAGACCCAACTTTCTGACACCGGGACCTACATTGCACCCCAGAATTCTTTGGTAGCCTTCAGATTTCATAACGCTATGCACACAGTCAAGACATCCAGTGCCTGAAGCAGCAAAACCACCCCAAAACATCAGTGACCCCCCACCATGTTTGATGGTGGGGACTTTTCTTTACAGGCCTTATTGCTTTTCTGAAAACAGTAGAATGATGGGCTATATGAAAAAGCTGTCATTTGGTTTTGTCTGTCCACAGCACATTCTCCCCAAAAGAATTTTGGCTTCCTCAGGTAACTTTTGGCAAACTCCAACCTGGCTTTTTTATGTTTGTGTCAGCAGTTTTTCATCTATTTTGTAATAAGACGCATTTCAACATGCAGTGTGTATATATATATATATATATATTTATTTATTGAAATATATATATATTGAAATATATTGAATGTGGCCAAAATTGTAGTATTTCAAATAGATGGCAATATATTTGGGAAGAATATTTTTAAAATACATTTGAAATATATTTTTCTTCCATGTGGGTAGGAATGTAGGTTTCATCTCACCCAAAGCCTAACCAAGGCCCCGGGCTCCAGGACCCAGAACAGAACTTATTAGGATTCTAACAAATCGTTTTCTTTCTTCATACCATACACAAACCCTAGATCTCCTTACCTAGATTACCTGAAATTCTGCCAGGCAGTGCCTCACTAAGGTCAAATGAAACATTAACCACTTGTCGCCCTGCCACTGTAGAAATACGGCGGCAGGGCGGCACTGGCAGGCAAAACCACGTTTTAAAAAGTGTGTTTTGTAAACAAATAGGGGGCACGCGCGAGGCGCGCCGCCGCCCTATCTGTCCCGCCGATCACCGCCGCGGATGTCAGTCGCCGGGTCACAGCCGGTCCTTAGCGGCGGTAAACAGTGACAGAGAGCACAGCTGCAGTAGCTGTGCTGTCTGTCATTTCCCTGTCAGCTCGAGGACGAGCTGATCGAGAAAGAAAACACTCCCCTCACTCCTATAACCCTTCCCTGCAAAATAAAGTTAACCCCTTCCTCCCCAGTGCCATTAGTACAGTGTCAGTGGGTTTTTTTTTTGCACTGATCACTATATTAGTGTTTTTGGGGATGTCAGTGACCCCAAGTCAGTACCCCCCAATGTCAGAATGTCTGCCGCAGTCCCGCAGTCCCGCCATAAGTCGCTGCCATAAGTCGCTGGTCGCTGCCATAAGTCCCTGATCGCCGCCATAATTCGCTGATCGCCGCCATTATTAGTATAAAAAAAAAACAAAAAATCCCAGTATCTTTCCCGCCATTTGTAAACGCTATAACTTTCACGTAAACCAATTAATTTACACGTATTGTTTTTTTTTTTAGCAAAGACATGTCGCAGAATGCATTTTGGCAGAAATTTATGACTAAATTTGATTTTTGCATTTTTTTTACTGGACATGTTTTATAGCAAAAAGTCCAAAATATTGTTTTTTTTTCCTCAAAATTGTCAGCCTTTTTTTTTATAGCGCAAAAAATAAAAACCGCACAGGCGATCAAATACCACCGAAAGAAAGCTCAATTTGTGGGGAAAAAAAGGATGTAAATTTCATTTATGTACCGTATTGCATGACCGCGCAATTGTCCGTTAAACTAGCACAGCGCTGTATAGCAGAAAAATGGCGTAAATTGCAGTATTTATACCATAGTTTGTAGACGCTATAACTTCCACACAAAGCAATCAATATACACTTATTGGGATTTTTTTTACCAAAAACATGGAGCAGAATACATTTTGGTCTAAATTTATAACCAACTTTGAGTTTACTATATATTTTTTATAGCTGAAAGTAAAAAATATTGTTTTTCTTCAAACTTTTTGGCCTTTTTTTGTTTATAGCGTGAAAAATAAAAAGCGCACAGGTGATCAAATACCCCCGAAAGAAAGCTCTATTTGTGTGAAAAAAAGGACGTAAATTTCGTTTGGGTACAGCATTGCATGACCGCGCAATTAACAGTTGAATTAGTGCAGCGCCGAGTAGCAAAAAGAGGCCTGGTCATTAAGGGGGGTAAATCCTCAGGAGGGCAAGTGGTTAAACAAAAAACTTTAGTACAGTTTGATAAGATCGTTGACGTCACAGCTCTTCTCGGGGGGGGGGGGAGGCAAGATGCAATAATATCAACAGCATTGCTTTGCAAAGTCCCCCCCAAAAAATTAGACCAGTGCCATAAATGCCAAACAGGTGATAGATATAATGGAGGAAGAGGAAATGTACATTTTAAAATCAATAGAGAGATCAACGAAAATGAGGGTGAAATTGTTTCCCGGAGGGCTGTTGGTGTGATGATCTCTCTTCCTGACCATTAGTTTAAGTGAAAAACTGAGAAGACAAAGTAGGTTTAGGCAGCGAAGGAAAAAAAGATATATATATATATATACGGAAATACAAAAAGGGCTATTTTTAGGTGCTGCAGGAGACAAGCAGACACTAAGGAGAAGAAGGATGGACAGGAGATACGTCACGCCTTCGGCATTGACTCAGCATTGACCATTAACCACTTCCAGTCCGGACACTTTCACCCCCTTCCAGTCCGGACACTTTCACCCCCTTCCAGTCCGGACACTTTCACCCCCTTCCAGTCCGGACACTTTCCCCCCCTTCCAGTCCGGACACTTTTACCCCCTTCCAGTCCGGACACTTTTACCCCCTTCCAGTCCGGACACTTTCCCCCCCTTCCAGTCCGGACACTTTTACCCCCTTCCAGTCCGGACACTTTTACCCCCTTCCAGTCTGGACACTTTCCCCCCTTCCAGTCCGGACACTTTCCCCCCCTTCCAGTCCGGACACTTTTACCCCCTTCCAGTCCGGACACTTTTACCCCCTTCCAGTCCGGACACTTTTACCCCCTTCCAGTCTGGACACTTTCCCCCCCTTCCAGTCCGGACACTTTCCCCCCCTTCCAGTCCGGACACTTTCACCCACTTCCAGTCCAGGGCAATTTTCAGCTTTTAGCGCTATCACACTTTGAATGACAATTGCGCGGTCATGCAACACTGTACCCAAATGAATTTTTTACCATTTTTTTGAGACAGATAAAGCTTTATTTTGGTGGTATTTATTCACCGCTGGGATTTGTATTTTTTTTGCTATGTAAATGAAATGTCCAAAAATTTTGAAAAAAAGTGGTTTTTTTATAAAATTTTGCAAATAAATAATATTTCATAATAAATCTTAGCCATTATTCCGTTATCTTTTTAGTAAAAAAAAAATCCAAATTAGTTTATAACCAAAAATTATAATTTTTAAACATTTTTTTTTACATTTTTATTTTATTTTTTTATATTATTATTTTTTATTTTTTTTTACATACTGTCACCCTAGCAGTACAGTGTCACCATGGTGACACTGTACTACTTGTGGGGGGTGATGAAGATTTTTTTTTTTTTTTTTTTTTACACTGATTGCTTTTACACCCATATAGGATGTAATCATTTCTCCTTCTCTCTGTCTGCATTCTTGCACTCATTGAGAAATACTGTGAGAGCTGTGATTGGTCACAGCTTGTCACATGGTACAAGGCTTTTGTGAATAGCCTTGTACCATGTGACCTCTGAGATCATTCACAGATTTCACACGTAGTAAGCAATGATGTCACAAGTGACATCTTGCTTACTACTTTGCATGTGATCACTGATTGGCCAGAGGTACCGTCCGACGATCGGTGTTTCACTGTGTCCGGAGGACACAGCGGGCACCGGATCGCGGTGCTGCGCGCTCCCAGGGAGCGCGCACAAGCAGGGTGCGGGGAGGCCGTTTATAAACGGCCACCCGACCCTGCAGTGCCATCGTCCGGCCGTTTATATGCAACAGCCGGTCGGGAAGTGGTTAAGCAATACATGATGAAGAAAGAAACGTTTGGGTTTTCCAAAATGGGTACAAAGGGAATAAGGAAGGATTGGGAACCCCGGAGTCTAACCCGTTCTTTCCTGGTAGAAACATGCACCATGCACCGCACCACTTTGATTGGTGGCCATGGTGAAAGGTGGTCTTTCCTAAAGGACATGGTTTATTGCAGCACACCATTTCATATCTTCCAGCTTTCCTTTGTGGCTTTTGGCACTCAGTCACATGACATCTCAATGCAGCAATAGAATGATACTGGAAGATGCTAGTACTGCAGGTAGCTACAAGCAATTTCCAACTCTCAGGCGCTGAAGTCCGTAATAGCTTAAGATTGTATAGCTAAAACAGGGGTCTCCAAACTATGGCCCTCCAGCTGTTGAGGAACTGCAAGTCCCATGAGGTCTTGCAGGACCCTGACAGCTACAGGCAAGACTCCTAGAGGCATGATGGGACTTTTAGTAGTTCAAAAGCTGGAGGGCCAGAGTTTTGGAGTCCTACAGCACAAGGTCTTGGTTGGTTTGTTGGGAATGTTAAGCATCTGGAAGACTCTAGACCAGGGGTCTCCAAGCTATGGCCCTCCAGTTGTTGAGGAACTGCAAGTCCCATGAGGTCTTGCCAGGGGCGGACTGACAACTCATGGGGCCCCCGGGCAATAGGAGATCATGTGTTCTTTCCCAAACTCAAAAAAGCCTATGGAAAAGGTACCAGGGGCATCTCATGGGGCCCCCTACTGACCACGGGCCCTCAGGCAGTGCCCGAGTTTCCAAATGGTCAGTCCACCCCGGGTGTCAGGAATGGACTCAGCACTGGTGGTGGGACTCACCTGCCGTGTGGGATTCAGTACCAGGGCTGACCAGCGGGTGCTCTCAGCAGCCAGAAGCTCACTCCTGCAGTCAGCTAACACCTGGGGCTGATTGCAGGAGGTGTATTTAAGGAATGACCAGGCCTCTGATCAGGGCCTTGGTGTATGTTTCCCATGAGCCCCTGTACCTGGTATCCTTTGTTCCTGCCTAGTTGCTGACCCTGCTTTGATCCTGACCTCTGCTGACCATCTCCTGTTGAACCCCTGGCTTGCCTGACCATCCTTCTGTCTGATCCTCTGTACCGCGCTGCCCGTGAGTTACTGAACCCGGCTTGTGACCCTGACCATTCTCTGCCTGCTCCTCTGGTACCTCACTGCCCGCATGTTGCTGACCTGGCCTGCCTGACTACGCCTGACGCTACCCAGACGATCCATCCATCCCGCACGGATCCAGTCACTACTGTCCAAACCTGCCAGCCCATTCACATCCGGCTTTCCCCCGGTACATACCCTCGGCGGACCCCTCTACCACAGTTGGGTGCACTCAGGGGCCGCAACCTGGTCTCAGTCCTGCGCCAAGTCCATCCCCACCTTCAGGGGCTCTGGTGAAAAGGCAGACTGGGGCTTAGACTCCGCGCCCTGGGGAATCATGTTCTGTGGGTCACTAGAGATCCCGCCGGGTGGTGCCTGACAGTACCTTACGGCCTGCCTGACCATTCCACCTCTCCAGCCTGACTACGCCTGTGTTCCTGAAGCCTGCTACTTCCCTGTGTCAGTCCACACATTTCTGGTCTTACCCTGATCCCTAACACTGGGTCTTTCAGGACCCTGACAGCTACAGGCAAGAATCCTAGAGGCATGATGGGACTTGTAGTAGTTCAAAAGCTGGAGGGCCATAGTTTTGGAGTCCTATGGCACAAGGTCTTGGTTGGTTTGTTGGGAATGTTAAGCATCTGGAAGACTCTAGACCAGGGGTCTCCAAACTATGGCCCTCCAGGTGTTGAGGAACTGCAAGTCCCATGAGGTCTTGCAGGACCCTGACAGCTACAGGCAAGACTCCTAGAGGCATGATGGAACTTGTAGTAGTTCAAAAGCTGGAGGGTCGGAGTTTTGGAGTCCTACAGCACAAGGTCTTGGTTGGTTTGTTGCGAATGTTAAGCATCTGGAAGCCTCTAGACCAGGGGTCTCCAAACTATGGCCCTCCAGCTGTTGAGGAACTGCAAGTCCCATGAGGTCTTGCAGGACCCTGACAGCTACAGGCAAGACTCCTAGAGGCATGATGGGACTTATAGTAGTTCAAAAGCTGGAGGGCCAGAGTTTTGGAGTCCTACGGCACAAGGTCTTGGTTGGTTTGTTGGGAATGTTAAGCATCTGGAAGACTCTAGACCAGGGGTCTCCAAACTATGGCCCTCCAGCTGTTGAGGAACTGCAAGTCCCATGAGGTCTTGCAAGACCCTGACAGCTACAGGCAAGACTCCTAGAGGCATGATGGGACTTGTAGTACTTCAACAGCTGGAGAGCCATAGTTTTGGAGTCATAGGGCACAAGGTCTCGGTTGGTTTGTTGGGAATGTTAAGCATCTGGAAGCCTCTAGACCAGGAGTCTCCAAACTATGGCCCTCCAGGTGTTGAGGAACTGCAAGTCCCATGATGTCTTGCAAGACCCTGACAGCTACAGGCAAGACTCCTAGAGGCATGATGGGACTTGTAGTAGTTCAAGGTGTGGAAAAAACAGTAAAAATAAAATAATGCAAATAATAAAATTAAATAACTTAATGCATAACTATTAATGAATATAAATAAAATAATTTAATAAAATGAACTAATAAAAAATAATAAATTTAAATTATATATACAAAATAACTAATAAAAATAATTTAAAGGTATTAAGTAAAATGTTTCTAGAAAATTTAGCCTCCATGAACGAAATTGAGAATTTCTGATTAGCAAAATTTACCTGATGGCAAAATTAGTAATTTTTTTTTGGCAAAGTCAGTTTTTCTGAAATGGCTTTACTCGTGGCTATTTTATTATTATGGAAGCTGCTGTTTCTTCATTCTCACGTATACAGCCACGGCTGCCATTTAGTTAACAAATGCCTGCGTATTTTTTCCTTAGCCCATGCCAGTTGACTTCTGTGCTCCGTGAAATACTCCATTCCTCTTTTTCATTTTTTTTTTTTTTTTTATGTGATACGGTACACAAATACTGTTTAAAAAAATAACAAGGTTAAATGGAAAGCAAACAAATGCAAAGCACATTTAATAAAATTAACAAAGCTACCCTAACTACAATTATCCAACTCCCCATCCTCCTAAAAAAAATAAAAATAATAAAATGGTAATTCAAGGTGTGGAAATAACAGTAAAAATAAAATAATGCAAATAATAAAATTAAATAACTTAATAATGCATAACTATTAATGAATATAAATAACACAAAATAATTTAATAAAACGAACTAATAAAAAATAACAAATTTAAATTATATATACAAAATAACTAATAAAAAAAAAAATAATTAAAGGTATTAAGTTAAATGTTTCTAGAAAATTTAGCCTCCATGAACGAAATTGAGAATTTCTGATTAGCAAGATTTCCTTGATGGCAAAATTAGTAATTTTTTTTTGGCAAAATCAATTTTTCTGCAATGGCTTTACTCGTGGCTATTTTATTATTATGGAAGCTGCTGTTTCTTGGTTTTTTTTTTATGGAGTTGGGGGCTTCTAGGGCTGCCATTCTTGCTCTTGTCTGTGTGCATGCTCACGTATACAGCCGTGGCTGCCATTTAGTTAAAAGAATGCCTGCATATTTTTTTTTAGCCCATGCCAGTTGACTTCTGTGCTCTGTGAAATACTCCATTCCTCTTTTTCATTTTTTTTTTTTATGTGATACGGTACAGTGATTCAGATTATCAAAGGTACTTTCAACTATCTTGGACCTGTTCTTTTGCTAAAAAAAAAGGAAAAAAAAATACTGTATATGTGATACAGTACACAAATACTGTTTAAAAAAATAACGAGGTTAAATGGAAAGCAAACAAATGCAAAGAACATTAAATAAAATAAACAAAGCTACCCTAACTACAATTATCCAACTCCTCGTCCGCCTAAAAAAAAAATAAAAATAATAAAATGGTAATTCAAGGTATGGAAATAACAGTAAAAATAAAATAATGCAAATAATAAAATTAAATAACTTAATATTGCATAACTATTAATGAATATAAATAAAATAATTTAATAAAATGAACTAATAAAAAATAATAAATTTAAATTATATATACAAAATAACTAATAAAAATAATTTAAAGGTATTAAGTAAAATGTTTCTAGAAAATTTAGCCTCCATGAACGAAATTGAGAATTTCTGATTAGCAAAATTTACCTGATGGCAAAATTAGTAATTTTTTTTTGGCAAAGTCAGTTTTTCTGAAATGGCTTTACTCGTGGCTATTTTATTATTATGGAAGCTGCTGTTCATTCTCACGTATACAGCCACGGCTGCCATTTAGTTAACAAATGCCTGCGTATTTTTTCCTTAGCCCATGCCAGTTGACTTCTGTGCTCCGTGAAATACTCCATTCCTCTTTTTCATTTTTTTTTTTTTTTTTTATGTGATACGGTACACAAATACTGTTTAAAAAAATAACAAGGTTAAATGGAAAGCAAACAAATGCAAAGCACATTTAATAAAATTAACAAAGCTACCCTAACTACAATTATCCAACTCCCCATCCTCCTAAAAAAAATAAAAATAATAAAATGGTAATTCAAGGTGTGGAAATAACAGTAAAAATAAAATAATGCAAATAATAAAATTAAATAACTTAATAATGCATAACTATTAATGAATATAAATAACACAAAATAATTTAATAAAACGAACTAATAAAAAATAACAAATTTAAATTATATATACAAAATAACTAATAAAAAAAAAATAATTAAAGGTATTAAGTTAAATGTTTCTCGAAAATTTAGCCTCCATGAACGAAATTGAGAATTTCTGATTAGCAAGATTTCCTTGATGGCAAAATTAGTAATTTTTTTTTGGCAAAATCAATTTTTCTGCAATGGCTTTACTCGTGGCTATTTTATTATTATGGAAGCTGCTGTTTCTTGGTTTTTTTTTTTATGGAGTTGAGGGCTTCTAGGGCTGCCATTCTTGCTCTTGTCTGTGTGCATTCTCACGTATACAGCCGTGGCTGCCATTTAGTTAAAAGAATGCCTGCATATTTTTTTTTAGCCCATGCCAGTTGACTTCTGTGCTCTGTGAAATACTCCATTCCTCTTTTTCATTTTTTTTTTTATGTGATACGGTACAGTGATTCAGATTATCAAAGGTACTTTCAACTATCTTGGACCTGTTCTTTTGCTAAAAAAAAGGAAAAAAAAATACTGTATATGTGATACAGTACACAAATACTGTTTAAAAAAATAACGAGGTTAAATGGAAAGCAAACAAATGCAAAGAACATTAAATAAAATAAACAAAGCTACCCTAACTACAATTATCCAACTCCTCGTCCGCCTAAAAAAAAAATAAAAATAATAAAATGGTAATTCAAGGTATGGAAATAACAGTAAAAATAAAATAATGCAAATAATAAAATTAAATAACTTAATATTGCATAACTATTAATGAATATAAATAACACAACATAATTTAATAAAACGAATTAATAAAACATGACAAATTTAAATTATATATACAAAATAACTAATAAAAAAAAAAAATTAAAGGTATTAAGTTAAATGTTTCTAGAAAATTTAGCCTCCATGAACAAAATTGAGAATTTCTGATTAGCAAAATTTCCCTGATGGCAAAATTGGTAATTTTTTTTGTCAAAGTCAATTTTTCTGAAATGACTTTACTTGTGGCTATTTTATTATTATGGAAGCTGCCGTTTCTTGTTTTTTTTTTTTTTTTTTGGAGTTGGGGTCTTCTAGGTCTGCCATTCTTGTTCTTGTCTGCGTGCATTAAGCCTGCATATTTTTTCTTTAGCCCATGCCAGTTGACTTCTGTGCTTCGTGAAATACTCCATTCCTCTTTTTAATTTTTTTTTTTTTATGTGATACGGAACGGTGATTCAGATTATCAAAGGTACTTTCAACTATCTTGGACCTGTTGTTTTGCTTAAAAAAAAGGAAAAAAAAAATACTGTATATGTGATACAGTACACAAATACTGTTTAAAAAAATAACAAGGTTAAATGGAAAGCAAACAAATGCAAAGAACATTAAATAAAAAAAACAAAGCTACCCTAACTACAATTATCCAACTCCCCATCCTCCTAAAAAAAAATAAAAATAATAAAATGGTAATTCAAGGCGTGGAAATAACAGTAAAAATAAAATAATGCAAATAATAAAATTAACTAACATAATAATGCATAACTATTAATGAATATAAATAACACAAAATAATTTAATAAAACGAACTAATAAAACATAACAAATTTAAATTATATATACAAAATAACTAATAAAAAAAAAAATAATTAAAGGTATTAAGTTAAATGTTTCTAGAAAATTTAGCCTCCATGAACGAAATTGAGAATTTCTGATTAGCAAAAATCCCCTGATGGCAAAATTAGTAATTTTTTTTTGTCAAAGTCAATTTTTCTGAAATGGCTTTACTCGTGGCTATTTTATTATTATGGAAGCTGCTGTTTCTTCATTCTCACGTATACAGCCACGGCTGCCATTTAGTTAACAAATGCCTGCGTATTTTTTCCTTAGCCCATGCCAATTGACTTCTGTGTTCCGTGAAATACTCCATTCCTCTTTTTCATTTTTTTTTTTTTTTTTTATGTGATACGGTACACAAATACTGTTTAAAAAAATAACAAGGTTAAATGGAAAGCAAACAAATGCAAAGAACATTTAATAAAATAAACAAAGCTACCCTTAACTACAACCATCCAACTCCCCATCCTCCCAAAAAAAAAAAAAAAATGGTAATTTAAGGTGTGGAAATAACAGTAAAAATAAAATAATGCAAATAATAAAATTAAATAACTTAATAATGCAGAACTATTAATGAATATAAATAAAACTAAATAATTTAATGAAATTAACTAATAAAACATAACAAATTTAAATTATATACACAAAATAACTAATAAAAATAAAAATAATTTAAAGGCATTAAGTTAAATGTTTCTAGAAAATTTAGCCTCCATGAACGAAATTGAGAATTTCTGATTAGCAAAATTTCCCTGATGGCAAAATTAGTATTTTTTTTTGGCAAAATCTATTTTTCTGAAATGGCTTTACTCGTGGCTATTTTAATATTATGGAAGCTGCTGTTTCTTGTTTTTTGGGGTTTTTTTGGAATTGGGGGCTTCTAGGGCTGCCGTTCTTGCTCTTGTCTGTGTGCATTCTCACATATACAGCTGCGGCTGCCATTTAGTTAAAAAAATGCCTGCGTATTTTTTTTTTCTAACCCATGCCAGTTGACTTCTGTGCTCCGTGAAATACTCCATTCCTCTTTTTCATTTTTTTTTTTTATGTGATACGGTACACAAATACTGTTTAAAAAAATAACGAGGTTAAATGGAAAGCAAATAAATGCAAAGAACATTAAATAAAATAAACAAAGCTACCCTAACTACAATTATCCAACTCCCCATCCTCCTAAAAAAAATAAAAATAATAAAATGGTAATTCAAGGTGTGGAAATAACAGTAAAAATAAAATAATGCAAATAATAAAATTAACTAACATAATAATGCATAACTATTAATGAATATAAACAACACAAAATAATTTAATAAAATTAACTAATAAAACATAACAAATTTAAATTATATATACAAAATAACTAATAAAAATAAAAATAATTTAAAGGTATTAAGTAAAATGTTTCTAGAAAATTTAGCCTCCATGAACGAAATTGAGAATTTCTGATTAGCAAAATTTCCCTGATGGCAAAATTAGTAATTTTTTTTGGCAAAATCAATTTTTCTGAAATGGCTTTACTCGTGGCTATTTTATTTTTATGGAAGCTGCTGTTTCTTCATTCTCACGTATACAGCCACGGCTGCCATTTAGTTAACAAATGCCTGCGTATTTTTTCCTTAGCCCATGCCCATTGACTTCTATGCTCCGTGAAATACTCCATTCCTCTTTTTCATTTTTTTTTTTTTTTTTATGTGATACGGTACACAAATACTGTTTAAAAAAATAACACGGTTAAATGGAAAGCAAACAAATGCAAAGAACATTAAATAAAATAAACAGGGGCGCATGCGCGGCCGGCTACGTGATGGAAGCGTATTGAAACCCGCTCCGTCCACCCGCCAGCAGTAAACCGGCACTCACCGGCTCCGGGGGTAATAAATCACCCCATGATCTTCCGGACACCTGCCCGCACTTCAGCAGCCATGCCCCGCAGGAGGAGAGCCCCGGATAACCCCGGGAAACTCACTCGTTTCTTCCCTGCCCTGGGAATCCAAGATGGCGCCCGCAGCAGCAATAGGAGAGGAGACAGCAGACACGAGGAGGAGGAGGACTGCAGAGCCCAGCACAGGGACCCGAGGCTTCAGGCATCGCTATATCCAGGGGACCCTGGTGAGTTGTCACCCCCCTTGTCCCCTACGACTAGCAGCCCTGCAAAATCCAGACCCCGTCTGGACCAGGACCAGGACTCTCCCTGTCAAGCCATAAATTGCCTGCCTCCATCCCCTACTATAGACCTCCCTGACATAGGGGCATTCCCTGCCACCGACCAACCGCTCACAGAGGTGACAATGAGGAACATGCTGACGTCCTTGCGCCAATCCCTCCAAAACGACATATTTACATCTATAAACCAAATCTCTAACGCAGTACAGCTCCAAGAACGCAGAATAGGCCACATTGAAAACAGCTTGGGTGACATAATAACGGCCCACAACGATTTGATTGACACACATGCGGATCACTCGTCTGACATCAAACAAATTAACTTAAAATTAGCTGACTTGGAAGATCGCTTGTGACGCAACAACATTAAAATTAGAGGGATCCCTGAATCAGTAACGAGCGAGAATCTACTTCCATTCATACAACAATACATCAAACTACTCCTCCCAACGCTCCCGGACATAGAGCTTGCGATTGACCGAGCCCACAGGTTACCCAAGCCAGCATTTTTATCAGCTTCAATCCCCAGAGATGTACTAATCAGAGTACACTTCTACCACGTTAAGGAAAGAATAATGCAAGCGGTCAGAAGCATGCCTCCTCTCCCACCATCTCACGCAAATCTCCGCCTATATGCGGACCTGTCCAAAGCCACGCTCCTCAATAGGAAAAAAATGATTCCCATCACCAAGGCCCTAAGGAATCATGGTATACCATACCAATGGGGTTTCCCAACCAAACTAATAGTGCGGCGACAAGGCAGAATATTCACAGTCCAAAACCTGGAAACAGGCATTGATCTGCTTAAAACCTGGAACATTCTTCCTACAGATACACAGGATAATACTCCTAATTCTGTCCAACACATGGAAGCAACCTGAGCGATCACATGACACATTCCAGATGCAGACACCTGTCCTACCCCCTAAGGGGCCTATGATTAATGTCCAAATGTCTGGCGATCGGCCCTCATTTGAAAATGACTGTTCTACATATTTTTGTTTAGCATGACCCTCTCCGTGGTCACAGCCCATCTATACCCCCCAATTCTAAAGTAGCGATGTTGGCTACTTGGCCTACCTGCTTTTTCTGCAGAACTATTTTTATTACCTTGTTTGTCTCCACTTCCCCTTTTCTACGGCACCATCGACTACTCCTCCTTACTTCTACACTCGCATTCTTAGAATCTACAAGGAACCACAGTTCCATAGCCGCTATTCGAGTCATACTGTTATCGCAAGTATACTACAAACTCTCATTCCTGGGAAATTACCGAATCTTGATCTTCCTAAACAACATCCCGACGCTATACTCTCAACGCATAATTGCTTACAAATGATTAATATAACATCTCTCAACGTCAGAGGCCTAAATTCCCCTTTTAAGAGATCACTACTCCTTAAAGAATCCCGGAAATCTCAAGCTGACATTTTCTTCATACAGGAAACCCATTTTGCTACTGAAAAAGTACCCAAGCTACACCTTCACCACTTCTCACAAGTATTTATGTCAACCAACCCCAAGAAGAAAAATGGAGTCATCACAGCCGTTAGCGATTCCCTCCCTTTCCGCATTATTTCACAAACAGTTGACCCACTTGGACGTTTTCACATCCTTATCTGTCAGATTAATGACATACCTCACACATTGGTAAATGTCTATGGCCCGAACACCAACCAATTACAATTTTATCGGAAACTCTACAAAACTATCTCTTCCCAGAAACAAGGCAGACTCATAATTGGCGGAGATCTCAACGTTATGAGCAACCCACTGGTTGATTCTTCTTCTAAGAAACATCCTACTAAATACTCCTTCAATCAATTTCTACATGACCACGACTTATATGACATTTGGAGATGCCACCATGGCTCCGAGAGAGACTACACTTACTACTCCCCTGCACACCTTTCCTACTCAAGGATAGATATGTTTATCACCGATAAATGGACACTGCAACAAGCGACCTCATCGAACATTGGCATAATTTCTTGGTCAGATCATGCTCCAATCAGCTTATCCTTAGATGATGATAGACGCTCGGCACTTCCGCCGATCTGGAGACTTAATTCGTCACTCCTAAAATTCCCGGATAACCAGAAGCATATTTCAGCAGCTCACAATCTATTTTTTGATACCAACACCACTCCGGACATCTCAATCACCACACTCTGGCAAACATATAAGGCCTACATGAGAGGTATCCTCATACAATTAAACTCGCGTATAAAAAAAACAGCGCTCCCAACAAATTGACCAACTCTTAACTTCCATTAAACTTAATGAAGAACTCAACAAAATTAACCCCAACTCCTCCACTTCTGCGACCCTAACCCAAGAAAGAAACAAACTGCGCAACCTTTTACTCCACTCATACGATACCAATCTCCAAAAAACGAAGACTAAATTTTATGCATTAGGAAATAAAGCAAGTTCTCTTCTTGCTAAGACCATTAAACAAAAACGACTTAAGACCAAAATTTATATGCTACAACACCCAACCACGCGCTCACCTCTTACGAACCCGCAAGATATAGCCAATGCTTTTGCAACATACTATCAAAAGCTCTATAATATAAAAGACGACCTTAATACCACTCAACCCACGACCTCCACCATTGAAAGTTTCCTGCATAACTCCAATCTCGCCCATATCACCCCCTCACAACTTGAATCTGTATCGGCGCCATTCTCATTTGCAGAAATTGAAAAAACTATTTCTACTTTACCCTTAAACAAATCGCCAGGAAATGATGGATTCACGAATGAATTCTACAAAACATTTGCACCCGACCTTACGCCGCACTTATCTGCCCTTTATAATCACGCTGCATCTAACGGTAAATTCCCTTCTGACATGTTGCAGTCAATAATTACCACTATCCCGAAACCGGGTAAGGACCCGCAACTCACTCAAAATTACAGGCCGATCTCGTTAATCAACACAGACATTAAAATATACGCCAAATTAATTGCCCAAAGTCTGCTCCCTTATCTGCCTAAACTGATACACCCAGATCAAGTTGGTTTTATACCCGGTAGACAGGCCCCTGATGCTACCAGACGAATAATATCTCTTCTGCACCACCTAGAAACTGATAGACGTCCCTCTCTCCTTTTATCACTAGATGCGGAAAAGGCTTTCGACAGGATTCACTGGCAATTCATGACACTTACACTACAAAAATTTGGCCTTACTGGTTGGATACTATCGGCGATTCTCGCCCTTTACTCCCACCCATCTGCCAGAGTCTTAACTAACGGCACACTCTCACAACCCTTCTCCATATCCAATGGAACCAGACAAGGGTGCCCCTTATCCCCCTTAATCTTTGCCTTACTAATAGAACCACTAGCAACCAAGCTCAGAAACGACCCAAAGTTCACAGGAGTCGATTACCAATCTACTGAACACAAAATTAGTCTCTTCGCAGATGACATCATACTGATAGTCACGAATCCATATAAATCTCTTCAGACGATACGTACACATATTAGTGATTATTCTGCGGTTTCATACTATAAACTTAATGAACCTAAATCATCAATATTAAATCTATTCACACCACCTATAACCCAAGAATTACTCTCTAAACAGTTCCCCTTTACTTGGGGAAACTACAGCATCCCATATTTGGGAATTAAACTCACTGCTAACACTGGCCAACTCTACACGGTTAATTACAGACCGCTCCTTGAATCTATCCCACAAGATCTCAAAAGCCTTCGCACTTCTACCCTATCGACGTTAGGTAGAATAGCGACCCTAAAAATGTGTATACTTCCTAAAATAATTTACGTCTTTCGAACACTACCTATCCCAGTCCCCTACTCTTTTTTCACCAAACTCCAGGCGATTCTAAATAAATTCTTATGGAACTTAAAAAAGCCTAGATGCAATACGAATCTACTAATACGCCCTACCTCCAGAGGGGGAGCAGGCCTTCCAAACGTGAAATCCTACTACCAAGCTATCCTACTGGACCAGCTCTTCTTTTGGTGGCACCCTTCCCCTGAGAAAATATGGACCACAATGGAAACATCTTTGTACCACCCACACGTCTTAACAGACACGTTGTTCCTACCCCTCACCGCTTATACTCAAACAAACCACAAACATCCATGTATCAAGGCCTCCTTAACAGCCTGGTATGACTTTATTGAATATAACAAAGCGGGGAACCACAATGTCCAAATTCTCACCCCACTATCATCTCTTCTCCACCTCATTCCCAATTTAAACTTAAAAACATGGACGGCCCTTGGCATACTCCATATTCAAGACATATACACCTCTGATACACTAGATTCCTTTTACGTCACCCAAAATAAATTCCACCTTCCGGACAACGAACAATTTACCTATATCCGCATAGCCCATGCGCTCTGTAAAACTAAAATCCCACTTACCTTGGAAATCCCTGCACCGGTCAATCATTTCTTTCATAGAACCACCTACCCAAGGAAAGGAATTTCCGCATTCTACACCCTTCTAATTGAAAAGCAATTTACAACGTACACATCTTCCTTAACCAACTGGGAGAAAAAATTACATCAATCCTTTTCCCCTAATTTATGGGAAAAAACATTTAGCATCACTTACAAAGCTTCGAAATGTTCCTCCCACTGGGAAACGTATTTAAAAATCCTACACGAATGGTATATGACCCCTACTAAACTATCATTATTTTACCCACAACACTCGCAAGCTTGCTGGAGACATTGCGGAGAGACCGGCTCACTTTTTCATATACTTTGGAACTGTAAGTCAATTAAGTCTTACTGGAACAAAGTTTTTCACATATTATCTTCAATTACGAATACGTCAATTACTCCAAACCCCGCTTTAGCCCTCCTGCATATTGGCATAGATAAATTCCCCATAAATTCACGGACCATTATTCTACATACTCTAGCAGCTGCAAAAATCAACATTACCAGACTTTGGCGCTCTAATACTACTCCCCTCCTGTCTCGCCTCTTTCAAGACTTAAATCTGCAATGTGAAATGGAAAGAAGAATAGCCTCCCACAACTCATCTTCCCACAAATTTACAGCTCAATGGTCTCGATGGTTAAAACACCCAAACTGCTCTGTAAAATGATTACTATTTTGACCTGATCTTACATATACATAACAAAACGAGTATTCTTTTGTGCCGCCCCCTTCTGTTCCCCCCCCTTTTTTCCATTTCCTATCTTCTCCTTAATTAAAACCTAGCTACTTCGAGAAAGTTCACTCGACACCGAGCATACCTCTCATGTAACACCTGGACTATATAGTATCCCCGGCCTATTGGTGGGGACCCTTCACCCATATCTATATTTGTATGTACTACGATTTCCTAAGTGAACTTGATATTCTCATTTACCTGTTCATCTTTTCTGTATGTTTCAAAAACCTTTCAATAAATAATATTTGAATATAAATAAAATAAACAAAGCTACCCTTAACTACAACTATCCAGCTCCCCATCCTCCTAAAAAAAAATAAAAAAAAAATGGTAATTTAAGGTGTGGAAATAACAGTAAAAATAAAATAATGCAAATAATAAAATTAAATAACTTAATAATGCATAACTATTAATGAATATAAATAAAACAAAATAATTTAATAAAATTAACTAATAAAAGATAACAAATTTAAATTATTTATACAAAATAACTAATAAAAGTAAAAATAATTTAAAGGTATTAAGTAAAATGTTTCTAGAAAATTTAGCCTCCATGAACGAAATTGAGAATTTCTGATTATCAAAATTTCCCTGATGGCAAAATTAGTAATTTTTTTTGGCAAAATCAATTTTTCTGAAATGACTTTACTCGTGGCTATTTTATTATTATGGAAGCTGCCGTTTCTTGTTTTTATTTTTTTTTTGAGTTGGGGGCTTCTAGGTCTGCCGTTCTTGCTCTTGTCTGTGTGCATTCTCACGTATACAGCCACAGCTGCCATTTAGTTAAAAAAAAAATGCCTGCATATTTTTTCTTTAGCCCGTGCCAGTGGACTTCTGTGCTCCGTGAAATACTCCATTCCTCTTTTTAATTTTTTTTTTTATGTGATACGGTACGGTGATTCAGATTATCAAAGGTACTTTCAACTATCTTGGACCTGTTCTTTTGCTAAAAAAAAAAGGAAAAAAAAATACTGTATATGTGATACGGTACATAAATACTGTTTAAAAAAATAACAAGGTTAAATGGAAAGCAAACAAATGCAAAGAACATTAAATAAAATAAACAAAGCTACCCTAACTACAATTATCCAACTCCCCATCCTCCTAAAAAAAATAAAATAAAATGGTAATTTAAGGTGTGGAAATAACAGTAAAAATAAAATAATGCAAACAATAAAATAAATAACTTAATAATGCATAACTATTAATGAATATAAATAAAACAAAATAATTGAATACAATTAACTAATAAAAGATAACAAATTTAAATTATTTATACAAAATAACTAATGAAAAAAAAATAATTAAAGGTATTAAGTTAAATGTTTCTAGAAAATGTATCCTCCATGAACGAAATTGAGAATTTTTGATTAGCAAAATTTACCTGATGGCAAAATTAGTAATTTTTTTTTATCAATGTCAATTTCTCTGAAATGACTTTACTTGTGGCTATTTTATTATTATGGAAGCTGCTGTTTCTTGTTTTTTTGGGGTTTTTTTTGGAGTTGGGGGCTTTTTTTTAGCCCATGCCAGTTGACTTCTGTGCTCTGTGAATTACTCCATTCCTCTTTTTCATTTTTTTTTTTTTTATGTGATAGGGTACACAAATACTGTTTACAAAAATAACAAGGTTAAATGGAAAGCAAACAAATGCAAAGAACATTAAATAAAATAAACAAAGCTACCCTAACTACAATTATCCAACTCCCCATCCTCCTAAAAAAAAAAAATATAAAATGGTAATTTAAGGTGTGGAAATAACAGTAAAAATAAAATAATGCAAATAATAAAATTAACTAATAAAAGATAACAAATTTAAATTATTTATACAAAATAGCTAATAAAAGTAAAAATAATTTAAAGGTATTAACTAAAATGTTTCTAGAAAATGTAGCCTAAGCACCTCCATGAACGAAATTGAGAATTTCTGATTAGCAAAATCTCCCTGATGGCAAAATTAGTAATTTTTTTTCTGGCAAAGTCAATTTTTCTGAAATGGCTTTACTCGTGGCTATTTTTTTTTATTATAGAAGCTGCCGTTTCTTGTTTTTTTTTTTTTTTTTGGAGTTGGGGGCTTCTAGGGCTGCCATTCTTGCTCTTGTCTGTGTGCATTCTCACGTATACAGCCACGGCTGCCATTTAGTTAAAAAAATGCCTGCGTATTTTTTTTTTTAGCCCATGCCAGTTGACTTCTGTGCTCCGTGAAATACTCCATTCCTCTTTTCCATTTTTTTTTTTGCTATTTGTTCATCCTTAGATAACCAGGCCTCATAAATCTTTCACAACAAAACTACAAAAATATTGATTTGCCAGCCTCTGATGTAGCTGCTGCATGAAAATGGAAAAAAATTATACTTATCAGACCATTCTTTATGTGTCAATTCGTGTACCAATCTGTTAATCCGTGGAATTATAAAGCCGAATTGTCCGCCGTTTATCTGGGTCTCTAGCATGCGATGGGTATTACTTTTATTTCCCTCTCTTGCCGTTTATGAGTGTTCAGTGAAGGCATTGTGGGGCCAAGATTATTGCCGACAATTCCTGACAATTTTGAAGAGACTATTGACTGCATCTATCAAGAGGACTCAGCTCACCGCTACGTACATAAGTCTGTGTTCCTAAAGTTTTGCTCTTTTAGTATATCAAAACTTTTGCCATTTAATGGTGGTTTTTATTTTTTGTTTCTTTTTTGCATGCGTTTTTGTGGGTTTTGTTGTTTTTATAAAATAGCAAAAAGTCATAAAATATCAACTTTTGTGTTTGCATTCTTGTGGTTTTTGTTGTTATTACATTTTATAAAATAGCAAAAAGTCGAAAAATATCAACTTTTGCAGTTGCGTTTTTGTAGTTTTTGTTATTAGATTTTATAAAATAGCAAAAAGTCGAAAAATATCAACTTTTGTGGTTGCGTTTTTGTTATTAGGTTTTATAAAATAGCAAAAAGTTGAAAAATATCAACTTTTGCAGTTGCGTTTTTGTAGTTTTTGTTATTAGATTTTATAAAATAGCAAAAAGTCGAAAAATATCAACTTTTGTGGTTGCGTTTTTGTTATTAGGTTTTATAAAATAGCAAAAAGTTGAAAAATATCAACTTTTGTGGTTGCGTTATTGTGGTTTTTGTTGTTATTAGATTTTATAAAATAGCAAAAAGTTGAAAAATATCAACTTTTGTGGTTGCGTTTTTGTTATTAGGTTTTATAAAATAGCAAAAAGTTGAAAAATATCAACTTTTGTGGTTGCGTTTTTGTGGTTTTTGTTGTTATTAGATTTTATAAAATAGCAAAAAGTCGAAAAAAATCAACTTTTGTGGTTGCGTTTTTGTTATTAGGTTTTATAAAATAGCAAAAAGTTGAAAAATATCAACTTTTGTGGTTGCGTTTTTGTGGTTTTTGTTGTTATTATATTTTATAAAATAGCAAAAAGTTGAAAAATATCAACTTTTGTGGTTGCGTTTTTGTTATTAGGTTTTATAAAATAGCAAAAAGTTGAAAAATATCAACTTTTGTGGTTGTGTTTTTGTGGTTTTTGTTGTTATTAGATTTTATAAAATAGCAAATAGTCGAAAAAAAGATTTTATAAAATAGCAAAAAGTCAAAAAATATCAACTTTTGTGGTTGCGTTTTTGTGGTTTTTGTTATTAGGTTTTATAAAAGAGCAAAAAGTCGAAAAATATCAACTTTTGTGGTTGCGTTTTTGTTATTAGATTTTAAAAAATAGCAAAAAGTCAAAAAATATCAACTTTTGTGGTTGAGTTTTTGTGGTTTTTGTTGTTAGATTTTATAAAATAGCAAAAAGTCGAAAAATATCAACTTTTGTGGTTGCGTTTTTGTGTTTTTTGTTATTAGTATTTAGGAAATAGCAAAAAGTCAAAAATATCAATTTTTGTGGTTGCGTTTTTGTGGTTTTTGTTATTAGATTTTATAAAATAGCAAAAAGTCAAAAATATCAACTTTTGTGGTTGCGTTTTTGTGGTTTTTGTTATTAGGTTTTATAAAAGAGCAAAAAGTCGAAAAATATCAACTTTTGTGGTTGCGTTTTTGTTATTAGATTTTATAAAATAGCGAAAAGTCAAAAAATATCAACTTTTGTGGTTGCATTCTTGTGGTTTTTGTTGTTATTAGATTTTATAAAATAGCAAAAAGTTGAAAAATATCAACTTTTGTGGTTGCATTCTTGTGGTTTTTGTTATTAGATTTTATAAAATAGCAAAAAGTCGAAAAATATCAACTTTTGTGGTTGCGTTTTTGTGGTTTTTGTTGTTATTAGATTTTCTAAAATATAAAAAAGTCGAAAAATATCAACTTTTGTGGTTGCGTTCTTGTGGTTTTTGTTGTAATTAGATTTTATAAAATAGCAAAAATATCAACGTTTGTGGTTGCATTCTTGTGGTTTTTGTTATTCGATTTTATAAAATAGCAAAAAGTCGAAAAATATCAACTTTTGTGGTTGCGTTTTTGTGGTTTTTGTTATTAGGTTTTATAAAAGAGCAAAAAGTCAAAAAATATCAACTTTTGTGGTTGCGTTTTTGTTATTAGATTTTTATAAAATAGCAAAAAGTCAAAAAATATCAACTTTTGTGGTTGCGTTTTTGTGGTTTTTGTTATTAGATTTGATAAAATAGCAAAAAGTCGAAAAATATCAACTTTTGTGGTTGCGTTTTTGTTATTAGATTTTATAAAATAGCAAAAAGTCGAAAAATATCAACTTTTGTTGTTGCGTTTTTGTGGTTTTTGTTATTAGAGTTTATAAAGTAGCAAAAAGTCAAAAAATATCAACTTTTGTGGTTGAGTTTTTGTGGTTTTTGTTATTAGATTTTATAAAATAGCAAAATGTCAAAAAATATCATCTTTTGTGGTTGAGTTTTTGTGGTTTTTGTTATTAGATTTTATAAAATAGCAAAAAGTCGAAGAATATCAACTTTTGTGGTTGCGTTTTTTTTGGTTTTTGTTGTTATTACAGTGTCCGCAGTCTCTGGTCATCTCCTGTACTGTGTCCGCAGTCTCTGGTCATCTCCTGTACTGTGTCCGCAGTCTCTGGTCATCTCCTGTACTGTGTCCGCAGTCTCTGGTCATCTCCTGTACTGTCTGCAGTCTCTGGTCATCTCCTGTACTGTGTCCGCAGTCTCTGGTCATCTCCTGTACTGTGTCCGCAGTCTCTGGTCATCTCCTGTACCGTCTGCAGTCTCTGGTCATCTCCTGTACTATGTCCGCAGTCTCTGGTCATCTCCTGTACTGTGTCCGCAGTCTCTGGTCATCTCCTGTACTGTGTCCACAGTCTCTGGTCATCCCCTATACTATGTCCGCAGTCTCTGGTCATCCCCTGTACTATGTCCGCAGTCTCTGGTCATCTCCTGTACTGTGTCCGCAGTCTCTGGTCATCTCCTGTACTGTGTCCGCAGTCTCTGGTCATCTCCTGTACTGTGTCCGCAGTCTCTGGTCATCTCCTGTACTGTATCCGCAGTCTCTGGTCATCTCCTGTACTGTATCCGCAGTCTCTGGTCATCTCCTGTACTGTGTCCACAGTCTCTGGTCATCTCCTGTACTGTATCCGCAGTCTCTGGTCATCTCCTGTACTGTATCCGCAGTCTCTGGTCATCTCCTGTACTGTGTCCGCAGTCTCTGGTCATCTCCTGTACTATGTCCGCAGTCTCTGGTCATCCCCTGTACTGTGTCCGCAGTCTCTGGTCATCCCCTGTACTGTGTCCGCAGTCTCTGGTCATCTCCTGTACTGTCTGCAGTCTCTGGTCATCTCCTGTACTATGTCCGCAGTCTCTGGTCATCTCCTGTACTGTGTCCGCAGTCTCTGGTCATCTCCTGTACTGTGTCCGCAGTCTCTGGTCATCCCCTGTACTATGTCCGCAGTCTCTGGTCATCCCCTGTACTATGTCCGCAAGCTCTGGTCATCTCCTGTACTGTGTCCGCAGTCTCTGGTCATCTCCTGTACTGTGTCCGCAGTCTCTGGTCATCCCCTGTACTGTGTCCGCAGTCTCTGGTCATCTCCTGTACTGTCTGCAGTCTCTGGTCATCTCCTGTACTATGTCCGCAGTCTCTGGTCATCTCCTGTACTGTGTCCGCAGTCTCTGGTCATCTCCTGTACTGTGTCCGCAGTCTCTGGTCATCCCCTGTACTATGTCCGCAGTCTCTGGTCATCCCCTGTACTATGTCCGCAGTCTCTGGTCATCTCCTGTACTGTGTCCGCAGTCTCTGGTCATCTCCTGTACTATGTCCGCAGTCTCTGGTCATCCCCTGTACTATGTCCGCAGTCTCTGGTCATCTCTTGTACTGTGTCCGCAGTCTCTGGTCATCTCCTGTACTGTGTCCGCAGTCTCTGGTCATCTCCTGTACTGTGTCCGCAGTCTCTGGTCATCTCCTGTACTGTGTCCGCAGTCTCTGGTCATCTCCTGTACTGTATCCGCAGTCTCTGGTCATCTCCTGTACTGTATCCGCAGTCTCTGGTCACCTCCTGTACTGTGTCCCCAGTCTCTGGTCATCTCCTGTACTGTATCCGCAGTCTCTGGTCATCTCCTGCACTGTCCGCAGTCTCTGGTCATCTCCTGTACTGTGTCCCCAGTCTCTGGTCATCTCCTGTACTGTGTCCACAGTCCATTGGTTCAGAATATTTTTTTTCTTGTTTTTCACCTCTAAAACCTAGGTGCGTCTTATGGAGCGCAAAATACGGTATATATTTATTTACATATATTTTGAAATATATTGAATTTAGCCAAACTTTTAGTATTTCAAATATATTTTTCTTCCTTGTGGGCCGTGCCACATAGGAAAATTAAGGGGCAATTTTTTTTTTAATAAACTCCACAGTGTAAATTTTACCCCAAAATCAAATCCATCTAAATTTCGCTATCGCATGCATGACTTCCCATGTTTATATAACGCCAAAACATGTAAACTACATACAGCCAATCACAGCGTCTCCTGCGCTGGAAATATCTCATAGTCTACCATCTCCACGGACAGGTGTGCATTTTAGATGAATATTTATTTAACCGAATTTCATCTTGTTTTTGTTATTTACTACTAACCGGGTTAGTGTTAAAAACGAGCAGAAAGTTCAATAACTCATCAGAAAAGGAGAACTTTTTATTAGGTTTGCATGATTATTTCGGGAAACATTGGAGCTCCTATTTAATTTCTGAAAAGTCAACTTCTGCCTCAGCTTCTCCTTTCATATAATCTCCTGCCTAGGCACCAACGAAAGTGCGACAAAAGTGCTTCCTGCTCTGTTCAAACATTAATCAATTACAATTCTACTTTAGTCACTGGCCTTTCTTCACACTTCCTCTCTAATCTCTAATTTCCAGATATCCTTCTCTATTCAGACTTCAATTTCTGCAAAAAACATTACTTTTTTTTTATATAGATCGACTTTAACACTCATAATAAAATGACCGTTGTATTGCAGCAATAAAAACTGCGAGCGCCGGACAAAATATTCCACTATTACTGTTATTATTATCACTTTAACGATAATATTATAAATATGATTGTTACTATTTAGTCCTCATGCACACGGGATGTTTTTACAGCGCTTGTTTTCGGCTTTTGATGTTTTTTTTTCTACAGCCAGTATACCCCCCAGCATGTTATCCTATGTGTCCATCCCCGGCATGTTATCCTATGTGTCCATCCCCGGCATGTTCTCCTATGTGTCCACCCCCGGCATGTTATCCTATGTGTCCATCCCCAGCATGTTATCCTATGTGTCCATCCCCGGCATGTTCTCCTATGTGTCCACCCCCGGCATGTTATCCTATGTGTCCATCCCCAGCATGTTATCCTATGTGTCCATCCCCGGCACGTTCTCCTATGTGTCCATCCCCGGCACGTTCTCCTAAGTGTCCATCCCCGGCATGTTATCCTATGTGTCCATCCCCGGCATGTTATCCTATGTGTCCGTCCCCGGCATGTTATCCCATGTGTCCATCAGCGGCATGTTATCCTGTGTGTCCATCCCCGGCATGTTATCCCATGTGTCCATCCCCGGCATGTTCTCCTATGTGTCCATCCCCGGCATGTTATCCTATGTGTCCATCCCCGGCATGTTATCCTATGTGTCCATCCCCAGCATGTTATCCTATGTGTCCATCCCCGGCATGTTATCCTATGTGTCCATCCCCGGCATGTTATCCTATGTGTCCATCCCCGGCATGTTATCCTATGTGTCCATCCCCGGCACGTTCTCCTATGTGTCCATCCCCGGCACGTTCTCCTATGTGTCCATCCCCGGCGTGTTATCCTATGTGTCCATCCCCGGCATGTTATCCTAGGTGTCCATCCCCAGCATGTTATCCTATGTGTCCATCCCCGGCATGTTATCCTAGGTGTCCATCCCCGGCATGTTATCCTATGTGTCCATCCCCGGCATGTTATCCTATGTGTCCATCCCCGGCATGTTATCCTATGTGTCCATCCCCGGCATGTTCTCCTAGGTGTCCATCCCCGGCATGTTATCCTATGTGTCCATCCCTGGCACGTTATCCTAGGTGTCCATCCCCAGCATGTTATCCTATGTGTCCATCCCCGGCATGTTATCCTAGGTGTCCATCCCCGGCATGTTATCCTATGTGTCCATCCCCGGCATGTTATCCTATGTGTCCATCCCCGGCATGTTATCCTATGTGTCCATCCCCGGCATGTTATCCTAGGTGTCCATCCCCGGCATGTTATCCTATGTGTCCATCCCCGGCATGTTATCCTAGGTGTCCATCCCCAGCATGTTCTCCTATGTGTCCATCCCCGGCATGTTCTCCTATGTGTCCATCCCCGGCATGTTATCCTATGTGTCCATCCCCGGCATGTTATCCTATGTGTCCATCCCCGGCATGTTATCCTATGTGTCCATCCCCGGCATGTTATCCTATGTGTCCATCCCCGGCATGTTATCCTATGTGTCCATCCCCGGCATGTTATCCTATGTGTCCATCCCCGGCATGTTATCCTATGTGTCCATCCCCGGCATGTTATCCTATGTGTCCATCCCCGGCATGTTATCCTATGTGTCCATCCCCGGCATGTTCTCCTATGTGTCCATCCCCGGCATGTTATCCTATGTGTCCATCCCCGGCATGTTATCCTATGTGTCCATCCCCGGCAGGTTCTCCTATGTGTCCATCCCCGGCATGTTATCGTATGTGTCCATCCCCGGCATGTTCTCCTATGTGTCCATCCCCGGCATGTTATCCTATGTGTCCATCCCCGGCATGTTATCCTATGTGTCCATCCCCGGCATGTTATCCTATGTGTCCATCCCCGGCATGTTTTCCTATGTGTCCATCCCCGGCATGTTCTCCTATGTGTCCATCCCCGGCATGTTCTCCTATGTGTCCATCCCCGGCATGTTCTCCTATGTGTCCATCCCCGGCATGTTATCCTATGTGTCCATCCTCGGCATGTTATCCTATGTGTCCATCCCCGGCATGTTATCCTATGTGTCCGTCCCCGGCATGTTATCCCATGTGTCCATCCCCGGCATGTTATCCTATGTGTCCATCCCCGGCATGTTATCCCATGTGTCTATCCCCGGCATGTTATCCTTTGTGTCCATCCCCGGCATGTTATCCCATGTGTCCATCCCCGGCATGTTATCCCATGTGTCCATCCCCGGCACGTTCTCCTATGTGTCCATCCCCGGCACGTTATCCTATGTGTCCATCCCCGCCACGTTCTCCTATGTGTCCATCCCCGGCACGTTCTCCTATGTGTCCATCCCCGGCACGTTCTCCTATGTGTCCATCCCCGGAATGTTATCCTATGTGTCCATCCCCGGCATGTTCTCCTATGTGTCCATCCCCGGCACGTTCTCCTATGTGTCCATCCCCGGCACGTTCTCCTATGTGTCCATCCCCGGCACGTTCTCCTATGTGTCCATCCCCGGCACGTTCTCCTATGTGTCCATCCCCGGCATGTTATCCCATGTGTCCATCCCCGGCATGTTCTCCTATGTGTCCATCCCCGGCATGTTATCCTATGTGTCCATCCCCGGCATGTTATCCTATGTGTCCATCCCCAGCATGTTATCCTATGTGTCCATCCCCGGCATGTTATCCTATGTGTCCATCCCCGGCATGTTATCCTATGTGTCCATCCCCGGCACGTTCTCCTATGTGTCCATCCCCGGCACGTTCTCCTATGTATCCATCCCCGGCGTGTTATCCTATGTGTCCATCCCTGGCATGTTATCCTAGGTGTCCATCCCCGGCATGTTATCCTATGTGTCCATCCCCGGCATGTTATCCTAGGTGTCCATCCCCGGCATGTTATCCTATGTGTCCATCCCCGGCATGTTATCCTATGTGTCCATCCCCGGCATGTTATCCTATGTGTCCATCCCCGGCATGTTCTCCTAGGTGTCCATCCCCGGCATGTTATCCTATGTGTCCATCCCTGGCACGTTATCCTAGGTGTCCATCCCCAGCATGTTATCCTATGTGTCCATCCCCGGCATGTTATCCTAGGTGTCCATCCCCGGCATGTTATCCTATGTGTCCATCCCCGGCATGTTATCCTATGTGTCCATCCCCGGCATGTTATCCTATGTGTCCATCCCCGGCATGTTATCCTAGGTGTCCATCCCCGGCATGTTATCCTATGTGTCCATCCCCGGCATGTTATCCTAGGTGTCCATCCCCAGCATGTTCTCCTATGTGTCCATCCCCGGCATGTTCTCCTATGTGTCCATCCCCGGCATGTTATCATATGTGTCCATCCCCGGCATGTTATCCTATGTGTCCATCCCCGGCATGTTATCCTATGTGTCCATCCCCGGCATGTTATCCTATGTGTCCATCCCCGGCATGTTATCCTATGTGTCCATCCCCGGCATGTTATCCTATGTGTCCATCCCCAGCATGTTATCCTATGTGTCCATCCCCGGCATGTTATCCTATGTGTCCATCCCCGGCATGTTCTCCTATGTGTCCATCCCCGGCATGTTATCCTATGTGTCCATCCCCGGCATGTTATCCTATGTGTCCATCCCCGGCATGTTCTCCTATGTGTCCATCCCCGGCATGTTATTGTATGTGTCCATCCCCGGCATGTTCTCCTATGTGTCCATCCCCGGCATGTTATCGTATGTGTCCATCCCCGGCATGTTATCCTATGTGTCCATCCCCGGCATGTTATCCTATGTGTCCATCCCCGGCATGTTATCCTATGTGTCCATCCCCGGCATGTTATCCTATGTGTCCATCCCCGGCATGTTCTCCTATGTGTCCATCCCCGGCATGTTCTCCTATGTGTCCATCCCCGGCATGTTATCCTATGTGTCCATCCCCGGCATGTTCTCCTATGTGTCCATCCCTGGCATGTTATCCCATGTGTCCATCCCCGGCATGTTATCCTATGTGTCCGTCCCCGGCATGTTATCCCATGTGTCCATCCCCGGCATGTTATCCTATGTGTCCATCCCCGGCATGTTATCCCATGTGTCTATCCCCGGCATGTTATCCTTTGTGTCCATCCCCGGCATGTTATCCCATGTGTCCATCCCCGGCATGTTATCCCATGTGTCCATCCCCGGCACGTTCTCCTATGTGTCCATCCCCGGCACGTTCTCCTATGTGTCCATCCCCGGCATGTTATCCTATGTGTCCATCCCCGGCACGTTCTCCTATGTGTCCATCCCCGGCACGTTCTCCTATGTGTCCATCCCCGGCACGTTCTCCTATGTGTCCATCCCCGGCATGTTATCCTATGTGTCCATCCCCGGCACGTTCTCCTATGTGTCCATCCCCGGCACGTTCTCCTATGTGTCCATCCCCGGCACGTTCTCCTATGTGTCCATCCCCGGCATGTTATCCTATGTGTCCATCCCCGGCACGTTCTCCTATGTGTCCATCCCCGGCACGTTCTCCTATGTGTCCATCCCCGGCACGTTCTCCTATGTGTCCATCCCCGGCACGTTCTCCTATGTGTCCATGCACACATAGACTGGAATCAACGTTTTTTGGCAGGGATGTTTTTTGGCTGGAAAAAAACCCAGATACTAGTGGGCTTCTAGGAGAGTTTTTTTTAGCTGTAAAAATGTTCTAATGCTGAAAAATGCAGCAAAAGGTGGTAAAATGTGGTAAACCGCCGCAAACTGGCGTTTTTGGCTGTTTTTTTTTACAAAAAAAGCTGAAAAACGCAAACGTAGAAAAACGTGGGAAAACACCGCTAAACGCTAATGCAAAAACGCTAAAAGAAAGCTGAAAAACTCACGTTTTTAACGCGACTTTACACAGCGAACGTTACCAGCGTTATCAAAACATTCCGTGCGCATGGAGCCTAAGTAATAGTAGTCTATCTATGTATCTATCCATTATCTATCTGTGTCAGGGGCGGACTGACCATTTGGAAAGTCGGGCACTGCCCGAGGGCCTGGGGTCAGTAGGGTGCCCCATGAGATGCCCCTGGTACCTTTTTCATAGGCTTTTTTGAGTTTGGGCAAGGACACAGGGGTCCCATGATCCCCTATTGCCCGGGGGCCCCATGAGTTGTCAGTCCACCCCTGATCTACGTATCTATATATCCATCCATTATCTATCTATCTACGTATCTATCCATTATCTATCTATCTATCTATCTATCCATCCATCCATTATCTATCTATGTATCTATCTATCTATCTATCTATCTATCTATCTATCCATCCATCTATCTATCTATGTATCTATCTATCTATCTTATCTATCGATCTATCTATCTATCTATCTATCTATATATCTATTATCTATCTATTATCTATCTATTATCTATCTATCTATCTATCTATCTACGTATCTATCTATCCATCCATCCATTATCTATCTATCTATCTATCTATCTATCTATCTATCTATCTATCTATCTATCTACGTATCTATCTATCCATCTATCTATGTATCTACGTATCTATCTATCTATCTATCTATCTATCTATCTATCTATCTATTATCTATCTATCTATCTATCTATCTATCCATTGACTTATGAGGGGTTTATGTATAATCTCCATCAGCAACTGTAAATAGATATTTTTATAACTATACATTAACCAAGTTACAGAGTTGGAAATATCAGAGCTTGGTTTAATATAGGTGTACTGTACATAGACATGGGAACAAGGGATCAGGTTTTAATAATTAATCTACTAGATAGCTTTGTAGTGGAAGAATGTTTGATGTGCTAAACATGTGCGTGCCACAGGGAATGCTCTATTATGCGAGAAGGGACAACCACTAAATTAACTACCTTATCTCAGACTTTATGGGGCCGACATAACTATCTAGACCACGACATTTAAATCTCTTAGTTTTTACGAGGGCCACTTCAAAGTACCCTCTCCTTAGATATGCAATGGGGATAACTATCTGTCTGGGAATGCACACTTTTCCCAGGCTATGATCTTACATAACTAAGGTTCCCTCCAAACACTCAATAATGGAGGGAATTTTGATAAAAGAGCCTCAACCCAGATGCCCCGATGCCATGACCTGGCATACAGTAATTTTTACACCAAAAGGGGAGGCTCTGGGAAGGGGCTGGATTATGCAAGTGATATGGGATGGGGAAATTGTTCAATCCTGAATGAGATGCATCAGATATGGGAGATGGATTAGATCGTTCTACCAATCAGGATGGCCCCATGCAAGTCTATGAGAGATGTATATCAGGGTAGATTTTGGGGGAAGACAGGAGAGAAGATCCAACGATCCTGGGGGTCCCCATGCTACACCATTGGTAAATATCAGGACATCTCTCTGGCACTTTACATGTATACATGACTGTGGTATGTGTTGTCTGACTTGCTGTTTGTGGGTTTAGGGTATGAGTATTATATTCTATAATTCATTGGTTTAATCGTTTACATTTTGGTTTCTATTTTCCTTTTTCTTATTGCAAAATGGATTGTGGTATGTTAGTTTAGACCTCCCTACTATTCACTAATACATTTTGGTTGTTGTGTTAAAACTTTCACTCTTCAACAAAGAACTCTCATTAAGGTTAATCAAATCATATCAGAGAAATATTATATTTCATAATCTATAGATTTGGTCAACACCATCCAACTATCTATCCATATCTATCTATCTCTCTATTATCTATCTATCTATCTATCTATCTATCTATCTATCTATCTATCTATCTATCTATCTATCATCTATCTATCTATCTCTCTATTATCTATCTATCTATCTATCTATCTATCTATCTATCTATCTATCTCTCTATTATCTATCTATCTATCTATCTATCTATCTATCTATCTATCTATCTATCATCTATCTATCTATCTATCTATCTATCTATCTATCTATCTATCTATTATCTATCTATCTATCTATTATCTATCTATCTATTATCTATCTATCTATTATCTATCTATCTATCTATCTCTCTATTATCTATCTATCTATCTATCTATCTATCTATCTATCTATCTATCATCTATCTATCTATCTATCTATCTATCTATCTATCTATCTATTATCTATCTATCTATCTATCTATCTATCTATCTATCTGTCTATCTATCTATTATCTATCTATCTATCTATCTATCTATCTATCTCTCTATTATCTATCTATCTATCTATCTATCTATCTATCTATTATCTATCTATTATCTATCCATTAAAAAATGAACAATACAATGCAAATCTCTTCAAATGAGTCGAAATAGGACTTTAACATTAACATTAAGAACACATTTCCATCTCTCATACATGGATATCACCCATGATATACACAAACTATTTCAGGACCGAGCCACGCTCTGTGTGTCTCAGAGGTGGCTCGTCAGTGAGCACTCATGAGTTCTCTGGGGAGAAGAGAAGAAGAGGAGGATCAGGGCTGCTCTGTGCAAAGCCATTTCACAGAGCAGGTAAGTATGACATCTTAGTTAATAGATAAAAAAAATGAAAACCTTTAGTATCACTTGAATAACCGTATACTCAGACATCCCCCAATGCCAATATAATATCAATCTGTCCAGTGGCGTTCCAAGCAGGTGCGGGGGGTGCGCTCCGCACCTGGTGACACCTACCACACGGGGTGACATTGGACCTGCTACACAAAAAGGTAAGTTGTAAAGCAAGCCGACGATCCACCCTGCGGGGATCGTCGGCTTGCTTTACAACTTAACTTTTTGTGGAGCGGGTCCGGTGTCACCCCGTATAGGTTGCATGCCAGCGATCACCGCAGGATGGATTGGATCTGCGGATTGGGAAACATATTGGATCGGACTCCGATCCATTATGCTCAATCTGCAGATCCGAACCATCCTGCGGTGATCGCTGGAGGGGGTGTCACCAATTGTTATCGCACCGGTTGACACCAACCCTAGGGACGCCCCTAAATCTGTCTACTCCAGTCTTTATGAATTCCAGGGAATGTATTCTTGCACTTCAAATGACTGGAAAAACATCCTCCGTACTGCAAGTAAAATTGCGTTGAAATCAACGTCTGTGTATTAAAGAGTTAAGCTGCCTGTGGATGGTGCCAAGTCAGCAGGTAACCATATTGTCTAGACAGATTGGAGGTATGTCAATGCATATAGCAGCATTTAAAAGAGAACATAAATATTTAATTCACCTTAAGTCCTTGTTTATGTGATGTAGTTGTGTATCTGCCTAACTCGGTTATACAATTTATACAGCTTGCTTTTCCAAAATGTCATTGTTACCAATTATGAATCAAATGATAACACTTCTAGGGATGCTCTTTCCCCAAATTTCGTATTGTTTTATGCTGAATTGTTTTATGTTAAAAAAAAAAAAAAAATGTACAAAGGATTGATGTAAAGGCTTTGAGTGGCATGTTCTAAAGCGAGATGTGCTTGGAGTATTAAGAGGCGCTGATTTGATATAAAACACCATTTGGGTATCAGCCTCGGAACAAAGCCTGTATGTGTGCTGCGAGGCTCCAGATGAACAAATGCTGCATTGTCATACATAATAAACTGTCAATATTCCTAAGACACAGAACAGATGGCAAAGTTATTTTAAGCAACAGAAATGCAATGGGACTTAATTTGCTATTAGATCAATTGAAAATAGCAGAATGACTTTACCTTATATATTACCAAGGGACCCGGCATAAAATCCACTCATTTTCAGCATGTAATAAGTGAGCATTCAAATATGCTGCAACCTGGGGTTTTTGTAATAAAGTATTGATTTCACTTGAATGGTAGAATAATTAACTATATTAGAAAAGCAGGAGAAAAAAAAAAAAATAATGCATTTGCATGAAACCGCAGTGTAACTGTAAATCAGATTAAAGTGTGCATTTTGCTGTGAAACTCTTTTTGTTTTGTTTTTTTCTGGGTCAGACAATTAAAGGGAAAGGAAGCCATTCTATAGTGTGTGATTTTATTCCCATTAACATTTTCAACAATACTTAATACAATTGTTTATTTATAATGTATAGTTTTATATTTTTAGAGGAATATTATCCATTTGAAGACTGCACCATAGCAGATATACTGCTACAGGGAGACTGTGCTGTGAAAAATCACATATATATATATATATATATATATATATTTATTATTATACAGGATTTATATTGCGCCAACAGTTTGCTCAGCACTTTACAATATAATGGGAGACAATACAGCAACAATACAGTTCAATACAAGAGGGATAGGAGGGCCCTGATCCTCAGAGCTTACAATCTAGGAGGTATATATATATATATTGTGACAGTAGGCAGGTGAAATCCCCTGTAAAACAGAGTGCAGCGCTAAAAAATATATAAAGTGCAAAAGAAGATAGTCCGTGGTTAATAAATTGATTCATATGAGTAAGTCCCAAAAAGATAGCTGATGAAACCAGGAAACAATGGAAAGAATGCGCACTCACCGGACGCGCATGGAAAATGCACATATAATGAATATCCACTGGAATCTCTATAGTAGATGAAGAGGGTAAACTTCAATCTGTAGGTCAATCAGCCTGGGGAAAATATATGGGAAGTCCGGAGGTCTCCTTAAGGATGGTATGGTGCTCAGCCAGAATCCAAAGCTCCGTCCCTCTGGTGGTAGTAGGTTAAAACTACAGGGATCCTGCAATTTGATTTAGCTCCCAATAGGAGCCAAAAAGACAGGTGCCCATAGTGTAGTATTTTAAACAAGTTTATTAGACCAAATATAGTGGTGAGTACAGGGTAGTAATGGCTGTGTGAAGTATATGATACTCATACACCTCTGGGTTGGTATCCCCTCTGATGATGTGCTTTGGCACGAAAGGCCTTAGGAGGAACCGACAGAGCATGACGTCATTTCTCGCCCAGAGCCACGAGATAGCCCGATGGTCATTTTAACTTAGGGTCAGTATCATCGCTGCATACTCTGCTGTATATCATATACTTCACACAGCCATTACTACCCTGTACTCACCACTATATTTGGTCTAATAAACTTGTTTAAAATACTACACTATGGGCACCTGTCTTTTTGGCTCCTATTGGGAGCTAAATCAACTTGCAGCATCCCTTTAGTTTTAACCTACTACCACCAGAGGGACGGAGCTTTGGATTCTGGCTGAGCACCATACCATCCTTAAGGGGACCTCCGGACTTCCCATATATTTTCCCCAGGCTGATTAACCTACAGATTGAAGTTTACCCTCTTCATCTACTATAAAGATTCCAGTGGATATTCATTATATGTGCATTTTCCATGCGCGTCCGGTGAGTGCGCATTCTTTCCATTGTTTCCTGGTTTCATCAGCTATCTTTTTGGGACTTACTCATATGAATCAATTTATTAACCACGGACTATCTTCTTTTGCACTCTATATATTTTTTAGCGCTGCACTCTGTTTTACTTGTCATTTTATGGGTACACTGTGATTACCTTTAGTGCTTTAGCTGCTTACTCAGGAGCGCTCACTTTATACCATTTTATAGGTGAAATCCCCTGGTTGCGTCCTGGATGGACGATACATTTGTCTAAGGTTCAGACTCTATGGGGATTTGTTCCCCTAGAGCGGGTGTCTGCAACCCGCGGCTCCAGAGCCGCATGCTGCTCTTTTTCACCTTGGCTGCGGCTCCGGAGCACACTGCCCACCAGGTGACAGGCAATAGGGCAGCAATGGGCAAACTACGGCCCGGCGGACCTTTTAATCCGGCCCACGGAGCTAGGCTCCCGCTAGGCTCCTCTCACAGTCCGCCCTGAAGACCCGTGTAGCATGAAAATCTGTCTCCTATGAGGATCTGTCCCCCTCTACGTATCTGCGCATGTGCCGGAGATCGCCGATTGGCTGCTAATGCCTGAAACTGGCACATGCGCAGATACGTCGAGGGGGACAGATCCTCATAGGAGACAGATTTTCATGCTACACCGGAACGGCGCGGGAACACGGCGACAGGAACGCGCGGAGCAAAGGTAAGTGAATTGACACAGGGGGGACTTAATATGGGGGATGAATTACTATGGGGGATGAATTAATATGGGGGATGAATTACTATAGGGGGGATGAATTACTATATGGGGGATGAATTACTATATGGGGGATGAATTACTATGGGGGATGAATTACTATATGGGGGATGTATTTTCAGTTTTAAAAATGTTTCTCTCAAAATAAATTTCAATCGTGGTTTTGGCGAGATTTGGCTCAGTTGAAAAAAAAGGTTGCCCACCACTGACCTAAGGCTATGATTGTGATTATGACGATACACTGTGGCCCTGATTAACCCTTTGCTTACTGGGCCCTTAAACCCCCTTCATGACCAGAGCGCTTTTTGCAATATATGCAGTGTCGGATTTGTTTTAAATGTTGCAATGGTTTTGCGGCTCCCAGTCTTTTTTTCCCTCTCGGAAACGGGTCCAAGTGGCTCTTTATGTCTTAAAGGTTGCAGACCCCTGCCCTAGAGGGAAGTGCTGAGTCCTTCAGCACTGAGGTAATGAGCCCAGCTGAAGGTAGTGGGCTCATTAAGGCCATTATAAAACTTCCCAGCTTGCTTAGGGAGTTGCTCCAACCTGGAACCAGATCTGTGCCTGAACTGACTGGGGAGCAAACATCTTATCTGTGTGCAGGGAGACAAAAGCCTGTGTGGCTAGCCTCCAAGTATTAGCACCTAGGTATAGCATCAGGCTGTACCTAGTGGATAGTTAGGGAAGCTGTTTGTACAGTAAGTAGCCAAGTTGGCCAGGATTTTATTTGATGTTTCTTGTTGGTTTGGCTTTTTTCTGTACATATTGTAAATAAACTGCACCTTTTTGTTTTTCACCTCCACTGTTGTTGTGCTGTGCCTGTGATTTTGTGTTGTGCACCCATCCAGGGGGTCACACACACCCGCTGCTGAGCGAACCACATTACAATATATAAGTCACAGATTGCTGCCATCACTAGTATAAAAAAATTAAAAATTAAAAATTTCCAGTATATATACACACCACCATTTGTAGACGCTATAACTTTCACATAACCCAATTAATTTGCACTTATTGGGATTTTTTTTTTTTTACCAAAAACATGTAGGAGAATACATTTTGGCCTAACTTTATGAAGATTTTTCACTGGCTATGTTTTAAAGCAAAAAGTCAAAAATATTGTTTTTTTTTTTTAAATTGAGAGTCTTTTTTTGTTTATAGCGCAAAAAATAAAACAGAGATAATCAACTACCACTAAAAGAAAGCTCTATTTGTGAGGAAAAAAATGACATCATAATTACTTATGTACAGCGTTGCGTGATCACGCAGTTAAAGTAACGCAGCACCGTGTCACAAAAAATGGCCTGGTCATGAAGGGGGGGACACTTCCAGAGGGCAAGTAGGTATTTATATTCCAATTTTGGGCTAAACTTGAATATAAAAAAAAAGTCCTCCCGAGGTCCTCCAAAGGTTCTTCCAATGCTGAGGGCATGTGGCCTTGTATGATCTGGTGTGTGTGTGTGGGGGGGGGGGGGTTTGCACAGTGCATGCTTGTTGTCCCTTTCCCTTCCCGGAGTAAAAAAAAAAAACCTGCTCTGCAACACCATCAATCTGGAGCTGTCTCCCGTAGTACCATTAACCTCCCTGGCGGTATTCCCGAGTGTAGCTCGGGGTAAAGTTTCAGTACCAAAAGCGGTAACCCCGAGCTACACTCGGGCTTACCATGCGGCGCTGCATAGGGAGTCCCTGCAGCGCTTACCTTGTCCTTCGCTCCCGCGATGTGTCCGCTGCAGCGTCCCCGGCCATCTCCTCCGGCCGATGCCGGCATCCGGCTTCTGTGTTCCGGTCCCTGTGACGTCGGGACGTACGGGCGCCGCTGGCAGCGGGAAATTTGAAAATTTAAAAAAATGTAATTTTTTTCAAAACACATTTTTCATAGTAAAACATTCCTGTTTCAAACCATTTCACATACATTTTGTCCCGAGTGCTTTGTCCGGCGCCCTGCCTGCATTTTGACTGTTCTTTCTGCCTGGAAACTGAGAAACGTCCATGGCGTCCAAAAAGCGTCCCTTTAGGTCAAAAGCGGTTTTAGACCGGCTAGAGAACAGCGATAGTAAATCAGAACCACTTGCAGAATTGAGTGATAATGATTCGTGGGGGAAATTCCTCATCAGACACTGAAAACGATTCTGCGACTGAGCTCAGCGATGTGCGAACTTGGCGCTCTATTTCACATTTCAGTGTTTTTGGTTTGATTATATTATTGAATTACATTTATTATTATTATATTATTATTTTTTATGATTATTTATTAAATTATAATTTATGATTTCGTGTTTCAAATTTTATCATCCCCGGGATGTTTACTAGACTCTTGTTCAGACAGATTTCAGTGAGTTATTCCTAAGAATTACAGACCTACAATAAAAAAACTACATATTTCCATGCAAAATAATGGTACCACTTTCAGCACCAAAAACCTGAAATAATCAGACCGCCAGGGAAGTTAAGTTCTAAATGAAGAGGTTGTAGTGATGACCCCTCAGGGGTGGGGTCATAACTGCTGGCATTCACAGTATGGGGGATTGATCTAATATGGCTGCATACATACACCAAAACAAAAGGGCACAAAGGCCTAGTGCATTACCAGATGAAACTATGAATAAAGGAAAGCTAATGATTGCACATTTAGAATAGCCAAAGACACAAACAGTTATTTAAACCAGACACAGTTGACAGAGTCGTCCTCATAAGTATGAGCATCACCACGACCCTGACATCTGTAAGACTTGCCAGATAGCACTTTTCAAGAGACGAACATGCTTTGAAGAAGAAGGCTTGCCCCTTGAAATGTGTAATCTGGTGAGTCTTAAAGACACCAGGGTAGTGGTGATGCTCATACTTATGGGGACTACTCTGCCAAATGGGTTTGGTTCAGGGGCGGACTGACCATTTAGAAACTCGGGCACTGCCCAAGGGCCCGGGGTCAGTAGGGGGCCCCATGAGATGCCCCTGGTACCTTTTTCATAGGCTTTTTTGAGTTTGGGCAAGAACACAGGGGCCCCATGATTCCCTATTGCCCGGGGGCCCCATGAGTTGTCAGTCTGCCTCTGCCTGTATATATATATATATATATATATATACCGTATTTTTCGCTCCATAAGACGCACTTTTTTCCCCCAAAGAAAGGGGAGAAAATGTCAGTGCGTCTTATGGAGCGAATATGAAGCGGCCGGTCTGGTATTTTTGCCACCACCATGTCAGAATATCAGGTCGGCCGCTCAGCTCTTCTCTCCTGCAGGACCTTACCTGTTCCTCTGTCCTGCATGATCCCCTATTGAGGGCCCGGGGTCAGTAGGGGGCCCCATGAGATGCCCCTGGTACCTTTTCCATAGGCTTTTTTGAGTTTGGGCAAGGACACAGGGTCCTCATGATTCCCTATTGCCCGGGAGCCCCATGAGTTGTCAGTCCGCCCCTGCCTGTATATATATATATACCGTATTTTTTGCTCCATAAGGCGCACTTTTTTCCCCCCCAAAAAAGGGGGGAAAATGTCAGTGCGTCTTATGGAGCGAATATGGAGCGGCCGGTCCGGTATTTCTGCCGCCACCATGTCAGAATATCGGGCCGGCCGCTCAGCTCTTCTCTTCTGCAGGACCTTACCTGTTCCTCTGTCCTGCATGATCCCCTATTGAGGGCCCAGGGTCAGTAGGGGGCCCCATGAGATGCCCCTGGTACCTTTTTCATAGGCTTTTTTGAGTTTGGGCAAGCACACAGGGGCCCCATGATCCCCTATTGTCCGGGGGCCCCATGAGTTGTCAGTCCACCCCTGGTTTGGTTTATATAGCTGTTTTCGCCTTTTGGTATTGTGAGTATGCTATCATTACCTTATAGTGGAACTTCACTCTCTCAATCAACATTTACAATATTTAATCTGTATGCTGCTAGCATTAGTAAATAGATAGCAAAGTATATCATATTTACTTGTTATAACATTTTATCACTAAGGCGACATGGCTACACTAAATCAATCACATTGACCTAATATATCAATATGTTCATACTAGTTCAATGATGTCATAAGCGTCCCTGCCCCTTTGCGTACATACAACGGCGGGCTGGAGAATCCATCGTAGCGCAATGGCCTGGCGCAATACCAGCTGTAACTGGTAACATGACCAAAAATGCAACAGATTGTATAGGAAAATATTTGATTGTGAAGATTCAAAAAAAGAAAAGTAAGCAATGAACCTGCAGAAAGGAAACAGAACAATGAGTAAAGCAATGAAAGGGTTTATTTTTGAATTACTATTGTATTACATTATGTGGGATCTCTTTACAGCTGCTTCTTCTGGTCTCTGCACAATTTTTATACAATCATTCTGGTCGCCTAAAGTGAAATTCATGAATAATGAAGTTGAAAAATATCTATTTTGTACAGCATTTTGAATAGGGAAAGTAAAAAGATGCAACTACAACGTGCAGCATTATAATGCAGTCATAGCTCCAGAGAAAATACCGTTCTGACACTTATTGCTGGATTATGCATGCATTTAAGAAGTGCAAACGTCAGGATGAAATAACTGCAGGGGATGCAGAATTTTAAGAAAGAATGTTTCCTGTGTAGCCAAGGAAGAGGGCTTGACAGTTTAAGGGGATGGCACTGAATGATATCTCCCGCAATGCATCTAAAAGGCAGGACGGTGTTTAGGCAGTGTAACCAGGCAGTGCTTGAAACCCAAAATATACAGATCAGATTATAAAAAAAAAAAGGTGTGACGTTCCCTGTGAGGACTGTTACAATTAGAAGATGCCTATGTGAAGCCAAGCTATCTGCAAGAAGCCCCCGCAAAGTCCCACTGTTGGAAAAAAGACGTGTGCTAAACAGGTTACAATTTGCCAAAGAGCACATTGACTGGCCTAAAGAGAAATGGGCAACATTTTGTGGACTGATGAAAGTAAGATTGTTCTTTTTGGGTCTAGTGGGCGGAGACAGTTTGTCAGATGACCCCCAAACACTGAATTCAAGCCACAGTACACTGTGAAGACAGTGAAGCATGGTGGTGCAAGCATCATGATATGGGGATGTTTCTCATACTACGGTGTTGGGCCTATTTATCGCATACCAGGGATCATGGATCAGTTTGAATACATCAGAATACTTGAAGAGGTCATGCTGCCTTATGCTGAAGAGGAAATGCCCTTGAAATGGGTGTTCCAACAAGACAACGACCCCAAACACACCAGTAAACGTGCAACATCTTGGTTCCAGACCAACAAGATTGATGTTATGGAGTGGCCAGCCCAATCCCCGGATCTTCATCCAATAGAAAACTTGTGGGGTGACATCAAAAATGCAGTTTCTGAGGCAAAACCAAGAAATAGAGAAGAACTGTGGAATGTAGTCCAATCATCCTGGGCTGGAATACCTGTTCACAGGGGCCAGAAGTTGGGTGACTCCATGCAACACAGATGTACAGCAGTTCTCAGAAACAGTGCGACTACAACCAAATATTCATGAAGTCATTCAAAGGAAAGCAAAATCTTCAAACATTTCTCAGTTTATATAGTGAATGTTTGAGTTTGTAAAGAAGAATACAAACACTGCTATTTTTTTGAACCGTCTAATATTCACTTTTCTTAAATTTTTTAGAGGAACAACACAAATTTTATATATTTTTCTTCATGTTTTGATTTGGAATAGAATGTGTCGTGTTCCCAATGCATTTGTGTGGATGGAAATAAAAGCTATTATAAGGATTTTGAGCTTTATTCACTTTTTTCAACACACTAATATTTTGAACACAACTGTGTATATATATATATATATATATATAGTGAGAACTCACATCAAAATGGTAGAGCTTTTCTTTTTTAAAGCACACAACAACTCACTTTTTCTTTTTAAAGGCCTTTTAGCCCAATTTTATTTAAACGAAAGTTCAATAACGAAAATGCTTCCCACGCAGGGGTATCCACCATCAAACAATATTCAGCCTTCTGGCTCTCTCAGGTATACCGCTTTAGGTCTGTCTCCTACAGACTCCTTCCAAAAGGGCCTTTAACACACAGCTAGCCCCTAGCTGTTTCTGGCTTCCACCTCCCCTAGGTGAAGCCCTCCTGACTCCTAGGCAATGACCTCCTGTCTGTCTGCCGGGGTGGAGCCCAGAGTCATGGCCTGGCCTCTACAAAAAGCCCTGCACACACCAGCGCAATCAGTGTGCTGGCTGCTCTTAAAACCTGGACCCAGGATTGGAGATTTCATCCCTCCCAAATCTCCAGGCCCCAGGTCCCAAAACAGGCTTTACAAACCAAAGAGGAAACTGATAAACCAGTTTTCTCTGCATTACGAGAACTGCCTGGAGCCCCTCAACCTGTATAGTCGAGAATCCTGGGTCACCACCGTGATTTCCACCGTGGCAGGATACCGAACTGAGACTATATATATATATATATATATATATTTGCCAATCTCCTCCACTCTTCCTACCACTCCACCCCCCACAGCTTTTCCTCCTCGACCACTATCCCCTCCCTCCTAGATTGTAAGCTCCAAGGAGCAGGTCCCTCGAACCCCTCGTGTATCGCATTGTAGTGTTATTGTACTGTCTCATGTATTGTCTCCCATTGTAATGTACAGCACTGAGAGAACTGTTGGCGCTATATAAATACTGTATAATAATGCTGTAATAATCAATATCTCAATTAACACAAGAACAACTTCCAAAATTTTGACCATAAAATTGAGTTTTATAGAACGTTTGTTTAGAACATGACATGAAAGTAAGGTTAATAATATAACTTAGATTACAAAATCTTCAGTTTTACTCAAATTAGTTGCTGCAAAAATGAATACACCCCACAATAAAAACTCCTCCATCTAGTATTCTGTATGACCTCCATGATTTGTAAGGACAGCACCAAGTCTTCTAGGCATGGAATGAACAAGTTGGTGACATATTGCAACATCAATTATTTTCCATTCTTCAACAACGACCTCTTTTAGAGTCTGGATGCTGGGTGGAGAGTGATGTTCAGTTTGTCTCTTCAGAATTCCCCATAGGTGTTTGATTGGGTTCAGATCAGGAGAGATAACTTGGCCACTGAATCACTTTCACTCTGTTCTTCTTCAGAAATGTAACAGTGGCCTTATATGTGTGTTTTGGATCATTGTCATGTTGGAAAAGTGCACAACGCCCAAGAGAATGGAGTGATGGTTCATCTTCTCTTTCAATATAGAGCAGTACATCTGTGAATTCATGATGTCATCAATGAAATGCAGCCCCCCGACACCAGCAACTCTCCCACAATGCAGTCCCACAGAGGGACACTGCCACCACCATGTTTCACTGTAAACACCATGCATGTTTCTTTGTACTCTTCACCTTTGCGATGTCATACAGTTTTTAAGCCATCAGTTCCAAAAACATTTATCTTGGTCTCATCATTCCAGAGTACAGAGTCTCAGTAGTCTTATTCTTTTTCAGCATGGGCCCTGAGAAATTCTAGATGGGCTTTTGTGCATGGGCTTTAGAAGAGCCTTCCTTCCTGGACAACACCCATGCATGCCATTCCTCTGTAGTGTACACTGTATTGTGTCACGGGAAGCAATCACTCTAGTTTGGCTTTCTACTTCTTTAGCTAACTGCAGTGAGCTTGCATGGCAATTTTCTTCAACCTTTCTCATCAGAAGACGCTCCTATCGAGGTGTTAACTTCTGTGGATGGCCTGGATGTCTCTGAGAGATGGTTGCAGTTCCATCTTTGTTAGCTTTTTGTACTACTTTTGCTACGGTTTTTGACTGATAAGCAAAGATGTGCTGATCTTCTTGTAGCCTTCACCTTTCTTGTGTAAATAAATTGATTTCTTTCTTAGGCCTTGTGACATTTCTCTTCCATGTGGTGCCATTGCTGACAGCATGAAATGGGAGGGGTTCTCTTTGTTAAGTAACGCCCTTTTATAATCAACTGTCTGCTGGACACCTGTGTAATGAATAATTAGACTCACCTGTAGTTGAATTCTTGTTAATTAGCATTTTGTTGTCTAAAATTTAGCTTTTCTCCTAAGACTTTCATGGGGTGTATTCATTTTTGCAACACAGTCTTGAATGAATTTGTTAGGTATAATACTTTTTTGTGTGTGCAAATTAACAAATCATGTTTTCAATTAATGACCCACATTTGTGGGAATATTTTGTAGTATACTGTTCCATAGAAAATGTTGATTCTGAAAGTAAAGTTAAGGCTTTCTGACAAATCTGTTGGGGTGTACTCATTTATGCTGAGCACTATATACAGTGGGGCAAAAAAGTATTTAGTCAGCCACCAATTGTGCAAGTTCTCCCACTTACAAAGATGAGAGAGGCCTGTAATTGGCATCATAGGTAGACCTCAACCATGAGAGACAAAATGAGAAAACAAATCCAGACAATCACAATGGCTGATTTGGAAAGAATTTATTTGCAAATTATGGTGGTCACCTACAAACAAGCAAGATTTCTGGCTCTCACAGACCTGTACCTTCTTCTTTAAGAGGCTCCTCTGTCCTGCACTCATTACCTGTATCAATGGCACCTGTTTGAACTTGTTATCAGTATAAAAGACACCTGTCCAAAACCTCAAACAGTCACACTCCAAACTCCACTATGGTGAAGACCAAAGAGCTGTCGAAGGACACCAGAAACAAAATTGTAGACCTGCACCAGGCTGGGAAGACTGAATCTGCAATTGGCAAGCAGCTTGGTGTGAACAAATCAACTGTGGGAGCAATAATTAGAAAATGGAAGACATACAAGACCACTGATAATCTCCCTCGATCTGGGGCTCCACGCAAGATCTCACACCGTGGGGTCAAAATGATCACAAGAACGGTGAGCAAAAATCCCAGGACCACACGGGGGGACCTAGTGAATGACCTGCAGAGAGCTGGGACCAACTTAACAAAGGCTACCATCAGTAACACACTACGCCGCCAGGGACTCAGATCCTGCAGTGCCAGACGTGTCCCCCTGCTTAAGCCAGTACATGTGCGGGCCCGTCTGAAGTTTGCTAGAGAGCATTTGGATGATCCAGAAGAGGATTGGGAGAATGTCATATGGTCAGATGAAACCAAAATAGAACTGTTTGGTAGAAACACAACTCGTCGTGTTTGGAGGAGAGAGAATGCTGAGTTGCATCCAAAGAACACCATACCTACTGTGAAGCATGGGGGTGGCAACATCATGCTTTGGGGCTGTTTCTCCGCAAAGGGACCAGGACGACTGATCCATGTACAGGACAGAATGAATGGGGCCATGTATCGTGAGATTTTGAGTGCAAACCTCCTTCCATCAGCAAGGGCATTGAAGATGAAACGTGGCTGGGTCTTCCAACATGACAATGATCCCAAACATACCGCCCGGGCAACAAAGGAGTGGCTTCGTAAGAAGCATTTCAAGGTCCAGGAGTGGCCTAGCCAGTCTCCAGATCTCAACCCCATAGAATACCTTTGGAGGGAGTTGAAAGTCCTTGTTGCCCAGCGATAGCCCCAAAACATCACTGCTCTAGAGGAGATCTGCATGGAGGATGGGCCAACATACCAGCAACAGTGTGTGCCAACCTTGTGAAGACTTACAGGAAACGATTGACCTCTGTCATTGCCAACAAAGGATATATAACAAAGTATTGAGATGAACTTTTGATATTGACCAAATACTTATTTTCCACCATAATTTGCAAATAAATTCTTTCCAAATCAGCCAATGTGATTGTCTGGATTTTTTTTCTCATTTTGTCTCTCATAGTTGAGGTCTACCTATGATGCCAATTACAGGCCTCTCTCATCTTTGTAAGTGGGAGAACTTGCACAATTGGTGGTTGACTAAATACTTTTTTGCCCCACTGTGTATATACCGCATTTTTCGCTCCATAAGACGCACCTAGGTTTTAGAGGCAGAAAACAGGAAAAAATTTGACAGATACCCGCTCCCACTTCCGCGGAGTTGTTCTTTCATCTTACCTGTTCCTCTATCCAGCCGCGCGCTGTCTTCCCGGCTTCTGTAATGGTGCTCGGCATGACAGCCGGGTGCCCAGTGCGCATGAGCGAGAAGCACTTGTGCTTTGTGATTGGTCCGGCGGCTTCTGGGATCTGTCATGTGTCCCAGGTGCCGCCTTACCATTCACAAAAAACACCGCTTCCTGCGCATGCGCACTTGGCACCCGGCTGTCATGCCCACACTTCAGAAGCCGGGAAGACCGCGCCGCTGGATAGAGGAACGGGTAAGATGAAAGAACAACTCCACGGAAGTGGGAGCGGGTATCTGTCAAATTCAGGTACCCGCTCCCCCCCTCCCCAAAGGTCAGCAGTCATCTCTATAAGGTCCCGCTGTAGAGCTGAGCGGCCGGCCCGGTATTCTGACACGGCGGCGGTGGAAATACCGGACCGGCCGCTCCATATTCGCTCCATAAGACGCACTGACATTTTCCCCCCTTTTTTGGGGGGAAAAAAGTGCGTCTTATAGTGCGAAAAATACAGTATATATATATATATTTTTTTTTTGTTACACAGCATAGCACAGCCATGCAAAGCAGTGTGCTTGCAGTGAAGCACACACACAGGACACCATGTAAAACAGAACACAGTTAACCCTTTGATCGCCCCACATGTTAACCCCTTACTGCCCAGTGTTATTAGCACTCATCCCTGTATTGGTGTCACTGGGCATGTCAGTGACACCAAGTCAGTTTCCCCAGTGTCAGAATGCCCGCCGCAGTCCCACAGTCCTGCTATAAGTCGCTGTTCACCGCAAATACTAGTAAAAATAAAAAATCCCATTATATATACCACCATTTGTAGATGCTATAACTTTCACGCAACAAACTAATTTACATGTATTGGTATTTTTTTTTAGCAAAGACATGTAGCAGAATACATTTTGCCCTAAATTTATGAATAAATTTGATTTTTTTAAGGTTTAATACCAAAAAGTCGAAAATATGGTATTTTTCTCAAAATTTTCGGTCTTTTTTTTTATAGCGCAAAAAATAAAGAACACAGGCGATCAAAAACCACCGAAGGAAAGCTTTATTTGTGTCACTGGGGATGTCAGTGACACCAAGTCAGTATCCCCAGTGTCAGAACGCCCGCTGCAGTCCCCCAGTCCCGCTCTAAGTCGCTGCTCACCACCATTACTAGTAAAAACAAAAATAAAATAAATAATCCCAGTATATATTCCGGCATTTATAGACGCTGTAACTTTCACGTAACAAATTAATTTACACGTATTGGGATTTTTTTTTAGCAAAGACATGGAACAGAATATATTTTGCCATACAATTATGGTGAAATTAGATTTTTACATTTTTTAATGTTTAACCATTAACTGCCCGGCCAATGGCCGTTTGGCGGCCGCAAAAACGCTTCAGCATTCCGGGTGCACACCATTTGGCGTGCTCCCGCACATGCGCAGTTCGCGCGGTTGCAGAGCCGCGCAGAGGCGCGATCTGTCACCGGCCGTGTACCTCGGACACGGCCGATGACAGATCTAAGTACCGGCCCCCGTTGCCGGTATCATGTGACCTGCTGTGACCAATCACAGCAGGTCACATGACAGTTGTATACAATGGATGGCTTCATTCATGCCATCCATTGTATACTAATGCCTAGCTGTGAATGGTCACAGCTAATCACATGCACATGCCATGTGATTAGCTGTGACCAAATCACAGCTAAGCACAAAAAAAAAAAAACCTGAATGAATCGATGTCATTCAGGTAAATGCTTGCTTATAGCAACGTAATTCTTTCCTATAAGCAAATTGTGTAAAAAAAAAAAAAAAAAATACTGATCACTTCCCCAAAGTAGTACAATGTTACTATGGTAACATTGTACTACTTTGGTCATAGTAAAATATAAAAAAAAAATCTTAAAAAAAATAAAAAAATGTAATAAAAAATTAAAAATAATAAAAAAATAATAAAAATATATTTTTTTTTTTTTCATACTGTCACCAGTCAGTGTCCCTGATCACCACCATGCCAGTTATATGATGACGCTGTACTGCACTGGTGACAGTATGTAAAAAAAAATAGTGAAAATTATTTTTTTTATTTTTTCATTTTCCGAAAAATTATGACAAAACAAATACAACTTCAAAAAACTCGCCATGCCTCTTATGAAGTACGTCGGACTGTCTACTCTGCAAAAAGGGGTCATTTGGGGGATATCTGTACTGTCCTGACATTTGGGGGATATCTGTACTGTTCTGACATTTGGGGGATATCTGTACTGTTCTGACATTTGGGGGATATCTGTACCGTCCTGACATTTGGGGGATATCTGTACTGTTCTGACATTTGGGGGATATCTGTCCTGTTCTGACATTTGGGGGATATCTGTACCGTCCTGACATTTGGGGGATATCTGTACCGTCCTGACATTTGGGGGATATCTGTACTGTCCTGACATTCTTGGACCTCGAGAAATTAGATTGGCTGTCAGTACTTCAGGATTGATCAATATTCAGATCTATACCATAGTTTGTGAACTCTATAACTTTCCTACAAACTAAATAATACATCCTAATTTGGGTTATTTTCACCAAAGACATGTAGCAGAATACATCTCGGCCTAAATTATGAAGATCAATTATTTATTTGTAAACTTTTATAACAGAAACAAAGAAAAACGTGTGTTTTTTCCCAAATGTTTGGTCTTGTTTTGTTAAGTTAGCAAAAAATAAAAACCCCAGCAGTGATTAAATACCACCAAAAGAAAGCTCTAGTTGTGTGAAGAAAATGATAAAATTTTAGTTTGGGTACAATGTTGTTTGACCGTGCAATTGTCATTCAAAGTGTGAGAGCGCTGAAACCTGAAAAATGGCCTGGGCAGTAAGGTATAAAATTGCCCGGTATTGAAATGGTTAATAGCAAAAAGTCAAAAATATTGTATTTTTCTCAAAATCTTCAGTCTTTTTTTTTTTATATCGCAAAAAATAAAAAACACAGAGGCAATCAAATACCACCAAAGGAAAGCTCTATTTGTGGGGACAAATTATGTAAATTTAATTTGGGTGCAACGTTGCATGGCCGCGCAATTGTCAGTTAAACTAACTCAGCGCCGTAACGCAAAAGATGGCGTGGTCAGGAAGGCGGGTAAATTCTCAGGAGGGAAAGGGGTTAAAGTTCGTGTTCATGCTCATTTCTATATGTTTCCCTTTATTTAATTGAAAAACGTATCTGCCAATAACAGTTTTGCTATGAATCTGGCTTTTCTTCCAAAGAGGTCCCATACTGTATGAGACCTTTCAGATAAAGTTGAGTATGCATCTCCTTAGCTCAAACTATCATTATATGTGCAATATTTTGTACCAGACATAAAAACATAACATAAATAGCATACTACATAAGAACTTGTTCAAAATCAGTTCACTTTATTTATATACACAAATGATAGAACGTGTTCAAAATCAGTTCACTTTATTTATATACACAAATGATAGAACTTGTTCAAAATCAGTTCACTTTATTTATATACACAAATGATAGAACGTGTTCAAAATCAGTTCACTTTATTTATATACACAAATGATAGAACTTGTTCAAAATCAGTTCACTTTATTTATATACACAAATGATAGAACTTGTTCAAAATCAGTTCACTTTATTTATATACACAAATGATAGAAGTTGTTCAAAATCAGTTCACTTTATTTATATACACAAATGATAGAAGTTGTTCAAAATCAGTTCACTTTATTTATATACACAAATGATAGAACTTGTTCAAAATCAGTTCACTTTATTTATATACACAAATGATAGAAGTTGTTCAAAATCAGTTCACTTTATTTATATACACAAATGATAGAACTTGTTCGAAATCAGTTCACTTTATTTATATACACAAATGATAGAACTTGTTGAAAATCAGTTCACTTTACTTATATACACAAATGATAGAACTTGTTCAAAATCAGTTCACTTTATTTATATATACAAATGATAGAACTTGTTCAAAATCAGTTCACTTTATTTATATACACAAATGATAGAACGTGTTCAAAATCAGTTCACTTTATTTATATACACAAATGATAGAACTTGTTCAAAATCAGTTCACTTTATTTATATATACAAATGATAGAACTTGTTCAAAATCAGTTCACTTTATTTATATACACAAATGATAGAACTTGTTCAAAATCAGTTCACTTTATTTATATACACAAATGATAGAACTTGTTGAAAATCAGTTCACTTTATTTATATACACAAATGATAGAACTTGTTCAAAATCAGTTCACTTTATTTATATATACAAATGATAGAACTTGTTCAAAATCAGTTCACTTTATTTATATACACAAATGATAGAACTTGTTCAAAATCAGTTCACTTTATTTATATATACAAATGATAGAACTTGTTCAAAATCAGTTCACTTTATTTATATACACAAATGATAGAACTTGTTCGAAATCAGTTCACTTTATTTATATACACAAATGATAGAACTTGTTGAAAATCAGTTCACTTTATTTATATACACAAATGATAGAACTTGTTCGAAATCAGTTCACTTTATTTATATATACAAATGATAGAACTTGTTCAAAATCAGTTCACTTTATTTATATATACAAATGATAGAACTTGTTCGAAATCAGTTCACTTTATTTATATACACAAATGATAGAACTTGTTCGAAATCAGTTCACTTTATTTATATACACAAATGATAGAACTTGTTCGAAATCAGTTCACTTTATTTATATACACAAATGATAGAACTTGTTCAAAATCAGTTCACTTTATTTATATACACAAATGACAGTGCTGTTAAATTTTGTCTCAGCTCACGAGCTCTTAATTAATTTGGTCCAATAAATGCAGAGTTCAGTTTGAAATAAAGTGTATGTTCAATTTTATGCTTTAGCTTTGAAAAATCATTATCTAGTGACAGTCACTGCAGAATCTGATATATCTGGATCCCGACTTAGCTTCTCACTCCCTTATATTTTAAAGTCAAGTCTTGCCATTGAAAAGAGTCCACTGCAGTATAGCAGTCAGTAATGAGGTCAAGAAATGGCCAGTTCAATAGATTTTAAGGCAACTCATCAGGCTTTGGAAAAGAGCCCAAACCCCTTTGGAAATAAAGAAGGAGATTAACTGTTTTTCCATTTTACTACTCAAGGGCAAGGGAACTTGATACATGAGATACAGCTGCCATAAAGTCTCCACTGGGATGGTTCGTTCATCACATCTCGTTGCAAAGCCAAGAGAAAGCCCACTTTGGCAAACGCGCTAACATTTAATTCATCAGCAGCAAGTTGGCGTGATCAAATGTTACAAGTGATAATCCCGTGTACAAGATCCTGCAATGACCCTTAGTCCGATCGTCTGACATTTGGTGTTTAGGATGAGGATTTCTTTATTTCTAGATGCCTGGAATGACCCTTTTCAAGAGAGGGAAAAATATTTTTCCTACATTTTGAAACATATATACGATTACTAAAAATATATCTATTTTTGACCAGAAATAAATACTACTTATAAGTATTTGAATATTTTCATTCCTTAGAATAAAATATGTTTTTTTTTTCTCATTTGCAGCTTCAGTTATTATATCGTATTTGTTGGTGCTTTTTAGAATAATTTCTATTTATCAGTTTCATTAACAAGTAAATATGTACCACATACCAGTATAATGTCCTAGGGCAGGGGTGGGCAACTGCGGCCCTCCATCTGTTGCAGAACTACAAGTCCCATCATGCCTCTGCCTCTAGGAGCCATGCTTGCAACTGTCAGTCTTGCAATGCCTCATGGGACATGTAGTTCCACAACAGCTAGAGGGCCGCAGTTGCCTACCCCTGTCCTTGGGTATTGTTACAGGTATACAGTTGCAAGAAAAAGTATGTGAACCCCTTGGGATTACGTGGAGTTTTGCATGAATTGGGCATAAAATGTGTTCTGAACGTCATCTAAGTCACAACAATAGAAGAACACAGTCTGCTGAACATAATACTACACAAACATAGCGTTGTGTGTTCTTCCCAAACAAATCTTGGTTTCATCTGTCCACAGTATATTTTGCCAGTAGTGCTGTGGAACATCCAGGTGCTCTTTTGCAAACTTCAAACATGCTGCAATATTCTTTTTGGACAGCAATGGCTTCCTCCGTGGTGTCCTCCCATGTACTCCATTCTTGTTTAATGTTTTCCTTATTGTAGATGTGTCAACAAAAATGTTAGCATGTGCCAGAGATTTCTGTAGGTCTTTAGCTGACACTCTGGGATTCTTCTTTACCTCATGCAGCATTCTGCGTTGTGCTCTTGCAGTCATTTTGCAGGACGACCACGCCTAGGGAGAGTAGCAACAGTGCTAAACTTTTTCCATTTGTAGACAGTCTGTCTTACCGTGGACACATGAACATCAAGGCTTTTGGAGATACTTTTGTAACCCTTTCCAGCTTCATGCAAGTCAACAATTCTTGATCGTAGGTCTTCTGAGAGCTCTTTTCTGCGAGGCATGGTTCACATCAGACAGTGCTTCTTGAAACCAGTAAACCCAAAACAGGTGTGTGTTTTTTAAGGGCAGGACAGCTGTCAGCAACACATCCAATATCATCACACTGATTGGAGTCAAGGTTGGCTCACTCCTGGCTCCAATTAGCTCTGGGAGAAGTCATTAAGCTAGGGCCTCACATACTTTTTCCTCCCTGCACTGTGAATGTTTACATGTTATGTGCAATTAAACCATGGCAGCATCTAATGTTTGTGTAGTATTATGTTCAGCAGACTGTGTTCTATTGTTGTGACTTAGATGACGTTCAGAGCACATTTTATGCCCAATTCATGAAAAACTCCACGTAATCCCAAGGGGATCACATACTTTTTCTTGCAACTGTATATACATGACACGTTATAAAACTTTTCAAAAACTATTCGATGACATTAATCTGTGATAGTTGTATTTTTATGCAGGTTCAATAAAAATAAAACATAATAACTTTGTTTTGGTCTCGGGTTCCAAATAAAACAGAAGGGAAAGTATCTAAATCAACAAAAACGTATTTTTGATAATATGAATGGAAAATCTAATAATTATAAATTCATAAAAGGTTCATTTCTGAACATGTGTAGATTTATGGGTCACGAGGTGTTAAAGAAGAGTAAAGAAGAGGGAAGTAGAATGGTATTGGAGACAGAGAAAAAGAAAGAAGAAAAAATAAGCCTGTTTTTCCTTTTTCTTTCATCCCCTTAATTGGCTGGGAGGAGTGGAAGAAGGTAAGAATATAAGGAAAGTGAAGGAGTATAATAGTGAGGACCAGGGGCGGACTGACAACTCATGGGGCCCCCGGGCAATTGGGGATCATGGGGCCCCTGTGTCCTTGCCCAAACTTAAAAAAGCCTATGAAAAGGTACCAGGGGCATCTCATGGGGCCCCCTACTGACCCCTGGTACTCAGGCAGTGCCCAAATTTCCAAATGGTCAGTCCGCACCTGGTGAGGACTCTGCTCCCCCCTTCCCAGGCTGAAACCTCCATTAAGCTTGTGAGTAAGGATGAAATGCCACTAAGGATGGAAAATGTTCCTAAAGTAACCATTGTTGGTGCTTTATGTTGGTGTTTCTTATCAGAATCTGGAATTCCCTTTTAATAATAATGGGGACCCCAGATACCACACCCCCAAGGCAAATGAGTAAGAGGTACATAGTCCTTCTACTCGTTGACACACAAAAAAAGAATTGTAACCTATAAATAAAGACATCCAAACGTTTGGCAAGGCCCTTGTAAATCCATAGGCAATTATGATGCTCTTTGCATCAACAGAGGGAAAAAAAAAAAGTTGACCTGACATACATGACCGATCCTAATACTACCATTAGCCATTGTTGACATAATGGACCAAATATGGCCATGACCAAATTTGGTCAATGTCATTACCAGGGGTGGACTGACCATTTGGAAACTCGGGCACTGCCCAAGGGCCCGGGGTCAGTAGGGGGCCCCATGAGATGCCCCTGGTACCTTTTTAATAGGCTTTTTTGAGTTTGGGCAAGGACACAGGGACCCCATGATCCCCTATTGCCCGGGGGCCCCATGAGTTGTCAGTCCGCCCCTGGTCATTACTGAGATATGGCCAGTGGTGTCATTGCTATTTTCATCCCTTTTATTACACAGTGGAGATTCCCGGGGACATCAGTCGGCGGGAGGTTGTCATTAACCTCTTCATGCCGGTGAACGCAAATGTGCGGCCTCCCAGCGTCTGGGCCTAGACGCCGAGTGCCCACACATTTACATTCTATCAAAAAAGGATATATCTGCTGAGAGCGCGCCCTGTGCACTCCCAGCACACATGTCCGGTACTCAAGGAAGGGTCCCAATCTCCTCTTTCGATCGGGACCTTTCCCGATCATGTGACCGTCGTGACCCTAAACCCCGCCTCCCGGCTTCTGAAACTCTTAAAGGGCCGGGAGGTGCCAGGGTGAAGGGGTTAAAGAGGTAGTAAACTGCAGGTAAAAATAAAATCCTTTGAGATAATGTCATAATGTGCTAGCATGCAGCGCATACTTACGCATTATGAAGGACTTACCTTAAAACAAGGCCCCCCAGCGGTGCCCGGTCACCACTGCAGAGGCTTCCATTTTCACCCGGTCCTCCTTCCAGGTTCGCGAGTTTGGCTGTCTGACTGGCCTAGCCATGATGACGTCACCCCCGTGTATGCATGCTGGAGTCCCGAGCCACGGCACAGTACTTTGAAGGAATGGCACGGGTATACCGTTCCTTTAGGGCGCAAAAAAAAGAGCAAATATTTCCTAAACAGTTCACGTTTAGGAGATATTCATTCCACCTACAGGTAAGATTTGTTATAAGATTACCTGCAGGTAAAAGTTTACAAAAAAAAAATAGTTAACTACCACTTTAATAGAAGCAATAGATATGGTTGGTTAGTTAAGTGCTCTCAACTTGGGTCTGAGTACTAGTTAGTGACATGTTGAATGAGAGAGCTAAAGAAAATTCAATTTTGTGCTAGTCTAGCAAGATTTTCCAGTGTCATCCCCGTAGCTGTAGTCAATGTATCCAACCATCTAGTAGCCAGTCTCCCTCATTGCTTGGTTCCTTCAATTTTCTTAACCATTTCCAGTCCGGACACTTTCACCCCCTTCCTGCCCAGGCCAATTTTCAGCTTTCAGCGCTATCACACTTTGAATGACAATACACTTTGTTGAGTTTTTTTGGTTTTTGAGGTTCATGAATATCTGGATATTACACGAAGAGTGAAAATGAGAGAGAGAATTTTTGTAAGAAATAATTGGAAGAAAAAAAGAGGACTATAGTTTTTTTTTTGGTATCACACTTGGGGATATATATATATATATATACTTTTATGAATTTTATTTAATTTGAAAAGAAAAGATTTGATAAATCAGTGCTATCACACTTTGAATGACAATTGCGCGGTCATGCAACACTGTACCCATATGAATTTTTTAGCATATTTTTGAGACGGATAAAACTTTATTTTGATGGTATTTATTCACCGCTGGGATTTTTACAGGCAGGATGTGACGTCTTCTTTACTACTGCTCATGTTATCACTGATTGGCCAATCATGGATCACATGAATCGGGAGCTCACACAGAGGTCTTGTACAGTGATGGGTGTTCCGCTGTGTATCCGGACACAGCAGGCACCAGATCATGGTGCCGTGTGCTCCCAGGGAGCATTCAAAGGCAGTGCATGTGGGTGACCTTTAGAAAGGTCAACCCGCTTCTGCAGCGCTCCCGTCTGGCCGTTTATAGACATGGGCCGGACGGGACGTGGTTAAATATTATTTCCTTCTCCAGTGATCTCTGTCTTCCGACAGTCAGACAGTGACCAAAATAGGACATTTATAACTTCATCACTTGGCCTTCTAGTGACATAATCGGTTTGATCTCTTCCAAAATCAATCTGTTATTTCTACGGGCTGTCCATGGCACACATAAAATCTGTCTCCAGCACCAAAGCTCAAAAGAGTCAATCTTCTTTCTGTAGCACTGTTTCTGTTGTGTCCAGCGTTCACAGCTGTAATTGCCAGCTGCGAAAATACTGCGTTAGAAATATTGGTTCTATATATGATGCTTGGAAGCCACAGAACAAGGCACCCAAACAGGCAACATTCTTGTGTTCAGAGAGCACTTCCAGATTCTGATAAGCCCCCTGCCCACAGACCCTCACAACCATCAGCCAGGCCTTGCCCTGATCAACAAGGGGAGAAGGTGCTTTTCCACGTAGAAGGCCCTCCCTGGAAAGGCAACACCCTCCTTGACTTTCAGCTCAGCTCTGTTTGGGATATAGGTTTTACATAGATATATAAGGATCTACAAATAATAAAACTATGTTGTTGAGGGCTCGGAAAAACAAAGACTGCTGTGTTGATGCTACTGACAGACTGTATCATATATGTCAATTTTTATTTTACCCATAGTTTATAGTTGCTCCAAATGGACTTTCAGTTCCAATCAGTGTAATACATTCTAGGTACAACATTAGGTCTTCGGGGTATTACAATTGTTTTTTTAGAAAGTGGCCACATCATGAGTATAAAAAACCTGTCCCCTGTCAGCAAGCTGCTGATACCTTGACTCTTCCTCTGTTTGAAAGCAGTGGTCTCGTTGCTGAGTCACACCTACACTCATGGTCCATGCTGCTTGAAGAGGTCTAGCTCTGACTTTAAGCAGAGCTCAACACAAAAGGGGAAGTTCTGCTTTAAGGATTGCTCCCCATTAAGGATTGGCACCTTTGGGGAGTGGATCCCCGAGTTTGACAGGTACCGGCTCCCACTTCCGGTCCAATCGCCTAGGCGATTGGAAGCTGAAGGTGCCTTCTCTCCCTCCCTCCCTGTAGTCTTTTGGGACATGTGACAGGTCCCAGAAGACTACAGGACAATTTATGAAGCTCAGCGCTACTCGCGCATGCGCAGTGGGTACCCGGCCGCAAGCTATCACAACTGGTTACCCACACTGAAGATGCCGGCCTCCTGGAATACAGGACGGCCGGTGAAACGGGCTGCGGGGGACACAACACGGGACCGAGGGACAGGTAAGTGGCTGTTTTGTAAAGGTCAGCAGCTACAGTTTTTGTAGCTGCTGACTTTTATTTTTTGATAGGTTGAGTGGAACTCCGCTTTAACCAGGTGCACATCCAACCTCTGCCAAGAGACTACTGGTTCTACATAGAGAGCATGGATTCTTCTCTAAAGCTTACAACCCAAACCAATTCTTCCCAGATGTGGGGCTTTTAAGGTGCCAACTAATAAATACAATATGCTATCTTTTAAAATCCACTCATTTATTGTAAAGGATTAAGATATAAACAATTTTGGTTTCAGAACAATAGTTTCACATCATATATTGTATAACATAAGTACTAAAGATCCTTTACATATCCTTCACAGTAAAATCGTTATTCATTCCCCTTCTTTCAACAAAACTTGGCTCTCAGGTGGAAAATAGACTCCAATCAGGGAAAGTGATACGTTGAATCACGACGTATTTTGTGGGTCTCCACTTCCTTAGGTTCTGTGAAACTATAAATACCAGTCAGAGTACACATCACCAATATTATAGATATATACATAAACCACTTATATCTGCTTCTAAGGTTCTGATGTTATACGATATGTATATCCAAGACTGGAATCATGGGCTTGGGGACCACCATCCTCACCAGAGGAGAAGGACAGGCTGGAGTAAAACAAATTATATATATAAAGTCACTTATTGATCTGTAAATTGGTAATATATCCACCTGCGCTGCTGCGTTTACAATATGTGGTATAAAGACAGCTGCTAACATCCAATCCTCACCTTTTAAATGGACATATACATGCAAATACTAAATATTGATGTAGCGCTATAATATTAAATACCCAATCAATAACAGTTAGACACAAAAACTGTATCCCATAACAATAAGGTGGATTACAATAGTGAGAAAACAGTGTACTCTGTGTCAAACAACCCACACGATCGTGGCACACAGTGATTCCCTCTATGGGGTATAAATCACCACTCCTTGGTGGTTCTAGTATCAAGATGAATAATACAGTCCACAGTCTCCAGTGTAAATGTATAGACACGCTTTAAATGAACACACATGCTTCTGTGCTCGTGCAAGTGGTAGGTGACAATCCTTATGTGGCTAGCATGCCCGCTCACCTTCCCCCTGCGACCCACAGGGGCCAAATAGCCTTACGGGTCACACCTGGACTCTATGCGTTTTCTCCAGGTAAAGGGTGCTCCACACTCTCCAATGCTCTCTCCTTCACCATCTGCTATTCCCCCTGGGTAGGTACCGCTGTATATACACTTAAAAACTCATGGGGTGGTGGCAGTCATGAAACAAAAGCACAAAGATCGTCCATAGTGCAAACTGTATAAAACATTTATTCTGTATAAAATCGCCAAGTTGCAACTCACATTTCAGCAGACAGTGATATCACTTGTGACACCTCACATGGGTGTACTGAGGCACTCTGGTGTAGCAAGATGGCGCCAACCCGGAAGTGCGTCACCACGTCACTACGTCACATCTACGCGTTACGCCACGCCCCTCATAGCTTCGTCAGGATCAATCTGTGATTCTGCTTCTACATAGAGAACATGGGTCCTTCTCTGAAGCTTGCTGGCAGGGGACAGGCATTTCAACTCAGGCTTTGGCTGCTTTTTAAAGTGCAAACTGTAAGACTTTGCACACTATTTGTTATAAAGTGGTTGTAAACCTCAGACATGATATTTGAAGAAAGAATATCCTTCTATAGTGTGTACTTGTCTTCAGGGGCAGACTGACAACTTATGGTGCCCCCGGGCAATAGGGGATCATGGGGCCCCTGTGTCCTCACCCACAGTCAAACCACACACAAAAAAGCCTATGAAAGGTACTAGGGGCATCTCATGGGGCCCCCTACTGACCCTGGGCCCTCGGGCAGTGCCCGAGTGCCCAAATGGTCAGTCCACCCCTACTTGTCTCTATCAAGAGCATTAAGTGTCATTTCTGTCTGCTTCCTCTTTCCTTTGCTATCAGCATGAGTGACTTCTGACAAGTTTTCCTGATACCAAGAAAAAAAATGTGATGGGAAGGAAGCTCCAGCATACAGCCTGTGATTAACTGCCTCAGCTATTTCTGTGTGATGTATGAAGGGCAGGGCTGGGACTTGGGAGGGGCCAAGGGGGGACGTGCCCTGGGCACAGTGTTCAGGGGGGTGTGGGAGCTTCAGCTCCTTCTGTATCTCAATGACAGGCATGGTTGTCACCCCAAAGCTCCCATCATAGTTGTCGGCCTCTGTCCCCACCTGATGGCCCGCCCACCACTGGCAACGCTTCAGTATTCTGTCATCTATCTGATCTAGTCTTGGCATCTTTAGATGGCTTTTGTCCCCGCCCGCCAGCCCGCCCACCACTTGTCATGCAACTGCATTATTTCATCTGGCCGGGTCTAGTCTCAGCATCTTCTGATAGTTTGTGTTCCTGACCACCGGCCCACCCACCACCTATCAGGCCTGTAGCACAAAGTCTAGGGAAGTGCTACAGGTAGTGGGTGGGCCGGGAGAACACAAACCATCAGAATATTCCAGGCATAGACCCGGACAGATGAAAGAACCCAGAAGCATGACAGGAAGTGGGTGGAACGGCGGAGGGGACATAAACCACCAGAAGATGCCGGGCCTAGACCCGGACAGAAGAAAGAACCCAGAATCATAACAGGTAGTGGGTGGAACAGTGGAGGGGACACAAACCACCAGAAGATGCCAGGCCTAGACCCAGGCAGAAGAAAGAACCCAGAATCATAACAGGTAGTGGGTGGGTGGGCTGGCGTAGGGGACACAAACCAACAGAAGATGCCGGGCCTAGACCTGGACAGAAGAGAGAATGCAGAAGCATGACAGGTGGTGGGTGGGCCGGCAGGCAGGGACACAAGCTGTTATGTTGGGACTAAACCCGGGCAAATCTAAGAACACTGAAGTATTACAGGTACAGTGCAATTTTGTTTTGCTGTTTTCATATGAGGAATGAGCACTGGGGAATTGATTGCTAAGTATGGGCAGCACAGTAACTTAATAGTTAGCACTTCTGACTATCAGCATTAGGGTCATTGGTTCAAAATCCAACCATGGCACCACCTGCCTGGAGTTTGCATGTTCTCCCTGTGCCTCTGTGGGTTTCCTCCAGATACTCTGGTTTCCTCCCACACCCAAAGACATGCTGGTAGGTGAATTGGCTCCTGTCTAAATTGGCCCTAGTATGTGTATGTATGAATGCGAGTTAGGGACCTTAGATTGTACGCCCCTTGAGGGTTAGGGATGGATGTGGATGTACAATATATGTAGGTAAACTGCTGTGTAAATTGATGGTACTTTATAAGTACCTGAAATAGATCGAGGATTACTCAGTGGATTTTTTAATAGTTCCTAAAGTGACTTTGTTCTTTTGGAACAATTATATTGGAGACACTGTGCTTTATTCTTATACCCAACTATTAGGGCTTGTTTACACGTGTGTGTGTGTGTGTGTGTGTGTATGTGTGTGTGTATGTGTGTGTATGTGTGTATGTGTGTGTATGTGTGTTGGTGGGGAGTGGGCAGAGACAGTAACAACATTTGGTTGAGTGTCATTTTTACCACCCCTTCTGTTCCCCCTGAAAGTGGTAGTAAACTTTTAAAAAAACAAAAGGATATATATTACAAAAGAGACCCTATCGGTCTTTACTGTCACAAATGCTTCGTCCTGCCTGTCAGCCCTCATGTACACTGAGCCGCGCATATGCAGCTCAGTGAACTTTTATGGCCTGGGATCTGTGCAGTTGCAAGTGACATCACCATGACCCGGCCAATCACAGAACATGGAAGGAAGACTGGGCAAAGATGGAAGTGGCCAGGACCCGCCAGATCAATCACAGTGCAGCACTGGAGGGCCTGGTTTTACAGTTAAGTCTGTCATAGTGTGCATACTAGCACTTTATGGCATAACACACCTGGGGGCTCTTAAAATGAAGAAATGAAAGCAGACTTTATTACTGCTTTAAGCTGCAGAGGCAGCAACTGGGAGTGTACAGATGCTATGGCCGCGTTGCTTTGATTTGAGGCTGCTGCAGGAATTATATAGTTACATAGTTAGTCTGGCTGAAAAAACACAAAAGTCCATCCAGTTCAACCATTAAAAAAAAAAGTTATAATCCTACACCCACAGTTGATCCAATGGAAGGCAAAAAAAACAGCAAAGCATGATCCAATTTGCTCCTGCTGGGAAAAAAAATCATTCCTGATCCCCTGAGTGGCAATTGGAAATTCCCTGGATCAACTTTACCTATAAATGTTATATCCAGTTATATTCTGTGTATCTAAGAAAGAATCCAGGACTTTCCTACAGCAATCCACTGAGCTGGCCACAACCAACTCTTGAGGGAGTCTATTCCACATTTTCACAGCTCTCACTGTGAAGAAACCTTTCCGTGTTTGGAGATTACATTTATTTTCCTCCAGATGTAAAGAGTGCCCCCTTGTCCTCTGTGATGACCTCAGGGGGAATAACTACACCGAGTTCACTATATGAACCACTGATGTATTTATACATGGAGATCATATCCCCCCTTATGTATTATACATCGAGATCATATCCCCCCTTATGTATTATACATGGAGATCATATCCCCCCTTATGTATTATACATGGTGATCATATCCCCCTTATGTATTATACATGGAGATCATATCCCCCCTTATGTATTATACATGGAGATCATATCCCCCCTTATGTATTATACATGGAGATCATATCCCCCCTTATGTATTATACATGGAGATCATATCCCCCTTATGTATTATACATGGAGATCATATCCCCCCTTATGTATTATACATGGAGATCATATCCCCCCTTATGTATTATACATGGAGATCATATCCCCCCTTATGTATTATACATGGAGATCATATCCCCCCTTATGTATTATACATGGTGATCATATCCCCCCCTTATGTATTATACATGGAGATCATATCCCCCCTTATGTATTATACATGGAGATCATATCCCCCTTATGTATTATACATGGAGATCATATCCCCCCTTATGTATTATACATGGTGATCATATCCCCCCCTTATGTATTATACATGGAGATCATATCCCCCCTTATGTATTATACATGGAGATCATATCCTCCCTTATGTATTATACATGGAGATCATATCCCCCCTTATGTATTATACATGGTGATCATATCCTCCTTATATATTATACATGGAGATCATATCCCCCTTTATGTATTATACATGGAGATCATATCCCCCTTATGTATTATACATGGAGATCATATCCCCCTTATGTATTATACATGGAGATCATATCCCCCCTTATGTATTATACATGGAGATCATATCCCCCTTATGTATTATACATGGAGATCATATCCCCCCTTATGTATTATACATGGAGATCATATCCCCCATTATGTATTATACATGGAGATCATATCCCCCCTTATGTATTATACATGGAGATCATATCCCCCCTTATGTATTATACATGGAGATCTTATCCCCCCTTATTATTATTATTATACAGTATTTATATAGCGCCAAAGGGTATGCTCAGCGCTGTACAATAGCAAGGGGGACAAACCATGAGACAAGACAGTAACAATACAATACACGAGGGGTTCGAGGGCCCTGCTCTTTCGAGCTTACAATCTAGGAGGGAGGGGAAGGTGGCACAGGAGGAGATGGCTGTGGGGATGGAGTGGTGAGAGGAGTGGAGGAGGTTAGTTGTTAGGTGAGGTCGGGTGTTAGGTGAGGTTAGGGTAGGCATCCCTGAAGAGGAGGGTTTTCAGGGTGCGCCTGAAGGTGAGGAGGGTAGGCGACAGTCTGATGGATTGGGGTAGGGAGTTCCAGAGGATGGGGGAAGTCCTGGAGAAGTCCTGCAATCGGGCGTGGGAGGAGGAGACCAGGGAGCTAGAGAGTAGGAGGTCCTGTGAGGAGCGGAGGGCACAGGTAGGGTAGTATTTGGGTATCAGGTCAGTTATGTAGTTTGGTGCGGCATTGTGAAAGGCTTTGTAGGTCAGAGTTAGCAGTTTGAATTTGATGCGTTGGGTAATTGGGAGCCAAAGAAGGGATTGGCAGAGGGGGGAGGCAGATGTGGAGCGGTTGGTGAGGTGGATGAGTCTAGCCGCTGAGTTTAGGATCGACTGCAATAGTCCAGGCGTGAGATGATGAGGGAGTGTACGAGTTGTTTGGTGGTGTCTGGGGTGAGGAATGTGCGTATCTTGGAGATGCTGCGGAGGTGGAGCCTGCAAGATCTAGATAGCAGTTGGATGTGGGGTAGGAAGAAGAGGTGGGAGTCCAGGGTGACACCCAGGACTTTGGCGTGTGGGGTGGGAGAGATGGTGGCTTTGTTAGTAGTGATGGAGAAGATGGGGGGGCACAGGGTGGGGGGTAGACCAGGAGCTCGGTTTTGGATAGGTTAAGTTTGAGGAAATGGAGCGACATCCAGTCTGATATGTTGTTTAGGAGGTGGGCGATGCGGGCAGAGAATGCGTCCTTGATGCCAAGGGAGTGCAGTTTGGCAAGGAGGAGAGGGTGGTCAACAGTGTCGAAGGCTGCAGAGAGGTCAAGGAGCAGGAGGATAGAATAGTGGCCATTGGCTTTGGTGGTTAACAGGTCGTTGGTGATTTTAAGTAGGGCGGTTTCGGTGGAGTGTAGGGGACGGAAGCCAGACTGTAGGGAGTCAAGGAGGTTGTTATCAGTGAGGTGGGCGCTTAGGCAATTGTAGGCCAGGCGCTCAAGGAGCTTGGAAGTGAAGGGCAACAAGGAGATGGGTCTAAGGTTGTTAAGGTTGGTGTGGTCAAGGGAGGGTTTTTTGAGTATGGGGGTGATGTGAGCGTGCTTTAGAGGAGAGGGGAAGGTGCCAGTGGAGAGGGAGAGATTGAAGATGTGGGTGAGGCAGCGAATGATGGAGGGGAGGGGGGGTGACTGGAGGATCTGTGAGGGGATAGGGTCAGGGGGCAGGTGGTGAGGCGGGCTTCAGTGAAGACCTTAGAGACCTCCTCGGGGGTAGTTGGGCTGAGGGAGCGGAGTGTTGGGGAGGTGATGATGTGCGGGCATTAGGTATAGTGGGAGGTAGTGTGGCTTTGAGGTCTGGGGAGGGGACGGTTGATCATATCCCCCCTTATGCATTATACATGGAAATCATATCCCCCCTTATGTAATATACATGGAGATCATATCCCCCTTATGTATTATACATGAAGATCATATCCCCCCTTATGTATTATACATGGAGATCATATCCCCCCTTATGTATTATACATGGAGATCATATCCCCCTTATGTATTATACATGAAGATCATATCCCCCTTATGTAATATACATGTAGATCATATCCCCCTTATGTATTATACATGAAGATCATATCCCCCCTTATGTATTATACATGGAGATCATATCCCCCCTTATGTATTATACATGGTGATCATATCCCCCCTTATGTATTATACATGGTGATCATATCCCCCCCTTATGTATTATACATGGAGATCATATCCCCCCTTATGTATTATACATGGAGATCATATCCCCCCTTATGTATTATACATGGAGATCATATCCCCCCTTATGTATTATACATGGTGATCATATCCCCCCTTATGTATTATACATGGTGATCATATCCCCCCTTATGTATTATACATGGAGATCATATCCCCCCTTATGTATTATACATGGAGATCATATCCCCCCTTATGTATTATACATGGAGATCATATCCCCCCTTATGTATTATACATGGAGATCATATCCCCCCTTATGTATTATACATGTTGATCATATCCCCCCTTATGTATTATACATGTTGATCATATCCCCCCTTATGCATTGTATGTGGAGATCTTATCCTCCCTTAATCTCTCAAGAGAGAATAAATTCAGTTCCTCTAATCTTTCCTCATAGCTGATCTCCTCCATGCCTCTTATCAGTTTGGTTGCCCTTCTCTGTACTTTCTCCAGTTCCCCAATGTTCTTTTTGTGAATTGGAGCCCAAAACTGAACTGCATATTCCAGATGAGGTCTTACTAATGATTTGTACCGGGGAAATGATATCTCTATCTGGAGTCTATACCTCTCCTAATACAAGAGAGGATTTTGCTCGCTTTAGAACCCGCAGCTTGGCATTGCATGCCATTATTAAGCTTGTGATCTACCAGAACTCCCAGATCCTTCTCCACCATTGACCCCCCCCCCCCACATCCTTCACCATTGACCCCCCCCAGATCCTTCTCCACCATTGACCCCCCCCCCAGATCCTTCACCATTGACCCCGCCAGATCCTTCTCCACCATTGAGAGGGATCTACCACTTCCAGGGTGCACTTTTGCCTGCTGAATGCAACCCATTCAAGTGAATAGGGCCATGTCGTAACCTCTGCGCCTGCATTTGCAGTACAGTAGTGCAGCATTTAGGGGGTTAAAACAGGTGGTGAGGAGGTAACATATCGCCTCCTCGTTCCCTGGCAAACACCTCTGGAAAGCAATCCAAACATGCAATGCTTTTTCAGAGGAGCAACAGTCCTTGCCACAAGTACAAAAAAGTTCTTACTGCTGATTCAATTGTACTTGACTTTATATAGTAGTCTATATCATTTGTGCTTTTTAATTGAATTATTTTAAAATATAGGAGCACAGATTTTTTTAATAGTTTTTTTATGTATTTATTTTGGATGGGGGTGGGGGGCAGAGTTCGCCATCTTTGCCCTGGGCACTGAATGAACTTGGCATGGCACTGGTGAAAGGGGGGTGTCCCTTCTCTAAAACAAATTAAAATAAGGGTGATGTATAATTCAAACGATACTATAGGATGTGTTATCCCCATAACCATAAGTAGTAAACCAAACATAAAAAAGTCGAGGACTTTACATATACCCCCAATAGTAGGCTTATACAAAATCAGCTCTCACTGAACTCACTGCTAAGTATAACTTTACCTCCCCGCCCCCTGATTTATGAAAGCTCAGACAAGCTATATACAAACTGGACTTTGAATGGCTATAGAGAAGATTGCAGCAGGTAAACAGGTACAACTTAAATAGGAGGCTTTGTTTTATCTCTGTGTATCACCTGCAGCCAGTCCCTTTAACAATTTGCTTACTGGGCACTTTTACCCTCTTCATGCCCAGGCCATTTTTCAGCTTTCAGCGCTCTCGCACATTGAATGACAGTTGCGAGGTCATGCAACACTGTACCCATATGAAATTTTTATCATTTTTTTCACACAAATTGAGCTTTCTTTTGGTGGTATTTACTCACCGGTGGGTGTTTTATTTGTTGCACTATAAACAAAAAAAGAGCAAAAAATTAAAAAAAAAGTTTCTCTCTTTCTTTCTTTCTTTCTTTCTTTCTTTCTTTCTTTCTTTCATTTTCTTTCTTTCTTTCTTTCTTTCTTTCTTTCTTTCTTTCTTTCTTTCTTTCCTTTCTTTCATAAATGTTTGAAAATAGGTAATTTTTCTCCTTCACTGATGTGTGTTGATGAGGCAGCACTGATAGGCAGCAGTGATGGGCAATGATAGGCGGCACTGATGGGCACTGATGAGGTGGCATGGATAGGCAGTACTGATGGGCACTGATAGGCAGCACTGATGAGGTGGCACTGATGAGGCAGCACTGGTGGGCATTGATGAGGAGGCACTGCTGATGCTGTACTGATATTCAGCAATGATGGGCACTGATAGGTGGCACTGATAGGTGGCACTGATAGACACTTATGGGCGACAATGACGGGTGGTGCTGACTGGCGGCACTGATTGGCAGCATTGACTGACAGCACTGACTGGCGGCACTGCTGAGCAATGATGGGTGGCACTGCTGGGCACTGATGAGTGCAACTAATGGGCAGCACTGATGGGTGGCACTGCTGGGCACTGATGAGTGCAACTAATGGGCAGCACTGATGGGTGACACTGCTGGGCACTGATGAGTGCAACTAATGGGCATCACTGATGGTGGGCACTGCTGAGCACTGATGGGTATCACTGCTGGGCACTGATGGGTATCACTGCTGGACACTGATGAGTGGTGCTGCTGGGCGGCATTGATGGGCAGTGATCAGTGCCCTGATGATCAGTGCCGATCTGCTCTGTGACATTTGCCGGTTATCGGCAGTACTTTCCTGCTGTCGATAAGTGGTAACTGGACACAGTTGATCACATGATAGAACGCTTCTGTGATTGGCCTTTTATCTCATCATGTGATCAGCTGTGTCCATAACACAGCGACCATAGAAAGCGGCGGGTGAACGCCCTCCCAGAACTGGACAATATTCGGCTATAGCGCGGCTGTGAAGTGGTTGGGTATATGGAAGGGTTTACAACCACTTTAAGGCGCCTGGAAAGTACAGTATTTAGCTTTAAACTGAAAGTTCATTTAGGCTTTTCTTTTTGTAAATGGAAGGAAAGAAACATTTCACGCCCCCCCCCCCCAGAAAAAAAAAAATAAAACGCAGCATCTCATATTATTCAAATACCACAGGAAACATAGTGCAACATATTTAAAACACATAAAAAAAAGTTAAAGCCCGTAGGAGTTTTAGAAGGATCATGATATCTGCTGAGTGGCCTTAAATTTATTTCACATTAACAGTTTTCTCATATTCCAACCTAAATGCTCACCAACCCCCCCCCCCCCCCAATAACAAAGAGGAAGCTATTTCACCCAGAGCTTTGTCTGCCGCTTTGTATCACCTTGGGCATTCATTCCAGTTTTCATGTTTCTGCACTTTTGAAACTTTTTATATCACAAAAGCTACCTGCCGACTGCCGGTAAAATCAGATTTCTATTAAATACTGCACTTTAGGAAGAAAGAAAACATTGTGTCAATGAAGTAGAAGTATTCATTCATATGGACCTCTATTACCAGGAAATCAATTATTACTTTTTTTTTTTTTTTTTCAAAAGTTTCTGATTCCAGCACATTGAATGCCCTGCCTTTCAGGACCAGTTTAAAGGTAGACGTGGTAAATGACTTCTGTGCAAGTTGAAATTTTGATGTTTGGTATTAGAGCTGAAGTCCAGCCTTCCCTGCAGTCTTCCATAGTTGAACAGGCTCCTCTCCTCTTGATGTGAACGCCGAGGCCGCCGCTCTGCTCTGTTCTGTCAATGGCCGGCTGAATGGTGAGGAGGACCAGGTCAAGACCTGGAACACAGCGCGATGACATCACCGGAATTGATCACGTGTTTTGGAGCATGCGCACAACCAGGGGCGGACTGACAACTCATGGGGCCCCTGGGCAATAGGGGATCATGGGGCCCCTGTGTCCTTGCCCAAACTCAAAAAAGCCTATGAAAAAGGTACCAGGGGCATCTCATGGGGCCCCTACTGACCCCGGGCCCTCGGGCACTGCCCGAGATTCCATATGGTCAGTCCGCCCCTGCGCACAACAGAGGAAGGTGCGCTCCTTAGTCAAGCTGAACATTAAAATGATGCCTCCCACGAACCCCTAGAATATGTCCACCGCAGCAACCCAAAAAAAAAGTGGAAGAAGATTAGTAATTATCATTTTAGTTTGCAGGTGTTGCATTCTTCAATTGAGGGCGTCCCTCAGTGGATTTTAACCCTGATTTTACCCATGTCAAAACCAGGTACCCACTTCCCTCTACCCCCCAAAAGGTGCCAAAAGTGGCAGCGGGGGGGAGGTGGCAGATAAGCAGAGCTTCCAATTTTGGGTGATTTCCAATCTGAGTAATGATTCAGGGTGTGGCATTTTAATAGACTCTTTTTCCTGGGGAATTTTTGACCACACCTTGATTCTTCAAGGTGACATGACTAATGGTACCATTTAATTGTTTTTAAAGTTTTTTTCAAGGGGCAGTCAACTGACAAATTTATTTTTTGATATATATAAAGTTGTTACAATGTTGTCATTTTTTTTTGCTTTCTTGAACCGCCTGAAGCTCTTTGTATGTTGTAGTAATTATTGGTATAGTTTGTATGAATTAATTGGTTTGTAGTCCAGGGGTGTTATTTCTCCCCTTTATTCTTTGATATTTGATTTGCAGATTTGAGTTCCAATTTTTTTTTATATATATTGTTTAATTGGCTTCTCTATACAGAGTTATACTCCTTCCTTTACCAAAAAAAAAAAAAAAACCTTTATACATCATGGGCTGATTGTGCCTTCATCCATTCACCCCAATTTTCAGAAGACAGATACTCCAGCTGTTGTAAATGCATGCTGATGTCTCCAGACTCAGCCCTCTGAGTTTTATACTTCTGACCTAATCAGGGGCCTAAAGAAGAAATTATTATTATTATACAGTATTTATATAGTGCCAAAGGGTATGCTCAGCGCTGTACAGTAGCAAGAGGGACAGAACATGAGACAAGACAGTAACAATACAATACACGAGGGGTTCGAGGGCCCTGCTCTTTCAAGCTTACAATCTAGGAGGGAGGGGAAGGTGGTACAGGAGGAAGTGGCTGTGGGGGATGGAGTGGTGGGAGGAGTGGAGGAGGTTAGTTGTTAGGTGAGGTCGGGTGTTAGGTGAGGTTGGGGTAGGCTTCCCTGAAGAGGAGGGTTTTCAGGGTGCGCCTGAAGGTGAGGAGGGTAGGTGACAGTCTGATGGATTGGGGTAGGGAGTTCCAGAGGATGGGGGAAGTCCTGGAGTAGTCCTGTAAGCGGGCGGGGGAGGAGGAGACCAGGGAGCTAGAGAGTAGGAGGTCCTGTGAGGAGCGGCGGGCACGGGTAGGGTAGTATTTGGGTATCAGGTCAGTTATGTAGTTTGGGGCGGCATTGTGAATGGCCTTGTAGGTCAGGGTTAGCAGCTTGAACTTGATGCGTTGGGCAATCGGGAGCCAATGAAGGGATTGGCAGAGGGGGGAGGCAGATGAGGAGCGCTTGGGGAGGTGGATGAGTCTAGCCGCTGAGTTTAGGATCAACTGGAGTGGGGATAGCGTTCGTTTGGGTAGGCCAGTGAGAAGGGAGTTGCAATAGTCCAGGCGTGAGATGATGAGGGAGTGTACGAGTTGTTTGATGGTGTCTGGGGTGAGGAATGTGCGTATCTTGGAGATGTATCCTAAGACAGAGCTCAAAATTTCAAGTCCTGAGCTACTAGCCAGGTCTTAAGAGTTACTCTCAACCAGTTGCCCCACCAAACCCCTACCCTGCCCTGTCCCACCCCTAAGCACGCCCTCATAAACTATCTCATAAAATGACACTGTTAAATGTTTTATTCAGATCTGCCCCCAGTTCAGTCTGTCCCCAGTAAGACCTACCCCCAGGTTAGTCTTTCCCAGTAAATTCCTCCACATGTCAGTCTTTTCCCAGTACAATCCCCCACAGGTCAGTCTTTTCCAAGTAAAATCCCACCAGGTCAGTCTTTTCCCAGTACAATCCCCCACAGGTCAGTCTTTTCCCAGTAAAATCCCGCCAGGTCAGTCTTTTCCCAGTAAAATCCCACCAGGTCAGTCTTTTCCCATTAAATTCCACCACAGGTCAGTCTTTTCTCAGTACAATCCCCCACAGGTCAGTCTTTTCTCAGTACAATCCCACCAGGTCAGTCTTTTCCCAGTAAATTATCCACTCCAGGTCAGTCTGTCCCCAGAAAAAAATCCCCCCACAAGAGAGGAGACATCAAGATAGGTGGGGGACAGCATCACAGGAGGGGGGCAGTGGGAGAGGTGGGGGGCAGCATCTCAGGAGGTGGGGCAGTGGGATAGGTAGGGGGCCTGCAGTGTCCTCTGTGGTGCCTTGCAGGACTCTGCTCTGCTCCACCTGGACTGTGCATGGATAGGGATGGGGGAGACTCCACAGATCTTGGAACACTGGGCTGGGCTCCACACTCTCCCCCATGTTATTTCCACTCGCCAAATGCAAGTAAGCAAGTGGAAATTTTGAGGCCTGTCCTATGATATAGTGTTACAACCCTGTAATCATAAGAATATATTTATTATTAAATATGGTATCAACTGCCTGTCAGGGATGCAGGTGTGACCAGAAGTGTGTGGACTGACACAGGGAAACGCAGGCTTCAGATATAGTAAATAATATAATTTATTGAGACTAACAATACAAATATAAACGCAGTGCACCAAACCCCAAGCTAACACAAATACATACAACAAGGTGAAACAAACCCAAACCTAAACTGATATAGATACACAGGTACATACACATATAGAGCACAACGTAGTCAGGCAGGCCGGGTCGATAACTATCGGGCAGGTAGGTACAGGAGGAGCAGGCGGAGAGAATGGTCAGGGTCACAAGCCAGGGATCAAACAGGAGAAGTCAGCAGAGGTCAGGATCAGGCAGGGTCGGCAACAAGTCAGGCAGAAGCAGGAACAGGAACAGGAATGCAGGTTACAAGATACAGGGGCCCATGGAAAAACACACACCAAGGCCCTGACTGTGAGTCTGGCCATTCCTTAAATACAACCCCTGCAATCAGCTTCAGGTGTTTTGGCTGACTGCAGGGGTGAGTCTCTGATTGCTGAGAGCACCCGCTGGCCAGCCCTGGTACTGCAGCCCACAAGGCAGGTGAGTCCCACCGTTATTGGCAAGTCCATTCCTGACACTGTCTGTCTGTTGTCCAAGCATTGGCAGGATTGCCAAATATTACCTTTAAGTGAATTGATTATTTAAATGTCATGTTCCTGTTTGTCTAGCGTATAACTTTCACTGTAATTTGCATCACTTGTCCGTACAGCAAAAACTTCTGCAGTAAAACTGTAAAATGGAATACGGCAAGAACGAGATGTCCCAAGTTACACGCTTTTCGTTTTTATAACTGTGGGAAGGCTCAATGGCCTCTGCAGTTTCACGAACCACAAATCTATAGCTTTGTTATTCGAATAAATTGAAGCGTTCCATTCCATTTATCCCCTAATGTCTTATTATAAAGTCAAAAAACCACAACCAAAAATAAATTAGACAATTAATTAGTAGTTCTGTGATATGACTTCTTTTGGAGTTGATAAACAACTGACATCAAATGACAGAATTAAAAAAAAAAAAACAGATTGCATTGCAAATTCACAATGTGTCTCATATGAAACTTCCGAGGAGATCTCAGAATTAACTTGTGTATTTCAGTTATTTTGATAAGACTGCGTTCCATTGTTTTGTCTCTAAATTGACATTTGCTAGACTTCATTGAAACACATTTGTGCAATTTTGAAGTAATCAAAACAGAATTGTTAAAATGAATGCCTAATGTTGCAGAAAAAAAAAAAGGTATGTCTTAAAGGAAACCTAAATGGGAAAAAACGTACGGGTTGCCATTGTAGATCTTTACCAAGAAAATGCTGGGTTCATGACTGCCATGCTGATCTAGTGGTGTCAATGTTTTGTAAGTCACTCATTTGAAACCAAAATACAAATTAGGCTGCTATACTCATCTTGTCTGAGGTCCGTTCTCAGTAGACTCACTCAAGGATCCAGCGCCGATCCTCTCTGGGTTGATTGACGCTGAAAAGGATTCCACCCACTTAGTCCAGGGATTTAAGGCCTTTCTACCCCCCCTTAACTTTAGCCTTAGAGAAGGATGCTACATAGACCGCGGCACCACGTATAGGGTCCACCCACTTCCCAATGTCATTATACAGTGGATATAAAAAGTATACACTGTTAAAATGTTAGATGGACTTCTCCAGGGGTGGAGATGGACTTCTGGACAAGTCCATCTCTGAGATGGACTTCTCCAGGGCTTCCCCCATCCTCTGGAACTCACTACCCCAATCCATCAAACTGTCACCTACCCTCCTCACCTTTAGGCGCACCCTGAAAACCCATCTCTTCAGAGAAGCCTACCCCGCCCTCACCTAATTGCCGATCTCCTCTGCTCTTTCCACCACTCCATCCCCCACAGCTATTTCCTCCTGTACCACTCTCCACTCCCTCCTAGATTGTAAGCTCCAAGGAGCAGGGCCCTCGAACCCCTCGTGTATTGTATTGTTACTGTATTGTCTCATGTACTGTCCCCCACTATAATGTACAGCGCTGAGCAAACTGTTGGCGCTATATAAATACTGTATAATATTAATGTAAAAGAATGAGACAAAGAAATAATTTCAGAGCTTTTTCCACCTTTAATGTAACCTATAAACTGAACAAACTGAAATCTTTTAAGTGGAGAGAAGTAAAATTAAAAAACTAAAATAACATGGTTGCATGACTGTGAACACCCTTAACCACTTGCCGTCTGGCCATTGTATATAAACGGCCGGACAGTGGCAGTCCAGGAGCAGGATTGCCATTCGTAAACGGCGCCCGCCATATTGGACTGTGTGCGCTCTCTGGGAGTGCGCAGTACCGCGATCCGGTGCCCGTTGTGTCCTTCGAGGTTCCGATCATGTGATCACTGATTGGCCAATCACTGATCACATGCAGAGTAGTAAGCAAGATATCACTTCTGACATCATTGCTTACTACGTGTGAAATCTGTGAATGATCACAGAGATCACATGGTACAGGGCTATTCACAACAGCCTTGTACCATGTGCAAGCTGTGACCAATCACAGCTCACACAGTATTTCTCAATGGCTGCAAGAATGCAGCCAGAGAGGAGAAATTATTGCTTTTACAGCCTTTATGGATGAAAAAGCAATCACTGTAAAAAAAAAAAAAAAATCACCCCCCACAAGTAGTACAGTGTCACCATGGTGACACTGTACTGCTAGATTGACGGTATGTAAAAAAACAAAAAAAACAAAAAATATAAAAAAATAAAATAAAAATGTAAAAAACTTTTTTTAAAAATTATAATTTTTGGTTATAAACTAATTTGGCATATTTTTTTTTTACTAAAAATATAACAGAATAAATTTTGGCCTAGATCTATGATGAAATATTATTTATTTGCAACATTTTATAAGAAAAACACTTTTTTCAAAATTTTTGGACATTTTCATTTACATAGCAAAAAAAATACAAATCCCAGTGGTGAATAAATACCACCAAAATAAAGCTTTATCTGTCTCAAAAAAATGCTAACAAATTCATATGGGTACAGTGTTGCATGACCGCGCAATTGTCATTCAAAGTGTGATAGCGCTGAAAGCTGAAACTTGGCCTGGACAGGAAGGGGGTAAAAGTGCCAGGTAGGCTGGTGGTTAAACTAACATTTTGCTGGAGCACCTTTTGATGTGATTCCAGCACTCAGTCTTTTTGGGGATGAGTCTATCCGCATGGCACATCTTGACTTGGCAATATTTGCCCACTCTTCCTTGCAAAAACACTCCGATCACCCCACAGATTTTCCATCAGATTCAGGTCTGGGCTCTGGCTGGGCCATTCCAAAACTTTAGTCTTCTACTGGTGAAGTTATTCCTTTGTTGATTTGAATGGATGCTTTGGGCATTGTCTTGCTGAGAGATGAAGTTCCTTTTCATGTTCAGCTTTCTAGCAGAAGCCTGAATGTTTTGTGCCAATATTGACTGGGATTTGGAACTGTTCATAATTACTTCTACCTTGACTAAGGCCCCAGTTCCAGCTGAAGAAAAACAGCCCCAAAGCATGATGCTGCCACCACCATGCTTCACTGTGGGTATATGTGTAGCAAACTAGCTCATCCAGCTGGAAGCAGAGTTCTCCTTTACCTTGTTGTATTTGAGGTATTCCTTGAATCATTCCTCACATCCCCCCCCCCTTTGCATTCCTGTGGGGCAGACTTTATCTCCTGGCAGATGATGTGGAACAACCAGGCTAAGACATGAGAAGTGGAGCCAGCCCCTCTGCGGAGGTGTCACTTTGGTCACCCAAAGCTATGTAAGCCCCACACCTTATCAACCTGACCCAGAACTGAACATTCCTCAGGTCAAACATATGTTTCATATCATGGGACATGAGCTGGCAGTTTCAATTTAAAATCTCCCAATGACCACTCCCAAAAGGTGTAGTCAGAGCCCCCCCTCCCTTTGTGAGGGACTTTTAAAAAAGACAGGCTGACAAGCCTAGAGAGAGAGTGAAAGTTTTTTAACACACACGCAGAGATCTCCGAGGTAACATCGTAACAGAGGAGATCAAAGAACCTTTCTGCTCTGCATCTTGAATTTGCTAAAACCAGGCAAGGCAAGTAACTTACCCTGTAATTCCCTCGCTATTCTATGTTTGCTGTGTCTTTATATACATATATATATTTTTGTGACATTTTTGTAAATATTTATTTGCATCTGTTTGACCCTGTTAGAATAAATCTTTCTTTCTGAAAGTGTTAAACTGTTTCTAAGCGCTTACTTGCAATTCACGAATCCCTGTCTTTGAAGAGACGCTACTGTTTGTATATCTCTGTATAGCAGGTCCGCGGGCCGTGCTATATAGATCAATATTTCAATCATTATAGTGTATATTTGATAACGGGAGTTTCCCAGTCTCCGACAAAAGTGGTGGTGGCAGTAGAGGGTTAGTTGCGTAACTAACCCGACCCAGTAACAAGCGCATTCAGGCTGCAGGCACCGATTGTAGACCATTATCTGGGCAATCGCTGGGTGGGGCCTTGTTACGCGCGTCACACCGCGGTTTTGGATCGGCCGGCCCTTCGGTCACGAGTTTGGTGAGAAGGTCTGGGGTCTGACGCCGTCGGCGTGACGTATTACTGTTAGTCGCGGCTGTGCGATTGTCGCCTGTTGGTGGCGGCGACCGCGGGTCGTGACAATATGCAGTGTTGTTTTTGCGCCAAACATATCTTTTGGAATTATGGTCAAAAAGTTCAACTTTGGTTTCATCAGACCATTAGACATTTTCCCACATGCTTTTAGGAGACTTCACATTTTTTTTTGTAAGAAAAGGATTCTGTCTTGCCACTCTACCCCATAGCCCAGACATATGAAGAATATGGGAGATTGTCATCACATGTACCACACAGCCAGTACTTGCCATATGTTCCTGCAGCTCCTTTAGTGTTGCTGTAGGCCTCTTGGCAGTCTCCCAGACCAGTTTTCTTCTCATCTTTTCATCAATTTTGGAAGGACGTCCAGTTCTTGGTGGTGTCACTGTTGTGCCATATTTTCTCCACATGATAATGACTGTCTTCACTGTGTTCCATGGTATATCTAATGCCTTGGAAATTCTTTTGTACCCTTCTCTTGATTGATACCTTTTCACAATGAGATCCCTCTGATGCTTTGCAAGCTCCCTGCGGACCATGGCTTTTGCTGTAAGATGCGACTAAGAAAATGTCAGGAAAGACCTACTAGAACAGCTGAACTTTATTTGGGGTTAATCAGAGGCACTTTAAATTATGGTTGGTGTGTACTGACTCCTATTTAACATGATTTTGAATGTGATTACTTAATTCTGACCACAGCTATATCCCCAGTTATAAGACGGTGTGCACACTTATGCAACCACATTATTATAATGTTTTATGCTTATCCCCCCACCCCCCTAAAATATTTCAGTTTGTTTTTCAATTGAGTTGTACAGTTTATAGGTCATATTTAGGTGGAAAACGTTCTGAAATTATTTATCTTTGTCTCATTTTTTTAGATCACAGAAACATGACATTTTAACAGGGGTGTGTAGACTTTGTATATCCACTGTACGATTCCCTAAAGTAGATATTCACCCATTCGATGCACTAGGCCTCATAGAACTCCTCCCTCCCCTATGCAACTTTTTTTTGTTTCTTTACCTTTTTTTTTAAGCTAGCCCCATTCCCTGACCGCCATTCTCACCTAGGCAAGATTGACGTCTTCTGTGCTTCACACCTCGAATATCCCAGGATGCTTCAGGCTCCATTAATGTGACTGAAGGTGGGCAGACCCGTGGGCATTTCAATTCAGGGTCTGGGCTGTCTGTCTGAACCCAGAAGAGGCGCCAGGCACCTAAAGACTTTGGGGACAAAGATGGGGTCTGGCAGCAGATTACAGGAGGACAATGACGGATCCACTAGGCAGGTGAGTATGTGAACTGAGCACAATGTTGCATGATGGGTAAGGGGAATGGAAGGGTGGGGCAGACTGTAACTCCTCTTTGAAAGTGACTCTTCAAAAACCGAACCTCATGTAAACAATGGAGAACTAACCAGCTGAAGAAACCAACATAAACTGGTGTGTCCTTCTCCTGGCCCTTGCTGTACTATGTGTTTCATTCCAACCCCATGTCACTACAGTATGAGCAGCACAGTGGCTAAATGGTTAGCACTTCCGCCTGGCAGCACTAGGGTCGTTGGTTCGAATCCTAGCCACGGCACCACCTGCCTGGAGTTTGCATGTTCTCCCTGTGCCTGCGTGGGTTTCCTCCGGGTGCTCCGGTTTCCATTCCACACTCCAAAGACATGCTGGTAGGTGAATTGGCTCCTGTCTAAATTGTCCCTAGTATGTGTATGTATGAATGTAAGTTGGGGACCTTAGATTGTACACCCCTTGAGGGTTAGGGACCTTAGATTGTACACCCCTTGAGGGTTAGGGACTGATGTGAATGTACAATATATATGTAAAGTGCTGTGTAAATTGATGGCGATATATAAGTATCTGAAATAAATAAATAATACAGTACCCTGTAGCTTTCAGCAAAACAAAGACCAATGTGAAGAAATACTTTAACCCCCTTACCGCTGCCAAATCTTTAAGAAGACCTGAATGCCAGGAGATGAAGGTGGATTCCCAAACAACCAAAGTTGTTATATGATCAAAAGTTGTAGTACAAAGCACACAGTACACACATTAACACTTGTTAGACACACAATCATCCCCTTGATTGCCCTTAGGTGTTAACCCATTCCCAGCTAGTACTATTAGTACAGTGAATAGTATTAGCACTGATCACTTAATTAATGTTACTGGAGATGTCAGTTAGTCAATTCCCACAAAGTGTCAGCTAGTGTCAGATTGCCCACCGCACTATCGCAGTCTCACCGTAGGTCGCTGACCTCCGCCATTACTTGTATTAAAAAAATGTGTTTATTTTTGTAGATGTAGATTATATAACTTTCACACAAACCAATTAATATACATATATTGGGATTTTGTTTTTACCAAAAAAAAAATAAATTAGTGGTGATCAAATACCACCAAAAGAAAGCTCTATTTGTGGGAATAAAATGATGTACATTTCATTTGGGCACAGTGTTGCATAACCCCACAGATGCCAGTTAAAATAGTGCAGTGCCTAATAGCAAAAAATAGCCCAAGTGGCTAAATAGTACTAAATACAAAGTTTTTTGTTTTTTTTTAGACTGGAATAGGTTAGAGAGGGATTAGAACCCCTGTCAGCTTTTTATTGTGGTCTGAAAAAAAAAAGTTTTGACCTTAGCTCTATTTTAACCCCTTCACGCCTAACAGTAAAACAAATCTTAAAGCCTAAGTAAAACTGTCCATATCATCACAACTACTTTGTACATCCAGGTGGATTATACCGCGTTTTTTTCAGGGCAAATTGGGGTTTCATTTGGTGGTAAATGGTAATGGATATCTCCTGATTTTTGTTTTATTATCAAAAGGAAAACTATACCGATACCATATATGTATATTATTTGTTGTTTGTACCCGTACTACAGCCCAGAACCAATAGTGCGCATTTTTTTTTAACTAAAACACACTGACACTAACTGACACTGATAACAATTGAAAGAAAAAAAAAAACCCTGACCTTTGACCTTGATATTTTACCCTGACCTTGTCCCAAACACGAACCCTGGCACTGAACTTGATCAAACTTTGATCTAGGTATTGATCTAGTGTCCAGTAATGGCGGCGATCAGTGACTTATAGGGGGACTGCAGGACTGTGGGGCATTCTGACACTGGGTGGAACTGACTTGGTGTCACTCACATCTCCAGTGACACCAATACAGTCATCAGTGGTAACAAAAAGCACTGTACTAATGACACTCAGCAGGAAGGGGTTAACATGTGAGGCAATCAAAGGGTTAACTGTGTGCTGTTTCATTACATGTGCTATGTGTGTGCTTCACTGTAAGCACACTGCTTTGTATGGCTCTGCTATGCAGAGCCATACAAAGCAGTGTGCAGGAGCTGACAGATCCCAGGTCTCTCCCCCATCGGAGATTCTTGGCGATCACCGGGTGCTGGCGAGAAATCACCGGCCGGACCCGGTATTTGACAGCCGAGGCCGCGAATGGCATATATGTGATTTTGAGCCCCCGTCCCACCCTGTAGCAGTATTTCTGCTATAGGGCGGCACAGAAGCGGTTAAATAAAAGTTTTGATCTCAGAGTCTGATGATGTGTACCAGTTTCAAACTTGTAGTACACATCTCTTCTGTCTGTTATTCTCAGAGTGGATTACATATTTGTACCTGAACCATATAGCTGGCTATTTATATTTACAGCTGCATATAGATATTCAAGAATAAATTGTCTTTTTTTTTAAACTTTAAATATTACCAATTTATACTCTAAACTTTAGAGGTTTATTAAATTATTATTATTAATAATAATAATAATAATATAACCATTAGTTGCAGCCTTATTCTGCACCTACACACAAATTTAAATGTATGAAATATTCACTATATTAAAAAAATCCCAAATTTCCAGTTGTTACCAGAACAGGATTAGAGGGGAAATCTTAGAGGAGGAGAAAGTAGATCTGGTGGCAAATAGGGCTCTCCCCCAATTAAGGCTCCATTCACACTTGATTTGTAGCTTGAAGCTTGAAAAACACTCAAACCTAAAAAATCAATTGTTCTCTAAGGTGCCTGCTAGCATGATCAGGTGTGAACAGGCACTATAGAGAACAATTGATTTTGTTTTTACGTTTGAGCTTTTTTGGAGCTTCAAGCTACAAAATGCTCAAGTGTGAATGCAGCCTTAGAGGGCTTTCCGCTCAATTCCTGTTGTGTTCAATGGTATATAGATAGGAAAAGGACAGTGGTATTAACCATCCAAAAAAAAAAAAGTTTGGGTTTTAGTTTGGCTTTAAAGTATCAAGCATAAAACTTATTAAAAAAAAAAATGCTGGTCTTAATTCTACTTTAACTGCTTCCTAAATACTTCTACAGGGCGGCACGGGTGCGCAAAATCACATATACTGTATGCACGTGATTTTTCAATTCTGGGTTGGGGCCGCCATTCACTCTGAGAATAACAGACAGAACAGATGTGTAATACGAGTTTGAAACTGGTACACATCAGGCTCTGAGATCAAAACTTTTATTTAACCACTTCTGCGCCGACCTATAGCGTAAATAGTGCTACAGGGTGCTCAACATCACATATATATATATATATATATATACACACACACACATGATTTTGCAGTTCCTGGTACCATTCTCGGCTGTCAAATACTGGGTCCTGGCCGGTGATTTCTCACCGGCACCCGGTGATCGCTGAGAATCTCCGATGGGGGAGGGACCTGTGTATAAACACACAAATCTCTCCCCTGTCAGCTCATGCACACTGCTTTGCATGACTCTGCATAGCACAGCCATACAAAGCAGTGTGCTTACAATGAAGCACACGCAGCACACAGTAAAACAGCACACAGTTAACCCTTTGATTGCCCCTCATGTTAACCCCTACCTGTCCAGTGCCATTAGTACAGTGTCAGTGCTTTCTTTTTAGCACTGATCACTGTATGGGTGTCACTGGGGATGTCAGTGTCACCAAGTCAGTTTTTTTTTTTTAATATTTCCACTTATAGATCATCCGGGATTATGTGAATAGTAAGTTGCAGCAATCACAATAAGCCCCATTTAGATGGGATTTTATCCAAGATTGGACTTTCACATGTATTGGACATTTCATTTGTCATTTATATATTTATTTTTGATACATTCATATATATATACATATATATATATATATATTTATTTATTTTATTTTTTTTGTGTGCAAATTAATGAATTGAATATTTTATATTGAAGTAATTTATGTTAATATTTTTATTTAAATATTATTTAAATTTATCTCTACATAAGTTTATTATAAGGGCGCGGCACCATTTTGTATCTTATTTTGCTTGTTTGTCATCTATGTACATATTATGAGGATGTAGCTAGGAGCCTGCGAACCTACCTTCTAATCTCACATCTTATATCCTAAATTTTAAGTGGCTCACAGGATATTCCATTATTATTTATCAGTTCCCCCCAGTGTAAGAATGCCCGCCGCAGTCCCACTATAAGTTGTTGATCCCCGCCATTACTAGTAAAAAAAAATCCAGTATCTACACCGCCATTTGTAGACTCTATAACATTCACGTAAACCAATTAATTTACATGTATTGGGATTTTTTTTTTAGCAAAGACATGTCGCAGAATACATTTTGGCCTGAAATTTGATTTTTTTACATTTTTATTACTGGACATGTTTAATAGCAAAAAGTAAAAAAAACTTTTTTTTCGTTTTTAAATTGTCAGTCTTTATTGTTGGGCTGACAGGAGCACCTGAAAAGCAACTTTCATCCAGGAGAAGGAGCAGAGCAAGCCCGCTATGAATCTATGTTGGAGAACCTTTCAAAACGTCATCCAGAGTTAGCAGAGCCCCCACTTGCAGAAACCGGTTTAGAGGGACCACAGACGGTGACACAGTGCTAAGGCTTTTTGGATTACCTACCCTGGATGAGATTGGATGGTGCATTACTCTGACCCTGTTCTGGCAGTAGATGACCACTACCTGAGAGAGGATATCTTATATGCGCATTTTTGACGCACGTCTGGTGAGTGCGCAGTCTTTATACCCATTATCCACTGTGTGATACACCGGACTCCCATTTTCACGCACTTCAATTGGATCTAGTGGTTCCCCATGTGGGCGTTTGAAACATTTTGGGAATTTCACTCATTTTAATTCACCCAGTGTGATGCACTTGATTTTATTGTTATTTTATGTCGATTTTATGTTCTTTCAGCATATTGTTATAATATGACAAGTTATATTTACATCTAGCGCTGCACCTTTTCTCTATATAGATTTATTGGAAGGTTTGTCCTTGGTTGCCTTTTTGGTGTTCTAGCGGCTATTTTCCTTAGTCTCAGATAGCGCTCGCTTACTATTTCTCTACAGTTTATTGTTTAGAGCGCAAAAAAAAAAAAAAAAAGAGGCAATAAAATACTACCTTAAGAAAGCTCAATTAATGGGAAAAAGAAAGTAAATTTCATTTGGGTGCAGCATTGCATGACTGCGCAATTGTCAATTAAAGTAACGCAGCGTTGTGTTGCCTGGTCAAGAAGGGGGGGGGTGTGTGGAATCCTCTGGAGGGTGGGTAACCGCATGCCGCCCAGCCACTGTACATATACGGTGGCAGGGCGGCACTCACAGGCAAAACCACGTTTTAAAACGTGTGTTTTGTAAACAAATAAGGGGTGCGCGCGAGGCGCACTGCCGCCCTATTTGTCCTGTGGATCACCGCCGCGGATGTCAGTTGCCGGGTCACAGCCGCTCATTAGCGGCTATGTCCCGGTGATCGGCGGTAAACGGTGACAGAGAGCACAGCTGCAGTAGCTGTGCCGTCTGTCACTTCCCTGTCAGCTTGAGGATGAGCTGATCGAGAAAGAATAGTTTCACTTTCTTGATCAGCCTTGTCCCCTCCAGTACACACCCCGCCCCCTAGTAAAACACTCCCCCTCACTCCTATAACCCTTCCCTGCTAAATAAAGTTAACCCCTTCCTCCCCAGTGCCATTAGTACAGTGTCAGTGTTTTTTTTTTTGCACTGATCACTGTATTAGTGTTTTTGGGGATGTCAGTGACCCCAAGTCAGTACCCCCCAATGTCAGAATGTCCGCCGCAGTCCCGCCATAAGTCACTGGTCACTACAATAAGTCCCTGATCGCCGCCATATTTCGCTGATTGCTGCCATTATTAGTATAAAAAACCCCTAAAAATCCCAGTATCTTTCCCGCCATTTCTAAATGCTACAACTTTCATGTAAACCAATTAATTTACACGTATTGGGTTTTTTTTAGCAAAGACATGTCGCAGAATGCATTTTGGCAGAAATTTATGACTAAATTTGATTTTTAAATTTTTTTTACTGGACATGTTTTATAGCAAAAAGTCCAAAATATTGTTTTTTTTTCCTCAAAATTGTCAGCCTTTTTTTTTTATAGCGCAAAAAATAAAAACCGCACAGGCAATCAAATACCACCGAAAGAAAGCTCAATTTGTGGGGGAAAAAAGGATGTAAATTTCATTTATGTACCATATTGCATGACCGCGCAATTGTCCGTTAAACTAGCGCAGCGCTGTATAGCAGAAAAATGGCGTAAATTGCAGTATCTATACCATAGTTTGTAGACGCTATAACTTCACACAAAGCAATCAATATACACTTATTGGGAGTTTACTATATATTTTTTATAGCTGAAAATAAAAAATATTGTTTTTCTTCAAAATTTTTTGGCGTTTTTTTGTTTATAGCGTGAAAAATAAAAAGCGCACAGGTGATCAAATTACACCAAAAGAAAGCTCTATTTGTGTGAAAAAAAGGACGTAAATTTTGTTTGGAAGTAGCATTGCATGACCGCGCAATTATCAGTTGAATTAGTGCAGCGCCAAGTAGCAAAAAGAGGCCTGGTCATTAAGGGGGGTAAATCCTCAGGAGCTCAAGTGGTTAAGTATCAAGTATAATAATAGAAAAAAAAAATGTTTTGGTTCTACTTTAAGTATCAAGCATAATACTAAAAATAAAAAATAAAAAAAAATAAAAGCAGATCGCAGCCATGAAAATGTATTTTATTTCTTTCCATTGTAATTGTTTATGACACCTTGATTCCAGATACTGTGTAATATTCACTCTATAATTGCTTTTATTCGCAGTATGTAGGGAAATTGTATTTTTCACCCCAGTACTTTTTAATAATGTTTGAAGTTTAGGAAGGCAAAGTGTCTGGTGCTTCCAAGAATTCACAGCTTTCTCGTTTGACCAATTAACACCTTTCCAAGTCCAAAGTCGTACAGCGAAGTTAAACTTCCAGTTAAGATAGCTCCGGACTCTTTTCTTGGCTACGGAGTGATAATTATAGTTGAGGTGCGCACGTATTCATGTGCTGCAAATGCGATTCATGAGCTCCATTGAGCGGGTCAGTACAGTGTACAGAAAACTGAGATCAAGGCTGAAATACAACGTAGAGAATGAGGAGGAAATAAAATGAATGATAAAACTCATCAAGATTCCTTTGCTGGTCAGCGGAGATGTCTTTAAAGCTGAATTTCAGATGGATATAAAAGACATAAAAGTAATGCAGCTCTGCATTCATTAATATTTGCTAAAAGCTGGACTCCGGTCTTCCCTTCCACCTTGCATTGTCGTACCGGCTCCTCTCCTGGACTGAAAGGGCTTAGTCCTCATGCACACGGGACGTTCTGATAACACTGGTAACCAGGGGCGGACTGACCATTTGGAAACTCGGGCACTGCCCGAGGGCCCGGGGTCAGTAGGGGGCCCCATGAGATGCCCCTGGTACCTTTTTCATAGGCTTTTTTGAGTTTGGGCAAGGACACAGGGGCCCCATGATCCCCTATTTTCCAGGGGCCCCATGAGTTGTCAGTCTGCTAGTAACATTAGCTGTGTAAAGTCACATTAAAAACCGGAGTTTTTCAGCTTTTTTTGTGTTTTTGCATTGGTTTAGCCACGTTTAGCTGCGTTTTGGGTTATTTTTTTTTTTACTAAACAGATAATGGAATACATTTTGGCCAGGATTTATGATGAAGTATTATTTATTTGCAAAATTTTATAAGAAAAAACACTTTTTTCAAAATTTTTGGACTTTTTCATTTACATAGCAAAAAAATAAAAATCCCAGCGGTGAATAAATACCACCAAAATAAAGCTTTATATGTCTCAAAAAATGCAAAAAAATTCATATGGGTACAGTGTTGCATGACCGCGCAATTGTCATTCAAAGTGTGATAGCACTGAAAGCTGAAAATTGGCCTGGGCAGGAAGGGGGTAGAACTGTCCGGACTGGAAGTGGGGGGAAAGTGTCCGGACAGGAAGGGGGGAAAGTGTCCGGACTGGAAGGGGGGGAAAGTGTCCGGACTGGAAGGGGGGGAAAGTGTCCGGACTGGAAGGGGGGGAAAGTGTCCGGACTGGAAGGGGGGGAAAGTGTCCGGACTGGAAGTGGGGGGAAAGTGTCCGTTCAGGAAGGGGGGGAAAGTGTCCGGACTGGAAGGGGGGGAAGTGTCCGGACTGGAAGGGGGGGAAAGTGTCCGGACTGGAAGGGGGGGAAAGTGTCTGGACTGGAAGGGGGGGAAAGTGTCCGCACAGGAAGGGGGGAAAGTGTCCGCACAGGAAGGGGGGGAAAGTGTCCGCACAGGAAGGGGGGGAAAGTGTCCGTTCAGGAAGGGGGTGAAAGTGTCCGGACTGGAAGGGGGTGAAAGTGTCCGCACAGGAAGGGGGGGAAAGTGTCCGGACTGGAAGGGGGGGGAAAGTGTCCGGACTGGAAGGGGGGGGAAAGCGTCCGGACTGGAAGTGGGGGGAAAGTGTCCGGACTGGAAGGGGGGGAAAGTGTCCGGACTGGAAGGGGGGGAAAGTGTCTGGACTGGAAGGGGGGGAAAGTGTCCGGACTGGAAGGGGGGGAAAGTGTCCGCACAGGAAGGGGGGGAAAGTGTCCGGACTGGAAGGGGGTGAAAGTGTTCGGACTGGAAGGGGGTGAAAGTGTCCGGACTGGAAGGGGGTGAAAGTGTCCGGACCTGAAGTAGTTAAGTGGTTAACTGGCATGCGTTTTCAAGATCGCTCTATTCTAAAGAACAGGAATTATTTTACATTATCACTTCAACTAACTCATGCAGAAAATCTGTATTTTTTTATGCAAGAATAGAATAAGTAAAATTTGTAAATAGCTATGCCGATGCCATAAATCTTGACAGTGCCACACTCAATTTACATAAATTTAATGAGAATATAAATTAGCTTGTGCGTTTCCAGCGGTGAACTTCTGAAGTTGTCACAAGGCAATAATGTGAAGTCATTTGATTAGTAAACTGTAAATAGTAGAACCTTTGCTGTTTGACCTCGACTGCGATATTAAATGATACTGCCAATATCTATTATAATCTTGGTGGGTAGCCAGATATTTATACCTCCTTAATTGACCATAAAAGGCTCCGCGCCTTTACCGACTGTATATATTACCACTTGTCAATTCCTTTAAATGAGTCTGATAATCAACTTAAATCATTTCTCCAGCTGACCATATAAAATCAGTCAATTTGGTAAACACAAACGTCCAATTAATCAAGTCGGAACAATGAATACTAGATGGAGTCCTTGAGAGGAAACGCCGCAGGTTTTGGGAGAGAAGAATAACAATTAATGGAGATAATGATTTTATGGAGGTGCGCCTTGTTTTAAAGCTGCGACTTAATGAATGGATGTAAGAACTAACTGCTTGACTGAGCATGTGTAAATCCACTTTAATATCAAACTGATTACACTACCCTTCCTGAATCTCCAGTCTGTTATTTATGCACCAACATGAGCCAAATATCTTTACCTTAATTTGAACTTGAGGCAAACAACGAAACATAGAGATAAAATATGTTGATAGGAGTAGGGAAGAGCTTGGGTTTGGTCCAAACCCAGAAGGAATATGTCAGTGGTGTACCAATTAGCCCACCCTGAAGCTGCATGTACATAAAGGGCGGCAGATGCTCATGACACCATGGACCTTATATGGCCACATGGACATACTGGGGTTTATTTACTAAAGCTGGAGAGTCCAAAATCAGACTCCCTTCTGCATAGAAACCAATCAGCTTCTAACCTCAGCTTGTTCAATGAAGCTTTGGCAATGAAACCTGGAAGCTGATTGGTTTCTATGCAGAAGGGAGTCTGATTTTGGACTCTCCAGCTTTAGTAAATAAACCCCACTAGGTCAATGGCATATGAGCTTGGATTTGACTTGGGTTTGGTCCAAAACCAGGAGGAAGCTGTCAATGCTGGGCCAACTATGATTGGGTGTGGGGATACTTGTGACAGCAATGACCTAATATGGCCACGTGGCCATATTAGGTCAATGACAATGAGCTTGTGTTTGGCTTGGGTTCAGTTCAAACCTGAGAGAAGGCTGTCAGTGCAGGGCCAATCAGCTGTAAGTGGGGATTGAGATGCTAATGACATCATTGACCTAAAATGGCCACATGGCCTTATTAGGTCAATGACATTGAGCTTGGGTTTGGCTTGGGTTCAATCTGAACTTGCGAGAAAGCTGTAAGTCCTGGGCCAATTAGCTGTAGGCAGAAGATTCTCCACCATGCAGCTGCATTCACCAAAGGGGTAGAGGATGCTCTTGACATCATCTTCCCAATATGGTCACATGGCCATATTAGGTGAAAGACATTGAGCTTGGGTTTAGCTTGGGTTTGGTCCAAATCCAGAAGGAAGCTTTAATGTTGGACCAATCAGCTGCAAGTCGGGGTGGGAATGCTCATAACATTATTGACCTAATATGACCACATGGCCTAATATGATCAATGACATTGAGTTTGGGTTCAGCTTGGGTTCAGCCCAAGCCTTAGAGAAAGCTGTCAGTGCTAGTCTAATCAGCTGTGAGCAGGTGCAGGGATGCTTGTGACATTTTTGACATAATTTGGCCACATGGCCATATTAAGTCAATTATATTATGCTTGGGCTTGACTTGGGTTCAGTCTGAGCCTGGAAGGAGGCTGTCAGTGCCCATCCAATAAACTGCAAGTGAGGTGGGGATGCCCATGACATCATTGACCTAATATGTCCATTGGGCAATATTAGGCCAAGGTTGGCATGAGCCACCCTGCCCCTTTGCGTGCATGCAGCTGCAGGGCAGGAAATCCCCCACTCTCAACTGATTGGCCAGGCACTGACAGAATCCCTACAGGTTCAGCCAAAACCCATGCTCATTCCTATCTGGGAGCTGTTTTGCCTGTCAAAAGAATTTAGATTTTGGTCCATCCAATCCTGAGATTTATGCAGCTCTGCTATACGGTACAGTCCTTTCTTGCAGAGCACGATACCTGTAGAAGAAGCAGACTGATAAGGTAATTTCTCTGTCACTCTGCTTTCTCCTCCTAACAGCATGTTTCTTATGAAAACATGATCTCTGCAGTATAATTAAATGGCTACTTGTACAGTTCCTTCCTCTACCAGTCAAAGCTCTGCTGTACAGGTGATTTCAAGAGGCTAAGACTGGGTTAGATTCAGGTACTTGTTCATCTTTGAAGGTTGAGGAATGCTTATTATTGTTATAATTATTGTTGTTGAGGCAAGAATTTGCTAGCTGATATGGAATGCAAATGTTCCCGCAGCAACTTGGTCCATCCAGAGAGATGCAATTATTGGGTCCCAGCACAGGACAGAGGTACAGGCAGGGTAGATGACAGGGAACTTAGAATATTCATGCATCAGACACCTTTATAGAACCCAATTTCCCTGCCATAACTTATCCAAAAGAACCTTCTCTAATATACACATTTTCCATATTCAGTAAAAATGCCAAGCAACCTGATTGATCAGTTTTAGTAGCCCCTTTGATCTTCTGGGTGATATGTAATGCCTCTTGGCCTTGGACAGCTGCAGCCATAAATTCTAATTAAAGTTGTTTGGATATTTCCTAAATTGTATTCTTTTACTATTAATTAGATAAACTACCTTGACGGAGACAAACCTTGCTCCTTACAACATCTTGTAGATACGTTTCAGATGCCGTCTAGTGAAATCTTCCAATATGATCAACTTAGATCCTTCCTACGCTCTGAGCTTGTCCTACTAGATGGACCCCTCACTCTCACTCTCACTCAGTTCAAATTGTCAGGCAAGAGGCCTCTTACAGGGATGAATTTTGGTGATATATACCTCCCTCACTGATTGTATTGCAAAACATTTATATATGTGTCATGGTGAGAGGTCAGGTTCAGAGACCAGTAGCTATAGCAGCAGACCAACCAACAGGACAGGTAAACAAGCAGGTCACCCTGGGAGAAGACGCAGGCTCACCTGAGGTGCGGGGTCTAAATACTAACCCATATTCACCAGAGCTCCTGATGGTGGAGATGGATTTGGCTGCGCGTTAGTACCAGGTCGCAGATCTCAGGATCACCCCACCAGGAAATGAATAAGCCAGGATCCAGTAACTGATATGGGTTGAAGAAATGGATGACGGATTCTTGGCTGCAATCATCACTTTTTCCTTCACGTGGTAAAAATGTATGATTGCCAATATGTCTCTGGGAATCGTTGCAGGTAGAAATGACGGTTTTTCGATGTGCTCGATCTATAGCCAATTCCACGTCAGTGAGGGTGAGAATAAGATTTTTCATATATTTTTGTATGAAAGGGACAATGGCACCTGTGGCTATGGATTCTGGAATCCCACGGAATTTAATGTTGTTCCGCCTGGAGCGATCTTCCAGATATGCCAGTTTGAGCTTGATTTGTTCGATGTCTGTTGTATGGTCTGTATGTGCGTCTATAAGATCGTTATGTGTGGTGCACATCTCTCCTAATTTGTTCTCAATATGACAGATGTGTTTTTCCTGGTTTTGAACCGTATTGGAAATTTGGGATAGTTAAGCCGTCGGGTCGTTTTGTAGCGTTTGTCGCAGGGAAAGGAGCATGTTCTTCATGGAAATCTCCGTGATAGGTTGGTCAGAAGCAGAATGGGATTCAATTAAAGATGGAGCAGTATCAGAAAGTATAGTAGCTGAGAGAGAAGGCAGATGTCTGTCAGGGGGCGATCCCATATCCATCCTAGGTCTGGATTTTGCCAGGCTGCTAGTTGTAGGAGACAGGGGGGAGAGGACTCACCGGGATCTTCTGGATAGAGGGATCCCTTCAGCCTGGGGTCTGGATGATATGCAGCCTGGTGGCCTGTGGTCTCCCCTTGCTGCTGTTGCTGGGCAGATGAGCTGTTCTGCCCGGGGCCGGCGCCATCTTGGCTGCAGGGAGCGACGCCGGGTAAAAGCTTGTCATCTTGGCAGGGGACCCGGCGCTTTCCTCCTCCGGGTCATAGCCCTGTCGGATGGCGAGGGGTTAATGGCTCTTTTGAGCTGATTAGAATTCCCTGGGGTAGTGTGCCGATGTCAGGCTGGCGGGCGGGTGGACAGAGCTCTGATCAGTGAGCGTCCATCCCCGGAGCCGGCCGCGCATGCGCCTCCAGTAACTGATATGGCAGGTAGGGATCTAGCAGAAGCGTAGTCAGTAAACACGCCAAGGGTCGGTAACAAGCGGTAGCAGGTTGAGACAGAATCATAGTCAAGGAACAAGCCAAAGGTCAGTAACGAAGGTATGGACGGCAGCAGGAGACACAAAAGCGAGATACTGGCTGGAGAAGGCACAATAATCTGGCAAACAGGAAGTGCAGAGACATGGCTTAAATTAGGAAGTTCATGGGAGGAGCAAGGGGTTCAAGGTTCAGTAGAAAACAAGGCACAAGGCAGGATTGTCCAATAGATCAGGCAGAGTGTTGTCCAACATCCCAGGTAGCACTGTGAGAAGAGTTACTGCCAGACATAGTAGAGGTTCCAGGTTCAAGTCCAGGCCCTGACCATATGCTTCAATGGGAGAGGGATCTGAATTTCACCTGGGAATTGCCTGAATGGTAGGAGGTGGTTTATGCCTTATCCAAACTATCCATCAACACCATCTTGATAGAATAAAACTTTACTATGCTGGTATTTGGTCCCTTCCTGCATAGCCAAAATGCATCCCACTGGGTCTCCTGTATGTTTTAGACGATGAGGGCAAATGGGAACTATGTGTCACATATGGTGACAAGGCCTTATAGTGACTAGATTTTGGATCAGGATATTTAACTATATCTACTCAGTGACGGGAGTAAATATCCACAGATCCCCAGAAGCAGCCCTCTTTTATAAGCTACCCGATGAAGTTCAAAAGAAATCTGTAAAACGTATTACCTACATGTACCTGGCAGCCCGTATCATTATAGCTAGGCATTGGCAACGGTCGGTTGTACCATTCGATTATGTGAAGCAAAAGCTCAAATGGATTATGGTCAATGAGAAACTCACCTGTACCGTTCATAATAACGCTTGGTGATATTTGACAAGACGTGGGACCCATGGACCGACTCCGGGATTACCTCTCTCTTTCTCCCCCTTCTTTGTTTTGCCTCTCTCTTTTCCTCCCTCTGCCGCCCCCAACCCCCTTTTCCCCTTTTTAAATTTTAATACAACTCTAATCTCAGGCATTTAGCCCTCTTTCACAGGTATACTAACCATCCTATTTGTTTTTGTGGCCTTTTACATCATTGCTGTTTTAGCTGAAGGATGGAACCATTGTTACAATAAGTATCTGTTGCCCAGGGGTGGACTGACAACTCACTCAATAGTAGATCATGGGGCCGCTGTGTCCTTGCCCAAACTCAAAAAAGTCATGGGGCCCCCTACTGACCCCGGACCCTCGGGCAGTGCCCGAGTTTCCAAATGGTCAGTCCGCCCCTGCTGTTGCCTGCTCCTTTAGGTCATTACTGTTCATTAGTTACCTCCTTACTTGTCTGACCTGTATCTGTCTTGATAATTTTAGTCCTTTTGGGACATACTCTTATGTCATATTGGCAAAAAACCTGAGCTTGTGACTTTGCTACTGTTCACATCCCAGTTACTTGCCCCTTTTTTCTCTGCATTTGTTAATTTCAAAAAAAATATTGGAAATGAATTAGATAAACAAGTTACCCTTTGAAGAATGCTAGTTACCATTAACAAGTACTCAGTGAAGGCTTAAGACTCATTTTCATGTCATCATTAGATACTGACCAAATTGCATTTACTTGCCCCCTGGATATTTACGATTCCTTTCTTCCTTTCTAGTCTGACCAAGCAATCTGCATTTTACAATCCCTTGCAAATCACCTCCTTTGAAATGTTTATTTAGATTGGCCCCCCCAAGGGCCAAGGTGATCTTGCATAAAATTACCATAGCAAAGCAAAATACATGACCTTGGTTGGTCAATATGTCAACCTCTAACATATGGCTTGCAGAGCAAGATTGCATGCATGTGGAAACACAAAAAAAAAGAAAAAGAAAAAAAAAAAAAAAAAAATATATATATATATACACACAGTTGCAAGAAAAAGTACCGTATTTTCCGGCGTATAAGACGACTGGGCGTATAGGACGACCCCCCCCTACTTTTCCTGTTAAAATGTAGTGTTTGGGCTATACTCGCCGTATAAGACTACCCCTCTTCCAATGCACACCAGTGGGAAGAATCGTGCCCCATCATTAGTATCAGTGGGAGGAATAGCACCCCATCATTGGTGTCAGTGGGAGGAATAGCACCCCATCATTGGTGTCAGTGGGAGGAATAGCACCCCATCATTGGTGTCAGTGGGAGGAATAGCGTCCCATCATTGGTGTCAGTGGGAGGAATAGCACCCCATCATTGGTGTCAGTGGGAGGAATAGCACCCCATCATTGGTGTCAGTTGGATGAATAGCGTCCCATCATTGGTGTCAGTTGGAGGAATAGCATCCCATCATTGGTGTCAGTGGGAGGAATAGCACCCCATCATTGGCGTCAGTGGGAAGAATAGCACCCCATCATTGGCGTCAGTGGGAGGAATAGTGCCCCATCATTGGTGTCAGTGTGAGGAATCGTGCCCGATCATTGGTGTCAGTGTGAGGAATCGTGCCCCATCATTGGTGTCAGTGGGGGGAATAGTGTCCCATCATTGGTGTCAGTGGGGGGTGGAATAGTGCCCCATCGTTGGTGTCAGTGGGGGGGGAATAGTGTCCCATCGTTGGTGTCAGTGGGGGGGGGGAAGTGCCCCATCGTCGGTGTCAGTGGGAGGAATAATGCCCCATCATTGGTATCAGTGACACCAATGATGGGGCACTATTCCTCCCACTGACACTTGCTGACCCCTGTTCAGTATGGTGCTGCTGCAGCAAGCATATATGGTTGCAGCAGCAGCTGTGCACGGCACACTTACCTTCACTTGATTTTCGCGGGGCCGCTCGGCTCCGCCTCCTCCCCGGTGATTGGCCGCCTGTGTGCCTTTCCCGAGCTACAGTTCTGGCGGCCAATCACCGGTGAGGAGGCGGAGCCGAGCAGCCGCACGAACATCCAGTGGCCGAACTGAAGGAAGGAGCAGCTGTGCTTCCTGGACCGGATCGTCGTGGGACCGGAGCCAGGTAAGAAACAGAAGCCCCTGCCTACCCCTGTACTTAGTTTCACTTCCGTTGGAAGGGGGGGGCAGCGGCGGCACCGCACCGCCCCCCTAAAAAGTGTCAGCATGCCGTATACCGGCGTATAAGACGACCCCCGACTTTTAAGAAGATTTTCAAGGGTCAAAAAGTCGTCCTATACGCCGGAAAATACGGTATGTTAACTTACATACTTTTTCCTCCCTGCACTGTAAATGTTTACATGTTATGTGCAATTAAACCATGGCAACATCTAATGTTTGTGTAGTATTATGTTCAGCAGACTGTGTTCTTCTATTGTTGTGACTTAGATGACGTTCAGAGCACATTTTATGCCCAATTCATGCAAAACTCCACGTAATCCCAAGGGGTTCACATACTTTTTCTTGCAACTGTATATATATTACACCTACAATATACTACAGTATTTAAACTGATTATATTTAACTACATTCAATATTGTATTGATGAATACACAGCTGCATTTATTTGTGCCTTTAACCCCTTGGCACCGGCGCCTCCCAGCCCTTTAAGTGTTTCAGAAGCCTGGAGGTGGGGCGGGGTTTAGGGACATGTGACCGCCGTGACACGCCGTCACGGAGGTCACATGATCGGGAAAGGTCCCGATCGAAGGAGTAGATTGGGACCTTTCTGTCAGTACTGGACATGTGTGCTGGGAGCGCGCATGGTATGCGCTCTCAGTACATATGTATTTTCTTAATTGCACGCAAATGTGCGGCCGCTTGGTGTCAAGGCCCAGATGCCGGGAGGCCGGACATCTGCGTGCGGCCGGCGTCAAGAGGTTAATATACTGTATGTATTTTATATCCGCTTTAGTTGCAGAGCAGTAGGATATACTTCTTCAAAACTGACATTATGTTTACAACAGTGGCCAAAGATCTGTCAGTCAGTAGTGGCTAAATGACAGATCCCTGCTGCCTTGTTTGCAAAAAAAATGGGCTGGAGATCCTGGGTGACATCATTAACCAAGTATGATCATTATTATTATTATTATTATTATTATACAGTATTTATAAAGCGCCGATAGTTCGCTCAGCGCTGTACATTACAAAGGGGGACAGAACATGTGACAGAACAATACCAATACAATGCAAAACATGAGGGGATCGAGGGCCCTGCTCTTTTGAGTTTACAATCTAGGAGGGAACATTTACGTCACCCTGGATCCCCACCACTGTGCTTACATTGTAGATATAGGGATCTGTCAATTGTGATGGGAATAATGGTGGGTGAAGTATATCCAAGGCAATGGGTCAATGGGTCATAATTCTCTTCTAAAGGAGACTTCCATATTCTGATAATCCACCCACTTTGCTCAAGCAGACCTCCACTTTTTTTTGGAAACAGAATATGAGGGTGAGGCCCTTGCCCCATTAATGTGGAGTCAGGGTGTCTTGAAATGGGTCGAGGTTTTGAGTTCCTTCATCAGGCAGTGTGTCATGCAAGCCAGGTTTGTGGGAGTAGTCATGTGTTGGAAGAATACCCCAGAATCAGTGGCCAGCAAAAAGCAGAGGACCCTGGTGTCTGTAGTCAGTGGGCGGATAAATGTCCTAGGGCAGTATTTGTGGGAGGAACATTGCCCCAGAATCTGTGATCGGGATTGTTGTGAACTATTTTTATCTTTACTAGAGGATCCCCCCCTTTACTTTCACACCTATAAAGGAAGAAAACTAATGCAACCACCACATCTAAGGACTGATTCTGGTTTTAAAATACAGTATCTAAAAATTAGGGGTGTATAGGTATCTAAAAAGTGGGGGATCTATAGTGTAAGCCTGAAAGTTAAATATTTTCTATTGTTACTGATTGTTATTTTCTAAGCATATTAGTACATTGGCATTATCACTGCATGTAACAATATTTTTATATCCAGTAGCTGTTTTTGGGAAATTCACCTGTAAAACAATAGTGCTTTAATGCCAAGCTTCTCACCATTTTTTATATACTGATCTGAATTTCATTGAGATGGAAAGGACTTGCAGGACTATAATTATGCATACATGACAGCAAAAATGTGATAAGTACATCAAGATTTAGTATGTCTCTATTAGTTTCTTGGTAAAGGAGAGCAGTATGTCTGCCAAGCCTGAATCATTACCTTGATGTGATCAGTGTGATAACTGGGACTGCCTGGATCCCTTCCTAGATTTCGGGTGCAATTACTAAATAAAGCTACATTAGACTGTTGGCAGGTTATCATAACTGTTGTGATTAATGGACTTTGTAATATAGTCTTGTATACTGGAAAATCATTAATAATGCTTTGAAAAGCCAATGAGTGGTTTGGTTTCAAGAAATCCCTCAGCAATTTGAAATAGATGGAGATTATTATATTCCAATTACGTCCGAGCCACCAAGTGGTTTGTTAAAGTGGAACGACAACTTTGCTCAAAGAGAGACCATAAAAATCCACAAACTTTATTGTAGATTTCTACCTGTTTCTGTTTCAATAAGCAAACATTCTATTCTAGAGGCTGTTGAAATTGTTTCGAAGATGAATGGAATGACTGAAACTCCTTTGAAACAAGAAAAATTAAAAAAAATTGGGATTTTATTCCATACATTGAAAATAATTTTAGCTATTTATTGCAAGTTCCTGTTTTTCTCAACGGTTGATAAAGTGAATAGGAAGCAAAACCAAATGCGTAGTTCATTCACCTACCTGGAGCCTATTGGTAAAAGCAGGGTTCCTCAAACAGGGTTCCATTGTTCCATTGGTCCTCCTTCAGATGTTGCTGGGGGCTCCGTATATAGTCACATAGTTAATCTGGCTGAAAAAAAGACAAACGTCCATCCAGTTCAACCATTAAAAAAAAAAGTTATAATCCTACACCCACAGTTGATCCAAAGGAAGGCAAAAAAACCCCCAGCAAAGCATGATACAATTTGCTTCTGCAGGGGAAAAAAGTCCTTCCTAATCCCCCGAGAGGCAATCGGATATTCCCTGGATCAACTTTATCTATAAATGTTATATCCAGTTATATTCTGTGTTTCCAAGAAAGAATCCAGGACTTTCCTACAGCAATCCACTGAGCTGGCCAGAACCAACTCTTGAGGGAGTCTATTCCACATTTTCACGGCTCTTACTGTGAAGAAACCTTTCCGTGTTTGGAGATTACATTTCTTTTCCTCCAGACATAAAGAGTGCCTCCTTGTCCTCTGTGATGACCTTAAGGTTAATAACTTTCACTATATGGACCACTGATGTATTTATACATGGAGATCATATCCCCCCTTATGTATTATACATGGAGATCATATCCCCCCTTATGTATTATACATGGAGATCATATCCCCCCTTATGTATTATACATGGAGATCATATCCCCCCCTTATGTATTATACATGGAGATCATATCCCCCCTTAATCTCCTCTTCTCAAGAGAGAAAACAATTAAGTTCCTCTAATCTTTCCTCAGCTGAGCTCCTCCATGCCTCTTATCAGTTGGTTGCCCTTCTCTGTACTTTCTCCAGTTCCCCAATGTTCTTTTTGTGAATTGGTGCCCAAAATTTAACTGCATATTCCAGATGAGGTTTTACTAATGATTTGTACCGGGGGGGGGGGGGGAAATGATATCTCTCTCTCTGGAGTCTATACCTCTCCTAATACAAGAGAGGATTTTGCTGGCTTTAGAAATCGCAACTTGGCATTGCATGCCATTATTAAGCTTGTGATCTATCAGAACCCCCAGAACCTTCTCCACCATTGACCCCCCAGATCCTTCTCCACCATTGATTCCCCTAGTTGTACCCCCCCCCCAGTATGTACGATGCATGCATATTCTTATCCCCCAAGTGCAGAACTTTACATTTATCAACAATAAACCTCATTTGCCACATAGTTGCCCAATTACACAGAGCATTGAGGTTGTCTTTTAAGTTAAAGACATCCTGTAAGGACGTTATTCCACGGCACAGCTTGGTGTCATCTGCAAAGACTGAAATGGGATTTATAATCTCAGACCCTATATCGTTTATACATATATTAAAAAGTAAGGGTCCCAACACTGAACCTTGGGGTACACCACTGACAACTCTAGACCATTCAGAGTATGAATCATTAACGACTACTCATTTAATACGATCTTTTAGCCAGTTTTCTAGCCATTTACATACAGATTTTTCCAAACTCTTAGACTTTACCTTACACATTAGCCATGTGAGGGAAACTGTGTCAAATGCTTTTGCAAAATCCAAGTAACCACGTCCATCGTCACCCCTCTATCCAAGGTTTTGCTCACCTCCTCCTAAAAGGAAATCAGATTTGTTTGTTGTTTGTTGTTGCTTAAAATATTTTTTTCCAGGAAGAACTCATCTATGTGGTCTTATTAAACTCTCCAGTATCTTCCCAACTATAGACGTCAAACTAACAGGTCTATAATTACTTGGTAAAGATACTTGAGCAGTAAGAAATTTCTGCTTTTCAGATAAGCTCCCACTGACACCGTGGATCTTTTTAGCTATCTGTAAGGGGGTAGTTCTTCCCAATGACCATATGTGTAAGGATCAGTCTTCATATTAACCATCACACTCATGTATCTTCAACCTCTCACTCTCCATGGGTTTCTGCCCACAACATTCCACAGAAACTGCCCTACTAAAACTCACTAATGACCTACTAACTGCTAAAACCTTACTCATACTCCTTGACCTTTCCGCTGCCTTTGACACAGTCGACCACCCGCTCCTCCTCAGTAAACTCCACTCCATCTGCCGCCGTGACTCTGCTCTCTCCTGGTTCTCCTCTTACCTTTCTCAGCGCACTTTCACTCCACAAAAACTGCTCTTCTAAAACTCACAAACAACTTACTAACTGCTAAAACCAATGGTCTGTCAGTGATCCGGGTATGACCAGAAATGTGTGGGAACACAGGTGTAGTCAGGGCTGGAGAGGTGGAATGGTCAGGCAGGCCGTTTGGTACTGTTAAGCACCACCTGGCGGCATCTCTAGCAGCCCACAGCACGGGGTTCCTCAGGGCGCGGGGTCTAAGTCCCAATCTGCTTATTCACCAGGGCCCCTGATGGTGGGGATGGACTTGGATCAGACTGAGACCAGGTCGCGACCCCTGAGTACGTCTGGCAATGGTACAGACTGTCGTCAAAGGTGTGAGGGGAAAGGAGCCTGACGTGAAGAGGCTGGCAGACCTGGTAACAGGGACAGATTCATGCGGGATGGATGGATCATCTGGGTAGTGTAAGGCATAGTCAGGCAGGCCAGGTCAGCAACGTGCAGGCAGCGAGGTACCGGAGGAGCAGGCAGAGAATGGTCAGGGTCACAAGCCGGGTTCAGTAACTAACGGGCAGCATAGTACAGAGGATCAGGCAGAAGGATGGTCAGGCAAGCCAGGGGTTAAACAGGAGAAGGTCAGCAGGGTCAGGAACAATGCACAGGTCGGCAACAGAAGATTCACAGGATACCAGGAGCAGGGGCTCATGGGAAACAATACACCAAGGCACTGATCACAGGCCTGGTCCTGTTTAAATACACCTCCTGCAATCAGCCTCAGGTGATGGCTTGATTGCAGCAGTGAGATTCTGGCTGCTGAGAGCACCTGCTGGCCAGCCTTGGTACTGCAGCCCACAAGGCAGGTGTGTCCCACCACCATTGACGAGTCCATTCCTGATATGGTCACTATTCCATACTCCTACTCTTGGACCTCTCTGCTGCCTTTGACACAGTTGACCACCCCTCCTTAAATAAAACTCTATTAACTTGGCCTCCATGACTGTACTCTGTTGGTTCAAATCTTACCTCTCACTGCACCTTCAGTGTCACTTACAACTCTACTTCCTCCTCTCCTACTCCTCTTACTGTTGGGGTCCCCCAAGGTTCTGTCCTTGGACCTCTCCTATTCTCGATCTACACTTCTTCCTTGGGTCAGCTGATAGTTTCCCATGGTTTCAAATACCATTTCTATGTTGATAACACACAAATCTATCTCTCTACTCCTCAGCTCACCGCATCAGTTTCCCCAAGTATCACTAATTTACTAACAGACATATTAGACTGGATGTCACACCACTTTCTAAAACTCAATCTATCCAAAACTGAGCTCATAATATTTCCTATCCCACGTGCCTCTTCCCCTGATTTCTCAGTCAGGATCAATAGCACCACTATCAACCCATCCCTGCATGCCAGGGTGCTAAGGGTAACCCTGGATTCTGAACCATCCTTTCAGGCACACATCCAATCCCTGTCCAAATCATGCCACCTCAACCTCTGCAACATCTCCAGAATGCGCCCCTTTTTAACCAATCCCTCCACTGACCTCCACTCAGTGTCCTCCACCCCTCTCTGCCAATCCCTCCACTGGCTTCCACTCAGTGTCCTCCACCTCTCTCTGCCAATCCCACCACTGGCCTCCACTCAGTGTCCTCCACCTCTCTCTGCCAATCCCTCCACTGGCCTCTACTCAGTGTCCTCCATCCCTCTCTTCCAATCCCTCCACTGGCCTTCACTCAGTGTCCTCCACTCCTCTCTGCCAATCCCTCTACTGGCTTCTACTCAGTGTCCTCCACCCCTCTCTGCCAATCCCTCCACTGAACTCCACTCGGTGTCCTCCACCCCTCTCTGCCTATCCCTCCACTGACCTCCACTCAGTGTCCTCCACCCCTCTCTGCCAATCCCTCCACTGGATTCCACTCAGTGTCCTCCATCCCTCTCTGCCAATCCCTCCACTGGCCTCCACTCAGTGTCCTCCACCCCTCTCTGCCAATCCCTCCACTGGCCTCCACTCAATGTCCTCCACCCCTCTCTGCCAATCCCTCCACTGGTCTCCACTCAGTGTCCTCCACCCCTCTCTGCCAATCCCTCCACTGACCTCCACTCAGTGTCCTCCACCCCTCTCTGCCAATCCCTCCACTGGCTTCCACTCAGTGTCCTCCACCCCTCTCTGCCAATCCCTCCACTGGATTCCACTCAATGTCCTCCACCCCTCTCTGCCAATCCCTCCACTGGCTTCCACTCAGTGTACTCCACCCCTCTCTGCCAATCCCTCCACTGGCTTCCACTCACCCAATGAATAAAATTCAAAATATTAAAAACAACTTACAAAGCCATCCACAACTCTGCCCCCAGCTATATCACCAACCTGGTCTTAAAATATCAACCAAACCACTCTCTTCGATCCTCCCAAGACCTTCTGGTCTCTAGTTCCTGTGTCAGTTCCTCCCATACTCTCCTCCACGACTTCTCACAAGCTTCTCCCATCCTATGGAACTCCCTACCCCAATCGGTCCAGATATCTCTGAATCTATCCACTTTCAGACAGTCCCAGAAAACCTTTCTCTTTAAAGAAGTCTATCCTGCTTCTAATTAGTAAACTGCCTTTTATTTCCTCTATCATCTCATCCCCCCCACTGCTATTACCTTTTGTATCACTCAACCCTTCCTCCTAGATTGTAAGCTCTGATGAGCCGGGCCCTCTGTATCCTCTTGTACCAAATTGTATTGTAACCGTGATGTCTACCTTCATTTTGTAAAGAGCTGCACAAACTGTTGGCGCTATATAAATCCTGTATAATAATAATAATTTTCTAGTTGTCAAAATGACAGTTGGTAGTTGCTGTGTAAATACAGCCACTGTAGAAGCTGATGCTGTCAAAAAATGAACTGCCTGACAGTGTTGTAAACACTCTCCAGACATAAAGCAGAAAGATACAAAGTAACATTGCTAATTTTGTATCTTGTCTGTTTTATTCACCTGTAGATCAAAGGAAGGAGTTTTGACATGCATATAATCTCACATAAAACAACCAGACAATTTGAAAAAAAAAAAAAAAATTTAGCAAAATGATTTTTTTAACCTCCCCGGCGATATGATTATGTCAGGAATTTTGTACCAAAAGCGGTACATTTTTTTGCATGGAAATATATATATTTTTTATTGTAGGCCTGAAATTTAGGAATAACTCACTGAAATCTGTCCGAACAAGAGTCTAGTAAACATCCCGGGTAGGATAAAACTTGAAACACGAAATAATAAATTATAATTTAATAAATAATCATAAAAAATAATAATATAATAATAATACATTTAATTCAATAATATAATCAAACCAAAAACACTGAAATGTGAAATAGAGCGCCAAGTTCGCACATTGCTGAGCAAAGTCGCAGAATCGTTTTCAGTGTCTGATGAGGAATTTCCCCCACGAATCATTATCACTCAATTCTGCAAGTGGTTCTGATTTACTATCGCTGTTCTCTAGCCGGTCTAAAACCGCTTTTGACCTAAAGGGACGCTTTTTGGACGCCGTGGACCTTTCTAAGTTTCCAGGCAGAGAGAACAGTAAAAATGCAGGCAGGGCGCAGGACAAAGCACTCGGGACAAAATGTATGTGAAATGGTTTGATGCAGGAATGTTTTGCTATGAAATAATCATTTTAAAAAAAATGTCATTTTTTTAAATTTTCAAATTTGCCGCCGATTCCGGCGCCCGTACGTCCCGACGTCACAGGGACCGGAACACAGAAGCCGGATGCCGGCATCGGCCGGAGGAGATGGCCGGGGACGCTGCAGGGGACACATTGCGGGAGGGAAGGACAAGGTAAGTGCTGCAGGGACTCCCTATGCAGCGCCGCATGGTAAGCCCGAGTGTAGCTCGGGGTTACCGCTTTTGGTACTGAAACTCTACCCCGAGCTACACTCGGGAATACCGCCAGGGAGGTTAAAGAAGTCTATCCAGTTTCTACCTAGTAAACCGCTGTTTATTTCCTCCATCAGCTCATCCCCCCACAGCTATTACCTTTTGTGTCACTCAACCCTTCCTCCTAGATTGTAAGCTCTGATGAGCCGGGCCCTCTGTATCCTCTTGTACCAAATTGTATTGTAACTGGAATGTCTGCCTTCATTTTGTAAAGCGCTGCGCAAACTGTTGGCGCTATATAAATTCTGTATAATAATAATAATTTTCTAGTTGTCAAAATGACAGTTGGTAGTTGCTGTGTAAATACAGCCACTGTAGAAGCTGATGCTGTCAAACAATGAACTGCCTGACAGTGTTGTAAACACTCTCCAGACATAAAGCAGAAAGATACAAAGTAACATTGCTAATTTTGTATTTTATCTGTTTTATTCACCTGTAGATCAAAGGAAGGAGTTTTGACATGCATATAATCTCACTTAAAACAACCTGACAATTTGAAAAAAAAAAAACTTTTTTTAACAAAATGTTTATTTTTAAACCCCTTGTTAAACCTTAGTTTACCCTAATCAGCCTAATGAATTCCATCTTCCCCTTCTCCCCTTAGCTATTATTAACTATAATATTCCTGCAGATTTTTTGGCTTATTTTATTTCCATTTTCCTGATCTTTTTTATATGAAATCTTCTTTTAATTTTTTTTTGTTTTTTTTTCATTACCGTATTTTTCGCTCCATAAGACGCACTTTTTTCCCCCAAAAAAAGGGGGGGAAATGTCAGTGCGTCTTATGGAGCGAATATGGAGCGGCCGGTCCGGTATTTCCACCGCCGCCGTGTCAGAATACCGGGCTGGCCGCTCAGCTCTGCAGCAGGACCTTATGGAGATGACTGCTGACCTTTGGGGAAGTGGGGAGCGGGTACCTGAATTTGACAGGTACCCGCTCTTACTTCCGCGGAGTTGTTTTTTGATCTTACCTGTTCCTCTATCCAGCCGCGCGCTGTCTTCCCGGCTTCTGTAGTGTGGGAGCTGGGCTTGATAGCCGGGTGCCCAGTGCGCATGCGCAAGAAGCGGTGCTTTTTGTGAATGGTAAGGCGGCACCTGACAGGTCCCAGAAGCCACCGGACCAATCACAAAGCGCAAGTGCTTCTCGCTCATGCGCACTGGGCACCCGGCTGTCAAGCCGAGCGCCGACACTACAGAAGCCGGGAAGACAGCGCGCGGCTGGATAGAGGAACAGGTAAGATCAACAGGTAAGAACAACTCCGCGGAAGTAAGAGCGGGTACCTGTCAAATTCAAGTACCCGCTCCCCTCCCCTCCCCAAAGGTCAGCAGTCATCTCCTGTACCGTGTCTGCAGTCTCTGGTCATCCCTGTGCTGTCTGCAGTCTCTGGTCATCCCTGTGCTGTCTGCAGTCTCTGGTCATCCCTGTGCTGTCTGCAGTCTCTGGTCATCCCTGTGCTGTCTGCAGTCTCTGGTCATCTCCTGTACTGTGTCCGCAGTCTCTGGTCATCTCCTGTACTATGTCCGCAGTCTCTGGTCATCCCTGTGCTGTCCGCAGTCTCTGGTCATCTCCTGTACTGTGTCCGCAGTCTCTGGTCATCCCTGTGCTGTCCGCAGTCTCTGGTCATCTCCTGAACTGTCCGCAGTCTCTGGTCATCTCCTGTACTGTGTCCGCAGTCTCTGGTCATCTCCTGTACTGTGTCCGCAGTCTCTGGTCATCTCCTGTACTGTCCGCAGTCTCTGGTCATCTCCTGTACTGTGTCCGCAGTCTCTGGTCATCCCTGTGCTGTCCGCAGTCTCTGGTCATCCCTGTGCTGTCCGCAGTCTCTGGTCATCCCTGTACTGTCCGCAGTCTCTGGTCATCCCTGTGCTGTCCGCAGTCTCTGGTCATCCCTGTGCTGTCCGCAGTCTCTGGTCATCCCTGTGCTGTCCGCAGTCTCTGGTCATCCCTGTGCTGTCCGCAGTCTCTGGTCATCCCTGTACTGTGTCCGCAGTCTCTGGTCATCTCCTGTACTGTGTCCGCAGTCTCTGGTCATCTCCTGTACTGTCCGCAGTCTCTGGTCATCTCCTGTACTGTGTCCGCAGTCTCTGGTCATCCCTGTGCTGTCCGCAGTCTCTGGTCATCCCTGTGCTGTCCGCAGTCTCTGGTCATCCCTGTGCTGTCCGCAGTCTCTGGTCATCCCTGTGCTGTCCGCAGTCTCTGGTCATCCCTGTGCTGTCCGCAGTCTCTGGTCATCCCTGTGCTGTCCGCAGTCTCTGGTCATCCCTGTAAAGTCCGCAGTCTCTGGTCATCCCTGTAAAGTCCACAGTCTCTGGTCATCCCTGTAAAGTCCGCAGTCTCTGGTCATCCCTGTGCTGTCCGCAGTCTCTGGTCATCTCCTGTACTATGTCTGCAGTCCATTAGTTCAGAATTTTTTTCCCCTGTTTTCTGCCTCTAAAACCTAGGTGCGTCTTATGGTCAGGTGCGTCTTATGGAGCGAAAATACAGTAATTATTTAGTGTCACATTTAAAAAAAAAAGTCGGCTCCTAATCCTGCTCTCGCACTTCTCCATATAGGAATCGACAAATTCAGTACCAAATCCCGTACCGTCATTATCCACATATTAGCAGCTGCAAAACTTAACATCACTAAACTATGGAAATCTTCCACAACTCCTTCTCTCTCTGCCCTTATAGCGGACCTGAATTTCCAATGCGATATGGAAAGAAGATCAGCCGTCAATTATTCATCCCATCACAAATTCAATACCCAATGGTCTCGATGGCTACAAAACCCCAACTGCTCTATAAGATGATAATATATACATAAATTTGTAAAACTGCGATACCTTTGTCCTAGACTGGTGTCCACCCCTTCCTCTCCCTCCCCTTCCCCCCCACCCTGTCCTGCTCCACCTTTTACAAAGTTTCACACCTGATGGGTTCACACTAAACAAACAACACCTTCTGAGATATTTGCTCATATATCCCCAGCCAATTGGTGGGGAATTTCTTTTTCATTTGAAGTATGTATGTACCCAATTGTGAACCGCACTGATATATACTGTTTTGTATTGTATTAAAATCTTTCAATAAAAATACTTGAAACTAAAAAAAAGTCAATTCAAAAAACCCTTTGTTTTTTTGCACTGCTTTTCACCAGAATCATAACTTTTATCAAATTTTTAAAAATGACAAATTATTGAATAAAATGTCATATTTATTATCTGCAGTAATGTTTCTTTAACTTTTTCAAACTAGCCCTCATCAAAGTAAAACAAGCCTGTTTTTTTAATTTTTGTAAAGTATTTTTTTAATAGTTTACAAAACATATGTATATTTTTGGAAGGCATTTTTTGTTGTCCTAAAAAAATAGTATATGTGTCAATATGTTGTATTAATCTCCCTAGCGGTATTCCCGAGTGTAAAATGTCAGTGCCAAAAGCGGTAACCCTGAGCTACACTCGGGCTTACCATGCGGCGCTGTATAGGGAGTCCCTGCAGCACTTACCTTGTCCTTCGCTCCTGCGATGTCCCCCCTGCAGCGTCCCCGGCCATCTCCTCTGGCCGATGCCGGCATCCGGCTTCTGTGTTCTGGTCCCTGTGACTTCGGGACGTACGGGCGCCGGCAGTGGTGGGAAATTTGAAAATGTTAAAAAATTTCATTTTTTTCTAAACAAATTTTACATAGTAAAACATTGCTGTTTCAACCCATTTCACATACATTTTGTCCCGAGTGCTTTGTCCTGCGCCCTGCCTGCATTTTGTCTGTTCTTTCTGCCTGGAAACTGAGAAACGTCCATGGCGTCCAAAAAGCGTCCCTTTAGGTCAAAAGCGGTTTTAGACCGGCTAGAGAACAGCGATAGTAAATCAGAACCACTTGCAGAATTGAGTGATAATGATTTGTGGGGGAAATTCCTCATCAGACACTGAAAACTATTCTGCGACTTTGCTCAGCGATGTGCGAACTTGGCGCTATATTTCACATTTCAGTGTTTTTGGTTTGATTATATTATTGAATTAAATGTATTATTATTATATTATTATTTTTTATGATTATTTATTATATTATAAATTATGATTTCGTGTTTCAAGTTTTATCATCCCCGGGATGTTTACTAGACTCTTGTTCGGACAGATTTCAGTGAGTTATTCCTGAAAATTACAGCCTACAATAAAAAACTACATATTTCAATGCAAAATAATGGTACCGCTTTCAGCACCAAAAATCTGAAATAATCAGACCGCTAGGGAGGTTAAGTAGTTATTGCCAAATTATCAGGCCCATAGCAGAATTTCAAAAATGGTACTAGTTTGTTGAGGGTGTATAGGCATAAAAGCTGAGCCAATTAATGTAATTTCTTTCAGTCATTTTACATAAGTGGCCATGTCAACAGGCATGATCAAATGTTGTCAATATCTGGGAGCCGGTCCGGAGGAATGATGTACAGCCAGCACTGGGGCTCATACATCTCCTAGCTTCATTTTGATACACAGGCATATCCTGGACTCTAATTCCTGATCCTATAGACAGAGTTTGCTGCTGGACGGCTGGATGTCCCACCTGGATCTAATTACCACACGATGAGTCTTGTTAACTATTTATCTTGTAAGTGCAATTTATCCATTGTTTACTAAATAAATTGTCAATACTGCACTTAGAGGCGCCTTCCTCTCATTTTCTTGTTTATAATAATATAAGGTACCCTGATGAAGCCATGTGACAGTGATGTAACGCGTAGGTCAGAGAGCGGAATGTGATGACGTCATTTCTGACACGAACGGCCGCAGCAATATTGGTACACCCAGGGGCGAACTGACAACTCATAGGGCCCCCGGGCAATAGGGGATCATGGGGCCCCTGTGTCCTTGCCCAAACTCAAAAAAGCCTATGAAAAAGGTACCACGGGCATCTCATGGGGCCCCCTACTGTGCCCGAGTTTCCAAATGGTCAGTCCGCCCCTGGGTACACCCAGTACACCCATATGAACACATGTGATTGATGACTTGTTTGATCTGTTCCCATGTAAGTGCGCGTTTGTCTTTACAATAAATTTGATTCATTTACAATATTACACTATGGAAGCCCTTTTTCTTGTCTCCCTGGGAGTGCTCTGAGCTGGCTGTTTTTTCTGGTCCAACGAACCCCTGGCAGGAGTTCTGTGCGCTGGTGGATTTCCGTGTCCAAAGGTGAAAGATATATTACCACCGCTGAACAGTATGGTCCACCAGTGAGGGAGATATCATCCCTACATCGCCGTTTGGGATTCCACTTAAAGGGCCCCTGCAGTGAGTGTCCTGAAAGCCTTTTGGCCCCTTGGGGTCAGGGCATGGAGGTGAGGAGGCAATTTAGTCGGTGTGGGATTCAACAATCATTTACCTATCCACGTTGTGTTTTCTTTTTTTTTCCATGCATTTTTGTTGGAGTTTTTTGCACATGGACTTTATGTCATATTTACGATTTTTTTAGTCACATGTTATTATTTCTTCATTGTGTTATTGTATTTTCGTTGCACAATAATACATTCATTTGGCTTGACTGTGCGTTTATATCACCATTTTCTGTTTTATACTAGTTGCACTCTATATATGTTTGCCATATTTATTTATGGTATTTATACGGTCATTTATTAGTCGTTTTATGTCACATTATGTCGTTTTATGTCGTTTATGTTTTATTAGTCATTTTATGTCACATGGCCTTTTGTGGTATGACTCTTTAGTCGCATGGTCACAATTTTTGGCCTCACTGTGCGTTGTTATTGTCATTCTTCTGTGATAAGTGGTTTGTCCACTTTTAATATTAATCATTTCATTTTGTATTTTTCACATTTTGCTCCACTTTCTCATCAGTTGTACTCACGTTATTTCATTTATGTTGTGACGGACTCATATATCCCACTATTACTGTGATTTAGTTAATATTTTATTTCTCCCTGATCATTTCCGTGCGTTTTGCCCACGGTCACGATTTATTGTCTGTTACACCTTTTGGTCCTCATTTTGGACCTTTATTATTTCACCTTTCCCTTCACTCCCATATCCCTTCCATTTACTAATTGTTATGGTGTATCAGGGTGGATTTGATTTAAATCACTAGTCAGTAAGGCTTGATATAAATCCTAGTTTTCTACATAAAGACTAATTCTTGCTGGTATAACTTTAATATGCAAGTAGATGAAGATTTTTAGAATAACAACTTTTTATGTTAGTTTTTTTATCCCCAGTTTAATAGGTTAATCATTCATATTTGGACAATTTTTCTGTTGTACTTAGGAAGGAGAAAATAATCATTACCTTAATAATAACAATTTAAATTATTATTATTATACAGTATTTATAAAGCACCAATAGTTCGCTCAGCGCTGTACATTACAAAGGGGGACAGAACATGTGACAGAACAATACCAATACAATGAAAAACATGATGGGATTGAGGGCCCTGCTCTTTCGAGCTTACAATCTAGGAGGGAGGGGATGGTGGTACAGGAGGAGAAAGCTGTGGGGGATGGGGTGGTAGGAAGAGTGGAGGAGGTTGGCAGGTTAGCAGGGGGTGGGGTAGGCTTCCCTGAAGAGGTGGGTTTTCAGGGTGCGCCTAAAGGAGAGGAGAGTAGGTGATAATCTGATGGATTGGGGAAGGGAGTTCCAGAGGATGGGTGACACCCTGGAGAAGTCCTGGAGGTGGGCATGGGAGGAGGAGACCAGGGAACTAGAGAGAAGGAGGTCTTGTGAGGAGCGGAGTGTGCGTGTTGGGCGGTACTTGGATATTAGGTCGGTGATGTAGTTCGGGGCAGTATGGTGGACGGCTTTGTACGTCAGTGTTAGGATTTTGAATTTGATCCATTGAGCAATCGGAAGCCAGTGGAGGGATTGGCAGAGGGGGGTGGTGGAAACGAAGCGGTTGGAAAGGTGAATGAGTCTGGCAGCCGTATTCAGAATGGACTGAAGCGGGGATAGCCAGCGGCGAGGCAGGCCAGTGAGGAGGGAGTTGCAGTAGTCGAGTCGTGATATGATGAGGGAGTGGATGAGCTGTTTAGTGGTTTCTGGGGAGTTGAAACAATAACATTAACTGGATGCCAGTACATGAAGCCACACAATCTCTGGGAAAAGACCAAGCTGTCCAGAAAACATGTCAGAGTTTTGAGCCCACAGTTCAGTCCAGAAAGTAAATGCTGACCATGGACGTTGTTAAATAAAGCTGGTGCTGCCCTGTCAATCAATCCTGTGATCTCAAGGAGAGGTGCATATAATACACCTGACCAGATCTGACCAGACCAGTTTGATGACACCAGAGGTCCAGTGACATCATATATAAATGCACATAAAGATTGCGTATCTGGTGAGTGTGCAATCTTTACAATTTTTATCACCTGGCAGTTCCAAATATTGGACGTCTGAGGATCATCTCGGATCTTAAGAGCACCCCTTTATTGGACTTTTTTATTTATTTTTGCACTTCTTTTACTTCACAGCCACCACCTAGTGGCTTTATTTTATCAGCACATAGTCACTGTTTATTATGTGTGTTTGATTTTATTATTGTCTACTAAGTCATACAGCACTGCACCTCCCCCTCTTTTTATATTTACGTCTCTGAAGGTTGTATATGGTGCCTTTTTTGGTGTACAGCTGCTGTTTATTTGCATATTCATTCAAGCGCTCACTTACTTTGTTTTTTTAAACATCCATGTTTGTTAACTAATTTAGCTAAAAAAATATATATATTTTAAGAAACTTAGACTGTCAGCCCTTCCTCCTCACACTTAGTTTCACTTTCTTCTTGTGCAGATCTATTCCACTCCAAACAATCAGAAAAATATTGTTTCTATTCTATTCACTGAACTTCTTGAACCTTAGCACTGAAGGGGCTGATTCTGTATTCATAGGTTTGTAGAATTTAGGATGAAGGTCTTTTTCTTAACTCTGTTCATGTTATAACATTTTTGCTGTGAGAAGAGGCATGTGATCTCCGCTGAGTCAAATTCAGTTTTGAGAACTGCAAACGTAAACCAACATCTGTGATAATATCTTGTAGGCCAGCGTTTTTCAACCACTGTGCCGCGGCACACTAGTGTGCCGTGAGATATTGTCTGGTGTGCCGTGGGAAAAATTCCAATTTCATCTGTAACATGTGGCTTCGGCTCACAAATAGACCAATCATTAGAATCTAATGATTCAGTGGTCGGCAAGCCGCGGCTCGCGAGCCACATGCGGCTCTTTACCCAGTCTAATGCGGCTCTTCTGTGTGCCGGGCGCCTGCTCCCCTCCCTCCTCTCGGTCGGCCGCTCCCCTGCCTCCTCTCGGTTGGCAGCCCCAAAAGTCCGCGCGGACCTTTTAATCCGGCTTGCGGATGTGGCTGTCAGGATGTGTGTAGGCGGGGCAGCGTGCCGAACGTGAGGGGAGGGGAGCTAGGCTCCTCTCACAGTCCGCCCTGAAGACCCGAACGGCGCGGGAAGACAGCGAGAGGAACGCAAAAGGTAAGTGAATTGACACGGGGGACTTGGCTTACTAGAAGGGGGGGGGGGGAATAGTACTGTGGGGGATGAAATACTATATGAGGGATGAATTACTTTATGAGGGATGAAATACTATATGGGGGGATGAAATACTATATGGGGGATGAATTACTATATCAGGGATGAATTACTATATGAGGGATGAAATACTATATGGGGGGATGAAATACTATATGGGGGGATGAAATACTATATGAGGGATGAAATACTATATGAGGGATGAATTACTATATGGGGGATGAAATACTATATGAGGGATGAAATACTATATGGGGGATGAAATACTATATGGGGGATGAAATACTATATGGGGGGATGAAATACTATATGAGGGATGAAATACTATATGAGGGATGAATTACTATATGGGGGATGAAATACTATATGAGGGATGAAATACTATATGGGGGATGAAATACTATATGGGGGATGAAATACTATACGGGGGATGAAATACTATACGGGGGATGAAATACTATACGAGGGATGAAATACTATACGGGGGATGAATTGCTATGGGGGATGAATTACTATATGGGGGATGAATTACTATGGGGGATGAATTACTATATGGAGGATGAATTACTATATGGGGGATGAATTACTATATGGGGGATGAATTACTATGGGGGATGAATTACTATGGGGGATGAATTACACTATGGGGGATGAATTACACTATGGGGGATGAATTACTATATGGGGGATGAATTACTATGGGGGATGAATTACTATATGGGGGATGAATTACTATATGGGGGATTAATTACTATGGGGGATGAATTACTATATGGGGGATTAATTACTATGGGGGATGAATTACTATGGGGGATGAATTACTATATGGGGGATTAATTACTATGGGGGATGAATTACTATGGGGGATGAATTACTATATGGAGGATGAATTACTATGGGGGATGAATTACTATATGGGGGATTAATTACTATGGGGGATGAATTACTATATGGGGGATTAATTACTATGCTTACTATGGGGGAATATTACTATACTTACTATGGATGACACATACACATCATTCATCTACTCTTGGTCCGGCCCCCGGGTCCAATTATAAAATACTTTATTATTTCATAATAAAGTAATTATAAAATAATTTCTTTGTGTTTGATTCCTATTCAAGAGAATTACTTTATATATAGTCAATATAGGCACAGAGGTAAATTTTTTTAACATTTTCTAATGGTGGTGTGCCTCGTGATTTTTTTCATGAAAAAAGTGTGCCTTTGCACAAAAAAGGTTGAAAAACACTGTTGTAGGCAGAGAAACTGCCCAATAATCTTACAGAAACCTCTGGAAGAGCATGACATTGTGAATGGATTCATGGAATTTATTTACCAAAAATATTAAACATATACAGCCTTATTCTACAGAATTAAAAAACAAATCTTTATTTCATGATGGAATAACCTTTGGATGGTAATATACTTTCTTCAAAAAGCATTTTATTTAACCATTTCAATACCGGGCAATTTTCCCCCTTCCTGCCCAGGCCAGTTTTCAGGTTTCAGCGCTCTCACACTTTGAATGACAATTGCGCGGTCATACAACATTGTACCCAAACTAAAATGTTATCATTTTCTTCACACAACTAGAGCTTTCTTTTGGTGGTATTTAATCACCGCTGGAGTTTTTTTTTTTTGCTAAATTAACAAAAAAAGACCAAAAATTTTGAAAAAAAACACGTTTTTCTTTGTTTCTGTTATAAAACTTTACAAATAAATAATTGTTATTCATAAATTTAGGCTGAGATGTATTCTGCTACATATCTTTGGTGAAAATAACCCAAATTAGGACATATTTTTTAGTCTGTAGGAAAGTTATAGAGTTCACAAACTATGGTATAGATCTGAAAATTGATCAGTCCTGAAGTACTGACGGCCAATCTAATTTCTTGAGGTCCAAGAATGTCAGAATAGTACAGATATCCCCCAAATGTCAGAACGGTACAGATATCCCCCAAATGTCAGGACAGTACAGATATCCCCCAAATGTCAGAATAGTACAGATATCCCCCAAATGTCAGAACAGTACAGATATCCCCCAAATGTCAGGACAGTACAGATATCCCCCAAATGTCAGAACAGTACAGATATCCCCCAAATGTCAGAACAATACAGATATCCCCCAAATGTCAGGACAGTACAGATATCCCCAAATGTCAGAACAGTACAGATATCCCCCAAATGTCAGGACAGTACAGATATCCCCCAAATGTCAGGACGGTACAGATATCCCCCAAATGTCAGGACAGTACAGATATCCCCCAAATGTCAGAATAGTACAGATATCCCCCAAATGTCAGAACAGTACAGATATCCCCCAAATGTCAGGACAGTACAGATATCCACCAATGTCAGAACAGTACAGATATCCTCCAAATGTCAGAACAATACAGATATCCCCCAAATGTCAGGACAGTACAGATATCCCCCAAATGTCAGAACAGTACAGATATCCACCAAATGTCAGAACAGTACAGATATCCCCCAAATGTCAGAACAGTACAGATATCCCCCAAATGTCAGGACAGTACAGATATCCCCCAAATGTCAGAACAGTACAGATATCCCCCAAATGTCAGGACAGTACAGATATCCCCCAAATGTCAGAACAGTACAGATATCCCCCAAATGTCAGGACAGTACAGATATCCCCCAAATGTCCGAACAGTACAGATATCCACCAAATGTCCGAACAGTACAGATATCCCGCAAATGTCAGGACAGTACAGATATCTCCCAAATGTCAGGACAGTACAGATATCCACCAAATGTCAGAACAGTACAGATATCCCCCAAATGTCAGAACAGTACAGATATCCTCCAAATGTCAGAACAGTACAGATATCCCCCAAATGTCAGGACAGTACAGATATCCCCCAAATGTCAGAACAGTACAGATATCCCCAAATGACCCCTTTTTGCAGAGTAGACAGTCCAACGTACTTCATAAGAGGAATGGCGAGTTTTTTGAAGTTGTATTTTTTTTTGTCATTATTTTTCGGAAAATGAAAAAATTAAAAAAATAATTTTCACTATTTTTTTTTTTACATACTGTCACCAGTGCAGTACAGCATCATCATATAACTGGAATGGCGGTGATCAGGGACACTGACTGGTGACAGTATGAAAAAAAAAATATATATATATATATATTTTTATTTTTTTATTTTTTATGACATTTTTTTTTTTTAAGATTTTTTTTAATATTTTACTATGACCAAAGTAGTACAATGTTACCATAGTAACATTGTACTACTTTGGGGAAGTGATCAGTATTTTTTTTTTTTACATAATTTGCTTACAGCAAAGAATTACTTTGCTATAAGTAAGCATTTACCTGAATGACATCGATTCATTCAGGTTTTTTTTTTTTTTTTGTGCTTAGCTGTGATTTGGCCACAGCTAATCACATGACATGTGCATGTGACCTGCTGTGACCATTCACAGCTAGGCACTAGTATACAATGGATGGCATGAATGAAGCCATCCATTGTATACAACTGGAAATAATATAATGAGGTGTAGCGCTTTTCTCATGCGCTTCCGGTGAGTGCGCACTTTATCTATTGGTCGGCGTCACAAGCTTGTCTGTGTGGTTTTACCATCTTAAGGAGCTGTTCTTATATCCATCTGTATTTGAACTTTATTAGAGGACATTATTGCATACCTATTATGGCTTATCATTATATAGTATAATACCATCATTCATAGCGCTACACCTCATTATATTATTTCTGGTCTATTTTGAAGGTTTTATTGGTGCCTTTTGGTGTTTTAGCAGCTTTTTTTTAGGAGCGCTCACTATCTCTATTTTGTTTACATTGTATACAACTGGCATGTGACCTGCTGTGATTGGTCACAGCAGGTCACATGGTACCGGCAACTCAGATCTGTCATCGGCCGTGTCCGAGGTACACAGCCGGTGACAGATCGCTCCGCTGCGCGGCTCTGCAACCGCGCGAACTGCGCATGTGCGGGAGGACGCCAAATGGCGTACACCCCAGAAAGGTAAAGCATTTTTGCGGCCGCCAAACGGCTACAGGCCAGGCGGCTAATGGTTAAAAAAATCCGGTTTAAATAAAAAAAATCCGATTTAAATTTAAAAAATCAGATTGTTTTGATTTTTTTAAAAAATCATTGATTTTTATCCACCCTGTGTTGTATTATCTATTGTCTTCTCATCTCATTATTTGTTTTGGAATGTCTGTGGCATTATTGTGATTAGCGCAACATCAATTTTCTGTTTGTTGTTTATAATACACTGGGCTTTAGCAAACTAAACATTGTTGAGCATGGGTGTGTACAGACAGATGTGCTTGGTAAATTATTTAGTATAAACATCCATTTACATTCAGCTCACCATAGCACAATTATTTAGATTTTCGGTTGGGTTCAACCTGAAAGGGACGCTGTCTCCATACCAAGGGGTAGAGCTCTTTTTTAACCCTTTGAGGACCGTAAGATTTTGGAACGCCAAAAGAATCAATTTTTTTGTTTTTAACCACTTGAGCTCCAGAGGATTTACCCCCCTTAATGACCAGGCCTCTTTTTGCTACTCGGCGCTGCACTAATTCAACTGATAATTGCGCGGTCATGCAATGCTGCACCCAAACAAAATTTACGTCCTTTTTTTCACACAAATAGAGCTTTCTTTCGGTGGTATTTGATCATCTGTGCGCTTTTTATTTTTCACGCTATAAACAAAAAAAGGCCAAAAATTTTGAAGAAAAACAATATTTTTTACTTTCAGCTATAAAAAATATATAGTAAACTCAAAGTTGGTTATAAATTTAGGCCAAAATGTATTCTGCTCCATGTTTTTGGTAAAAAAAAATCCCAATAAGTGTATATTGATTGCTTTGTGTGGAAGTTATAGCGTCTACAAACTATGGTATAAATACTGTAATTTACGCCATTTTTCTGCTATACAGCGCTGCGCTAGTTTAACGGACAATTGCACGGTCATGCATTACGGTACATAAATGAAATTTACATCCTTTTTTTCCCCACAAATTGAGCTTTCTTCGGTGGTATTTGATCACCTGTGCGGTTTTTATTTTTTGAGCTATAAAAAAAAAAGGCTGACAATTTTGAGGGAAAAAAACAATATTTTGGACTTTTTGCTATAAAACATGTCCAGTAAAAAAAAATGCAAAAATCAAATTTAGTCATAAATTTCTGCCAAAATGCATTCTGCGACATGTCTTTGCTAAAAAAAAAAAACCAATACGTGTAAATTAATTGGTTTACGTGAAAGTTATAGCGTTTACAAATGGCGGGAAAGATACTGGGATTTTTAGTTTTTTTTTATACTAATAATGGCGGCGATCAGCGAATTATGGAGGCGATCAGTGACTTATGGCAGTGACCAGCGACTTGTGGCGGGACTGCGGGACTGCGGCGGACATTCTGACATTGGGGGGTACTGACTTGGGGTCACTGACATCCCCAAAAACACTAATACAGTGATCAATGCAAAAAAAAAAAAAACTGACACTGTACTAATGGCAATGGGGAGGAAGGGGTTAACTTTATTTAGCAGGGAAGGGTTATAGGAGTGAGGGGAGTGTTTTACTAGGGGGCGGGGTGTGTACTGGACGGGACAAGGCTGATCGAGAGAGAGAAACTGTTCTTTCTTGATCAGCTCATCCTCGAGCTGTCAGGGAAGTGACAGACAGCACAGCTACTGCAGCTGTGCTGTCTGTCACTGTTTACCGCCGATCGCCGGGACATAGCCGCTAAGGAGCGACTGTGACCCGGCGACTGACATCTGCGGCAGAGAACCGCGGGACAAATAGGGCGGCAGTACGCCTCTTGCACGCCCCCTATTTGTTTACAAAACACACGTCTTAAAATGTGGTTTTGCCTGTGAGTGCCGCCATATATGTACAGTGGCTGGGCGGCATGCGGTTAAAGTTCGTACACTTCAGTTGCTGTAACTAAGCCATTTCATGAAATAATTGGCAAAAATCTAGATCCATTTGTTGTTTGTTGATAAGAACTAATAGTTTGACTCAAACCAAAAAAAAAAAAGAAGAGTTTTAAGTTCTTAATCAGATGATACAGGCAATTAAAAACATGGGACAAATACGTCCCTTGGTCCTCAAAGGGTTAACCCCTTTTTAAATATTATAGTAATTATTTATGATATTAGAAGTAGAAAAATATGCTTGCATCTAAGATAAAATAACACACTGACTTTACACTTCTCCTTTGTAGACATTTTAATTATTTGGATGATTTGCTTTTGATGTGGACAGAGAAATATGCTTCCCCACTGCCTCCACTGCTTCTTAAAACTTCTAATTTTCACGTGTTATGAATTTTAGTGCCACCTGGGTGTCTTTTATGTAAATCAAGGAGAAAATATTCACAGAGTTTAAATGGCTGTCCATTGCACAGCATTTAACTGTGGCTTATATTGGAGCTTAGAGTCAGACGATAGAACATTTAACGGGATGGTTAGACTGTAAAATACGTGAGATATTTGGGCCTTCTCTGCCAGTCATTTTTCAAAGGACGTGTTGGAATATTTATCAAGGCTTGTGCACCATGCTAGTGTTCACGGACATTATTGCAGGGTGGGACATTTCCGTGACACCTATCATAACAGGAAAGTTGATTTATCGAGTCAAGAATTTTGTTTTTTTTTTTGCTTTTGTGGATGGTGTGTTTCCTGTCAGAGGCTTCAAAGTCTGGCTCAAGCCATCGCTGTTTCTTGTTTTGGATAGACACGGAAAAATTAAACACTTCTGTCAAATTTTTATTGCTGTCAGTGACCCCGTTGGGAAGATTTTCTGTCATGCTGACAGCTTGTGACAACAGGACAAGAAATGAGGGGATCAAGACAAAAAGACTATGGGAACCTGACAGATATCATGTCCTTTCTTCAGTTTGCTGTAAAAACGGGTTTGTTGCAGTTTTTGTCCTTACTGGAGAGATTTCCTATCATTTCTTGTCACAACAGTTATTTACAAAAAAATCTCTCCAGTGGGGACCACAATAAAAAATAAAAACCTGACAATGGTCCTATACCTTGCACACTCTGTCCAAAACGAAAACAAAATGGGATTTGGGTATTTATTTATTTATGTGTTTGTTTGTTTGTTTTTAACCACTAGCCTACAGGGCACTTATACCCCCTTCCTGCCTACAGGACACTTATACCCCCTTCCTGCCCACCGGGCACTTATACCCCCTTCCTGCCTACAGGACACTTATACCCCCTTCCTGCCCACCGGGCACTTATACCCCCTTCCTGCCTACAGGACACTTATACCCCCTTCCTGCCCACCGGGCACTTATACCCCCTTCCTGCCTACAGGGCACTTATACCCCTTCCTGTCTACAGGTCACTTATACCCCCTTCCTGTCTACAGGACACTTATACTCCCTTCCTGCCTACAGGGCACTTATACCCCCTTCCTGCCTACAGGGCACCTATACCCCCTTCCTGCCTACCGGGCACTTCTACCCCCTTCCTGCCTACAGGGCACTTATACCCCCTTCCTGCCTACAGGGCACTTCTACCCCCTTCCTGCCTACAGGGCACTTCTACCCCCTTCCTGCCTACAGGGCACTTATACCCCCTTCCTGCCTACAGGGCACTTCTACCCCCTTCCTGCCTACAGGGCACTTCTACCCCCTTCCTGCCTACAGGGCACTTATACCCCCTTCCTGCCTACAGGGCACTTCTACCCCCTTCCTGCCTACAGGGCACTTCTACCCCCTTCCTGCCTACAGGGCACTTCTACCCCCTTCCTGCCTACAGGACACTTCTACCCCCTTCCTGCCTACAGGGCACTTCTACCCCCTTCCTGCTTACAGGACACTTCTACCCCCTTCCTGCCTACAGGGCACTTATACCCCCTTCCTGCCTACAGGGCACTTCTACCCCCTTCCTGCCTACAGGGAACTTATACCCCCTTCCTGCCTACAGGGCACTTATACCCCTTTCCTGCCTACAGGGCACTTATACCCCCTTCCTGCCTACAGGGCACTTCTACCCCCTTCCTGCCTACAGGGCACTTATACCCCCTTCCTGTCTACAGGGCACTTCTACCCCCTTCCTGCCTACAGGGCACTTCTACCCCCTTCCTGCCTACAGGGCACTTCTACCCCCTTCCTGCCTACAGGACACTTATACCCCCTTCCTGCCTACAGGACACTTCTACCCCCTTCCTGCCTACAGGACACTTCTACCCCCTTCCTGCCTACTGGGCACCTATACCCCCTTCCTGCCTACAGGGCACTTCTACCCCCTTCCTGCCCAGACCAATTTCCAGCTTTCAGCGTTGTTGCACTTTGAATGACAATTGCGCGGTCATGCAACACTGTCCCCATATGAACTTTTTATCATTTTTTTGTGACAGATAGAGCTTTATTTTGGTGGTATTTAATCACCTCGGGGTTTTTTCTTTTTTCTTAAACAAACCAAAAACCACTGAAAATTGTGAAAAAAAAGTTTTTTCTTAGTTTTTGTTATAAAAGTTTGTAAATAAGTGATTTTTCTCCTTCAATGATGTGCACTAATGAGGCTGCAGTGATGGGCACTGATAGGTGGCACTGATGGGCACTGATGAGGAGGCACTGGTAGGTGGCACTGATGGGCATCGACAGGCATCACTGATGGGCACTGAAAGGCATCACTCATATAAGGCACTGATAGGCGGCACTGACTGGCACTGTTACGTGGCACTGACTGGCACTGTTACGTGGCACTGACTGGCACTGTTAGGCGGCACTGATAGGCAGCACTGACGGGTACTACTAGGTGGCACTGATGCACACTGATAGGCGGCACTGACTGGCACTGATAGGCGGCACTGACTGGCAGCACTGATAGGTGGCACTGACTGGCATTGATAGGTGGCACTGAGTGGCACTGATGGGTGACACTGAAAAGCAGCTCAGATGGGCACTGATATGTGGCATTGATGTGCACTGGTAGGCACTGATATGTGGCATTGATGTGGCACTAATGGGCACTGGCAGGTGGCACTGCTGGGGCTACACAGATCATCAGGGCACACTGATCATCAGTGCCCTGATGATCAGTGCACAAGTCCCCTCCGTGGAATGCCGATTACCGGCTCTCCTCGCCTCTGTCAGCGTATCCGCTCGTGGGGCGAGAAATGCTGATAAGCGGCATTTCCCTATTTACATGCGATCAGCTGTGATTGGACACAGCTGATCACATGACCAAGCCGACAGCTTCGGCCCTTTCCATCGATCGGTGATCCGCTGTGTCGGAGGGACACAGCAGATGGCCGATCGCTGCGCTTCGTGCTCCCAGAGCCGCGCATGCGAGGTTAGAATGGGAGGACGTCATATGACGTCCTCCCAGAATGACAGAACCACCTTGCGCCCATCATTGTACTATATGGCGGGCGGGAGGTGGTTAACAAGCAAGCGTTGCAGTGTGTTTCTCTGGTCCTCAAAAGTTGAAAGTATGGGGTGTAAGGGTCACACTACTGTTCACACTTGACCAGTATGACCTCAGATTATTTCTATGTGTAAAAGGAATCTGGATAGATAGTTAAAGTGGTTGTAAAGGCTGAAGGTTATATTCTATGCATGAAGGTAAGAAAATCTGTGTGCAGAATCCCCCCCAGCCCCCTCAATACTTTCCTGAGCCTCATCGCGATCCAGCGATCTGAATGACAGCCTCGGCTGTCCCTGGTCTCTGCCTCCTCATTGGCTGAGACAGCAAGTGGGAGCTATTTTCTCCCGATGCTGTCAATCACAGCCAGTCAGCCAATGAGGGGAGAGATGGGGCGGGGCCAAGCCACAGCTGTGAATGAACACACAGCGCATCTGGTGCCCACATAGCAATCTGCTTGTTGTGGGGGCACCCAATAGACAGAAGGAGCCAGGAGAGCCTGCGGAGGACCCGAGAAGAGGAGGATCCAGTCTGCTCTGTGCAATACCCCTGTACACAGTAGGTAAGTATAGACATGTTTGTTATTTTACAAAAAAAAAATGAACCTTTAGAATCTCTAATTTTGGGCTTCTTTGTAAGGTGCTCAAATTCGTAGTTGTCTGGCAGCCTAACAACTTAAAGGAGAAGTATGGTCAAAGCTCGTTTGGCCCTACTTTTCCTATGGATCACAGGAGTGCACTTCATTCTGAACTCCTGTGATCAATTTTCAGGCAAGAACGAGCTAAAGCCCGCTATTGGCTGTTGTCACAGAGCCGGTTCAGGCTTTATGGTTCCACCCAGAAGCTGGACCAGCAGCTGGCTCAACCTCACAGCATGATGCTGAGAGCCTGAGCCATCTGCTCCAACCCCCTCCATAACCTGGCTCTCCAGTGAGCACTGGAAGGGCAGAGCAGAGATCCATGGGCTGACAGTCACTGGCTCTCTGCAGGCTGAAGACCCTAACTGGGAGATCAGTGGAGTTTGATTGCTCAGTTGTCGGTCTTACAGGTGGTGGAGGACCGATGCTGCATTCACCTAGGTGAGTATGACTGTTTTGTTTTTGTATTTCGATACTTCTCTTTCAGCTGAGTGTGGCACTACCCCCGCAGGGGTCACTTGATAATGCTTGTCCCCAGTGGCTGCCCTGACCTTGCAAGCCTCCCAACACCTCTGACACTCCTGGGTTTAGATATATTCCAACAGTATAGAATAATAATGCAAGAGACACAATTATTTAGTAACACATTTATATTAGACTTGTTGAAAATAGTAGGCTACAGGAATAATGGGTTTAGGATATACAACCCCAGTTAACGCATAAAGGAAGAACATTGGTAAAATAGGAATAATTAATTGGCAATGTTTAATAAGTTATACAGTCATGAGTAGTAAGCTTCAACTATTTAATTGCAACACCAGCAGCAAGATGTGGAAGAAAAGGCTTGTTGACTTATCAGTTCCTTCTGTGCCACCAGTGCAGCAACAGGACATGCAGTGAATTATGTAAATGTATATTCTGCCATAAATAGATACCCTAATTTGCATAACACGTCCTGCGATGTTTAAAGTTCCTGATATGGTGGTATCCGCTGTCTTTCGCTAGCCATGGTGGGGCCCATAAGCATTAGTGAATACTGGTAATTCAAAGAAGTTAAACAGATAAACCATGGTACTGCTCAAAGTAAAGGTCGCCTGGTAACTGAGGTGTAAAGGTGTCTGCTTACAGTATCTCTAGGGTGATGACAGAAAGAGGTTGGGCATCTGCCCACTCACCAATCCAATGGATAGCATGCCCTCTTAGGAATGGAAGTCCTTGCACAGGCTCTTGCAGAGTTACTGTCTGCTGGCCTGTCAGTGCAGCGAGCAGAGATGACTGCCTGAAGATTGGATAGTGACAGTCCCAGGGGCGGACTGACCATTTGGAACCTCGGGCACTGCCCGAGGGCCCAGGGTCAGTAGGGGGCCCCATGAGATGCCCCTGGTACCTTTTTCATAGGCTTTTTTGAGTTTCGGCAAGGACACAGGGGCCCCATGATCCTCTATTGCCCGGGGGCCCCATGAGTTGTCAGTCCGCCCCTGGACAGGCCTGATGCAGAGAAGCTGATGCGAGCCCAGTGTGGGAATCACTGCTGTGCTGAACTGATGTGCAGAGTCCCACATCAGTAGGACAAAAATCGTTCTCTGGAAGAAAACGGCAGTCCCTCTGTGTTCAGCTCTGATACTGCACCAAGAAAGCAAGCCAGTCCAATGCTGTAGAATACATCTACTTTCTCAGGATCCTTCCTGTTCACCAGCTCTCTGATAGTTGTAGTTCAGTCAGCACTCAGGAATACAGGATGTATTGGCTATAAGACTACAAGTCCCAGGATCCTCTGCTGTCAGAAAAACTGGATCCACTCTGCTAACAGGAAGTGATGTAGCAGTCCCAGTACTGGGCACTAGGAAAAAAAAGATTATCTATAGTCTCATCTGTTTGTCCCTGGAAGGCATAATGATATAGCCGACACCTGGCTACATGAGCAAGTCTCCAACTACAATTTATAAAGAATTCAAACCTCGAAATAACCATCCTTCTATGTCCCCAGACGGGGACATTGCAATACAAAATGGACAATGGACCTATGCCTTTTGCACTCAGTATAAAAAAACAAAAACATGGTTTGATTAGTTAATTACCTAATTTATTTATTTATCAACAGGCAAATGTTGCCGTGTGTTACTCTGGTCCTCAATAGTTGGGGGTATGGGGTATAAGGGTCAACATACTATTTTCACTTGACCAGTGTGACCCTAGTTTGGATATATGTGTAAAAGGAATCTGGACAAATTGTTAATTTGGGGTTTTAATTCTTCTGAAGTTGTAGTTAGAAGCTCACTCATTTAAGTAGCTCTCTGGCAACCTAACCAAGCAAGCTTCTCACTACAATTTACAGCTAATTAAAACCCCAAATTAGTCATCTTACTATGTTCTTCTTCCACAGTGCAGTCTTGATGAAGAGGAATCTATACATACCAACCAAAACCGCCTTGGCTGACTACTCATTCTAGACCGTTTTATTGTGATAAATTAAAACTATGTCTAGACCTATCTCGTATGCTTTCTTCAGCTTTACAATGGTTCATACATTGGTGTCATGGAAATGTTTCAACAAAAACAGTTCTGCAATAAATTAAAACTAGGAAGAATCCAGACACATGGCCCAAGGACACCATCACAGTGAAACTTTTCCAGTAATCCAAGAAAACAGCCAGAACGTACCTCCAGTGTAAGTTAATCTAGACCTAGCTATAAAGCATGGTGCTTTTAACCTTTTAATTGATATTAATGGTCACATGGCTTTGTTAGAGAATGAGGGAATTTCAACACATTGGATTAATGCTTTTTCACACAGGGGTCCTTGATTTGAATATTAACCAAAGGTTTGCATGCTGTCCTTGCGTGGGTTTCCTTCCTCACTCAAAAGACATGTGCGTAGGTTAAAGTGATTGTAAAGCCTCAAGGTGTTTTACCTTCATGTATTCTATGCATGAAGGTAACAAAACCTTCTGTGTGCAGCAGTACCCCAGCCCCCACTAATACTTACCTGAGCCCCATCCTGATCCATCAATGTGCACAACAGCCTTGGCTGTCCTGGGTCTCTGCCTCCTCATTGGCTGAGACAGCAAGCAGGAGCCACTGGCTCCCGCTGCTGTCAATCATAGCCAGTCAGCCTTTGAGTAGAGAGGGGGGCAGGGTCAAGCAATGGCTCCATGTGTGAATGGACACACGGAGCAGAGGCTTGGGAACACACCTGCTCGGTTACCCCCATAGCAAGCTGCTTGCTGTTGGGGCACCTGAAAGAAAGAAGGAACCAGAAGTGCCGGCAAGGGACCCGAGAAGAGCAGGATCCAGGCTGTTCTGTGCAAAACCACTGCACACAGCAGGTAAGTATAGACATGTTTGTTATGTTCCAAAAAAAAAAAGAATCTTTAGAATTGCTTTAATTAGCTGCATACATTGGCCCTATTGGCCCAAATATGTGTACGTACTGTACATATGTGAGATAAGGACATTAGATTGTGAGATCCTTGAGGGCAGGGAATGATGTGAATGTGCAGTATGTAAAGTGTATATAAACACCCGCAATAAGAGGTCACTATCGTAAGATTCAAAGGTTAATTATGAAGAAATTTCAGCTAAGGTGAAATCAGTAATTTTGCTGCAAAATCAAGCTTAGTGGCATCACTCCACTCAACCGTAGTGCTGATATAAAGTTCTGCTTCTTCTTCATTGTCCAATTAACAATGTGCTGCATGGACGACAGGAAGTAGAGCCCGGAGAACACAACACAGCTCACCTCCTCCCAGCTCTTTCCTCTCCGCCACATCTCCTCTCCCTGCTCCAGGCTTTCCCTTTGTCCCAGCTCTGGGAGTGAGAAGGAGCTCAGTGGTCACTCAGGAACACCAGGGCACCCCCTCAATCTGGCCAGGTCTCTCTCTCCAACAGCAGAAAGCCAGTGGGAGGGGGAGAGGGAGAAACCGGCTTTCAGTTACTAGAGGGAGAGATATGCAGGGCATCATTCTGCAACTGCTCTCCCCCATCACTCCTATCCTCCTGGTCTCTGGGCCACCTACAGGAGTACCAGTGGTACCCCTCAGATGGTGGCCCTGTGTGACTCAGTCTGCCACTGCTCACCAGGTCCCTTCTTCCAGGGGCAGTGCCGCCCCCCTAAAAATTGCCAACCTAAGCAAACGCCTTGTTTTCCTCATGTTAAATACACCGCTGCCCAACACGCTGCACCTACCCAACACTTCATTATTGAGTCCACATACACTGTATCTTTTTCATTATTTCATTCCTGATGAAGGGCTGCAGACCCCAAAATGTGCTGGCTTTGAAAACTATAATTGGAAGTAATTTTTGTTCGGACTTGAATATCATGGTATGGCACTTCATTGCTCGTTCTAAATGCAATACTCTTTAGTCCAAACCAAGGGTGACCATTGAAACCTGTGATTTAGATGAGGACTAAGAGTCCGGTGATTATCTGATCCTGTCCTAATTAATCTTGCTAGCTAGCTCTGGAATGTGCACACACATAAAGAAACTCACACTGACACACGTTAGGTCTGTGAAAACTTCTTCTAATTTATTGGAATGAAAACGTGAGTTTATATATGCGAGATGATGCAAAAGTCACGTGAGAATAGCATTAGCATTATATTAGTCTTTGATTGGTCATTTCCACACGAAAACAATCATCCTCAGAATATAGGCGTGATCTCCTCCAAATTCTTATCTCTAAAAAGAAATATTCCTTTGTTCTCAAATTCACTCAATGGGAGGGGGTTGCTGTGCAGACATTTCTTGAGCAAGGATTTCTTAAAGTACCACAAAGCCCAGCAGGCAAAAGATATACACACAAAATATATATATATATTCATGCAAAACATTTAGAAATATAAAAAGTATAAAAGTGGATATGTATAGAAAAATGTATATATTCAACAGGAAAACAAATAGGCATTTTACCATATCTATCACACCTTCGGTGTGCATCTCTAAGTAAGCCCTTTGGGTGAAACATGTTAGAGGGGAGATCCCAAAGGTGCGGACAATATAGAGACTATTTACCTCAATAAATCAGGATCCATATGATCATCGGAGTGCAGATAGTTTTTCTCTGTTCAAACAAATAAGGAAACCAAACGGTTTCAGCACCTCTCATCCACTTTCCCAGGCATACATTTAACCTCCTTAGCGGTATTCCCGAGTGTAGCTCGGGAGAAAATTTCAGTACCAAGATCGGTAACCCCGAGCTACACTCGGGCTTACCATGCGGCATTACTCTGGGGGTCCCTGCAGCACTTACCTTGTCCTTCGCTCCCATGATGTGTCCCTCCTGCAGCGTCCCTGGCCATCTCCTCCGGCCGATGCTGGCATCCGGCTTCCGTTTTCCGGTCCCTGTGACGTCGGGACGTACGGGCGCCGGAACCGGCGGGAAATTTTACATTTTTTAAAAAATTTTCTGTCATTGCTGTTTCAATGCATTTCACATACATTTTGTCCCAAGTGCTTTGTCCGGCGCCCTGCCTGCATTTTTACTGTTCTTTCTGCCTGGAAACTTAGAAACGTCCATGGCGTCCAAAAAGCGTCCCTTTATGTCAAAAGCGGTTTTAGACCGGCTAGAGAACAGCGATAGTAAATCAGAACCACTTGCAGAATTGAGTGATAATGATTTGTTGGGAAATGACACTGAAAACGATTTTGCGACTTTGCACAGCGATCTGCGAATTTTCCTCTGTATTTCAAATTTCAGTGTTTTTGGTTTGATTATATTATTGAATTAAATTTATTATTATTATATTATTATTTTTTATGATTATTTATTAAACTATAATTTATGATTTCGTGTTTCAAGTTTTATCCTACCCGGGATGTTTACTAGACTCTTGTTCGGACAGATTTCAGTGAGTTACAGGCCTACAATAAAAAACTACATATTTCTACGCAAAAAAATGGTACCGCTTTCAGCACAAAAAATCAGAAAGAATCATACCGCCAGGGAGGTTAAGAAAACTGTACAGAGGAAAGCACAATGCCAGACATACTGAAAAATATATTACCGGTTTACATACAAGTCAAGAAAAAAAATACTATAGTTGCCCTTTAAGCACAATCTGATACTAAATTAGCTGATTTTCACATTTTTTAAATACAATTTGTGCTTTTAAAGGAAAAAAAAAGCTCTTCCTCGGGAGTAATGCTTGTGACAAGCAGAATATGAAAGATTCCATTAATGATGCCCCTTTCCATAAGAAGAAATCACTAAAGATTACTTCCATCGCTTGTCTACGCTTTGACTTATCAGCTTGTTCGTTGAGGTCCCTGTGATATCCAGTGTAGATTATAAGCCAGATGGGCAACAAATTCTGCAAAGCCTTCTAGGCAGCTGCTTTCATTTCAGAGCCCAGCCAGCCTTTTCCAAAAATAAGTCAGTGAAGCAAATTGGGCTTATAAACCCTTCACTAATGTGATTCTATGGAGCTACGGAATAAGCAGGGAGGAATATTATTGATGACTGATGAAAACAGAGAGCGAGGTGGCATTCAACCGAGCCACAGATACATATCAATTGCTAATAAAAAGTCTTTATTGGTTCTTCGTCTCTTGCTAACCAAAAGAAAAAGAATGCAATGTTAAAGTGTTTGTAAAACCTGTATGCTGCCTTGGTATATAGGTTGAGCAGACAAGCTACAAGCACTGTATTCATGAAATGCAAAAATAAAAATTCCATGAATACCTTTTTTTTTTTTATTTCATTTCTGCAGGTCATGTGATCACAATTTTTCTCCACTGATCTGCATGACTCAAGTTGGTCGGCATGTAGGCAGGAGCAGGGACGGACTGACCATTTGGAAACTCGGGCACTGCCCGAGGGCCTGGGGTCAGTAGGGGGCCCCATGGGATGCCCCTGGTATCTTTTTCATAGGCTTTTTTGAGTTTGGGCAAGGACACAGGGGCCTCATAATCCCCTATTGCCCGGGGGCCCCATGAGTTGTCAGTCCGCCCCTGGGCAGGAGTAGGTTACCTCCCTACACAGGTGGCACAGTCCGCAACCACCTGTCAGGGATCGCGGCGGCAAGTGACTCCGCACATGCGCGGAGCACCGATCCATCCGATCCGACGGACTCTGAGACCTGTACGGCGGCGGCCGCAAATGCGCACTCGCGATCGCGGCCGCTCACCCGGCACCAATAGCAGGGCAGGGCGCACTATTTAAACCTGCCCTGCCCTGCACTAACACCCATTGCCGTATGGTCTCTTCTGTGTTCCTGTGTTCCTGTGTTCCTGTGATCCTAGATTTGTTGCTGACCCTGCCTGAACCTGACCTCTGCTGACTTCTCCTGCTCTGATTCCCTGGCTAGTCTGACTTCTCTTCTGCATACTCCGTACCTGATCTGAACCCCTGTTGCCGACCCCTGCAAGTGACCTGACTATTCTTCCGCCTGCCGCCTTGTACTACGCTGACCCCACTGTTACTGACCCGGCTCGTTGACCACGCTTACTACTCTGCCATCCATCCATCCCGCTCGGATCCAGTCTTCCACCTCTTCACATCAGGCTCTCTACCTGCACATACCTCTGGCGGTTCCCGCTGCCACAGACGGGGGTACTCAGGGGCCGCGACCTGGTCCTTGTCTGCTCCAAGCCCATCCCCACCATCAGGGGCTCTGGTGAACAAGCAGACTGGAGCTTAGACTCCGTGCCCTGGGGAATCCTGTCCTGTGGACTGCTAGGGGCCCTGCTAGGTGGTTTATAACACCACCATGCAGGGAGAATGGAGGACAGAAGGAACTCATGTTCTTCTTAGGCATTTGTATGTGTCATCAGGTGAGGAGTTCTCCAATTGCACACTGCTGCCCCTGGATGACCTCGGTGGGCATCTTTAGGAGACCGTTGCTTATAAAAAAAACATAGGCTCACTGTAGTTGGTGCGCATATTGCTTGTGGTCAGGATAGGGACAGGAACCCGCTGGACAGAGAGAGTGAAAGGTTCCAGAGAAGGAGGTAAAGTATAGGGACTGTTCATAAGCACTGCTGTGTGGAAACTTTCTGCTTTTAGTGCCTTTTTGCCTACTGCCTGCTAACCGCCTCCTGTGCTAGGTGCTGTTGATTCTCAAGGATCGCTCTCCACATGTACTGTATAATAATGTGTGAGTGTTTCTGCCAGTTTAGGCCTCTGCATAAACTCTGTTTAGCTTGGTTGGACCGTTATTGAAAATAAACTTCCTTGAAAACTGGGACCTCTGTGTGTCGTTCCCTCCCTCTTGGGTGCTTACCACCCGGCCTCACTCTCTACAAGCAGGACAAAATGACAAAATGCCATTTTAAGTCCCACTTACCTGTTATGCAGTGTTGTCCTGGATTCAGTGTATCTAACGTTGTCCTGACCGGATCAGGTGCAGCAATCCAGGTTCCATACCACAATCTTGGTCCTCCTCAGTCCATTGGAAGCCAACTGCCTCTTCTGGGTTCAGACAGCTGGCCTCTGATGATGACTAGGACTCCGGCCATCCCAGTAAGCTGTCAATCCCACCATTACATATTCCAAGAGTTCCTGGGACACGTAATTTTTGCTTAGGCAAGAATGGCTATGAGGAAAGTAGGGGTGGGACCAGGCATAAAGTTTAAAACAAAGTAAGGAGCCAAAAAACAAAATAGTGGGGTGGGCGGGGGTGTATCTTCAGTGCATGGAACCTTAGATGACCGGGGGGGGAGGGGTTCCTCTTTAGAAGGCAATGGTAACCACTTGTTAAACAGTAATTTGTTTTATTTTTTCACACATGTTTTGCTAGAAAATACTTTAATCCCCAGTCAAATATATATTTTCTGAAAGCAGGAACCCTGGAAAATAAAATGGTGTTATTTGCAATTCTTATGTTGCACAATGTTTGCTTAGCTATTTACCAATCAAAAAATCTATCTATCTATCCAGTCATATCCGACTCTTGGCGATTGCATGGACCGTCACTCGCCAATTACCTTTTCCATGAATTCTCTTAGCAATTATTTTACAGGGTAGATTGCCAGGTCTTTCCCCAACCCCTACCATGCAGGAGATCCCGCATGGCCAGGGATAAAACTAGGACAATTTAGACAGGAGCCAATTAACCTACCAGCATGTCTTTAGAGCGTGGGAGGAAACTGGAGTACGCAGAGGAAACCCACGAGAACACAGGGAGAGCATGCAAACTCCATGCAGGAGGCGCCATGGTTGGGAATCGAACCCATGATCTAATTACTGCAAGGCAGAAGTACTAACCACTAAGCCACTGTGCCACACTTCTTGAAAAATACTGTATATTAAAATTAATTTTATTTCAAACAAACACAATGGTATACCCTATTTCTTTCAAAAATATAAAAGATGGGGTTGCATCGATACCAAGCCTGTCAATCCTTAAAACTGTATGCCCATGAGGTCATATAAAACTACGATGCCCAAATTCTCCATAGGTGGCAATTTAACCATTAGCCACCTGGCCTGTAGCCGTTTGGCGGCCGCAAAAATGCTCTAGCTTTCCGGGTGCACGCCATTTGGCGTCCTCCCGCACATGCGCAGTTCACACGGTTGCAGAGCCGTGCAGCGGCGCGATCTGTCACCGGCCGTGTACCTCGGACATGGCCGATGACAGATCTGAGTACCGGCCCCCGTTGCCGGTACCATGTGACCTGCTGTGACCAATCACAGCAGGTCACATGACAGTTGTATACAATGGATGGCTTCATTCATGCCATCCATTGTATACTAGTGCCTAGCTGTGAATGGTCACAGCTAATCACATGCATATGTCATGTGATTAGCTGTGGCCAAATCACAGCTAAGCACAAAAAAAAAAAAAAACCCCTGAATGAATCGATTTCATTCAGGTAAATGCTTGCTTATAGCAAAGTAATTCTTTGCTATAAGCAAATTGTGTAAACAAAAAAAAAAATACTGATCACTTCCCCAAAGTAGTACAATGTGACTATGGTAACATTGTACTACTTTGGTCATAGTAAAAAAATCTTTAAAAAAATAAAAAAAAAATTAATAAAAAATTAAAAATAATAAAAAATATATATATATATATATATATATTTTTCATACTGTCACCAGTCAGTGTCCCTGTTCACCGCCATGCCGGTTACATGATGACGCTGTGCTGTACTGCACTGGTGACAGTATGTAAAAAAAAAAATAGTGAAATTAATTTTTTAATTTTCTGAAAAATTATGACAAAAAAATACAACTTCAAAAAACTCGCCATGCCTCTTATGAAGTACGTCGGACTGTCTACTTTGCAAAAAGGGGTCATTTGGGGGATATCTGTACTGTCCTGACATTTGGGGGATATCTGTCCTGTCCTGACATTTGGGGGATATCTGTACTATTCTGACATTCTTGGACCTCAAGATATTAGATTGGCTGTCAGTACTTCAGGATTGATCAATATTCAGATCTATACCATAGTTTGTGAACTCTATAACTTTCCTACAAACTAAATAATACATCCTAATTTGGGTTATTTTCACCAAAGACATGCAGCAGAATACATCTCGGCCTAAATTTATGAAGAACAATTATTTATTTGTAAACTTTTATAACAGAAACAAAGAAAAACGTGTTTTTTTTTCAAAATTTTTGTTTGGCCTTTTTTGTTAATTTAGCAAAAAATAAAAACCCCAGCGGTGATTAAATACCACCAAAAGAAAGCTCTAGTTGTGTGAAGAAAATGATAAAATTTTAGTTTGGGTACAATGTTGTTTGACCGCGCAATTGTCATATGTCAAAGTGTAAGAGCGCTGAAACCTGAAAAATGGCCTGGGCAGGAAGGTGTAAAATTGCCCGGTATTGAAATGGTTAAAAAGCCTTTACTTGGTTTAGAGTACCTTTGAATAATGGCACTAGAATTATTGCTCTCACTCAGATGTTCATCGCAATACCTCTTATATGTTGCACAATTTGTGTTTACATACAGGTGCGCACCCTACACCTTACTGTGCATTGGGCTGTGGGGGGTAACAGGGTGCTTTTAGTTTTTTATTTTTAAAAAGTATTTTATTATTGTTTTTATTTTAACTTTATTTTAACTTTATTGATATCACTAGGGGGCTAACAAGCAGAGGAACAGGCAAGTCCAGGAACCACCGCGGGTGCTGTTGGTGGAAGCCGGGTGCTCTGTCAAAGTACTATAAAAGTGATCTGGAGTTTGGAGCGACCCGGATCATTTTTATCTATAAGCTCTTTGCTGGCTCTAAAAGTCAATAGTTGCTTCAATACCAGGGCATTAATAAACATCATAAAAGGGGTTAAACAATTCCTTTAACTAACATGCATTGGGTTGCCTTAAATGTGCCCGTGAAGTTGTGCACTTGTGTGATGTGCTCCCAACTAAAGTTCATTTAAAAAAGAAAAAAAAAATATTGCTGCTAAATGACAATTCCTGGACAGCTTATTAACCCCCTTGGCGGTATTCCCGAGTGTAGCTCAGGGGAGAGTTTCAGTACCACAAGGGGTAACCCCGATCTACACTCGGGCTTACCATGCGGCGTTGCACAGGGATTCCCTGCAGCACTTACCTTGTCCTGCGCTCCCGCGATGTGTCCCCTGCAGCGTCCCCGGCCATCTCCTCCGGCCGAAGCCGGCATCCGGCTTCTGTGTTCCGGTCCCTGTGACGTCGGGAACCGGCGGCAAATTTTAAAATTTTAAAAAATGACTTTTTTTTAAAAATGATTATTTCATAGTAAAACATTCCTGTATCAAACCATTTCACATACATTTTGTCCCGAGTGCTTTGTCCGGCGCCCTGCCTGCATTTTTACTGTTCTTTCTGCCTGGAAACTGAGAAACGTCCATGGTGTCCAAAAAGCGGCCCTTTAGGTCAAAATCGGTTTTAGACCGGCTAGAGAACAGCGATAGTAAATCACAACCACTTGCAGAATTGAGTGATAATGATTCGTGGGGGAAATTCCTCATCAGACACTGAAAACGATTCTGCTACTTTGCTCAGCGATGTGCGAACTTGGCGCTCTATTTCACATTTCAGTGTTTTTTGTTTGATTATATTATTGAATTAAATGTATTATTATTATATTATTATTTTTTATGATTATTTATTAAATTATAATTTATGATTTTGTGTTTCAAATTTTATCATACCCGGGATGTTTACTAGACTCTTGTTCGGACAGATTTCAGTGAGTTATTCCTATATTACAGGCCTACAATAAAAAAACTACATATTTCCATGCAAAAAAATGTACCGCTTTCAGCTCCAAAAATCTGAAATAATCATACCGCCAGGGAGGTTAAGTTTGTAAATGACAGCATAGAGCCCCATGCAAAAATCCATACCAGACCCATATCCAGTAGATTATTATTATTGTTATACAGGATTTATACAGCGCCAACGGTTTGCTCAGAGCTTGACAATATAAGGGAGACATTACAATTACAATACATTTCAGTACAGAAGGAATAGGAGGGCCCGGCTCGTGGAGCTTACAATCTAAAGGAAGGGGGAGGTGATACAAAAGGTGATAGCTGCGGGGGATGATCTGGCGGTGGTGATTCAAGTACAGTTCTTAGGTGGAGGTGGGGTAGGCTTCCCTGAAGAAGTGAGTTTTCAAAGATCGCCTAAAGGCAGACAGGGTGGGGGCTGACCAGACATGCTGTGGTAGGGAGTTCCAGAGGATGGGAGAGGCTCTGGAGAAGTCCTGGAGGTGAGCGTGGGAGGAGGTGATGAGGGAGCTAGAGAGGGAGATATCATGGGAGGAGCGGAGTGGGCGATTTGGGCGGTATCTGTGGATGAGGTTGGCGATGTAGCTAGGGGCAGTGTTGTGGATGGCTTTGTAAGCTGAGGTTAGTATTTTGACTATATTATAATATATATTATATATATATATATACTTGATTATAACTAAAGGTGACCTAGACAGCAGTTAAAACTTCAGTCCATGTGACCAAAAAGAAAAAAGTAGATGCAGAAAGGTGAAGTGTATCTAAACCCCAAAACAAAAGCATAATGCAATGCTTAGATATAGTGGTTGCATTAGTTTTAATTTTTCAGGCTAAGAACATTTTCAGCAAGTACAGAAAATACCTGTTGATCTTGCCAGTGTCTTTGTCCTATGTCCCGTAAGATGAAAGGATGGCAAGGTCAATGTTGTCAGTCTATCGATTGCCATGTTTTAGGGATAACGAAGGCAAACATGTTTGAAGTTCTGCCTATGTGACAACAATGGCTTCTTTATAGATGCAGTGGAGGAATGAGCATAGCCCCAAAAGGGACAAAGAAGATGCTCCAAACTTATGCAGCTACCACATCTAAGGACCAGGAAGGTGAAATATATTGCATTTTTGTCATTGGTATTAGATACACTATTATTGGGGATTTTTTTTGTGTGTGATTTACTTATGAATATGCACAGAGAAGTTTTATTTTCACTTTTTTTGACATGGAGCGTCAGTGTGAGCTACTCTAAAGCACGTTGCACTTTTGTGATAATTATGATTATGACCTGTATTTTATTTATTTGATTTCAATATTTTTAGTAGGTTGCAATTAGCGTTGCCACATGGTGGGTATTTTATTGGCCTGGCCAGTAAAAGGTAGACTTGCTGCCAATGTTATTAATAGAAAGAAGACCATAAGGCCGTTTTATTTCCAGAAATTGTGCCAACCCTGGCTGCAATATGCTACATTTTTGTTTTTCTGTTTGGATATGATTTAATACAAGGGACATTTTTTATTTATTATTATCAAGAAATATATTGGTGGTATCTCTGCACTAGGTTTTGTAGGACAACCCTGGTTTGGTCATTTGAAGAGTCTCCTACTCTCCCTACTGAATATTAATTTACATTTGTGGACACCTGACCATTACACCTAGTCAGGTCCAAAAATATTGGGACAACGACACAATTCTAATGTTTTTGGCTCTATACACCACCACAATGGATTTGAAATGAAACGAACAAGATGTGCTTTAACTGCAGACTGTCAGCTTTAATTTGAGGGTATTTACATACAAATCGGGTGAACGGTGTAGGAATTACAACAGTTTGCATATGTGCCTCCCACTTGTTAAGGGACCAAAAGTAATGGGACAGAATAATAATCATAAATCAAACTTTCACTTTTTAATACTTGGTTGAAAATCCTTTGCAATCAATTACAGCTTGAAGTCTGGAACGCATAGACATCATCCCTGGTGATGCTCTGCCAGGCCTCTACTGCAACTGTCTTCAGTTCCTCCTTGTACTTGGGGCATTTTCCCTTCAGTTTTGTCTTCAGCAAGTGAAATGCATGCTCAATCGGATTCAGGTCAGGTGATTGACTTGTCCATTGCATAACATTCCACTTCTTTCCCTTAAAAAACTCTTTGGTTGCTTGTGCAGTCTGCTTTGGGTCATTGTCCATCTGCACTGTGAAGCGGCGTCCAATGAGTTGTGAAGCGTTTGGATGAATATGAGCAGATAATATTGCCCGAAACACTTCAGAATTCATCCTGCTGCTTTTGTCAGCAGTCACATCATCAATAAATACAAGAGAACCAGTTCCATTGGCAGCCATACATGCCCACGCCATGACACTACCACCACCATGCTTCACTGATGAGGTGGTATGCTTAGGATCATGAGCAGTTCCTTTCCTTCTCCATACTCTTCTCTTCCCATCACTCTGGTACAAGTTGATCTTGGTCTCATCTGTCCATAGGATGTTGTTCCAGAACTGTGAAGGCTTTTTTAGATGTCGTTTGGCAAACTCTAATCTGGCCTTCCTGTTTTTGAGGCTCACCAATGGTTTCCATCTTGTGGTGAACCCTCTGTATTCACTCTGGTGAAGTCTTCTCTTGATTGTTGACTTTGACACATACACCTACCTCCTGGAGAGTGTTCTTGATCTGGCCAACTGTTGTGAAGGGTGTTTTCTTCACCAGGGAAAGAATCCTTCGGTCATCCACCACAGTTGTTTTCCGTGGTCTTCCGGGTCTTTTGGTGTTGCTGAGCTCACCGGTGCGTTCCTTCTTTTTAAGAATGTTCCAAACAGTTGTTTTGGCCACGCCTAATGTTTTTGCTATCTCTCTGATGGGTTTGTTTTGTTTTTTTCAGCCTAATGATGGCTTCACTGATAGTGACAGCTCTTTGGATCTCATCTTGAGAGTTGACAGCAACAGATTACAAATGCAAATAGCACACTTGAAATGAACTCTGGACCTTTTACCTGCTCATTGTAATGGGGATAATGAGGGAATAACACACACCTGGCCATGGAACAGCTGAGAAGCCAATTGTCCCATTACTTTTGGTCCCTTAACAAGTGGGAGGCACATATGCAAACTGTTGTAATTCCTACACCGTTCACCTGATTTGGATGTAAATACCCTCAAATTAAAGCTGACAGTTTGCAGTTAAAGCACATCTTGTTTGTTTCATTTCAAATCCATTGATGAGGTGGTGTATAGAGACAAAAATGTTAGAATTGTGTCGATGTCCCAATATTTATGGACCTGACTGTATATGGGCTTGTTGAACATGCCCCCTACCTTGTCAGGACTCCAGTTGTACAATAAGCAACAGTTGATGATGGGAGCAAGTACTACTGATTGCAGCACATAGGGTGAGGTCAGGGCCCTGTACAGGTTGCTCGTGTTTCTCAAAACCAAATGTATCAAGCCATGTCTTTACGGATCTGGCTTTGCACACGGGGGCACAGTCATGCTGAAACAAAAAAGGGACTTCCAAAAACTTACCACAAGTCTGGTTGCCAACAAATTCTTTATATGCTGTAATATTAACAGTAGGAATGAACTTCCAGTCCCAAGTCCCAACTGGGTTTGGTCCAAACCTGGAAGTTAGCTATCTTTTATGAGCCAATGAGCTGTGGTTTGGAGATTCTCCACCCTGCAGCTGCAGGTATACAAAGGGGAAGGGATGCTCCTGACATCATTGGCCTAATATAGCCACAAGGACATATTAGACCAATATTAGGGCACATTGGGGTTTATTTACTGAAGCTAGAAAGTGCAAAATCAGATTCATGTCTACAAAGAAACGAATCAGCTTCTAACCTCAGCTTGTTCAGTTAAGCTTTGGCAATAACACCTGGAAGCTGATTGGTTTCTTTGCAGAAGTGAGCCTGATTTTGCACTCTCCAGCTTTAGCAAATAAACCCCATTGGGTCATACTGGACCTTTTCCAAACTGTTATCACAAGGCTGGTAACACAGAATTGCCTAAATTGTCTTTTTAATATTAACAGTAGAGATTAGTTCAGTCCAGACTAGACTCTGTCCAAACCTGGAAGTTAGCTGTCTATGCTGGGCCAATGAGCTGCAGGCAGGGGATCCCCTGTGTGTGTATACAAAGGGGCAAGAATGCTGATACCATCATTGACCTAATATGGCCACATGGCTAGGTCAGTAGCCTCCCTAGTGGTCTGATTATGTCCATATTTCTGTGCTCAAAGCGGTACATTTTGTTGCATGGAAATATGTATTTTTTTTATTGTAGGCCTGTAATTTTTTAGGAAAAACTCACTGAAATCTGTCTGAACAAGAGTCTAGTAAACATCCCGGGTATGATAAAATTTGAAACACGAAATCACAAATTATAATTTAATAAATAATCATAAAAAATAATAATCTAATAATAAATTTAATTAAATAATATAATCAAACCAAAAACACTGAAATATGAAATAGAGCACCAAGTTCGCACATTACTGAGCAAAGTCACAGAATCATTTTCAGTGTCTGATGACGAATTTCCCCCATGAATCATTATCACTCAATTCTGCAAGTGGTTCTGATTTACTATCGCTGTTCTCTAGCCGGTCTAAAACCGATTTTGACCTAAAGGGACGCTTTTTGGACACCATGGACGTTTCTCAGTTTCCAGGCAGAAAGAACAGTAAAAATGCAGGCAGGGCGCCGGACAAAGCACCTGGGACAAAATGTATGTGAAATGGTTTGATACAGGAATGTTATACGATGTGATTTTAGTGTATTTAGTGAATGTCACTTTTACAACTTTCAAATTTCCCGCCAGTTCCGTCCCCCGACGTCCCGACGTCGCAGGGAACGGAACCCAGAAGACAAATGCCGGCATCCACCGGAGGACATTACAGGGGATACTGCAGGAGGGACATCGCGGGAGCGCAGGACAAGGTAAGTGAAGAAGAGATACTGGAGCAGGGCTGCAGTGTATTCCCGAGTGTAGCTCAGTGTTACCGCTTGTGGTGCTGAAACTTTACCCCGAGCTACACTCGGGAATACCGTCAGGGAGGTTAATATTGTTCCAATATGGCCATGTGCCCATATAAGGTCAATGATGTAACAAGCATGCTGCTCATTGGCCCGGCATGGACAGCTGACTGTACAGTCGAGTTTAAGCTCATCCCAAATTAACAGTACTCTTAACTGGAAACTTCTAAATCATTTGATGAAGGCCCACAAACTTTTGGTTGGAGTTTCATGTTAATTATGAAACAGTTGTCGAATAAGAGAACTGTATTCCATCTATACCAAACATTTCTTTAAAAAGAGAAAAAAAAAACCTACAGCACCAATAAACTGTAGAAATGTGCAGTCATAGATTTGCTATATTTGAAAATTCATCTTTTATGGAATAGAAAACATACACCGTTTTAGATTAAGTGGTCTTGTTCAACCAGTCTCAAAATAAAAATGAGCTACAGAAAATAAAATTGCCTAAAGCAAGCTAGGTAATATTACATACCGCTGTTTGCTCTACTTCAACATTACAACTGCCAATACCATCATCATTTGGTTTATTCCCGCTTTTGCATTATCGTTGTATCGTTGGGAGGGATATTGCACTATTACTCTATAAGAACATATATACGATGACGGGATGTTCACAGAGAGGAGCCGATCTCTCCAACTCCTCAACAAAAGGCAGAAAATCCTACCGGAGATGAAATTTTCGGCTTTCGTTAATGGCCTCGTTACTGTTCTTGCATGTGTTAATGACAGACTCTAATTGAAACTACATGATTTTAACAGTTAAAATTTCCAAAATGGTAGACTGTTGCTCAGGAGATTGATCAACCACAATGTGCAATATGGTACGAACCTGTAACTGCCACATACTTTCCATGTAAGGAAAAGTTCAACACAAAAGAACAGATGGCGCCTCGTATGACTCTGTGTTTAGACTTCGATGTAGGATTCTTTGTGTTGTTCCTATCTTTTATTTGCCTTACTTACACTCATCATTGCTCTTTTTATCCACACTTAAATCTACACTATTAAAATACCCATCGCAGTTGTTTCTTTACTATGTTGAATTTATACTGGGATCTTATTTTTGTATAAACGTAATGTAGATCTAAACTCAATTTCATAGCTCCCATCTGTCCTTTATTTGAAGGGATTGTCCTTATTTTTTTAACCAATCGCTCTGTTCTTCTTTCCTGCTTAGCTGTATTTTTTTTGGGCTGCTATATGGAGCGCTATAGAAAAATATACTCTAAATTTCAATTCTAAGAATTCTTCTTTTAAAGACAGCACTTTTATTAAAGCTGCTCATAGATGGATTGAAATAAACTGATTCAGTAGGGACTGGATGAATTTTGATCCATCTATGGCTGCTCTTGCTCAGGAGAAGTTGATCTAATGATTGAAAAAATTCAAAAACACTGGTCACCGACACAGGTCTATAACTGGCTTTTTCAACAGTGAACATGGACGGGCATTACATAGGAAATATAAATAGGGCTACCCTGTTCAACTTACCAGCCAACCCCAGTCTAATAATGGCTTTTTTCAGCAAGGAACATGGATAGGTATCACTTATCAAAAAGGGGGATAAGAAAGCCAGTTCAATCTGCCAGCCAGTTAGCCAACTGTCAGAAACCAAATTAACCTGTTTAAGAACATGCGTTTAAAAACAGGGGTTTCGTTAGCACACATTTGCAAATACATACGTAAGCAGGGGCGGACTGACCACTCATGGGGCCCCCGGGCAATAGGGAATCATGGGGTCCCTGTGTCCTTGCCCAAACTCAAAAAAGCCTATGAAAAAGGTACCAGGGGCATCTCATGGGGCCCCCTACTGACCCTGGGCCCTCGGGCAGTGCCCGAGTTTCCAAATGGTCAGTCCGCCCCTGTACGTAAGCCACAGAGCCACATCACGGCACACTGAGTATCTGTGGTCCTAACTCTAAAAATCTTGATAGTAGAGGCACATGTATTTAATGGATAGACCAAGGGCAGGTGGACCTGTGGGAGCCCACCCCTCCTTAAAGGTACAGGAGCGCACTGACACCCAGCGTATAGCACAATGGCAGCCAGGGTGTCCAATGCACCCACAAACCTCAAACATTACATTAAAAAAACTGATCACCGACCCGGCCCTTGGTCTATCCATTAAATGCATGTGCCTCTACTATGAGGACTCTCAAGATTTATAGAGTTAGGACCACAGATACTCAGGATGCCGTGATGTGGCTCTGTGGCTTACGTATGTATTTGCAAATGTGTGCTAACGAAACCCCTGTTTTTAAACGCATGTTCTTAGACAGGTTAATTTGGTTTTTGACAGTTGGCTAACTGGCTGGCAGATTGAACTGGCTTTCTTATCCCCCTTTTTGATAAGTGATACCTATCCATGTTCCTTGTTGAAAAAAGCCATTATTAGACTGGGGTTGGCTGGTAAGTTGAACAGGGTAGCCCTATTTATATTTCATGATCTAATGATTGACCTTTGTCGAATGGAATTGTTGGAAAACGTTTGCCAGTCAATAGCCGCAGCCAATTGACTGCAGCTGCTAAATATTGTATTATGACTGTGGAATCAAACTCACTGTTAAAAAAAAAAATGAGGCATCTATGGTCAGAATGACCTGATCTTCCATTCCCCTAGTGGGTGGCACTTCCCGGTGCACCGAGGTGGACTGTCCCTCAGGCGTCATCCTGTCCGGTGCAAGCCTATCTTTTGTAGCTTTGTTGCGGCATCTTAGAGTTTCAGGAACAAAATATACATGTTTCTCATTTCTAAGCTGGTCATCCATATAAGTAGAGAATAGAGAACAGTTTGCTTCTCTGCACAGATCTACACAGGAAAGCTCTATTTAAGGTATTATTTTAAATGAAGCCCTGAGGAAGGAGGCATTTCTTTGACCCCTGAAACATGTTGGCTGTTTTTTTGTACAAACTAATAAATTTGTTTGGACTCTTGTATCCTTTGGTACTCCTTCCATTTTTTGACGGAGTACCCTGTGGAGGGTAGTGTTTGTTGTGAGCAGCCTAACCTGAGCCATTGCTTTTTTCTTCAATGGAGATCCATACAAGTAGGTTGTTGATTGATATACGTACAAAGAAATGTATTAGATCATAAATAAAGACACATGGGGGGGGATTTACTAAAACTGCTCCCCTTAAAATCTGATACAACTGTGCCTAGTAACCATAGTAAATCAGGTTCTAACTTCAGCTTGTTCAATTAACAACAAAACATATAAGCTAGTTGGTTTCCTTTGCACAGCTGCACCAGATTCTTAGTAAATCTCCCCCCATAGTATCAAAGTAATAAGGTACAGTATAATATGATTTTGTGGATGACTGTAAATATGTCATAGAGCCTATATCAGAGAGTAGTGGTTAATGATTCATACTCTAGGGTCTAGGGTTGTCAGTGGTGTACCCCAGGGTTCAGCGTTGGGACCCTTACTTTTTAATATATGTATAAACGATATAGGGTCTGGTATTGCAAATCTCATTTCAGTCTTTGTGCCGTGGAATAATGTCCTTACAGGATGTCTCCAACTTACAAGCCAACCTCAATGCTCTGTGTAACTGGGTAAGTATGTGGCAAATGAGGTTTAATGTTGATAAATGTAAAGTTCTGCACTTGGGGGCTAAGAATATGCATGCATCATACATACTAGGGGGGTACAATAGGGGGAATCAATGGTGGAGACAGATCTGGGGGTTCTGGTAGATCATAAGCCTAACAAAGGCATGCAATGCCAAGCTGTGGTTTCTAAAACTAGCAAAATCCTCTCTTGTATTAGGAGAGGTATAGACTCCAGAGAGAGATATCATTTTCCCCGGTACAAATCATTAGTAAGACCTCATCTGGAATATGCAGTTCAGTTCTGGGCACCAATTCACAAAAAGAACATTGGGGAACTGGAGAAAGTACAGAGAAGGGCAACCAAACTGATAAGAGGCATGGAGGAGATCAGCTATGAGGAAAGATTAGAGGAACTGAATTTATTCTCTCTTGAGAAGAGGAGATTAAGGGGGGATATGATCACCATGTATAATACATAAGGGGGGATATGATCTCCATGTATAATACATAAGGGGGGATATGATCTCCATGTATAATACATAAGGGGGATATGATCTCCATGTATAATACATAAGGGGGGATATGATCTCCATGTATAATACATAAGGGGGGATATGATCTCCATGTATAATACATAAGGGGGATATGATCTTCATGTATAACACATAAGGGGGGTATGATCACCATGTATAATACATAAGGGGGATATGATCTCCATGTATAATACATAAGGGGGGATATGATCTCCATGTATAATACATAAGGAAGATATGATCTCCATGTATAATACATAAGGGGGGATATGATCACCATGTATAATACATAAGGGGGGGATATGATCTCCATGTATAATACATAAGGGGGGATATGATCTCCATGTATAATACATAAGGGGGGATATGATCTCCATGTATAATACATAAGGGGGGATATGATCTCCATGTGTAATACATAAGAAGGGATATGATCTCCATGTATAATACATAAGGGGGATATGATCTCCATGTATAATACATAAGGGGGGATATGATCTCCATGTATAATACATAAGGGGGGATATGATCTCCATGTATAATACATAAGGGGGAATATGATCTCCATGTATAATATATAAGGGGGGGTATGATCTCCATGTATAATACATAAGGGGGGATATGATCTCCATGTATAATACATAAGGGGGGATATGATCTCCATGTATAATACATAAGGGGGGATATGATCTCCATGTATAATACATAAGGGGGGATATGATCTCCATGTATAATACATAAGGGGGGATATGATCTCCATGTATAATACATAAGGGGGGATATGATCTCCATGTATAATACATAAGGGGGATATGATCTCCATGTATAATACATAAGGGGGATATGATCTTCATGTATAATACATAAGGGGGATATGATCTCCATGTATAATACATAAGGGGGGATATGATCTCCATGTGACGAACTGTCCCTTTGTGATAACATTTTGCCCTTTCTGTTCTGGTTTTATCCCCTTGCTAAGTGGTTCCCATTCTCCCCTTGGTAAAGCTGTATATGTTTAGCAGCTGTTATGCAGACAGACATGCTACACTGTTTGTTTAGGGTAATGTGACCTTGGGGTCTTTCACTTCTATAGAGTTCATACTGTATTGTTGGGTTGTAGGGTTTTGTTGTGGGTGGGGAAAACCTGGTGTCAGGATGTCTGGTGTGGGGGGGGGGGGGGGGTGAAGCTGTATATACTGAACTGTTCTCAATAGAGATTGACCTATTTCACCCTACACGAAGTTCCAACTCGTGGTTTGGGATATCAGGGAAGGATTGGTTTTGAGCTCTAATACCTGCCTTGGCAGAGCACTGGAAGACTTGCAGGACAAGGGGACCATTGGCTGAGACTCATAGCTCCGCACGTGGAAGCCCAGGCGGAACGGTTCCGCCACACTCCATGTATAAATACATCAGTGGTTCATATAGTGAACTCGGTGTAGAGTTATTCACCCTGAGGTCATCACAGAGGACAAGGGGGTGCTCTTTACATCTGGAGGAAAAGAAATTCAATCTCCAAACATGGAAAGGTTTCTTCACAGTAAGAGTAGTAAAAATGTGGAATAGACTCCCTCAAGAGTTTGTTCCTGGATTCTTTCCTAGATACACAGAATATAACTGGATACTAACATTTATAGGTAAAGCTGATCCAGGGAATATCTGATTGCCTCGCGAGGGATCAGGAATTAATTTTATTCCCCTGCAGGAGCAAATTGGATCACGCTTTCCTGTTTTTTTTTCCTTCCTCTGGATCAACTGTTGGTATAGGATTATAATTTTTTTTTTTTTTTAATGGTTTAACTGGATGGACTTTTGTCTTTTTTTCAGCCAGACTAACTATTTAAAATACAATATATTCTCCCTTTACTAGGAGCAGAAGGATAATGTTATATAACAATTTCAGCTTTCTAGTTTCCTCTATAGACTTTCTTGCTGGCAAACCATTTCACATGCATATGAGGGCTGATCTCCATGTAGCGCGGCCAGTTCTTTGGAAGGACTTGAAATATCGCCATGATCAGACTGCCATATCGTAATCTCTTTGTCAGACAGATTGGTGTTTTAGTGAGGACTGTGGAGGAAAATAGATGGGTTTTACATTTTTCATTAGCGTATCACTTTGACAGTTGAACTCTATTATGATGTCTTCAGGAAGTATCTGATCCTTTCTATTATGCCGAGTGACAAAGAGAAAGCATCAGCAATGATTCAACAAAGGTCATACGCAACCGCTGTTCTGCTCGCCATGGTTCACATGTGATGAAAGAAGCTTAAAGAGAATCTGTCCTCTGTGAGGCAAGATCACACTACTGCCGAGACAATGCTTATAGATACAATATATATATTGCTGAGCAATCAAAAGCAGCAGTGGAAAATCAACATCATTGGAGCTTTTTAATTAAAGGCAATGGATAGTATTTTCAGAGTTTTTAGGTAATCATATAAAATATATCAGCTTGATGAAAATAATCTAATGAGTCTGTATTTTTTCTTTTTTAAATCCTTGTTTCCGTGTACAATTTGCACGCACAGTACATGGGGACAGCCATATACATTGTGTTCCAAATTATTATGCAAATGATATTTTTCTCATTTACCTAAATAATTGATGTAAATAACAGTCGGCATAATTCTCATGTTACAACTATAAGAGTACAATTCACATTTTATTGAACAAACCTCCTAATGATAACAGGATTTTTGTTCCAAATTATTACACACAGTAAGTTTCAAAACACTTTATAGGTTGTAAAGAACTGAAAATTGTCATTTGTTGTGTTTGCAGCATATTTACTGAAATCAAAAGCTATTTCAATCAAACTTTTAACAACATTTTAACTTTTTAAACATTTTAACAGGTCACGTTACATTGTAACATAGGACCCCTTATTTGATAGCAGCTTCAGAAGTCTTGCATCCATTGAACTTGTGAGTTTTTGGACAGTTTCTGCTTGAATTTGCTTGCAAGATGTCAGAATAGCCTCCTAGAGCTGCTGTTTGGATGTAAACTGCCTCCCACCCTCATAGATCTTTTGCTTGAGGATCCTCCAAAGGTTCTCAATAGGATTGAGGTCAGGGGAGGATGGAGGCCACACCATGACTTTCTCTCCTTTTATCCCCTTAACAGCCATTGATGCAGAGGTATTCTTTGCAGCATGAGATGGTGCGTTGTCATGCATGAAGATGAATTTATTACGGAAAGCATAGTTCTTCCTTCTGTACCAGAGAAGAAAGTAGTCAGTCATAAACTCCACATACTTTGCAGATGTCCTCTTTACACCTTCGGGGACCCTAAAGGGGCCGACCAGCTCTGTTCCCATGATTCCGGCCCAAAACATGACTCCACCACCGCCTTGCTGACGTCGCAGCCTTGTTGGCTAAGGGTGGCCGTCCACCAACCATCCACTACTCCATCCATCTGGACCATCCAGGGTTGCATGGCACTCATCAGTGAACAGGACTGTTTGAAAATTAGTCTTCATGTATTTTTCTGCCCAATGCAGCCATTTCTGCTTGTGACCATTGGTTAGTGGTGGCCGAATAGAAGGTTTATGCACAGTTGCAAGACTCTGGAGGAATCTACACCTTGATGTCTGTGGGACTCCAGAGGCACCAGCAGCTTCAAATATCTGTTTGCTGCTATGTAATGGTATTTTAGCAGCTGCTCTCTGGATCCGATGCATGGATCTGGCAGAAATCTTCCTCAATGTGCCTTTATCTGCACAACCCATCTGTGCTCTGAATCAGCCACAAATCTCTTAATAGTGCGATGATCACTCTTACGTTTTCGTGAAATATCGAATGTTTTCATCCCTCGTCCAAGGCATTGAACTATTTCACTCTTTTCGGCAGCAGAGAGATCCTTTTTCTTCCCCATATTGCTTGAAAATGGTGCTCTGCTTAATAATGTGGAACGCCGTCCTTTAGTAGTTTTTCCTTAAATTGGGCTCACCAGCCAATCTAATTATCACAGGTGTCTGAGATTGTTTTCAGTGATCAAAAGAGCCCTGACACACAATGCCATCCATGAATTACACTGAAAAACAAAATATTTCATCTTTGTGACACTTAGAATTAGAATTTGCATAATAATTTGGAACGCGGTGTAACTATAAATCACATAGCAATTTTTTAATGCCTCCTTACCAGGGGCGGACTGACCATTTGGAAACTCGGGCACTGCCCAAGGGCCTGAGGTCAGTAGGGGGCCCCATGAGATGCCCCTGGTACCTTTTTCATAGACTTTTTTGAGTTTGGGCAAGGACACAGGGGCCCCATGATCCCCTATTGCTCGGGGGCCCCATGAGTTGTCAGTCCGCCCCTGCTCCTTACCAACCAACCCAACAGCATGTGTTTATGGTGTAGAGCCCAGCAGTCCCGGTTCATATTCTTAAACCAAGGCAAAAGGCAATGGTCAGTAGCAGAATAAAATGCCCCAATGTTAGTGGTAGGAAAAAATGTCCTGGATTTAGCTTTCAGTGAAAGAAAAATTGCTTCTGCGGTCAATAAGTGTGAAAAGGTGCTTTGTCAGTGTCAGGGTCAAGAATGCCTTGTCAGTTGTCAGGGGGACAAAATGCCATGGTATCAGTGGTCATTTGGGGGGAAATGCTTTGTCAATGGTCAGTAGATGGAAAAAGATGTCTTGTCAGAAGTCATTAGTGATGTCCTTGATGTTCGTGTCGAATGTAAGTTCGACTCAAACATCTGCCATTCGTGTAAGGCGAACACAGGAATGGTAAGGGCCTTCGGCAGGCTGTTCGCCCGCCGTGCCCCATAACGCACTTCACTCCGACAGTGTACTGTGATTGCCCAAAGCAATGAACCTGACCACAGATCAGGTGCAATTTCTTTGGCCAATCACAGCTCAATCAGACGGGGCTAGCAATGGTGTCACCACTAGCTTCACCCAATTGTTTACTTCTGACCGACAAATGTCAGAAAGCAGCGAGTGCGGTGTGGATAAGTCAGTGGGCGACAGATTTTAATTTTTTAATTTCGGCGTTGTGACAATGCTGGATGCTGTGATTGATGATGGATTACAATGATGGAACCATGTTTTTGGCTTTTTTTTTTTTTTTAAATAAAGAACTTGTCAAAAACTGTTTTTATTCACATTTTACACTTTTTTGGTGAACGGGTAGTACTATGTACCCCATACTCATTCACAAGGGGGGCAGGATATGGATCAGGATCTTGTTAGGGGGGGCTTCCAGATTTTGATGAGTCAACCCCCACAGACCCCCACAACCACAGCCGAGGCAAGATGGGGACAAGGTGCTTTGGGGGGAGCCTCCCTATCCCAAAGCACCCCCCATGTTAAGGGTATGTGGCCTGGTACAGTTCAAGATGGAGTGGCGTCGGGCCTTTGCTCAGATCAAGGGGCATGGTATGACCTTTAGGGGGAACCCCACATACTTTCCTTTGCATTTTTGGGAGTTAGGATTCCCCTTCAAGAGTGTAGATAAGGGGGGTCTCAACCCCCCCAGAGGAGAGTTGACAACCATCCCTGCAGCCCTCAAAATTTTCACTTGCCCGCGAGTGGAAATAAGGTGGGGGCGACGAGCAGTGCCAGGACTAGGGGTGTGTGGGAGGGGCGTGAGGGCAGTGACAAGCAGAGATCTCCTGTATTGCTTTCAATAAAGCACCTGGAAGCTGCGGGAGGGAGAGGAGGGGAAGCAGCTTCTAGCTGCTTCATTGAAAGCCATAAAGGGAGATCGCTGCTTGTCACTGCTCCCACCTCTGCACAGAACATACCTGATCATTCAGTTTTCTTTCTGCCACCCTCACCCCCTCTCCCTTCTACTGTCGCTATGTTCTTTTCACTGCCTAGCCTCTCCTTCCATCCTCTGCATCAATAGGAGATGAGGGAGAGAGGCTGAATCTGCTCTGCCTCCCCCTGTGCCCACCCCCACTTCAGTCCTTGCAGCTTCAGAGGAGGTGTGAACAGGAAACTGAACACAGCAGCGGACAGATCTGATGCCTCTTGAATGAGTCATGGATGATGAGTCCCACCTCCCTTCCTTCCTTCCTTCCTTCCTTCCTTCCTTCCTTCATTTCCTCCCTATCTTCCTTGTACCCCTCCCTTCCTTCCACCCACCCACCCCTCCCTTCCTTTCTTCCTTCCTTACACCAATCTCTTCCTTCCACCCCTTCCTTCTTTTCTTCCTTCCACCCACCCACCCCTCCCTTCCTTCCACCCCTCCCTTCATCCTTCCTTCTACCCACCCCTCCCTTCCTTCCTTCCTTCCTTCCTTCCACACCTCCCTTTCTTCCTTCCACCCACCCCTCCCTTCCTTCCACCCATCCCTTCCTTCCACCCATCCCTTCCTTCCTTCCTTCCTTCCACCCACCCCTCCCTTCCTTCCATCTACCCACCCCTCCACTTCTTCCTTCCTTCCTTCCTTCCTTCCTTCCTTCCTTCCTTCCTTCCTTCCTTCCTTCCTCCCCTTCCTTCCATCTACCCACCCCTCCCCTTCTTCCTTCCATCTACCCACCCCTCCCCTTCTTCCTTCCATCTACCCACCCCTTCCTTCCTTCCTTCCTTCCTGGGGGAGAAGTTGGTTGTGTGTGTTGGGGGGTGGGAGAGGTAAATATGCAGCTTAGCTGCAAGCTGAACCCCCCCCCAGAAAAAAAAAAAACTACAGCCCTGTTCTGGGCCTTGTACATCTTTTGGGGAAAACCCTGCACACTTTTTTTAGAATTTTTACTGTGGGGTCCCTTCTAATCTTCCTACTAGACCTAAAGGGCCTGGTATGGATTGGGGACATAAAAATGTAATAAAAAAAAAATGTCAGTCCTGCTGCAGCAGGTTCTATACATTGTATAGATGTGCAACTTTGCAGGTAGTTTAAGGGGACCTCCCCCCAGGTATGATATTTAAAGGAATTTTTCATTTTTTGTTTACTTTAAGCAATGAAAAATGACTGCCCCTTTAAAAACGGTACTTTAAAAAAAAAAAAAATTTACTGATTCACAGTCCCATAGACTTGCATTATGCTTGAAGTTCGCAGTCGAAATTTCAAATGTTAGACAGCGAACCAAACAGAGGGCTGTTCGGCCCATCACTGGTGGTCAGTAAAGGGAAAAATATCCTGGCATCATCGGTTAGTAGCAGGAAAAGTGCCTTATCAGTGGTCAGTTGAGGGAAAAAAATACCCAGGTGACAGTGGCCATAAAGAGGGAAAAATGCTTTGCCAGTGTCAGTGGCCAGTAGAAGAAAAGTTGTCCAGGCATCTGTGATTAGTAAGAGAAAAAAATGCCTTGTCAGTGGTCAGTATAAGTAAAAAAAAATCACCAGCATCAGTGGTCAGTAGGAGGAAAAAATGCACCAGCTTTGGTGGTCACCAAGACAAAAAAAATAATAGGGAATGCTTAGGGAGCTAGTGGACCCTGTGGTTGGACTCTGTGGAAGCTTGGGGACTCTGTGGGTAGCTAAGAGGGCACTGTAAGGAAACCTGTGGGAGCTTGGGGACTCTGTGGGTAGCTAAGAGGGCACTCTAAGAGAACCTGTGGGAGCCTGGGGACTCTGAGATAAGCTTTGAAGTATGCATGGTGAAGTACTCAGTATGGGGCTTGTGGGAATCTGGGTGGCACTCTAGGGAGCTGGAGGCAGTATGGAGGCTCTTCAGGGGGCTAAGGAGCCATGTGGGGGGTGTTGGGTCTCTGTGGGTGGAAGAGAGCCCTGGAACAGGCTTGGGAGCACTTTATTGGGCTAGGGGACATCAGAAGGCTACACGAACGCTGTTGGGGGCTGAGGGTCTCTGCAGGCATGGTGGGGGGAAGGGGCTGTTGTATCTGGCAGGGGGAATTGCCATTGAAAGGGGGGCTATGGAGTGTTGCTGGGAACCACTTTGGAGGGTTGGGGGTCAATACACTGTGGGGGGTTGTGGAGGAAGTAGGGAGAGCAGAACAAAAGGCAGTACAAACAGAGATTTTTACCCAACCACCCTCACCCCACTTACTGTTTACACTTGCTGTCTATATGAGCACCTAATGGGAAGTGAATGTGAAACATTGTCTTCCTCCTTTCGACATTCATGGAACAGGTCACATGACCAGGAAAGGCAGCATCAGGATTCATTACCAGTCATTACCAGTCTGAGAGGTCTGTAGTTTGTCTAAATCAGTGATCTGATCTACAATGCCTCCCATGATGGAGTGGTGGTCGGAGCTGAAATGTTCAATATTCCAGCACTGGCACCCCACCCACGGCTAATACATGGGCTGCTATGGCGATTTTCAGTCGCTCCTTCTCACAATGCATTGCTATACTTTGGCATTGTCCTGTATATGAAATACTTAGTTATTTGTCTTCACTGTTTTATTGTTCACTGCATTTTAATTAAAGACCAGCTTGCCCAAGGGACATATTAAGGTTTTAAGTGGAACTTAGAGGGCTAAGTCCTTTATTAGCTTGTTATCTCATGTCTTGGATCCTTCAGCAGCAATGACTCCCTGCAAAAACTATTGACCCTGTTCTTAGCCGCCTATAAATTTTGGGAATCCCACTTATCTTTGTGTGTCCCAGTTGCTCCTGTTCAGGGGCAGACTGACCATTTGGAAACTCGGGCACTGCCCGAGGGCCCGGGGTCAATAGGGGGCCCCATGAGATGCCCCTGGTACCTTTCTCATAGGCTTTTTTGAGTTTTGGCAAGGACACAGGGGCCCCATGATCCCCTATTGCCCGGGGGTCCCATGAGTTGTCAGTCCGCCCCTGCTCCTGTTACAGTCTCCATAATGTAAAATAAAAAAAATTCAGCAGGGATAGAGGGGAACTCCTAATAATGGGTACAGCCAGGGGCGGATTGACCATTTGGAAACTCGGGCACGGCCCGGGGTCATTAGGGGGCCCCATGAGATGCCCCTGGTACCTTTTTCATAGGCTTTTTTGATTTTGGGCAAGGACACAGGGGCGCCATAATCCTCTATTGCCCGTGGGCCCCATGAGTTGTCAGTCCGCCCCTGGGTACAGCAGATATGCAGAGATGGGAAATCAATGCAAAGATCTCACCAATTGTGTCCCCAAGAGATAAAAGGTACTGTTTTGTGACTTGTAATTCTTAGCAGCTTGCAAGTCAAATCCAACTAAATATCCTGGATGTACTGAGATCGCCATGAAGGGGGCAACAGGGGTGTGGCCTGAACAGAGTCTAAGCTGAGGCTTCTTTCTACTCTTTACACAGGGGTTTTATGTGATGTACAGCTTTCAAAACTTTCCATTTTTTCTCACTAAGTGCAATCTTGCTGCACATCTAAATGTAGGTTTATTTTTGTCTACCAATTGACTACCAAAACCTGAAAGTGGTTCTAAATGTACGAGGCTTTTTACCTAAATGCATTCTATACTCACCGGTCACTTTATTAGGTACACCTGTTCAATTTCTCGGTAACACAAATTTGTAATCAGCCAATCACATGGCAGCAACTCAATGCATTCAGGCATCTAGACATGGTGAAGACGACTTTCTGAAGTTCAAACTGAGCACCTGATTCGTGAAGAAAGGGGATTTCAGTGACTTTGAAAATAGCATGGTTGTTGGTGCCAGACGGGCTGGTCTGGGTCTTTCAAAAACTGCTGATCTGCTGGAATTTTCACGTACAACCATCTCTAGGGTTTACAGAGAATGGTCCGAAAAAAAGAAAATATCCACTGAGTGGCAGTTGTGTGGAGGAAAATGCCTTGTTGATGTCAGAGGAGAATGGGCAGACTGGTTGCTGTGACATTCAGATGGTAGGGTCAGAATTCGGTGTAAAGAACATGAAAGCATGGATCCATCCTGTAAATACAAATGCAGCGCTTGAGATAACAATATTGTAGTACTAATGTGGGAGCTAAAGAGCGCTAAAAGTGATTAAAATGTAAATGGTGCCTGATATAAGCAACAATAATAAAGTGACTGAAGTGCGTTATAAATAAACAGGGTAAGAAAGTCCATAATGCAAGGTGATCCGTGCTGGTGATCTCCATGATGTAGACCAATAATGTGTTCTCCTCTGATGATGTGCCTTAGCACGAAAGGCCTCAGGAGGAACTGACAGCCTGTGACGCCTCATTGCCGCTCAGACCACCAGGAGGTCTGGCGGCCAGCTTTACCTAGGTCAGTGTTACACCTTTCTATTCACTGCTTTCCAGGCTTTTGCCAGCACCATTACTGACCTGTTTTTACTGTATTGTTTTACCAATAAATACTTTATATACTACACTATGGGTACTCTACCACTTTTTGCCCCTCATTGAGGGGTTAGCAGACACAGCTGCATACCACTTCCAGAGGAGGGAAGCCTTTTCCTGGAGGGGACCTTCTGCCCGGCTGACTTATCTCCATCTTAAGGAGGCTCTACAAGTCCAGCAGATCGATTGATGACACCTCTCCCTGGGGGATAACGACAGCTGTGGGATTTGATATATACATGCGCATTTCCTATGTGCGGTCGGTGAGTGCGCATTTCTGCCATTTTCCTGGATCACTCTAAGTTGTGTCCACCACATTCACGGACCAATTACAATTTTTAATTTATTGATCAAACTTTTTATCGAATTTTATATCGAACTTTTTAGTTTGTCATTTTATTCTGTCATTTTATTCTGTTTTTTAGCGCTGCACTTTATTTTATTGTTTATACCAGAGGTGGTTGTGATCACCTCTAGTGCTACTAGCTGCTTAATTATCTCCTCAAGATTAGCGCTCACTTTGTTACACAATAATGTGAATGCACTCACCAGAAGCGCAAAAAGTGTGCGCATATGTATATCATATCCCAGTGTGGTCATCAGGGTGTAGGCGAGGATGGTGGAATCATCTGGCACACCATAAGCACACAAGGTAACTCCAATCTCACTCACAGGGCACTCTCAGCTTCTAGGGACCACTCCAGGTAAGCCTCAGACCACCGGATCGATTTCCACATAGAACTAAGGATTTCTCCACCTTGGGGGCTCGTATACACCAAGCTAAAGACAAATGAAGTACTAATAGTGTAGTATTTTATTAATTGGAAAGGATTAATGTATTGAAAAAGTCAGCACTCACATGAAGACAAGTTAAAATGGCCGCCGGCCTTCCATGCGGCCGTCTGCGGCGTGACATCACTATGGCAGACTCCTAACTGACGCGTTTCGTGCCCGAGCATGTTATCGAAGGGATGTCTCTTCGGCGGCCATTTTAACTTGTCTTCATGTGAGTGCTGACTTTTTCAATACATTCGTCCTTTCCAGTTAATAAAATGCTACACTATTAGTACTTCATTTGTCTTTAGCTTGGTGTATACGAGCCCCCAAGGTGGAGAAATCCTTAGTTCTATGTGGAAATTGATTCGGTGGTCTGAGGCTTACCTGGAGTGGTCCCTGGAAGCTGAGAGTGTCCTGTGAGTGCGATTGGAGTTACCTTGTGTGCTTATGGTGTGCCAGATGATTCCACCATCCTCGCCTACACCCTGATGACCACACTGGGATATGATATCCATATGCTCATATTTTTTGCGCTTCTGGTGAGTGCATTCACATTATTGGTCTACATCATGGAGATCACCAGCACGAATCACCTTGAATTTTGGACTTTTTTCCCTTTTTATTTATAACACACTTCAGTCACTTTATTATTGTTGCTTATATCAGGCACATACGTCATTTTATGATGGTTCACCATTTGCATTTTAATCACTTTTAGCGCTCTTTAGCGCCCACATTAGTACTACAATATTGTTATCTCAAGTGCTACATTTGTATTTATATGACTGTTTAGAGCAGTGGCGTCCAAACTATGGCCCTCCTGGTGATGAGGAACTGCAAGTCCCATGAGGCCTTGCAAGACTTTGACATCCACAGGCAAGATACCCAGAGGCAGAGACATTATGGGACTTGTAGTACTTCAACAGCTGGAGGGCCATAGTTTTGACACCCCTGGTTTAGAGGTTAAGAGGTTCTACATTTAATGCCAGCAACTGTACTACCTTTGCGCTCACTTATACCCCTTATATATAAATGGATCCATCCTGCCTTGTATCGATGGTTCAGGCTGGTGGTATAATGGTGTGGGGGATATTTTCTTAGCCCTAGCAAGGTGTACCTAATAAAGTGGCCAGTGAGTGTATGTATAAAGATAAAAACCTTCTTTATGCAGCTACCCCCCCTTTATACCTACCTGAACCAGGGGCGGACTGACAACTCATGGGGCCCACGGACAATAGCGGATCATGGGGCCCGTGTCCTTGCCCAAACTTAAAAAAGCCTATGAAAAAAGGTACCAGGGGCATCTCATGGGGCCCCCTACTGACCCTGGGCCCTCGGGCGGTGCCCGAGTTTCCAAATGGTCAGTCCGACCCTGACCTGAACCCAATCTCTCGATCTAGCGATGTGCATGAAAGCAGCATCTCTCTTGGCTCTTTCTCCTCACTAGACAGAGAGGTAGCAATGGGAGCCATTGGCCCAGTGAGAAGAGAGTGGGTGTGGGGCCAAGCCATGCTCTGTGTGTCAATAGAGACACCAAGCTGGCTCAGGAATGAGTACACACTGTGGTCCTCAGACCAAGCGGCATGGGGGAGCACAGGCGGGGGACACCAGAAGAGGAGGATTGGGGCTGCTCTGTGCAAAACCTTTGCACAAAGCAGGTAAGTATTACATTTGTTATTTATAAAAAAAAAATGCCTTTGGAATGACTTTAAATATCCAGTTTGCGTGGTTCCTTTAAATACACATATCTTTAGCAATTTGTCAATAGCTATGTGTACGGGAATGCATGACATAAATGTTTTTTTTTTTTCGAAGTTCTTCTATACAGATATTGTATAGAAGATTCATAATGTAAATTTGCTACAACTGCTGCGTTCAATTTCTGCTCAGCAAGGTTTGATTACATCAAATAATGTGTTTATTTCTCAACAGCATACATCTATTATGTATAACTGTAATAATGTGAGCTATATTACCAACCAGGGTCACATTGGAGTCATTTAAAAAAAAGAAAAAAAAAAAACTTTGTGCAAGGCGCACCTCTCTTCCGCACTGTGAGTTGTCGGAGACATTCAGCCTCCTTAATGAAAAAAGGAAAAAAACAATTTGCAGAGTACGGTGCTGCTCTTTTCTTTTCATTTTCCTCGTAAATAATTTCCATAGTTTCGCATTAGTCCAATTTGTAAAAAATTGAGCAAACAGTGCAATTTTCTGCAATTATCTGTCACACAGAAGTAATGGATGAGGGACAGAAGTAAAGAAAGGTCCTTATCTATGAGCAAAGACATTTCGTGGAAATGGAATATCGGAAAATGAAGATCTTTTAAATGGGACACAGCAAAGTAAAAAAAAAAAAAAAATATATATATATATATATATATTTTTTTTTTTGCATTTAGTTCATTCTTTCCTACAATAAAAATTTGCTGATAAAGCATTCGAAAAAAAAAAAGTTGTCTTTTTAAATTTACAAAATTATCTAAAACATGGAACCTATATTTTGATAGCTACATTAATAATTAAGTGCATTCACTCAATTATCCCTGTTGAGGATATCACAATTTATTTTAGATTACACTTCATAGGCAAATCTGTGTTCTAACTCTCAAGCTTATCTTTTTAATTATAACATAATTTTACAAGGAAGAAAAAAGTCTGTGGAAAGGTCTGTCCCATTAACAAATGACATTGTCAATGACAAGATTGGCCAACAGTTTATTTTGCTACATTGTGCAGAAAATACATAGAGAAAAAGAGAAAATGTCACAAATATTCTTTAACCTCCCTAGCGGTCTGATTATGTCCATATTTCTGTGCTCAAAGCGGTACATTTCTTTGCATGGAAATATGTATTTTTTTTTATTGTAGTAGAAATATAATTAATTAGACTTCATATATATATTGTACACAGTGTATATATATATATATATACAAATATTAGAAGCAATCAATGGTTTCCCTTGAGTATGGTAGCCTCCCTAGCGGTCTGATTATGTCCATATTTCTGTGCTCAAAGCGGTACATTTTTTTGCATGGAAATATGTATTTTTTTATTGTAGGCCTGTAATTTTTAGGAATAACTCACTGAAATCTGTCCGAACAAGAGTCTAGTAAACATCCCGGGTATGTTAAAATTTGAAACACGAAATCATAAATTATAATATAATAAATAATCATAAAAAATAATAATATAATAATTATACATTTAATTCAATAATATAATCAAACCAAAAACACTGAAATGTGAAATATAGCGCCAAGTTCACACATCACTGAGCAAAGTCGCAGAATCGTTTTCAGTGTCTGATGAGGAATTTCCCCCACCAATCATTATCACTCAATTCTGCAAGTGGTTCTGATTTACTATCGCTGTTCTCTAGCCGGTCTAAAACCGCTTTTGACCTAAAGGGACGCTTTTTGGACGCCATGGACGTTTCTCAGTTTCCAGGCAGAAAGAACAGTAAAAATGCAGGCAGGGCGCCGGACAAAGCACTCGGGACAAAATGTATGTGAAATGGTTTGATACAGGAATGGAATACTATGTGATTTTAGTGTATTTAGTGAATGTCACTTTTTCACATTTTTGAATTTCCCGCCGTTCCGTCCCCCTTACGTCCCGACGTCACAATGAACGGAACCCATAAGACAGATGCCGGCATCGGCCGGAGGACATTGCAGGGGACGCTGCAGGGGGGACATCGCAGGAGTGCAGGACAAGGTAAGTGAAGAAGAGATCCCGGAGCAACACTGCAGTGTATTCCCGAGTGTAGCTCGGGGTTACCGCTTGTGGTGCTGAAACTTTACCCCGAGCTACACTCGGGAATACCTCCAGGAGGATTAAAGGGGGTTGTAATTTCCTGTTTTAAATGGAGGATCCAGAAATCAAGTGAATATATTGTTAGGGCTGCTGACAGAAATCACGGGACCCCATACAGCAAACCTGACAGGGCCCCCCATCCCCCCCCCCCAAAAAAAAAACACAGTTTCCTATGCTTCAGTTATGAATGAACACAGTGAGCGATCAGTACCAATCACTCGTTGTGTTCATTCAGGAAAGGAAGGGGCAATTATTGGAACCAATCCCCTGTATGACTTTCTCTACAGCAGCTGAAAGCCAGCGGGAGGGAGAGGAGAAGCCGGCTTTCAGCTGCTCCAGAGAGAGCCATACAGGGGATCGGTTCCAGTACCTGCCCCCCACACTGTTCTGATCACGTTTCCTGCACACATCCGATTCACATAGCTGCCTGGACCCTCCTGCTGACCTGGGACCCGTACAGGAGGACTGGTGGTACCCCCTTATCCATGGCCCTGTATACTGTACATCTTGTTTCACACTCATACCACTGCTAATAGGGGGGTACAGGCAGTACTCCTGTACTGGGCCGGGGTCCCACTGGGTCTGGAAAGAACTGCCTGTGTATAGCCCCCTGTGCAGCCTTATATGGGACCCCATGATTTCTGTTTCAACCTTTTTAATTGAAAGTTAACATATAAATAAACCCCATTTCCTCCCTCCCCTTTTTTTTCTCTTTCTCTTCCAATCCACTCCCCCTCTTTTTCCTCGCTCTCTCTATCCTACACTCTTACCACTACCTTCTCGCTTCTTTGTGTTTAGGTGAACTTCGCTTACCGGAAGACCCACAGGTACAAATACAGTTCATGAGCTTCCACCCCCAGGGGTGGACATCCAATAACCCACTGATATAACCCCCCTTCCACCGTGTATTGCATTGCATTCTGTAATTAAAGGGACTATATGATGATTTGCTGATTCATGTACCCAATTGTTATGTTCACATCATCCTTCTTGTCTGTTTTTGTTTGGATTTTGTTTTTGGTTTATTATTGTTTTCAGCATTGTTATGTGATGAAGCATACTTCAGATGATGAAGCATACTTCAGATGTATATCCCGACAAGGGATACTTGCATTTGCTGAGACTTTCCATGATCTGACTGTAACCTGTATACGTTATCATTGTGCCTCTTTTCTCAATAAAAATTGTTTTTGAAAAAAAACAAAAAACATACAAATAGGTAACATTACAGCCATAAGCCCTTGATGGTAATGGCAAATGGAGCTGGCAACGCAGGCGAGACACAAAGAAATATAAGGTATACATTAACAACATGTCTGGTAGGTGCAGCAATCCCAAATATCGACATTTACCCTCAAAATGAGATACCAGACAAAATCCAGAACAAAACCAAGGAGATGTATATGCTAACTCCGCGGGAGCAGCTTTTTGTGCCTCTTTTCTCAATAAAAATTGCTTTTGAAAAAAAACAAAAAACATACAAATAGGTAACATTACAGCCATAAGCCCTTGATGGTAAATGGAGCTGGCAACGCAGGCGAGACACAAAGAAAAATAAGGTATACATTAACAATATGTCTGGTAGGTGCAGCAATCCCAAATATCGACATTTACCCTCAAAGGGAGATACCAGACAAAATCCAGAACAAAACCAAGGAGATGTATATGCTAACTCCGCGGGAGCAGCTTTTTATCAGTAGAAAACAGGCACAAGAAGAACAGGGTGCTACGCCATTTGTCTTTAAGTCATCATAGGACATTAATCCATCAAAGTGCAAAATGAGGAGAGAAGAATTGGAGGGAGGAAAAGAGAGGAAGAGCAAAAGAGAGAGACATAATCCACCCACAAGACAGGTCCGTCCAGAGAAAGGATTTGTTATTAAAATGTAGTCTGTAAGTAACTAATCAGGCTGCAGAATCGCTCAAACATGGTAGAGGTATCAAGTAAGATGCTGACCGTTTCTCGTTGATGATGATCCACTAGAGTTTACATTTCATCACTGTAACCACTGGACTCTTCCAGGCAGTCGCAATTGCAATTTTGGCTGCCAGGAATTTAAAATAGATTAGGGTAGGAGTGGATCTGGAATCTCCAGCTATGGGTTCATTAAGCAGTGCAGTTCTGGGGTTTTTGATAACATTAGTCATGGTCACGGCGAAGATCAGGAAATTAACTTGTATCCAATACTGTGTAATTTTAGGGCACATCCACCATATGTGGAACATCGTTTCAACTTTACCACATCCCAGGAAACAGCGAGGAAGACAAAGGCATGGGACCCCGTGATTTCTAATGGTGATGCTGTGCGTAAAATTGCACTAGCAGGTGAAGTGTAGATGCACAATCAGCCCTAAATTGGTGCAAATTTGGTGCAAACTGGGAATACGTTTGGTGCCAGGTAGGGACACTGAAGAGGAAAATCGGTGCTAGTTAGGAATTAATCTAATCTGGTGATAAGTGGAGCTAGGATCCTGCCAGGTAGGTTGTTGTCACATACCTAACTGTGGAGCCAAAGATGAAGAGGATGGCCTCTTGCGCAATTCCCATCCAAGCACCCCTGGTAGTGGAGACAGGGACTGTTAGGACAGTGGAAGGTCACAGGTGTCAGGAAGCTGGAGTAGTGAACTTGAGCATGGAAACACAGGATTCCACCCAACAGCAGTATAGTGTCAAGCAGGGGCAGACCGAAAACTCATGGGGACCCCGGGCAATAGGGGATCTCTCTGGTGCCCGGGGTCTCCCTGGTACCTTTTTCATAGGCTTTTTTGAGTTTGGGAAAGGACACAGGGGCCCCATGTTCCCCTATTGCCCGGGGGCCCCATGAGTTGTCAGTCCACCCCTGATCAGAGCACACAATAAACCTTTTAATAAAGGATAAGGCAATATCTATTTTTTCTTTATTATTGCAAAAACGAGGAGAAGAGCGAGGAGATGAAGCCACACACAGCAATGTAAGGAGGGAAACATCTCTTTGTCTACACCAGGCATGGTAGTGGCAATCCAGGAGAACCAAGCACATTTCCACAGCGCATCTCACCTTGAAGGGGCAGACTGACAACTCATGGGGCCCCTGGGCAATAGGGGATCATGGGGCCCCTGTGTCCTTGCCCAAACTCAAAAAAGTCTATGAAAAAGGTACCAGGGGCATCTCATGGGGCCCCCTACTGACCCAGGGCCCTTGGCAGTGCCCGAGTTTCCAAATGGTCAGTCCGCCCCTGGGGTCAAGTAACAAGCTATGTTCAGCAGAAGCCTGACAGACAGGTGCAGGGTCAGGATCAAGCTCAAGGTGAGGAACAGGTAGGAGTCAATAATGTGCTGGCAGCAAGGTACCAAGTCAGAAGGTGGAATTATGGTCAGAAGTCCAAGCTGTGGGTGGTAACACAAGTGAGCAGACATAAAAGGCAAGGGTGATCCAAGAGAAGCGTCAGACATAGCCGGGTCAGTAACAAGATAGCAGACATTTAGACACAGGAACTAGAGCTGAAGACAATTCAGCACTGAGGCAAGGCAGACCTTGGTTTTAAATTGGCCACCAGGAGCCAGGATCTGTGGGCACGCCCATGTGTTCGCCGGTGTTCATGCGCATTCTTGTCGTTGTCTGTCTCACCCTTCTAGACTTCTATTCCCATGACTCTGCACATGTGCATGAAGATGAGCCCTTGTCGCATGGATATTAGCACTTGCTGAACTAATTCCCTGACAGTTGTACAGGGGTTAGGGGCCCTGTCAGATAGGCTGCACGGGGCACCATGATTTCTAATGTTGGTCCTGCCCAATCAATACATAAAGCAGAGCCCGGGCCTAATGATCAATTCGGACTAGCTGTTTACAGCACATATGAGTCTCAGAATGGCCCAGCAGCTGACAGCATATGTTAGTGTCAATCTGTCCTCTAAAGTGTAACTACCCAGCCAGTACAGTACAGAAGTATTTTCTCGTAAGAATTGAGCTACTCAACATGCCTTTGGGTCCTGCCAGAAGAAGCCGAGCGTCACCTTCACCTAGGTGTCATGGGCAGACGTTTTGGATAAGGTATGTATATTTAAAGGTTAAGTATGGGCTTAAAAATAAAAAATATACTGTACCTACTCACCTGTATGCTTTGGCTTTAAGACCCAGAACTGAGGGACTATATGACTGTTGATCACTCAGTTCTCGCTCTGGTCTCTGAGAAGAGAGCAATAACTGTCTTTCACCATTGTGCTTATTGGAGGGGGCAGATATGACTGATTCAGAATCTCAGCAGCATGCTGAAAGGCAGAAGTACAGTAGTTGTCAATCAGGCATCCAGGTGTATCCCAACAATATTGTCAGGATCCTTCCCGAACCTGGTGCTAATCTGCCCATCGGTCACAGGAGAACAAAAGTAAATGTACACCTGTGACCCTCATTTAGGAATATTTTGTATTTCCTACAAGTTGTGTTAGTTATAGATAAGCCAAATATACCTGGGTTCAGTTTGAATAGGGTCGGGCAAACTATACTGAAGTACGGACGAAGAATCTATACCTCATTGAAGTCAATGGAAGGTGAATCTTAGAAATAGGTATTGGCCATTTTTTTTAGTCTATTAGATAATAGACTGCCATACAAATAGGATGGGGGCTGGGGGGTGCTCAGAGGAACACGTACAAAAGTAATCCATGACTTGGATAATGGGGTAACATGTACTGAAAGTCATCCATGTCTTGAATGACTGGGGCACGTGTACAGAAAATAATCCATGACTTGGATAACGAGGGAACATGTACTGGAAATAATCCATGTCTAGAATGACTGGGGAACATATACTGAAAGTAATCCATGACTTGGATAATGAGGGAACATGTACTGGAAGTAATCCATGACTTTGATAACTGGGGAACATCTAATGAAAGAAGTCCATGACTAGAATGACTAGGGAACATGTAGTGAAAGTAATCCATGACTAGAATGACTGGGGAACATATACTGAAAGTAATCCATGACTTGGATAATGAGAAAACATGTACTGGAAGTAATCCATGACTTTGATAACTGGGGAACATGTAATGAAAGAAATCCATGACTAGAATGACTGAAGAACATGTACCGGATGTAATCTATGACTTGGATAAAGGGGGAACATGTACTGAAAGTCATCCATGACTAGAATGACTGGGGAACATGTACTGAAAGTAATCCATGACTTGGATAATGAAGGAACATGTACTGAAAGCAATCCATGACTTTGATAACTGGGGAACATGTAATAAAAGAGGTCCATGACTAGAATGAACGGGGAACATGTAGTGAAAGTAATCCATGACTTTGATATCTGGGAAACATGTACTGGAAGTAACCCATGACTTGGATAACTGGGAAAAACGTAATGAAAAAAGTCCATGAGTTAGGTGACTGGAGAATATGTACTGAAAGTAACCCATGACTTGGAAATTGGGTAAACATGTACTGGAAGTAATACATGACTTGGATAATGAGAAAACATGTACTGGAAGTAATACATGACTATGATAACTGGGGAACATGTAATAAAAGAAGTCCATGACTAGAATGACTAGGGAACATGTACTGAAAGTAAAACATGACTTGGATTTTGGGGAAACATGTACTGGAAGTAATCCATGACTTGGATATCAGGGAAACATGTACTGGAAGTAATCCATGACTAGAATGACTGGGGGACATGTACTGAAAGTAACCCATGACTTGGATATCGGGGAAACATGCACTGGAAGTAATCCATGACTTGGATAACTGGGGAAAACATAATGAAAGAAGTCTATGAGTTAGATGACTGGATAATATGTACTGAAAGTAACCCATGACTATGACCATCAATATTTCACACACCAAACTGCTAAGGTGAAAAATTGCTATTCTTTTATTATTTTAGAGTATTTGGGGAAGTTTAGTTTATTTCATTGCTCTTTGTAGTTGTGTTTTTTCTCCCTGTTTTGTGCTTTTGTGCACTGTTGCTTTAATTTTTTTTTTTAATTTAACTTTTTCACTATCTGTTTTTTTTTCTGTCTGTGAAAAATGAGGTGGGCAATTGTTGACACAAAAAAGGGATAGGGACTTCAGGTGCCATTGAATGTTATATGTGCCCTTAGGCTTTTTTTCACACGAACATTCCATTTGTTTCATCAGTTCAGTCATGTTTTTTCAACAAAAAAATGGATCAGTTTACATAAGTTTCTCATCAGTTTTTACATCCACTACCAATGCAAAATTGGATGCAAAATGGACCATTTGTCCATTTACATCCGTTTATATCTATTTTCCGTTTCGGAAAAAAAATAGGGCTTTCCTCCATTTCAAACAATGGATGTTAACAGAAGCAAATGTAAAAGGATGTCAGTGGATGATCATCTGCTTACATCCACTTGCTCAAAGAAATACATTGGTGTCTGTTTTTCATCCATTCCCGATGTGAAGGGGACTAAACACTACCAAAAAGCACCATAAGACCCCTTTCACATGAACATCATCCTTTCAGTCACATTTTTTCAAAGAAAAATGGATTTAGTTTACATCAGTAGGGGTGGACTGACCATTCGGGAACTCGGGCACTGCCCGAGAGCCTGGGGTCAGTAGGGGGCCCCATGAGATGCCCCTCATACCTTTCATAGGCTTTTTTGGGTGTGGTTTGAGTGTGGGCGAGGTCACAGGGGCCCCATGATCCCCTATTGCCCGGGGGCCCCATGAGTTGTCAGTCTGCCCCTGGTTTGCACATCTGTCTTCAGTTCAGTTTGCATCAGTTTACATCAATCTACATCTGTTCCATTTCAACTGATCTAGACGTTGGCTGTTCCATTTAAAAAAACTGGACCTGAACTGACATGGATGTAGGTGGATGTAAACGGATGATAATCCTTCCCTTCCCCCCAGTCATAGAAATACATTGTAGTTCAGTGTAGATCCATCTAAAAACCTGACAGATGGATCTAGACTGAACATCCGTATGGAAGGGGCCTATATTAGAACTAAAGGCAAAACAGTTTTTTTTCGTTTTGGATAGAGTATGAGAGGGTTATAACCTTGTCATTTCAGTGTCCTGTTGGGGAGATTTCCCTTCATTTTCCTTCACTGTCTCACAACAGGAAATGAAAAAAAATACTGTATCTTCAAAGTGAGAGAATCCCTGATTGTCACCAGTGTCCCCAGTGGAAGATGTTTCTCTATTCCTATTCTGGGGGCAACCCAAAATTTGGGATTTTCTTTCACTTCTCGCTTTTGTTGATAATGGTAATCAAGGCCAATGAAGTGGGTGACTCTCCCTAATGGGGACAAGGCAGACAGAAAAAAATCCAGACAGGTGTTCTAATTCCTCTCCATTCTGTCCAAAGCAAACAAAAAAAGTACACATTGTCGTTTACAGGCAGTTGAGTTTACAGTAGTTTTTTTGAAGGCACCAAACTTGCATTCAGGAGTAGATTTTATTAGCGTTTCAAACGCCAAACGCTTAGAAACACGTGTAAACTAACCACGTTTATAAGCGTTTGCGTTTGGAATTTTTTTCTTAACTCTTCCATTTCCAAATGCTGTCCAGAGCCTTTTTTCATCATGAAAAATGCATGCAAAGCGTTTTCCCGGTACTCAGATGGACCCGTTACACCATACTTTGAGGTTTCACATGAAAGAAAATATGTTACCATCGTCTAACACAGTGGTTCTCAACCTTCCTAATGCCGTGACCCTTTAATACAGTTCCTCATGTTGTGGTGACCCCCAACCATAAAATTATTTACCCAGTAATTATAATTCATGAAGTGTCGTTTTACCTCCAATACTGCTGCTTTCAACACAGTAGCTGCTTTTAACAGAGTAGCTGCTTTCAACACAGCAGCTGCTTTCTACACAGTAGTTGCTCTTTACACATCGGAAATATGTGTTTTCTGATGGTCTTAGGGGACCCCTGTGAAAGGGTCGTTTGACCCCCAAAGGGGTCGCGACCCACAGGTTGAGAACCACTGGTCTAACACATATAATCCTTTTCAATAGCATTTATTATAGATATAGTACCTTTAACTGCTTCATCATGTTTATTCATATTTTGTACTTTTTTATGCCTGGAGCATTTTGCCCGACTGTATACTTTTTTTGGGGGAAACTTAACCAGTACACGCCCGGCCAATAGCCAAAAGGCGGCCAGCAAAATGTACTGCATTTCTGGGTTGGACGCCGAATGGCGTCCTCCCGCACATGCGCAGTTTGCACTCGCAGAGCCGCGCAGCTCTACAATTTTACTATGGTAACATTGTACTACTTTGGACATAGTGAAATATGAAAAAAAATCTTAAAAAAAAGAAAAAATGTTATAAAAAATTTAAAATAAAGAAATTAAAAAAAATATATATATATTTTTTTTCATACTGTCACCAGTGTCCCTGATCATCACCATGCCAGTTATATGAAGATGCTGTACTGCACTGGTGACAGTATGTAAAAAAAAAAATAGTGAAAATAATTTTTTACATTTTTTCATTTTCCAAAAAATTATGACAAAAAAAATACAACTTCAAAAAACTTGCCATGCCTCTTATGAAGTACGTTGGACTGTCTACTCTGCAAAAAGGGGTCATTTGGGGGATATCTGTACTGTTCTGACCAGGGACAGACTGACCATTTGGAAACTCGGGCACTGCCCGAGGACCCGGGGTCAGAAAGGGGCCCCATGAGATGCCCCTGGTACCTTTCTCATAGGCTTTTTTGAGTTTTGACAAGGACACAGGGGCCCCATGATCCCCTATTGCCCAGGGGCCCCATGAGTTGTCAGTCCGCCCCTGGTTCTGACATTCTTGGACCTCAAGAAATAAGATTGGCCGTCAGTACTTCAGGGTTGATCAATATTTAGATCTATCCCATAGTTTGTGATCTCTATAACTTTCCTGCAAACTAAATAATACATCCTAATTTGGGTTATTTTCACCAAAGACATGTAGTAGAATACATCTCGGCCTAAATTTATGAAGAACAATTATTTATTTGCAAACTTTTATAACAGAAACAACGAAAAATGTGTTATTTTTCAAAATTTTCGGGGTTTTTTTGATAATTTAGCAAAAAATAAAAACCCCAGCAGTGATTAAATACCACCAAAAGAAAGCTCTAGTTGTGTGAAGAAAATGATAGAATTTTAGTTTGGGTACAATGTTGTATGACCGCGCAATTGTCGTTCAAAGTGTGAGAGCGCTGAAACCTGAAAACTGGCCTGGGCAGGAAGGTGTAAAATTGCCCGGTATTGAATTGGTTAGAGGATAAGTTCACCTTTTGGACAAAAATAAATGTTGCTTTCGTTGATAATGGTAATCAAGGCCAATGAAGTGGGTGACTCTCCCTAATGGGTACAAGACAGAACAAAAATCCGGACAGGTGTTCTAATCCCTCTCCATTCTGTCCAAAACTAAAAAAAAAAAAAAGTTTTGATTTTAGTTATACTTTAACCACTTCCCGACCGGCCGTTGCATACAATTGGCTGGACCGTGGCAGTGCAGGGTCGGGTGGCCATTTATAAACGGCCTCCCCGCACCCTGCTTGTGCGCGCTCCCTGGGAGCGCGCAGCACCGCAATCCGGTGCCCGCTGTGTCCTCCGGACACAGTGAAACACCGATCGTCTACGGGACCTCTGTACGAGGTCCCGATCATGTGATCACTGATTCACTTGTGACATCATTGCTTACTACGTGTGAAATCTGTGAATGATCACAGAGGTCACATGGTACAAGGCTATTCACAACAGCCTTGTACCATGTGACAAGCTGTGACCAATCACAGGTCACACAATAGTTCTCAATGAGTGCAAGAATGCAGACAGAGAGAAAGAGAAATGATTGCTTTTACATCCTATATGGGTGTAAAAGCAATCAGTGTATAGAATAAAAAAAAAAAAATCTTTATCACCCCCCCCAAGTAGTACAGTGTCACCATGGTGACACTGTACTGCTAGGGTGACAGCATGTAAAAAAAAAATAAATAAAAAATAATAATATAAAAAAATAAAATAAAAATGTAAAAAAAAATGTTTAAAAATTATAATTTTTGGTTATAAACTAATTTGTTTTTTTTTTTGTTTTTTTACTAAAAATATAACGGGATACATTTTGGCAAAGATTTATGATGAAATATTATTTATTTGCTAAATTTTATAAAAAAAACACTTTTGTTCAAAATTTTTGGACTTTTTCATTTACAAAAAAAATAAAAATCCCAGCGGTGAAAAAAAATACCACCAAAATAAAGCTTTATCTGTCTCAAAAAAATGGTAAAATATTCATTTGGGTACAGTGTTGCATGACCGCGCAATTGTCATTCAAAGTGTGATAGCGCTGAAAGCTGAAAATTGCCCTGGTCAGGAAGGGGGTAAAAGTGTCCGGACTGGAAGGGGTTAAGATTATAAAATACTTGTGAGCCACAAGATAAATACTAGTTGTATATGATGTAGTTCGCTGGCACTTGATCACATCCTCATATTTGTGTGCAATGTAGTAACCAAGATAAGAATTTTTAGAAGTGCTGCGCCCTTAGAATAAACTAATGATTAATTAATATAAATGATATATATATATACATATAACTCGTGGTTTTAAAATATAATAATTGGAATGTGCAATAAATCCTCTCAAAGCAAACAACTGTAAATGTGCTGAATGATAATAAAAAAAAAACGTACAAATGTGACTTGTATAACGCGAAATGTGAAATCAAATAATATGGAATAATAAATCCACAGTGCTGAATGAATAAAAAATATATAAATAAAGAATAAAGTGTCCAAATAAATATAAACGTCCAAAAAATAGTGCAGATCCTTCCTTGGGTAGTGACACTTTTATATGCTCACCTTCCTGTAAGCCTAAATCTAGGCTAAACACATGGATGGATTCTATTAGGTGATAGTGTGCTGCAGGGGCGGACTGACCATTTGGAAACTCGGGCACTGCCCGAGGGCCCGGGGTCAGTAGGGGGCCCCATGAGATGCCCCTGGTACCTTTTTCATAGGCTTTTTTGAGTTTGGGCAAGGACACAGGGGCCCCATGATCCCTATTGCCCGGGGGCCCCATGAGTTGTCAGTCTGCCCCTTCAAGGTGAGATGCGCTGTGGAAATGTGCTTGGTTCTCCTGGATTGCCACTACCATGCCTGGTGTAGACAAAGAGATGTTTCCCTCCTTACATTGCTTTGTGTGGCTTCATCTCCTCGCTCTTCTCCTCGTTTTTGCAATAATAAAGAAAAAATAGATATTGCCTTATCCTTTATTAAAAGGTTTATTGTGTGCTCTGATCAGGGGTGGATTGACAACTCATGGGGCCCCCGGGCAATAGGGGAACATGGGGCCCCTGTGTCCTTTCCCAAACTCAAAATAGCCTATGAAAAAGGTACCAGATTCATCTCATGGGGCCCCCTACTGACCCCGGGCCCTCGGGAAGTGCCCGAGTTTCCAAATGGTCAGTCCGCCCCTGGCTCTGATGTATATGCACTCACATGGTGTAACAGTATAAAGAGCTTTGTTAATATAAACCGCTCTGTGCAGGTATAATAAGCCTCCGCTGAGTGTCCTTTCCCACCATGTATACTCGCCGTTCTGCAGGTACTCGGTGACGTCAAAGCCCCTCCCCAACGTGTTGCGCCACAAGGTCACGTGGTTTTCGTCTGGGGGAAATAATACTTTATTCTTTATTTATATATTTTTTATTCATTCAGCACTGTGGATTTATTATTCCATATTATTTGATTTCACATTTCACGTTATACAAGTCACTTTTGTACTTTTTTTTTTTTAATTATCATTCAGCACATTTACAGTTGTTTACTTTGAGAGGATTTATTGCACATTCCAATTATTATATTTTAAAACCACGAGTTATATATATATATATATATATATATCATTTATATTATTTAGTTATACTTTACTTTAATTTTTGTTGACTTGAATATATTTTGCCAAAATGTTGAGAGTCAACATTTTTATTGAAATTTTTGAGGAAGTTAAAATGCAATTTCACTCAGCCTTAACCATTACATTTCATGCTCGAGATGTCCAATACTTGTATGCAGGAGATACATATACAATGGGGGGATGGAATTTAAAATATTATTATTATTATTATTATTATTATTATTATTATTATACAGGATTTATATAGCGCCAAGAGTTTGCTGAGAGCTTTACAATATAATGGGAGACAATACAGCATGGGGGCTACAGCATCTGGACATCTAGCCACCGCTGGTGGCCATCCTGAATTTTTGGTCAGTATTATTTTTTGTTTATTATCACTTTGAATTAAAGTTCATCAAAGCAATATTACACTATGTGGCGTCCCTTATTGGGCTCTCTTCTGGAGCACCACCTTCTGCAGTGCCTGCTTTAAAGGGGGACCCCTGATGTCTGTGATTGCTTGATGAATCTTGGAACCCTATCATTATGGGGAAGCAGAGGATGATGTGGAATGCTGCCTGACCAGAATGCTGATGACCTAGGTGTTTGATGAGAAAGGAAACTTCTTTCATGCGTATTTAATACGCACTTCTGGTGAGTGCGCATTCTATTTATCTAACAGTCTTCACCTCAGACAGGATCCTGCAAAATTAACATGATATATACCTTGTGATCTGGATGTTTTACTTTATTGTGATTATCAATTATATTGCACACTGTGCCTTTTATAACAGTTTTGCATATTGCTCATAACATTTCAGTTGTCATTTGCACTATATTTCTTAGCGCTGCACCTTTTATCTCTTTAGTCTTTTTGGAAAGGTCTGTTGGTTACCTTTTTGGTGTTCTAGCGGCTTTTACATTTCATTTGAATACGTTATATTTAGGTAACGCTCGCTATACAGTCTATACATAATACAGCAACAATACAGTTCAATACAAGAGGGCCCTGCTCCTCAGAGCTTACAATCTAGGAGGGAGGGGCTAGTGGTACAAAAGGTAATAACTGTGGGGGATGGACTGGTAGAAAGAGTAGAAGTTTCCATTATTAGCTGACGGCAGGATAGGATTCCCTGTAGAGATAGGTTTTCAGAGATCGCCTAAAAGTGAGCAGAGTAGGCGATATTCTGATAAATTGGGGTAGAGAGTTTCAGAGGATAGGGGAAGCTCTGGAGAAGTCCTGGAGATGAGCATGGGAGGAGGAGACAAGGGAGCTAGAGAGCAGGAGGTCATGCAAAGAGCGGGGAGTACGGTTTGGGTGATATTTGAACACAAAATACGAGGAGTCAAGAAGTTAAAGACTGGATAAGTCTTTTTTGTGAAAAATCAGGTAGCCTGTGCCAGCTATTCTGCTGCAATGCCTCTTACAGCCTTACCAAAATCTATAAAATGCTTTTGATGAGCCGATAGTATATTTGTGTCCAGTCAATGAACTAGTTACAGAGCTTCTAGAGGTGTGAAATGACTCAGTTGAGTGTGATTTCCCAAATGACTTTAGACTTTTTTTTTTCCCCCCCCAATCTGATGGATAGCTAATACAAGATGCTGATAGGACTGAGCTTCAACAGCAATCCACTTAAACTGACATTTGTGCTTAAAAGCTGTGTCAGACACCTCGAAGATCTATGAAAATTTGCTGACTGGCAAAAAAGAAGCGCAGAGCTGCCTGTAAATGAGATAAAAATGGATTTGTATCCGTTTAGAGTAATACAAATTCACAGCAGTGAAAAGCAAAATTGCTTTTTGATGTCTATATATTGCGCCAATAGATAATTAAAAGCGATGATGTTTGTGAGTTTGATTTACATGTGGTTTATAATTTTTTTCATCTGTCTGATAATTGTGTTTTAGTGCCGTTTATTTGCTTTGATTCCACATAAGGGATTGTGTGATGTTCTGGGTTTGACGAGAATTTTCCTCTGTTATTAAACACGTTTATATCACACGGATGCAAGGAAAGCATCTCGAGCGCTCGTCATTTTAGAGAAAAATGCCTGTTTTTCTTTAGTAGGCTAATGAGCAGCTACCGGCGTGATGCTGAACATTTGTTTTAATTCCGAACATTTTTATTGAAGTTTAAAGAGGTTGTACTGTACATAAGAGAAAAATATACAGAGGAGACCAAACAGGAAAGAAAAAAAATGCTCAAGGTTTAGTCAAGTCAGGGGCAGACTGACCATTTGGAAACTCAGGCACTGCCCGAGGGCCCGGGGTCAGTAAGGGGCCCCATGAGATGCCCCTGGTACCCTTTTTCATAGGCTTTTTTGAGTTTGGGCAAGGACACAGGGGCCCCATGATCCCCTATTGCCCCATGAGTTGTCAGTCCACCCCTGCTCCATGTACACTGCAGCTTCTAAACACGTTTAGGAGCTTTCCTGCGTTTTTTTTCAGCAGCCCCTGAACTCTCCCTAATGTTTTCCTATGTGTCCATGTACACATCGTCCTTTACAGGCAGTTGAGTTTACAGTTGTGTTTTTGAATGCACCAAACTTGCGTTCAGGAGTAGATTTTATCAGCGTTTCAAACGCCAAATGCTTGTAAACGCATGTAAATGCGGCAAACCGTGTTTAAAAGCGTTTGCGTTTGGAACATTTTTTTAACTCTTCCATTTCCAGATGCTGTCCAGAGCCTTTTTTCATCATGAAAAAAGCCTGCAAAGTGTTTTCCCTGTACGCAAATGGACCCGGTACACCATAATTTCCCGGAATTCAAATTGAACCGGTACACCATACTTTCCTAGAATTCAAATGGACCCGGTACACCATACTTTCCCGGTATTCAAATGGACCCGTTACACCAGCAATGGGTAAACTACGGCCCGCGGGCCGTATACGGCCCGGCGGACCTTTTAATCCGGCCCGCGGAGCTAGGCTCCTCTCACAGTCCGCCCTGAAGACCGGTGTAGCATGAAAATCTGTCTCCTATGAGGATCTGTCCCCCTCGACGTATCTGCGCATGTGCCGGAGATCGCCGATCGGCTGCTAATGCCTGAAACTGGCACATGCGCAGATACGTTGAGGGGGACAGATCCTCATAGGAGACAGATTTTCATGCTACACCGGAACGGCGCGGGAACACGGCGAGAGGAACGCGCGGTGCAAAGGTAAGTGAATTGACACAGGGGGGACTTGGGGACTTAATATGGGGGATGAATTAATATGGGGAATGAATTACTATAGGGGGGATGAATTACTATGGGGGATGAATTACTATATGGGGGATAAATTACTATGGGGGATGAATTACTATATGGGGGATGAATTACTATGGGGGATGAATTACTATGGGGGATGAATTACTATATGGGGGATGAATTACTATGGGGGATGAATTACTATATGGGGGATGAATTACTATGGGGGATGAATTACTATATGGGGGATGAATTACTATATGGGGGTGAAATACTATGGGGGATGAAATACTATGGGGGATGAATTACTATATGGGGGATGAATTACTATATGGGGAATGAATTACTATGGGGGATGAATTACTATGGGGGATGAATTACTATATGGGGGATGAATTACTATATGGGGGATGAATTACTATGGGGGATGAATTACTATATGGGGGATGAATTACTATATGGGGGATGAATTACTATATGGGGGATGAATTACTATGGGGGATGAATTACTATGGGGGATGAATTACTATATGGGGGATGAATTACTATATGGGGGATGAATTACTATGGGGGATGAATTACTATATGGGGGATGAATTACTATGGGGGATTAATTACTATGGGGGATGAATTACTATGGGGGGTGAATTACTATATGGGGGAATATTACTATACTTACTATGGATGACACATACACATCATTCATCTACTCTTGGTCCGGCCCCCGGGTCCAATATATGAACCCATTGCGGCCCTCAAGTCAAAAAGTTTGCCCACCCCTGCGGTACACCATACTTTCCTGGAATTCAAATGGACCCGGTACACCATACTTTCCCGGAATTCAAATGAACCCAGTACATCATACTTTCTCGGAATTCAAATGGACCCGGTACACCATACTTTACCAGAATTCAAATGGACCCAGTACACCATACTTTACCAGAATTCAAATGAACCTGGTACATCATACTTTCCCAGAATTCAAATGGACCCGGTACACCATACTTTGAGGTTTCACATGAAAGAAAATATGTTAGACACTGCTGCAATAATTTCTGCACAGAAATGAGCCGGAACACATCCAAACACCACCGAAAAAAAAAAGACAGCTAATCTCAACATATACTGCTCTCTCTGCTTCTACTCTCTCTATTTCTCTGAAATGTCTGAAATAGTTAATTTTTTACTGTTTTTCAGTATATTCTGGGCATTTTGGAAGGTCTCCTGAGGTTATCTTTAAAAAAACGCTTCTAAACACAAAAGCTCATAAACACGATATGCAAACACGACTAAACAGATGTTTTTTAACCTTTTTTCCAGGAGTCAGTTTCCATCGTTCAGAGGTGTCCCGTGTACATGGAGCCATATAGTCACGTACAGTAGTTGGTAAGGTTGAATAAAGACATCAGTCCATCCCATGGGCGGACTGACAACTCATGGGGCCCCTGTGTCCTTGCCCAAGCTCAAAAAAGCCTATGAAAAAGGTACCAAGGGCATCTCATGGGGCCCCCTACTTACCCTGGGCCCTCGGGCAGTGTCTGAGTTTCCAAATGGTCAGTCCGCCCCTGGTCCATCCAGTTCAACCTGTGTGGACATGTATGTACTTTCCAGCGCCTCAGGATATGCACAGCCAAAAGGGAAGCCAAGGGAACCAGGACAGCGACAACCAAAGGAGATGCTTCAGGGGTGCAGTCCTCCTCAGATGGGGAGATCAGCCACTGGATAGAGAATAAACAGGTGGCGCACACACCTAGTGCATTATCCAAGGTTTATTGAAAGGTATAAAAGATAAAAACATACTCACAGATGAAGCATGTATCTAAAAAGCATTTGCATAATGATGAGGCATCACCAGCAAGGCTCCCATCATCCATCCACTACACATCTGCACCAGAGGCTGGTCAGTAGCTCTGAGGAAAGGGATTTGTCCCCGAAACGCGTCAGTCATTTGACCGCACTGACACCTTGCCTGCCGTTGTGGCCATCGTCATTATGCAAATGCTTTTTAGATACATGCTTCGTCTGTGAGTATGTTATTATCTTTCATACCTTTCAATAAACCTTGGATAATGCACTAGGTGTGTGCGCCACCTGTATATTCTCTCTCTCTCTGTGGATATGTGTATATATGTATGTCTCTACCACTATCCCCATATCCGGAGATACTGAGTTTGTTAAGATACCCATCACATTTTTGAAATTGTCCTTACTTTCCACTGACACCATTGATTATGGAAGGGAATTCCACATCCTTACCACACTAACCACAAAGATCCCCCAAACGTTATATTTTTATTTAGCAGAGGCCCTAGAGAATAAAATGGTCGGTGTTGAAATTGCACAGTGGTTTCAAATGCAATTTTTTGGGAAAAAATACATTTTAATTAATTTTAATGTACAAAAACACAATATATTACCCAATTGTTTGATCAAATATAACAGATGATGTTACGTTGAGTAAATAGATACCTAACATGTCATGCTTTAAAATTGTGCACGCCCATTGAATGGCGACAAACTACGGTACTTCTCCATAGGCAATGTTTTAATAGCTTTTACAGGTTGCCAGAGTTACACAGGAGGTCCTGCGCTAGAATATTTTCATGTTAATGGCGATACTATTGCTGTTTATGTCTACATGCAGAACCAATGCGTGAGTTCGCCTTTGTGTACAAGCACGGTGGGACGAGGGCGCTTAACTTTTTGTTTTATTTGATTTGATTTTTTTTTACACTGTAACTTTATTCATTTATTTATTTTGATCACTTGCATTGCTATCACAAGGGATGAACAATATCCCTTGTGATAGCATGGGCCATAACAGGTTCTTTTTTTGGAGAGATCTGAGGTCTATTAGACCCCAGATCTCTCCTCTGTCCTTCAAAGCATCAGTTCAAACCAAGATTTGTTTGATCTGCTGCTTGTTCAAGGTGGTAACAGGGACGGACTGACCATTTGGAAACCTGGGCTCTGCCCAAGGGCCCGGGGTCAGTAGGGGGCCCCATGAGATGCCCCTGGTACCTTTTTTTATAGGTTTTTGGGCAAGGACACAGGGGCCCCATGATCCCCTATTGCCCGGGGGCCCCATGAGTTGTCAGTCCGCCCTTGGGTGGTAATGACTTGTTTACTTGATACCAATGTCGCTTCCTGTTTCTGACATCACACAGTGTGTCGGAATGACATCTGTTCCTCTCACTGTGTCTTAGGAACAGGATGCTGCTAGTTGCATCCTTACTGGGCTCCTTGATTGCAGACCAATAAAGGCAGCTGTGGTGGGAGGGGAGACACCTCCTTCTGCAGCATGTAAAAATAAACCAGCAGCTCTTTAGCTGCTCAGATTACTTTTACAGAGAAGCAGAATCACTGGCTGTGATGAATGATAGCAGCTGTAGTGATGACTGGCTGGTTGTCAAATGGTTGAGGGTAGCCTCCCTAGCGGTCTGATTATGTCAGTATTTCTGTGCTCAAAACGGTACATTTTTTTGCATGGAAATATGTCGTTTTTTTATTGTAGGCCTGTAATTCTTAGGAATAACTCACTGAAATCTGTCTGAACAAGAGTCTAGTAAACATCCCGGGGATGATAAAATTTGAAACACGAAATCACAAATTATAATTTAATAAATAATCATAAAAATAATAATAAAATAATAATAAATTGAATTCAATAATATAATCAAACCAAAAACACTGAAATTTGTTACTGTATGTTTACATACTAAACCTCATTTTGTTAGACTCCATACCATGCTTACACTAAAGGTGGACTTGGTCTTCATCACATTTGGCTTTATTATCTTGCCTCTCATTTCTCCAAAATAGCCCAATAAAATGGAATATTCCCAATTCTAAAGTTCCTTGGATTAGGTTTGACAGTAGTTCTATCTGACCGTAGCCTCCCTAGTGGTCTGATTATGTCCATATTTCTGTGCTCAAAGAGGTAATTTTTTTTGCATGGAAATATGTTGTTTTTTTTATTTTAGGCCTGTCATTTTTAGGAATAACTCACTGAAATATGTCCGGACAAGAGTCTAGTAAACATCCCGGGGATGATAAAATTTGAAACACAAAATCACAAATTATAATTTAATAAATAATCATAGAAAAATAATAATATAATAACAATACATTTAATTCAATAATGTAATCAAACCAAAAACACTGAAATGTGAAATATAGCGCCAAGTTCGCACATCGCTGAGCAAAGTCGCAGAATCGTTTTCAGTGTCTGATGAGGAATTTCCCCCACGAATCATTATCACTCAATTCTGCAAGTGGTTCTGATTTACTATTTTCTCAGTTTCCAGGCAGAAAGAATAGTAAAAATGCAGGTAGGGCGCCAGACAAAGCACTCGGGACAAAATGTATGTGAAATGGTTTGATACAGGAATGTTATACTATGTGATTTTAGTGTATTTAGTGAATGTCACTTTTACAACTTTCAAATTTCCCGCCAGTGAGTTATTCCTAAAAATTACAGGCCTACAATAAAAAAATACAAATTTCCATGCAAAAAAATGTACTGTTTTGAGCACAGAAATATGGACATAATCAGACCAATAGGGAGGCTACGCGTCTCTTCGCCAGAGAAAAGTAAGCTTAATGTGTTGGCTTTCCTCATAACGTCGGTCCTCCAGCCCCCTTATGAGCTTTGTTGCCCTTCTCTGGACTCTCTCCAGTTCCAGCACATCCTTCCTGAGGACTGGTGATCAGAAATGGATGGCATACTCAAGATGCATCCAAACCAGAGTTTTGTAAAGTGGTAAAATATATAGATTTATCTCTGGAATAAAGACCCTTCTTCATGTATCCTAATATTCTGCTGCAGCTTGGCATTACAAGTTGCTTGGGCTGAGTCTGTCATCTACAAGGGCCCTCAGATCCTTTCACATCTTTGTTTCCCCCCTAGCATGTAGCTTGTGTTTGTATTTTTAGCCCTGAATTGCATTAATTCACATTTTCCCACACTGAGCCTCATTTGCTATGTACAGGGTGCAGCAACATAACTTCCTTTTTTCAAAACGCAATAAAACCCATTTTATGAATCAGAATTATTTTTATTGTCTTTAATAATGTAGGTACATATCTAAAGTTCTGTTTTACACAGTTTTGAAAATCATATCAGGTAGGTGACGCCCCCCATTGTCCATACACTGAATAAGCCGATTTCTGGCGTTTTTCATGACCCTTACCAGCATAGCAGCGGGTATGTTGGCAATTTCTGCGCGGATGTTGGCCTTCAGGTCTTGTACGGTCCTTGGACGGTTTACATCAACGCGGGATTTCAAAAAACCCCACAAAAAAAAGTCGCAAGGGGCCAAATCAGGGGAGCGGGCTGGCCACTCCAAATCGCCCCTTATTGAGATGAGGCGCTCCGGGAAGTGTTCCCTTAAAACAGCCATTGATGCTTTTGAAGTGTGAGCCGTTGCTCCGTCCTGTTGGAACCAAATGTCGCCTAAGTCCAATTCATCAAGTCGTGGAAAAACAAATTCCTCCAACATGTTCACATACCGGTCTGAATTCACTTATTCAGTGTATGGACAATGGGGGGCGTCACCTACCTGATATGATTTTCAAAACTGTGTAAAACAGAACTTTAGATATGTACCTACATTATTAAAGACAATAAAAACAATTCTGATTCATAAAATGGGTTTTATTGCATTTTGAAAAAAGGAAGTTATGTTGCTGCACCCTGTATTTGCTCACCCATCTATTTATTGAAGTCTTTTTGTAAAGTTTCAATATCATGCTGTGAAGTTATTGCCCTGCTTAGCTTCATATCATCAGCAAACACTGAGATTGAACTATTTATACCAACCTCTATATCCTTTCTAAACAAGTTAAACAGAATTGGCCCCAGGACAGAGCCCTGGGGCACCCCACTCACAACTCTAGACCAAAAGTTATGGCATTTGTCACCACCCTTTGGATGTGCCCCTGTAACCAGTTTCCTGTTCCGGTACATACACTATCATCAATGTTTTATAGTTGAAGGCCTGGGGCTTTCAATGAGTTACTGGATAGAAGGAGTGAAAAAGGGATTTTACAAAACATACACTAAACATCTGGACTTTACGTTTAACAAGGAAACAAAAGGACTTGACAGTTTCTGGTACTGGTCAATGGATTAGATTAACATGAGTAAAGCAATTAAGGCTGTAGAGTATCAATTTGTAATAAGGAAGGCTATAGGTGAGACTAAGAAGCTTAAGGCACAATTCCAATAATCAATCCTTGTATAGTTGGGGAGGGGTCCAAAGTTGGCAGGAGGAATTCCATTTTTTAACATTAGTTAAAAAATGGAAAACATTTATCAACATGGCAAATTTACTGATAAAGGATATTTAACCACTTGAGTTCCAGAGGATTTACCCCCCTTAATGACCAGGCCTCTTTTTGCTACTCGGCACTGCACTAATTCAACTGATAATTGCGCGGTCATGCAATGCTGCACCCAAACAAACTTTGCATCCTTTTTTTCACACAAATAGAGCTTTCTTTCGGTGGTATGTGATCACCTGTGCACTTTTTATTTTTCACGCTATAAACAAAAAAATTTTGAAGAAAAACAATATTTTTTACTTTCAGCTATAAAAAATATATAGTAAACTCAAAGTTGGTTATAAATTTAGGCCAAAATGTATTCTGCTCCATGTTTTAGGTAAAAAAAAATCCCAATAAGTGTATATTGATTGCTTTGTGTGGAAGTTATAGCGTCTACAAACTATGGTATAAATACTGCAATTTACGCCATTTTTCTGCTATACAGCACTGCGCTAGTTTAACGGAAATTGCGCGGTCATGCAATACGGTACATAAATGAAATTTACATTCTTGTTTTTCCCACAAATTGAGATTTCTTTTGGTGGTATTTGATCGCCTGTGCATTTTTTATTTTTTGCGCTATAAAAAAAAAGGCTGACAATTTTGAGGAAAAAAAACAATATTTTGGACTTTTTGCTATAAAACATGTCCAGTAAAAAAAAATGCAAAAATCAAATTTAGTCATAAATTTCTGCCAAAATGCATTCTGCGACATGTCTTTGTTAAAAAAAAAAACAATACGTGTAAATTAATTGGTTTACGTGAAAGTTATAGCGTTTACAAATGGCGGGAAAGATACTGGGATTTTTAGGTTTTTTTTTATACTAATAATGGCGGCGATCAGCGAATTATGGCAGCAACCAGTGACTTATGGCGGGACTGAGGGACTGTGGCGAACATTCTGACATTGGGGGGTACTGACTTGGGGTCACTGACATCCCCAAAAACACTAATACAGTGATCAGTGCAAAAAGAAAAACACTGACACTGTACTAATGGCACTGGGGAGGAAGGGGTTAACTTTATTTTGCAGGGAAGGATTATCTATGTGAGGGGAGTGTTTTACTAGGGGGCGGGGGTGTGTACTGCACAGGATGCCGCTGATCGAGAGAGAGAAACTCTTCTGTCTCGATCAGCTCGTCCTCGAGCTGACAGGGAAGTGACAAACAGCACAGCTACTGCAGCTGTGCTCTCTGTCACTGTTTACCGCCGATCGCCGGGAAACAGCCGCTAAGGACCGGCTGTGACCCGGCGACTGACATCCGCGGCAGTGATCGGCGGAACAGATAGGGCGGCGGCGCGCCTTGCGCGTGCCCCCTATTTGTTTACAAAACACACGTTTTAAAACGTGGTTTTGCCTGCCAGTGCCGCCCTGCCGCCATATTTCTACAGTGGCTGGGCGGCAAGTGGTTAAGGGCTCGTTCACACTAGCTTTGCTCTCTAAGTAGCAATCAGCATTTGGATCGCACTTCAGAAATCATTTCACAGGTGGTGAGGAGGACATTATATTACCTCCATACTGCCTGCTTTAACCCCTTGAACCCCACACTAGTGCTTGCAAGAGCAGTCTCATTCATTTGAGTGGGTCACATTCAGTCGGCTCCATGCCCACTGAAAGTAATTGGGGTATAATTCCTGCCATGTCATGTATGCACCCCACTGCCTTTGCAGGAAAAGGGGAGAGCAGTGGGGGGCAGGTGAAGGCCAGCTCAACTTTGGGGTGCTCTGCTCCCAGCAACTGCTTGTGGCAACGAGCCCTTAAACAGCCAATATTCAAGGGTCGATTCTCACCACGAATCCCGCAGAAATACTTGCACTACTTTTGGTATGGTCTGATGTGATTTCAGTCTATTCAAAAGAATGGACTAAAATCGCACTGCACCTGTGATCACATGTGAATGGCATTTATTAAAGGATAAGTTCACCTTTGGAACATGTTACATGTTCCACCCATTTTTAGGGTTGAACATGTAACATGTTCCCATAGCCATAGCCATAGCCGCACCCACCACAACCCCATCCCTCTGACAGAAGTCTCCCCGTACTATCTGTTAGATTTGAAAAACAGCGTGGCAGTGTGGGGCTCTCCCTACATGACCCCCTTTCTCAGTTCTGTGAATGAGTGCCTACAAGTCCCTGCAGCCTTAGAGGCTGTGGGCTTGTAGTTTCCAAGCTCTGTGGTAGTTCATTGAAGCTTCCTGTCAGTATATCTGCTTGGCCGTACATCCCATACATCCCATACATCCCGTACGCTCCGTACATCCCATACATCCCGTACACCCCGTACATCCCATACATCCCGTACACCCCGTACATCCCATACATCCCGTAAACTCCATACATCCCGTACGCCCCGTACATCCCGTACATCCTATACATCCCGTACGCCCCGTACATCCCGTACACCCCATACATCCCGTACGCCCCGTACATCCCATACATCCTGTACGCCCTGTACATCCCATACGCCCCATACATCCCGTACATCCCGTACGCCCCGTACATCCCGTATGCCCCGTACATCCCGTACATCCCGTACGCCCCGTACATCCCGTACATCCCATACATCCCATACATCCCGTACGCCCCATACATCCCATACATCCCGTACATCCCATACGGCAAGCAATTCTGACAGGTCTGCAGGGGACCTGCATGGCATCAGCAATCTACTGTTCTCTGGTGCAATGCTTTCCAGGCTCCTTTGAACAAAAATAATAAATGCACATTTTTTTACCTGCTAAAAAAATTAGCATTTATTATTTTTGTCCAAAAGGTGAACTTAGCCTTTCAGTTTCCCAAAAAAAAGTATACAGAGTGGGGCAAAATGCTCCAAGCATAAAAAAGTAAAAAATGTGAATAAATATGATGAAGAAGTTAAAGGTACTGTATCTATAATAAATGCTATTGAAAAAGATTATATGTGTTAGAAGATGGTAGCATCAGGGCCGTGGATAAGTATGTAACACCAGTCCTCCTGTATGGGGCCCAGGCCAACAGGGGGGCCCAGGAAGATGGGTGAATTGGATGTGGGCAATGATGGTGATCAGCACCTCTGGGGGGACAATTACTGGAACTGTATGGATCTCTCTGCAGCAGCTGAAAGCTGGTTTCTTCTCCTATCCCTCCCACTGGCTGTCAGCTGAAGCAGAGAGTGCCATACAGGGAACGGTTCCAGTAATTGCCCCTCCTACTGCACCTATTACCCTCCCTGTCCATTTCCCCTTACTTCCCAGGCCCCCCTTTGTGCCCCCAACCCCGCAATGCTACCGGCCTCCCTCCTCTTCTTTCCACCATGTCAGAACTTTGACCGGAGTGACAGCTGAGGCTATCCATCACACTAGCATTGTTCTCTGACGCCTAGGGATTGGTTTTAATGGCGTTCATCTCTACACACAAAATTCCCACCCTCAGACATTCTTTCACATGTCAAAGGGCTGGTTTAGGAAGTATGATTCAAGAATCAAGGTTAAAAAATGCCAAAGTTGGTAAGCTGCCCTGGGGTCCAAAAGTGGCTGCAGTAGGTTGCAAATGTATACACCAGGATCTGCCTGTCTCATGTCTACACTGCGGGGGGGAGGGATACAATACTGCAAGCACACAATAGGATCCCTCAGGATGAAGCGTGGGGGAAGGGTACAGTAAATATGTCACATTTACCAGCCCCTTCCTTTTCTGAATGAACACAATGAGTGATCTGTATCAATCACTTACTGTGTTCATTCATAACTATGTTTTGTTTTGTTTTTGGGGGGGCTTTCAGGTTGGCTGTATTGGGCCCCATGGTTTCTAACAGCAACCCTGGGTAGTACACATATATGGTAAACATTTCTCACAGGACAAGGAACATGCACAGGATTAATTATAAATCCAGTCAGAAAGTACAATATATGTAGACCTAGGATCCCATTTATCATTGAAATGGGACATCAAGGTATGCAAAGTGTGAAAAAATTATTTTCATCAACATTATGGAATCCCCTCTAGTGAGCACTTGTGAGACAGGAACATCAGAAAATTTCCAGTAACCATAGTGTGGCTACACAGGTTGTGTGTATACGTTTCTCTATAAGAGATATCTAGAAAAGGGGGAAAAAGATGGCAATTTGCCATTGTTAAAGTGATCGGTCTTCCCACAATCTTGGTCAAAAATCAAACACCTTTTGCCAAACTGGTGTTAGCTTGTCACGGCACCAAAAAAGATAAGATAGAGATCCCTGAGAAGAACAACCATGAAAGCAGGTAGGCGACACATCTGGGTAAAATAGAATGTAGTTTAAGGCCCCTAACACACGGGGGTTGGTTCTGTTTAGATCAGGGGCGGACTGACCATTTGGAAACTCGGGCACTGCCTGAGGGCCCGGGGTCAGTAGGGGGCCCCATGAGATGCCCCTGGTACCTTTTTCATAGGCTTTTTTGAGTTTTCGGCAAGGACACAGGGGCCCCATGATCCCCTATTGCCCGGGGGCCCCATGAGTTGTCAGTCCACCCCTGGTTTAGATCAGCAGGAAATATGTCTACTGATCTCATTCTGATCAGAGCAGAGCAGGTGGATGACAAGTCAGTTTATGCAGAGTGGACACGCACAGAGCGCGCTCTGCTCTATGGGAAGCCGGGGACTCTGCTGTCCATTTACACCCAACTCCCATCCAACGCAGGGGCAGACTGACAACTCATGGGGTCCCCAGGCAATAGGGGATCCTGGGGCCCCTGTGTCCTTACCCAAACTCAAGAAAGCCTATGAAAAAGGTACCAGGGGCATCTCATGGGGCCCCCTACTGACCCTGGGCCCAGTGCCCGAGTTTCAAAATGGTCAGTCCGCCCCTGCTCCAATCTGATCTACCTAAATGGAAGAGGATGGATCCCCTTTGTTTTTTGTTTTTGGGTTTTTTTTAGCGGATTGGATCAGACTTGAGGTAGTTGGGTGTAAATGGACATGGTTCTGTTTATACTCGCATTTCCATAGGGATGTATGGGCCATCTAATCAAATTGACAGGGGAACCTGATTGGATCCTTCCTCTGAAAGGGCCTTACAGGAGTGTAATACCATTTAATTAAAAGTTTTGTTGCTGTTTCCCTTAATGTCAAGGATCTGGTATTTTTACACAAATTACACATTACATCCCATTCCTGAGTATAGAATTGTGATTAAGGCGGCATTCACACTTGAGTGATTTGTAGCCGGAAGCTCGAAGATCGCACAAACAGGCACCATAGAGAACAATTGATTTTTTTTAAGTTTGAGCATTTTTGAAGCTTCGAGCTTTGAGCTTCCAGCCTCAAGCTATAGCTACAGCTCAGTGTGAATGCAGCCTCAGAATTGCTTGACCATATAGAGTAATTTAGCTTCATATTCACTACTGGACATAAAATTATATATAGTAGATATTAAACTCTTTCTCCTTGGAGTTTTCGAACAAATTGTTTCATAAATAGTAGGGGAAGAGGTCAAAGTCAACCAATAATGTGTGAAGTAAAAAAATCTAATCTACAGATAACTGAAATATTCAAACTGTGGAGTTTGTTTAACCCCTTGGTGCCAGCTGCCTCCTGGCCCTTTAGGGTTCTAAAAGCTGGGAGGTGTAAACGGGCCTTTGGGTCATGTGACCGCTGTGATTGGCAGTCACAGCGGTCACATGATCGGAAAGCTCCTGATCACAAGTATGCATTGGGAGCTTACCGTGCTGGGAGCATGCTCTCAGCACTGTAAGTTGATTTAACGGAGCCGCAAATATGTGACCGATCAGCCCAAACGCCGAGCAGCCACACATAAGAGTACTGCCAGCGTCAACAGGTTAATTTGTTGAAGATGGGAGAAAGCGATAAAGTTTGAGTTGTCTTGAAAGTGTGCCAGAGTTGTCACAGTATGCACCTTCAACCTCAAATTGAGGAGCTCTCAAGCAGGATGTTAGAGTAGATATAGAGGATGTTAAATGATATTTATAAGTATATATAAGCACCAAAGTTTAAGAGATTGGTTTACTAAAGTATTAAGAGGAGCTATATATTTTGCCAAAACCAAATGAGACCAAAGTAAACCTGGGAGATATTAACCCCCCTGGAGGTATTCCTGAGTGTAGCTCGGGGTAAAGTTTCAGCACCACAAGCGGTAACCCCGAGCTAGACTCAGGAATACACTGCAGTGTTGCTCCGAGATCCCTGTATCACTTACCTTGTCCTGCGCTCCCGCGATGTCCCTCCTGCAGTGTCCCCTGCAATGTCCTCCGGCCGATGCCGACATCTGTCTTCCGGGTTCCGTTCCCTGCGAGCGTCGGGACGTACGGGGATGGAACTGGCGGGAAATTTAAAAATGTCAAAAAGTGACATTCACTAAATTCACTAAAATCACATAGTATAACATTCCTGTATCAAACCATTTCACATACATTTTGTCCCGAGTGCTTTGTCCTGTGTCCTGCCTGCATTTTTACCGCCCTTTCTGCCTAGAAACTGAGAAACGTCCATGGCGTCCAAAAAGCATCCCTTTAGGTCAAAAGCGGTTTTAGACCGGCTAGAGAACAGCGATAGTAAATCAGAACCACTTGCAGAATTGAGTGATAATGATTCGTGGGGGAAATTTGTCATCAGACACTGAAAACGATTTGCGACTTTGCTCAGTGATGTGCGAACTTGGCGCTATATTTCACATTTCAGTGTTTTTGGTTTGATTATATTATTGAATTAAATTTATTATTATTATATTATTATTTTTATGATTATTTATTAAATTATAATTGATTATGATTTCGTGTTTCAAATTTTATCATATCCGGGATGTTTACTAGACTCTTGTTTGGACAGATTTCAGTGAGTTATTTCTAAGAATTACAGCCTACAATAAAAAAAAGACATATTTCCATGCAAAAAAAATGACCGCTTTGAGCACAGAAATACTGACATAATCAGACCGCTAGGGAGGCTACGGTCAGATAGAACTACTGTCAAACCTAATCCAAGGAACTTTAGAATTATGAATATTCCATTTTATTGGGCTATTTTGGAGAAATGAGAGGCAAGATAATAAAGCCAAATGTGATGAAGACCAAGTCCACCTTTAGTGTAAGCATGGTATGGAGTCTAGCAAAATGAGGTTTAGTATGTAAACATACAGTATAAATGTATTGATATCTGATTGAACTGAGTCCAGGAATGTTTTAGAAAGTCTAATTGAGTGAGCCCTAAATAAATAAAGGAGTGTTGGGAGGATGTTCATTTTGAGAGCCGTGACTCTTCCTATAAACTCTCACGGCTTAAACTATCACCTATATGCCGACGACACACAAATCTATCTCTCAACCCCCCCACCTCACCCCCTCGGTCTCCGCCCGAATCACACACCTACTCAGCGACATATCAGACTGGATGTCGCTCCACTTCCTTAAACTGAACCTCTCCAAAACCGAGTTTCTTGTCTTCCCTCCAGCCCGGACACCACCCCCTATTGACTTTGCCACCATGTCCAACAACGCCACCATCAAACCTGCCCCGCAGGCCAGAGTACTTGGTATCATTCTGGACTCCAACCTATCCTTCCAGCCCCAAGTCCAATCTTTAACAAACTCATGCAGACTCCACCTCCGCAACATCGCCAAAATCCGCACGTTCCTAATTCCAGAAACCACTAAACAGCTCATCCACTCCCTCATCATATCACGACTCGACTACTGCAACTCCCTCCTCACTGGCCTGCCTCGCCGCTGGCTATCCCCGCTTCAGTCGATCCTGAATACGGCTGCCAGACTCATTCACCTTTCCAACCGCTCCGTTTACGCCACCCCCCTCTGCCAATCCCTCCACTGGCTTCCGATTGCGCAACGGATCAAATTCTAAGTCCTAACACTGACGTACAAAGCCGTCCACCATACTGCCCCGAACTACATCACCGACCTAATATCCAAGTACCTGTTATGATCCGCCAGGTGGTGCCTCAGGCTGCCAACTGACAGACCTACCCAGAGCGTGGGGTCTAAGCCCGGGCTGTGCTTTCACCAGGGCCCCTGATGGTGGGGATGGACTTGAAACAGACCCGGGCCAGGTCACGACCTCTGAGCAGGCCCACCAGTGGCTGAGGAAGCCTCCGGGGACGTATACAGGTACCGGGAGAGCCAGATGTGAAGAGGATGGCGGCCCTAGCAGGGTGGTAACGGACCGTGGTCCCGTGGGGGTAAGCGGGGTACCGAATCGGCGGGCAAAGAATAGTCAGGTCACACGCAGGATCAGCAGGGTAAGTCAGTCCATAGAATGGTCTGGCAAGCCGGGGGTCAGAATAGGAGAAGGCAGAGTAGTCAGGGCAATACGGGTCAATCACAGGAGAAGGCAGCGTAGTCAGGGCAGTCCGGGTCAATCACAGGAGAAGGCAGCGTAGTCAGGGTCAATCAGGGTCACTAGAACGGATGCAGGAACTCAGGATCACAGATAGACCTTGCGGCAATCTGTGACAGTGCAGGGCATTGGCCGGCCAGGACGCGCCCCCGGCTGTCATTGGACGCCTGAGGCGCGCCCTCGGCTCCTACTGCGCATGCGCGGCGTCCTGTCAGCCGCGGCTCGCCGGGACCTAGTGCCTGTGTCCCGGCATGATCTGCTGCCAGTGCGCATGCACGGAGGGAGAAGCCGCGATCCCTGCCCCTGGAGCCGCGATCCCTGACAGTACCACCCAACACGCACACTCCGCTCCTCACAAGACCTCCTTCTCTCTAGTTCCCTGGTCTCCTCCTCCCATGCCCGCCTCCAGGACTTCTCCAGGGTGTCACCCATCCTCTGGAACTCCCTGCCCTAACCCATCAGATTATCACCTACTCTCCTCTCTTTTAGCCGCACCCTGAAAACCACCTCTTTAGGGAAGCCTACCCCACCCCCTGCTAACTTGCCGACCTCCTCCACTCTTCCTACCACTCCATCCCCCACAGCTATCTCCTCCTGTGCCACCATCCCCTCCCTCCTAGATTGTAAGCTTGAAAGAGCAGGGCCCTCAATCCCCTCATGTTTTGCATTGTATTGGTATTGTTCTGTCAAATGTTCTGTCCCCCTTTGTAATGTACAGCGCTGAGCGAACTATTGGTGCTTTATAAATACTGTATAATAATAATAATAATAATAATAATAAACAAAATGTACTAGGAAGTAATGATACATCGGCCAAAAACATTTCATCTGCGAAGTGGTTGCCTTGTAAAATGTGATCAAAGAGAAGAACTACTTTATTGACTAATAGTGGGGCAAATTGTTTGTAACAGGCAGCTGAACAGCCATATGGGCCAGGTGCCCATGCTTTTGTAAGGCAAATATCCCAATCTTTAGTTGAAAAACTTAAACCTAGCAAGCATAAATAAATACATTATACCCTATAACTACATCGGTGCTTAGACTAGTTGCATTCCTTAAAAAGTAATGTTTTTAAAGAAATACACAACTGCATTAAAATTGCAGTAGACTTTAAGGTCTTGTTCACATGCTTGTTTAAGACCACTTTGTTCAGCAAGTTTATGAAAAACATTTGTAAAGCTTTTTTTCAAGTTTTCTGCAGTTTGGTTGAGCCCTTTAGGTTATATGTATACCTTGCATTTTTTTCCTGATGGATTTTTATAGAAATCAAATAAAGACCATAAGTTCACACACGCCCTTTCAGCGTACAACGCACACTATAGTACTTTGAACTAGAAGGGCGTTAACAATGCCATTTGGTGGCATCTGAAACAAGTTGCACGGGGGTAAATATGAATTTTGTAGATTTTGCATCTCTTATATCTGCCTAAAGTTCAGCTTTAACAAAAAGTTATATAAACATAAAAACTGTGCTGAATAGTTAATCTTTTATGTTATCTAATTAGTCATGTTACGGGGCAGCATTGTTAATTTCAAGCTCCCAAGGAAGCAAGAGTCACATAGAGCAAGCTATTTATCCACTATACAAATTCCTCTGAGCATAAGCCAACTTGCAAATTCCAAAAGAGAAGCTGAAGATGCAACTACGTCAGAAAATGTATGAATGTTTTTATATTTGTATTTTTTGTATACAGAAATATTTATTTGTACTGTGCAAATTGTTGAATCGTTTGGAATTTTTAGATGCAATAAAGGATTGAAAAATGTTATTTTGTTAGTAATTGCATTCAAAACATTCTAGATTTTTTTTTTTTTTTTTTAAACATTTTTTCTTCCTCTGAACATAAGTCAACTTGCAAATTCCAAAAGAGAAACTGAAGATGCAACTACGTCAGAAAATGTATGAATATGTTTTTATATTTGTATTTTTTGTATACAGAAATTTTTTATTTGTACTTTGCAAATTATTGAATCGTTCGGAATTTTAAGATGCAATAAAGGATTGAAAAATGTTATTTTATTAGTAATTGTATTCAAAATATTCGAGAATTTTTTTTTCTTTTTAAAAATATTTTCTTTCTCTGAACATAAGCCAACTAGCAAATTCCAAAAGAGAAGCTGAAGATGCAACTATGTCAGAAAATGTATGAATATGTTTTTATATTTGTATTTTTTGTATACAGAAATTTTTTATTTGTACTGTGCAAATTGTTGAATTGATTGTAGTTTTAAGATGCAATAAAGGATTGAAAAATGTTATTTTACTATTAATTGCATTCAAAATATTCTAGAATTTTTTTTTTTTAAACATTTTTTCTTCCTCTGAGCATAAGCCAACTTGCAAATTCCAAAAGAGAAGCTAAAGATGCAACTACGTCAGAAAATGAATGAATATGTTTTTTTATATTTGTATTTTTTGTATACAGAAATTTTTTATTTGTACTGTGCAAATTGTTGAATCGTTCGGAATTTTAAGATGCAATAAAGGATTGAAAAATGTTATTTTATTAGTAATTGCTAGAGATGAGCGAATTATTCAAAAATTCGGTTCGGCTGATTCGCCGAATTCGCCGAATAAATTCGCTTTGAGCCGAATATATTCGCTGCGAATTTAACTTAAAAAAGGGTGTTTCTAGGCTTCAGAGAGCCTTTATATTAGTGCAGAACACTGTACCTTTAATTTAAATGCCCTTGGAGTCTGCTGGGGAAGAGAAATAATACTGTCAGTCAGTATGACATGCAGATGAGTGCCGTCGATCTTAGAATCACCGCACACTTCACTCATTTGGGCAGTCACGGGGCCAAAACCAGAGTGTGGAGCCACAGTGTGGCGGTGGAGGCAGCAGCAATGGGAGGCCATACAGCACCCTATGACAAAAATGGAAACCACCAGCAGTGTGAGGAGACCTGAAAGTGGCACATGGCAGAGTGTGGCGATGGAGACAGCAGCAATGGGAGGCCGTACAGGGACCCATGAGACACTCTGGACCTGGCAGCAGCATGAGGAGGCGGTACAGGGGCCCATGACAGATTACGGGCCTGGCAGCAGCATGAGGAGTCGGTACGGGGGCCCATGGCAGATTACGGGCCTGGCAGCAGCATGAGGAGGCGGTACAGGGGCCCATGGCAGAGTGGCGGAGCGTAAGCAGCTAAAATTGAAGGCCATACAGAGGCCTATGTTAAAAAGTCCCCCCAGCAGCAGCGTGGGGAGACGACTATCAAGAGTCCAATGGCAGAGTGGTGGAGCAGAAGCAGCTTCAATTGAAGGCCATACACAGGCCTAGGTTTAAAAGTCCCTCACAGTTAATTCCAATAACGAACTCTACTCCTCCGTGCAATCTACTTACGAGACCCTGGGCAGGTCTGGGTCCAATTTGTGGTAGAGACTGGTTTTGTTCAGCCATGCTTGAGCGAGTAATAACAGGTCTGTGCTGCCCTTTGGTGTCTGGCTTAATGCGCACAACACTGAACGTCCCAGCGTTTGTCAACGATTTGCCGTTAAGTGATGCAAACCCGCTGAACCACGTTCATGAGGAGCCGGTACAGGGGGCCATGAATCAGTATGGACCTGGCAGCAGCGTGAGCAGACGACAGAGGCACATGGCGCAGGGTGGCGGTGTAGGCAGCATTATTCTGAAGCCATACACAGGCCTAGGTTAAAAAGCGGAAGCCGTCAGCAGCGTGAGCAGACGACAGAGACACATGGCGCAGGGTGGCGGTGGATGCAGCAGTATTCGGAAGCCAAACACAGGCCTCGGTTAAAAAGCGGAAGCCGTCAGCAGCGTGAGCAGACGACAGAGGCACATGGCGCAGGGTGGCGGTGGAGGCAGCAGCAATGGAAGGCCATACAGCACCCTATCACAAAATGGAACCCACCAACAGTGTAAGGAGACCTGAAAGTGGCACATGGCAGAGTCTGGCGATGAAGTCAGCAGCAATGGGAGGCTGTACAGGGACCCATGACACACTCTGGACCTGGCAGCAGCAAGAGGAGGCGGTACAGGGGCCCATGGCAGAGTGGCAAAGCGTAAGCAGCTTAAATTGAAGGCCATACAGAGGCCTATGTTAAAAAGTCCCCCCAGCAGCAGTGTGGGGAGACGACTATCAAGAGTCCAATGGCAGAGTGGCGGAGCAGAATCAGCTTCAATTGAAGGCCATACACAGGCCTAGGTTAAAAAGTCCCCCCAGCAGCAGCGTGGGGAGACGACTATCAAGAGTCCAATGGCAGAGTGGCGGAGCGGAAGCAGCTTCAATTGAAGGCCATACACAGGCCTAGGTTAAAAAGTCCCCCAGCAGCAGTGTGGGGAGACGACTATCAAGAGTCCAATGGCTGAGTGGCAATCCGGGAAGTCAGCGTTGTGATTGCAGATGCAATGCAGAAATTCTACGAAGTAATGCCGTGGGTGCGAAGAAGATCATATACCGTCGTACTTCCATCCATAAGACGGAACAACCTGCTAACCGGGAGCTTTATTGCCCTGACCCGCTGAGCAGCTTCTGGGATACCCAAGAGGCCCATGGCAGAGTGGCGGAGCGTAAGCAGCTTCAATTAAAGGCCATACAGAGGCCTATGTTAAAAAGTCCCCCCAGCAGCAGCGTGGGGAGATGACTATCAAGAGTCCAATGGCAGAGTGGCGGAGCGGAAGCAGCTTCAATTGAAGGCCATACACAGGCCTAGGTTAAAAAGTCCCCCAGCAGCAGTGTGGGGAGACGACTATCAAGAGTCCAATGGCTGAGTGGCAATCCGGGAAGTCAGCGTTGTGATTGCAGATGCAATGCAGAAATTCTACGAAGTAATGCCGTGGGTGCGAAGAAGATCATATACCGTCGTACTTCCATCCATAAGACGGAACAACCTGCTAACTGGGAGCTTTATTGCCCTGACCCGCTGAGCAGCTTCTGGGATACCCAAGAGGCCCATGGCAGAGTGGCGGAGCGTAAGCAGCTTCAATTAAAGGCCATACAGAGGCCTATGTTAAAAAGTCCCCCCAGCAGCAGCGTGGGGAGATGACTATCAAGAGTCCAATGGCAGAGTGGCGGAGCGGAAGCAGCTTCAATTGAAGGCCATACACAGGCCTAGGTTAAAAAGTCCCCCCAGCAGCAGTGTGGGGAGACGACTATCAAGAGTCCAATGGCTGAGTGGCGATCCGGGAAGTCAGCGTTGTGATTGCAGATGCAATGCAGAGATTCTATGAGGTGATGCCGTGGGTGCGAAGAAGATCATATACCGTCGTACTTCCATCCATAAGACGGAACAACCTGCGAACCGGGAGCTTTATTGCCTTGACCCGCTGAGCAGCTTCTGGGATACCCAAGAGTTTGGCTTCTGTGGGGAATATGGTTGAAAACTGAAACTTAAAGGCATGTTGACGGAAGGGCACCAGTGTCAGTGCTCCGGAGGGAATATAGCTTCAAAGCTGACACTTAAAGGTATATCGACGGTCAGAGACCACAGGAAGTGGAGCTTGCGTCTTAAATCGACTGAATGTGGCAGACGTGAAACGTCTACGGGCCGTATATGAAACGGGTTGTTCCTCTTTCTGGAATAAGTGTTGGAAATGGCCACTCTTTTTGGTGTGGCGTTTTGTCTATTTAATTCCGATAACGGACTCTACTTCTCCGTGCAATCTAGTTACGAGACCCTGGGCAGGTCTGGGTCCAATTTGTGGTAGAGACTGGTTTTGTTCAGCCATGCTTGAGCGAGTAATAACAGGTCTGTGCTGCCCTTTGGTGTCTGGCTTAATGCGCACAACACTGAACGTCCCAGCATTTGTCAACGATTTGCCGTTAAGTGATGCAAACCCGCTGAACCACGTTCATGAGGAGCCGGTACAGGGGGCCATGAATCAGTATGGACCTGGCAGCAGTGTGAGGAGACCTGAAAGTGGCACATGGCGCAGGGTGGCGGTGGAGGCAGCAGTATTCGGAAGCCATACACAGGCCTAGGTTAAAAAGCGGAAGCCGTCAGCAGCGTGAGCAGACGACAGAGGCACATGGCGCAGGGTGGCGGTGGAGGCAGCAGTATTCGGAAGCCATACACAGGCCTAGGTTTAAAACTGGAACATAGCAGCGTGAGCAGACGACAAAGACGCACATGGCAGAGGATGGATCTGGCAGCAGTATGAGAAGGCGGTACAGGGGCCCGTGGCACAGTGTGGTGATGGGGGCTACAGCAACTGGATGCCAGAAAGTGGCCGATAGGGCTATATACTGCATGGAATTATAAAGTTGTAAAGACAGCGGCCTATAAGGCTATACACACTATAACAATCATGACTTGATTGACCATTGGCCTATAAGGCTATACACAGCATGAATATCATGACTTATTCTGAGAGTGGTTTGGAAGGCTATATACAGAAAGTAATTCATGAGCTGTCCGGACAGCGGACAATAAGTACATATATACAAATCAATTCATCAGCTGTCCAGCCAGCGGCCTCAAAGGCGACACATATAGAAAGCAATTCATGAGCTGTTCAGACAGCAGCCTCTAAGGCGACAGATATACAAAGCAATTCCCGAGGTGTTCAGGGAGCGGCCTGAACGGCTAGGTTATTACTAAATATATTTTTGTGGCCAAACATCGGCCTATAAATAGATGTCTACACAGTGACAAAAAATTATGTTGCCAGACAGCGGCCCCTAAGGCGACAGATATACAAAGCAATTCCCGAGGTGTTCAGTGAGCGGCTTGAACGGCTAGGTTATTACTAAATATATCTTTCTGGCCAAACATCGGCCTATAAATAGATGTCTACACAGTGACAAAAAAGTAGGTCGCCTTACAGCGGCGTATCCTACAAATTGACATTATAAGAAATGGTTTAGACCAAAAAAAAAAAAAAAAAACTTTGATGCGATGCTATACCTTAGTAGATTGTGGAAAGTCGACAAGTCAAGCGTAACTGTGTACATTACAGAAAATCTTAACAAGACAACCAAACATGTGGCCAAACCGTGACCAATACAACAAGTTAACAATGTAAGAAACAGGAGGGGCCAAACCGTGGCCAATAAATAAACAGTCCACCTCATTGATGAGATGGACAACACGTGTCAAATAAATATTTAAAAAAATTGCTATTCCATCGGTCTGGAACTGGTCGACTATAAATAATTAAAAAGTTTAAATTCATGTGACAGTCGTCCAGCGACGTATAAATAATTTAAAAACACCAATTCATGAGGGGCCCGACCAGCAGAGTATAAGTCATTAAAAAGGTTCAATTCATGTGACGGTCGTCCAGCGAAGTATAAATAATTTAAAAACCCCAATTCATGAGGGGCCCGACCTGCAGAGTATAAGTCATTAAAAATGTGCAAAACATGAGTCGGCCGACCAGCAGCCTCTCAATAAAATATATATACAAATGTACGGATCAGGTGGAGGTCTTCCATTTGTCCCTAATAACATGTTTGGGGCATGATTCATGGCGGATTTAGTCAGTTCTGTCAGGAACTGGTGGTTTGAAATCCAGACTAATCCACGCCTGATTCATTTTCACAAACGTGAGTCTCTCCACACTTTGGGTGGACAGTCGTGTCCTCCGCGGAGTTACAATACCTCCTGCCGCACTAAACACGCGCTCCGATGCCACGCTACTGGCCGGGCATGACAGCCTTTCAAGGGCAAATTCAGCTACTTGGGGCCAAAGGTCAAGTTTCGTTGCCCAGTAGTCAAGGGGATTGTCTACCTCGGTTGGCAGGGTGCTGTCCAAGTAGGCCCAAGCCTGTTGTTTGAGGTCCTGCTCCAGGTCCACCTGATGCTGCTGCTGCTGCTGCGGCTGGCTAGTAGTTTCCTCACTGCGCTGGTGAAGAAAGCTACTCATCATCGACTGCAGACTGAGGCAGCCGCTGCTGGTGGAGCTGCCACTGCTCCTACCACCCCACCCCTCCCCTGCTGCCATGGCAGCGGAACGCGAGCGCACAGGGCCCACAGTGTCTGAGGATGGACGTTGGCGCAGAAAGGTAGAGACCAACTGACTACATAGGTGGTTTTTATAGTACTTTATTTTGGCCTCCCTCTCAGCAGGTGTGAAAAAGGCCACCATTTTTGAATGGTAGCGAGGGTCCAACAATGTGGACAGCCAAAAGTCATCCCTCTGTCTGATGGTTATTATTCGGCTGTCGCTACGCAAGCAACCGAGCATGCTATAGGCCATTTGTGCCAAGGAATGCGAGGGACTCCCTGCCTCCATCTCCACAGCATACTGCCACGGTGCGTCTGGGTCCTCTGTCTCCTCCTCCTCCTCTACCAGATGCTCCTGCTCCTCCACTCCTGTCCGCTGAGTGGAAAAACCACCCATTTCACTCAATAATTCCTGAGCACCAATGTCCTCCTCTACCTCCTCCTCTTCTTCCTGTCCTGCCCCCACAGGGGTCATGTGGCGTTGAGATCTGTGCGCCACGTCTACCGCACCCTGACCAGCCATTGTTAACAGCATTTGTTCCAGGACGTGCAACAGAGGAATGACGTCATTCATCCCATAGTCCTGCCGACTCACGAATAGCGTGGCCTCCTCAAAGGGCCTGAGCAAGCGGCAGGTGTCACGCATGAGCTGCCAATGGCTGACATCTAAGTTACACAGGGGAGTACCTTTATCCGCTTGTAACATCAGGAAATCGGTGATGGCCTTTCACTGCTCGTAAAGGCGGTCTAACATATGTAGGGTTGAATTCCACCTTGTTGCAACGTCGCAGATCAGGCGATGCTGTGGAATTCCGTTCTGCCGCTGCAGCTCAAGGAGGGTGTGCTTTGCGGTGTAGGAATGGCTGAAATGCATGCAAAGTTTACGTGACATTTTAAGGATGTCTTGCAGTGGGATGGTGGATTTTAGGAACCGCTTGACAACCAGATTGAACACGTGAGCCATGCATGGTGCATGGCACAACCTTCCTTGACGCAGAGCAGACACCATGTTCTTTCCGTTGTCGGTCAACATGGTTCCGATTTTCAGTTTGCGCGGAGACAGCCATCTGTCGATTTCTCTGTTCATTACACTCAGAAGTTCCTCCCCTGTGTGACTACGTTCGCCAAGGCATACCAGGTGCAGCACAGCGTGACACCGTTGCGCCCTGCACATGTGATATGCCGGTCGGGTAATGGGACTTGGCACGGGGGTGGCGGCTGAGGACACGGCGGAAGAAGAGGTGGTAGAGGCAGACATCTTTGCTGAACCAAGGACGTGCAAACGTGGAGGCAAAAGCGGCGTGACCTGTCCAAGTTGCTGGTGCGGCTGTGCCGGCACCACATTCACCCAGTGGGCCGTAAATGACATGTACTGTCCCTGACCGTAGTTACAGCTCTACATGTCGGCGCTGCCGTGCACTTTGGCAGAGACCGACATGCTCAAAGACTGGCCCACCATCTCTTCTACATGTGAATGCAGGGTTGGCACTGCCTTTTTGGCGAAGAAATGCCGGCTTGGCACTCTCCACCGCGGCTCGGCACAAGCCATCATTTCTCGGAAAGGTGCTGAGTCCACCACTTGGAAAGGGAGGGACTGCAGCACCAGTAACTTGGACAGGAGGACGTTCAGCTTCTGCACCGTCGGGTGCGTGCTCGCAAACTGTTGTCTCTTGGAAACGGATTCCAAGAAAGACTGCTGACGGAATCCGTGAAGAGGAGTAGCAGGAGAAGGAGCATCTGAACGAGCGGAAGATGCCAACGAGCGACAACTCCCCTCAGCAGAGGTGTTGGAGCCTTGACTGGCTGATAGAGGGCGATTGACGTCGGGTGACGGAGCAAGTAACGGAGCGGGTGATGGAGCGGGGGCTGGGGCAGGCAGAACCGCTGTATCTTTATCACGGTTTTCCCAGGCCACCGAATGGCGATGCTGCATATGCTGACGCAACGCTGTAGTCCCAACATTGGCCCCCTGGCCACGCTTGACTTTCTGGCCACATAGTCGACATACGGCTACGTTTACTTCCTCGGGCGGCGTGACGAAAAATTGCCACACCGCCGAGTAGGAAACTTTGCCCCCGCTACTCCTCACTGGCTGACTGCTACTTCCTCCGTGCACACCGGCACCACTACTGGCCGTGGTGGTAGGCTGCAGTGGAGCTGGTGTTCTACTCCGTGGCCGTTTGGCTCCACTGACACTGCTGCGACCCTGCTGCCTCCTGGGCAACCCACCGACTGTTTTGCTCGCTGGCAAGCTGGCACCCTCTTCTCCTGATGATGCGGAAGCAATAGCCTGATGATGACGAGGCTGCCAAGTGCGATCAGCCTCATCATCATCAATTAGGGTCTCCGCGTCACTACTAGCCCCCTCGGCTGCGTGTGGGTCAGGAGACAGACCTGTCTCTAGACCGGCTACCGAGCCACTCTCCTCGCCAGTACTTCTTCGCCTGGCTGCTGAAGAGGCGGATGTCTCCCCCCCTTCCTGACCGCCCTCTGTTAGCTCTTCCTCACTGTACAGTGGGGCTGAGCCCACAGCATGCGATACTTCGCTTGGTGAGGGAACACCAAAGGACAGGGGCAGGTCGAGGACACGTGATTTCAGTGGGCTTGCTCCCGGGCCATGCCAACTAACGGTTGTGTCTGACGTACCCACCGACCGTTGGCTGTAGGTGTCAGAGGTGACCTGGGAAGAGGAAGACGACCGAGTCAACCAATCGATGACGGCAGGGTTGTCGGTGGAGACACGACCGCTGGATGACACCGGGAGCACTGGCCTCTGGCTGCGACTAGTGCTGCCTCGACCCCTTCCTCTGCTGCCACGTCTGCTCGCTCCTGAAACATTGCCTCCTCTGCCACTCCTCTGCGTGTTGTCTGACATACTCTTTAATTCAATAAGCACCCCAAAAATAAAACCGGATTTAACTCTTTGAACGTACAATAGTGGTTGTGAAGCAGAAAGTCAGTTTATTTAGCACAATCGGTCAATTGCAGCTTGCCGTTGGCTGTAAACTGTACGTTTATGTCACTGGAATGCACTAATCACCCAAAAAATATTACCGCCACCCGGCGTGTATATGGATTTAACTCTTTGAACGTACAATAGTGGTTGTGAAGCAGAAAGTCAGTTTATTGTACACAATCGTTCAATTGCAGCTTGCCGTTGGCTGGAAACTGTACGTTTAGGTCACTGGAATGCACTAATCACCCAAAAAATATTACCGCCAGCCGGCGTGTAAATGGATTTAACTCTTTGAACGTACAATAGTGGTTGTGAAGCAGAAAGTCAGTTTATTTAGCACAATCGGTCAATTGCAGCTTGCCGTTGGCTGGAAACTGTACGTTTATGTCACTGGAATGCACTAATCACCCAAAAAATATTACCGCCACCCGGCGTGTAAATGGATCTAACTCTTTGAACGTACAATAGTGGTTGTGAAGCAGAAAGTCAGTTTATTGTACACAATCGGTCAATTGCAGCTTGCCGTTGGCTGGAAACTGTACGTTTCTGTCACTGGAATACACTAATCACCCAAAAAATATTACCGCCAGCCGGCGTGTAAATGGATTTAACTCTTTGAACGTACAATAGTGGTTGTGAAGCAGAAAGTCAGTTTATTTAGCACAATCGGTCAATTGCAGCTTGCCGTTGGCTGGAAACTGTACGTTTATGTCACTGGAATGCACTAATCACCCAAAAAATATTACCGCCACCCGGCGTGTAAATGGATCTAACTCTTTGAACGTACAATAGTGGTTGTGAAGCAGAAAGTCAGTTTATTTTGCACAATCGGCAAACTGCAGCACCAACTGTGCACGACAGCCACCAAAAAAAAAAAGGGTGTATGTCACTTTAAATTTTCGATTCTTTGATAGCTGTGGCCCTAAGTAACGATTCTGTGTCCCTGAGTAACGATTCTGTGTCCCTGAGTAACGATTCTGTTTCCCTGAGTAAAGATTCTGTGTCCCTGAGTAACGATTCTGTGGCCCTAAAGTCTCTGTGGCCCTAACTCTGTCCCTTAATACACACAGGTCTGTCTCTCTTGAATGACCGGAGGCTAATGGAGAATTCTAAGATGGCCGCGATTTATAGCTCCACCATTACACAGTGCTGGCTGGCTGCTGATTGGCTAATGCGATCACATGTCATGAATGCATTATGGGTCAGTGCGCCTTGTCTGCGCGCCTTCCCAGAGATCCCCGCCCCATCTTCTCTGTCCATTTTCTCCGTCGCCACACATGTCGCCGCCATTTTTGGGAAAATTCGATTCGTGCATCCGAAGTTTGCCAATCTTCGGATTCGTCGCGAATAGAATTTTTCCAAATCTTCGGAACGAATTCCACTTCGTCATGTTCGATTCGCTCATCTCTAGTAATTGCATTCAAAATATTCTAGAATTGTTTTTTTCTTTTTAAAAATATTTTCTTTCTCTGAACATAAGCCAACTAGCAAATTCCAAAAGAGAAGCTGAAGATGCAACTATGTCAGAAAATGTATGAATATGTTTTTATATTTGTATTTTTTGTATACAGAAATTTTTTATTTGTACTGTGCAAATTGTTGAATTGATTGGAGTTTTAAGATGCAATAAAGGATTGAAAAATTTTATTTTACTATTAATTGCATTCAAAATATTCTAGAATTTTTTTTTTTTTTAAACATTTTTTCTTCCTCTGAGCATAAGCCAACTTGCAAATTCCAAAAGAGAAGCTAAAGATGCAACTACGTCAGAAAATGAATGAATATGTTTTTTTATATTTGTATTTTTTGTATACAGAAATTTTTTATTTGTACTGTGCAAATTGTTGAATCGTTCGGAATTTTAAGATGCAATAAAGGATTGAAAAATGTTATTTTATTAGTAATTGCATTCAAAATATTCTAGATTTTTTTTTTCTTTTTAAAAATGTTTTCTTCTTCTGAACATAAGCCAACTAGCAAAAGCAAATAGCAAAGCAAAGTGCAATGCAAAGCGTTGGATGCCGTTGTGTAAAGCACGCCGCCACTGGACTCTAGAGCAGTGGAGACGTGTTCTCTGGAGTGACTAATCACGCTTCTCTGTCTGGAAATCCAATGGACGTGTTTAATTTTGGTGGTTGCCAGGAGAACAGTACTTGCCTGACTGCATTGTGCCAAGTGTAAAGTTTGGTGGAGGGGGGATTATGGTGTGGGGTTGTTTTTCAGGATTTGGGCTTGGCTCCAGTGAAGGGAATTCTTAAGGTGTCAGCATACGAAGACATTTTGGACAATTTCATGCTCCCAACTTAGTGGGAACAGTTTGGGGATGGCCCCTTCCAGTTCCAACATGACATGGATAAGCGAGTCTGGGATGGAGGAACTTGACTGTCCTGCACAGAGTCCTGACCTCAACCCCATAGAACACCTTTGGGATGAATTAGAGAGGAAACTGTGAGCCAGGCCTCCTCCCCCGACATCAGTGCCTGACCTGACAAATGTGCTTCTGGAAGAATGGTCCAACCTTCCCATAGACACATTCCTGACAGCCTTGTAGACAGCCTTCCCAGAAGAGTTGAAGCTGTTATAGCTGCAAAGGGCGAGGCCAACTCAATATTGAACCCTACGGACTAAGACTGGGGGGGCCATTATGTGTGTGTAAAGGCAGTCGTTCCAATACTTTTGCCAATATAGTGTATAGAGGGGGGGGTATAGAGAGAGAGAGAGAGAAAGAGAATATATATATATACTTTATGTTACGTAAAACAAATCCTACTCTGTGTTCTTACCTGCCATTGGAATGAAGGTGCTCTTTAAAAGCTTTAGCTGTATAAAATAAATAAATAAATAATTCACAGTAAGCAAAAAGCCTGCGGGACATAATTATTAAGAAAGGCCCCTTAGAAGTAACAATGTTGAATATGGCAATTAAACAGTAAGTAGGACATACAATTTTCAAGTCATCCTTTCTTTCCGAATCCTGCCATTCCCATTCTTGACTGGTGGTATTTTCAATACATATCAAATGCAAACATCATTTATTAAGAATTTGACCTTCTTTTGCCTGAAGTCATCCTTTGATAAATTCATCATTTATTCCATCAAGCTCGGAATGGCTTTATAAAGGAAATAAGGAGGAATGAATAGTTCGGGGAAGATGCACAAATCCGCTCTGATTCTGAAAACAGAATTTCACAGTTGCCCAGAATCAATCAGTTGCTTCTCATTCTTCAAGCTGAGCTGTGTATTAGCTTCTTCTAAGTGTGAAGAATTGATTTTTAAGGTTCCCTCGCCAGACAATTGGAATTTGAGAAATGAGAATGCTTGCATGATGTAATATATGCATATAACGAGGACATTATTTCAAGCTGAGAACAAAGGTGTAAATATAAATAAATACATAGAAAGGCAAAAAAAAAAACAAGAAACAAAAAAATTAATGTCTATATTATTATTATTTTTTTTAATTTAAAAAATTTACAAGCTGCTTATTTAATACGTTATGGTTCGTTTAACCATTCTATCTACGTGTCTGTCTGTCTGTCTGTCTGTCTCTCTCTATCTATATTCTATCTATCTATCTATCTATCTATCTATCTATCTATCTATCTATTATCTATCTATTATCTATCTATCTATCTATCTATCTATCTATCTATCTATATTCTATCTATCTATCTTTCTATCTATATTCTATCTATCTATCTTTCTATCTATCTATCTATCTATCTATCTATCTATCTATCTTTCTTTATTTCTTGGTTCTATCTATCTATCTATCTATCTATCTATCTATCTATCTTTCTTTATTTCTTGGTTCTATCTATCTATCTATCTATCTAATCAATATATCTATTATTTAGCCCTTGACATACAAATATGGGAAATGAGAATGCTTCTGTGATGTTATATATGCATACAGTATAAAAAAGAACATTATCTGAAGTTGGGTACAAATATATAATTAAAAATAAAATAAATAAAAAAATATAATACTTAAAAAAAAAACAAAAACAAAAAATGGACATTTGATACTAATGTATAATAAAGATGTTCTTGTTATTTTGTTCGAAATTTCTTTCTTTCTTTCTTTCTTTCCTGTCTGTCTCATGAATGATTAGAGCTTTTCGACATGCATTTCTGCTCTTCAAGGCTGTCACATTCATTGTCCTAGGAATTCAGATCTATCTATCTATCTATCTATCTATCTATCTATCTATCTATCTATCTATCTATCTATCTATTATCTCTCTATCTATCTATTATCTCTCTAGCTATCTATAACTATCTATCTATCTATCTATCTATCTATCTATCTATCTATCTATCTATCTAATTAATATATCTATTATATAGCCCTTGACATACAAATATGGGAAATGAGAATGCTTCTGTGATGGTATATATGCATACAGTAGAAAAAAAAGAATCTGAAGTTGGGTACAAATATATAATTAAAAATAAAATAAATAAAAAAATATAATACTTAAAAAAAAAAACAAAAACAAAAAATGGACATTTGATACCAATGTATAATAATGATGTTCTTATTATTTTGTTTGAAATTTCTCTTTCTTTCTTTCTTTCTTTCTTTCTTTCTTTCTTTCTTTCTTTCTTTCTTTCTTTCTTTCTTTCTTTCTTTCTTTCTCTTTCCTGTCTGTCTCATGAATGATTAGAGCTTTTCGACATGCATTTGTGCTCCTCAAGGCTGTCACATTCATTGTCCTAGGAATTCAGATGCCAAGTTCAAATATCAATTCACATTTTCAAAATCATGATTGCACGTCAGTTTCAACACTTGAGTGCTTTATAGCTGGGCAGACATTTACCTTTGTGATTGCTTGATCGAAAAGAAATAAACATACATACATTTTTATGGGGTCTTTGAGCTGGGTTTGACTTAAGTGAACCTGTGCCCAGACTATCACGTTAAAGTGTGTACATATTCTGAGCTAGCGGTAAAACAGCATTTACCCTTTCACTGCCAAAACCATTTTTACTATTTTTGTTGTTTACATGCTAAAAAAAAATCATTTTAGGCCTGAAGATTATATATTTTCTGAAAGCAGACACCCTAGAGAATAAAATGATGATAGTTTATTTTTTTATCAATAAAAAGAGAGGGATAGGTTCAGCGCTTAAATCAGAATACAAAGGAGTACTCTATATATGCATGTAAATCTCAATGATCAAAACAATTTAAAAGTAAATGCAGATGTGATACAATGGTGAACAGTGCGCTGATCCATGGAATATGTCAAAGCACACATAAAGTCCTCATCCCAGATCAGTGGTAAGAAGAGAGGTGAAGAATCCTATAGGCAGATAGAGTGCGCACTCACCAGAAGTGCGTATAAACAACGCATGTAGAGAGGTAAAATCAGCAGAATATCTCCGGCATCAAAACTCTGGTCAGATTGCACTCCGTACCATCCTCTGTCTCACCGCGAAGAGCAGTAACCAGGATTCATCAGACAATGTGGGCGTCAAAGGTACTCCTTAGTCCAGATAGGCACTGTGGGAGGTGGTGCTCTCAAAGAGAGCCCAATAAAGGACGCCACATAGTGTGATGTTGTTTTGACTTAGGTTTATTAGTCAAAAAATAGTAATCAACAAAAAGTTACTGACCATGAATTGTTGGCCACATATAGTGGCTAGATGTCCATGTTCTTGTTACCCCCCTGACGCGTTTCGTGCGATGCACGTTCTCAAAGGGTCAGGGCTTACAGCAGGACATCCTTCCCCCTCTATTTATACACAGAAATGGCAACCGCGCTAGTCGCGGCGGCCATTTTGCCGGCGTCTCGCGCATGCGCAGTACATCGGCGCCATTTTGCCATGGATCACCAGGGAGAATATACTTGTTTCCCCTAGTGTCCATTAGAAACATACAAGGCAGCGCCATGTTATAGGTGGGGAAAGCAGAATCTTCTAAGAAACGCCGATCACAGACTAATCACAGGCTGCTGGCTAAAATAACCATTATTATTTAAAAGAGCATACATTCGGATACATTTTTGGTTACAGCCGATGAAGCCTCCTTATATACTAATATAAATCACTCGGATGGTATGGAAGCAGTGAGGTTTTTCTTAGATGATTTTAGTGATATACCAATTTTACAGAAAGATTTTATTTTAATACTTTTGGAATTCGCAATGACAAAGAACCACTTTTGGTTTAATCGCCAGTTTTATTTACAGACCAAAGGGGTGGCGATGGGGGCGAAATTCGCCCCCAGCTTGGCGAATCTGTTTATGGCCAGGTGGGAGGAGGATGTCATCTATGCTAGAGATTGGCCCGAACTCTCCTTTTACAGGAGATACATAGATGACATCCTCCTCATATGGAATGGCGATGAAGAATCTCTTTTAAATTTTTTTACTACTTTGAACTTTAACTCTCTGAACATCAGTCTCACTTTTAATTATAGTAATGAGAACATTAATTTTTTGGATCTGACTTTGATAAATCTGGAAGGAAGAATTATAACTGAATCATTCTTTAAGAAAACTGACAGAAACAGTTACATTCCCTTGGAAAGCTGCCACCACCCGGCATGGTTGCAGAATATACCAAAGGGTCAGTTTACCAGAATTAGACGCAATTGTACCGATGTTAATACATACTATAAACAGGCCGCCATCATTAAAACTAAGTTCCTTGAAAAGGGATACGATGAAAATACGTTGACACAAACTATGATAGAAGTTGGCAACTTAAATAGAGACTTGATGTTGGAGAATAATGATAACAAAAGACCTGAAAGAGTTTGTCCCTTTGTGACAGACTATTCAATCCAGCATAAGTCTGTCACGAGGATAATCCGTAATAATTGGAAGATCCTTATGTCAGATCCAGTTTTAAGACGATTTTTACCAGATAAACCACAAATCGCTTTTAGAAAAGCCACTCCGCTGGGGAATAGAATAGCCCCAAATGTTCTCGATCCCCCTATATATGCTCCTTTCTTTCCACAAATGAAAGGTTTTTACCCATGTAGAAAGTGTATGATTTGCACTAATAGTAACCTTACAAGTAGACACACAAGTTTTAACTCTACAGTAAATGGCAAGACTTTCAAGATTGATGATTTTATTACCTGCACAAGCAAATATGTTGTTTACTTAATACAATGCTCTTGCCACCTACAATATATAGGATGAACAACCAGACGTTTGAGGGATCGTTTAAAAGAACATGTGAATAATATCAGAAAGGGCTACAAAGATCATTCATTATCCCTGCATTATAAAACACATCACAACCAAGACCCATCATCATTAATTTTTATGGGTATTGGAATTATAAACGCACATTGGAGAGGACAAAAAAAAAAAAAAAGAGCGATCTCACAATTGGAATCTAAGTGGATATATGAGCTTGGATCCTTACACCCAAAAGGCCACAATATTGAGTTTGATCTGAATTGCTTCATTGATGATAGCTAATGTGCGTTTGGATTGTCCATGAACTACTGATATTCTTGCCCTGTATGAATAGATGCGGGTGATGGTGTCCTATTATTTAAACACCATCATTACTTGTCATTGTGAATTATATTTTATTTGTTTTTAGGTAGTTTTATGTCGTATTACCATTATGTATTATTATTGATGTTTTTCTGAGTTTCTGACCATATGAAATAGATTATACAGTACTGACCTATTTTTAAAAAAATTTAAAATATATACTTAATAAAATATAATAGATTTTAAATGTATTTATATTATTTATATCTATTTATTACCACAGAAATGGCATTGCATAATTATTTTACATGCATCATGATTTTTAATTTTTAATATTCATTAACCCCCTTTTTTTTGGTTGAAGTTATTAGTGAGCAATCATTGATTGAATATTCTTACTCTCATTCACATCAGAATGGAAAGCAGAATAAGGAATAATTGCCCTTTATTTTATATTATGCAAATTTTATAAACATGCGTTTATATATATGTATTTATACAATATGAACATACTTCAGTAAATCATCTTGTTTATTAGAATATGATTTCCTTAATACTTTTGGTTAGCTGGCATGCTCTTTTAAATAATAATGGTTATTTTAGCCAGCAGCCTGTGATTAGTCTGTGATCGGCGTTTCTTAGAAGATTCTGCTTTCCCCACCTATAACATGGCGCTGCCTTGTATGTTTCTAATGGACACTAGGGGAAACAAGTATATTCTCCCTGGTGATCCATGGCAAAATGGCGCCGATGTACTGCGCATGCGCGAGACGCCGGCAAAATGGCCGCCGCGACTAGCGCGATTGCCATTTCTGTGTATAAATAGAGGGGGAAGGATGTCCTGCTGTAAGCCCTGACCCTTTGAGAACGTGCATCGCACGAAACGCGTCAGGGGGGCTACAGCACATGGACATCTAGCCACTATATGTGGCCAACAATTCATGGTCAGTAACTTTTTGCTGATTACTATTTTTTGACTAATAAACCTAAGTCAAAACAACATCACACTATGTGGCGTCCTTTATTGGGCTCTCTTTGAGAGCACCACCTCCCACAGTGCCTATCTGGACTAAGGAGTACCTTTGACGCCCACATTGTCTGATGAATCCTGGTTACTGCTCTTCGCGGTGAGACAGAGGATGGTACGGAGTGCAATCTGACCAGAGTTTTGATGCCGGAGATATTCTGCTGATTTTACCTCTCTACATGCGTTGTTTATACGCACTTCTGGTGAGTGCGCACTCTATCTGCCTATAGGATTCTTCACCTCTCTTCTTACCACTGATCTGGGATGAGGACTTTATGTGTGCTTTGACATATTCCATGGATCAGCGCACTGTTCACCATTGTATCACATCTGCATTTACTTTTAAATTGTTTTGATCATTGAGATTTACATGCATATATAGAGTACTCCTTTGTATTCTGATTTAAGCGCTGCACCTATCCCTCTCTTTTTATTGATCATTATAAGGTTGGTTGGTTGCCTTTTTTGGTGTTCTAGCTGCTTACATATTCCTGTTTGTAGCGCTCGCTATATAAATTTTTACACTATTTATTTTTTTATGTCACACAATATTAGTGCAATGGTGTAAGAATAGTCTTTCCTAAAGAGATGCATATTTAAAGTGGAGTTCCACTCAGCTGTCAAAAAAATAAAAGTCAACAGCTACAAAAACTGTATCTGCTGACTTTTAAAAAACAGCCACTTACCTGTCCCTCGGTCCCATGGTGTGTCCCCCGCAGCCCGTTTCACCAGCCGTCCTGTATTCCAGGAGGCCGGCATCTTCAGTGTGGGCACCCAGCTGTGTTAGCTTGTGGCTTCACAGCCGGGTACCCACTGCGCATGCGCGAGAAGTGCTGCACTTCATGAATGGTCCTGTAGTCTTCTGGGAGCTGTCACGTGTCCCAATAGGCCACAGGAAGGGGTGGAGGACACCTACCATTTCCAATTGCCTAGGCAATCGGACAGGAAATGGGAGCGGGTACCTGTCAAATTCAGGTACCCACTCCCCCCCACCCCCCAAAGGTGCCAATCCTTAATGGGGAGCGGGGGAGCAGTCCTTAAAGCAGAACTTCTCCTTTTGCTCCACTTTAAGAATCACCTGAAGGCAGACAGAGTAGGAGGTAGCTGGATGGTTGGGGTTGGGTGTTCTAAAGAAAGGGAAAAGCTCTGGAGAAATCCTGGAAGTGAGAGGAGGTGACAAGGGAGCTAGAGAGCAGTAGGTCTTTGGAGGTGTGAACATGGCTATATCTAGGGGGATGCTGGGGTGGGACCTGCCCCCCAGATTTCAGTTGTGCCCCCCAGGCCGTGTGCCCCCTCCTCCCATGCACTTTGTGCTATGCCCGCTGAGCTTTCCCCCCCATCTCTGCATTCATGTCTGGCTACATCTAAAGTAATTAGAGATGAGCGAATCGAACCTGGCGAAGTGGAATTCGTTTCGAATTTCAGGAAAAATTTGATTCGCATCGAATCCGAATTTTAGCCAACTTCGGGTGCACGAATCGAATTTTTCCCGATCAGCCGGCAAAACTGTCACTGCAGAGAGCTCCGCTATTTCTGACAGTTCTGACAGTTCATTTACAGCGGTTGAAACATTGTATCTATTTGTTTCCATTTAGGATACAGATGTTTTTATTCGGAAATAAATAGATACAATGTTTCAACCGCTGTAAATGTGAAGGAACTGTCAGAGAACTGTCAGAAATAGCGGAGCTCTCTGCAGATACACTTTTTGCTGTACTGGAATACTTCTTCTTTTCATTCTTCTTCTTCTTCTTTTCATTCTTCTTCTTCTTCTTTTCATTTTTCTTTTCATTCTTCTTCTTCTTCTTTTCATTCTTCTTTTCATTCTTCTTCTTCTTCTTTTCATTCTTCTTCTTCTTTTCATTCTTCTTCTTCATCTTTTCATTCTTCTTTTCATTCTTCTTCTTCTTTTCATTCTTCTTCTTCTTCTTTTCATTCTTCTTTTCATTCTTCTTCTTCTTCTTTTCATTCTTCTTCTTCTTTTCATTCTTCTTTTCATTCTTCTTCTTTTCATTCTTCTTCTTCTTCTTTTCATTCTTCTTCTTCTTCTTTTCATTCTTCTTCTTCTTCTTCTTTTCATTCTTCTTCTTCTTCTTCTTCTTTTCATTCTTCTTTTCATTCTTCTTCTTCTTCTTCTTTTCATTCTTCTTTTCATTCTTCTTCTTCTTTTCATTCTTCTTTTCATTTTTCTTTTCATTCTTCTTTTCATTCTTCTTCTTCTTCTTTTCATTCTTCTTCTTCTTTTCATTCTTCTTTTCATTCTTCTTCTTCTTCTTTTCATTCTTCTTTTCATTCTTCTTTTCATTCTTCTTCTTCTTATTTTCATTCTTATTTTCATTCTTCTTCTTCTTATTTTCATTCTTCTTCTTCTTATTTTCATTCTTCTTTTCATTCTTCTTCTTCTTCTTTTCATTCTTCTTCTTCTTCTTTTCATTCTTTTTTTCATTCTTCTTCTTCTTCTTTTCATTCTTCTTCTTCTTCTTTTCATTCTTCTTTTCATTCTTCTTCTTCTTTTCATTCTTCTTCTTCTTCTTTTCATTCTTCTTCTTCTTCTTTTCATTCTTCTTCTTCTTTTCATTCTTCTTCTTCTTCTTCTTTTCATTCTTCTTTTCATTCTTCTTTTCATTCTTCTTCTTCTTCTTTTCATTCTTCTTCTTCTTTTCATTCTTCTTTTCATTCTTCTTCTTCTTCTTGTCATTCTTCTTCTTCTTGTCATTCTTCTTTTCATTCTTCTTCTTCTTCTTTTCATTCTTCTTCTTTTCATTCTTCTTCTTCTTCTTTTCATTCTTCTTTTCATTCTTCTTCTTCTTCTTTTCATTCTTCTTCTTCTTCTTTTCATTCTTCTTCTTATTCTTTTCATTCTTCTTTTCATTCTTCTTCTTCTTCTTTTCATTCTTCTTCTTTTCATTCTTCTTTTCATTCTTCTTCTTCTTCTTTTCATTCTTCTTCTTCTTCTTTTCATTCTTCTTTTCATTCTTCTTCTTATTCTTTTCATTCTTCTTCTTCTTCTTTTCATTCTTCTTTTCATTCTTCTTCTTCTTCTTTTCATTCTTCTTCTTCTTCTTTTCATTCTTCTTTTCATTCTTCTTCTTCTTCTTTTCATTCTTCTTCTTATTCTTTTCATTCTTCTTCTTCTTTTCATTCTTCTTCTTTTCATTCTTCTTTTCATTCTTCTTCTTTTCATTCTTCTTCTTTTCATTCTTCTTTTCATTCTTCTTCTTTTCATTCTTCTTCTTCTTGTCATTCTTCTTCTTTTCATTCTTCTTCTTTTCATTCTTCTTTTCATTCTTCTTCTTCTTCTTTTCATTCTTCTTCTTCTTCTTTTCATTCTTCTTTTCATTCTTCTTCTTCTTCTTTTCATTCTTCTTCTTCTTTTCATTCTTCTTTTCATTCTTCTTCTTCTTCTTTTCATTCTTCTTCTTCTTCTTTTCATTCTTCTTATTCTTTTCATTCTTCTTCTTCTTCTTTTCATTCTTCTTCTTCTTCTTTTCATTCTTCTTTTCATTCTTCTTCTTTTCATTCTTCTTCTTCTTCTTTTCATTCTTCTTTTCATTCTTCTTCTTCTTCTTTTCATTCTTCTTCTTTTCATTCTTCTTCTTTTCATTCTTCTTTTCATTCTTCTTCTTTTCATTCTTCTTCTTCTTCTTTTTATTCTTCTTCTTCTTCTTTTCATTCTTCTTTTCATTCTTATTCTTTTCATTCTTCTTCTTCTTCTTTTCATTCTTCTTTTCATTCTTCTTCTTCTTCTTTTCATTCTTCTTCTTCTTTTCATTCTTCTTCTTCTTTTCATTCTTCTTTTCATTCTTCTTCTTCTTCTTTTCATTCTTCTTCTTATTCTTTTCATTCTTCTTCTTCTTTTCATTCTTCTTCTTCTTCTTTTCATTCTTCTTTTCATTCTTCTTCTTTTCATTCTTCTTCTTCTTCTTTTCATTCTTCTTTTCATTCTTCTTCTTTTCATTCTTCTTCTTCTTCTTGTCATTCTTCTTCTTCTTCTTCTTGTCATTCTTCTTTTCATTCTTCTTCTTCTTTTCATTCTTCTTCTTCTTCTTTTCATTCTTCTTTTCATTCTTCTTCTTCTTTTCATTCTTCTTCTTATTCTTTTCATTCTTCTTTTCATTCTTCTTCTTCTTTTCATTCTTCTTTTCATTCTTCTCATTCTTCTTTTAATTCTTCTTTTCATTCTTCTTTTAATTCTTCTTTTCATTCTTCTTCTCATTCTTCTTTTCCTTCTTCTTCTTCTTCTTTTCATTCTTCTTCTTCTTTTCATTCTTCTTCTTCTTTTCATTCTTCTTTTCATTCTTCTTCTTTTCATTCTTCTTCTTCTTCTTTTCATTCTTCTTCTTTTCATTCTTCTTCTTCTTCTTTTCATTCTTCTTCTTCTTCTTTTCATTCTTCTTCTTCTTCTTCTTTTCATTCTTCTTTTCATTCTTCTTCTTCTTCTTTTCATTCTTCTTCTTTTCATTCTTCTTCTTTTCATTCTTCTTCTTCTTCTTCTTTTCATTCTTCTTCTTATTCTTTTCATTCTTCTTCTTCTTCTTTTCATTCTTCTTTTCATTCTTCTTCTTTTCATTCTTCTTCTTTTCATTCTTCTTCTTCTTCTTGTCATTCTTCTTCTTTTCATTCTTCTTTTTTTCATTCTTCTTTTCATTCTTCTTCTTCTTCTTCTTTTCATTCTTCTTCTTCTTCTTTTCATTCTTCTTCTTCTTCTTCTTTTCATTCTTCTTTTCATTCTTCTTATTCTTTTCATTCTTCTTCTTCTTCTTTTCATTCTTCTTTTCATTCTTCTTCTTCTTCTTTTCATTCTTCTTCTTCTTTTCATTCTTCTTCTTCTTTTCATTCTTCTTTTCATTCTTCTTTTCATTCTTCTTTTCATTCTTCTTCTTCTTCTTTTCATTCTTCTTCTTATTCTTTTCATTCTTCTTCTTCTTTTCATTCTTCTTCTTCTTCTTTTCATTCTTCTTTTCATTCTTCTTCTTTTCATTCTTCTTCTTCTTCTTTTCATTCTTCTTTTCATTCTTCTTCTTTTCATTCTTCTTCTTCTTCTTTTCATTTTTCTTTTCATTCTTCTTCTTCTTCTTTTCATTCTTCTTCTTTTCATTCTTCTTCTTTTCATTCTTCTTTTCATTCTTCTTCTTCTTCTTTTCATTCTTCTTCTTATTCTTTTCATTCTTCTTCTTCTTCTTTTCATTCTTCTTTTCATTCTTCTTCTTATTCTTTTCATTCTTCTTCTTCTTCTTTTCATTCTTCTTTTCATTCTTCTTCTTCTTCTTTTCATTCTTCTTCTTATTCTTTTCATTCTTCTTCTTCTTCTTTTCATTCTTCTTCTTCTTCTTTTCATTCTTCTTTTCATTCTTCTTCTTTTCATTCTTCTTCTTCTTCTTTTCATTCTTCTTTTCATTCTTCTTTTCATTCTTCTTCTTCTTCTTGTCATTCTTCTTCTTCTTCTTCTTGTCATTCTTCTTTTCATTCTTCTTCTTTTCATTCTTCTTCTTCTTCTTTTCATTCTTCTTTTCATTCTTCTTCTTCTTTTCATTCTTCTTTTAATTCTTCTTTTAATTCTTCTTTTCATTCTTCTTCTCATTCTTCTTTTCATTCTTCTTCTTCTTCTTTTCATTCTTCTTTTCATTCTTCTTCTTCTTTTCATTCTTCTTCTTCTTCTTCTTTTCATTCTTCTTCTTCTTCTTTTCATTCTTCTTCTTCTTTTCATTCTTCTTCTTCTTCTTCTTTTCATTCTTCTTTTCATTCTTCTTTTCATTCTTCTTCTTCTTCTTTTCATTCTTCTTCTTCTTCTTTTCATTCTTCTTTTCATTCTTCTTCTTCTTCTTGTCATTCTTCTTCTTCTTGTCATTCTTCTTTTCATTCTTCTTCTTCTTCTTTTCATTCTTCTTCTTTTCATTCTTCTTCTTCTTCTTTTCATTCTTCTTTTCATTCTTCTTCTTCTTCTTTTCATTCTTCTTCTTCTTTTCATTCTTCTTCTTCTTCTTTTCATTCTTCTTTTCATTCTTCTTCTTTTCATTCTTCTTCTTCTTCTTTTCATTCTTCTTTTCATTCTTCTTCTTTTCATTCTTCTTCTTCTTCTTTTCATTTTTCTTTTCATTCTTCTTCTTCTTCTTTTCATTCTTCTTCTTTTCATTCTTCTTCTTTTCATTCTTCTTTTCATTCTTCTTCTTCTTCTTTTCATTCTTCTTCTTATTCTTTTCATTCTTCTTCTTCTTCTTTTCATTCTTCTTTTCATTCTTCTTCTTATTCTTTTCATTCTTCTTCTTCTTCTTTTCATTCTTCTTTTCATTCTTCTTCTTCTTCTTTTCATTCTTCTTCTTATTCTTTTCATTCTTCTTCTTCTTCTTTTCATTCTTCTTCTTCTTCTTTTCATTCTTCTTTTCATTCTTCTTCTTTTCATTCTTCTTCTTCTTCTTTTCATTCTTCTTTTCATTCTTCTTTTCATTCTTCTTCTTCTTCTTGTCATTCTTCTTCTTCTTCTTCTTGTCATTCTTCTTTTCATTCTTCTTCTTTTCATTCTTCTTCTTCTTCTTTTCATTCTTCTTTTCATTCTTCTTCTTCTTTTCATTCTTCTTTTAATTCTTCTTTTAATTCTTCTTTTCATTCTTCTTCTCATTCTTCTTTTCATTCTTCTTCTTCTTCTTTTCATTCTTCTTTTCATTCTTCTTCTTCTTTTCATTCTTCTTCTTCTTCTTCTTCTTTTCATTCTTCTTCTTCTTCTTTTCATTCTTCTTCTTCTTTTCATTCTTCTTCTTCTTCTTCTTTTCATTCTTCTTTTCCTTCTTCTTTTCATTCTTCTTTTCATTCTTCTTTTCATTCTTCTTCTTCTTCTTTTCATTCTTCTTTTCATTCTTCTTCTTCTTCTTGTCATTCTTCTTCTTCTTGTCATTCTTCTTCTTCTTGTCATTCTTCTTTTCATTCTTCTTCTTCTTCTTTTCATTCTTCTTCTTTTCATTCTTCTTCTTCTTCTTTTCATTCTTCTTTTCATTCTTCTTCTTCTTCTTTTCATTCTTCTTCTTCTTTTCATTCTTCTTCTTTTCATTCTTCTTTTCATTCTTCTTCTTCTTCTTTTCATTCTTCTTCTTTTCATTCTTCTTCTTTTCATTCTTCTTTTCATTCTTCTTCTTCTTCTTTTCATTCTTCTTCTTCTTCTTTTCATTCTTCTTTTCATTCTTCTTCTTATTCTTTTCATTCTTCTTCTTCTTCTTTTCATTCTTCTTTTCATTCTTCTTCTTCTTCTTTTCATTCTTCTTCTTCTTCTTTTCATTCTTCTTTTCATTCTTCTTCTTCTTCTTTTCATTCTTCTTCTTCTTTTCATTCTTCTTCTTTTCATTCTTCTTTTCATTCTTCTTCTTTTCATTCTTCTTCTTTTCATTCTTCTTTTCATTCTTCTTCTTTTCATTCTTCTTCTTCTTGTCATTCTTCTTCTTTTCATTCTTCTTCTTTTCATTCTTCTTTTCATTCTTCTTTTCATTCTTCTTCTTCTTCTTTTCATTCTTCTTCTTCTTCTTTTCATTCTTCTTATTCTTTTCATTCTTCTTCTTCTTTTCATTCTTCTTTTCATTCTTCTTCTTCTTCTTTTCATTCTTCTTCTTCTTTTCATTCTTCTTCTTCTTTTCATTCTTCTTTTCATTCTTCTTCTTCTTCTTTTCATTCTTCTTCTTATTCTTTTCATTCTTCTTCTTCTTTTCATTCTTCTTCTTCTTCTTTTCATTCTTCTTTTCATTCTTCTTCTTTTCATTCTTCTTCTTCTTCTTTTCATTCTTCTTTTCATTCTTCTTCTTCTTCTTCTTTTCATTCTTCTTCTTTTCATTCTTCTTCTTTTCATTCTTCTTTTCATTCTTCTTCTTTTCATTCTTCTTCTTCTTCTTTTTATTCTTCTTCTTCTTCTTTTCATTCTTCTTTTCATTCTTATTCTTTTCATTCTTCTTCTTCTTCTTTTCATTCTTCTTTTCATTCTTCTTCTTCTTCTTTTCATTCTTCTTCTTCTTTTCATTCTTCTTCTTCTTTTCATTCTTCTTTTCATTCTTCTTCTTCTTCTTTTCATTCTTCTTCTTATTCTTTTCATTCTTCTTCTTCTTTTCATTCTTCTTCTTCTTCTTTTCATTCTTCTTTTCATTCTTCTTCTTCTTCTTTTCATTCTTCTTTTCATTCTTCTTCTTTTCATTCTTCTTCTTCTTCTTTTCATTCTTCTTTTCATTCTTCTTCTTTTCATTCTTCTTCTTCTTCTTGTCATTCTTCTTCTTCTTCTTCTTGTCATTCTTCTTTTCATTCTTCTTCTTCTTTTCATTCTTCTTCTTCTTCTTTTCATTCTTCTTTTCATTCTTCTTCTTCTTTTCATTCTTCTTCTTATTCTTTTCATTCTTCTTTTCATTCTTCTTCTTCTTTTCATTCTTCTTTTCATTCTTCTCATTCTTCTTTTAATTCTTCTTTTCATTCTTCTTTTAATTCTTCTTTTCATTCTTCTTCTCATTCTTCTTTTCATTCTTCTTCTCATTCTTCTTTTCATTCTTCTTCTTCTTCTTTTCATTCTTCTTCTTCTTTTCATTCTTCTTCTTTTCATTCTTCTTCTTCTTTTCATTCTTCTTCTTTTCATTCTTCTTCTACTTCTTTTCATTCTTCTTCTTCTTCTTTTCATTCTTCTTTTCATTCTTCTTCTTCTTCTTTTCATTCTTCTTCTTTTCATTCTTCTTTTCATTCTTCTTCTTTTCATCTTCTTCTTATTCTTTTCATTCTTCTTCTTCTTCTTTTCATTCTTCTTTTCATTCTTCTTCTTTTCATTCTTCTTCTTTTCATTCTTCTTCTTTTCATTCTTCTTCTTCTTCTTGTCATTCTTCTTCTTTTCATTCTTCTTCTTTTCATTCTTCTTCTTTTCATTCTTCTTTTCATTCTTCTTCTTCTTCTTCTTCTTTTCATTCTTCTTCTTCTTCTTTTCATTCTTCTTTTCATTCTTCTTATTCTTTTCATTCTTCTTCTTCTTCTTTTCATTCTTCTTTTCATTCTTCTTCTTCTTCTTTTCATTCTTCTTCTTCTTTTCATTCTTCTTTTCATTCTTCTTTTCATTCTTCTTCTTCTTCTTTTCATTCTTCTTCTTTTTCTTTTCATTCTTCTTCTTCTTTTCATTCTTCTTCTTCTTCTTTTCATTCTTCTTTTCATTCTTCTTCTTTTCATTCTTCTTCTTCTTCTTTTCATTCTTCTTTTCATTCTTCTTCTTTTCATTCTTCTTCTTCTTCTTTTCATTCTTCTTCTTTTCATTCTTCTTCTTTTCATTCTTCTTCTTTTCATTCTTCTTCTTTTCATTCTTCTTCTTCTTCTTTTCATTCTTCTTTTCATTCTTCTTCTTATTCTTTTCATTCTTCTTCTTCTTCTTTTCATTCTTCTTTTCATTCTTCTTCTTATTCTTTTCATTCTTCTTCTTCTTCTTTTCATTCTTCTTTTCATTCTTCTTCTTCTTCTTTTCATTCTTCTTCTTATTCTTTTCATTCTTCTTCTTCTTCTTTTCATTCTTCTTCTTCTTCTTTTCATTCTTCTTTTCATTCTTCTTCTTTTCATTCTTCTTCTTCTTCTTTTCATTCTTCTTTTCATTCTTCTTTTCATTCTTCTTCTTCTTCTTCTTGTCATTCTTCTTCTTCTTGTCATTCTTCTTTTCATTCTTCTTCTTTTCATTCTTCTTCTTCTTCTTTTCATTCTTCTTTTCATTCTTCTTCTTCTTTTCATTCTTCTTTTAATTCTTCTTTTAATTCTTCTTTTCATTCTTCTTCTCATTCTTCTTTTCATTCTTCTTCTTCTTCTTTTCATTCTTCTTCTTCTTTTCATTCTTCTTCTTCTTTTCATTCTTCTTCTTCTTCTTTTCATTCTTCTTTTCATTCTTCTTCTTCTTCTTTTCATTCTTCTTCTTCTTCTTTTCATTCTTCTTCTTCTTCTTTTCATTCTTCTTTTCATTCTTCTTCTTTTCATTCTTCTTTTCATTCTTCTTCTTCTTCTTTTCATTCTTCTTCTTCTTTTCATTCTTCTTCTTCTTCTTCGTCGTCGTGCCCCGTGACTGCCCAAATGAGTGAAGTGTGCGGTGATTCTAAGATCGACGGCACTCATCTGCATGTCATACTGACTGACAGTATTATTTCTCTTCCCCTGCAGACTCCAATCGCATTTAAATTAAAGGTACAGTGTTCTGCACTAATATAAAGGCTCTCTGAAGCCTAGAAACCCTTTAAATAAGTTAAATTCGCGGCGAATAAATTCGCATCGAATCAAATTTCTCCCGCAAATTCAGCGAATCAGCCGAATCGAATTTTTGAATAATTCGCTCATCTCTAAAAGTAATCTATCCAGACAGGAGCGGCAGAGAAGAGAGAGCGTTGAGGAGATGCCGGCTCTCTGTGACCTCCCTCCTCCTGTCATAACAGCGATCCTCTATACAGCAGGTTACATAGGATCGCTATAACATCTGATAGTACACGGTTTCATTACCATCCCCCATCCACATTTCCAAGAGTTGAGCAGTCTTGGGGGAGATGGGGGCTGGTAATGAAGCTGTGTACCATCGGATGTAATAGCGATCCTATGTAACCTGCTGTATGGAGGATCGCCATTATGACAGGAGATGGAGATCACAGAAAGCCCGCATTTCCTCACTACTTTACTACTCCTATTGTTCCTTCATGTAAGATTGTGGGAGGGGGAGCTTGTGGAGGAGGGGTGGGGGGGCTATTTGTGCTGGGAAGAGTAATTGGGGGTGTGTTAAGAGGCAGGATTAGGGAAGAGTTGTGCTAGGAGGGGGGAATTGGGGAGGGGGGGATTGTGCTAGGAGGGGGATTTGGGAGGAGGAAATGGGGGGGTTAGCTTTAGGTGGGGGGAATATGTGCTACTAGGGTTATTTGGGTATGCAGGGATTTGTGATGGGAAGGGTAATTTGTAGGCGGTTGTGCTAAGAGGAATTGGGGGGGGGATTTGTACTAGTAGGGGTGATTTGGTTATGCAGGGATTTTTGATGGGAAGGGTAATTTGTAGGCGGTTGTGCTAGGAGGAGGAATGGGGGGGGGGGGATTTGTACTAGTAGGGAGGTTTTGCACTCAGGGGAATATTTGTACTAGGAGGGGAGATTTGAGGAGAGGATTTACACTAGGAATGGGGATTTGGGGGAGAGGGTTTGTGCTAGGAATGGGGGGAATTTGTACTAGGAGGGGTTTTGGGGAGAGAGTTTACACTAGGAATGGGGATGGGGGGATTTGTACTAGAAGGGGGAGTTTGGTAAAGTATTTATGCTAGGAGTGGGGATTTGTACTGGGGGAAGGGATTGGGGAGAGAGTTAGTACTAGGAGTGGGGATTTTGGGGAGAGGGTTTGTACTAGGATGGGGGATTTGGAAGGAAAGAGGATGTGTGCTAGGAGGGGTGATTTTTGGGGCATGGAAGATCTGTTAGGGATTGGGGGGATTTGAGCCAGAAGGTGGATTGGGGGGCAAAGCTCTGTGCTGGGAGGGGGGTTTGGACTGTGAGGATGGGGAATGATTGCATTTTTGTTTGGGTAGAATTTGGGCTTGCAGAAGGGATTTATGCTTAGGGTGTGAGCGTGTTAATTAGTACTGTTTATTTTATTTTTTTTGGGGGGGGGGCGCAGTTTGTCACCTTCACCTTGAGTGCTAGATGACCTTGTCCTGGCACTGCACACAAGGCACACAACAGATCTTTTCTTCCCCACATAACACATAGCTGAGATCAGATTCCTCACAGCATCGATCTGCACAATGTGTAGCTGGCTGCAGTTCTGAGCTGTGAAATTCCCTGATTGGATTGGCAGCTGAAGTAGCCGGCTACACAGTGTGTGGAGGGATACTGATCTCAGCTATGTGCTGTGTGGGAAGGAGGAGATCTCTTAAGTGCCCTGCCAACAGTGACCCTGTCCTCAACTCTGCTGGCCACTGTCTTCCACCATGCTGACTGTTGTACCCTGTACTGCTAACCCCTGTCCTCTGCACTGATGACTCCTATCTTCTGTCCTATTGACCCCTGTCCTCTGCATTGCTAACCCCTGTACACTGCCCTACAAATTGCTGACCCCCTGAACACTGACTCTTATACACTGCCCTAGTGACCTTGGGTCCTATGCCCCCCTGACATTTTTACTGCACCCCCAAATCGGACAGGCTAGATCCAGCCCTGGGTGTGAAGAGGACAGGTTGGGTGATATTTTCAAGAAAAGTTTAGGGATGTATCTTGGGGCAGAGTTGTAGATGACTTGGGCAGGTGGAAGCCAGCGAAGAGGGTTGGTGGACACTGTGTGGTTGGATAGATGGCTAATGACTAAAGTGGGAATAGCCTGTGTAGCCATAGGCCTAAAAGGAGGGAGTAGCAATAGTCGTGATGGGAGATAACAAAGGAGTGAATTAGAAGGTTTATGGTGTCATTTGTTAACCCCCCTGGTGGTATTCCCGAGTGTAGCTCGGGGTAAAGTTTCAGCACCACAAGCGTTAACCCCGAGCTACACTTGGAAATACCATGCGGCGCTGCTCCGGGATCCCTCAATCACTTACCTTGTCCTGCGCTCCCGCGATGTCCCGCCTGCAGTGTCCCCGGCGTATTTGGGTAATGGTACTGGTAGACTCTCTCTCGTGTGTGTGTGTATGTGTGTGGGGGGGGGGCAGGGGTGTTGTTGGTCAATGCCAGGCTCTCTCCGGTGGGGGGGGGGGGGGGTTTGTGTTGCCTAGGGCAGCACAAAACCTAAATACACCACTGGTGGAATGTTCCTATCCTAATACTCAGTTGAAGGTCTTCGATTTACCACCTGGTTGGCTTCCTTGGTAATTCTGAGAGCTACAGTGTATAAGTGTTCCAGTTCCTGTTCTGGTCAATCTCTGAATGGTTCAGTATTGTCATTTAGGGCCACTAGCCACCCTGCCCTCCCTTATTTAAATCTTCAGCATCTTTTAAAAACCACAAACCTCCATTTTGTAAAAAAGTACTCCTGCATAGTTCCATTGACAGTTAGCGGCACGGGCCGGACATACAAAGTACGTTTTTGATACATAAAGGGGACTACACACAATACATTTTGATAAATTTTCAGAAAATGATGAGCTGCTAGTGTTTTGTGTGAACAAGGAATATAATAATATGATCAAACTGATACCGCAACACTTTAAAAACTTTATTTTGTTTTTTTGCTCGTAGTTTTCATAAACAAAATGAACAAAACACACTAATTACCTTAGCATTCATAAGCTATCATTACGTTCTCACTGTACACCAACAATTATAAACTGTAAATGGAGCCTCTGAATATAGTTGGAAAAACCATTGTACCGTTACCTATAATTTTGAGTATATCGTTGAAAGGAGCAATTAATTCCAGGCTTGTGAGTATATAAAATAACATACGTCTTGTGCTAGCTGCGAGCTACTAGTTTAAAATATTTAATTGATGAGCACGAGCAGAAGGCGAGTACATGCTGAAATACAAGCTACTAAGCTAGATGGAAAAGTGAAGAGGATGAAATGCTATATAAAGAAATGTAGTACAAGCACGGACGCACTTTGAACAATGTGCAATATTCTGTTCAACCACCTGCAAATGCAAGAGGTTATATTCTAATGGACACAAAAGACGTAGAAGCCGGTACTGATGTACATTAGACTGGACATGCTAGTTCTTACACAGAATGAACCTCTTAACCTGAAAAAGAGATGATGGAGTACAGTCATGATATAATCTGCAGATATAGTGATGGTACTTTACACCGTGTTCCAAATTATTATGCAAATTATATTTTTCTCATTTACCTAAATAATTGATGTAAATAACAGTCGGCATAATTCTCATGTTATCAACTATTAAGAGTACAATTCACATTTTATTGAACAATCCTCCTAATGATAACAGGATTTTTGTTCCAAATTATTACGCACATTAAGTTTCAAAACACTTTATAAGTTGTAAAGAACTGAAAATTGTCATTTGTTGTGTTTGCAGCATATTTACTGAAATCAAAAGCTATTTCAATCAAACTTTTAACAACATTTTAACTTTTTAAACATTTTAACAGGTCACGTTACATTGTAACATAGGACCCCTTATTTGATAGCAGCTTCACAAGTCTCGCATCCATTGAACTTGTGAGTTTTTGGACAGTTTCTGATTGAATTTGTTTGCAAGATGTCAGAATAGCCTCCCAGAGCTGCTGTTTGGATGTAAAGTGCCTCCCACCCTCATAAATCTTTTGCTTGAGGATGCTCCAAAGGTTCTCAATAGGATTGAGGTCAGGGGAGGATGGAGGCCACACCATGACTTTCTCTCCTTTTATCCCCATAGCAGCCATTGATGCAGAGGTATTCTTTGCAGCATGAGATGGTGCATTGTCATGCATGAAGATGATATTATTACGGAAAGCATAGTTCTTCCTTCTGTACCAGGGAAGAAAGTGGTCAGTCATAAACTCCACATACTTTGCAGAGGTCATCTTTACACCTTCGAGGACCCTAACGGGGCCGACCAGCTCTGTTCCCATGATTCTGGCCCAAAACATGACTCCACCACCACCTTGCTGACGTCGCAGCCTTGTTGGCTAAGGGTGGCCGTCCACCAACCATCCACTACTCCATCCATCTGGACCATCCAGGGTTGCACGGCACTCATCAGTGAACAAGACTGTTTGAAAATTAGTCTTCATGTATTTTTCTGCCCAATGCAGCCATTTCTGTTTGTGAGCATTGGTTAGTGGTGGCCGAATAGAAGGTTTATGCACAGTTGCAAGACTCTGGAGGACTCTACACCTTGATGTCCGTGGGACCTGTACCGCCATTGGCAGCTGGGGATGTCAGTCACCGGGTTCTGGCCAGAGATTCCCCACCATCACTCTGTGATCGCCGTTCAAAACTGACAGGGGAGAGACCTGTGTGTAAGCAACACAGGTCTCTCCCCTGCAACACAGGTCTCTCCCCTGCCAGCAAGGACATGCTGCTGTGTATTTCTCTGCACAGCAGAGAAATACACAGCAGCATGTTTCCCAAGTAAAACACACATAGTGCATAATGTTAAACAGTACAGAGCACACAATTAACTCTTTGATCACCCCAGATCAGGGGCGAACTGACCATTCCAGCATTCGGGCACTTTCCGAGGGCCCAGGGTCAGTAGGGGACCCCATGAGATGCCCCTGGCACCTTTCATTGTTTTTTTCATAGGCTTTTTTGGGTGTGGGCGAAGACACGGGGGCCCCATGATCCCCTATTGCCCGGGGGCCCCATGAGTTGTCAGTTCGCCCCTGCCCCAGATAATAACGTTTTATTAGCACTGATCACTGTATTAGAAATACACAGCAGCATGTTTCCCAAGTAAAACACACGCAGCGCATAATGTTAAACAACACACAGCACACAATTAACCCTTTGATCGCCCCAAATGTTAACTTTTAATTAGCACTGATCACTGTATTAGTGTCATTGGGATGTCAGTGGCCGTTATTCAGTCGTCGTCCCCAGTGTCAGAATGCCCACCACAGTCCCGCTATAAGTCGCTGATCGCCGCCATTACTAATATAAAAAAAATTAAATATAAAAATCCCAGTATATATACCGCCATTTGTAGACGCCATAACTTTCACGTAAACCAATTAATTTACACGTATCAGGATTTTTGTTTAGCAAAGACACGGAGCAGAATACATTTTGGCCTAACTTTATGAAGAAATTTGATTTTTTTTAATATTGTTTACTAGATATGTTTTATAGCAAAAAAGTCAAAAATATTGGGGGTTTTTCAAAATCGCTGGTCTTTTCTTGTTTATAGTGCAATAAAAAAAAAAAAACCGCAAAGGTGATCAAATACCACCAAAAGAAAGATCTATTCATGGGAAAAAAAGGACATACATTTCATTAATGTACAGAGTTGCATGACCAAGCAATTGTCAGTTAAAGTAACGCAGCGCCGTAACGCAAAAAATGGCCTGGTCAGGAAGGGGGGGGGGGGAATCCTCTGGAGGGTGAGGGGTTTGAACATTTGCAGTAGACAACATGCTTTGTTTATAGAAAAGTGTCCATCGCAGTAGAGCTACTGGTGGATTCATTTACATGTAGAGATTTGGAATAGCTGGCAGAATCACCGCAATTCTGTCTGTGATTCCATATTGCAGTGAAATCGTGGTAAAATGCGCAATGCATATTTGGGTGCTATCCATTCTAATTATTATTATTATACAGTATTTATATAGCGCCAAAGGGTATGCTCAGCGCTGTACAGTAGCAAGGGGGACAGAACATGAGACAAGACAGTAACATTACAATACACGAGGGGGTTCGAGGGCCCTGCTCTTTCGAGCTTACAATCTAGGAGGGGTGGGGAAGGTGGCACAGGAGGAGATGGCTGTGGGGGATGGAGTGGTGGGTGGAGTGGAGGAGGTTAGTTGTTAGGTGAGGTTGGGTGTTAGGTGAGGTTGGGGTAGGCTTCCCTGAAGAGAAGGGTTTTCAAGGTGCGCCTGAAGGTGAGGAGGGTAGGTGACATTCTGATGGATTGGGGTAGGGAGTTCCAGAGGATGGGGGAAGTCCTAGAGAAGTCCTGCAATTGGGCGTGGGAGGAGGAGACCAGGGAGCTAGAGAGCAGGAGGTCCTGTGAGGAGCGGAGGGCACGGGTAGGGTAGTATCTGGGTATCAGGTCAGTTATGTAGTTCGAGGCGGCATTGTGAATGGCCTTGTTTGTCAGGGTTAGCAGCTTGAACTTGATGTGTTGGGCAATCGGGAGCCAATGAAGGGATTGGCAGAGGGGGGAGGCAGATGTGGAGCACTTGGTGAGGTGGATGAGTCTGGCCGCTGAGTTTAGGATTGACTGGAGTGGGGATAGCGCTCGTTTGGGTAGGCCAGTGAGAAGGGAATTGCAATAGTCCAGGCGTGAGATGATGAGGGAGTGTACGAGTTGTTTGGTGGTGTCTGGGGTGAGGAATGTGCGTATCTTGGAGATGGTGTGGAGGTGGAGCCTGCAAGATCTAGATAGCAGTTGGATGTGGGGTAGGAAGGAGAGGTGGGAGTCCAGGGTGACACCCAGGACTTTGGCCTGTGGGGTGGGAGAGATGGTGGCGTTGTTAGTAGTGATGGAGAGGATGGGGGGGGGCACGGGGTGGGGGGAAGATCAGGACTATTCTTAACCCCTTCACTCTGGCGCCTTCCGGCCCTTTAAGAGTTTCAGAAGCCGGGTGGCGGGGTGGGATTTAGGGCCATGTGACCGCAGTAACGGCGCGTCACGGCGGTCACATGATCGGGAAAGGTCCCGATCGAAAGAGGAGATCGGGACCTTTCCGTGAGTACAGGACATGTGTGCTGGGAGCGTGCAGGGCGCACGCTCTAGGCACATAGGTCCTTTTTTAATAGAATGCAAATGTGCGGCCGCTCAGCGTCTAGGCCCAGACGCCAGTAGGCCGCACATTTGCGTTCGGCCGGCATGAAGAGGTTAATGGCCCCCAAACATGGTGTGATTTTGCCACGATTGTCCATAATCAAATTGCACAGAAATGTACCTTTAACCACTTGCGCTGCAGAAGATCCCCCCCCCCCCCTTCCTGACCAGGCCATTTTTTGTGATACATCGCTGCGTTATTTTAACTGACAATTATGCGGTCATGCAATGCTGTGTATCAATGACATTTCTGTCCTTTTTTTCCCCACAAATAGAGCTTTCTTTTGGTGGTATTTGATCACCTCTGTATTATTATTTTTTTTTTTTTGCACTATAAACAAAAAAAAGAATGACAATTCTGAAAAAAAAACCAATATTTTTGACTTTTTGCTATCAAACATATCCAATAAAAATATTAAAAGCATAAAATGTCCTCATAAATTTAGACCAAAATGTATTCTGCTCCATGTCTTTGCTAAAAAAAATCCCAATAAGTGTATATTATTTGTTTTACATGAAAGTTATAGAGTCTGCAAATGGCGGTAGATATACTGCAATATTTATTTATTTATTTTTTTATACTAGTAATGGTGGCAATCACTTATCTCTTTTCCATCTACACCCCCTCCCTCGGCAAACTGATACACTCTCACGGCTTCAACTATCACCTCTACGCCGATGACACGCAAATTTACCTCTCCACCCCTCGCCTCACCCCTTCAGTCTCCGCCCGTATCACCCACCTACTGAATGACATATCAGACTGGATGTCGCTCCATTTCCTCAAATTGAACCTTTCCAAAACCGAGCTCCTGATTTTCCCCCCAGCCCGTGCCCCCCCCTCCACCCTCTCCATCACGACCAACAACGCCACCATCAGTCCCACCCCACAAGCCAAAGTCCTAGGTGTCACTCTAGACTTAAACCTGTCCTTCCAACCCCATGTCCAATCGTTGGCAAAGTCATGCAGGCTCCACCTCCGCAACATCTCCAAAATACGTTCGTTCCTAACCCCAGACACTACTAAACTACTCGTTCACTCCCTTATTATCTCACGCCTGGACTACTGCAACTCCCTCCTCACTGGCCTACCTCATCGCAGACTATCCCCTCTTCCGTCTATCCTAAACTCTGCGGCCAGACTCATCCACCTCACCAACCGCTCCGCTTCTGCCACCCCCCTCTGTCATTCCCTCCACTGGCTCCCGATTGCCCAATGCATTAAATTCAAACTACTAACACTGACATACAAAGCCATTCATAACGCTGCCCTAAACTATCTCACCGACCTGATACCCAAATACCACCCAATCTGTACTCTTCGCTCCTCACAAGACCTCCTACTCTCCAGTTCCCTGGTCTCCCCCTCCCACGCCCAACTGCAGGACTTCTCCAGGACTTCCCCCATCCTCTGGAACTCACTACCCCAATCCATCAGACTGTCACCTACCCTCCTCACCTTTAGGCGCACCCTGAAAACCCTCCTCTTCAGGGAAGCCTACCCCGCCCTCACCTAACAGCCGAGCTCCTCCACTCTTCCTACCACTCCATCCCCCACAGTCACTTCCCCCTGTACCACTATCCCCTCCCTCTTAGATTGTAAGCTCGAAAGAGCAGGGCCCTCGAATCCCTCGTGTATGTAAAGCTCTGAGCAAACCTCTTGGCGCTATATACATACTGTATAATAATAATAATAACTGCAGGACTGTGGGACTGCTGCAGGCATTCTGACCTGGGGGGGGGGGGCCGGGGGCAGACTGACAACTCATGGGGCCCCGGGCAATAGGGGATCATGGGGCCCCTGTGTCCTTGCCCAAATTCAAAAAAGCCTATGAAAAAGGTACCAGGGGCATCTCATGGGGCCCCCTACTGACCCCGGGCCCTCGGGCAGTGCCCAAGTTTCCAAATGGTCAGTCCGCCCCTGAGGGGGACTGACTTGGTGCCACTGACATCTCCAGTGACACCAATACAGTGATCAGTGCTAATAAATAGCACTGACACTGTACTAATGGCACTGGGCAGGAAGGGGTTAACATCTGGGGCGATCAAAGGGTTAACTGTTTTTTTTTTTTAAGGAGTGATTTTATTGTGTACTGTGTGCTGTTTTACTAAGCAGACCTGCTGCTTTCTATCTCTCTCCTCTGCAGAAAGATGGAAAGCAGCATGTCCATGCTGGCAGGAGAGAGATCTGTGTTGTTTACACTCAAATCTTTGCCCTTTCAGCTTCACCATTGATCACTGAGTCCACAAAATTGCCGGGTGGGGCTTGGTGATTGACATCCTCAGGAGCCAATAGCAACACAGGTAAGGCGAGCGTGTGTGAGCGCCCCCTACCCAGAAGTGCAAAATCAGCAAAGTACATCTGCTATGGGGCGGTGGGCAAGTGGTTAAAAATCACATGAAGCTTGTCACCCAAAAAGGAGCAGGAGCTTTTCTTTGGGGACAAACGCTCATAGGGCTGCCCTATGAGCGACATGTGGAAATGCGCGTAAATCAAACTTAAACTGCGAGTGTGAATGCTCATTCCTGCTACACAAGATCTGAGTATGGCCTTAGAGTTGAGGCAACTTTTAAAGGATTACTCTAACAGGATATCTGCTTTTTACTCATCAAATGTTGCCAACACTGTATACTATTAACTCTTATTTTTTACTACATAATTCCCTTGACATGAAGTGGTGGTAAATGTGGAAAAAAAGAAAAAAAATTTCCAGGCCCCCTGCAAGGTATTTTATTTTATTTCTTATTTATTTATTACAGGTACTTATATAGCACCATCATTAATGCAAAAAATAAAAAATATATTGACTATGGCCAAACTTGTAGTATTTCCAATATATGGCAATATATTTGGGAAGAATATTTTTCAAATATATATCAAATATATTTTTCTTCCATGTGGGTTATGTTGAAGATACAGATTATGAATGGAAAACAAGGTTCTTCAAACTGTTGCCTGTGGAACAAAACCGGCCCACTGCAAGATTTTTGGTGGCCCTGGGAACCCCAGTTGGCTGGCAGAGGATGTACTTGTCTGTGTATCCCAATTTCGCATTTTCGGACAAATGTTTTGATTATTTGGAGATGCAGATGTATCTGAATAGCGAATTACAAAAATAACGAATTTACACAAATCTGAAATAACGAAACAAAATTCGACATGAAAACAAATTCAAATTTGAAAACTAAATCGAAAACCAATGTTAAAACAAAATTGAATGGTAAATACACATCAGTCCCTAACTCTCAAGGGGCGTACAATCTAAGGTCCCTAATTCACATTCATACATACACATATTAGGGCCAATTTAGACAGGAGCCACTTAACCTACCAGCATGTCTTTGGAGTGTGGGAGGAAACCTGAGTACCCAGAGGAAACCCACACAAGCACAGGGAGAACATGCAAACTCCAGGCAGGTGGTGCTGTGGTTGGGATTCAAACCATTGACCTAGTACTGCCAGGCGGAAACGCTAAGCTATTTAGCCACTGTAATGCAATGTCACAATGTGCTGGTGTGCATCGCATAAAGGGGCGGACTGACTATTTGGAAACTCGGGCACTGCCCGAGGGCCCGGGGTCAGTAGGGGGCCCCATGAGATGCCTCTGGTACCTTTTTCATAGGCTTTTTTGAGTTTGGGCAAGGACACAGGGGCCCCATGATCCCTATTGCCCGGGGGCCCCATCAGTTGTCAGTCCGCCCTGGTCGCATACTAAGACAATATGAAAGACAAATCTTAAAAAGAAGCCCTCCAGTGGTGTGTTGTCACCTCTGAAAGGGCTTTGATCTTCACCAGGTCTTCCATCCAGGTTCACAGGCTCCACCTGTTTGAATGGCTGAGCTGCAATGATGTCACTTCTGGGCATGTGCATGGGAGTCCACTGCCGCGGTACAGAGCTCTAAAGGAACGGCATGAGTATGCTATCCCTTCAGAGTGCATGAGTCAGTGGTGTCACTAGCTACAGAAACAGTGAGTATCTCCTAAAACAATGCACGTTTAGGAGATCTTCATTTTTACCTACCATTTAATCAACATGTTTTTTGTGCTTAATATTGGGTAGAATGTGAAGGCTTAGAACAGGGGTCTCCAAACTTTTCAAACAAAGGCAAATATACCGTCCTTCAGACTTTAGGAGGGCCGGATTATGGCCAGTGAGGATAGAAAACATCTTGGTCCCAGCATCAGTGAGAATAAATATGACCTTGGGGTTGTTTGTCAGTAGGAGAGGTAGTGCCGAACCTTTGGTATTAGTGGGAAGAATAGTACACCATCATTGATTTCATGGGAAGAAGTACTGTCCCATTGTTAGTCTCATTGGGAGGTATAGTTCCCCAAGGGTAGCAAAGGGCCACATCCAGCCCTCAGGCCGCAGTTTGGAGACCCCTGGCTTAGAGCCTCTGTTAGGTTTTTATCCCTGTCTGTGAGTAGACTTTGTCCAGATCTAAAAGAAGTGAGAGGAAATCTCCCAAATGCGATGAGAATTTCAAAATTTTAATTTTATAATCAAATATAATCGTTTTAAACAGGGGTAATAGGTTTTAAGACGTAGGTGTGCTTTGTAGTGCACCGGTGTGGATTTTGTATGCACTCTGCAATGTGTAGTTACAACACGCCTGCTTACTTCCTTTTTTTTTCTTCATTATTTTATTATTATATTATTTAATTATAATTATTATTTAATATATTATTTAAATGGATTTCATTCAATGTATGCATAACATAGCACTGCAACAAACACATTGTAAGACATTCTCGTGTTCAGCTCAGGCAGCTTTAAACAAATTCAGGTTTGCGCTGATATTACACAACCAAATATAAATATATCCACAATTTCTAAACATATAAAATGATTACTATGTCCAAATAAATTGTGAAAAAAAAAATATAATAAATATATATATATATATATACAGGTGAAACTCGAAAAATTAGAATATTATGCAAAAGTTCATTTATTTCAGTAATGCAACTTAAAAGGTGAAACTAATATATGAGAGACTCATTACATGCAAAGCAAGATAGTTCAAGCCGTGATTTGTCATCATTGTGATGATTATGGCTTACAGCTCATGAAAACCCCAAATCCACAATCTCAGAAAATGAGAATATTGTGAAAAGGTGCAATATTCTCGGCTCAAAGTTTCCCACTCTAATCAGCTAATTAAGCCATAACACCTGCAAAGGGTTCCTGAGCCTTTAAATGGTCTCTCAGTCTGGTTCAGTAGGAATCACAATCATGGGAAAGACTGCTGACCTGACAGTTGTGCAGAAAACCATCATTGACACCCTCCATAAGGAGGGAAAGCCTCAAAAGGTAATTGCAAAAGAAGTTGGATGTTCCCAATGTGCTGTATCAAAGCACATTAATAGAAAGTTATGTGGAAGGGAAAAGTGTGGAAGAAAAAGGTGCACAAGCAGCAGGGATGACAGCAGCCTGGAGAGGATTGTCAGGAAAAGGCCATTCAAAAGTGTTGGGGACTTTCACAAGGAGTGGACTAAGGCTGGAGTCAGTGTGTCAAGAGCCACCACACACAGATGGATCCTGGACGTGGGCTTCAAATGTCGTTTTCCTCTTGTCAAGCCGCTCCTGAACAACAAACGTCAGAAGCGTCTTACCTGAGCTAAAGAAAAACAGACCTGGTCTGGTGCTCAGTGGTCCAAAGTCCTCTTTTCTGATGAGAGCAACTTTTGCATCTCATTTGGAAACCAAGGAGCCAGAGTATGGAGGAAGAATGGAGAGGCCCAAGGACCCTGAGTATGGAGGAAGAATGGAGAGGCTCAAGGACCCCGAGTATGGAGGAAGAATGGAGAGGCACAAGGACCCCGAGTATGGAGGAAGAATGGAGAGGCACACACTGCAAGATGCTTGAAGTCCAGTGTGAAGTTCCCACAGTCTGTGTTGATTTGGGGAGCCATGTCATCTGCTGTGTTGGTCCACTGTGCTTCATTAAGTCCAGGGTCAACGCAGCCGTCTACCAGGAGATTTTGGAGCACTTCCTGCTTCCTTCCGCAGACGAGCCTTATGGGGATGCTGACTTCATTTTCCAGCAGGACTTGGCACCTGCCCACACTGCCAAAAGCACCAAAACCTTGTTCAATGACCGTGGGATTACTGTGCTTGATTGGCCAGCAAACTCGCCTGACCTGAACCCCATAGAGAATCTATGGGGCATTGCCAAGAGAAAGATGAGAGACATGAGACCGAACAATGCAGAAGAGTTGAAGGCCGCTATTGAAGCATCCTGGTCTTCCATAACACCTCAGCAGTGCCACAGGCTGATAGCTTCCATGCCACGCCGCATTGAGGCAGTAATTGCTGCAAAAGGGGCCCAAACCAAGTACTGAGTACATATGCATGCTTCTACTTTTCAGAGGTCCGATATTGTTCTATGTACAATCCTTGTTTTATTGATTGCATGTAATATTCTCATTTTCTGAGATTGTGGATTTGGGGTTTTCATGAGCTGTAAGCCATAATCATCACAATTATGACAAATCATGGCTTGAACTATCTTACTTTGCATATATTAGTTTCACTTTTTAAGTTGCATTACTAAAATAAATGAACGTTTGCACGATATTATAATTTTTCGAGCTTCACCTCTGTATATATATATATATATATATATATATATATATATATATTTTTTTTTTTTTTTTTTTTTTTTTTTCACAATTTATTTGGACATATTAATCATTTTATATGTTTAGACATTGTGGATATATTTATATTTGGCTGTGTAAAATGAGCGCAAACATGTTTTTTCACTGATATATGCACTTTTTAAGGTTAGGTTCTGCAGCTTATATTTTATTTTCACTATAGTGTTTTATTTTTATTTTTGTGGCGCTATCCATATTTTTTGAGCTTTAAAAAAATTGCTATGGAATAGATAGGATTGTGACCGCTGACCTCAAACGAACCACAAAAATAAAATGGTAGACAAAAAAAAGCCCCCAATAATAAAAGCAGCATCTGCTAACCTGGACGAGCTTGTTTGAATGTCGGTACCTGATCTGTGCTTAGAGCAAGAAACTGTCACCAGCACACCATGGATCTTCAGAACGGGTCCGGACCTTTGTTCAGCTATCACATCGTTACAACAGATAACAAAGTTTTGGAGCCTAGAAGGACCCCTTCATCAGGTATATGACTGATGGCATGCCTGATGAAGGGGTCCTGCGAGGCTACAAAACATTGCTATCTGATGTAGTGATGTGATCGGTGAATAAAGCTTCGGCCTGTTCTGGAGATCCATGGTGTGCTGGTGACAGTTGTTTGCTCTGACCATTCATGGTCCCAGCCGGTGGTTGCTTCAGAATCCAATTACATGCATAGCCAATTCTACAGGAACGTATGCATTGGGAAAAATCTGTTGGAGTTTTTGATCTGCAGGGAGACGTTTCGTAGTGCTTTGATTGTTGCTCCAAGTTCTTTATATATAGGTAAAAGGCAAAATCTGTCTATTTCAATATAGAAAATATTACAAATTTTCATTTTCTATTTTCCAGTTTTATTGATGTAGCCCTGACGTATGATTGCACGCACATGTTACAGTGTGATGGGACTTGCAAGAGGTAGAGAACTCTCCCCCTGCCCCCATAGGGCAGTGTTAGGTTCCTGAGTGGCCAATCAATGAGCATCTGTCACACGGAAAAAAGAGAGAAGAACAGAAGGCGCCAGCTAAGTGCAGTAATTAGATGCTGTGTTGCCCTCCAGAGGATTTACTTCCTGAGCAGGCCATTTTTTGCATTATGGCGCTGCATTACTTTAACTGACAATTGAGCGGTCGTGCAACGCTGCACCCAAATGAAATTTACGCCTTTTTTTCCCCACAAATTGAGCTTCCTTTCAGTGGTATTTAATTGCCTGTGTGTTTTTTATTTTTTGCGCTATAAAAAAAAAGTCCAACAATTTTAAGTAAAAAAACTATGTTTTTGACTTTTTGCTATTAAACATGACCAGTAAAAAAAATTTTAAAAATCAAATTTCGGTATAATTTTAGGCCAAAATATATTCTGCTCCATGTCTTTGCTAAAAAAAATATCCCAATACGTGTAAATTAATTGGTTTCCGTGAAAGTTATAACGTTTACATATGGTGGTATATATACTGGGATTTTTTTTCTTTAATTTTTACTAGTAATGGTGGCGATCAGTGGCTTATAGCGGGACTACGGCGGGCATTTTGACACTGGGGGGGGGGGGGACTGACTTGGTGTCATTGACATCCCCAGTGACACCAATACTAATAAAAAGCACAAACACTGTACTAAGGGGTTAACATGAGGGGAGATCAAAGGGTTAACTGTGTGCTGGGTGTGTTTTACTAGGGGGCGGTGTCTGTGTGTTTCACTTTAGGCACACTGCTTTGCATGGCTGTGCTATGCACAGCCATGCAAAGCAGTGTGCACAAGCTGACAGGGAGGAGAACTGTTTTGTTTACTAACAGTTCTCTCCCCCTGTCGGAGATCCTCGGCAATCACCAGACGCTAGCGAGTAATCACCGGCCAGGACCCGGTGATTAACAGCCACGAGAGGAGGTACAGGTAGAGCACGCGCCCCCTACTCGGAAATGCAAAATCACGTATATATATATGGGATTTTTGCACACCCGTGCCGCTCTGCATGGGGCAGTTGGGAAGTGATTAATTATATAGGATTAAAAACATTCACAAGAGGCAAAAAAATGACAAGCTCACCTGTGTAGGGGTATGAGGCCACTCCTCTCCATCCTACAGGTACCGCCAGTCAATCACCTAGGGTGTCATGGGTATAGGCTGGAGCAGTGTGGAACCATGTGTGCTGGTCAAGAGACCACCCTGATATCATGGGATGCAGCAGAGCCGGTCCAAAGCCGCCTGGACCAGGAAGAGTCCACGCTGACCAGCATGGAACGCACTGGCGGCAGTGACGTCACCGGAAGATGTGGAGGGCCGGATGTGGAACACAGAGGACACAAAGAACACAGGCCCCAGGGCCATGAATAAGGCTGTACCACCAGTCTTCCTGTACGGGGCCAAGGCCAGCAGGGGGGCCCAGGCAGCTGGCTGAATCGGATGTGGGCAGGGAGGGTAATCGGCACAGTGGGGGTGGAATTACTGGAACCGATCCCCTGTACAGCGCTGTCTGCAGCAGTTGAAAGCTGGCTTCTTCTCCTCTCCAACCTGATGACTTTCAGCCACCCATTGGATGGACACATTGCACTCTGGAAACTGAAATTCAAGTAGACATAACCTGCTATCATATAAAATTACTGTTGATTTCTTTTTTTTTTTAGTTAGGGACTTTAGATTGTACACCCCTTGAGGGTTAGGGACCTTAGATTGTACGCCCCTTGAGGGTTAGGGACTGATGTGAATGTACAATATATATGTAAAGCGCTGTGTAAATTGACAGCTCTATATAAGTACCTGAAATAAATCAATAAGTAAAAAAAAAATTAAAACCCATTGGATGGACAGAGCGCACTCTGGAAACTGAAATTCAAGTAGACATAACCTGATATCATATAAAATTACTGTTGATTTTTTTTTCCTCTAGACTGATGTTTTTGAAATAACATTTTTTGACGGTAGATCCTCTGAAGCCTTGTAAATGTATGAATGTGAGTTAGGGACCTTAGATTGTACGCCCCTTGAAGGTTAGGGACTGATGTGAATGTACAATATTTATGTAAAGCGCTGCGTAAATTGACGGCGCTATATAAGTACCTAAAATAAATTTTAAAAAATTAAAACCCATTGGATGGACACATCACACTCTGGAAATTGAAATTCAAGTAGACATAACCTGATATCATATAAAGTTACTGTTGATTTTTTTTTTTTTGTAGTTAGGGACCTTAGATTGTACGCCCCTTGAGGGTTAGGGACCTTAGATTGTATGCCCCTTGAGGGTTAGGGACCTTAGATTGTACGCCCCTTGAGAGTTAGGGACCTTAGATTGTATGCCCCTTGAGAGTTAGGGACCTTAGATTGTATGCCCCTTGAGAGTTAGGGACCTTAGATTGTATGCCCCTTGAGAGTTAGGGACCTTTGATTGTACGCCCCTTGAGGGTTAGGGACTGATGTGAATGTATAGATTGTATAATATAATATATATGTAAAGTGCTGCGTAAATTGACGGTCGTATGTAAGTACCTGAAATAAATAAATAAATAATAATTAAAAAAAAATTAAAACCCATTGGATGCACAGAGCGCACTCTGGAAACTGAAATTCAAGTAGACATAACCTGATATCATATAAAATTACTGTTGATTTTTTTTTTTTTTTTTTTTAGTTAGGGACCTTAGATTGTACGCCCCTTGAGGGTTAGGGACTGATGTGAATGTACAATATATATGTAAATCGCTGCGTAAATTGACGGTGTTATATAAGTACCTGAACTAAATAAATAAATACAATTAAATTCAATTAAATAAAAACCCATTGGATGGACACATCGCACTCTTGAAACTTAAATTCAAGTAGACATAACCTGATATCATATAAAATTACTGTTGATTTATTTATTTTTTTCCTCTAGACTGATGTTTTTGAAATAACACTTTTTGACGGTAGATCCTCTGAAGCCTTGTAAATGTATGAATGTGCGTTAGCGACCTTAGATTGTACGCCCCTTGAGGGTTAGGGACTGATGTGAATGTATAATATATATGTAAAGCAGCGCTATGTAAATTGACGGCGCTATATAAGTACCTAAAATAAATAAATAAATTAAAAAAATTTAAAAATTTAAACCCATTGGATGGACACATCGCACTCTGGAAACTGAAATTCAAATAGACATACAGTAACCTGATATCATACAAAATTACTGTTGATTTCTTTTTTTTTTAGTTAGGGACCTTAGATTGTACGCCCCTTGAGGGTTAGGGACTGATGTGAATGTATAATATATATGTAAAGTGCTGTGTAAATTGACGGTGGTATATAAGTACCTGAAATAAATAAATTAAAAAAAAAAATTAAAAACCCATTGGATGCACAGCGTGCACTCTGGAAAATGAAATTCAAGTAGACATAACCTGATATATAAAATTACTGCTCATTTTTTTTTTTTTTAGTTAGGGACCTTAGATTGTACGCCCCTTGAGGGTTAGGGACTGATGTGAAGGTATAGATTGTATAATATAATATATATGTAAAGCGCTGCGTAAATTGAAGGTGGTATGTAAGTACCTGAAATAAATAAACAAATAAATAATAATTAAAAAAAATGAAAACCCATTGGATGGACACATTGCACTCTGGAAACTGAAATTCAAGTAGGCATAACCTGATATCATATAAAATTACTGTTGATTTGTTTTTTTTTTTTAGTTAGGGACCTTAGATTGTACGCCCAATGAGGGTTAGGGACTGATGTGAATGTACAATATATATGTAAAGCGCTGCGTACATTGACGGCGCTATATAAGTACCTGAAATAAATAATAATAAATAAAAATGAAAACCCATTGGATGGACAGAGCGCACTCTGGAAACTGAAATTCAAGTAGACATAACCTGATATCATATAAAATTACTGCTCATTTTTTTTTTTCTAGTTAGGGACCTTAGATTGTACGCCCCTTGAGGGTTAGGGACTAATGTGAATGTACAATATACTGTATATGTAAAGTGCTGCGTAAATTGACGGTGCTATATAAGTACCTCAAATAAATAAATAAATAAATAATAATTAAAAAAAATAAAAAATGAAAACCCATTGGATGCACAGCGCGCACTCTGGAAACTGAAATTCAAGTAGACATAACCTGATATATAAAATTACTGTTGATTTTTTCTTCCTCTAGACTGATGTTTTTGAATTAACACTTTTTGACGGTAGATCCTCTGAAGCCTTGTAAATTCTCCTGTTGTGCAGAATGAACTTCTCTGTACAGATGACAGGCTACAATGTAGCAGCACAGGGAATCAAACAAACTGTACGGCTTACAAGTGACCTTGGACAGATGCCCATCCCCTCAGGTCCGGAACTGAACAAAGCGATAAAAAAATTCTTGGTAGACCAAATCTCTGGAGTCCGCACCGATAACGCGATAATTATCTGATCTAGAAAATATTGCTTTACCTTAAATATCAGCTATTTTATTGTGTTACTTTAATTACATTGTGTCATGTCATGTTACAGTGCGAAATGACACAGTGTAACACAAAGTGACATATAATAAAGATGATGAATTGCCTCCAGAACAAAGAGCTGCTTTGCAGAGACACAAGAATTCCGGCGTTCTTCCTTCAAACGGTACATAAAAATATCTTAGTCATGGTTCTCATGAATAGGGAGATGAATAATGGGCAGCCCGCTGCACGCTATCAAACAATTGTAAACAAATACAAAACGGCGAGCGGAAAAAAAAATGTCAAAAATAAATACACATGTTGCATACAGAATCTAAAATCAATATGTAAATAAATGAAGGGTATAAATCTTGCCGCAGAACGTCGGCGATACATCACCACGGAGAAAGTACGGCCAGAATTCCTTATAGCTTTGAGCAACGTATAAAAAATGCTAAATACATACAGGGAATTCATTTGTTATTCTAACTGCTTGGGGTCTATACTGATACATTGTCTTACCACTGTTAGGATCATTTTTTGTCTATATTCCCACATGGAAGAAAAATATATTTGAAATATATTTTAAAAATATTCTTCCCAAATAAAATATACTGCCATATATTTGAAATGCTACAATTTTGGCCATATTCAATACGCATCAAAATATATTTCAACAAATATATATATATATATATATATATATATATACTGCATTTTTTTTTATTATTATTATTATACAGGATTTATATATTATTATTATACAGGATATATATATTATTATTATACAGGATTTATATATTATTATTATACAGGATTTATATATTATTATTATACAGGATATATATATTATTATTATACAGGATTTATATATTATTATTATTATTATACAGGATTTATGGCGTCAGCGGTTTGCTCAGCGCTTTACAATATAACGGGAGACAATACAGCAACAATACAGTTCAATACAAGAGGGTTAGGAGGGCCCTGATCCTTGGAGCTTACAATCTAGAAATGCATTTTTATTACAAAATATATGAAAAATATTTAAAAAAATACATTTCAAATATACTATATGCCTTTAAAACTACATTTTTTGGAATGCATTTGCAAATATATGTAAGAATATATGTTAAAATGACTTTTTTACATGTCAAAAAAATCTGAAGAATATATTTTTAAAAATATACTTTTAAAAATATATTTTTTTAAAATATATTCTTCAGATTTTTTTTTAACATGTGAAAAAGTCATTTTAACATATATTCTTACATATATTTGTAAATGCATTCCAAAAATGTAGATTTGTATTTTTAAAGACATGCGGTATATTTGAATAGTATTTTTAAAAATATTTTTCATATGTTTTGTAATTAAAATGCATTTCAACATGCAGTACATACTATATATATATATATATATATATATGTATGTATGTATGTATGTATATATATATATATATATATATATATATATATATTTAAATATATTTTGAAATATATGGAATATGGCCAAACTTGTAGCGTTTCAAATATGTGGCAATATATTTGGGAAGGATATTGTTAAAATATATTTCAAATATAGTTTTCTTCCATATGGGTTATGTTGAAGATACAGATTATGAATGGAAAACAAGGTTCTTTAAACTATATTCCGTGGAACAAAACCGGCCCACTGCAAGATTTTTGGTGGCCCTGGGAACCCCAGTTGGCAGGCAGAGGATGTACTTGTCTGAGAATCCCAATACAGAGACCAGTAGACATGTGCAGTTCGTTTCGTTCCAAATTGCATTTCCGACAAATTTTTTCATTATTTGGAGATTCAGATGTATCTGAATAATGAATTACACTGGACTCTGATGGCCACTCCTGGATTAGGGGAGGACTGTGTTTTGCATCCCTGGATGTAAGGGGGCTCTGCTTGGCACTCCTTGATGGGCACTCCTTGGTATAAAAGAGGGTTTCTGTTGGGCACTCCTAGAATTAAGGTGGGTTTCTATTGGGCAATCCTAGATGTAAAGAGGGACTCTGACGGGCACTCCTGGATTTACTCTGATGAAGTCACGACGCAAGTGACGCAACGCGTTGGTACGCCACTCCCAGTTTAGAGATACGTCACTTCCGGTCACGTGGGGACGCATGTCCGGACGCAGCGGCCATATTGGTTTCCCTTCCTGCATGTGAATACACCCATGGAAAGAGGTGGAAAGCGATTTTGTAACAGGAAACAAATGTGAGTTGAAACAATAAGATGTACAAAGTGTCTAATTAAACAATATTACACTATGGCAGTGTTTCTCAACTCCAGTCCTCATGGACCCCCAACAGGTCATGTTTTCAGGATTTCCCTCAGATGAAACAGCTGTGGTAATTACTAAGGCAGTGAAACTGATCAAATCACCTGTGCAAAATGAAGTTCTGTTTGTGTCCTATATGACGTTTGAGAGGAGGTGGAGTGGAAGTCCTGTGATCCCTTGCTGAGCTGCCTGGATTAAAGGATTGCCTTTGAGGAGAGCTGTAGCCTTGTGGCCCTGTGCGGGTCAAGGTGGGGAGGTGAGCAGGCATTGCTGCCATTGAAGGATTCCTTTTGAGCACTAGAAGTGAAGATCACTGAGTTTTTTTTCCACATAATTGCATGGACTCTGTTTGCTTATTTGATGCACAGTGTTGGTTTATGTGTTTAAATCACAAGAAGCAGTGGACTTAATTATTTTTATGAAATATTTTGATATATGGCTTCTCACAGAAATTAATCATCACTTATTTTGATCAGTAATCACTGATTTTTATTTATTTTTTTGAAATAATTATGATTATATAAGTTTGTCACATATTTATCACGGATATATAGTTTTTTATTGAATATCATAATCACTGATTCTGATTAATTATCACGGATTAATTTGATGGAAGAAACAATTAGGGGAATATAAGTTTGTCACAAATTAATTTTGATCACGGATTTATATTATTATGAGTTATGAATGTCACTTTTTATCATATTTATTATTTATGATATTTCACTGATAGATTAATGTTTTGGATTTTCTATATTTTTTTTTGATGGTACTTTAATGTATATATAGAGATATTATTTTTAGTGCTTCACTATTTTAAAGGTGTGTTATTATAATTCATAATGGTTAAGGCAGAGTGACAGCAGCTGTTAGTATAGGGATCTTATTCATATTAAGCGCAGTAGGATACTTCCATTTTTTAGCTAGTGTGCCCCAGGCAGCCACCTAGATTGCCTAGTGCAGTGGTCGGCAAGCCGCGGCTCGCGAGCCACATGCGGCTCTTTACACATTTTAATGCGGCTCTTCTGTGTGCCGGGCGCCCGCTCCCCTCCCTCCTCTCGGGCGGCCGCCCCAAAAGTCAGGACTCTGCAGCTAGCCCAGCAATGGGCAAACTACGGCCCGCGGAGCGTGGCAAACATTGGCTGTCGGGATGTAGACGGGGCAGTCAGGATGTAGGCGGGGCAGCGTGACGAACTCCTCTCCTCTCACAGTCCGCCCTGAAGACCGGAACGGCGCGGGAACACGGCGAGAGGAACGCGCGGAGCAAAGGTAAGTGAATTGACACAATATGGGGAATAAATTACTATAGGGGGGATGAATTACTATATGGGGGGATGAATTACTATATGGGGGATGAATTACTATAGGGGGGATGAATTACTATAGGGGGGATGAATTACTATAGGGGGGATGAATTACTATATGGGGGATGAATTACTATGGGGGGATGAATTACTATATGGGGGGTGAATTACTATGGGGGATGAATTACTATATGGGGGATGAATTACTATATGGGGGGATGAATTACTATATGGGGGATGAATTACTATATGGGGGATGAATTACTATGGGGGATGAATTACTATATGGGGGATGAATTACTATGGGGGATGAATTACTATATGGGGGATGAATTACTATGGGGGATGAATTACTATATGGGGGATGAATTTCTATATTGGGGATGAATTACTATGGGGGATGAATTACTATATGGGGGATGAATTACTATGGGGGATGAATTACTATATGGGGGATGAATTACTATATGGGGGGATGAATTACTATATGGGGGATGAATTACTATATGGGGGATGAATTACTATATGGGGGATGAATTACTATGGGGGATGAATTACTATATGGGGGATGAATTACTATGGGGGATGAATTACTATATGGGGGATGAATTACTATGGGGGATGAATTACTATATGGGGGATGAATTTCTATATTGGGGATGAATTACTATGGGGGATGAATTACTATATGGGGGATGAATTACTATGGGGGATGAATTACTATGGGGGATGAATTACTATATGGGGGATGTATTTTCAGTTTTAAAAATGTGGCTCTCAAAATAAATTTCAATCGTGGTTTTGGCGAGATTTGGCTCAGTTGAAAAAAAAGGTTGCCCACCACTGGCCTAGTGGAAGCACGGGCCCTGATCAGGCCTAAAGCTGTGTTTGGAGAGGCGCTTATGAGCATAATTTACACGCAGATGTGAGTCAATGTTCCTAAATGCATGCATACATGTGTACATTTATTTTAATGGCTACAATAAATTAATATTTTAGCCAATAGAATTCATTTTTGCTCATATGCTTCTATCCCCTGGTTCACACCAGTACGACTTGTCATGCGATTTGACAGTTCTAAATCGCATGACAAGTCGCACCCTATTTGTGTTATGGGACTGTTCAAATCAGTGCAAATCAGACTTTGCCGATTTTGGAAAAAGGTTCCTGCACTATTTTTGGCGATTTCAGGTGCGACTTGCATAGTATCTGCGCATGAAGTCTCAGACAGGCAAGCAGCACATGAAATCGCACTGACCATAAGCTTTGAAATCGCGCTACTGCACTTGAACTAGCTCAATTTCAAAGCCTCATTCAGTGTGAACCAGGGCTAAGTGTCAAATGCCTGTAAATGCGCACGGGGCAGCACAGTGGCTAAATGGTTAGCACTTCCTCCTGGCAGTACTGGGGTCCTTGGTTCAAATCCCAACCACAGCACCACCTGCCTGGAGTTTGCATGTTCTCCTTGTGCCTTCGTGGGTTTCCTCCGGGTACTCCGGTTTCCTTCCACACTACAAAGACATGCTGGTAGGTGAATTGGCTCCTGTCTAAATTGGCCCTAGTATGTGTATGTATGAATGTGAGTTAGGGACCTTAGATTGTACGCCCCTTGAGGGTTAGGGACTGATGTGAATGTACAATATATATGTAAAGCGCTGCGTAAATTGACGGCGCTATATAAGTAACCAAAGAAAACTGGTCACCTACCCAGGTCTATAACTGGCTTTTTAAACAGTGAACATGGAAGGCATCACAAAGTAAAAAATAGAACTATCCAGTTCAACTTGCCAGCCTACTCCAGTCTAATAATGGCTATTATCAGCAAGGAACATTGATAAAGTATAACTAATCAAAAGAGGGGGATAAGAAAGCCAGTTCAAACTGCCAGCCAGTTAGCCAACCAAAAAAAACAAATTAACCTGTCTAAGAACATGCGTTTAAAAACAGGGGTTTAGTTAGCACACATTTGCAAATACATACGTAAGGCACAGAGCCACGTCACGGCACCCTGAGTATCTGTGGTCCTAACTCTATAAATCTTGGGAGTCCTCACAATGGAGGCACATGCATTTAAATGGATAGAAACAAGGGCAGGTGAACCTGAGGAAGCCCACCCCTCATTAAGGTCATGGGAGCGCACCTGACACCCAGCATGTAGCACCACGGCAGCCAGGGTGTCCAATGCACCCACTGGACCTCCAAAATTAACATACAAAGAAAAAACTGGTCACCTACCCAGGTCTATAACTGGCTTTTTAAACAGTGAACATGGAAGGCGTCACAGAGTAAAAAAATAAAATGTAAGTACCTGAAATAAATAAATAATAAATAAATACATAGGTAACATTAGAGGCATTTTTTGCCAACTTCTGGCAGCAAATTTGGAGCATAAATTCATATGTCCGTGTGTATGTATCCTTATTGGTTTGCTGGCTCATATACAAATATTTAATTTAATATTGATCAAAGGGACCAAAATGCTACTTTTACGATTTTTGTAATAATTAAAAAAAATCAATAAGAAAAATAAGTGAATTGGTTCGTTTGTAAGGTTTATCCTCTAACTGAGAACCCGCAGAGTCTCAGACGGCATAAACTGGTTCATTCACCTTCTGAATTCCATGTGCACTAAAATCTTCATCCATGAAAAACCAGAGGGGCAGCACCGCCTTTCCCTATCATTCTGCTTTACTGCATTAAGCCTGCTACAAAATGACAGGTGGCGTTGAACAGTGGTCTTGACTACAATTCAGATAACGCACCACTCTGAAATTTAATTGTAACATATGAATATAAATCAGTTTTTGTCAGCCCGGGCAGGCCAAATCAATTCCAAACTCTTATTTTCTGCATTATAACCTCTGATAAAGCCAAGTGTCTCTCCGCTCTTCTGGGAATAGTTTTGCCACGGAAAGTTTAAAGAAAAGTTTCACCAATGGAAAAACTAATTTAACCGTCATGATTTTTACTATTACTGAAATAAAGTTTTGCATAACTAAGGAGGGCTTATGGTGCTTAGCCGCATGCTGTTAGTACTTCTAAGGGATTTTTCACCAATAAAATATTGTATAAACTTAATTTAGATGAAATTACTATCGTATTGCTCTGTGCGTTCCCCTAGTTTTTCTAAGATGAGAAATCTTACGTTGATTTTAATTTGTAGAATAAGACCAGACACTTTTTATTTTCATGCGCTTTCATTAACTTAAAGGGTAATCGTTTTTTCACACAAAGGTTGGTGACACTCGGGAGATGGACAGTCTGTGAAGGCTGATTGGCCAGAGAATGTAATTATGTAAACAGATTGGGGTCAAGAGTGACAGGCAGAGCAGGTAAGTGGATTTTGTAAAAAGTAAGCCAAAAACCTCTTCTAATTGTGTGAATCCAAGATGGACCTCTTGGGAGATGGATGTTTACAAGTCTGTGAAGGCTGATTGGCCAGAGAATGTAATTATGTAAGCAGATTGGGGTCAAGAGTGATAGGCAGAGCAGGTAAGTGGATTTTGTAAAAATGTAAGCAAAAAACCTCTGATAATTGTGTGAATCCAAGATGGACCTCTTGGGAGATGGATCTCTACAAGTCTTTGAAGACTGATTGGCCAGAGGATGTAAATATGTAAGCAGCTTGGGGTCAAGAGTGATAGGTAGAGCAGGTAAGTGGATTTTGTAAAAGTAAGCTAAATACCTCTTCTAATTGTGTGAATCCAAGATGGACTTCTTGGGAGATGGACCTCTACAAGCCTATGAAGGCTGATTGACCAGAGGATGTAATTATGTAAGCGGCTTGGGGTCAAGAGTGATAGGCAGAGCAGGTAAGTGGATGGACCTCTTGGGAGATGGACCTCTACAAGTCTGTGAAGGCTGATTGGCCAGAGGATGTAATTATGTAAGCAGCTTGGGGTCAAGAGTGATAGGCAGAGCAGGTAAGTGGATTTTGTAGAAAGTAAGCCAAATACCTCTTCTAATTGTGTGAATCCAAGATGGACTTCTTGGGAGATGGACCTCTACAAGTCTATGAAGGCTGATTGACCAGAGGATGTAATTATGTAAGCAGCTTGGGGTCAAGAGTGATAGGTAGAGCAGGTAAGTGGATGGACCTCTTGGGAGATGAACCTCTACAAGTCTGTGAAGGTTGATTAGCCAGATAATGTAATTATGTAAGCAGCCTGGGGTCAAGAGTGATAGGCAGAGCAGGTAAGTGGATGGACCTCTTGAGAGATGGATCTCTACAAGTCTGTGAAGGCTGATTGGCCAGAGAATGTAATTATGTAAGCAGCTTGGGGTCAAGAGTGATAGGCAGAGCAGGTAAGTGGATTTTGTAAAAAAAAGTAAGCCAAAAACCTCTTATAATTGTGTGAATCCAAGATGAACCTCTTGGGAGATGGATGTTTACAAGTCTGTGAAGGCTGATTGGCCAGAGAATGTAATTATGTAAGCAGATTGGGGTCAAGAGTGATAGGCAGAGCAGGTAAGTGGATTTTGTAAAAATGTAAGCAAAAAACCTCTGATAATTGTGTGAATCCAAGATGGACCTCTTGGGAGATGGACCTCTACAAGTCTTTGAAGGCTGATTGGCCAGAGGATGTAAATATGTAAGCAACTTGGGGTCAAGAGTAATAGGTAGAGCAGGTAAGTGGATTTTGTAAAAAGTAAGCCAAATACCTCTTCTAATTGTGTGAATCCAAGATCGACCTCTTGGGAGATGGACCTCTACAAGTCTGTGAAGGCTGATTGACCAGAGGATGTAATTATGTAAGCGGCTTGGGGTCAAGAGTGATAGGCAGAGCAGGTAAGTGGATAGACCTCTTGGGAGATGGACCTCTACAAGTCTGTGAAGGCTGATTGGCCAGAGGATGTAATTATGTAAGCAGCTTGGGGTCAAGAGTGATAGGCAGAGCAAGTAAGTGGATGGACCTCTTGGGAGATGAACCTCTACAAGTCTATGAAGGCTGATTAGCCAGATAATGTAATTATGTAAGCAGATTGGGGTCAAGAGTGATAGGCAGAGCAGGTAAGTGGATTTTGTAAAAATGTAAGCCCAAAACCTCTTCTAATTGTGTGAATCCAAGATGGACCTCTTGGGAGATGGACCTCTACAAGTCTGTGAAGGCTGATTGGCCAGAAGATGTAATTATGTAAGCAGCTTGGGGTCAAAAGTGATAGGCAGAGCAGGTAAGTGGATTTTGTAAAAAGTAAGCCAAATACCTCTTCTAATTGTGTGAATCCAATGGACCAAACCTTTTATCTTTTTCAATGCAGAGGTCATTCCTGGCTGACATGGATACTCCCTGTGGGTCTAGCCAGGGCTTTTGTTCTTGGAGAAAAGATGCAGGAACTCACTCTCCCTGCCCAATTCCCCTCCCTGAACCACTCCTCAACTCCTCCCCCAGTCACACCTTCCTTAGAGGAGAGAAATATAGTGGCACCAAATGTAATAGGTTAAGGCTTAAAACTTCATATCACATAAGGCACATGGTTCAGGAATGTAAAACATACAAAGTACAGAACTCAGGAGTGTGTATTGTGTAGTTGTGAGAAGTGCGTATTACACAGGGTGCAGAAAAAAAATCAACAAAAGGGACAGTACTTACATTCAATGTGCTCAGGAATATGTAACATATAGCCCTGTGTACAGAATGCAGGGGTCAGGACTATGTAACATAGAGCCCTGTGTACAGAATGCAGGGGTCAGGACTATGTAACATATAGCCCTGTGTACAGAATGCAGGGGTCAGGAATATGTAACATAGAGCCCTGTGTACAGAATGCAGGGGTCAGGAATATGTAACATATAGCCCTGTGTACAGAATGCAGGGGTCAGGAATATGTAACATAGAGCCCTGTGTACAGAATGCAGGGGTCAGGAATATGTAACATAGAGCTTTGTGTACAGAATGCAGGGGTCAGGAATATGTAACATATAGCCCTGTGTACAGAATGCAGGGGTCAGGAATATGTAACATAGAGCCCTGTGTACAGAATGCAGGGGTCAGGAATATGTAACATAGAGCCCTGTGTACAGAATGCAGGGGTCAGGAATATGTAACATATAGCCCTGTGTACAGAATGCAGGGGTCAGGAATATGTAACATATAGCCCTGTGTAAAGAATGCAGGGGTCAGGAATATGTAACATATAGCCCTGTGTACAGAATGCAGGGGTCAGGAATATGTAACATAGAGCCCTGTGTACAGAATGCAGGGGTCAGGAATATGTAACATAGAGCCCAGCATACAGTTGCAGTGGTAAAGCATATGTAATATGCAGTCCAGCATACAGAATGCAGGGCTCAGGAGTATGTAATGCAAAACACATTGTACAGAGTACAGCATTCAGGAGTACCATCCAGAGGCCTTTAATACAATGTGTAACACACAGCATAATTTAAAGCCTTTTTGTAGTTTTGGGATAGAGTAGGAAAGGGTTACCAATTCTGTTTTTTTTTTTTTCTATCAATACATCTTTTTTTGTCTGATTATCAGCAGCAGCAGTATGCAGGGCTGATTTTTTTTAGTTAGGTGTAGTTATCTATGGAAATTCACTCTCTTTGTTCTAGTGACCATTGTCATGGGACTAAAAGTGTGGAAAAATTTAAAAATCACTGTCATTGAAACAGAAGTAAAGTGGACACTTGTATTAACCAGAGGCGGACTGACCATTTGGAAACTCAGGCACTGCCCGAGGGCCCAGGGTCAGTAGGGGGCCCCATGAGAAGCCCCTGGTACCTTTTTCATAGGCTTTTTTGAGTTTGGGCAAGGACACAGGGGCCCCATGATCCCCTATTGCCCGGAGGCCCCATGAGTTGTCAGTCCGCCCCTGGTAGTAACTAAGGTTTCCTTCACTATGGAAATTATTATTATTATTATACAGGATTTATATAGCACCAACGGTTTGCTCAGCACTTTACATTATAGTGGGAGACAATACAGCAACAATACAGTTCAATACAAGAGGGATAGGAGGGCCCTGCTCCTTGGAGCTTACAATCTAGGAGGGAGGGGTAATGATACAATAGGTAATAACTGTGGGGGATGGACTGGTTGGAAGAGTAGAGGATTCCAGTATTAGCAGAGGGCGGGATAGGCTTCCCTGAAGAGAGATGTTTTCAATGATCGCCTAAAAGTAAGTAGAGTAGGCGATAGTCTGATAGATTGGAGTAGGGAGTTCCAGAGGATGGGGGACGCCCTGGAGAAGTATAATTTTTTGTTAATTTCTGATAATCTATATGGAGAAATCTCATTATGACAATACAATGAGAAGGTTTAGGGTGCTGCTCTAGGTTCCGATCCCAATTAATTCTGGTGACTCACTAGGAGGGTTCCAACGTGGAGAGAACCTGTCCCAGCTTGATATGAGCACATAAAGAGAAGAAAACCCAAATGTTACAGGTGTCACATAGGTTAATGCGGCTTTAGCCCAGTTCCATACAGGCCACACCCCCAGCTGATCCATTTCATCCCACCCAAAGGGCTTAGTCATGTGGAAAGGGCGAAATGTGTCAGTGGTGAGGCCTGGATGGAGCTGGGCTGAAGCTGTTTCACTTCTCTGACACCTGGGCTCTCTTTGGAGTGCGGTCTTTGGGTTTTCTTTTTTTCATGTGTGAATTAATCTCTCCAAAAATCTTCCTTGTTCTATTAAAAAAAGAAAAAATGTCCTTACATACCAAAAAAAAAAAAAAAAAAGAAAAACATTTTAGATACTTTATTGTATTTAAAAAAATCCATGGATTAAATGGTGTTTATATTTTTTTTATATCTTCCAGCATTAATAAATGTTAAAAAAAATAAAGTGTCACATTCTGTAGCCTTTACTTTGGGAAGGTGTTCTGCTCGCTTTCTAAATATGAAGTGCAACGACAGTGCTTCTAATTTGCATTGTAGACCGCAGTTTTAAAGTACTAATTGCACAAGATGAAAAAAGCTGCATGAATTCTTTGTACGGAACCAGAAGCCATGGATGTATAATTAACTGCTGTGAGCAGAGAGGGAGATTTTTCATCGGCTTGAATGGAACTCTATCAGACGGCATTTCAAGAGATTTTACAGAAATATTTTAACACGGTAAATCAGGTGGCACAGCTGAAAATAGAAATATAGTTCATCAATATGTGTGTGCTCAGTGACATTAACTTTCTATCGAGACTGTCCAATAAATTTCGTCATGGGGCTTGATTACTCTAACAATGATCAGAAGCATTAAAATATCCTTTATATTTTCCAAACTAATGATCAGAGCGCCGAATCCTCAAATGATGCTCTATACTCAACTTTGATGAATTCTTTGTTCTGTTAGATGTACTGTTGCTTAAAGAGACCCTGTCTCAATAGTGTGCCGTTGCTGAATGTGAAGGCTCTGAGGCTGTCCTCATAGCCCTTGTCCTACTTAATGACTCAATGTCCTGAAACAAAATTTGTAACATTGAAGTTAGAATTCTGCGTACTTCTTACCAATCATCTCTTAGATTGTAAGCTCCAAGGATCAGGGCCCTCCTTTCCCTCTTGTATTGAACTGTATTGTTGCTGTATTGTCTCCTATTATTATTATTATTATTATACAGTATTTATAAAGCACCAATAGTTCGCTCAGCGCTGTACATTACAAAGGGGGACAGAACATGTGACAGAACAACAACAATACAATGCAAAATATGAGGGGATCGAGGGCCCTGCTCTTTCGAGCTTACAATCTAGGAGGGAGGGGATGGTGGTACAGGAGAAGATAGCTGTGGGGGATGGGGTGGTAGGAAGAATGGAGGAGGTTGGCAAGTTAGCAGGGGCTGGGGTAGGCTTCCCTGAAGAGATGGGTTTTCAGGGTGCACCTAAGGAGAGGAGAGTAGGTGATAATCTGATGGGTTGGGGCAGGGAGTTCCAGAGGATGGGTGACACCCTGGAGAAGTCCTGGAGTTGGGCATGGGAGGAGGAGACCAGGGAACTAGAGAGAAGGAGGTCTTGTGAGGAGCGGAGTGTGCGTGTTGGGCGGTACTTGGATATTAGGTCAGTGATGTAGTTCGGGGCAGTATGGTGGACGGCTTTGTACGTCAGTGTTAGGATTTAGAATTTGATCCGTTGCACAATCAGAAGCCAGTGGAGGGATTGGCAGAGGGGGGTGGTGGAAACGGAGCGGTTGGAAAGGTGAATGATCTGGCAGCCGTATTCAGGATGGACTGAAGCGGGGATAGCCAGCGGCGAGGCAGGCCAGTGAGGAGGGAGTTGCAGTAGTCGAGTCGTGATATGATGAGGGAGTGGATGAGCTGTTTAGTGGTTTCTGGGGTTAGGAACGTGCGGATTTTGGAGATGTTGCGGAGGTGGAGTCTGCACGAGTTTGTTAAAGATTGGACTTGGGGCTGGAAGGATAGGTTGGAGTCCAGATTGACACCAAGTACTCTGGCCTGCGGGGCGGGTTTGATGGTGGCGTTGTTGGATGTGATGGAGAAGTCAATGGGAGGTGGGGTCCGGGGTCGGGGGAAGACAAGAAACTCGGTTTTGGAGAGATTCAGTTTAAGGAAGTGGAGCGTCATCCAATCTGATATGTCGCTCAGTAGGTGTGTGATTCGGGTAGAGACCGAGGGGGTGAGGTGGGGGGGTTGAGAGATAGATTTGTGTGTCGTCGGCATAGAGGTGGTAGTTGAAGCCGTGAGAGTGTATGAGTTGGCCAAGGGAGGAGGTGTAGATGGAGAAGAGAAGGGGCCCAAGGACAGAGCCTTGAGGGACCCCAACAGAGAGGGGGAGTGAGGGGGAGGTGGTAGCATTATAGGTAACGCTGAAAGAGCGTTGTGACAGGTAGGATGAGAGCCAGGAGAGAGCAGAATCTCTGAGGCCAAGGGAATGTAGTATTTTGAGGAGGAGGGGGTGGTCAACTGTGTCAAAGGCCGCAGAGAGGTCAAGGAGTAGGAGCACTGAATAGTGGCCATTAGCTTTGGCGGTTAGAAGGTCGTTGGAGAGTTTGAGTAAGGCGGTTTCGGTGGAGTGTAGGGGACGGAAGCCAGACTGTAGGGGATCGAGGAGGTTGTTGTCGTTGAGGTGAGAGCATAAGGTGGGTGTAGACGAGGCGCTCGAGGAGTTTAGATGTAAATGGGAGCAGGGAGATGGGTCTGAGGTTGTTCGGGTCATTGGGGTCCAGGGAGGGCTTTTTAAGTATGGGGGTGATGTGTGCATGCTTCAGTGGGGAGGGGAAAGTGCCAGAGGAGAGGGAGAGAATTAAGATGTGGGTGAGGGAGCGTAGGATGGAGGGGGAGAGAGGTCGTAGGAATTGTGAGGGGATAGGGTCGAGGGGGCAGGTGGTGAGGCGGGCATCAGAGAGGATCTTGGAGACTTCCTCGATGGTAGTAAGGTCAAAGGTGTGGAGTGTTGGGGGAGCTTCAGTATGAGGAATGTAGGGTGGGGTGGGAGTGGAGGTCAGAGCAGTGGTGGGGCCGTGGGAGAGGGGTGATGAGGGGGTAGCTGAGTGAGGGGGAACGGGGTTGGAGGGAGTTTGAGCAGCGACGAAGTCCCTGCGAGTAATGTCGAGGGGGGATGAGGGGGTAGCTGTGTGAGAGGGGACGGGTTGAGAGAGCGTGTGAGTTGCGGCAATGTCCTTGTGAATTGTGTCAATCTTGTTTTTGAAGTGATTGGCAATCTCAAGGGCAGTGAGTGAGGTGCTGGGTGGAGAGAGTAGAGAGTTGAAGGTGGAGAAGAGTCGGCGAGGGTTGGAGGAAAGGGTCTTGATGAGGGTCAGGAAGTAGGCTTGTTTGGCTGCGTGGAGGGAGGAGGTGTACGTGCGGAAGGCAGATTTGTAGCGGGTGAAGGCTTGTTGGGATTTTGTTTTGCGCCATAGTAGTATGTTGATTAATAATAATATATAAATCCTGTGTAATAATAATAATATAATAATAATAATATTTCTTTTCTATAACTTTCTTACCTATAGTCATCTCTCTATACTGATAATATACTATATGTTATACTGTAACATCAATTATTTTTTTTGTAATATCATATCTTTTGTTTGATTCGATTAGTAACTACTTTTCTTCTGTGTAAATACATTAGATCTTTATTTTTTGCCCAGTTGTTATCTTTTGCTATTAACATTATTGGTAACAGCCACATGAGGATTGGCTAAATTCAGGTATAGACAAAAGGTTGTAATCACTTATTACATTTATAATCTTAGATAGAACCAAGGGAATGAGTAGCAAAACCGCCAAAACACACTTTACTTCTTCTCCCTCTCTTTGAACTGCAAGAGGGAATTGCAAGAGGGTGAGACCAAGCCAAATTCAAGTACTTACACTGCTTGTTTTTAAATATATAATATATATATAATATATATATAATATATTTAATGATTTATTAATGAACACAGAGCTGCATTGTTGTGTATTTTATATTTGCCTAGAGTTCAGCTTTAAATTACTTTTTTTTCCAACATACCAGTCACCGGCAATGGAATGCAAATGCATGATAAATCCCTCTCCATCACATCTCAAATGCATCTCAAACATAAGCCATTTTACCTAAAAACATCTAAAAGCATGCAGAAAAAAAGATCCCTGCAGTTATCGCCACTATTGAAAAATGTGTTCCTTATGTTGCTCATTGGTATTCTGTCTGCACACACAGCTTTTATAGCATAGTGGCTACACATATATCATGGGTACATGGGAACATTTGTGCAAATTCTAAATATAATTCCTGTCTAGGAATGAGATTGAACCTTCAGATAGAAAGCCCTTCATCGGGAGCCTTAAAGTAGAATTCCAGCCAAATTCTCACTATACCTAAATCTACTCCCACCCCCCTCCGAAGCCTATTCTAATTATCCTGCAAAGGAAAGATGACTATACTTACCTATTCCTAGGATGCCTTGGTTGAGCACATGATCTCTCCGCAGGCTGGCTTCAATAAAGAAGAGATATTGCCAACAAGGACTGCAGAGCCTGGCTGGTAATATCACCCTTGTACAGGGGCGGACTGACAACTCATTAGGCCCCTGGGCAATAGGGGATCATGGGGCCTCCATGTCCTTGCCCAAACTCAAAAAAGCCTATGAAAAAGGTACCAGGGGCATATCATGGGGCCCCCTACTGACCCCGGGCCCTCGGGCAGTTTCCAATTGGTGGTCCCGCCCCTGCCCTTGTACTTACTATGGGGCATCCACTGTTGGTTGTCCCTCCTCTACACTGAAGCCCGCGTTGGGACCCCCAGAATAGTTATGTAAAACACTACCTATTGCCCTCAAAAATAGTCATTTACAGGTTTTAAATTCCCTACTTGGAATGGATAAAAAATAAACCTAAGAAAAGAAATAAACAGCGCAAATCAACACCCTGACTCAAACAATGCCTTAAATATAGCATAAAAATCAATAAAAATATGAGATATTCAAATTAATTCATTAAAGTGACCTTTAAAAAAAAAAACCTTTTAAAAAATATCATTCATATTATAGTGTCCAAATAGAAGAAAAAGTCCTTTCTCCCCAATAGATTGTGAAAAACAAATATCCAGGCGAGATAATGCTTCCACCAATCACCAGTGAGAAAATCAACATGAACCGCACTCACCAGATGGTGGTGAGTAATGCACCTTTTAGGATGTTATGGGCTCCTAGACCCCCTTTATAAGCTTTCAGGGCTCTATCCCACCATATAGGATACTAGGTATTTTCTTCCACTCGCTCCTGCCTTCTCCTCTCACAGCAGTGCAAGGGAAAAAAAATATATAATAGTGTAATACCGCTAGTAAAAAATGCAATATTGGTAAAAATTGCCAGACCACTCACATTTGTTAAGATGAATAAAAGCATCTATTTTATTGTCTCCATTGGATTAAAAAAATAAACCTAGCCAAACCATGATGTGCAGAGCTGGTAGAGACATCCAAAAGAAGACTTGCAGCTATAATTGCTCTCTATTTGCTCTCTAGTTCCTGTTTCACCTCCTCCCATACTCACCTCCAGGACTTCTCCCGAGCTTCTCCCATCCTATGGAACTCTCTACCCCAATCTGTCTTGTTATCTCCTAATCTATCCACCTTTATACGATCCCTGAAAACCTTTCTGTTTAAGGGAGCCTATCCTGCTTCTACCTAGTAAACCGCCATTTATTTCCTTCATCAGCTCATCCCCCCCACAGCTATTACCTTTTGCATCACTCAACCCTTCCTCCTAGATTGTAAGCTCTAATGAGCCGGGCCCTCTGTGTCCTCTTGTACCAAATTGTATTGTAACTGTAATGTCTGCCTTCATTTTGTAAAGCGCAGTGCAAACTGTTGGCGCTATATAAATCCTGTATAATAATAATAAAAATAATAATAACTGCAGAGAAAGGTGGTCTACAAAGTATTGACTCCGGGGGGGGGGGGGCTGAATACAAATGCACTCCACACTTTTTAGATATTTATTTGTAAGAAATGTTGCAACCCATTTATAATTTTCCTTTCACTTCACAATTATGTCTTGGTCTATTGGATAAAATTCCAATAAAGTACATTTACGTTTTTGGTTGTAACATGACAAAATATGTAAAATTTCAAGGGGTATGAATACTTTTTCAAAGCACTGTATGTCTTACACGACTAGGCAATGGCAGCATGCATTTAAAGCAATATATAGGGCCTCTAATTATGTCAACCACTGAGCTCTGTCCCAAAAAATAGAATTACGATTATACCTTATGCTATAAAGAATCTCTAAATTTCTTAAATCTCACTCTCCAGAATGTCGGAGGGTCTGTAGCAGGGGCGGACTGACAACTCATGGGGCCCCCGAGCAATAGGGGATCATGGGGCCCCTGTGTCCTTGCCCAAGCTCAAAAAAGCCTATGAAAAAGGTACCAGGGGCATCTCATGGGGCCCCCTACTGACCCTGGGCCCTCAGGCGGTGCCCGAGTTTCCAAATGGTCAGTCCGCCCCTGGACTGTAGTACAGTAGGACATTGAATGCACTTAATTTGGTCCTGTAAACATCTCACTAGCTTCTGGAATAACATTTTTCAAATTATCTCCGATGTCACTGGAATACTTAAACCCTCAACCCCAGGCCTAAAAAAATGGGATATTGAGATACATCTCACTGTGCTACTCCTTGACCTTACAAGTCCACAGGTCCAGTGTTAAAGTATCACCATTCATTAGCATTTCTTTAACCACTTCACATCCGGCCCATGTATATAAACAGCTGGATGGTGGCAGTCCAGGGGCGGGTTGCCATTCATAAATGGCACCCGCCATTTTGAATTGTGTCTGCTCCCTGGGAGCGCACGGCACCGTGATTCGGTGTCCGCTGTGTCCTTCGGACACAGAGGAACATTGATCTCTGCAAGGGACCTCTGTGTGAGGTCCCGATCATGTGATCACTGATTGGCCAATCAGTGATCACATGAACAGTAGTAAGCAAGATGTCACTTCTGACATCATTGTTTACTACGTGTGAAATCTGTGAATGATCACAGAGGTCACATGGTACAGGGCTATTCCCAACAGCCTTGTACCATGTGACAAGCTGTGACCAATCACAGCTCACACAGTAGTTCCCAATGGCTACAAGAATGCAGCCAGAGAGAAGGAGAAATGATTGCTTTTACAGCCTTTATGGGTGTAAAAGCAATCAGTGTAAAAAAAAAAAAAAACTTCATCACCCCCCACAAGTAGTACAGTGTCACTATGATGACACTGTACTGCTAGGGTGACAGTATGTAAAAAAAAAACAAAAAGAAATAATAATATAAAAAAAATAAAAGAAAAATGTAAAGAAAAATGTTTAAAAAATTATAATTTTGGTTATAAACTAATTTGGGTTATTTGTTTTTACTAAAAAGATAACTGAATACATTTTGGCCAAGATTTATGAAGAAAGATTATTTATTTGCAAAATTTTATAAGAAAAACACTTTTTAAAAATTTTTTGGACTTTTCCATTTATATAGCAAAAAAATACAAATCTCAGTAGTGAATAAATACCACCAAAATAAATTTTTATCTGTCTCAAAAAAATGCTAAAAAATTCATATGGGTACAGTGTTGCATGACCGCGCAATTGTCATTCAAAGTGCGACAAAGCTGAAAGCTGAAAATTGGCCTGGACAGGAAGGGGGTAAAAGTGTTTGGACTGGAAGGGGGTGAAAGCGTCCGGACTGGAAGGGAGTGAAAGTGTTCAGACATGAAGTGGTTAAATCTGGAGGTTGTACAGAAATAAATCAATGAAGACCATGTTTCCGAAAAAAAAAATTAAGTAGGTGTTGCATAAAGCTGCATTTAATTCCTCTAATCTTTGCATCTTCTCTTCTCCATCTACACCTCCTCCCTTGGCAAACTCATACACTCCCACGGCTTCAACTACCACCTCTACGCTGATGATACTCAAATCTACCTATCCACCCCTCACCTCACCCCCACATTCTCCGCCCGCATCACTCACCTCCTAAACGACATCTCTGACTGGATGTCGCTCCATTTCCTCAAACTCAACCTCTCCAAAACCGAGCTTCTCGTCTTTCCCCCTTCCCGTGCCCCCCCCCCCATCCTTTCCATCACTACCAACAACACCACCATCAATCCCGCCCCGCAAGCCAAGGTCCTTGGCGTCATTCTGGACTCAAACCTTTCCTTTCAACCTCATATCAAATCTCTCACAAACTCATGCAGGCTCCACCTCCGGAACATCTCCAAGATACGCTCCTTCCTTACCCCAGACACCACTAAACTACTCGTTCACTCCCTGATTATCTCGCGCCTTGACTACTGCAACTCCCTCCTCACCGGCCTACCCCAGTGCAAACTCACCCCGCTTCAGACCATCCTGAACTCAGCTGCCAGACTCATCCACCTCACCAGCCGCTCCACCTCTGCCACCCCCCTCTGCCTCTCCCTCCACTGGCTCCCCATTGCCCAACGCATTAAATTCAAACTGCTCACTCTGACCTATAAAGCCATTCACAACACTGCCCCTAACTACCTCACCGACCTGATTCCCAGGTACCACCCTACCCGTACCCTTCGCTCTTCACAGGACCTCCTTCTATCTTGCTCCCTGGTCTCCTCCTCCCACGCACGACTGCAAGACTTCTCCAGGTCCTCCCCCATCCTCTGGAACTCACTACCCCAACCCATCAGACTGTCACCTTCCCTCCTCACCTTCAGGCGCTCCCTGAAAACCCACCTCTTCAGGGAAGCCTACCCCACCCTCACCTAACAGCCGCTGCCCTTCCCTCCTCCTTCCACTCCATCCCCCACAGCCATTTCCTCCTGTACCTCTACCCCCTCCCTCCTAGATTGTAAGCTCGAAAGAGTAGGGCCCTCTTACCCCTTGTGTGCTGTTTGATGTTACTGTACTGTTTCATGTATTGTCCCCCCCTCTATTGTACAGCGCTGAGCAAACCCTTTGGCACTATATAAACTCGATAAATAAATAAATAAATAAATAAATAAATCTTCTAAGTTTTTCATTGCATCCACCTATTCTCAAAGAGAAGGGGGTCAAGGAGATTTCCAATATCTAAGTATATTAGCAGACATCAAAAAAATCCACAGAGGTTGTTTTTTTGCATCAGTTATTGAACCTGTAAGTAGATAGCAGTTCAATTTGGAGAGAACAAATTATCTGAACACCTACTATATAATATTACTTATCAATTATGGCTGACCAAAATGGGTGTAATGCTTTTTGGTACAGAGATCTATGCAAGAGGACTTGCTTTGAGAGTGATAAATAAACATCTCTGAGCTGGAAATAAGACAACGAATTCCCTCGTAGGTGATCTAGATATTTAACTAACAATACAAACGGTTGTACAGTGGGGCAAAAAAGTATTTAGTCAGCCACCAATTGTGCAAGATCTCTCACTTAAAAAGATGAGAGAGGCCTGTAATTGGCATCATAGGTAGACCTCAACTATGAGAGACAAAATGAGAAAAAAAATCCAGACAATCACATTGGCTGATTTGGAAAGAATTTATTTGCAAATTATGGTGGAAAATAAGTACTTGGTCACCTACAAACAAGCAAGATTTCTGTCTCTCACAGACCTGTACCTTCTTCTTTAAGAGGCTCCTCTGTCCTGCACTCATTACCTGTATCAATGGCACCTGTTTGAACTTGTTATCAGTATAAAAGACACCTGTCCACAACCTCAAACAGTCACACTCCAAACTCCACTACGGTGAAGACCAAAGAGCTGTCAAAGGACACCAGAAACAAAATTGTAGACCTGCACCAGGCTGGGAAGACTGAATCTGCAATAGGCAAGCAGCTTGGTGTGAACAAATCAATTGTGGGAGCAATAATTAGAAAATGGAAGACATACAAGACCACTGATAATCTCCCTCCATCTGGGGCTCCACGCAAGATCTCACCCCGTGGGGTCAAAATGATCACAAGAACGGTGAGCAAAAAAACCCAGGACCACATGGGGGGACCTAGTGAATGACCTGCAGAGAGCTGGGACCAACATAACAAAGGCTACCATCAGTAACACACTACGCCGCCAGGGACTCAGATCCTGCAGTGGCAGACGTGTCCCCCTGCTTAAGCCAGTACATGTCCGGGCCCATCTGAAGTTTGCTAGAGAGCATTTGGATGATCCAGAAGAGGATTGGAAGAATGTCATATGGTCAGATGAAACCAAAATAGAACTGTCTGGTAGAAACACAACTCGTCGTGTTTGGAGGAGAGAGAATGCTGAGTTGCATCCAAAGAACACCATACCTACTGTGAAGCATGGGGGTGGCAACATCATGCTTTGGGGCTGTTTCTCCGCAAAGGGACCAGGACGACTGATCCATGTACAGGACAGAATGAATGAGGCCATGTATCGTGAGATTTTGAGTGCAAACCTCCTTCCATCAGCAAGGGCATTGAAGATGAAACGTGGCTGGGTCTTCCAACATGACAATGATCCCAAACATACCACCCGGGCAACGAAGGAGTGGCTTCGTAAGAAGCATTTCAAGGTCCTGGAGTGGCCTAGCCAGTCTCCAGATCTCAACCCCATAGAAAACCTTTGGAGGGAGTTGAAAGTCCGTGTTGCCCAGAGACAGCCCCAAAACACCACTGCTCTAGAGGAGATCTGCATGGAAGAATGGGCCAACAAACCAGCAACAGTGTGTGCCAACCTTGTGAAGACTTACAGGAAACGTTTGACCTCTGTCATTGCCAACAAAGGATATATAACAAAGTATTGAGATGAACTTTTGATATTGACCAAATACTTATTTTCCACCATAATTTGCAAATAAATTCTTTCCAAATCAGCCAATGTGATTGTCTGGATTTGTTTTCTCATTTTGTCTCTCATAGTTGAGGTCTACCTATGATGCCAATTACAGGCCTCTCTCATCTTTTTAAGTGGGAGAACTTGCACAATTGGTGGCTGACTAAATACTTTTTTGCCCCACTGTATATACCTTTAGCAGAAAGAGCAGTCAAAATTGGAGAAATTAACAAGGAAGACCATCTAAACAGATATTGTGAGGACATCCCAAGTAGGAAATCAGGATTACCAAGAATTGGCATCATTGGGCCTATGTAAAATAAATGGCTAATCCCATAAAGAAAAATCCCATCATCTTAAAAAGAATGGCACAAAAAAAGGTAGGGAAAAATCTGGAGGATGAGCAGTGGACGTTATCCATGGCAGGGATGTAAACAGAACTGAGGACATAAAAGATTCAGTCTGAACCTACTGTTTATTAACTGAAGGAAAAATACTATTCTAAAGCTGGCCATAGATGGATAGAATTTTATAACAAAATTCTTGGGAAAAAAATCTTTTAAGAAACTTTGCTCATTTTTCTAATCATTAAGGGTCAAATTGTCCTTATTTTTCGAGTACAGTGATAAGAAAACTCGAAAGGAGCAGGTTCAAAAATTTTTTTTCAAACAAACTGATTTCTAACAGCACATGTGGTTTTCATTCGGTAAAGTCCATTCGGATGAATTTTTCTAAGAATAAATTCCATGTGAATTTTCCAAAGACTTTTACTAAGAATTTTTGTTTGGAATGCTATCCATCTATGGCCAGCTCAAGAGTCTAGTTAAGAAAACTGCGCTATAGAAAACAGCTTAGATCTGGTAATCCTAATCCACCATCTTGTCCCCTCCTGGTGAGAATGTCCTATCATAAATGCACTTGAGATCCTTTCCATATATACTTTTTAAGAGCAGATCGTACTGTACGAAAAAAAAAATGTTTGGAAGTGCGATAGGTAATGTTCGAAAAACATATAGCAAACAAGGTAGGATGTCTATTTTAAACAAAGCTACGCTGCCAAGCCAAGAGTGACCCTTTCTATAAAGGCCAGATAGAGTGCTTGTATCTTAGAAAGTATTTTAGAAACTATACATATTTGAGTTACTTTAGCAAAAATAAAAGACCAATCCAATTGGTGAATAGGCGTTTTTGGTATCCATCCAAAAGAAGACAGAGAGGGATTATAGGCATTACTGACACTCCCCTCAGACGACGTGCGGTTGCATGAAATATGTAATATATATCTATATATATATCTATATGTGCTCTTGGTGTGTTTTACCTTGGATATCTGAAATAAATACTTATAAAGTTAATACACTATGGGCATATTTTTGCTTTGACTCCCCTGGGGAGTATTGATTTCACAGCGATCCTAACCTCCAGAGAGGGAGCCTCCACTAGACCCAGCGGGCTGCACCCACCTATCCCATAAAAGGGAACTCTGGATTATCCAGATTCAACCAACCCACATCTCAGGACCCATCTACCCATAGAGGGAGTGCATAGGATTCCTGTCTCACCCCATGATGACCATTGATGACATCAGGATATATTACTAATACGCACATTAGCTTGCGCATTCTGGTGAGTGCGCATTGCTTATACACTTGTATGCACCTCCACCGGTTCCAGGAAGTCACAAGAATAACGAGCACCATAGTCAGCTGATGAACTCATATATGACCTAATATATACTACGAATTTTGTACTTTGTATTTTAGTGATTTATATGTTAGTCCTTTTATACACCTTTTTCGATTTTAGCGCTGCACATCATTATTTATATTGTCTATTTAAAGGTTTTATTTGGTTACCTTGTGCTTAGCTGCTCTCATTTTATTTATTTTTTTTTCCATAATATTTATTGAGGAACTCAGAGCATACAGCGGAAACAAGCATTACAGGGGAGCACAGATGCATACAATAGTTGACAAAATGTAGGCAGCAATCAGCAAGATATAAAAACATTATCGGGTAGCAAGGGTAATAAGGCATGAAGAAAGGCACGTCTGGTCTCAGTTCCCAGAACAGCGTAGTGGAGTCGCGACACTGGTAGAATTGGTGATATAAAGCCGCAGTTACCAAGCAAAAGCCAATGAAGGGGCAACAGTGTCAGGAGAGCGCATTGTCATTATGTAAGGTGATCGCAGGAAGTTGGGTGTAAAGGCATATAAGGCAAAGCCCCTGCTGATATGCAATTGAGGTAACCCCATGGCAGTTCTTTGGTTGCTATTATATTTTGCTGCATTTCTGGTGTGTATCTGCATCTTTAACCATTTCTTGACTGCGCTATAGCCGAATGACAGCTACAGCATGTTCTGGTCAGCCCACACCGCAATCAACCAGTCACCCGGCCGTGATCTACTGGTTGCTGACCTTCGCTCAAGAAACTCTGTTTTTATTGAAATTTGTTAAAGCAGTATGGAATTGCTATATGGACCAAGTTGGGAGCTCTGTTAGACTAGAGTTAGGGACCACACTTGTCTGGACCCTTGACAAAGCAGTGTGGCTTCCACATATACACTATATTGCCAAAAGTATAGGGACACCCCTCCAAATCATTGGATTCAGGTTCCAATCACTCCCATGGCCACAGGTGTGTAACATCAAGCCCCTAGGCATGCAGACGGCTTCTACAAACATTTGTGAAAGAATGGGTCACTCTCATGAGCTCAGTGAATTCAAGCGTGGTCCCGTGATAGGTTGCCACCTGTGCAATAAGTCCATCCATGAAATTTCCTTGCTAATAAATATTCCACGGTCAGCTGTTATTGGTATTATCACAAAATGGAAGCAACTGGGAACAACAGCAACTCAGCCATGAAGTGGTAGGCCACATAAAATGACAGAGTGGGGTGAACACATGCTAAATCACACAGTGTGCAGAAGTCACTAATTGTCTGCAGAGTCAATAGCTAAAGACCTCAAAACTTGGTGTGGCCTTCAAATTAGCACAACAACATTGGCAGCTGAATCCAAGCCTTACATCACCAAAGGCAATGAAAAGCGTCGGATGCCGTGGTGTACAGCACGCCACCACTGGACTCTGGATGAATCATGCTTCTGTCTGGCAATCTGATGGATGTGTCTGGGTTTGGCGGTTGCCAGGAGAACGGTACTTCTGGTGCGAGGTTGTTTTTCAGAGGTTGGGCTTGGCCTCTTAGTTCCAGTGAAGGGAACTCTTAAGGGATCAGCATACCAAGACATTTTGGACAATTTCATGCTCCCAACTTTGTGGTTACAGTTTGGGGGTGGCCCCTTCCTGTTCCAACATGACTGTGCACAAAGCAAGGTCCATAAAGACATGGATGAGTGAGTTTGGGGTGGAGGAACTTGACTGGCCTGCACAGAGTCCTGACCTCAACCCCATAGAACACCTTTGGGATGATTTAGAGTGTAGACTGTGAGCCAGACCTTCTCGTCCGACATCAGTGCCTGACCTGACAAATGTGCTTCTGGAAGAATGGTCAAACCTTCCCATAGACACCTTCTAAACCTTGTGGACAGCCTTCCCAGAAGAGTTGAAGCTGTTATAGCAGCAAAGGATAGGCCAACCCGATATTGAACCCTACGGACTGAGACTGAGATGTCATTAACGTTCATGTGCGTGTAAAGGCTGGTGGACCAATACTTTTGGCCATATGTATGCTCAATAATCTGTTTTCAATGCAAGTGTTGAAACAGTATGGAGTTTTTGGTGGCTAGTTGATATGAGTGCTGGAAAGTTTTTGCATTGTCTTCCTCTATAAATGTAAGTTTGCTGAAGGAGCCGTTGAACTGAGATTCAGTAGCAGGATCTCTTTAATTTACCCAAATTGTAACAGAAAGCCATCACTAATTTTTTGAGAAGGAGACAAGGCTCTCCGACTTTTGACAACTTATGTACCTTTCAAAGTTATGCTACATTTGACACATCCGCTGCTGATGTCAGTTTACCCAAGATTCAAAATAAAATTGGAACAAAAAAGAAAGACAAAGAAAGAAGAAGCAATTTCCCTTTCTTTTTTTTTTACACTTATTTATTTTTTTGCATTGAAAAAGACTCTTCAGCTGTTATTCTTACCAAGGTTGAATTATTTCTCTCCCCTTGATTTCATATGTTATTAGCATTGCCTAATTGATCATGTTGAAGACACCGTTGTGTTCGAGTCAAGAAGGGTGTTGCTTGCAAAGACATTTGGCAGAAAACGCAGCTAATTGCCTCTGCTTAGCATTTCTCTCACGTTAATTCTCTCAAGCATTAAAAGCAAAGTGAAAGATTAAAAGCGGGTTATTTTCCTGAAAAATACTCAGCCGTTTCAGATATTTATGACACATGACTCACGTTGAAAAGTACATTTAAAATAGATAGCTGCTATTTTTCTGCCAATTCCTGGTTTTAAAACATCGTTAACCCTTCACCCGTGCGCTATGAAGTGGCTGAAGATCCATGATTACCTGGCCTTTGTTGCAAGTGATCTGTAGCAATTAACCTGAACTTTTGTAGGCTAGAAGTAAAAAAAAAAAAAAAAAAGAATGTCTATTTAATAGAAGTGAGTTAGTACGGACTCTAAAAGGTCATTATGGCAACATGATATTTTTTTCCCTGTGGCTAAAAATAAATAGCAGCTTTGCAATAAACCAAATAGCACTGTCCATAAAACCAAAGGTGAGTCTCAAGATTTAAAGGTGTTAAAACTTACTTAAGACTAAGCCATTACTTCAATACTCCAACCTTTTATAGGAACAATTGTGTTCTTCTCAAGAAACCATTATCTTTTGTCCTCAAAAATATAGTTTAGGTTTTTTTTTTTTTTTTTAACGATTTGTCTCAGACAGCCCTTCAGTTTTGCAATTTTCTTGATCCTATAGACCTACCCCCTTTTTATTAGGTTCAAGTAATCCCTGAAGAACCAAATTTAAAATTTTTCATCAGCATTGTCATGTTTATTAGGGTACTGCTGATCATTGCTGGCTTGATAGGAAGGTCCTTGGACCAACATTTGAAGGCCTAATTGCAAAGCTAGTACTGGAGTTAGGGATAACAGGAAGAAGGTCAGATTTAGCAAGATCGGCGCTAAGAAAATTCAAAAATAGCACAAAATTGTGTTGCCAAAATTTGATAAAAGGTGCAGGGTCTCAGAATGCTATCTCTTCACCAATGGCTCTGGTGGTGAGCATAGCTTCAGTGAACATTATGGAGGAGAGGATTGATTTCAGTGAAATTTATTTTGCCACAAAATTAAAAAAAAATTCTGTTAATGAATATTGCCAAAATGGAAACTCTCTAAGAGCCTCAAAAAAAAATAACTCTTTTTTTTTATTTAGAATATTTTTGAGAGGGTATATTTAGTATGGTCTAGTTTTTATTTCCTTTATAATTTATTCATTTTGTATTTGCCATTTTTACTCTTTTTTGTATCTCATTGTGAGTTGTTTACTATCTCTTTAAATGTTTTATCTAATGTTTATTCACAATTTGTATGTAGCACTACCCCCTTAAGAGTCACTGAGTTTTGGGTCCCCCTATAGTTTTGCACAGCCAGGCAAGACACATTTTCTTCACTTCTGGCCACTGGAGTCAGTAAACAGTTCTTGAGATTGTTTCTTTTCTTGGTTTTATTAAGGGCTATTGAACTTGCATGGGGTTGAGGAGTGTATTGGATGTCCAAGAGAACTGTGAACTGCAAGGACAAACTCCTTAGCAACTATGTACAAGTCTGTGGACTAAAACAGGGGTCTCTAAACTATAGCCCTTCAGGTGTTGAGGAACTGCAAGTCCCATGAGGCCTTGCAAGACTCTGACAGCCACAGGCAAGACTTCCAGAGGCAGAGGTATGATGGGATTTGTAGTACTTCAACAGCTGGAGGGCCATAGTTTGGAGACCCCTGGACTAAAAGAACCAAAGTCTCTCCTTTGAAGAGCTCTCTAGTCCTTTCTGGTGTACCAGCTCAGACCCCAGATGAATCCTCCTTTTCACCCAGCTGCTTGAGAGTATCCCTGGGCAAGGGACCCAGAAACTGCTACTTGACAAAGCAGCCCCAAATGAGAAGCTGGTTGGGTTTGCCACCTGACTTCCCTCTCCTTTATCTAGCCCAGAGGGGTGTAGAATTACTCACTCTGTCTCTCCTGTGAGCTTGGTGAGTTGGGGCTGCTTTCAGGCCTTACGCTGGGCTAGCTCCTTCCCTGCTCCACAGACTTCCCTCTCTCCAGGGATGATGAGGCAGAGAGATCCTCCTTTCTAGCTCTTGCATACAAGTAGGCCCCTCTCCTGGGCCCCTCCCAAGCTCCACATTCCAGCCTTCACTCTATCTTCCACCCAACACTATTACCCCCTGCTGATCAGGCTCCATCTTATTTAAGGGCTGTTCTGGTCCTATGCCAAACCTCCTGTTTGGGGATTGGCCAAGATCCCTAAAATATACAGATCAACCACTCCTCACCCCCACGCACTGCCTTCTAGAAACTTCTCAAGCTTCTAGAGCAGGGGAACTGACCTGCAGAGCCCTCAACCTTGACCCAAACAAGCCTGGCTGACTCATCCCAGACTGCTACTCAGCCTCTGCCTAAAAAAACTAATTAGCTCCCCCTAGCTAAACTTGAGGGGCGCTATATATATATATATATATATATATATATATATATATATATATAATATATATACATTGCTCAAAAAAATTAAGACCTTTGAAAACACATCAGATCTCAAGGGGAAAAATCTCATGCTGGATATCTATACTGATATGGACGGGGTAATGTGTTAGGAATGTAAGGATGCCCCATTGTTTGATGGAAATGAAAATTATCAACCTACAGAGGACTGAATTCAAAGAGACCCCGAAAATCAAAGTAAAATAAAATTATGCAGCAGGCTAGTCCATTTTGCTGAAATTTCATTGCAGCAACTCAAAATGGTACTCAGTAGTTTGTATGGCCCCCGCGTGCTTGTATGCATGTCTGACAATGTCGGGGCATGTTCATAATGAAAGGACAGATGGTGTGCTGGGGGATTTCCTCTCAGATCTAGACCAGTCTGAGTTGCAACCTGGCAGCGTCGGTTGGACCAAACCAGTCATGCTGAACGATGTTACAGGCAGCATAATGTTCTCCACGGCTTCTCCAGACCCTTTCATGTCTGTCACATTTGCTCAGGGTGAACCTTGCTCCCATCTGTGAAAAGCACAGGGCACCAGTGGTGGACCTGCCAATTCTGGTGTTCAATGGCAAATGACAGTGAGCTCAAAGCCCACTAGAGGACATCGGGCCCTCAGGCCACCCTGATGAAGTCTGTTTCTGATTGTTTGGTCAGAGACATTCACACCAGTGGCCTGCTGGAGGTCATTTTGTAGGGCTCTGGCAGTGCTCATCTTGTTCTTCATTGCACAAAAGAGCAGATACCGGTCCTGCTGATGGGTTAAGGACCTTCTACGGCCCTGTCCAGCACTTCTAGAGTAATGGCCTGTCTCCTTGAATCTCCTCCATGGTCTTGAGACTGTGCTGGGAGACACAGCAAACCGCCTGGCAATGGCACGTATTGATGTGCCATCCTGGGTGAGTTGGACTGCCTGTGCAACCTCTGTAGGGTCCAGGCATCGCCTCATGCTACCAAAAAAACAGTCAGAAAAAGATGAGTAGGGAAAAAAATATCAGTGGCCTCTACGTGTAAAACAATTCCTGTTTTGGGGGTTGTTTCATTGTTGCCCATCTAGTGCACCTCTTGTTAATTTCATTAACACCAAAGCAGCTGAAACTGATTAATGACCCCCTCTGCTACTTACCTGGGCAGATCAATATCCCAGGAGTTTCATTGACTTGATGCTATACTCTGATTAAAAAGTGGTCCTTTAATTTTGATCTATATATATATATATATATATATATATATATATATATAGTTGCAGCTTACCAATCACAAAATGTGAAAAGGTATACTCATTCTCAACACCCTCCCCCTACCAACAGCCCTCGTTGCTCTTCTCTCCCTGGCTAGTTATCTTTCAATGCCCATGCTAGCTGATGTAGCAGTGTTGGAATTTGAATGCCACACTCTTCTGTACCATTCTTTCTTACAGGACGCTGGGATGTCTCAGAGAGATTCTCATTGGCCAGAATGGTCACATTCTTGGAAGCATTATGATGCTACACAGCCTCCACACTGTGTACTGCACTTTTCACATGTTGGGATCTCTACAACAGCTAGCAAGAGCAGCAGAAAATAACCTTCAAAGGAGGTGAGTGCAGCAAGGACCAAGGATGTTGGAAAGGTGAAGTGAGTTAGTTCACCTTTTCATTTTTTGTAAAAAGGTAAACTATTTACATTTAGTGGCTACATTAGTTTTCTTTTTATAAGCTTTTTCCCCCTTTATTTTCACCTACTGATCTGGCCAGAAACATGCATCCTTTTTAGGTTGTATCCACTCTTTGAAGAAGCAGCATAGCCAATCTTGAACACCAACAATACTAGCAGATTTAGAAGGACTTGACTAACAAATTAAAGACAACCTCCATCTTAAGGAGTTACAGCAACAGTTTTATTTTCCTTTTGGGATAAAGGTTTTACATAAATGAATACAATTTGAGCACCACTTTTTTGGACAGCTTGGTCTGATAAAGCGATTTTGAAAGTAAAAGATATACTGGCTGGATCACCAGATAAAAATAAAGGAAGAAAATCCAGAAAAAATAAAAACAATGAAGCCATTATATTTAGGATTGGTAAATTGCAATATATTAAATGATTGTGTAGGAATCTGCTGCCCTCTAAGGTCTGAATTTGCAAATGCCTTTAAATATATTATGTATGCACTTCCTGCCCCTGGTTGTTGGCTTTGCAACTCCAAAAGGAGGAAGTGAAAAAAATAAAGTATCAGCCACATTTTCTGTCTATAGAGACTGTTATAAACTACTAGAGATGGACTAAAGCTCAGAGTAGATAGGCTGACTCTAAGTTCCAGTGCCAAATCACAGTTCCCACCAGGGAGAAGTTCCATTCCAAGCTGGTCGGAAAACAGTTGGAGGATACCCCATGACCGTGGCTCTTCTCTTCAGGTCAAAGACCAATGCTGCTTCATCCACAGGGGCCCTTGCAATTGGTACCTATATACTTTGATAACTATATATACCTGGTTATATGTGCACAATTCCATGTGGACTCTTGATAATATCTATTTGTATATTGCTTGTACAGTATACAATTGCTTCTAATCCATTCTAGAATAAAGCTTGTATTATTTCTATTTTGGTATGCATCGATATGTTTATAGTTAATGCAGGGGCGGACTGACCATATAGAAACTCAGGCACTGCCCGAGGGTCCGGGGTCAGTAGGGAGCCCCATGAGATGCCCCTGGTTCCTTTTTCATAGGCTTTTTTGAGCTTGGGCAAGGACACAGGGGCCCCATGATCCCCTATTGCCCAGGGCCCCATGAGTTGTCAGTCCGCCCCTGAGTTAATGTTATATGTAGGTTGCGGTAGATTACTGGTTAATTACTGGTCCTCCTATTCCTTCTGTACTGAAATGTATTGTAATTGTACTGTCTCCCTTATATTGTAAAGAGCTGAGCAAACTGTTGGCGCCATATAAATCCTGTATAATAATAATAATAATAATTTCCCAGGTAGGGAATCCCCTCTGTTCACAGAGGCCCTGGCCTGGGTGGAGGCATTGCCAACTTTATTATCAATCCTACTCTTCCACTTAGCGAAGGATCTGGTTCTCTTATTTACCTACAGGTTTATCTCAATATCCTGTTTGAGGAGGCCCAGTTCTCATAACTCCCCAAAATAGGACTACATTTACTTTTGGGTTTAGATACACTTTTAATTTTGCCTTTCCTGGTGACTCTAATGTATGTTGCCAAAATGCTAAAATATCACTGAAAATCTTATGTTTGTTGTCATTTTGGGTAAAAGAATATACTGATTATACAGCATTGTATCTCACCTCTTCTGACAAGAGTAATACGACAGGGACAGGAAACCAAACATTGACATAAGGAGTCACAAGAAGATACAAGAAGACCACACTGGTAGTATGAAAACCATGGACACAGAGTAGCCAGAAGTGCAAACTGGAAAGCATAGAAAGTAGTACATAAATGGTTGCTTGGGCAACATGTGAAACGATGATTATAGAACTTGACAGGAAAATTCTGGAAGGATATGGAAGAAGCATGGACAAAGGACAAGAAGGGGATGCTAGGGACAGAAAAAGAGACAAGATACAATTTTATTAACAGTTAAAAATAAGCCAGCTACGTTTACCTTATATACAAATAAAGATATAAAAATAAAACTAAACCAGGGTATATAAACAAGAGCTGAACTGCAAACTAAAAAGGTAAAATAGCATATAGTAAGATAATAAGACCAACACCAAAGCAAAAACCCAGAAGAGTAAGAACCCAAATACCAAAAGAGGCAAAACACAAAGAAATGTCAACAAAAAGACCTAATTGGGCAGATGCTGGCACCAGGTTTTACCAATCCAGCTCTGCTTCTTCTTGGATAGAGCACCGGCATACTGTACCTGTCTTTATGGCCACCATCTTGGACCCATTTTTCCCGGCCAGAAGCCCACTCACAACATTCCTAGCCTGGGGCCAATCATTTCAAATAAAGAAATATCCACAATAAATTGTATTTTCAGCACTTGATTGCAACATCATATTTCTTCCCACAACTTATCACATTCAACATATTCACAGAAATTTCAACGCAGACTGCCACTAGCATGAAAATGCATCCTGCAGAAGTCTTTTCAGTGCAGAGCACAAGTTCACATATTTAGTCCTCTTCCTTCTATTTATGTCCTAGGGAACACCACAGAGTTGGGATCACTTCCGCGTGTAAACTAAGTTCTTCAGCCTTAGGCTATCCACCACCGAGCCAAGGAATGCACAGATGAGGGCCAGGGGTGACAAGGTCTTTCTATTAGTATACTGCCAATCTCTTCCAAATGTCCCCTCTATAGTTTTTCCCAGCTGCACATGCTCCCTGGTGACACTTTTTCTCATGTTTCAGCTACCACTCATATTAGAGAACTCTGCCACAGGCCCTCCCGGCATGCGCACCACACTACAGGACCTGTAGTAAAAGGTCGGGGATAGACAAGGTGACTCCAGTTAGAGGGCCTGGACGATCTGTGCTTCTTTTCCTGGGAATTCAGCCCAGTACATCTCTGCAACACTGGAGTGTCCTATTCCCATACCTTGTCTGACCGAGCCCCATCCACAGCTTATATATATATATATATATATATATATATATATATATATATAGGCATGAACCTCATCTATGACATAGCAACAGGAGCGAATAAACTTAAAGGGTGCTGCACTTGCCAACAAGCTGGGCAAACAAAGGGAACATTTTCTAGCAGCCTCTTCCAACTGCAAATATTCAGGTAGATTTACATAACAGAGAAAGATGAACAAGGCAGAGAAGTAACTGCAAGAACACACTGCCCCCAAGTCTTAGAACATGATGCTATAGTTCCTGGTCAGATGTCACTGGGACTGAGCAACTGAAACGGGCAAGGGGACCCATAGTCTTGAGATTGATCAGGCATTAAAAAGCAACTGGCAGCAGAATCCTGAGACTGTCCAAAGTCAGGACAGGGAGTGTGCAAGTGTAGTCCAAAAACAGTTGCAAGGTCAGGGCTGGTAGAATGCAGTCCAGTTAACAATCCAAGGTCAAGTTCGGGCAGCAATCCAAAGAGTGATGGGTACAAGACAAAGGTCAGCACCAAGGAAAGCCAATATAATAGCAGTCATCAGGCAGGGAAACAAATAGAGGACCAGGAATCTAACGCTATCATAAGCACAGAGAAACAGGCTGATGAGGTTTATATAAGACACATCCTTTGATGACCAATTCTGCTAGGGGGCATGTGACCTGACTCATTACCCCAAATTTGATGGGAGCTACTAGGAGTCTGAGAAGATTCATTACCTGGCAGCAGATGGGAACAGCTAGACGTCTGAGAAGACCCATTAGCCCTCAGCTGACAGGAGAAGCTGGAAGGCTGCTTAATACAGCCTTCATCAAGGATCAGCTCATTTAAAAGGAGACACACTCCACTGGATATCCATCAGAACCAAGTCTCACTTCTATCAGTCCAGTGCTATCACAACAAAATTGAAAAACAGGAGTATAGAGAAAATCTTCCAATAGGGAGTTGTATTCCATTGAGAACTTTCCAAGGAGGAATTTGCCTCACTTTGAAGAGATTTCCTCTCATTTGATGTTGTGGCTACCTGACAGGAATTGAAGGTAAATCTCATTTTGACACAGATGTCACAGAAGTCTGTAAACCATTTTCTACTCTCCGTTCACTCCAGTGTCACACAGAAATATGTTTTTATGCTGGAAACAAGCTCACCCGGCACTTCCGTCACAATGAGTTGTCCTTGATGGCTCCCGGCCACTGTTTAGGATCGGAGGATAGGCATCCAATCATGCAATCGATGCGACAGCAATAATAGTGATCACGTGACTGAGAAGCCAGCCTCCAACTTCCAATGTTTTCAACCCTTTAAAGGGTTTGAGGCATGTTCATGCAAAAATCAATCTATGAGAACTTAATCTGGCTTTAAAGAAGTGTAAAAAGTAAAGATAGGCAAATTAATCACATAGGTATTGTCACGTTAATAGATACATACTGACCAGGGGCGGACTGACCATTTGGAAACTCGGGCACTGCCCGAGGGCCCAGGGTCAGTAAGGGGCCCCATGAGATGCCCTGGTACCTTTTTCATAGGTTTTTTTGAGTTTGGGCAAGGACACAGGGGCCCCATGATCCCCTATTGCCCAGGGGTCCCATGAGTTGTCTTCCGCCCCTGATACTGACACGGCTAAATTTGGTCTGTGATTCTAGGCTTCAATGGCTCCTGGATATGAAAGGGTTAAAAGAACAGTGAATTCTCAATTTAACGTATATTTGTTATTAGCCATCTGCCTGTAAGAGTTATTGTTATCAAGTATGATATGTTACTATGTAGCCCTGTTTTGGTCATCGAGGCACATGGAATATTTACCTATATGATTATGTGCTCATGTATTTTTTAGAAACCTTTAATAAAAATGTAAAGGAATCAAAAGGTATAGCATTTATCTACTCTACTTTCTAACCAGACACAATTAGAGAATGCGAAAATAGGAGCCTGATTTGGCAATCACACCAACTATTCAAAAATGACATTATGCCCTACGATGACCTTTAAAAGCATCTCATTGGGTGTCTGTGAAAACTACTACACAGGCAATAGTATACACCTCAACGACTAGCAGGATGCTTCCACCAAAATCAATCCCAAGTCTATTGGAGAGACTGCGGTCACTTTGGTTCTTTAAAACATATTTGGTGGATTTCTCTCCCCCTTCTGGGACAGCGTCTTCCAACTGATTCTTCTGTCACCCATATTTACTGCACCCCAGACCCAGCCTTGGCACTACTGGGTATAAGAATCGATACCTGGGAGCAGGGGCGGACTAACAACTCATGGGGCCCCCGGGCAATAGGGGATCATGGGGCCCCTGTGTCCTTGCCCAAACTCAAAAAAGCCTATGAAAAAGGTACCAGGGGCATCTCATGGGGCCCCCTACTGACCCTGGGCCCTCGGGCAGTGCCCGAGTTTCCAAATGGTCAGTCTGCCCCTGCCTGGGGGTTGATTTAAAGCCAAAATTGGATGTGGATTTTGCAAGGGAAGTTGCACTTTGCAAACAAATTTGGCTCAGAGCTTAGTGAATGTGGTTTCACATTTCAAAGAATATCTAATCACATGCAAGGAAAATTAAAAAACTGCATTTTTGCTTGCACTTGATTGGATGATGGAAGTCAGAAAAGCTTACCTTGAAAAGTGTGGCATCCTATGAAAAATAAGCTGCCTATGTGCCTTTAATAAAACAACTCAATGCCTCCAGACACAAAGCACTTTATCACACATACCCTAAGACAAGACAAGCATTGGCAAGGCCATGGACACAAAAAGATACTCCTACATTCCCCTTGGTTTCCAAAAATTCTAAACCACCACCTTCAAAATTGTCTTGTCCCAAGTGCATTCTTCATTACCTAAATTTCAATACAATAACAGCTGGCTATAGAATAGTAGGTGCACAGCACAAAGATGACTTCTAATCATTGCCCATACCCCATAACTACTCTGTTATTCAAGGAAGAACTCCAGGTATGGATATTTATACATAGTTTTACCAGCTTGGTACCTGCAGGTTCCCTACAGAAGCTGTAAATGGCTGTAGTAGGTACTGCTACTAGAAAGATCTCCACTAGCTTTTGGGTCCCAGACTGAGCGCTGCCCTGCTGCATTCGGAACACAAGAGATTGACTGCTGGGTATAGGTGCCATTCAGAGAATGCCTTGCTTTTTTTCCACTGAACACAAGCAATGTCACCTCCCCACCTCTCCATTCAGTGAGAAAATGCAAGTAGTAGGTGTGCCACTACAGTGACTTTCAGGTTCCAAGAGGGATCCCACAGGCATAGTATATACATACAATCTTGAGCAACGGAACCATTGTATGTAAAAATATCTATACCTGGAATTCATTGAACAGCACTGCAAAATGTGCATGGTACTAGTTAAGATGCAACATTAGGTTTACATATTGTTTATATTATTCAGATGTCAAGACCTACACTTATACAGCTCGCCCAACTTGTTATTCATTGTTAAAAAAGGAATGAAAGAAGGCACCACTGAGTGCAGCTCATTAATATTCAATTGTAAACAAGGGTGTAAATGAACACTCACATTTTAAAAGATACAGTAGATTAAGGCACGTCTGTAGTCCAATGAAATGGTATTGGGGAGCAGTTAGCATGTGATTGGCGTCCAGTTCCTAGGTCCAGAGGATGGCTGTCAGAAGATGGGAGTGGAAAACCGATCCGAAATGTCATTGCTTCACTTCCGATGACGCAGTTACACCGTACGCTGTGTATACATCGGTTTTCCGGTCCCATCTTCTGACAGCCAGCCTCTGGGCCTAGGAACTGGATGCCAATCACCTGCAGCACATGCTAACTGCTCTCGGATACCATTGCATTGGGCTATAGATGTGCCTTAATCTATCTTTTAAAATGTGATTGTTCATTTACACCATTGTTTACAATTCAATTTTAATGGTCTGCACTCAATGGCGCCTTCTTTTATTCCTTTTTTACATGTGACATTGGAGATCTGCTTCTGCTCTACTTTGGAGGCTGCCTTGAGGTATTAACCATTTCATGGTCCTCTGTGGTCTTTCTACTGGGTCCACCAAGTGGCCCTTGTCCCCCTGTCTCTCTCCCCCCTCCAATACATTGTGTCCATTTTTACCTTTCACCCCTCCCCCCGTGGGACTATGTACCTAATTACGGAAATTTAATTTTGAGCCAACTCACCCCATGTATGTGTTCTTATTCATTGTTCCCTCTCCTCTGTTCCCCTTTCCTGTGTTGGCCTTACCCTTCCTGTTATATGTTCACACAAAAAAGGCAGATATTTCTGAATAGTGTAGACCTCATGACTTCTGGTTAACTCTTGCTGTTTTTATTAACCTCCCTAGCGGTCTGATTATGTCCATGTTTCTGTGCTCAAAGCGGTACATTTTTTTGCATGGAAATATGTATTTTTTTTTATTGTAGGCCTCTTAAAGTTCTACTCTTACATAGTTACATAGTTAGTCTGGCTGAAAAAAGCCAAAAGTCCATCCAGTTCAACCATTAACCTCCTCGGCGGTCTGATTATTTCAGATTTTTTGTGCTGAAAGCGGTACCATTTTTTTGCATGGAAATATGTAGTTTTTTATTGTAGGCTGTAATTTTTAGGAATAACTCAGTGAAATCTGTCTGAACAAGAGTCTAGTAAACATCCCAGGGATGATAAAATTTGAAACACAAAATCATAAATTATAATTTAATAAATAATCATAAAAAAAAATATTATAATAATAATAAATTTAATTCAATAATATAATAAAACCAGAAACACTGAAATTTGAAATAGAGCGCCAAGTTCGCACATCGCTGAGCAAAGTCGCAGAATCATTTTCAGTGTCTGATGAGGAATTTCCCCCACGAATCATTATCACAGGTTACCCTGATGAAGTCACATGCGGAACGTGACGCAACACGTCGGTACGGTGGGAGGAGCTAACGTGGTGACGTCATTTCCGGCGTGGGGGCCATATTGGAACACCCTGTTACATTACCCATGCAGTACACCCATAGCATGTGGTAAGGAAGCTGGAGAAAATCATCACAAATGTGAGTGGAACTGTATACTCTATCTATTTATCATTTAATATAAACTGGTTGCACTATGGAGGGTCTCTGTTTGTGTTTCATTATGACCCTCGGAGGAGCTGGCTGTTAGTCTGGTGGATGCTGGAGGTGGAAGGCGAAATGCAGAGAGGAATCCATTCTGATAGGATCGTTTGATCCTAAAGCGTGCTGGCCCTGTGGGGTCTAAGTAAGGAGGTGAGGGGGCATTTTGGCCATTAAGGATTGACACGTGTGAATCATGTACACTGCACATAATTTTTGCATGAAGAGTGGAGTGTGAAGATCACCATAAAAGCATTATTACCTGCATTGATTATTTGGACTTTTTTTCTGTAACTGTATATTGGTTCACTTATTTTGAGCACCGTATGTTTTTGCCACTTTATTGTTTTATGATTATATTTGTCACGTTTGCACCAGATATTCCCTATAAGGGATTACATGCATGACATTAAGATATTATTATTGATGATTTTGGATATATACTCTCAGGGTGTATATCGAGTTTATTTACTGTATCACTTATTCATTGGATATTTTTATATATTATTGATTAGCGCTGCACTGCATAGTTCTTTTCTGATTTACTATCGCTGTTCTCTAGCCGGTCTAAAACCGCTTTTGACCTAAAGGGACGCTTTTTGGACGCCATGGACGTTTCTCAGTTTCCAGGCAGAAAGAACAGTAAAAATGCAGGCAGGGCGCCGGACAAAGCACTCGGGACACAATGTATGTGAAATGGTTTGATACAGGAATGTTATACTATGTAAAATTTGTTTAGAAAAAAATGAAATTTTTTAACATTTTCAAATTTCCCACCGCTGCCGGCCCCCGTACATCCCGACGTCGCAGGGAACGGAGCCTAGAAGACAGATGCCGGCATCAGCCGGAGGACATTGCTGGGGACACTGCAGGAGGGACATTGCGGGAGCGCAGGACAAGGTAAGTGAAGAACAGATGCTGGAGCAGCGCCGCATGGTAAGCCCGAGTGTAGCTCAGGGTTACCACTTTTGGTACTGAAACTTTACCCCAAGCTACACTCGGGAATACCGCCAGGGAGGCTACAGTGGTTCTAAAGGCTCAAGGTTTTTTTTACCTTCATGCATGCTATGCATGAAGGTAAAAAACCTTCTGTGTGCAGCATCCCCTCCAGGCCCCCTAATACTCACCTTAGCCCCTTCTTGATACAACGATGTGCACTGGAGTCTATCCCGGGACTCCCTCTCCTCATTGGCTGAGACAGAAGTGGGAGCCATTGGCTCCTACTGCTGTTAATCACAGGCAGTGAGCCAATGAGAAGAAAGGGAGGGTAAGCTGTGGCTCCATGTGTGAATGGACACACGGAGCAGCAGGTTCCCCCATAGCAAGCTGTTTGCTGTGGGGGCACGCAACAGGAAGGAGAGGCCTGGAGAGCCTGCAAGGGACCAGAGAAGAGGAGGATCCAGGCTGCTCTATGCAAAACCACTGCACAGAGCAGGTAAGTATAGACATTTGTTATTATTTTTCTCATAAAAAAAAGCCTTTAGAATCACTTTAAGATATAAATTTAAGATTCAGTTCTGATATATTATGCTTGTGCCAATGTACAGCCAGGCTAATTTGTCTCTTTCTTCTTATCTGTACTGACTTTACTTAAATTACAATAAAGAACATTAGTTAAAAAAACTCAAAGGACAAAAAAAAAATTGCAAAGATATAAAAACGATATACCCCTTTGTATTCCACTTATTTTTCAATGTTAATAAACAGATATAGACATCTTCATATACCGCCAAAGTCTTTTGATGAACAAACAGCTTTTCCAACTTTTTTGATCTCTCGTCTGTCCAATTATTTTGCTTTAATCCGATCTTTGTGTGTGCCTACCCAGTCGGATAGTCATCTGAAATGGTCAATGTCATCCATAATGAACAATCTTTCATTTTGCTTCATGAAAAGCTCATTAGAAGGGTCTTCACACTGACCTCTACTATACTTAAACATATTAATCAGATTTTATTTTGTTTGATCTTCTTGTATAGCGAAGAGACAAAAAGAGTTGGATTAACTGAGCTCTGAAAACCAATTTAGGCGAGGAATGGGAGTATAGCTCAGACTTCATGATCATCATACAGCTGGATTTTGCACCTTTCCCGTTTGATGTCCAAGGAGATTTTGATCAGGTGGGATAGCGGGATTTACCTTGTGCACAGGCTTTAGAAAAAGTAAAATCTTGCTAAGCCATTTCTACTAGATAGGAGAAAAAGTGAAAGAAAGAGAGTCCTAAGAAATGGTAACACGGAACTTTATTTGGGCAGATTAAAGAAGAATTCCAGGTATGGATTTTGTGACATAGTTTCATTGGTCCAGCTTGGACCAATGTACCTATGCATTCTCTGATTGGAGGGGGAGAGCATGATGTCATGGCCCCACTTCTTCACCTCATCCAATCAGAGAGCTCTCAGAGTGCATTCTTTGAATGGCACCCATGCCGACCTGTGGTCAGAATGCAGCAGGCGCCGCTCGGCACAGACCCAGAAGCCAGTGAAGATCATTGATTTAGCGATTACTACTGCAATGTTTCCAGATTCTTGAGGGACCCCACAGGTATGATATATGCATAATTACATTGGTGGTGGATCAAGGTGGATCAATGTAACTACCAGGGGCGGACTGACCATTTGGAAACTCGAGCACTGCCCGAGGGCCCGGGGTCAGTAGGGGGCCCCATGAGATGCCCCTGGTACCTTTTTCATACGCTTTTTTGAGTTTGGGCAAGGACACAGGGGCCACATGATCCCCTATTGCCCGGGGGCCCCATGAGTTGTCGGTCCACCCCTGGTAACTACTGTATGTAAATATATCCATACCTGGAATTCAACTTTAAGCATTTTTTTTCCTTTTTTCAAACTGCTTGATCACATTATATAAACATTTTATAGTTTTTTGGGTTTATTTATTTTTTTGCAAACTGGAAATGCTGGTATGTGCTTACAAAGAGTGTTAACAAATATTCCAATGACTACAATGTTTCCTATAAAACAAAACTCTTAGGCCCCTTTTAGAAGGGGCAGACTCTGTTGCTCAGTGGGGGGATCTGCCCTCTGATCCCCGCTGGTCCCTGTCTGATCTGCATAAGCCCACTGTCCCCTATGGGCTGTCAAATGGAAATGGTCCATTGTCCGTTTCCTTCCACCTGTTATCTGATCCGATCAGCCAGATAGATGGGGAACAGATCCCACATCCGTCTGTTTTTCGCAGACAGAATTGGACTGGATGAAGGTGGGTGTAAACAGCACATGTCTGTTTACACCCACCGTTCCATAGGAAACAATGGAGCGTCCGATAGGGTCCTCTTGAAAAATGAACAGGTGAACCCGGTTGGTCCACTTGCGTGAAAGGGGCCTTAAAATGGACCATAAATTAAAAAGCAAGGATTTTCTGGTGAAAGGCAACATCTAGAAATGTTATTTGTGACTAAGCACAATGAAAATGTTACCTTTGTCTAGAACTCCTCCTAAAAAATAGCAGTGCTCTTCCTGTTAGCCTCAAAGCCAGTATGAGATCATCTGCTCCCTTTGACGCTAGTCTCAGAAAATTTGGAGTAAGATTTGGTGATGTCTGCTCACTGTTCTCCTTGCTGGAGAGGAAACTGTACATGAGGATCCACAGTGCAAGGATCTCCCTGCTTATACTTCATTCATTTTGTTGCTCTTTACTTCCTTCATCTCTACTGCTGCTTTCTTGTTATCCTTACCTTTCATTAGATCACCAGTCATTACAAGGGGCAGTTCTGACATGAGGAAGCAAAGTGGTATTTAGAAAAGCGCCACACCCTTCAAACTATACAGTAGCAACTCCAACTCCACAAAAAATGGAAAACCAAATTAAATCAAATATAAGAGTGCGCTAAATCAACATATACAATGTCCATATATCAAATATGTGAAAGTCCAAAAAATTCATGTGACAAATATAACGAACTTTGTGAATACTGCACCAGCAAATCAATCAAATGCACTCACCAGAGCTAAGTGCTGATCAGATTATAGACCAGCCTTAGCACTTTTGCTCTGGGAACGTAGACACCAACAACCTCCAGACTTTTGATGTAATACTCTGCAGTATTAGAATCCAGCTGATAGATACCCTTCTATATAGGCAGGGAATGAGGAGGAATACTTTGCAGCCACTCTTCCGTGAGTGGACAATCACCACGGCTCCATATACATCTGGACCACATTCAAAAATAAAGAAGAATATAATGGTGCAGCATGTTTAACCAGCATCTATTTATTAAAATGTAAAAATCCACTCACAAGTGAGGTGTCTAGCTGACACCGGCATCAACCGCAAAGCCACAAAAGGAATTACCGCTCCGTCTACTCAGCTGTCATTCAACATTAGCAACGAACGTCCTGACATCAGCATCCGACAAGCCACGCCCTACGCGTTTCGTCACCACGACGTCTTCATGGGGCGGTACGAATGCAAATGTCAGACCATTCAATATATACCACACACATTCTGCATTGCGGTAACATCTTAATCAGTGTCAGCGGCGCTTAATATACAAATATCGCTCCACTACTACCTCCTATTCCATTATTCTTATATATAACTGGCATATTATCCACATAAAACATCATATTAATCATACATAAGTATATTCACAATACAAATTCATTTCTCCCTCCGGACAAATGAATTCGTTTAAAGGGCCATATACCCCATTAAAGCCTAACTCTACTCACAACATAAAAAAATTATACAAAAATGTATCTATAAAACAATTATCTCCAAGTATTTATGAACACAAAATATATTTAAGCAAACCTACCGAAAATATATATATATATATATGCACCCCCACCCACATATATCCATACATATACATATGCACATACATATGACAATAAATAAAAAATGTATAATATATTAAAAAATGTTTTTATCAAAAAAATAATGAATAAATGCATCTCCCTATTTAATCAATCCAATGTCACCAAATTACAGAAAATGTATAATGAGGAAGCAAAGCCCTGACCCTAAAGAGATAGAAGATTTAGGCACAGCTTCTACAGTACAGGCCCTCTTTAATTATGCTTTAGAATTCTGAAGGCAAGAGATATGAAAGCATTGTTCAAGCATTTGATTGTGGTGTCAGACAGGTGCAAACAGGTGGCTTTGATTGTTCGTATCATTTATACATATGCGGCTTTATCGATGGTTGATGCTACTCCCAGTAAGGGTGCTCAGGGTTACTGGCAGATGATAATCAAACTGATCAGGTTTCCAATGAGTGAAAAAAAATGTATGAACTTTAAATGTTACAAAGGAATCACAGATTTGCTGTTTTACTGATTGCCCAATGGTCATGGTGGAATATACAGCTCAGTGAGTCAGTTTGATGATCTGTATTTACAGGTCAGCGTATTTTAAGGTGTTTAGTATCACTAAGGGCTCCTCAATGCGGAGTGGTTTAAGTGAAAATGATTTTATCACAAAGTTACTGATTATGTCATCAGGTAAACTTCTCAGAAGCTGAATAATTTTGTTCTCTGCGCTGCTGAAGCTAAATGTCTCTTTTTTTTCTTTATTTAGAGCAGGGAAATTCCAAACTTTCCAAACAAAATACCAGATTACCATTTTTCAGACTTTGGGGACAAACTGGGGCCAGTGAAGCAGAAAATTCCCTGCATTAGTGTGATTAAACAATGCCTCAGGCTTGGTGGTCAGTGGGCAGGGGCGGACTGACCATTTGGAAACTCGGGCACTGCCTGAGGGCCCGGGGTCAGTAGGGGGCCCCATGAGATGCCCCTGGTACCTTTTTCATAGGCTTTTTTGAGTTTGGGCAAGGACACAGGGATCCCATGATCCCCTATTGCCCGGGGGCCCCATGAGTTGTTAGTCCGCCCCTGTCAGTGGGACTAAAAATATTACATGGTGCCTGTGGTCAATAGGAGGAGAAAAAGTGCCCCATCGTTGGTGTCATCAAGAGGAAAACTGCCAATTGTTGACATAATTGGGAGGACTATTGCCCCATTGTTGGTGTCAATGGGAGGAATATTTCCCTATCATTCATGTCAGTGGGAGGAATAGTGCTTCAAGGGTGGGCTAAATGCAAGTAAAGGTCTGAATCTGGCCCACGGGCCATAGTGAGGAGACCTCTGATTTAGAGGAAAGGTTTTGGGAGGATAGTTTAATTTAGTACAGTTGGTGTTATTTGTAGTTGTGTTTTGTTTCTTTTCAGGAGAACATGGGCTCAAAAGAAGGGGACTGAATGATGTCTGCCATCAGTCTAAGGATTTCTAGTTGCAGAAAAAAAGGTAGAATAGGGGAAATCTCTGCAATAAATTGGAGCAAAAGCTGATTTTATCGTATTGTATCTTTTGTTGGGCTATTCTTTTGTAATCTTATTTATTTATTATTATTATTATTATTATTATTATACAGTATTTATATAGCGCCAAAGGGTTTGCTCAGCGCTGTACAGTAGCAAGGGGGACAGAACATGAGACAAGACAGTAACAATACACTACACGAGGGGTTCGAGGGCCCTGCTCTTTCGAGCTTACAATCTAGGAGGGAGGGGAAGGTGGTACAGGAGGAAATGGCTGTGGGAGATGGAGTGGTGGGAGGAGAGGAGGAGGTTAGTTGTTAGGTGAGGTTGGGTGTTAGGTGAAGGTGGGGTAGGCTTCCCTGAAGAGATGGGTTTGCAGGGTGCGCCTAAAGGTGAGGAGGGTAGGTGACAGTCTGATGGATTGGGGTAGGGAGTTCCAGAGGATGGGGGAAGTCCTGGAGAAGTCCTGCAATCGGGCGGGGGAGGAGGAGACCAGGGAGCTAGAGAGTAGGAGGTCCTGTGAGGAGCGGAGGGCACGGGTAGGGTAGTATTTGGGTATCAGGTCAGTTATGTAGTTCGGGGCGGCATTGTGAAAGGCTTTGTAGAGAAGAGAGAGAATTGCATACTGCAGCTGCTTCTCCTCCCGCTAGCAGTCACAATTACAAAAGCAATACGTAGCCGTGCAGTGCTCTGACAACCCGGCTCTGTCACTCATTCACAGTATTCTGTGAATGGGAAAATTGCAAGTTCCGACAGCTTTTGTGGTTGTCGGCTTGTAGTTCTCAATGACCTACCATGGAGCTGTTGAGCCTTCTGGTAGTTTATTGATTGTTCCTGACAGTGTGTATCTGCTTACCTGTACGAGATATGAGCAGACAGATCAGGGGCGGACTGACCATTTGGAAACTCGGGCACTGCCCGAGGGCCCGGGGTCAGTAGGGGGCCCCATGAGATGCCCCTGGTACCTTTTTCATAGGCTTTTTTGAGTTTGGGCAAGGACACAGGGGTTCCATGATCCCCTATTGCCCAGGGGCCACAGGAGTTGTCAGTCCGCCCCTGAGACAGATACACTGACAGGTCTGCTGGAGTCCTTTATGGCACCAGCAGTCTGCTGATCACTGGCGAGCTTTCCAGGCTAGCAAAACCAAAAATAGCAAATGCACATTTTTTTACCTACAAAAAGAAAAATGTGGATTTATTATTCTTTGTTAACAGGTGACCGTATCCTTTAATAAACTGCTGAATCCATAACAAGGGCGGACTGACCATTTGGAAACTCGGGCACTGCCCGAGGGCCCAGGGTCAGTAGGGGGCCCCATGAGGTGCCCCTGGTGCCTTTTTCATAGGCTTTTTTGAGTTTTGGCAAGGACACAGGGGCCCCATGATCCCCTATTGCCCAGGGGCCGCAGGAGTTGTCAGTCCGCCCCTGAGACAGATACACTGGCAGGTCTGCTGGAGTCCTTTATGGCACCAGCAATCTGCTGATCACTGGCGAGCTTTCCAGGCTAGCAAAACCAAAAATAGCAAATGCACATTTTTTTACCTACAAAAAGAAAAATGTGGATTTATTATTCTTTGTTAACAGGTGAACGTATCCTTTAATAAACTGCTGAATCCATAACAAGGGCGGACTGACCATTTGGAAACTCGGGCACTCCCCGAGGGCCCGGGGTCAGTAGGGGGCCCCATGAGGTGCCCCTGGTGCCTTTTTCATAGGCTTTTTTGAGTTTTGGCAAGGACACAGGGGCCCCATGATCCCCTATTGCCGGGGGCCCCATGAGTTGTCACTCTGCCCCTGATCCATAAAGGAAGTGCTGGGAAAATCAGCTTGCCTGGGAAAAAGCTTATTTGCATTATTGGGATTCTGAAAACTGACACAATCGGGCCTAAGGCTACTGGTGTGGTTATATTTTAGGGAAGAAGCAACTGCCTCCACAAATAGTTTCTCTATACCCTAGGATGACATATCCAACTCAATAATTCAATGATCCATAAAAATAACCATCTCTAAATAAAGAAATATAATAGTTTTTTTTTTTCTCTTAAAGAAAATTTCCATTAAGCAGCTCAATAATGAAAATTAAAAGTTTCCAAATCATTAGCAGGGAATCTGATAACAAAATTAGTATCAACTATTAAACATCGATTAAAAAAAAAAAATCAGTATTGAATTCAACCCATTTTAAGCCCGAGGAGCTGGAGATGTTAGGTTTGAGTTGCTTGGAGACAAGCTAGAGTTTAAATAGCAACAAGGATGAGCAGAGCTGGTGCTGAGATGCCACCATATCTTCCAACTGTCATGGAGTAGATGTAATGCCATGACAAGCAGAAAGCCGACTCACGTAGTATACATTAATGAATTGTCAACAGCGCTGTCAGCTTGAACACCGATCCTATTTTTTCTTTTTTTTTTATATAAAAGCTCTAGACACTTCCAAGCACAGGCAATTTCAAATATCTGAAGTTCTGTCAAGTATGGAAACTTTTACATATATATTTGTGAACATTTTAAAATGCCCTTTTCTCCAGGAACAAGTCCCTTCAAACATAAAGGAAATGAAAGCGAATGTCGTTAAAATGGAACTCTAGAGGAATTATAAAAAAATAAAAGTTTAATCCGGTTAGGAATTTATTTAAAAAAATGACATCTATGACATCCATTTTATGTTAGGGGAGCTTTAAAGCTTAACGGAACCTCAAAAACAAAAGTGTAATAATTTATCGCAGCCTACTAATCCTTCAATGGATACAAATGGAGAAACAGAAAAAGGGCGCACCGACCTAGTGCATTATCGTTTAAAATAATTTATTAACCTCCTTAGCGGTATTCCCGAGTGTAGCTCGGGGTAAAATTTCAATACCAAGAGCGGTAACCCTGAGCTACACTCGGGCTTACCATGCGGCGTTGCTCAGGGGGTCCCTGCAGCACTTACCTTGTCCTTCGCTCCCGTGATGTGTCCCCTGCAGCATCCCCGGCCATCTTCTCCGGCCGATGCCGGCATCCGGCTTCCGTGTTCCGGTCCCTGTGACGTCGGGATGTACAGGCGCCGGAACCGGCGGGAAATTTAAAATTTTTAAAAAATGTAATTTTTGCTGTCATTGCTGTTTCAATGCATTTCACATACATTTTGTCCCGAGTGCTTTGTCCGGCGCCCTGCTTGCATTTTGACTGTTCTTTCTGCCTGGAAACTGAGAAACGTCCATGGCTTCCAAAAAGCGTCCCTTTACGTCAAAAGTGGTTTTAGACCGGCTAGAGAACAGCGATAGTAAATCAGAACCACTTGCAGAATTGAGTGATAATGATTCGTGGGGGAAATTCCTCATCAGACACTGAAAACGATTCTGCAACTTTGCTCAGCGATGTGCGAATTTGCCTCTGTATTTCAAATTTCAGTGTTTTTGGTTTGATTATATTATTGAATTAAATTTATTATTATTATATTATTATTTTTTATGATTATTTATTAAATTATAATTTATGATTTTATGTTTCAAATTTTATCATACCCGGGATGTTTACTAGACTCTTGTTCGGACAGATTTCAGTGAGTTATTCCTAAAAATTACAGCCTACAATAAAAAACTACCTATTTCCATGCAAAAAAAATGGTACCGCTTTCAGCACAAAAAATCGGAAAGAATCATACCGCCGAGGAGGTTAAAGAAACAAAAATAGGTATCATACTCACAATGGACATAATAACACAGGCATGTCAAACTGAACAAGATGTATGATCCAAACAACATCTGAGTCCATACGATGGAACCCTGGATGACCAACTGGTTAACGCGTTTCGAGGACACAACCTCTTCCTCAGAGCCAACCCCTTTCTGTTTCTCCATTTCTATCCAGTGTATTCGGACCACCCCGGTCTGTTGAGGGCAGCAAGCAGTGCATATTCCAGAAAATTCCAGAACATTCCTATTGGGTCTACTGAGTCCTTTCCTAGCGCAGGAGTAAAGTGTTTGTTGTGACTAATCCTTCAATGCAGTGGCTGTATTAGGTTTTTTTTATTCGTTTGTTTCATTCCCTTTTATTTTTCTTTGATGACCCTGTCAGTAACACTTTTGGGGGGGATTTACCTAAACGAAGAGTTTTGGCCAGAGCTTTAAAAAAGTCCTGGATTCTTTCTTGGATACACAGAATATAACTGGATATAACATTTATAGGTAAAGTTGATCCAGGGAATATCCGATTGCCTCTCGGGGGATCAGGAAGGAATTTTTTCCACTGCAGGAACAAATTGGATCATGCTTTTTTGCCTTCCTCTGGATCCACTGTGGGTGTAGGATTATAGCTTTTATTTTAATGGTTGAACTGGATGGACTTTTGTCTTTTTTCAGCCAGACTAACTATGGAACTATGTAAGATTAGAACTTTAAGAGTTTGATTTACTAAAACTGGAGCACTCAGAGTCTGGTGCAGCTGTACATCGTAGCCAATCAGCTGCTAACTTCAGCTTGTTCAATCAAGCTTTGGTAATAAAACCTGGAAGCTGCTTGGTTTCTGTGCAGAGCTGCACCAAATTTTGCATGCTCTTTCTGTCTAATGCAGGCCATAGATGGGTTGAAAATCGGCCGACTTTCGGATCGTTAGTGGGCTATTTGTTCGGCCGTTTTTCGTTATTTTGGCCATTTTTTTTTTAATCGGTAAAGTTGGAAAAAAAATCAGCCGATTTTGCCGATCGGACGATTTTTGCGGCAATAATGGGCTAATCGGCCGTTTGTTTACCGATAAAAAATCTGCGCATGAGCAGTGACCTGCAAGAGCAAGACAAAAAGAAGAAGAGGAAGAAGAGGAGGATGAAGATGATGATGAAGACGAAGAGGAGGATGATGATGAAGAAGAGGATGATGATGATGAAGAAGAAGAAGAAGAAGAGGATGATGATGATGAAGAAAAATAAGAAGAAGAAGAGGATGATGATGATGAAGAAGAAGAGATGATTATGAATAAGAAGAAGAGGATGATGATGATGAAGAGGAAGAAGAAGAAGAAGAAGAGGATGATGATGATGAAGAAGAAGAAGTAGAAGAAGAACAGGATGATGATGATGAAGTAGAGGATGATGAAGAAGAAGAAGAAGAACAGGATGATGATGAAGTAGAAGAGAAGAGGAGGATGATGAAGAAGAAGAAGAAGAGGATGATGATGATGAAGAAAAAGAAGAAGAAGAGGATGATGATGAAGAGGAAGAAGAAGTAGAAGAAGAGGATGATGAAGAAGAAGAAGAGGATGATGATGAAGAAGAAGAAAAAGATGATGAATAAGAAGTAGAAGAAGAAGAAGAGGATGATGATGAAGAAGAAGAAGAGGATGATGATGAAGAAGAGGAAGAAGAAGTAGAAGAAGAAGAAGAAGAAGAAGAGGATGATGATGAAGAAGAAGAAGAGGATGATGATGAAGAAGAAGTAGAAGAAGAAGAAGAGGATGATGATGATGATGAAGAAGTAGAAGAAGAAGTAGAAGAAGAGGATGATAAAGAAAACAAAGAAGAAGAAGAAGAGGAGGATGATGATGATGATGAAGAAGAAGACGAGGATGATGATGAAGAAGAAGTAGAAGAAGAAGAAGAAGAAGAAGAGGATGACGATGATGAAGAAGTAGAAGAAGAAGAGGAAGAAGAGGATGATGATGATGAAGAAGTAGAAGAAGAAGAGGATGATGATGAAGAAGAAGAGGAAGAAGAAGTAGAAGAAGAAGAGGATGATGATGAAGAAGAAGAGGATGATGATGATGATGATGAAGAAGAAGAAGAAGATGATGATGATGATGATGATGAAGAAGTAGAAGAAGAAGAAGAGGATGATGATGATGAAGAAGTAGAAGAAGAAGAAGAAGAAGAGGATGATGATGATGATGAAGAAGAAGATGAGGATGATGATGAAGAAGAGGATGATGATGATGATGATGAAGAAGAAGAAGAAGAGGATGATGATGAAGAAGAAGAAGAGGATGATGATGAAGAAGAAGAAGAAGAGGATGATGATGAAGAAGGAGAAGAAGAAGAAGGATGAAAAATAAGAGGAATTCCAGTCCAGCAAAAAGTGTCCTGCAGAGAGCTCTGCTATTTCTTTGACAGTTCTTTGACAGTTCCTTGACATTTACAGAGGTTGCAACATTGTATCTGTTTGTTTCCAAATAAAAACATCTGTATCCTAAATGGATACAAATAGATACATTGTTGCAACCTCTGTAAATGTCAAGGAACTGTCAAAGAACTGTCAAAGAAATAGCAGAGCTCTCTGCAGGGACACTTTTTGCCGGCTGTAGACGGGATGAAAATCAGCCGATTTTTTTTACCATTGGTGGTAACGTCGGCCGCTTGAACGACCGATTTTTCGTTTTTTAAAAGAAAAATCGGCCGTTTTTCTCCTCGTCTATGGCCTGCATTAGGGCTCTTTCACACGGGACGGACCCGTTGAGCAGATCCAATTGTTCAGCGGGGGATCTTTCCACTGATCCCCGCTGACCAAGCGGATGACAGGTCTGTGTCCCCCTCTGCTGCTGCAGAGCATACACAGAGCAGCTCGCTCCCCTCAATGGGCAGTGTGATGAAAACGGACTGCCTGTCCATTTTCATCCAATCCGATCCGATGGACGGAAGGGGAATTGGATCCCCATCCGTCCCTTTTTGGCAGATCGGATGTCGGCGGGTGTAAACAGACACGTTCACGTTTGCACCCGCCGCTCCAGAAAGGAGAATGGAGATTCTGATCATGTCCGCCTGAAAAACGGGCAAGCAGACCTGATTGGAACGTCCGTGTGAAAGAACCCTTAGGGTGACATAAACTCACCATTCTGTATCAGGACAACAGAAACAGGACAGGACTAGAGAACACCTCCTTTCCTCTTCTCCAAACCTTCTAAACAAAGGGGACAGTTTACTGTCCTTCAGACTAGGGGGGCTGGACTAGGGCCAGTGGGAGCTGAAAATGTTCTGGCAGCCAATGGGAATAAACAATTCCCTGTCTTTGGTGTCATTGGGAGGACTAGTGCCCCATCATTGGTGTCAATGGGAGGAATAGTGCCCCATCATTGGTGTCAGTGGGAGGAATAGTGCCCCATCATTGGTATCAGTGGGAGGAATAGTACCCCATCATTGGTGTCAGTGGGAGGAATAGTGCCCCATCATTGATGTCAATGGGAGGAATAGTACCCCATCATTGGTGTCAGTGGGAGGAATAGTACCCCATCATTGATGTCAATGGGATGAATAGTGCCCCATCAATGGTGTCAGTGGGATGAATAGTGCCCCATCATTGATGTCAATGGGAGGAATAGTGCCCCATCATTGGTGTCAGTGGGAGGAATAGTGCCCCATCATTGATGTCAATGGGAGGAATAGGGCCCCATCATTGATGTCAGTGGGAGGAATAGTGCCCCATCATTGGTATCAGTGGGAGGAATAGTGCCCCATCATTGGTGTCAGTGGGATGAATAGCACCCCATCATTGGTATCAGTGGGAGGAACAGTGCCCCATCATTGGTGTCAGTGGGAGGAATAGTGCCCCATCATTGGTATCAGTGGGAGGAATAGTACCCCATCATTGGTGTCAGTGGGAGGAATAGTACCCCATCATTGGTGTCAGTGGGAGGAATAGTACCCCATCATTGGTGTCAGTGGGAGGAATAGTACCCCGTCATTGATGTCAATGGGAGGAATAGTGCCCCATCATTGGTGTCAGTGGGAGGAATAGCACCCCATCATTGGTATCAGTGGGAGGAACAGTGCCACATCATTGGTGTCAGTGGGAGGAATAGTGCCCCATCATTGGTATCAGTGGGGGGAATAGTACCCCATCATTGGTGTCAGTGGGAGGAATAGTACCCCATCATTGGTATCAGTGGGAGGAATAGTACCCCGTCATTGGTGTCAGTGGGAGGAATAGTATTCCGTCATTGATGTCAATGGGAGGAATAGTGCCCCATCATTGGTGTCAGTGGGAGGAATTGTGCCCCATCATTGGTGTCAGTGGGAGGAATAGTGCCCCATCATTGATGTCAATGGGAGGAATAGTGCCCCAATCCTTGGTGTCAGTGGGAGGAATTGTGCCCCATCATTGGTATCAGTGGGAGGAATAGTGCCCCATCATTGGTGTCAGTGGGAGGAATAGTGCCACATCATTGGTGTCAGTGGGAGGAATAGTGCCCCATCATTGGTGTCAATGGGAGGAATAGGGCCCCATAATTGATGTCAGTGGAAGGAATAGTGCCCCATCATTGGTGTCAGTGGGAGGAATAGTGCCCCATCGTTGATGTCAATGGGAGGAATAGTGCCCCATCATTGGTGTCAGTGGGAGGAATAGTGCCCCATCATTGATGTCAATGGGAGGACTAGTGCCCCATCATTGATGTCAGTGGGAGGAATAGTGCCCCATTATTAGAATCGATGGAAGGTATTCTGCACATCATTGGTGTCAATGGGAACACTAGTCCAAAGTGGAGGTACTATAAAACAGGAGGTGTGTTACTGGCCAGATTAGCAGGTGAAAACAGAAGGTTAAAAAGGCATAAAAAAGAAAAAGAATGCAGCCACCACATCTAATGATTGGTAAGCTGCAACATACAGTATTAAACTCCAAAGACATGCTGGTAGGTGAATTGGCTCCTGTCTAAATTGTCCCCAGTATGTGTATGTATGAATGTGAGGTGACAGCGCTACATAAGTACCTGAAATAAAATAAATAACATTTGTGATTTTGGGTTTAAAACATGTTTACCCGAGGTTCACACTTAAGCGTTTTCTGGAGCATTTTGCATTTTGCATTTTGCAGAGATGCACTACAGTCCATTTAACATGATTTCCTATGGGACAGGTTCACATCGAAATGTTTTCACCGGGTGCGTTATTTTGAAAGGGTCAGGGACTTTTTTGAAAGCAAAAAGTTGCATTTTTGGTCCTATGGACTTCAATGGAAACAGTGCAAAAAAACATGTATTGAGTTTTTGCGGCATTTTTAAATAGTTTTTTAATGTTTTTTAATACCTATCTCCCTGGACGTCCGGCGAGAAGGACGTGCGTCGGCGAGCTCCTGCTCCCCTGGCCCCAATCCGCTGCCATCTGGGCAGCAGCGGACCCTAACGGGGGCCCCACGATCCTTCGGTCCCTGCTTATCAGCCAGGTAAGGCCACTGGACCTTTTCCCCGGACCTCCGGGACTTGCGGCCTACCCGGCACCCGAAGCCGCGTCCTCGATTTCTGGCGCGGCCGACCCGGATCGCCGGGCATCAGCCAAGGCTGCCGCTGCTCTGTTCCCCGGTCCCCGCCGATCAGCCAGCCTCCCCAGGGCCCCCCTCACTGGCCCTGGGTCCATCCCGACCACCGGGTACCAGCTCGCCCGGAGCAGCCACGTGCTCGTCAGCTCCGGCGCCCCCGCGCCCGATCCGCTGCCATCCGGGCCCCTGAGCCTGCTGCCGATGTCCCCACCAACACCCTGAAGGGGACACAGACACTCCGTCCCTCCAGCGGAGCTCCGGCGGTCTGAAGCGGCTTGAGGCCTACCACGGCACCCGAAGCCGCGGTGTTTCCTGCCGGCCGTGGCTGGAATCGCAGCGGGACGCCTCCGCTCCTCCGGGGAAGCTACCACCACCAACGGTCCTCCTAACATAGGAGGGATCCACCTCCACCCCGACGCTCCAGGACATCAGGTACTCCACCAGGGGCACCCACTACCCATCAGGGAGCCCAACCACGATCCCACCACCCACCGGAAACCCTAACCACCAGGGACTCCTAACCACTATCCCTCCAGCGATCGCTACTAACCCACCAGGGATAGCACGGCCACCATCCCACCAGGGATCCCCTGCCCTCCACCCCACCTGGGACTACCAGCCACCTCCCACTGCGTTTCGGACACTGCTTCGCCATCCCTGACCAGCACCCCCTCACCCACCCCGACCCTTCCTGCACCCCGCTCACCCCAACATGCCGCCCGCGCTCCTCCTCCTTGTCCTCCTCTCCTCCATCCCTAAAACCGCCTTCCTCTACCCACCCACCCCCGCTAAGCAGCTCTATATCGCCCCCTCACTTCTCCCCTCTCCCCACTATGGCACCCACCAGCTCCTCCTGCTACTCCACTTCCCCGCTGACCCACTTGCCACCACTTTCAGACCCAAGCGCTCCTACACCTCCCGCTCCCACGCCACCTTCCTCACCCTCCTCCTTCTCATTTCAGCTGGGGACATCTCCCCAAACCCTGGCCCCTCACCACCTCACACCCCCCCTAGAGCCCCCCCTGCTCACGCCAGCCGACGCGACCCCCTCAACCTCATACATGTACCCCTCCTCCCCATATCTATCCCCCCTCTCTCGGTTGCACTCCTGAATGCCCGTTCGGTCTGCAATAAGCTTACCGCCATCCATGACCTCTTCATCTCCCGCTCCCTCAACCTCCTAGCCATCACCGAAACCTGGGTACAGGCCACTGACTCCACTTCCCCTGCGGCACTCACCCATGGAGGTCTCTTCTGGACCCATTCACCAAGACTGAGCGATCGCAGAGGTGGTGGTGTCGGCTTGCTCCTGTCACCGCTTAGCACCTTCCAGGTCCTCCCTAACCCACCCTCTCTTTCCTTCCCCTCCTTTGAGGCGCACTGCATCCGACTCTTCTCACCCACCCCCCTAAGGATCGCAGTGATCTACAGGCCTCCCGGATCCATAGCCCGCTTCCTGGATGACTTCGCCGCCTGGCTCCCCTTCTTCCTCTCCTCTGAGCTACCGACCATCATCCTCGGGGACTTCAACATCCCCATCAATGACAACACCCCGGCTACTTCCCAATTCCTCCACCTAACCTCCTCTTTCGCGCTCACACAGCACACTCAATCCTCCACCCACCTCGGAGGGAACACCCTGGACCTTGTCTTTTCCCACCTCTGTACCCTCAACCAGTTCTCGCACACCCCCTTCCCTCTCTCCGACCACCACCTCATCACCTTCTCCATCTCCCCTTCCCCCAACTCCCCCCCTCAAAAACGCCAAACCATCACCAGCCGCAACCTCCGCAACCTGAACCCGGCCCCCCTCCACTCTGCCGCCGACCGCCTACACGACAGCATCCTCCCACTGTCATGTCCTGACATAGCCACCACCTTGTACAATGACTCACTGTCAGCTGCCCTAGACTCTCTGGCACCCCTAACCACACGCATCATCAAACCTAGGCCGCTTCAACCGTGGCAGACCGACAGCACTAAACGCCTCAAACGTCGCAGTCGCGCACTGGAGAGACTGTGGCGCAAAACCAGGTCCCCTCACACTTTCTCCCTCTACAAATCTGCATTTCTTATCTACACCTCCTCCCTCCACGCCGCCAAGCAGGCCTACTTTGTTAACCTAATAAACACCCTCTCCTCCTGCCCCCGCCGACTCTTCTCCACCTTCAACTCCCTGCTCTCCCCCCCCCCCCCCCCTCCTCCACTCAGTACCTTTCTCACCGCCCACGAGATTGCCACCCATTTCCACAACAAGATTGACGCTATCCGTAAGGACATCGTCAACTTGCAATCTACCTTCCCACCTAGCCTCCCCACCCCCGTCACCCCTTCATCTCCCCCCTCCTCTGCCCTCACAACCGCACTGCCCCCCTCCTCTCCCAATGCCCCGCCCACCATAACCCCCCTCGCACTGCACTCCCTCAGCCCTGTCACTACTGAGGAAGTCGCCAAAGTCCTCTCAAAAGCCCGCCTCACTACCTGCCCCCTGGACCCTATCCCCTCTCAACTCCTCCGGTCACCCCCCTCTTCCCTCATCCGCTCCCTCACCCACATCTTCAATCTCTCCCTCTCTACTGGCGTATTCCCCTCCCCCCTAAAGCACGCGCATATCACCCCCATCCTCAAAAAGCCCTCCCTGGATCCCGCGGACCCCAACAACCTCAGACCCATCTCCCTGCTGCCACTCACCTCCAAGCTCCTTGAATGCTTAGTCTACGATCGCCTAAGCTCCCACCTTACAGACAATAACCTCCTTGACCCTCTACAGTCCGGCTTCCGTCCCCTACACTCCACTGAAACTGCCCTCCTCAAAATCACTAACGACCTACTCAACGCCAAAGCCAAGGGCGACTACTCTGTCTTCCTTCTCCTGGACCTCTCTGCGGCCTTCGACACAGTTGACCACCCCCTCCTCCTTAATAAACTACTCTCCCTTGGCATCGGAGATACTGCTCTCTCTTGGTTCTCATCCTACCTATCCCGACGCTCCTTCAGTGTCACCTACAATGGTGCCACCTCCCCCTCCCTCCCCCTCTCTGTTGGGGTCCCCCAAGGCTCTGTCCTTGGACCCCTTCTCTTCTCCATCTACACCTCCTCCCTGGGCAAACTCATACAATCTCACGGCTTCAACTATCACCTCTATGCTGACGACACCCAAATCTACCTCTCCACCCCTCACCTCACCCCCACTATCTCCGCCCGCATCACTCACCTCCTAAATGACATCTCAGACTGGATGTCGCTACACTTCCTCAAGCTCAACCTCTCCAAAACCGAGCTTCTCGTCTTTCCCCCTGCCAACACCCCCCCCCCCCATCCTATCCATCATCACCAACAACTCCACTATCACTTCCGCCCCGCAAGCCAAAGTCCTTGGCGTCATTCTTGACGCGAACCTCTCCCTCCAACCGCATGTCAAATCACTCACAAACACATGCAGGCTCCATCTTCGCAACATTGCCAAGATACGCTCCTTCCTCACCCCAGACACCACCAAACTTCTAGTACACTCCCTCATCATCTCACGCCTTGACTACTGCAACTCCCTCCTCACTGGCCTACCCAAGTGCAGGCTCTCCCCGCTCCAGACCATCCTGAACTCAGCTGCCAGACTCATCCACCTCACCACCCGCTCCACCTCTGCCACCCCCCTCTGCCTCTCCCTCCACTGGCTCCCGATTGCCCAACGCATCAAATTTAAACTCCTAACCCTGACCTACAAAGCCGTTCACAACACTGCCCCTGACTACCTCACCAACCTTATCACCAAGTACCACCCTACCCGTACCCTTCGCTCCTCACAGGACCTCCTTCTATCCTGCTCCCTGTTCTCCTCCCATGCACGACTGCAGGACTTCTCCAGGTCCTCCCCCATCCTCTGGAACTCACTGCCCCAATCCATCAGACTGTCGCCTTGCCTATTCACATTCAGGCGCTCCCTCAAAACCCATCTCTTCAGGGAAGCCTACCCCACCCTCACCTAACGGCCATCCTCCCTCATTCCTCCCACCACTTCATCCCCCTCAGCCACTTCCTACTGTACCACTACCCCCTCCCTCCTAGATTGTAAGCTCGTAAGAGTAGGGCCCTCTTACCCCTCGTACATTGTTTGTTGTTGTTGTACTGTGCCATGTTTTGTCCCCCCTATTGTACAGCGCTGAGCAAACCCTTTGGCGCTATATAAACTCGTAGTAATAATAATAATAATAATAATAATAATGCGTTTTATGTTTTAAATATGCCTAGCAACAAGAAAAATAAAAAAAAATGAAAAATGCAAAACGCATCAATAACGCAAAAAGCAATGCTACAGGGCAGAGAGCAAGTAGTTAAGAGAGGTGGAGGGGATATAGTGAATGCAGGTTCTGGGAGAAACGGATATAGTGAATGCAGGGTCCGGGGAGAGCGGATATAGTGAATGCAGGGTCCGGGGAGAGCGGATATAGTGAATGCAGGGTCTGGGGAGATCGGATATAGTGAATGCAGGGTCTGGGGAGACCAGATATAGTGAATGCAGGGTCTGGGGAGACCAGATATAGTGAACGCAGGGTCCGGGGTTACCAGATATAGTGAATGCAGGGTCTGGGGAGACCGGATATAGTGAATGCAGGGTTTGGGGAAAGCGGATACAGTAAATGTAGGGTCCAGGGAGAGCGGATACAGTAAATGCAGGGTTTGGGGAAACCAGATATAGTGAATGCAGGGTCCAGGGATACCAGATATAGTGAACTCAGGGACCAGGGAGACCAGATATAGTGAATGCAGGGTCCGGGAAGAGCGGATATAGTGAATGCAGGGTCCAGGGAGACCGGATATAGTGAACACAGGGTCCGGGGAAACCAGATATAGTGAACGCAGGGTCCAGAAATAGCGGATATAGTGAATGAAGGGTCGGGGGAGACCAGATATAGTGAATGCAGGGTCCGGGGAGACCAGATATAGTGAACGCAGGTCCGGGGATACCAGATATAGTGAACGCAGGGTCCAGGCAGACCGGATATAGTGAACGCAGGGTCCGGAAATAGCGGATATAGTGAATGCAGGCTCCGGGGAGACCAGATATAGTGAACACAGGGTCCAGGGAGACTGGATATAGCAAACGCAGGGTCCGGGAAGACCAGATATAGTGGACGCAGGGTCCGGGGAGACTGGATATAGTGAACGCAGGTCCGGGGAAACCAGATAGAGTGAATGCAGGGTCCGGGGAGAGCGGATATAGTGAATGCAGGGTCCGGGGAGACCGGATATAGTTAATGCAGGGTCCGGGGAGAGTGGATATAGTGAATGCAGGGTTTGGGGAAAGCAGATACAGTGAATGCAGGGTCCAGGGAGAGCGGATACAGTGAATGCAGGGTCTGGGGAGACCAGATATAGTGAATGCAGGGTCCAGGGAGAACAGATATAGTGAATGCAGGGTCTGGGAAGAGCGGATATAGTGAATGCAGGGTCCAGGGAGACCAGATATAGTGAATGTAGGGTCAGGTGAAACCAGATATAGTGAATGCAGGGTCCAGAAATAGCGGATATAGTGAATGCAGGGTCGGGGGAGACCAGATATAGTAAATGCAGGGACTGGGGAGACTGGATATAGCGAACGCAGGGTCCGGGGAGACCAGATATAGTGAACGCAGGTCCGGGGAAACCAGATATAGTGAATGCAGGGTCCGGGGAGACCAGATATAGTGAATGCAAGTTCCGGGGATACCAGATATAGTGAATGTAGGGTCCAGGGAGACTGGATATAGTGAATGCAGGGTCTGGGGTTACCAGATATAGTTAACACAGGGTCCGGGGTTACCAGATATAGTGAATGCAGGGTCTGGGGAGACCGGATATAGTGAATGCAGGGTCCGGGGAGACCAGATATAGTGAATGTAGGGTCCAGGGAGACTGGATATAGTGAATACAGGGTCCGGGGAGACCAGATATAGTGAATGCAGGGTCTGGGGTTACCAGATATAGTTAACGCAGGGTCCGGGGTTACCAGATATAGTGAATGCAGGGTCTGGGGAGACCGGATATAGTGAATGCAGGGTCCGGGGAGACCAGATATAGTGAATGCAGGGTCCTGAGAGAAAAGGAATATAGTGAACGCAGGGTCTGGGGAGACCAGATATAGTGAACGCAGGGTCCTGGGTTTAGTAACACTTAAAAGACCAATGCTTGGCAATTTTTTTTTTCTACAAAAAAACCCACCCCAGAAGTTCAATAAAATAGCTTTTGCTAAAAAATCCATTTTCAGTCCAAAGCTGTCTTCCAACCTACTTCTTTTCCATTACAAGATATTATCATTCAACCTGGAAGACTAAGTCCCCTGTCAAACTGGATGCAAAGTAGCATCCGATTTGCATGCCATGTGACTTGCAAATCGCATGCCAAGTCACACGCTATTGTCCGCACTTAAAGCGGTCATATCAGTTCCGACTTGGTCGCACTTGAAATCGGCATTTTATCCGCACGATTTCAAAGTCAGGTTTGGTGTGACCGGGGTGTAAGGGAACATTGTAAGTGTCATGGATCCCCCATTTGAGGGAGAGTCACATATACTGTATATTAGGTTGAGGGAGGTGGAGTGAGAAATTAGATTTTCTTTCCTCCCTGGAGATGAACTTTAAAGACCAATTCTGGGCTAATTTTTTTTTATAAAAAGTTCCCCCAGAAGGTAAAACAAAATAAAAATGTAGCTTTTGCTACAATATTCGTGTTCAATTTGAAGCTGTCCCCCAAAGTACTTCCATTAAACCATGGCAACATCTAATGTTTGTGTAGTATTATGATCAGCAGACTGTGTTCTTCTATTGTTGTGACTTAGATGACGTTTCAGAGCACATTTTATGCCCAATTCATGACTAGTGCACCCGAGATAGGTTCATCCAGACCCCACTACACCACCATTACCCTTCCATACCAATCCCCTTTACTTACTATACTTACAGAAAACACAACACCAATTTTGGAGTAAAATGGCCAACACGGCCTTTTATTAACCAATCAAGTTTAAACACATCAACCATTCCTTATAACAGAAAACATAAAGAGTTGTCGTTGGTCTTTGAAGGCACCCCCAAAACGATCCGAAATGCACCTGCGGACAACCATATTCCACTAGGCCTCCAGCCGCAACCAACCAGCTCGGAGACAACCATACCGTCCGCAGTGCAGCACCACCACCTTCCAGTTAAACCTCGGTTAACTGGAATGTTCCCGGGCACACCATACCAACGATGGGTCCCACACCATTTTGTACCTCCAAGATAAGTACCGCCTCCAAAGACCAACCACCGCCCAGGAATCAAAATACCCCCCCCCCCCAGGAGGAACACAACATTCACCAAACAGGGAGGGCGGGAGGGAAGCTCTCTCTCTCACGTCCAGCTCCCAACTGACGCCCCTCCCCAGAACACCCCACCCTAAAATGCAGGAGACCCCACCTACACTCTCCTCTACCAACCAGATCCCCCCAGCTATCCTTTACCAACTCTAATACAATCATTAACCCTCACACGTCTTCCGTCCCACTCTGGGCCTAGTCATGCCTGCCCTGCGCTAATTCTTTTCTTCGTTTATCGCTGCGGGCATTTCTTGCAAAACTCCACGTAATCCCAAGGGGTTCACATACTTTTTCTTGCAACTGTACATCATTTTGTGATCATTTTATTTTTTTTAGCAGGCTTACAAGCTTCTTTTGAACACACATTTTTTTTTCTATTATTATGGGTTTTTTTTTTTTATTTTACCTAGCTTTCTCTTTGTTCTGAGTTTCTTACGATGGGACGAACAGTCCTGTGAACATTTGTTCCTTGATATATTACAACAATTATAATTAAGAAGGAGAACAGCTAATATTGTAGCCAATTTGGAATATATTGTGTGTATAACAATGATAAATGTCACATTTGAGCTAATCGTTGTATTAGTTTAGTGCCCTCTTTATAGACCTATCTCACAGCCAAGTCTTTCAAATATAATTACACAATAAAGAATCTGATTTTGACTAGAGGTACAGTGGGCAATTTAACAAAGATTAAAACTCTTTTGATCAAGGCCAACACATTGCTGGCTCTTGTATTAGACAATAATACCGGGATAAAATCTTTAATTTCTGCAGCAACTGTATCTGATGTTTGGAGTAATATTCGCAGGTCATAAAAATGTGGAGCATAATACTAGGTTTGCATGCCGTCCACGATCTTCCAGGCAGAGATTATTGCAAACCTTTGCAGGGATTACACTAGTAAAAAAGATGCTATCATTCCTGCCTGTATTTACTGATGTGCAGTTTGGCACGTATTTTTTTTTTTTCTTTCCTTTTATTTTTCTTCCAATGTCAGAAAAAAAAAAAAGTCCGGGAAAAGAATCATAAAATAAAACATTATAATGAACCATTAAAGTAAAATTAAACATTTTTATTTGTACTTTTTTTATGAAGTCAAGATGAACAGAGCCAAAAATGAATATGCATACAAAATAAGGTTCCAAGCTAGATAAAAAAATTCGATATTTTTGGCGTATTTAGGAGCGTTTGACGAAGCAAATTTTTCGTTTTAATTTTTGCTGGACTTCAGTTACTGTGTAATTAAATCTTTTATAAAAAGATAATAAAATTAATTGCGCAGCAGATCTGAAAAAAAAATGAAGCTCTGGCTACAATATTCACAACATCCCGGGAGCTGTCCCTGTAAACTCCTCCCCTCTACAAACCAACATCGGTCCAATTCTTGGATATATGACACACAGCCAGGGGTGGACTGACAACTCATGGGGTCCCCGGGCAATAGGGGATCATGGGGTCCCTGTGTCCTTGCCCAAACTCAAAAAAGCCTATGAAAAAAGGTACCAGGGGCATCTCATGGGGCCCCCTACTGACCCCGGGCCCTCGGGCAGTGCCCAAGTTTCCAAATGGTCAGTCCGCCCCTGCACACAGCATCATCCAACCAACTTCTTTAGCCAAGGTTGTCCCACCCTTTGGGGGTTGCATCAATACATTTGCAAGGGTTTTCAACATCTCTGGACAGGACAGTGCTCACCAGGGGCGGACTGACCATTTGGAAACTTGGGCACTGCCCGAGGGCCCGGGGTCAGTAGGGGGCCCCATGAGATGCCTTTGGTACCTTTTTCATAGGCTTTTTTGAGTTTTGGCAAGGACACAGGGGCCCCATGATCCCCTATTGCCCGGGGGCCCCATGAGTTGTCAGTCTGCCCCTGGTGCTCACATGTCATTATATCAGTGCCACACTGTCCAGGAAGAAGCACTGTCCTCCACCACTTCCCACAGGGAGGTGGAAGCACCTCTGATGCCTTTAGACTAACCAGAAGACTGCTGGCAAGGAATTGACCTTTCACAGCCCCGAAATGCAAGCTTATTTGACCAATATGACATTGAACTAATAAATGAGTGTATATGTTTGCAAAGGAGTATAGCACACAGACCCCAGACAGGTCCCACTCTTTGTCCGGAGTTCTATTCCCAAGTGGGTTCAAACAGCAAGGCACACAGCAGCTTCCCAGTCTCTATGCACAATAACCAGGCAGCAGGTGTCTTTTTAGTATTTATTGCTTGAAATTTGGATAGGGTATAAGGTGAGCCTTGGGATACTCCAAATCTAGTGCAGAAAGAGGACACTCTCTGGTAGTAACTAATCTCTTGAGGATAGGCCTCTTGTGCAAGACAACATGGACACACAGCTCAGGGGACCCCAATCTAGAAGCAGCCCTTAGCCAGCAACTCTGGAACAGTCTCACAAAGTGGGATTGTGATGGTCTCTCTAAGATCTCTCTCTCTCAGGCCTCTATTCACTGTGTCCCTGTGTACATGGATGCTTCCTTTCAGTATCAGCCAATCCCTGTGCTGCGAGCCTCCAGGCCAGATCCTTAGCACACTTTCTCTCAACTGTTCTCAACAGCTTTACCAATAGGTTCCCTTCATCCCCCTGAGCTGGGACCTCGATGAACCTCCTGCAGTCTTTAGATAATCTGTCCAGAAGAGCAGACAGCCTCTCCAGGCTGGGTCTCTTCCACCAGGACTAAGACCTTGCTGTTCTAGGGCCCAGACTATTTACACACACCTCAGCACCTTGCTGGTCACCCTCTTGACTAGTGATTGGCAGAGGCTGCATAAATATTTAGCCCAGGGTCTGCCTCCTTCAACCCACTATATTCCAGAACTTAACTGGAATATATGGGAAAGTAGTTGTGTCTGCAACCAGCAGGACCCAAAACAGCCAAAAGAAATCAAATCCCCCTCCACTGGCTGCAGTGGAGCTAAAAGCTAAATGTACCTAATCCTATTAGCAACCTAACTAGGAGGGTGCTACAGGAGTGCTGGAGACATCTCATTATTTTACTGGGATTTGTGCGGTCCCACCTGCTACAGTCACCATGAGCACCCATCTATTCCCAAGGACGAACACTGAAAGGAGTTCGGTCCTCATCCCTTGATTCCTTTAAGATATGTAAATGCTAATCTTTCTTAAAAAAAACAAGTTTCAGGAAAGGGGAACGAAGGATGGGTTGAGTACACTAAAGGTGGAGTTGGGCTTTAAATCAGATATAGGCCCATTACTTTCATGTTGCGATTAGCTACCAGATTTGCATCAAGAAACATGCATGACCAGGGGCAGAATGACCATTTGGAAACTCGGGCACTGCCCAAGGGCCCAGGGTCAGTAGGGGGCTCCATGAGATGCCCCTGGTACCTTTTTCATAGACTTTTTTGAGTTTGGGCAAGTACACAGGGGCCCCATGATCCCCTATTGCTCGGGGGCCCCATAAGTTGTCAGTCCACCCCTGTGCATGACCCAAGTCTAAAAGTTAAAATAAAGTTTATTTTATGTAGCAATAAAAAATAAAGCTTTAAATGATGCAGCCTTTCAGAAAATCTTCTTTTAGGGCTTCCTTGTCCTCTTTTATTAAAAAAGTTTCAAAAACACATGGGTTACCCTCGCAGGGGTTTTTCAGTTCCTCTATTTCATGAGCAACACAATTACTTCTTCAGCTTCCATTTTTCAATAGCAGAACCACTGTTCTGACCTCACAGGATTCAGGCCCTTGTCTCTATCCTTCTCATAAACTCAACACCCTTTGCAAATATGCACTCCCTTGCAGGGGCGGACTGACAACTCATGGGGTCCCCGGGCATTAGGGGATCATGGGGCCCCTGAGTCCTTGGCCACACTCAAAGCACACCCAAAAAAAGCCTATAAAAGGTACCAGGGGCATTTTGATGGGGCCCCCTACTGACCCCGGGCCCTCGGGCACTGCCCGAGTGCTTAAATTGGTCAGTCTGCCCCTGCTCCCTTGTTGCATTCAACTTCATTGGCTCTCACCCTGACTCCTGGGTGGAGACCTCCTCTGTCTCCCAGCATTATTGCCAGCACCTATGTTGAAAGGACTGTACACACCTGCCCAATTAAGATGTAGGTTGTCAGAAAACTGCTGAACAAGGGTTTGAATGCTTCATCCTGAATAATACTCTACAAAACCTCTCGGTTCCAGGACACAATCAAAAATGTACCAATCCTGGAGAAAATTGAAAATCCAGTCTCCTCCAGGACATAAAATCTTGGAACTCCTCAACGTTCATTGGTGAGAATTCTGGGTGCTACCAACTCCTCTTCATACCATAACAAGGTGCAGAACTGTCACAATATGTAGACACAATGTTTATGGAAGCATTATTCTAGGGAGGGTTTCCTTATATTTTAACTCATGTGCAGTGTACAGCCGTGACCAATCGTTTTGAGAATGACAATTATTAATTTTCACAAAGTCTGCTGCTTCAGTGTTTTTAGATCTTTGTGTCAGATGTTACTATGGTATATTGAAGTATAAATTACAAGCATTTCATATGTGTCAAATGCTTTTATTGACAATTACATTACGTTTATGCAACTTTATATTCATACTTAATATTTGCAGTGTTGATCCTTTTTCAAGACCTCTGCAATTCACCCTGGCATGCTGTCAATCAACTTCTGGGCCACATCCTGACTGGTGGCAGCCCATTCTTGCATAACCAATGCTTGGAGTTTGTCAGAATTTGTAGAGTTTTTTTTATTCACTTACCTCTTGAGGATTGACCACAAGTTCTCAATGGAATAAGGTCTGGGGAGTTTCCTGGCCATGGACTCAATATTTCAATTTTTTGTTCCCCAAGCCACTTAATTATCACTTTTGCCTTATGGCATGGTGCTCCATCATGCTGGAAAAGGTATTGTTCCTCACCAAACTTCTTGGATTGGTTGGGAGAAGTTGCTCTCGGAGGATGTTTTAGTACCATTCTCTATTCATGTCTGTGTTCTAAGGCAAAATTGTGAGTGAGCCCCACTCCCTTGGCTAAGAAGCAACCCCACACATGAATGGTCTCAGGATGCTTTACTGTTGGCAAGACACAGGACTGATGGTAGCCTCACCTTTTCTTCTCCGGACAAGGTTTTTCCCGGATGCCCCAAACAATCGGAAAGGGGATTCATCAGAGAAAATTATTTTACCTCAGTCCTCAGCAGTCCAATCCCTGGAACTTTTGCAGAATATCAGCCTCAGAGATTCTGCTCTCTCCTGGCTCTCATCCTACCTGTCACAACGCTCCTTCAGCGTTACCTATAATGCTACCACCTCCCCCTCACTCCCCCTCTCTGTTGGGGTCCCTCAAGGCTCTGTCCTTGGGCCCCTTCTCTTCTCCATCTATACCTCCTCCCTTGGCCAACTCATACACTCTCACGGCTTCAACTACCACCTCTATGCCGACGACACACAAATCTATCTCTCAACCCCCCACCTCACCCCCTTGGTCTCAGCCCGAATCACACACCTACTGAGCGACATATCAGACTGGATGTCGCTCCACTTCCTTAAATTGAACCTCTCCAAAACCGAGTTTCTTGTCTTCCCCCCAGCCTGCACACCACCCCCCATTGATTTCTCCGTCACATCCAACAACGCTACCATCAAACCCGCCCTGCAGGCCAGAGTACTGGGTGTCATTCTGGACTCCAACCTATCCTTCCAGCCCTAAGTCCAATCTTTAACAAACTCGTGCAGACTCCACCTCCGCAACATCGCCAAAATCCGCACGTTCCTAACCCCAGAAACCACTAAACAGCTCATCCACTCCCTCCTCATATCACGACTCGACTACTGCAACTCCCTCCTCACTGGCCTGCCTCGCCACTGGCTATCCCCGCTTCAGTCCATCCTGAATACGGCTGCCAGACTCATTCACCTTTCCAACCGCTCTGTCTCCGCCACCCCCCTCTGCCAATCCCTCCACTGGCTTCTGATTGCGCAACGGATCAAATTCAAAATCCTAACACTGACGTACAAAGCTGTCCACCATACTGCCCCGAACTACATCACTGACCTAATATCCAAGTACCGCCCAGCACGCACACTCCGCTCCTCACAAGACCTCCTTCTCTCTAGTTCCCTGGTCTCCTCCTCCCATGCCCGCCTCCAGGATTTCTCCAGGGTGTCACCCATCCTCTGGAACTCCCTGCCCCAACCCATCAGATTATCACCTACTCTCCTCTCCTTTAGGCGCACCCTGAAAACCCATCTCTTCAGGGAAGCCTACCCCACCCCCTGCTAACTTGCCGACCTCCTCCACTCTTCCTACCACTCCATCCCCCACAGCTATCTCCTCCTGTGCCACCACCCCCTCCCTCCTAGATTGTAAGCTCGAAAGAGCAGGGCCCTCGAACCCCTCGTGTATCACATTGTATTGGTATTGTTCTGTCACATGTTCTGTCCCCCTTTGTAATGTACAGCGCTGAGCGAACTATTGGCGCTTTATAAATACTGTATAATAATAATAATAATAATATCAGTCTGTCCCTTATGTTATTCCTGCAGAGAAGTGGCTTCTTTGCTGTCCTTCTTAACACCAGGCCATCCTCCAAAAGTCTTCGCCTCACTGTGTACGCAGATGCACTCACACCTGCCTGCTGCCATTTCTGAGCAAGCTCTGCACTGGTGGTGCCCCAACTCGCAGCCGAATCAACTTTAGGAGATGGTTTTCGCACTTGCTGGACTTTCTTGGGAGCCCTGAATCCTTCTTCACAGCAAATGAACCTCTCTCCTTGAAGTTCTTGATGATCCGATAAATAATTGATTCAGGTTCAATCTTCGTAGCAGCAATGTCCTTGACTGTGAATCCTTTTTTTGCAAAACAATTATGACTGCACATGTTTCCTTGCAGGTAACCATGGTTAACAGAGGAAGAACAATGATTTCAAGCACCACCCTCCTTTAAAGCTTCCAGTCTGTTATTTTAACTCAGCCAGCATGACAGAGTGATCTCCAGCCTTGTCCTCATCAACACTGACACCTGTGTTAACGAGAGAATCACCGACATGATGTCAGCTGATCCTTTTGTGGCAAGGCTGAAATGCAGTGGAAATGTTTTTTTGTAATTAAGTTAATTTTCATGGCAAAGAGGGACTTTGCAATTAATTGCAATTCATCTGATCACTCTTCATAACATTCTGGAGTATATGCAAATTGCTATAATAAAAACGGAGGCAGCAGACTTTGTGAAAATTAATATTTGTGTTATTCTGGGCAGCACAGTGGCTAAATGGTTAGCACTTCCACCTGGCAGTACTAGGGTCATTGGTTCAAATCCCAACCCCGGCACCACCTGCCTGGAGTTTGCATGTTCTTCCTGTGCCTGTGTGGGTTTCCTCCAGGTACTCCGATTTCCTCCCACACTCCAAAGACATGCTGGTAGGTGAATTGGATCCTGTCTAAATTGGTCCTAGTATGTGTATGTATGAATGTGAGTTAGGGACCTTAGATTGTACATCCCTTGAGGGTTAGGGACTGATGTGAATGTACAATATATTTACAAAAAGTGCTGCATAAATTGACGGCGCTATATAAGTACCTGAAATAAAATAAATAAATAGCATAAATAAATAGATTGTGAGTTAGGACCTTAGATGCCCCTTGAGGGTTAGGGACTGATGTGAATGTACAATATATATGTAAAACGCTGTGTAAATTGACGGCAGGGGCGGACTGACCATTTGGAAACTCGGGGGCCCATTCGAGGGCCCGGGGTCAGTAGGGGGCCCCATTAGATGCCCCTGGTACCTTTTTCATAGGCTTTTTTGAGTTTGGGCAAGGACACAGGGGCCCCATGATCCGCTATTGCCCGGGGGCCCCATGAGTTGTCAGTCCGCCCCTGATTGACGGCGCTATATAAGTACCTGAAATAAATTCTCACAACTTTTGGCCACAGCTGTATTATCCCCCTTTTGATAAACTTTTTTGTCCTGCTTTAAAATATTCTTTGTTAATACTTTTTTTTCATCTTTAAAAATTATAAAATTTGCATTTGCCCTTTCGACTGTCTCTGAAATTGGTGTCTGCATTTTTCTTTAGGGTTGAATTTATAGGTGCTGACTGCTGAACACTCTAAGATGTAATTTGGGACTAAATATGTGATATCTTAAGGTTCAGTCAAGTCAGTTGTTGCTGTTATTAGAAAAGTATGCTTTGTGTTTTACACCTGTAGGAATTGGTATTCTTCAAAAGTCCAGCAAGCACAATAGGAGCACTTTTCAAGGTGTCAAAAATATGATTATAATTGAAGAGGAAACCTGTGCATGCTAGAGCAAAAAAAAAAAAAATAAAAAAAACGATAGGTCAGATCTTTCACCTAAAAAAAACCTGACAGTTGCTTAGACTATATCAAGGATTTGTCAAAACAAGGGGCCAGTTTTTTAAAGAAACACAATGTAAGGGCTGCTAATACATGGACAAGCACAGCAGTGATTCCAAGAAATCCAGACTCGCAAAAAGGAAGAGACAGGCCTTATATTCCCTGCTAGAGGCAGGTCAGCTGCTAAGTTTCTCAAGCAGCTGCCACTGAAATATTAATCATTAGTAGCCGGATGGTGTGTCATCTCTAATCTTATAGTTAGTTAGAGTGAAAAAAGACCAAAAAAAGTTCATCTAGTTTAACCAACGGAAAAAAAATTGAATAGAAATAAAAAGAAATGCTCCATATGCAGAATTCTATACCTATAAAATGTGGTCCAATTTGTTCTGATGGTGGAGAAATAAATTCCTTCCTGATCACCCAAAAGCCTTTGGATATTCCCTGAATCAACAATCTCTGGTTTTATTGCCTATACATGTTAATTTTTTGTTATCTTTTGGTAAATAGGAATACATCCAGTCCTTTTTAAAACAATCTACAGGCCTGCCCAGAACTAGTTCTTGAGGGAGTCTATTCCACATTTTAACAACTCCTACTGTGAAGAAGCCTTTCCATTTGTTGAGGTTAAATCTATTTTCTGCCAGAGAAGAGTGCCCCCCTGAAGTGAATACCTTCACACCAAGTTCATTAAATTGACCACTTATGTGATTATACATGATGATCATATCCCCCCTTAATTGCCTCTTCTCAAAACAGAATAAATTCAGTACAGCTAATCTTTCATCAAAACTGAGCTCCATCCATGCCTCTTCTCTGTTTGGTGGCCCTTCTCTGTGCTTTTTCCAGTTCTCTGAGTTCCTTTGGTGCCAAAAACTGAATTGCATGTATGCCCAGAAGTTGAATGGCTTGAAGTTGCCTAACTTGAAATTATGCAAATAAGGCTTTGAAAATGTGTTGGACTCACCTCTTCTTATGACTAATGGCCTGTCCTAGGAACTGGTGCCTTATTGTGCTTGGAAGAATGCTGGCTGAAGTTCCGGGCACAGGGGCGGACTGACAACTCATGGGGCCCCCGGGCAATAGGGGATCATGGGGCCCCTGTGTCCTTGCCCAAACTCAAAAAAGCCTATGGAAAAGGTACCAAGGGCATCTAATGGGGCCCCCTACTGACCCCGGGCCCTTAGGTAGTGCCCGAGTTTCCAAATGGTCAGTCCGCCCCTGGTCGGGCATGGTAATATACATGTGCTGGTGAATGTATGCTAGTTGGCTGTGGACAGGACCTCACACTAATGTGTAACTGAGGCAAGAGGCCTGTTAGTGGAAATAAACCTTATGCCCATGTTCAAATTGCCCTGCCTACACTCCTAATGCTCCAAGAACTACATGAGCCTTATATGAGGCCGTTTTGGGCATTTTTGGTCCGTAGACATGTGAACACCTGTAAATGCTTAAATAGAGTGTTTTTGAACATTTTTTTCAGGTGTATTTCAGGTGGGGGGGGGGGGGGTTGCCTGTAAGAACTAGTCTTCTTCCTTTCCATTAGATTATATAAAATGCCAGCAGCTTGAATGCACATGTAAAATGCATTAACCACTTGCCGCCCAGCCACCGCATATAAACGGCGGCAGGGTGGCACTCGTAGGCAAAAGCACGTTTTAAAACGGCTGCCTTCAAAACAGGTAGGGGGCGCGCGAAAGGCGCGCGCCCGTCCTACCTGTCCCGCGGGTGTCAGCAGCGGGTGTCAGCCGTCGGGTCACGGCCGTTTTTTTCCGGCCGTTTTCCCGCGATTGACGGTGATCGCTGACACAGAGCAGGGCTGCATTGTTTACATACAGCCCTGTTCTGTGTCAGTTCTCTGACAGCTTGTGAGAAGCTGCAGAGTTTCTCTCCCTCGATCAGCTCCCCCCCCCCGTCCAGTACACACCCCCGCCCCCTAGTAACACTCCCCTTACACAGCAAATTCTAAAAATGTTAACCCCTTCCTCCCCAGTGACATTAGTACAGTTTCAGTGGTTTTTTTTCACTGATCACTGTATTGGTGTCACTGGGGATGTCAGTGACCCCAAGTCAGTTCCCCCCCCCAGTGTCAAAATGTCCGCCGCAGTCCCGCCATAAGTCGCTGGTCGCCGCCATATGTCGCTGATCGGCGCCATTATTAGTATAAATAAAAATGAAAAATTCCAGTATCTTTCCCGCCATTTGTAAACGCTATAACTTTCATGTAAACCAAGTAATTTACACGTATTTGGATTTTTTTTTAGCAAAGACATGTCGCAGAATGCATTTTGGCAGAAATTTATGACTAAATTTGATTTTTGCATTTTTTTTTTTACTGGACATGTTTTATAGCAAAAAGTCCAAAATATTGTTTTTTTTTTCCTCAAAATTGTCAGCCTTTTTTTTTATAGCGCAAAAAATAAAAACCGCACAGGCGATCAAATACCACCGAAAGAAAGCTCAATTTGTGGGGAAAAAATGAATGTAAATTTCATTTATGTACCGTATTGCATGACCGCGCAATTGTCCGTTAAACTAGCGCAGCGCTGTATAGCAGAAAAATGGCGTAAATTGCAGTATCTATCCCATAGTTTGTAGACGCTATAACTTCCACACAAAGCAATCAATATAAACTTATTGGGATTTTTTTTACCAAAAACATGGAGCAGAATACATTTTGGCCTAAATTTATAACCAACTTTGAGTTTACTATATATTTTTTATAGCTGAAAGTAAAAAATATTGTTTTTCTTCAAAATTTTTGGCCTTTTTTTGTTTATAGCGTGAAAAATAAAAAGCACACAGGTGATCAAATACCACCGAAAGAAAGCTCTATTTGTGTGAAAAAAAGGACGTAAATTTCGTTTGGGTGCAATATTGCATGACCGCGCAATTATCAGTTGAATTAGTGCAGCGCCGAGTAGCAAAAAGAGGTGTGGTTATTAAGGGGGGTAAATCCTGAGGAGCTCAAGTGGTTAAAATGCTCTTCTAAAAAGCTTGCATGCATGCTAAAAAATGCTCCAATAAAATCATCTCTGCCCAGGTGTGAATGCAGCCTAATTCATATCACTTAAGAGATTAATTCTTATTGGCTAAATATAAAAATGGTGCAGCGCTAAAAATATTAACTGAAATATTTTGTAATCAATAAAAGTATCCTCAAAAAACAGTATTAATGATTAAAGTTATAGCATAAATATAAGTGAATGCAGCGCTAAATCAAGCACCAAACTAGAACGTGGTTTTTCAGGGCTTAAAATGAGCTACTAGCCAGGCCTTAGAGTTACTCGCCACCAACAAACAGAGACACCTGTACACACATACAGACATGTACATACACACACACATACAGACACATGTATACACACACAGAAACGTACAGACACGCATACACACAGATACATGTACATACACAGAAATACACACGCACAGACACATGTAAATACATACACAGACACATGTACACACAGACACATGTACATACATACACACAAACACACACACACACACGTACATGCACACACAGGCACATGTACACACACACACATACATGTACATACACGCAGACACATGTACAGATACACACATGTACATACACGCAGCCACATGTACAATTGTACATGAATACACAGACACACACACACATGTACACGTACACACACACACCCCCCAATAAAAAGTTGCAGTACTTTGTTATTCACTCACAGATCTGGGTATTGCACTCTAGGGGGAGGCAGAGAGCACAGCACACACTCCTTGCTTTTCTTTCACTGAGCTCAGCTATTGAGTAGTCTGACGGCTCCCAGTGCCAATGACAGATCCGGCCTAAGCTCCGAGCCTGCTCAGCAAGATGGCCCTGGGGGACACACTCACCCCCGTCATAATTTCCACTCGCCATTGGCGAGCAGGCGAGTGGAAATTTCAAGCCCTGGTTTATATGAATAGTCAGTTGTCCAAAATAGTGTTCAAAGATAGTGCAGGCTTGATGTGACCAGGTCAGCAAAATTAGTGCTCCATCAACATATAATACTTTAGTGACTTCCAGTGAATCAATCCGTGTGAGAGACTGTATAAAATGCGCACTCACCAGATGCACATAAAGTATGCGCATTAAGCTAAATAAGAATCTGTAGGGAGCCCCTTTAAGTAGATCTGCCAGACAGCCTGGAATCAGGATCCCTCCTCTGGATACAAGCCTCCTCTACAGCCTTGCTTCCTCTGGGGTGCTCTGCAATCTTTAGCTCAGGTCTGAGCCAATAATATAAATGCCTCATAGTGTAGTAAATTAGGTATTTAATGTTTAAAATCGAAACTGTAGATCAGGGGTGGACTGACCATTTGGAAACTCGGGCGCTGCCCAAGGGCCCGGGGTCAGTAGGGGGCCCCATGAGATTCCCCTGGTATCTTTTTCATAGGCTTTTTTGAGTTTGGGCAAGGACACAGGGGCCCCATATTCCCCTATTGCCCGGGGGTCCCATGAGTTGTCAGTCCACCCCTGCTGTAGATGATCATCCAGCAATAAAGTCCATAAATATCGTAAGATTCATAAAAAAACTTTTCAGTTTGTAGAACAAAGCATGTGGCTGATCAGCCACTCTCCAAGATGGCCACCGGACCTTCGTGCGGCTCCAGCGGCGTGACGTCACGACGTACGGCTCCTCCTTTATTGGCTGCTTTGTTTGTCTCCAATATCATCATTGCCTTTTGGATTGTTTTATTGGAGTAGACCTGTCGATAGAACAAACATTCATTGACAAGCACACTGCGTTCTATTATTTTGTGGCCCCAGTTGGTAAGACATCTGTGTCTTCTTGTTCATGCTTCAGCACTATAAAGACATACTTTTTTTACTTTCCATGAGATATCAGACATGTGAATGTGGAAGACACATCCTAAAATGACCTTTACAGTTTTTACTTCATAGAAACGTTAGAGGCCAGTTTGTGAATGAGTTAGGATAAGCACAGTGTAAACTTTGGCCAAACATCCAAAACGTGTTTTGCAAAAGCAAGTTATTTCTCATGGTGATTGTGAAGCATGCATCAGTTCATAGTGATATCCATTTTCTTTGCCTCTTAGCTTGGTTGGATAGCTGCTATCAGGCTCAGCTGGCACTATATTTATGATGAAACAAGCACCTGTGCAGGCTTCATTTACATTAATGAGACCTGGCAACTTTCCTGCATAAATTGGACTTTCAGTCCTAACAAACCCCTTCCGGAGTTCCATTCTGCTGGCCTATGCTTTAGCATTTCAGTCTTTGTGTTCCTAAGTTTCTGGTTGTCTTTAGTCACCTAGTATGTGTTCTTAGCTCATCTTCGATGTCTGGTTATCACTCATATTCCATTAACAGCCTCTCTTCTGCTTCTGAGTTTGACCTGTTCTTTGACCACATTCCATGACTGGTTATATAGTTCTGTATTGGGTGAATATTCGTCAATGTGACTTTTAAAAGCTTTGCCATCCATTGACAGTTCTTGACTGTATACCAGTATTATTCCTCCTCTGACCCCAATATGACTGCTGTCTTCTGACACGAGTAGCAACCAGGGGAGGACTGACCATTCGAGCACTCGGGCACTGCCCGAGGGCCCGGGGTCAGTAGGGGGCCCCATGAGATGCCCCTGGTACCTTTCATTGGCTTTTTCATAGGCTTTTTTGAGTGTGGGCGAGGACACAGGGGCCCCATGATCCCCTATTGCCCGGGGGCCCCATGAGTTATCAGTCCGCCCCTGGTAGCAACACCTATGATCAGTTCTATCCTGTCTTCGTGGGAGGTCCCTATGCTCCCTCTCTTCTTACATATTATCTCTCAATAAGAAGTTTTTACCTACAAACAAAAAGAAATAAGTGAGCGCTTCCAAATAAAGCAGCTAGGTACAAAGGACAACCAACAACAATCCTCACAAGAACATTAAAAAAGTGCAGCGCTAAAATAAATAAAAAACAAAATGCATAAAAATATGTCAAAATAAGTTAAAACAATGTATAAAATAGTCCCAATAAAGATGACTTGAAGTAAGAAACGCACACTAACCAGATGTGCACATTAAATGTGCAGCGTAGATATCCTACAGCTCAAAAGTGATCATCAGATTGGCAAAGGTAAGCGTATTCCCTCGGTCAGAGAGGATCCTCGGATGGTGCACAGGTGAACAAGGAAAATTCCACTTGAGGACAGAAACCAGGCACTGCACCACCAAAAAAAGGGCAAGACTCCTCCCCTGGGCAGAACGGTGTCTAGGAAGAAAATGCTCCCCGCAGGGGGTCAAGACAAAAGATGCCCATAGTGAAGTATTGTTTTAAAATACAAATTTATTATGGACAAGTGACAATAGCAAGAGGGATGCATCCAGTAACAGCAAGTAATGCGGAGAGGACTAACCGTCCTAACAGATGTAGTGGCCGCCGGAGCTCCACGATGCGTGACGTCACGGCATGCGTAGGCTCCTCCTTACGCGTTACGTGCCAAGCACAGCTTCAGAGAAAGAACCGTCTGTTAGGACGATTAGTCCTCTCTGCATTACTTGCCGTTACTGGATGCATCCCTCTTGCTATTGTCACTTGTCCATAATAAATTTGTATTTTAAAACAATACTTCACTATGGGCATCTTTTGTCTTGACCCCCTGCGGGGAGCATTTACTTCCTAGACACCGTTCTGCCCAGGGGAGGAGTCTTGCCCTTTTTTTTGGTGGCGCAGTGCCTGGTTTCTGTCCTCAAGTGGAATTTTCCTTGTTCACCTGTGCACCATCCGAGGATCCTCTCTAACCGAGGGAATACGCTTACCTTTGCCAATCTGATGATCACTTTTGAGCTGTAGGATATCTACACTGCACATTTAATGTGCACATCTGGTTAGTGTGCATTTCTTACTTTAAGTCATCTTTATTGAGACTATTTTATACATTATTTTAACTTATTTTGACATATTTTTATGCATTTTGCAGGATAATTGGTCTTTTCGACAAGAAGGCCTGATCTCACTATATGAAAAAAACTTTGAGAAAAAGTTGTTGCACAGTAGGGAAACACTTCTACCAAGCATGGACAACATGTACATTGAAGAGCTTTACATTGTACTAGTGTTATTGCTAAATGATACCAGAGCATGAGAATTAAAGATTGGCTAGGCTTGTTCATGACAGAAGGCCTGTCAACCTAACTGGATTGTTTGAGCAATAATCTTTTCTCGCTCAACAAATCTATTATTATTCATTGGAAATAGTTTACTTATGTCTTTATATTTATGAAGTAGAAAATTCTTTCCTACACAATGTTTAGGAAAAATCTCCAGATCTGTTTTTCACTATAAAGGCACATGTCAGTGGGCTTTGGGCTTGTGTCAGTTGCATACATTTGACATAATTTTGGCATAATTCAGAATCCATTTGTCACAATCTAGATTTCTGTTTGTGGAATTCTTACCTCTTTGCTGCAGTGGTTCTGCTAGATCTGTGATTTCATTCACATGTGTTGCTGTCTTCAATGTTCACCTATGGTCATCACCTGCTGTACTGTGAATTTATATCTTTTCCCTTTTATCACTTCCTGGGTCGTCTCTCAGTTTTCTTCCCTATATATACACATATTCAGTTCAACCCTCCTTGCCTGAGCAATTTCACAGTTCTCTGAGCTCTCGTTTGCTTACTACTCTTGTAGCCTGTATCTGACTACACGTATACTGAACCTAGATTCATCTACCATCTGTGCTTGTCTGCTGCCCGCCCGGACCTCAACTTGTCACTTGGATTTACTTTTGCTGCCTGTCCTGACCTCAGCTTGTCACTAGGATTTCCCTTTGCTTCCAGTCCTGACCTCAGCTTGTCACTTGGATTTCCCTTTGCTACCGGTCCTGACCTCAGCTTGTCACTTGGATTTCCCTTTGCTGCCCATCCTGACCTCAGCTTGTCACTTGGATTTCCCTTTGCTGCCCATCCTGACCTCAGCTTGTCACTTGGATTTCCCTTTGCTGCCCGTCCTGACCTCAGCTTGTCACTTGGATTTCCCTTTGCTGCCGGTCCTGACGTCAGCTTGTCACTAGGATTTCCCTTTGCTGCCTGTCCTGACCTCAGCTTGTCACTAGGATTTCCCTTTGCTGCCCATCCTGACCTCAATTGTCACTAGGATTTCCCTTTGCTGCCCGTCCTGACCTCAGCTTTAACGGGGCACCCTGATGCTAATTAGCCCCCCTGCCAAAAGCATGTGGCCTGGTAAGCTGGGGGGGGGGGGTGCTGGAGGGGGTTTCCAGGCCTGCCAGGCCTGTGCTCAGATCAATAGTCTGGTAAGAATTTAGGGAGGACCCCATATTTTTTTCTGCATTTTTTGGGGGTGGATTTCCCCTTAAAAGCCCTACCAGGTCTTTCCTATAAGCAAGAATTTAACTGAATGAAATTGATTCATTCAGGTTTTTTTTGTTGGGATTAGCTGTGATTGGCCATGGCTAATCACATGACACAGATGGGCTGTGATTGGTCCAGCCTGTGCATGTGATCACTGTGTCCTTACACAACTAGACACAGCAGTATACAATGGATGGCATTAAAGGAAGCCATTCATTGTATACAACTGTCATGTGACCTGCTGTAATTGGTCACAGCAGGTCACATGGTACTGGCAACAGAGCCGGTACACAGATCTGTCATTGGCCATGTCTGAGGTACACGGCCGGTGAAAGATCTCACCAAAGCGCGGCCCTTTGGGCACGCACAAAGTGCGATCTGGGAAGGAAGTCATATGACGCTCACCTGGAGGGGATAAAGTGTTCCCCCAGCCATCATTTGACCATAGGCTGGGCAGCAAGTGGTTAAAGGGACCCCCCCCCCCGGCATGATATGTAAATGAATTTTTCCTTTTTCTTGTTTTTTTTTTACTTTAAGCAATGAAAAATGACTGCCCCTTTAAAATTGATAATTTTATGTTTTTTTTTTCACTGGGCAGTACCCATGTCTCCATACTCCTTTTATAGCCAACAACTTACATATAAGCCTTCAAAATGGATACTTTTGAATTTACAAGTTTGAGTCCCATAGACTTGCATTGAGTTCAAAGTTTGTAGTTGCACTTCCATGAGGTTCAAACATTCGACCGTGAACCAAACATGGGGGTGTCCAGCCCATCACCAGTAATAAATAGACAGGGTTTACCATGGTGAGCAAGCCCCTTTATCAAGTTTGCTATCCGGGCACTCAGCAAGGGAGGACAAGTCAAGCGCTGCAGAAGAGAAGAATCTGGGGTGCTTTGCGTAAAACCATTGCGCAGAGCAAGTAAGTATAACATGTTGGTTATTAAAAAAAAAACAAAACAGAAAAAAAAAAACATTTACAATCATTTTAAGTATTGCAGTATTGTGAGGTGATTAAGTCATAGGGCTCACTTTAAGTGTTAGGTTGGGTGTTGAGCAGTGGCTAAAAGCTAAGCATTTAAACAAAGGTAGGGTAAGAGGTTGGGGGTGCTCTAGTGACAAGGAAAACAGATAACAGTTGGTGTGGGAGTTGCTATGGGACTTCCACTTGCTGTTTGAACAAAGTGCTCCATGATGAAAACTGCCAACACTGAGCTAACAGAGCCAAGCCCTAACATGCCATCTGTCTCCTTTATTTTTCCATAGGGTCACCTTTTCCATTCGAGCATCCATGAAGTTGCACAGGCAGTACAAGATATATGTCTGCACTTGCAAATTACAAGTCAAATGCGTTTTATGTCTTTATTTGTATGTGAAAAAGTAAGAAAATGCAGCTTTCAATAAATGCTAGTCAACTATTGTGGGCTTAGCTTTGATAAGCAGTTAAAAGCTCTTGCCTCACCTTTCCCTTTTCTCTTTCCTTTCCTTTCCCTTTCCCTACCCTTTTTCCTTTCCCTTTCCAATTCCCTTTTCTTTTTCCTTTCCCTTTTCCTTTTCTTTTTCTTTCCCCTTTCCTTCCCTTTTCTTTTCCTCTTTGCTTTCCTTTCTTTTCCTTGCCTTGCCTTGTCTGGTCTTGCTTTTCCATTTTCCTTTTCCCTTTCCTTTTCCGTTGTCTTTCCTTTGTTCTTTGCCTTTCCTCCCTCATCTCCCTCTCTATCTTCCTCTACCCCTGCCTCCATCCTTCCCTACCCCTTCCTTCCCTCCCTCTATCCTTCCCCCCTCCTTCCTTTCCTTCCTCCATTCTTCCCTCCCTTGAACCTTCCCAGCTCCTTCTTTCTATCCCTTCTTTCTCTCCTTTCTTTCCCCTCCTCCTTCCTTCTCTCCCTTCTTTCCTCTCCTCCTAACTTCTTTCCCCTCCTCCTTCCTTCTCTCCCTTCATTTCCCTCCTCCTTCCTTCTCTCCCTTCTTTCCCCTTCTCCTTCCTTCTTTCCCCTCCTTCTTCCTTCTCTGCCTTCTTTCCCCTACTCCTTCCTTCTCTGCCTTCTTTCCCCTCCTCCTTTTCTCCATTCTTTCCCCTCCTCCTACCTTCTCTCCTTTCTTTCTCATCCTCCTTCCTTCTCTCCCTTCTTTCCCTTCATCCATCCTTCTTTCCTTACTTTCCCCTCCTTCTTCCTTCTCTCCCTTCTTTCCCCTCTTCCTTCCTTCTCTCCCTTCTTTCCCCTCCTCCTTCCTTCTCTCCCTTCTTTCTCCTCTTCCTTCCTTCTCTCCCTTCTTTCCCCTCCTCCTTCCTTCTCTACCTTCTTTTCCCTCCTCCTTCCTTCTCTCCCTTCTTTCCCCTCCTCCTTCCTTCTTTCCCTTCGTTCCCCTCCTCCTTCCTTCTTTCCCTTCGTTCCCCTCCTCCTTCCTTCTTTCCCTTCTTTCCCCTCCTCCTTCCTTCTTTGCCTTCATTCCCCTCCTCCTTTTCTCCATTCTTTCCCCTCCTCCTTCCTTCTCTCTCTTCTTTCTCATCCTCCTTCCTTCTCTACCTTCCTTCCCCTCCTCCTTTCTTCTCTCCCTTCTTTCCCCTCCTCCTTCCTTCTCTCCCTTCTTTCCCCTCATCCATACTTTCCTTACTTTCCCCTCCTCCTTCCTTCTCTCCCTTCTTTCCCCTCTTCCTTCCTTTTCTCCCTTCTTTCCCCTCCTCCTTCCTTCTCTCCCTTCTTTCCCCTCCTCCTTCATTCTCTCCCTTCTTTCTCCTCATCCATCCTTTCCTTACTTTCCCCTCCTCCTTTGTTCTCTCCCTTCTTTCCCCTCCTCCTTCCTTCTCTCCCTTCTTTCCCCTCCTCCTTCCTTCTCTCCCTTCTTTCCCCTCCTCCTTCCTTCTTTCCCTTCTTTCCCCTCCTCCTTCCTTCTCTCCCCTCCTCCTTCCTTCTCTCCCTTCTTTCCCCTCCTCCTTCCTTCTCTCCCTTCTTTCCCCTCCTCCTTCCTTCTCTCCCTTCTTTCCCCTCCTCCTTCCTTCTCTCTCTCCTTTCCTAAACCCCCAACTTTCCCTTCCTCCTTTCCCCTCCCCTCTCCCTTTCTTTTTCAATCTTCCTTCTATCAAGCTCCTACTTACATCAGCTGGCAGACACCTTTAATACATAGATCTTCAATGTATGCGTAGCTATAGCTTTCTTGACATACATCTCAGGAATGATCAATTTGGGTTGGGCACCCAGCCAGTATGGGAGAATATGATGCTGACAAGGTATAATGTAATGGTAGTTATGCACACCTGCGATAAACTAGTGGTACTCCACAGATTACTTGCAGAGAAAGTCTTTTAACGTGCTTGAAGAGGTATGAAATGAATTTCATTTCCTTCTCATTTGCCTTGCCTCTGAAACGTTTCATGCAAGATATGTGACCAACTATTATTGTACTAATTCATCCATGACAGAGCTCAATTTTCTCTGAAAATTTACTTCTGAATGGGATTGAAAAAGACTTGAAAGCTTGAAATTAAAGTACACTGAACAGAGGAGTCACTGAGCTGTGGACAACTGTCTTTCAAGAAAAAAATATTTGGAACAAAATGTAAATTAGATTTGAAGATCTTAAAAAAAAAAAAAAATAGATGGGACAGACATAGAGTTGGATGGCACTTTTATAAACAGAACTGACAGTAGTAAAAAAAAAAAAAAAACAACAATAAAAAAAAACAGTATTTTCTAAGCGTAAAAGGCAAATTTGTGTTTGCTTATTGTGTGTTTTTTTTGTTTATCTTGTATGATTGGTAAATAGCAAAATGGAAATCAGAGTTTAGAGCTATGTGCAGTTAAATAAAAGTTTGGAATTAACAAGTGTACTAGCGTGAAAACACAGACAGCAAAGTAATGTGCACATTAATTACATTCTGCCATTCATAGATGCAACTGTCAATATTTCATAACGTACTCAAAACCAAACGTTTCATTTTTACTTAATCCATGTTTTTTGGGGGTAATCTATTCTTTTTTTTTTTTTTTGTAGGATTTTTTTTCTTTTCTGCTGCCATTTAAAAGGAACCCAGTTAAGTTAAATATTAATAGTAGTCTTAAAGTGATCCTGTGGATTTCCCAGACAGGTCAAAGCAACACTTTAAGATATGATTCACTGGAGTCATCCATGTTTTTTGCTTAATCCTTTTTTTTCTACTTTTGCTGCTATTCAAAAATAACTTGCTGAAAATAAATAATAAAGTGTTTCTAAACCCCGGACCCTGCATTCACTATATCTGGTCTCCCCGGACCCTGCATTCACTATATCTGGTCTCCCCGGACCCTGCATTCACTATATCTGGTCTCCCCGGACCCTGCATTCACTATATCTGGTCTCTCCGGACCCTGCATTCACTATATCTGGTCTCCCCGGACCCTGCATTCACTATATCTGGTCTCCCAGGACCCTGCATTCACTATATCTGGTCTCTCCGGACTCTGCATTCACTATATCTGCTCTCCCCGGACCCTGCATTCACTATATCCGCTCTCCCCGGACCCTGCATTCACTATATCTGGTCTCCCCGGGCCCTGCATCCTTTATATCTGGTCTCCCCGGACCTTGCATTCACTATATCTGGTCTCCCCAGACCCTGCATTCACTATATCCGCTCTCCCCGGACCCTGCATTCACTATATCTGGTCTCCCCGGACCCTGCATTCACTATATCTGGTCTCCCCGGACCTTGCATTCACTATATCTGGTCTCCCCGGACCCTGCATTCACTATATCTGGTCTCCCCGGACCCTGCATTCACTATATCTGGTCTCCCCAGACCCTGCATTCACTATATCCATTCTTCCTGGACCCTGCATTCACTATATCCGGTCCCCCCGGACCCTGCATTCACTGTATCTGGTCTCCCCGGACTATGCATTCACTGTATCTGGTTTCCCCGGACCCTGAATTCACTATATCTGGTCTCCCCGGACCATGCATTCACTGTATCTGGTCTCCCCGGACCCTGCATTCACTATATCCGCTCTCCCCGGACCCCGCATTCACTATATCTGGTCTCCCTGGACCCTGAATTCACTGTATCTGGTCTCCCAGGACCCTGCATCCATTATATCTGGTCTCCCCGGACCCTGCATTTACTATATCCAGTCTCCCCGGACCCTGCATTCCCTATATCTGGTCTCCCCGGACCCTGCATTCACTATATCTGGTCTCCCCGGACCCTGCATTCACTATATCCGCTCTCCCCGGACCCCGCATTCACTATATCTGGTCTCCCTGGACCCTGAATTCACTATATCTGGTCTCCTACAGTACACACAACATGGAAATGTAATTATTTCAGTAAATATAAACTGCTGAATACCTTTTCTCATCAGCAGTATATAGCAGTCTTGTGACTTCTAGCAGTGTCCAGCTGAGCACTGGTTAAAGCTTGTAGGACGAGTTTTCATTCTCCTCTGATTGTCCTATGAAGCTGCATAACCCCTGACCCTCTGTCTGGACATATCTGATTGGCCCTTTGCTGATCTATAACAATACACACCACAGTGAGCATGTGCAGCTTGCCCCCAAGGATCTGTTCTATCAGCAAATGGATTGGAAACAGTGGAAGAAGGGGAGGATCAGAAAAGACAGGATCAAACATCCTTTACACAATTATTGGGATTAACCCCTTAGGCTCCACAGTGAGTATAACAAGGATACTTTGCTGCATCTACAGACTGATTGTACTGTTGTAGGTTTAGTAACACTTTCATTCTAGCCTATGGTTTTCCCTAGCAGGAGATAGCAACAGGTCCACTGCAAGATAAGATTCGCTGGAGTCACACATGGGACTATAGACTTCCCATGTGACAGTGCTGATTGGCCCCTTAGGAAGTCACACGTTCTGGTGATGAAAGGTGTTGGGGCAAAGCTTGGATGACATCAGCACTCTGTTTAAGAAACCCAGATCTGCAATATCAGGTTGTAATAAAGTGTTTAAAAGCTTGAAACAGATGTAGATTTTTTTTCCTTGACCTGATGTTATAATTGTGGTGGAGTGTAGGCAGGGGCGGACTGACCATTCGGGTACTCGGGCACTGCCCAAGGGCCCAGGGTCAGTAGGGGGCCCCATGAGATGCCCCTGGTACCTTTCATAGGCTTTTTTGGGTGTAGTTTGAGTGTGGGTGAGGACACAGGGGCCCCATGATCCCCTATTGCCTGGGGGCCCCATGAGTTGTCAGTCCTGCTCTGCTCCACACCAGGGGCGGACTGACCATTTGGAAACTCGGGCACTGCCCGAGGGCCCGGGGTCAGTAGGGGGCCCCATGAGATGCCCCTGGTACCTTTTTCATAGGCTTTTTTGAGTTTGGGCAAGGACACAGGGGCTCCATGATCCCCTATTGCCCGGGGCCCCATGAGTTGTCAGTCTGCCCCTGGGTGTAGGATATATGAAGGCTGCTGAACAGAGGATTGAATTTAAAGGGAACTCAAAACCTCTTGCAGCGGTGGAAACAAAAAATGGGCTGAAGTCTAGAGGATCCCACTTTTTGTGCCCTTACATTACAAGTGTGGGTCATAAATATAAAGTGAGAGCACAACTGGTGTCGGTTCACAAGGAGTAAGAAGTGAAATGGACAAGAAGAGTGTTGATGCACAACTAAAGCATGGAAGAAATATATGAGAGACTTTGATGTCAAAGATCAGCACCAGTGTGTTTAGGTAGGATAAAATAAAGCAAAGTATGCACTATTATCTGGGCCCTACTACAGGTACAAACAACAAATAAAACACACACACACACACATATATATATATATATATATATATATACACACACACACACACACATATATATATATATATATATATACACACACACACACACACACACACACACATATATATATATATACACACACATATATATATATATACACACACACACACACATATATATATATATATACACACACACACATATATACAGTATATATATACACACACACATATATATATATATATATACACTATGTTGCCAAAAGTATTGGTCGGCCTGCCTTTCCACGCACATGAACTTTAATGCAATCCCCGTCCCATAGGGTTCAATATTGAGTCTGCCCACCCTTTGCAGCTATAAGGGCTCGTTCACACTTGGCTGTTTTACCAACGCTTGCCAAAACGCCCCTATAGCGTTTGGCAAGCGTTGGTCCAGCGTTTGCGGAACGTTTTTTAACGCTCCGCAAACACCGCATGCGCGGTTTAGCGGCGGTTGCTAGGTGTTTTCCAAGCGTTAAAAACACCCCACAAACGCCTATAATGCAGTTTGAATGGTGTTACCGCTCCGCAAACGCCCCGCAACCGTGTCGCAACCGCGGGCATTTGCAGAGAAGCACCATAGACTAGAATAGGAGGCTGCAACGCTTCCTGACTCGACCAGAAGAGTCCATTTTGCCGCGACGCAACGCGACGTGACGCAAACGCTCCTGTTAGAACAGCACCATGTGCTGTAATGTGCAGAATTGGCAGAGGCGTTTGGGAAGCGGTAAAAACGCTTCCCAAACGCCTCTCTGCCGCCTGCACACAGCGCTAGTGTGAACGTAGCCTAACAGCTTCAACTCTTCTGGGAACCCACATGGAAGAAGAATATATTTGAAATGCTACAATTTTGGTCATATTCAATATATTTAAAAATGTATTTTATTAAATATTTTATGTACTTATATAGCGCTGTCAATTTACGCAGCGCTTTACATATATATTGTACATTCACATCAGTCCCTAACCATCAAGGGGCGTACAATCTAAGGTCCCTAACTCACATACACATACTAGGGACAATTTAGACAGGATCCAATTAACCTACCAGCATGTCTTTGGAGTGTGGGAGGAAACCGGAGTACTGGAGGAAACCCACGCAGGCACAGGGAGAACATGCAAACTCCAGGCAGGTGGTGCCGTGGTTGGGATTTGAACCAATGACCCTAGTGCCGGCAGGCAGAAGTGCTAACCAGTTAGCCATTGTGCTGCCCAATATATATATAAATATTACAAATATACATTTTTGGAATACATTTACAATATGTAAAAATATATATTAAAATGACTTTTTTATATGTTAAAAAAATGAGAATATATTTAAAATATATATATATAGAAAATGGAATATTTAGCAGCAAGGACATTTAACGGATGGACACGGATTGCACAGATGGCAACCTATCACGGGACCACACTTGGAGTCACTGAGCTCCTGAGAGGGACCCATTGTTTCACCAATGTTTGTAGAAGCAGTCTGCATGCCTAGGGGCGTGATTGTATACACCTGTGTCCATGGAGGGGATTGGAACACCTGAATCACATGATTTGGAGGGTTTGGCTCAATACTTTTGGCAGTTAAGGCTGGCCATACACTATTTCTGCCCAATTTCCTTTAGATTTACCTTCAACTATGGAGTGCAAGGGCCTGCCTAATTGGATACAGTTGAAAGTGTTGTTAGTTTTGACCTCCAATTATGTTTTTTGGCAAATCTAAACCAAAAATCTCAAGAAAATTGTGTAATGTATGGCCAGCCATAGTGTGTGTGTATATATATACAGTATATATAATTCTAAAAAGAAAGCACTCCTCTTCTATAGACCCTTGAGTGGCTCTACTACTTTCCATTTATCTACTGATGTTACTTTGCTGCAGTGCATCCTGACAGATACTCCCAGGCACTGTGCAATAACTACCATTGGATTTTATAAAACATTTAAAAGTCATATTTCATATTTTCCTAACATAAAAACAGAACATTGGAAAAGAAATACAAAATATAAATGTTATTCGTGACAACAAGAATAATAGTTGTATAAAATTGCTATATATTCCTTAAAAAAATGCTAGTGCTCCATATTAACCTGGATATAAATATGAAGTGAAATTCAGGTAAATTTTGATAAAATCATTCTCCCATTAACCACAATGCATTTAAATGAAATATATGTTTCTAGTGAAATTGATTAGGTCGTAGGAAATTTTTGGTGAAATGCACTGGCCGGCTAGTGAATTTCATCAAAATTTAATCAAAGGCAATTTTGCTAAATTCAGTCTTCAGATATTACCGAGGGAAGATAGGTTATGCAGGACTGATCTCACCACCTGAAGACGTTCTCTCTTTTTTTTGTGCTAATCATAAATTGATTTGAGTGCTGGACTTTTTCTGGTTAGTTCCACCTAACCAGAAAAGGTCCAACACTCAAATCAGTTTATGATTAGCACAAAAAAAAAGAGAGAACTTCTTCAGGTGTTCATAGACATGGAATTGTTGTTGGGATCTTTGGGATCTGTAAGGCTACGTTCACACTAGCGTTGTGTGCAGGCGGCAGAGAGGCGTTTGGGAAGCGTTTTTACCGCTTCCCAAATGCCTCTGCCAATTCTGCACATTACAGCACATGGTGCTGTTCTAAGGGCTCGTTCACACTAGGCTGTTTTGCCAACGCTTGCCAAACTCCCCTATAGCGTTTGGAAAGCGTTGGTCCGGCGTTTGCGGAGCGTTTTTTAACGCTCCGCAAACGCCGCATGCGCGGTTTAGCGGCGGTTGCTAGGCGTTTGCCGAGCGTTAATAACGCCCCACAAATGCCTATAATGCAGTTTGAGTGGTGTTACCGCTCCGCAAACGCCCCGCAACCGCGTCGCAACCGCACCGCAAACGCCGGCCGGGCGTTTGCGGAGCGGCACCGTAGACGAGAATAGGAGGCTTCAAAGCCTCCTGACTCGTCCAGAGGCGTCCGTTTTGCCGCGACGCGACGCAAACGCTCCCGTTAGAACAGCACCATGTGCTGTAATGTGCAGAATTGGCAGAGGCGTTTGGGAAGCGGTAAAAACACTTCCCAAACGCCTCTCTGCCGCCTGCACACAAGGCTAGTGTGAACGTAGCCTTACGGGAGCGTTTGCGTCGCGTTGCGTTGCGTCGCGGCAAAACGGACGCCTCTGGACGAGTCAGGAGGCTTTGAAGCCTCCTATTCTCGTCTATGGTGCCGCTCCGCAAATGCCCGGCCGGCGTTTGCGGTGCGGTTGCGACGCGGTTGCGGGGCGTTTGCGGAGCGGTAACACCACTCAAACTGCATTATAGGCGTTTGTGGGGCGTTATTAACGCTCGGCAAACGCCTAGCAACAGCTGCTAAACCGCGCATGCGGCGTTTGCGGAGCGTTTGCCGAGCGTTAAAAAACGCTCCGCAAACGCCGGACCAACGCTTGCCAAACGCTATAGGGGCGTTTGGCAAGCGTTGGCAAAACAGCCTAGTGTGAACGAGCCCTAACATGATCAGCATACTGAAGGTTACAATTCAGAAAATAGCTGAGACTAATGAGACACAGGTGTAAAATAATATGTATTTGGATTCAATCCAGACCTTTATTTTGTTTTAGAAATGTCCCTTTTAATTACCATTTGATTGACTTTAGCTTTGATTACAGGTGGTTGCATGATCTTCCAATGAGAACTCTCATTGTGGTTTAATTAACCAGAGTACTTAAAGCTTAAAGCAAGCCATAGACTTGGAGAAAACCGGCCGTTTTTGTTTTAGAAAATTGTAAAATCAGTCGTTCAGTTGGCCGACGTTACTACCATTGTAAAAAAAAGTCGCCCCGTCTACGGCCGGCAATTAATATAATAGCGGTGTCCCTGCATAGAGACCCACTATTATATTTGACAGAGAAATAGATTATGCAGAAGAAGAAGAAACAACATTGTATCTATTTGTACTTGAATAGAAACATCTGCATCCGTAATGCATACAAATAGATACAATGTTGCAACTTTTTCTTCTTATTCTTCTTTTCCTGCAAAATCTATTTCTTCTTCTGCAAAATCTATTTCTTCTTCTGCAAAATCTATTTCTTCTTCTGCAAAATCTATTTCTTCTTCTTCTTGATATTCTATTTCTTCTTTTCTTCATATTCAATTTATTTGAAAATCTGCAAAAAGAATGGCCGATTTAACCATAATTACCGCGAAAATCGGCCGAACGACCAAATCGTCCGAAGATTTTCCAGCAAGACTGATTTTCTAAATGTCTTAAAATTACGAAAAACGGCCGACCGATTTCCCCACTAACGATCCGAATATCAGCCGATTTTTTTATTGGCCGATAAATTCGTCAACTATATCGGAAGTCTATGGCCTGCTTTACTCTCTGCTAAATTTTATTCTCCCCCCTCCTCTTTCTAGCCGCAGTAGATAAAAGGTTAAAATAAATGGTGTAGATGTTTACTGTAAACAATCAAAGTCAGAAAAAATATTTATACAGTATCACAGCACAAAAGGTCACAAAAAAATCAAACAGCAGCACACTTACAACATACACCTATTAATTCACATGGGGGGTATGGGATCTGGGGACCCCATTGTTAAAGGGAGGCTTCCAGATTCCGATAAGCCCCCCAACTGCAGACCTCCATAATCACTACCCAGGGTTGTAGAAAAGAAGTGCTCATCCCCGTCAACATGGGGACAAGGTGCTGTGAGAGGAGTCCCTCTACTCCAAAGCACCCCCCAATGTTATGGGCATGTTGCCTGGTATGGTTCTGTAGGGGGGGGTGCTCTCACCTCCACGCCTTTTTTGGCCTACCAGGTTGAATGCTTGGATAAGGATCTGATATGGATTTGGGGGGGAACCCTACACCATGTTTTTTACATTTTGGCGTGGGGTTCCCCTTAAATCCATAACTGACCTGAAGAATGCTCCTTAAAAAACGCTAGTACACCTAAACACTGCAAAAACTGCTAATATTAGTGTACCTTTTATTCAGTGTTTTTTCGGGCGGTTTTTAACCACATCCTTACCGCGCTACAGCTGAATGACAGCTACAGCTGTGTTGTCCAGCATCATATGACGCCCTCCCAGAACGTGCCCTCCTGCGTGCCCCCAGTGGCGTGCACCCGGCGATCTCTGTGATCAATGTGTCCTCACATGATGAGGTAAAAGAACAATCACAGCAGCCTTTTACCACGTGATCAGCTGTATCCAATGACACAGCAACACGCTGTCACAGCGTGAGGAAAGCACTGCCGATAACCGGCAGCTGTCACAGAGCAGATTGGCACTGATCATCAGGGCACTGCAGTGCCACCCAGCAGTGCCACCCACCAGTGTCCAGCAGTGCCACCCATCAGTGCCGCCCATCAGTGCTGCCCAGCAGTTGCGCCTATCAGTTCCCAGCAGTACTGCCCAGCAGTGCCACCAGTAAGTGCCATCAGACAGTGCTGCCCATCAGTGTCGCCCATCAGTGCCACCTATCAGTGCCCATCAATGCCGTCTATCAATGCTCATCATTGCTGCATATCAATGTAGCATCATCAGTGCCTCCTCATCAATGCCCACCAGTGCCACCTCATCAGTGCAGCCTATCAGTGCCCATCAGTGCTGCCTATCCATGCCACCTCATCAGTTCCCTTCAGTCCTGCCTATCAGTGCCCATCGGTGCTGCCTACCAATGCAGCCTCATTAACGCACATAAGTGAAGGAGAAAAATTACCTGTTTGCAAAATTTTATAACAGAAACAAAGAAAACGTTTTGTTTTCAAATTTTTGGGGGATTTTTTTGTTTATAGTGCAAAAAATAAAACACCCAGTGGCGATTAAATACCCCCAAAAGAAAGCTGCATTTGTGTGAAAAAAATGATAAACATTTCATATGGGTACAGTGTGGCATGACCGCGCAATTGTCATTCAAAGTGTGACAACGCTGAAAGCTGAAAATTGGCTTGGACACGTAGGGGGTAAAAGGGGGGCCTGGGCACGTAGGGGGTAAAAGTGCCCGGTAGGCAAGTGGTTAAGCTGCAAGTGTGCATGGAGCCTAAAAGTATTGTTTCCACAGGTGTGAAATTCTTTTCCCACTATTTGTGATCTTCAAACACTTTTAAAGGGGACACCCAATGCTCCATACAACTAACCTCTGCTCAATCCCTTGAGAAGTCAGACTACGCTCAATATGCCCATTGGCCCAAAACCAGTATGCTTGGATGTACAGCTCGCATATGATATCCTGATGAGTGTGAGATGTGTATCGGAATACAGGTTATTATTATTATTTCAGGTACTTACATAGCGCTGTAAATTTACGCAGCACTTTACATATATATTGTACATTCACATCAGTCCCTAACCCTCAAGGGGCGTACAATCTAAGGTCCCTAACTCACATTCATACATACACATACTAGGGCCAATTTAGACAGGAGCCAATTAACCAACCAGCATGTCTTTGGAGTGTGGGAAGAAACCAGAGTACCTGGATGTTCTCCCACACAGGCACAGGAAGAACATGCAAACTCCAGGCAGGTGGTGCCGTGGTTGGGATTCGAACCAATGACCCTAGTGCTGCCAGGCAAAAGTACTAACCATTTAGCCACTGTGCTGCCCATTGGAGTTTTACTACAAGAATTAAGATATTGAAGAGGATATAGCAGTGTAAAATTTTCCAACAGCAGGATATTTTTAAAAAGAAATAATAAGTCTAATTAGTATATGCCTACCATTCATTGTACCTTTGGGATTGGGTGGTGTTGTAAAAGCGATAATGTGGGATGGTATAATGTGGGATGGTTTAGGTGTACACTGTTCGACAGAGGGCTGTGATGCAAACAAAAGGCATTTCCAGGAATAGTAACAAGTGTATGCTTCACTTTGAGCCCCCAAAGTTAAAAAAGGCCCTATCAACATTTAAATAAAAATCATAAAATAAATTAAAATACCAAAATACCACGCCTAAAAGGGAAGCCCACTTATTATAGCCTCCCTAGCGATCTGAATATGTCCATATTTCTGTGCTCAAAGCGGTACATTTTTTGCATGGAAATATGTCATTTTTTATTGTAGGCCTGTAATTTTTAGGAATAACTCACTGAAATCTGTCCGAACAAGAGTATAATAAACATTCCGGGTATGTTCTGCAAATCTGCAAGTGATTCTGATTTACTATCGCTGTTCTCTAGCCAGGTCTTTTGACCTAAAGGGACGCTTTTTGGACGCCATGGACGTTTCTCAGTTTCCAGGCAGAAAGAACAGTAAAAATGCAGGCAGGGCGCCGGACAAAGCACTCGGGACAAAATGTATGTGAAATGGGTTGAAACAGCAATGTTATACTATGTGATTTTAGTGTATTTAGTGAATGTCACTTCTACAATTTTCAAATTTCCCGCCAGTTCCGTCCCCCGTACGTCCCGACGTCGCAGGGGACGGAACCCAGAAGACAGATGCCGGCATCGGCCGGAGGACATTACAGGGGACACTGCAGGGGGGACATCGCGGGAGCGCAGGACAAGGTAAGTGAAGAAGAGATCCCGGAGCAGCGCTGCAGTGTATTCCCGAGTGTAGCTCAAGGTTACCGCTTGTGGTGCTGAAACTTTACCCCGAGCTACACTCGGGAATATCGCCAGGGGGGTTAAGCATTGAGCAAAAAAAAAAAAGTTTAACCTAAATATCAAATCCTATCAACATACAGTAAAAACCAGTATACCCCTATTATAAATAAAATCACCCAAAATAATCAACCTCTGAAACAAAAGCCCATTTTGTTTCAAAAACAGCCCTTGCAAACAAACAAAAAAAAATGGTAGTGATGGGACAGCAACTAAATAACAACTCACATTAAATCAACCACAAAATAAATTAAAAAGCAAAAAAAGCTCCCAATAAATAAAAGGCAGCAAATCAGAGGCCCAAAGAGATAGCAATTATAATTGAAGTATAACTAAAGAAAACACTTTTTTTTTTGTTTTGGACAGAGTGGAGATGAATTAGAACACCTATTAGGTGTTTTTTCTGACTTTGCCCTCGTTTGGGAGATTCACCCTCTCTAATTGTCCTGTTTTAAAATTAGCATTGGAAGTGAAAGTATAGAAAACCCCAAATTTTGGGTTGTTCCCAGAAAAGTAATAGAGGGGAAACTTTCCAATGGGGACACTAGTTATGGTGACCTGGGGGTCCTGTCACGTACCTTGGTTGGAGGCCGAACTGACAAGAGGGCTTTGCTTGTGGCTCTGGTCTGAGCACCCCTAAATGTGATGACAGAGGTACAAGGCTCAAAGAAACACAGTGCTGGTAGCTTGGTATCAGGTAACTGCCAAGGTCAAAGACTTATGCAGGCCATAGACGGGTCAAAAATCGGCCAATTTTTCTTTTAAAAAAACGAAAAATCGGTCGTTCAAGCGGCCGACGTTACCAGCAACAGTAAAAAAAATCGGCCGATTTTCATCCCGTCTACAGCCGGCAAAAAGTGTCCCTGCAGAGAGCTCCGCTATTATATTTGACATGAAAAAGTATTGCGGTTGCAACAATGTATCTATTTGTATCCATTTAGGATACAGATGTTTTTATTCGGAAACAAATAGATACATTGTTGCAACCGCTATACATGTCAAAGCACTGTCAATGAAATAGCTGAGCTCTCTGCAGGGACACTTTTTGCCGGACTGGAATTCCTCTTCTTCTTCATCCTCTTCTTCTTCTTCATCCTCCTCTTCATCTTCTTCATCCTCTTCTTCATCTTCCTCTTCTTCTTCTTCATCCTCTTCTTCTTCTTCTTCTTCATCCTCTTCTTCTTCATCCTCTTCTTCATCCTCTTCTTCTTCATCCTCTTCTTCTTCACCATCTTCTTCTTCATCCTCTTCTTCACCCTCTTCTTCTTCATCCTCTTCTTCATCATCCTCTTGTTCTTCTTCATCCTCTTCTTCTTCATCCTCCTCTTCTTCATCCTCTTCTTCATCCTCTTCTTCTTCATCCTCTTCTTCATCCTCTTCTTTATCCTCTTCTTCTTTATCCTCTTCTTCTTTATCCTCTTCTTCTTCCTCTTCTTCTGCTTCCTCTTCTTCATCTTCTTCATCCTCTTCTTCTTCATCATCATCATCTTCTTCTTCTTCTTCTTCTTCTTCTTCCTCTTCATCATCTTCTTCTTCTTCTTCCTCTTCTTCATCCTCTTCTTCTTCATCCTCTTCTTCATCCTCTTCTTCTTCATCCTCTTCTTCATCCTCTTCTTCTTCTTCTTCCTCTTCTTCTTCCTCTTCTTCTTCTGCTTCCTCTTCTTCATCTTCTCCTTCCTCTTCTTCATCCTCTTTTTCTTCCTCTTCGTCTTCTTCCTCTTCTTCTGCTACCTCTTCTTCATCCTCTTCTTCTTCATCATCCTCTTCTTCATCATCCTCTTCTTCATCCTCTTCTTCTTCATACTCTTCTTTATCTTTTTCTTCATCCTCTTCTTCTTCCTCTTCTTCTGCTTCCTCTTCTTCATCCTCTTCTTCTTCTTCATCCTCGTCTTCATCTTCCTCTTCATCATCCTCTTCTTCTTCTTCTTCATCCTCTTCTTCATCATCCTCTTCTTCTTCTTCTTCCTCTTCATCATCCTCTTCTTCTTCTTCTTCATCCTCTTCTTCTTCATCATCCTCTTCTTCTTCATCTTCTTCATCCTCTTCTTCTTCATCCTCTTCTTCTTCTTCATCATCTTCTTCTTCATCCTCTTCTTCTTCATCCTCTTCTTCTTCTTCATCATTCTCTTCTTCATCCTCTTCTTCTTCTTCTTCTTCATCCTCTTCTTCTTCTTCATCCTCTTTTTTTTCATCCTCTTCTTCTTCCTCTTCTTCTTCTTCATCCTCTTCTTCTTCCTCCTCTTCTTCCTCTTCTTCATCCTCTTCATCCTCTTCTTCTTTTTGCCTTCCTCTTGCAGGTCATGACTCATGCACAGATTTTTTTTATCGGTAAAAGATCGGCCGATTTGCCCATCATTGCCGCGAAAATCGGCCGATTTTTTTCCAACTTTACCGATAAAAAAAATCTGCCAAAATACCGAAAAACGGCCGAACATTTAGCCCACTAACGATCCGAAAATCGGCCGATTTTATTTTCGGACGAAAAATCGGCTGATTTTCGACCCATCTATGGCCTGCATTAGTCAGGATGAGCAATGATCATACACTATGAGGCAGAAGCGTGGTCAGGTAGCAGGACGGGGTCAATACCAAAGAAGCAGGCAGAGCGAGGTCCAGTTCCAGGTCAAAGTCACAACCAGAGAAGCCGGCAGAGAGTAGTCAGAGGTAAGCCGAGGTTGGTATCCAAATCCACAGAGCAAGGTCAGGAACTAACCAGGTCACTAATGGGAGATCAGTCAACATAGGCAGGAACACAGGTCATGGGGGAGCTGAAGAACAACCAGCAATTAGCACACACCAGGATCTCCTTTAAATAGGCAGATTGACACCAATGTGTGTGGACGTGCTTACCGATGTGTGGGGGCACACAGAGATGTGCCTACGTGTCAATGCATGCTAGATATTATCCCGAGCTCGTTTGTGTGCCGATACATGTGCCCGAAAATTAGCTGCAAGGAAATTAGAATTAGTTATCACGAGAATATGTATTAGCTGCACAGGAATGAGCATTAGCATTAACACCAGCTGATCTAATATTAATCCTCTGACAGGTACCCAAGGAATTCCCTTCATTTTCAGGGATTTTCACTCACTTCCTGTTTTGGTTATGGGACAAGACATGAAGGTAAATCTCCCCAATGGGATACAGATGACAAAACATAAACTGACAGGGGTTATAACCCTCCCTTACTCTGTCCAAAGTGAAAAAAAAATGTCTATAGTTCTACTTTAAGTTTCTATAGCCAAAAAAGATCCCCATATTAGGAAAGGTTAGAGGAACTGAATTTATTCAAAAGGAGATTAAGGGGGGATATGATCTCCATGTATAATACATAAGGGGGGATATGATCTCCATGTAAAATACATAAGGGGGGGGATATGATCTCCATGTATAATACATAAGGGGGGATATGATCTCCATGTATAATACATAAGGGGGGATATGATCTCCATGTATAATACATAAGGGGGGATATGATCTCCATGTATAATACATAAGGGGGATATGATCTCCATGTATAATACATAAGGGGGGATATGATCTCCATGTATAATACATAAGGGGGATATGATCTCCATGTATAATACATAAGGGGGGATATGATCACCATGTATAATACATAAGGGGGGGTATGATCTCCATGTATAATACATAAGGGGGATATGATCTCCATGTATAATACATAAGGGGGGATATGATCTCCATGTATAATACATGAGGGGGGATATGATCACCATGTATAATACATAAGGGGGGATATGATCTCCATGTATAATACATAAGGGGGGGATATGATCTCCATGTATAATACATAAGGGAGGATATGATCTCCATGTATAGTACATAAGGGGGGATATGATCTCCATGTATAATACATAAGGGGGGATATGATCACCATGTATAATACATAAGGGGGGATATGATCACCATGTATAATACATAAGGGGGATATGATCTCCATGTATAATACATAAGGGGGGATATGATCTCCATGTATAATACATAAGGGGGGATATGATCACCATGTATAATACATAAGGGGGATATGATCTCCATGTATAATACATAAGGGGGGATATGATCTCTATGTATAATACATAAGGGGGGATATGATCACCATGTATAATACATAAGGGGGATATGATCTCCATGTATAATACATAAGGGGGATATGATCTCCATGTATAATACATAAGGGGGGATATGATCTCTATGTATAATACATAAGGGGGGATATGATCGCCATGTATAATACATAAGGGGGGGATATAATCTCCATGTATAATACATAAGGGGGATATGATCTCCATGTATAATACATAAGGGGGGTATGATCTCCATGTATAATACATAAGGGGGGATATGATCTCCATGTATAATACATAAGGGGGATATGATCTCCATTTATAATACATAGGGGGGGATATGATCTCCATTTATAATACATGGGGGGGGGTATGATCTCCATGTATAATACATAAGGGGGATATGATCTCCATGAATAATACATAAGGGGGGGATATGATCTCCATGTATAATACATAAGGGGGATATGATCACCATGTACAGTACATAAGGGGGGATATGATCTCCATGTATAATACATAAGGGGGATATGATCTCCATGTATAATACATAAGGGGGGATATGATCTCCATGTATAATACATAATGGGGGATATGATCTCCATGTATAATACATAAGGGGTGATATGATCTCCATGTATAATACATAAGGGGGGATATGATCTCCATGAATAATACATAAGGGGGATATGATCTCCATGTATAATACATAAGGGGGGATATGATCTCCATGTATAATACATAAGGGGGATATGATCACCATGTATAATACATAAGGGGGATATGATCTCCATGTATAATACATAAGGGGGGATATGATCTCCATGTATAATACATAAGGGGGGATATGATCTCCATGTATAATACATAAGGGGGGATATGATCTCCATGTATAATACATAAGGGGGGATATGATCTCCATGTATAATACATAAGGGGGGATAGGATCTCCATGTATAATACATAAGGGGGGATATGATCTCCATGTATAACACATAAGGGGGGGATATGATCTCTATGTATAAATACATCAGTGGTTCATATAGTGAACTCGGTGTAGAGTTATTCACCCTGAGGTCATCACAGAGGACAAGGGGGCTCTCTTTACATCTGGAGGATAAGAAATGTAATCTCCAAACATGGAAAGGTTTCTTCACAGTGAGAGCTGTGAGAATGTGGAATAGACTCCCTCAAGAGTTGGTTCTGGCCAGCTCAGTGGATTGCTGTAGGAAAGTCCTGGATTCTTTCTTGGATACACAGAATATAACTGGATATAACGTTTATAGGTAAAGTTGATCCAGGGAATATCCGATTGCTTCTCGGGGGATCAGGAAGGAATTTTTTTCCCCTGCAGGAGCAAATTGGATCATGCTTTGCTGGGTTTTTTGCCTTCCTCTTGATCAATTATGGGTGTAGAATTATACTTTTTTTTTTTAATGGTTGAACTGGGTGGACTTTTTGTCTTTTTTTCAGCCAGACTAACTATGTAACTATATATTGGCCCTTTGAAGCCTGATGGCCATGGATCTAAGGCCATGCAGTGCATTATAATGCATGGGACCACACTCACAGGATTCACCTGAAAGCCATGGAAGCAGCAAACCCAACACCATCCCTAATCAAGGTCTGATTTTTTTTATGCTAAAAATTATACTATCTCTGTATATAATGACATACCTAGAGCTTATTGTAATGGGAGTGACTTTGGGTGAGGGGCCGATGGAACACAGCTCACTTTGGAGAGGTGGGGAGACCCCTGTCTCAGCTCCCCATATCCCCATTATGTGTAAGGCACCCTGTGCCTGTTAAGGGTACAGGATGAAATGTTCTAATGTTGGTGTGGGGGTTGTTCATTGTTCTCTGCCATGCAGCTGCATCCTATTGTTCTAGCAAACTATTATGGGATGTAATGTTTGTATATTGGTGTGGGGGTTGTTCATTGTTTACTGCCATGTGGTTGTTCCATTGTTGTATTGTGTCTTGCTTGCCAGCAAACTATTACGGGATGTATGCGTTACTGTATTGTCTACTGCCATGTGGTGTATCCCATTGTTCTATTGTGTGTCTTGGTTTGGTGGGGGGTGTTTCTGGAAGCCCTTCCCCCTTATGGGATGGCCTGCTGATGTGTTTCCTGTTACTGGTTGTATTTCCCCGCCCTGTGTATATATCTTGTGTTTGTGTTAAAAAAAAAGCAGTTCACTTCCTGTCTTAAGAAGAGTCTGGTGCTGTCTTGTCCTGTATGGTCAGCGGTGGTGTCCGTGGATAATGTTCGGACAGGGAAGCTGGAGTCTAACGGAAATACCCTAGCACAGTCGGGGTCCGGTTCCGTTACACTTATTAATGCAGACTTGTAGAGCTCAGGAATGGTCCACTGTAAGAAATATTAAAGGAAATGAATAGCTATCCCCACAACAGTATTTTAAAGATATAAACAGAGTAACTTTAATCAACTTCTAAATAATGAAAAATCAGCCTTCCCTGTGCTCTCTCAGTTGCCCCATTCTCTGCCTGGAGACAAGTGATGAAGGGGGCATGTCCAAGTGTGGGGAAACATGTTATTCTCTGGAAGAAGAGGGTATCCATCTACTGGCGGCTCACAATTTACAGGTTCAAAAGACCTTTGTTTAGTGAGAGCAGTTCATGGGAGTTCCACCTGCTAAGAAGTATTAAAGTTTTCAAATTGTTAAGATTGTTTTGCACATGTCAAACCTGGTGTCAGATAGTACAGCTGACCCTTTGTGCAGAAACCTATAAAGTTGCCAGTTTATTGGTTGTTCGTAAGTTTCTGCTATGGGTAGTCTTGGCCGTTACAGAAATTTTATAATACATATTTTACTTTCTACATTCGTCCTAGTGTAGCGCTACCCCCCCAAGGGCCGCTTGATAATGCTTCTCCCCAGTGATTGCCTGGACCTTGCAAGCCTCCCGACACCTCTGACACTTCAGACATATTTCAACAGCATAGAATAATAATGCAAGAGACACAATTCTATAGTAACACCTCTATATCAGACTTGGTCAAAAGAGCGGGCCACAGAAATCAAGGGTTAAGGGTATACAACTCCAGTTACTACATAAAATAGAACACTGGTAAAAAATATATATATATATTGGCAGTGTGGTATCCTGCCTGTCAGGGCTCTGTCCTTGGCAGAGGTGTTAGGTGACCTAGCACCCCTGCCAGTACCTTGCATGGCCGCAGAAGTTCACATCGGCTCAAATTTGGCACCAAACGACCTTTATAAGGAAAGAATTGTGGATAATACTTGTGAGCCACCAACTCTAATTAATATAGGATCGCTGGCATCCAACACATCCTCTATGTGTCAATATAACCAAAAAAACATACAAATAATGTTGGGCTCCTTATTTGCCAAATTTATACAATATATACCCTTTCAATAAAATTTAAATACTGAAAAAATCCACAAAAAAACCTTGTGATCAAAAAAATATATAAAATAAAATCAATGTGATCAAAATGCATAATATAACATCCAGTGCATAACATAAGCCAAAAAAATATATCTCATTATATTGGAGTGACTACTCCCAGTGATTTAAGGTGAAATAGATTTCAAATAGGCCTGGAGATTTTGAAGTGATTTGGGAGGGATGAAATCTCCAATCCTGAGTCCATGTTTTCAGAACCCCCAGCACACTAATTACACAGGTGTGTGCAGGGCTTTTTGTAGAGGCCAAACCATGGTTCCAGGCTCCACCCCGTCAGACAGGAGGTCATTGCCCAGGAGTCAGGAGAGCTCCACCTAGGAGAGGTGGGAGCCAGAGCAACAAAGGGCTGATAGCTGTGTACCTGAGAGAGCCAGGAGGCTGAATTTTTGTTTCGTTTGTATTGTTGGTGGAAACCCCTGCTTGGGAAACCTATATTGTATGAAACTTTCTTTTTAATAAAATTGGGCAACAAACACAGCCCTTAAAAAGAAGAAAAGTGAGTGGATGTGTGCTGCAAAAGCTCTACCCGTGATGCTAGCTCCCACTATATATATATATATATATATACACGGAGAGAGTATTTCTAATATTTCCATATCATTCCAGCTTAGTACTACCATTTAACCACATCATTTTTATTTTTTATTATTAAGTGTTCTTGCATGGCGACCACTTACTGTTATCTCACACATATATTATTATTATTACAGCCAAATTTACCACCCTAACTCCTCCCACAGTTTTTACACTACATAGACAGTAATATACCGAAACGTGCGGATTGTTCCCGATTGGTGTGCTATTACTTTGTGGAACGTTTCGCCGAATGGTTCACGAAATATCGCCATTTTTGTGGTGAAATTGGTCCCATAGGAATGAATGGCAGAATGTTCAAAACTAGAGTGGGAGCTGACAAAAGCTAGAGTGTGAGCTGAAAAATCAGGACATGATTTCTAAACTGCCATCACTCCCTTATTTTCAAGCCCACCTACACAAATCTTATATCAAAATGTTCAGCTATCCCTGCTGCCACTACAAATGTCCATGGCTAAGCCATAGTCCTGATAGTTTTCATAATATGACCATTTGTTTGCAACTCACGCCGCCCATTGACATTCATTGAAACTCCACTCTAACCACCTGAAATTTGAAGGGCAATTTCTAAACTGCGACTGTGCCTTCATTTTTAATATTTCAGAGACATACTATGCATCAAAATGTAGGCCTGGATCTTGTGATTCTCACAATATAAAACTCTTCGGTGTAAGATTTATAGTTTTAAAACTACAACCATTTGAAGATGGCAACCGCCAGTGAAGTGAGCAAGTTGGAGCAGTTTGTTTTTAACCGCTCTTCTCTGTCCTTGCTGTAGAGTGAGTTGCCATTGGAACCCAAGTGTGTGAGCAGGCAGCAGAGTGACAAAAGCCACTCCACCCAGTTACTCTGCCCACTCCAGTTATAGACTACTGGTGGAGGTAAGAACACTTCACACAATTTCCCCAGAAATTGTAGCTTTTCTAGTTACTATTATTATTTTATTGATGTCTTTGTTCTTACACTTGAAACACATTTTAGATGCTTTAGTCTAATTATATTTTCAAAGTTTACATTCATTGTCTGTCCTTTCCTTCGCTCTGATGAAAGGGACAGTCTGTACTTTTCTGACTACCAGAACTAATAAATAGTATGCCTCATAATTCACCGTACGAGACGTGACCACCCACTGCACAGTGAACTCTCATTGTTGATGGACCAGAACCCCTGTCAGGGATCAGCAGCAGGGATGGCCAGATTTACATAGCTACACTTAGAAAACTGAGACCAGACTACTGTATGCAGTATAAAGTCCAGGGAGATTGTTCATAATAAACCAAAAGACATCCAAAGACCAGCAAACAGGAAACACAGCAAATGTTAACCATAACCATATCAACAATACCTAACTAGCAACTTAACTAAGTAACAAAAAGTGTAAAGTGTTCCTAAACCCACAACAGTACAATCAGTCTGTAGATGCAGTAAAGCATGCTTGTTATACTCACTGTGGGGCCTAAGGGGTTAATACTCTGCATTGTGTAAAAAGGTAATTTGATCCTGTCTTCTCTGATCCCCCTCTTCTTTAAATGTCCACCTCTTATTTCCTGATAAGACAGACTGAACCCTTAGCCATTTTGCACATGCTTAATTTGGTGCGTATTGCTAGAGAGTTTTTTGCTCTTGGGAGGGTGCATGTGATCACAAAGGGTCAATTAGCACTGTCCAGACAGAGGTCCGGGGTCCTGCATCCCCCTTCAGGAGAATGAAAACTGCTCCTACAAGCATTACTCAGTGTTCTGCTGGACACTGATAGAAGTCACAAGACTGCTATATACTGCTGATGAGAAAAAGTATTTAGCAGTTTATATTTACTAAAATAATTGCACTTCCATGTTGTGTGTACTGTGATAGACCAGATATAGTGAATGCAGGGTCCGGGGAGAGTGTATATAGTGAATGCAGGGTCCGGGGAGACCAGATATAGTGAATGCAGGGTCCGGGGAGAGCAGATATAGTGAATGCAGGGTCCTGGGAGACCAGATATAGTGAATGCAGGGTCTGGGGAGACCAGATATAGTGAATGCAGGGTCCTGGGAGAGCGGATATAGTGAATGCAGGGTCCTGGGAGACCAGATATAGTGAATGCAGGGTCCAGGGAGACCAGATATAGTGAATGCAGGGTCCGGGGAGACCAGATATAATGAATGCAGGGTCCAGAGAGACCAGATATAGTGAATGCAGGGTCCGGGAGACCAGATATAGTGAATGCAGGGTGTGGGGAGACCAGATATAGTGAATGCAGGGTCCGGGAGACCAGATATAGTGAATGCAGGGTCCAGGGAGAGCGGATATAGTGAATGTGGGGTCCGGGGAGAGCGGATATAGTGAATGCAGGGTCCAGGGAGACCAGATATAGTGAATGCAGGGTGTGGGGAGACCAGATATAGTGAATGCAGGGTCCAGGAGACCAGATATAGTGAATGCAGGGTCCAGGGAGAGCGGATATAGTGAATGCGGGGTCCGGGGAGAGCGGATATAGTGAATGCAGGGTCTGGGGAGACCAGATATAGTGAATGCAGGGTCCGGGGAGACCAGATATAGTGAATGCAGGATCCGGGGAGACCAGATATAGTGAATGCAGGATCCGGGGAGACCAGATATAGTGAATGCCGGGTCTGGGGAGAGCGGATATAGTGAATGCAGGGTCCAGGGAGAGCGGATATAGTAAATGCGGGGTCCGGGGGGGCGGATATAGTGAATGCAGGGTCCAGGGAGACCAGATATAGTGAATGCAGGGTCTGGGGAGACCAGATATAATGAATGCAGGGTCCAGAGAGACCAGATATAGTGAATGCAGGGTCCGGGAGACCAGATATAGTGAATGCAGGGTGTGGGGAGACCAGATATAGTGAATGCAGGGTCCGGGGAGACCAGATATAGTGAATGCAGGGTGTGGGGAGACCAGATATAGTGAATGCAGGGTGTGGGGAGACCAGATATAGTGAATGCAGGGTCCGGGAGACCAGATATAGTGAATGCAGGGTCCAGGGAGAGCGGATATAGTGAATGTGGGGTCCGGGGAGAGCGGATATAGTGAATGCAGGGTCCAGGGAGACCAGATATAGTGAATGCAGGGTGTGGGGAGACCAGATATAGTGAATGCAGGGTCCAGGGAGAGCGGATATAGTGAACGCAGGGTCCGGGGAGACCAGATATACTGAATGCAGGGTCCGGGGAGAGTGGATATAGTGAATGCAAGGTCCTGGGTTTAGTAACACTTTAAACACTTTACTGAACCCACAACCGTCAATCAGTGTGTATATGCAGTAAAGCATGCTTGTTATACTCACTGTGGAACCTATGGGGTTAATCCTCTGCATTGCGCAAAAACGCTGTTTGATCCTGACTTCTCTGATCCTCCCATTCTCCCAGTGCCCCTCCCCCTTCCTGATAAGGCATATCATGTGTAGACACTCTGCACATGCTTAGTTTGGTATGTATTGCTAGGGGTTCTGCATCCTCCTAGAGCAGAAAGAAAACTCCTACATGCTTTACCAGTGCTCTGTTGGACACTGATAGAAGTCACATGACTGCTCTAACTGCTGATGAGAAAAGGTATTTAGCAGTTTATATTTAGTAAAATAATTGCATTTCCATGTTCTGTGTACTGTGGGAGACCAGATATAGTGAATGTGGGGTCCGGGGAGACCAGATATAGTGAATGTGGGGTCCGGGGAGACCAGATATAGTGAATGTGGGGTCCGGGGAGACCAGATATAGTGAATGTGGGGTCCGGGGAGACCAGATATAGTGAATGTGGGGTCCGGGATTTAACTAACTAACTATATACAATATGTGCAAAATGAGGAATATGGATGAAAAGAGTAATACCGGAGATGTAAGGAAGAAGGGGGAACCAGGACTGGGATCAGGAACAAGGGGGCGGAGGTACAAGGCAGCAGCATACAGGGTATAGGTACAGGAGCAGGGTCTGGATACATAGCAAACAATATCTGGCTAGCAGAGCAAAACACTGAATTGAGAGGTACTGGTGGAGGAGGGACTAAATACCTTCCTAGCAGTGAGCATCAGGTGGAGACTGATTACTGGGATCTGTTGGCTGTTGGGAGACACCCTCTGGTGGACACCGGAACTGCATATACAATGCCACTAGCAGGTGATCCAGGTCTTGACAACCCCTACTGGTTCCTCCAGGTGTTTTACAGCCTATGTCCAATTCAGAGACCCAACATGCACCACCCAAAGCCTCTCCACCTTGGGTAGTTAGGTACCTGACACCACCTAGATCACCCATTCTTAACCAGTAGACGTGTGCATTTTGTTTTGTTGTTCAATTTTTGGATGAAAATTTCATTTTCTGAGAATTGAATGTATCAAATGGATATAATCTCTAAATAGACATAGTAACGAATATCAACTAATCAGAAAGAAAAAGTTATTACGAAAATAACAAATACATTTGTTTCATTTGGATGACATCACATGATGCGATAGTAGTTCAGGCCCATGGGGAAACTAATTTCATTTTCAATTTTGTTCGATATTTCATATTCAGTTAATGAATGGTTCTGAATTTTGTTCCATTCATTAATTCAGCTGCACACAGGGCTTTTTTTCTCAGAGGAAAGGTGGTGGAACTCCCCCACCCAAACCTGGCCACGCCCCCATCAAACCCTAGGACCACCCCTTTAGAGAACAGGAATGCAAGTAAAATTTGGGAGGGGCTATAAAAGTAAATGTATGGAATTAACACCGCCCCCCCCCCCCACATTAGTAAGAATAGCGAGTAACACTGCCCCCCCCACATTAGCAAGAAAAGCGAGAAAAATTGTATCGCCGCTCCTTACCTGATGCTGACGATCCGCGCTATGGTAGGATCGACGAGCAGAGGGCGTGATGACGTCAGCGCGCACCGCCGGGTGTACTAAGATACACCTTTCCTATGGGGGTGGCCGCGCGCCCCCGATGTTTACACGCTGGCGGTAGAGGGGGGGGGGTGAAGCGTGCATGTCCCCGCTCACCGGCTGTGAGCAGCGGCAGTGACAGGTGCCGGGCACGCGCAAGCATGACATAAACAAGCCGCGTCCGGCACCTGTCACTTTCGCTGCTCTGCATAGCTTGTCAGCTCTGCAGAGGCAGTCGGTGAGCGGGGACAAGAAGAAAAAGGTGGCGGAACGCAGTACCGCCGCGTTCCGGCAGAAAGAAAGCCCTGGCTGCACATAATACCAATTAATATTGAACAGTTCATGCCAACTATTGTTGAGTTGGACTACCGTCCGAAAATATCAAATCCATCTGATTTGAATCTGTCCTATTTGACAATACAGTATATCGAATATAAAGCAATCTTCTTGAAAAAGGGGAACATTTTTCAAATTCTTCTGGACCAACGAATATACGAAATGAATGCTGAAGATACAAAACAAATTCCGAAAATAAATCAGTTCAATATAACGAATTTGATGAAATAGAATTCTTCAATAAACAAATGCATCCAAAACAAAACCTTCTGGAGTGCACATGTCTACTAACCTCTCTGGCGGTCTAACTAATCAATATTTTTGAATGTCAAAGAGGTACATTGTTTTGCATGGAAATGTGTTATTTATTTATTACAGGTACTTATATAGGTATCAATTTACGCCGCACTTTACATATATATTGTACATTCACATCAGCCCCTAACCCTCAAGAGGCGAACAATTCAAGGTCCCTAACTCACATTCATACATCCATATACTAGGGCCAATTTTTAGACGAGACACCCCACATGGATGAAAAATATATTTCCATCCCTGATATATCCAAACTCACTGCCCTGACTCTTCATTAATCCCCCTAGTGGTCTGATTATGTCAGTATTTCTGTGCTCAAAGCAGTTAATTTGTTGAAAATATGTTGTTTTTATATTGTAGGCCTGTAATTCTTAGGAATAACTCACTGAAATCTGTCCAAACAAGAGTCTAGTAAACATCCCGGGTATGATAAAGTTTGAAACACGAAATCATAAATTATAATATAATAAATTATTATGAAAAATATTAATATAATAATACATTTAATTCAATGTCAATGTCTGATGACGAATTTCCCCCACGAATCATTATCGCTCAATTCTGCAAGTGGTTCTGATTTACTATCGCTGTTCTCTAGCCGTCTAAAACCGCTTTTGACCTAAAGGGACGCTTTTTGGACGCCATGGACGTTTCTCAGTTTCAAGGCAGAAAGAACAGTAAAAATGCAGGCAGGGCGCAGGACAAAGCACTCAGGACAAAATTTAGGTGAAATGATTTGGTACAGTTCTAACAGATTACAGTGTATTGTGTGTATGTCATATTTTTACTTTTTTGAATTTCCCGCCTGTTCTGCCCCGTGATTACCGATGCTCGTGGGTAACAGAACCTGGAAGACGGAGACTAAGAATGAGATCGTGTGAAACGCGTTAACAGGTCCTGTATTCATGTCCTGGTGTTTTGTGTGTCCTATGGATTAATAAATACACACTATATTCATCTATCCTCCGGTGTGTGGCTGACCCTTCTTCTTATTGCATCGTGGCGAACCAGAGCCTGCACCTGTTGTGGATGGATCTGGATTGTTTGCCTAAGTGGCATACCTTTGTTCTTTGGATTCAACCTGGAAGACGGATGCCAGCATCGGCCAGAGGACATGGATGGAGGACACAGTGGGAGGACATCGTGGGATCGTAGGACAAGGTAGGGATCGGGGGAGAAAGCAGGAGAAGCTCTATGGAGTAATCCTGAGTGTGGCTCGGGGTTGCCGCTTTTGATACTGTAAATTAACCCTGAACCACACTCAGGATTACCGCTAGGAAGGTTAACCAGGGTTCTGTGGAAACCTAGGGCTTCTCCAGAGTTTGCTAGGAGTCCCAAGAGCAGTGGTTAATTGTCACATACCTGGTTGGGGAGCCTGACATGGAGAGAAGGCGTCCTCTTACTACACATGCTCGGAGCCCTTGATAGTGGGAACAGAGGGCACAGAGCCAGGAGTGGCACAAGTGCCAGGTAGATCTGGAGCTGGCTGCAGGCAGGTGAAGACCCAGGAGATCCGGAAACAGGCCCGGTGCGGATGCAGGAATGTTGGTGCATCAGCAGGCAGGTATGATGGCAATCAGGATGCAGACTGGGACTGGACACAGGAGCGAGGATGCGGCAGCAGGCAGGTATGGCGGTGATTAGGATGCAGGCCAGGTGCAGAACCGTGGGTGCAGCAGAAGGTAAGCATGGCAGCAATCAGGATACAAGCCAGGTGCAGATACAGGTAAGTAGGTGCAGCAGAGTCAGACAAGCTGGGTCAGGATCAAACGAGCAAATCAAGTACAAGGGAGCAGGCAAGTGGATAGTCAGGGATAGCCGGGGTCAGTGCAGGCGGAGTTGTTTCTTAGTCAGGATCAGATACAGGCAACAGAGTCAGGTTATGGAGTGCAGGATGTTATAGAGCAGAAGGCATTGACTATAACTTGCAGGTTTAAATAGCCCGCCTTGCTGTGACGTGAACGCTACTGCGCATGCGCACACTGGAATGTTCCTGCGCATGTGCGCCCGCACGCTCCTGCGCATGCGCACTCGCACCGCCGCGGCCTGAGGCGATCCGGTGCCATTGCGAGGCTGCACGGAGGGGTCCCTGACATTAATTGACCTCTCATCAGATACTGCCAGTTTCCAAGTTCCAAGGCCAGCAACACTTGCCAGAGCCAGCTACATGACACCAATGATCTTTTTGGCTGTTTGTAGAGGTGGCATTCATCCCACTGGCCATGCTGTAAATAATAGCAAGTGTCAACCCCTATAGGCACTGAGATTGCTAGTCAGCTTGTGCAAAGTTTTCCCAGGTGCCTAGGCACCTTCACTTTCCATACACGGTCACATCTTTATATTCTTTTAGTGCTTGGTCTTCTTTAAGAGCCTAAGAAAGTGCCCTTTTCCAAGGGTAAGCATTTGTTTTTCCTGCAGAACCTCTTAAAGTTTGGATTACATTTTAATAAGCGTACCATTTTTTTTTTCTTCCCCTTGAAAATATTTAGTAGAAAATTATTCATATTTATGGTTAAAATAGCATCGTTTTATTGAGACTGTCAAATCTGTTACACGGAGCGTTTCACTCGAGAAAGGAACATCTGTTGCAGCAGTTTAATTTCCAGTACAAAAAAGAATTCTGCTGCAGCTCGAATGAATAGAAAATTGTGCCGACAATGGCACATGAATTTGACACGACATAACACATTACTGACAATATAATGAAGCCATTGGGCTCCTAATGTAATATAAAATTGGAAAGAAAAGTTTTGGGAACATTATGGTTACTTGTGTCTGTCATTAGAGGGGGAAAAAAACAGCCTCGTAAATAACACTCTGCTGTATAAGAGTCATTAAGCCAATGGATTTCCATTCTTGAATTCCCAATATTTCACTCTGTGACTACTGTACAAATATGAAATACACATGGGCAAAAAATGTGATTACATAGAATCTATTGTGTATTTCCAGCCAGCTTACATTTTGACTTATTATTGTAGAGTTTGTTTGTTTTTTTAATTTCTCTTTTTGATGTCACATTCACATTTTTAGACATTCTCTATGTCATGTTTTCATTACTGTAATAGGAGTACAGATATGAAGATTCTTCCTCTAGGTACTGTGAGCAACATTTATTAAAACAGTCATCAGCTTGCATGTGCATTTTGCATGCACATACAGTATGTTACAGTTTACATTTATCTAAAAACTTTTTTCGGTTTCAGTAGGTTGTTATTAGACAACATCAAGATACAGGGAAGAATATAAAGGAGCACATGGGTATTAGCAAAGACATACTTTCAGTTTCCTATGTTGAACGTGTGACGTCATATCCGGTGCTGCCAGTTTGGTTTACTTTCTGGAATCCATTTTACATTGGGAAGTCTGTTTTGGAGGATTTTCTCAATTGGTAACTTATTTTAAGTTATAATGTGAGTAGAATAAAAGAAAATATGAGTAGTGAGCGCTTCTCTAAACAGCGGCCAGCACCTCGAGGCAACCAAATAAAACCTTCAAAAACAGAATGAATAATACAGTGCAGCTCTGAATCATAAATTATCATATAAATGGACTAAAAAGAGTTTGTGGATATATAATAGTGAAATCCAAGTGAGCCAGCAAATCCGGATAGTAGTGCTCAGGATATTCAGTAAAAATGCGCACTTACCAGATGCGCATAGGATATGCGCATAAATAAATCCACCTCTTGAAGAGGTATGGTGAGTAGGTCTTCCTTCTAGGGATGGGCAGCAAAGCAGCATATAGGTGAAGGTTAGGTCTCCTTTAAGGTAGATGGATCCTCCGTCCGTTTAAAGGGATTCCTTCCTTCTGGATGATGTGTCATTCATCTAAAGGCTTCTCCTAGCTCTACAACTTAATAGCTCCATAAAGAAGCCATATAAAAAATGCCCATAGTGTAGTATGTTCTTAAATGAGCTTTATTAAATGTACAAACAGTGAAGGCAAAGAACAGTGAACTGACCCTTCTTAAAGATGGCCGCCGGACCCGCTCGTGGCTCCGGCGTGACGTCACAGAGTGTTGAGCCTCCTTCAGAGGCTGCACTGTATTATTCATTCTATAATGTGAGTAGATTGAGCACTATTTTATTCAATTAACCTCCCTAGTGGTCTGATTATGTCAGTATTTCTGTGCTTAAAGCGATACATTGTTTTCAATGAAAATATGTTGTTTTTTTATTGTAGGCCTGTAATTCTTAGGAATAAGCCACTGAAATCTGTCCGAACAAGAGTCTAGTAAACATCCCGGGTATGATAAAATTTGAAACGTAAAATCATAAATTATAATTTAATGAATAATCATAAAAAAATAATATAATATATTTAATTCAATAATGTAATCAAACCAAAAACACTGAAATTTGAAATAGAGCGCCAAGTTTGCACATCACTGAGCTTAGTCGCAAAATCCTAACCCTCAAGGGGTGTACAATCTAAGGTCCCTAACTCACATTCATACATACACATATTAGGGACAATTTTTAGACAAGAGACAACCCACATGGATGAAAAATATATTTCCATCCCTGATATATCCAAACTCACTGCCCTGACTCTTCATTAATCTAGTGGTCTGATTATGTCAGTATTTCTGTGCTCAAAGCGGTATATTTGTTGGAAATATGTTGTATTTTACTGTAGGCCTGTAATTCTTAGGAATAACTCACTGAAATCTGTCCGAACAAGAGTCTAGTAAACATCCCGGGCATGATAAAATTTGAAAGACGAAATCATAAATTATAATATAATAAATAATCATAAAAAATAATAATATAATAATAATACATTTAATTCAATAATATAATCAAACCAAAAACACTGAAATTTGAAATATAGCGCCAAGTTTGCACATCGCTGAGCAAAGTCACAGAATCGTTTTCAGTGTCTGATGAGGAATTTCCCCCACGAATCATTATCACTCAATTCTGCAAGTGGTTCTGATTTACTATCGCTGTTCTCTAGCCGGTCTAAAACCGCTTTTGACCTAAAGGGACGCTTTTTGGACCCCATGGACGTTTCTCAGTTTCCAGGCAGAAAGAACAGTAAAAATGCAGGCAGGGCGCCGGACAAAGCACTCGGGACAAAATGTATGTGAAATGGTTTGATACAGTAATGGAATCCTAACAAATTTTAGTGTATTGAGTGAAAGTCAAATTTTTACATTTTTGAAATTCCCCACGTTCCATCCCCCTTACATACTGACGTTCGCAGGGAACAGAACCCGGAAGATGGATGCCAGCATCGGCCGGAGGAGATGACCGGGGACGCGGCAGGGGGGACATCGTGGGAGCGCAGGACAAGGTGAGTGCTCGAGGGATCCCAAAGCAACCCAGCAGGGTAATCTTGAGTGTAGCTCAGGGTTACCGCTTCTGGTACTGAAAGTTAACTCCGAGCTACACACCCGGGAATACCGCCAGGGAGGTTAAAAGTCTTTGCAATATTGCACTATTGGTTCGCCTTTGTCTTCCTATATAACACATCATTATGAGGGGAAATCCCTTTTGAAGTTGGATGTAAGGAAGCACTTGTATATGGAGGAGGCTATGGAGAGGAAATTTTCCCTGGAAATTGGAGGATAATATTGTATCCATAAAGTGCAATTTATTCTTCTCTCTGGTGAGTGCGGAATACATCAGTATTCACAGGAAGGTGTGGATTCGTGGAGTCTTTTCTCTGTATTACACTTATCCTAAAAAAAAAAATTCGGAGCACTATTTGCATGTTTAAAGGGGAATTTCTTTGTTTTTGGTTTCATCACTTTTTGCATTTGGACACAAATTATATATTTTTTTCATTTTGGTGGTTTTGGACATTTATTTTATAACCACAGAATTTATTATGATTTGTGTCTAATTACTTTTGATTAATTTGATGTTTTGCGCTGTTTTATTGTTTCACTGATTTTTTTTTATTTTTATCCATCTTTTTGATTCTTATAGTTCTTGTGGCGCAGGTTGTTTTTGTTTTAATGCACAACTAGTTGATGAGTGGTAATGGCCAGTGGTGTAAGGCCATATCAAAGCACAACAATCTATAGTTGTACCTGTCAGTAATGCCATGGCTCAGAAGTGGTCTGTGTGTATTGTCTCATACTGGGGTGATGGTAAACCAGGGCGATTGCCCATGTGTCAATCATTAATGTGTAATAAAGCATAATTTTTGGAAATTTTTCTGAGTATCGCATTCTGTTCATAATGTAGCCACTTTCCTGTGAATCTCTTTTCACAAATCCCTTTTTGGTCTGCATGTTTTTTGGTTACTGGATGGAAGCCATATATTGGGTGATACAGTCATTTATATTTGAACCTCTAAAAATTTATCTTTTACTAACCATGGCTCAGAAGTGGCCTACAGATGTTAGCTCTTGAATTCGAAAGCTGGTAAGAAACTGGCCAAGCAATAGTGCTACGTTTGAGCTGGGGGCCAAAGTCTGTTTCAAAAAGGAGGAAGGAATATAGGGGTTCATTTACTAAAGGCAAAAAGACTGTTCACTTTACAAGTGCAGTTACTCCAGAGCTTAGTAATTGAGGTGTGCAAAAGAATACCCAACCATATGCAAGAAAAATTAAAAAAAAAACTGCATTTTTGTTTGCTCAAGACTGAATGATGGGCGTTAGAAGAGCATCCCTTCATTTACTTAATTCTGGAGCAAATGCACTTGCAAGGTGCAACATCTATTTGCCTTTAGTATAGCAACCCCATAATGTTCATGAGAAGGTTTCCTTTGTAGAAGAAAATAGGAGGAAAAGATAAGAAAGTGAAATGGGGGAGGAAGAGGAGGAAAAAGGAAATAGAGAGATCCATGAAAGCAAAGGTCAAAGTCAGGAGTGGGGGTGGGGGACATCAGCTTCACTCAAATGGTGTCCCTGGGGCTCCATACCTTATCTGAAACTTTTTTTAACATATATCTAAAAACTTTATTTATTTTCATCTTGTCATCCTGCCAGTAACACACCTCCTGTCCTAGGGTGACAACGTTCCCTCACTGTACTGTAAGAGCAGAGTTGTAATGCTAGGCTGCTCTCCTAATTTGGACTACAAATATCTCCCCTCAAGATTGAATATCAACCCTCAAGATTGAATGATGGATGTCAGAATAGCATCCCTTCATTTACTTAATTCTGGAGCAACTGCACTTGCAAGGTGCACAATCTATTTGCCTTTAGTAAATCAACCCCATAATGTTCATGAGAAGGTCTCCTTTGCAAAAGATTGAGAAGAAAATAGGTGGAAAAGTCAAGAAGGTGAAATGGGGGAGGAAGAGGAGGAAAAAGGAAATAGAGAGATTCATGAAAGCAAAGGTCAAAGTCAGGAGTGGGGGTGGGGGACATCAGCTTCACTCAAATGGTGTCCCTGGGGCTCCATACCTTATCTGAAACTTTTTTTAACATATATCTAAAAACTTTATTTATTTTCATCTTGTCATCCTGCCAGTAACACACTTTCTGTCCTAGGGTGACAACGTTCCCTCACTGTACTGTATCTAGGTAAGAGCAGAGTTGTAATGCTAGGCTGCTCTCCTAATTTGGACTACAAATATCTCCCCTCAAGATTGAATATCAACTCTCAAGATTGAATGATGGATGTCAGAAGAGCATCCCTTCATTTACTTACATATATTTGTCTTTAGTAAATCAACCCCATAATGTTCATGAGAAGGTTTCCTTTGTAGAAGACGGAGAAGAAAATAGGTGGAAAAGAAGGTGAAATGGGGGAGGAAGAGGAGGAAAAAGGAAATAGAGAGATCCATGAATGCAAAGGTCAAAGTCAGGAGTGGGGGTGGAGGACTTTAGCTTCACCCAAATGGTGTCCCTGGTGCTCCATACCTTATCTGAAACTTTTTTTAACATGTATCTAAAAACTTTATTTATTTTCATCTTGTCATCCTGCCAGTAACACACTTCCTGTCCTAAGGTGACAACGTTCCCTCACTGTACTGTATCTAGGTAAGAGCAGAATTGTAATGCTACTCTGCTCTCCTAATTTGGACTACAAATATCTGCCCTCAAGATTGAATATCAACCCTCAAGATTGAATGATGGATGTCAGAAGACCATCCCTTCATTTATTTAATTCTGGAGCAACTGTACTTTTGAGGTGCACAATCTGTTTGCCTTTAGTAAATCAACCCCATAATGTTCATGAGAAGGTCTCCTTTGTAGAAGATGGAGAAGAAAATAGGAGGAAAAGATAAGAAGGTGAAATGGGGGAGGAAGAGGAGGAAAAAGGAAATAGAGAGATCCATGAAAGCAAAGGTCAACGTCAGGAGTGGGGGTGGAGGACTTTAGCTTCACCCAAATGGTGTCCCTGGGGCTCCATACTTTATCTGAAACTTTTTTTAACATGTATCTAAAAACTTTATTTATTTTCATCTTGTCATCCTGCCAGTAACACACTTCCTGTCCTAGGGTGACAACGTTCCCTCACTGTACTGTATCTAGGTAAGAGCAGAGTTGTAATGCTAGGCTGCTCTCCTAATTTGGATTACAAATATCTCCCCTTCTCCTTGTTCCCTTTGCATAAAGTGTAGTTGATTTGTTGTTCAAAAAGGAGAGTTAGGAAGGCAGAAACATTCTTTTAAATTGCAGTTCAATCCACAGGAAAGGGCAAGAAGATTGGATATCTAGTGGTATCGCGAGCCATTTTTCTGCACCCACATAAACTGTACTTTGCTTGAATAAAGAAAGCTAATGGAGCTACGTAAGCTATGGGTAATAAGCAAGCCATTGTCAAACAAAAAGCATGGAAAGCTTGGCATGCACATAGGGCTCATGTATGAATGCAAAAATGAAAAAATAACTTATGTTGTTTATTTATTTTTTTTACAATTAGTTTGGCATACTTACAGCAGAAATGTCTCAATTTGATTTGTTTTCATGTAGTTTTAGCAGCAACACTTGTTTTTTTTATTAAGTGGTAACCGGCTTGTTTTGACCAGCAGATAGAAATTGTCCAGTAATTTTTTCAGTGTCCTTGCTGATGCAGAATGATCTTGCTACTGTCCAGCTTCCATCTCCATTCTTCTAAGGAGGCTTTCCGCAAGGTTTTGACGTGTGTCTATAGGAATTTCCACCCATTCAGCCAAAAGAACATCAGGCCTTTCAATTCATCCCAAAGGATGGGTTGAGGTTGGGTCTTGGTGTTGGCCACTGTTCTTCCATACCAAACTCCTCAACCTGTGTCTTCATTGAGTTGTCTCCATGCACCAGGACACGGTTGTGCCAAAAAAAGGGCCTTCCCGAAACCGCTGAACCATAGTTGGAAGGTTGGCCCAATTGTCTAAAATGTCTTTGAAGGCTGTACTAGTACCAGCACCCTTCACTGGAAACACCTCTACTAAATAAATTGGAGGCGAGTCAACATACACCTTGCCGTACAGTTTATCTTTGACAAATGCTGCTCTAGTCTACACAATAAAATCTTATTCACAGTATCTGTTTTTCTATGAAAGCCACTTATCACCAAGTAAAAGTCACCTCTAAATAAAGGCTTTTTTGACTTATAAAATGTTCCTAATTCATATCAACCAACTGCTAAATTTGATTGCAGTTTGCAATGTCTTTCTAATGCCATATTATCATACTCATTTTGCTTTACGCTCTAACCCTGTCAAAGAGAAAGAATGATCGTGTATGTAATTTAATCATTGTATTTTTATGGCTTCAACTTCATCGCTTTTCTCTTCGAGTAATAATTGGTCAAATTCATTTTTAAAAGGCATTGAGAGCTGTACTAATGCTAGTAAATATTGCTCATTGTGTTTTTCAACATGTCTGCGGCTATTTCGCAGTCTCTGGAATTATGTTTTGATTGCTTTACCACCGAAAGAATTCTATTATAATTATTCTCTAATTGTTTATAAGCCATAGAAACTAGAAATTAAAGCAAATGTTTCTTGCAACTGTCTCTTTTTGTTAAATAAGCGCTCTTGGAAACAAATAGGAAACAGGTTTCTAAGTTAAAATTCATGAATCCTGTTCTTTGCAATATGTTTTGTTTTATATTGGAATACTGAGAGCCAAGAGATTTTGGATATAAAAATATTAAGATATCTAGCATTTAAAGAAGGTTTTCACACTTAGGAAAGTAAATTGACACGATTTAACATTATTTATTTATTACAGGTACTTATATAGGTAGCAATTTCAGCAGCGCTTTATCTATCTATATATATATATATATTACATTCACATCAGCCCCTAACCCTCAAGGTGCATACAATCTAAGGTCACTAACCCTCAAGGGGCGTACAATCTAAGGTCCCTAACCCTCAAGGGGCGTACAATCTAAGGCCCCTAACCCTCAAGGGACGTACAATCTAAGATCCCTAACCCTCAAGGTGCGTACAATCTAAGATCCCTAACCCTCAAGGGGCGTACAATCTAAGGCCCCTAACCCTCAAGGGACGTACAATCTAAGGTCACGAACCCTCAAGGGGCGTACAATCTAAGGTCCCTAACCCTCAAGGGGCGTACAATCTAAGGTCCCTAAACCCTCAAGGGGCGTACAATCTAAGGTCCTTAACCCTCAAGGGGCGTACAATCTAAGGTCCCTAACCCTCAAGGGGCGTACAATCTAAGGTCCCTAATCCTCAAGGGGCGTACAATCTAAGGTCACTAACCCTCAAGGGGCGTACAATCTAAGATCCCTAACCTTCAAGGGGCGTACAATCTAAAGTCCCTAATCCTCAAGGGGTGTACAATCTAAGGTCCCTAACCCTCAAGGGGCGTACAATTTAAGGTCCCTAACCCTCAAGGGGCGTACAATCTAAGGCCCCTAACCCTCAAGATGCATACAATCTAAGGTCACTAACCCTCAAGGGGCGTACAATCTAAGGTCCCTAACCCTCAAGGGGCGTACAATCTAAGGCCCCTAACCCTCAAGGTGCGTACAATCTAAGATCCCTAACCCTCAAGGGGCGTACAATCTAAGGTCCCTAATCCTCAAGCGGTGTACAATCTAAGGTCCCTAACCCTCAAGGGGCGTACAATTTAAGGTCCCTAACCCTCAAGGTGCATACAATCTAAGGTCACTAACCCTCAAGGGGCGTACAATCTAAGGTCCCTAACCCTCAAGGGGTGTACAATTTAAGGTCCCTAACCCTCAAGGTGCATACAATCTAAGGTCACTAACCCTCAAGGGGCGTACAATTTAAGGTCCCTAACCCTCAAGGGGCGTGCAATCTAAGGTCCCTATCCCTCAAGGGGTGTACAATCTAAGGTCCCTAACCCTCAAGGGGTGTACAATCTAAGGTCCCTAACCCTCAAGGGGTGTACAATCTAAGGTCCCTAACTCACATTCATACATACACATACTAGGGACAATTTTTAGATAAGAGACAACCCACATGGATGAAAAATACATTTCCATCCCTGATATATCCAAACCCACTGCCCTGACTCTTCATTAAGCCGATCTTTGTTATAATATGTCTCGATCCCCTCTACACCACCCTAGGAGTCACACGTTCTTTCCCCATTTCTCCACTCCCTATCCAATCTTTCTTATTCCTATTCCCCCCCCCCTTTCTACTCTACCAACTACTCTAACTATATGTGACATATATTTACAATATATTGGCCTACGCTAATATATTTTAACATGTATTCTAAAAAATTTAAATTTAAATATATTTTCTAAAGGCATATATTTAAAAATATATTTTTTAAAAAATATATTCTTCAGATTTTTTTTAGCATATAAAAAATCATTTTAACGTATATTAGTACCGTATTTGCTGGCGTATAAGACGACCCCCTACTTTTCCTGTTAAAATATAGGGTTTGAGCTATACTCGCCGTATAAGACTACCCCTCTTCCAACGCACACCAAATAAAAATGAAAAAACATCAGATTTGATTTCAATATGGTATGGTATTTCAGTATGGTATTCCAATGATGGGGCGCTATTCCTCCCACTGACACCAATGATGGGGCATGATTCCTCCCACTGATACCAATGATCAGGCACTACTCCTCCCACTGACACTAATGGTGCCCCATCAGTAGTGTCAGTGTGTGAGGAATAGTGTCCCATCATTAGTGTCAGTGGGAGGAATAGTGCCCCATCATTGGTGTCAGTGGATGAAATAGTGCCCCATCATTAGTGTCAGTGGGAGGAATAGTGCCCCATCATTGGTGTCAGTGGGAGGAATAGCACCCCATCATTGGTATCAGTGGGAGGAATAGTGCCCCATCATTAGTCAGTGGGAGGAATAGTGCCCCATCATTGGTGTCAGTGGGGAGAATAGTGCTCCATCATTGGTATCAGTGGGGAGAAAAGTGCCCTATCATTGGAGTCAGTGGGGGAGGAATGGTGCCCCATCATTGGTGTCAGTGGGGGAGGAATAGTGCCCCATCATTGGTGTCAGTGGGGGAGGAATAGTGCCCCATCATTGGTGTCAGTGGGGGAGGAATAGTGCCCCATCATTGGTGTCAGTGGGGAGAATAGTGCCCCATCATTGGTGTCAGTGGGGAGGAGGAATAGTGCCCCATCGTTAGTGTCAGTGGGGGAGAGGAGTGGCTGCTCCTTCTTTCAGTTCGGCAGCTTGATTTTCGCGGGGCCGTTCGGCTCCGCCTCCTCGCCGGTGATTGGTCGCCTGTGTGCGCTGGTGCCCAATCACCGGTGAGGAGGCGGAGCCGAGCGGCCGAACTGAAAGAAGGAGCAGCCGCGCTTCCTGGACCGGATCATCGTGGGACTGGGATCGGAGCCAGGTAAGGTACAGCAGCCCCTCTGCCCACCCCTGTACTTAGGACACCGCCCCTGGAAAAAGTGCCGCCCTGACACCGGCTCGCCGTATACCGGCGTATAAGACGACCCCCGACTTTTCAGAAGATTTTCAGGGGTTGAAAAGTCATCTTATACGCCGGCAAATACGGTAAATGCATTTCAAAAATGTAGATATAATATATTTGAAAATGTATTTTTAAAAATATTTTTCATATATGTATTAATATATAAAAATTGCATTTTCAACATACAGTATATATATATATATATATATATATATATATATAAACATATATATTTTTGAAATATAATGAATATAGCCAAAGTTTTAGTGTTTCAAATATATGTCAATATATTTGTGAAGAATATTTTTAAAATATATTTAAAATATATTTTTATTCCACATGGGATTAACCTACCAGCATATCTTTAGAGTGTGGGAGGAAACTGGAGTACCCTCAGGAAACCCACGCAAGCACAGGGAGAACATGCAAACTCCAGGCAGGTGGTGCTGTGGTTAGGAGTCATAGTGTATTTCATATGTAGGATAAGATAATGGGATTGATTTACTAAAGGCAAATAGACTGTACATTTTGCAAGTGCAGTTGCTCCGGAGCTTAGTAAATGAGAGGAAACTCTGCCAACTTCCATCATCCAATCATGTGCAAACAAAAATGTTTTTTTTTTCCTAACATGTGATTGGTGATACTTTGTAAAGTGAAGCTTTACCTCATTTGGTAAGGCCGGGAGCAACTGCACTTGCAAAGTGCACAATCTATTTGCCTTTAGTAAATCCACCCTAATGTGTTTTTGTCATTGCATACATACAATGACATTTCTCAAGGTAGCAGCACCAATGTTAAAAAAAAAGTGCTGAAATCCCAAATTATTGGAAGCCAATTAGTCCACAGCTGCTGATGCCACACTAAAGAAGTGATGAATAGAGTCCAAAGGAACAGTGCTAAGGAGACTTTGCCTTTAGGTAGTAATGACCCCACAAAGTACTCTAATAAAGAGTATAAATGTATTCCATTAAAAGAACTATATAGTCATCCAGGGGTGGACTGACAACTCATGGGGCCCCCAGGCAATAGGGGATCATGGGGCCCCTGTGTCCTCATCCACACTCAAACAACACCCAAAAAAGCCTATGAAAGGTACCAGGGGAATCTCATGGGGCCCCTTACTGACCCCGGGCCCTCGGGCAGTGCCCAAATTCCCAAATGGTCAGTCTGCCCCTGTAGTCATCCAATAACAGCAATAAAAGCCCAATTTGTGGCCGTGATGGAATATCCGGTCACCTAAGCACCAAAAGCCCCCAAGCTGGAGTGGATGGTAAAGCAAGGTGATCACTAGAGGCAAGCTGGCTTGACCGGGGACCGCGGTGCACCAGAACTGATGTCACAGGTCCTGGGAGGAAGTGGAATCGGCCACCGAAAACCAGGCCGAACCGCAAACTGAGCAGGTTGCCATGCGCTTTATCAAGTCATGAATTCCAGCGGCAACTAGCGATCTTATATAAGGGGAACTAATCTAATGGGCAGGAGCCAACAGGGGGCAGGGCATGGGCGTAATATTCCATCACTGCATTTATAGAGACCACTGTAAGTACAATCAAATAACATTGAGAAACATATTAGAAATACATTAAGAATGAAATGAGTGGATATTCCATCACGGCCACACATTGGGCTTTTACCAGGGGTGGACTGACCATTTGGGCACTCGGGCACTGCCCAAGGGCCCGGGTTCAGTAGGGGGCCCCATGAGATGTCACTGGTACCTTTCATAGGCTTTTTTGGGTGTGGTTTGAGTGTAGGCGGGGACACAGGAGCCCCATGATCCCCTATTGCCCGGGGGCCCCATGAGTTGTCAGTCTGCCCCTGGATTTTACTGTTCCTTTCGACTCTATGTTGTACTTCCTAAATGTGTATAATAAACTAAAGTACTCCACAGGTAGACTGTGCAAGGGGTAGATGAAACAGGAAGGCGCTTCTAAGTGCAGTATTCCAAGGTCAACTTTTAATAAAAGCGGTTAAAATCACTTACAATGTTGTAGTATAAACAGGTTGTAATGTACTCCGTCAATAGCAGGGCTCTGTCCTCTTACACTAGGTTCACATATGTGTGGGTGGTGCCGTTGCTGATCCGCACAAAAATCTGTGCAGCCGCACCACCCGCACTGAAGAATGCAGACCCACGAGCGTGTGTTCATGGAGTGTTCACCTTTTTCATTTTAATTTTATTTATTTATATATTTTTTTTATTTTATTGAATTATTTATTATTTATGTATTTAGTTATCTGGTTGTAGTGTTTATATTTATTTATTTGTTTTACTTTGGAGTGTACACGGTTTGTCACATTGTTAATTTATTTAATAGTGTACACAGAGTAATTGCACGATTCACGTGTTACTGACAGTTGAATCTGTTTTTGTTTTTTTGCACTTATTTTAGTATATACTTATGAGTTGTGAAAGTATATGCCCATTATATGGAGGTAATGCACTATTTTAGTTTTTATTTATCATATCACGACTCGACTAGTGCAACTCCCTCCTCACTGGCCTGCCTCGCCGCTGGCTATCCCCGCTTCAGTCGATCCTGAATACGGCTGCCAGACTCATTCACCTTTCCAACCGCTCCATCTCCGCCACCCCCCTCTGCCAATCCCTCCACTGGCTTCCGATTGCGCAACGGATCAAATTCAAAATCCTAACGCTGACGTACAAAGCTGTCCACCATACTGCCCCGAACTACATCACTGACCTAATATCCAAGTACCACCCAACACGCACACTCCGCTCCTCACAAGACCTCCTTCTCTCTAGTTCCCTGGTCTCCTCCTCCCATGCCCGCCTCCAGGACTTCTCCAGGGTGTCACCCATCCTCTGGAACTCCCTGCCCCAACCCATCAGATTATCACCTACTCTCCTCTCCTTTAGGCGCACCCTGAAAACTCATCTCTTCAGGGAAGCCTACCCCACCCCCTGCTAACTTGCCGACCTCCTCCACTCTTCCTACCACCCCATCCCCCACAGCTATCTCCTCCCTCCTAGATTGTAAGCTCCAAAGAGCAGGGCCCTCAATCCCCTCATGTATTGTATTGTATTGGCATTGTTCTGTCACATGTTCTGTCCCCCTTTGTAATGTACAGCGCTGAGCGAACTATCGGCGCTTTATAAATACTGTATAATAATAATTTTATTGAGGTATTCACCGGGTCCGGAGTGATGGAAATATTGAAGTTGGATACACAGGATTGAAAGATTATTTTGGACTTGAAAATATATTTTTGGGACTTTGAATTTATTTTATATTGTTTGAGATATATATATATATATATATATATATATATATATAAATATATATATATATATATATAAATGATACCGTATTTGCCGGCGTATAAGACGACTTTTTGACCCTTGAAAATCTTCTCAAAAGTCGGGGGTCGTCTTATACGCCGGTACACATGTTTAGGGGGGCTGCGGCATTAAGTACAGGGGTTTGCAGGGGCTGATGTCTCTTACCTGGATCCAGTCCCACGACGATCCGGTCCAGGAAGCGCGGCGTCTCCTTCAGTTCGGCCACTGGATGGTCGTGCGGCTGCTCGGCTCCGCCTCCTCACCGGTGATTGGCCGCCAGAACTGTAGCTCAGGAAAGGCACACAGGCGGCCAATCACCGGCGAGGGGGCGGAGCCGAGCGGCCCCGCGAAAATTGAGTGCCGGAGCAGCAGGTAAGTGTTCTGTGTAGAGGTGCTGCTGCAACCACATATGCTGGCTGCAGCAGCACCATACGAGAACAGGGTCAGCAAGTCTCAGTGGGAGGAATAGTGCCCCATCATTGGTGTCACTGATACCAATGATGGGGCACTATTCCTCCCACTGACACCAACGATGGGGCACTATTCCTCCCCCCCACTGACACCAATGATGGGGCACTATTCCCCCCACTGACACCAACGATGGGGCACTATTCCACCCCCCACTGACACCAATGATGGGGCACTATTCCACCCCTCACTGACACCAATGATGGGACACCATTCCTCCCACTGACATCAATGATGGGGCACTATTCCTCCCACTGACACCAATGATGGGGCACTATTCCTGACACTGATACCAATGATGGGGCACCATTCCTGCCACTGATACCAATGATGGGGCACCTATTCCCCCCAATGATACCAATGATGGGGCACTATTCCCCCCACTGATACCAATGATGGGGCACTATTCCTCCCACTGACACCAATGATGGGGCACTGTTCCTCCCACTGACACCAATGATGGAGCACTATTCCTCCACTGATACTAATGATGGGACACTATTCCTGCCACTAATGCCAATGATGGGGCACTATTCCTGCCACTAATACCAATGATGGGGCACTATTCCTCCCACTGACATCAATGATGGGGCACTATTCCTCCCACTGGTGTGCATTGGAAGAGGGGTAGTCTTATACGGCGAGTATAGCCCAAACACTACATTTTAGCAGGAAAAGTAGGGGGGTCATCTTATACGCCCAGTCGTCTTATACGCCGGCAAATACGGTATATTTAAGGAAAGGAAAAAGGTTGAAATATTATTTTACTTTCAAGGGTGAAAGTATGACTTTTTCCTGGGAATACTAGTAGGGTTTTACACAATGTGAATTGTATTTTATTTTGGGTTGCCGGGTAATACTTTATTATACTCAGAGACCGACTTACTGTACTGTGCAAAAAGTACAAATATAAAGCAATGTAAATCAACAAAATAATGAATTCTTTCTTTAATATTCTGCAATATAATGATTTGGTAGCCTGGCTGTTTCATATAAAATGTCAGCTTTTGTGAAATTGGTTTGCAAGTTTCTTATCTCCTCCTGACATTTCAGCTTAGAGTTTAGTGTAGCTCAGATACGGCTTAGCGCTGCTTAAAGTTTCACACATTAACCTATCTACAAACTTTGGCCCTGATAGTTACACTTTTATAATTAGATATGATAATGTGACTTTTTTCTTCTTCAATAATTTCTGTGTGATTAATCACGAGCTTCAATATCTCTTCCGCGCTGCTCATTAAAGAGCATTTGAACTTACGCTGTATCGCGCTATCGGTCTGGATTGAGGATAAATTACTTTGATGGTTTTAAAATATATCTCCCTAATGTGCCACACGTAAATAGACAAGGGTGCAAAATGAATCTGCCAGTATACAGGAACAAAATGATATCTGTTCATCGGATAACGACCTGTGCAACATCTGAAGGGAGGAGTTTCCCCGTATTATCTGTCAGATTGAGGGGGGGGGGGGGCAGGAGGTGCCTGCAGCTATGGGAACATGTTACATGTTTCACCCGAAAAACGGGTGGAACATGTAACATGTTCCCAAAGGTGAACTTATCCTTTAAATCCCATCCAAAGTTTCAATTCAAATCTGCTGAATGCATTCCAGGTGCATTAAAACAAAAGGTGTGCAAAGTCTTAGAGTTCCTTTTATTTAGAAATCAGGACAAGTGGGAGCAGAAGAGAGTCAGTGTTGTTATATTTTGGGGAAGGGGGGTTTTGTCACACTGGGAGCTTTGGAAGCTCCATGCTCCTGACTGCAGTGTCATTCCTGTCAGAAGGAGCTGGGGGATGATAGCTGCTGTAGGGAGGATTCTGCTCTCTCCCCACTCCAATAGCAGCCTACTGTGGGAAGAAAGGGAGGGGGCACCAGCTGAAAACATAGCTCTGTCTTGGTGTGGCACACCACTGGGAAGTGAGGGAAGATTGTCTTTCTTCTTGTCTCCACATGTCATGTAATACATCATGTGACCAGAGATGGAAAGAAAGAGAATCTGCCTTCATCCCCAGCAGGTCTCATGCTGAGAAAGAGGTCAGAAATGATTGAGTGCACAGAGGGTGTGGGGACAACTTAGCTTTACACCTCTCCCCTCAAAGGTCCCTTAAAGTGGAGTTCCACTCACCTGTCAAAAAATAAAAGTCAGCAGCTACAAAAACTGTAGCTGCTGACTTTTTAAAAAAAGCCACTTACCTGTCCCTTGGTCCCGTGGTGTGTCCCCTGCAGCCCGTTTCACCGGCCGTCCTGTATTCCAGGAGGCCGGTATCTTCAGTGTGGGCACCCGGTTGTGACAGCTTGCGGCTTCACAGCCGGGTAGTCACTGCGCATTCGGGAGTAGCGCTGCACTTCATGAATGGTCCTGTAGTCTTCTGGGACCTGTCATGTGTCCCAAAACACTTCAGGAAGGGAGGGAGGACACCCTCTGTTTCCGATCGCCTAGGCGATCAGACAGGAAATGGGAGCTGGTACCTGTTAAATTTGGGTACGCACTCCCCCCCGCCCCCCAAAGGTGCCAAGCCTTAATGGGGAGCGGGGGAGCAGTCCTGAAAGCGGAACTTCCCCTTTTGGGTAGAGCTCCGCTTTAAATTCATCTCTTCCTTGGAGCCCTTAAGCCCACCTTCCATCATCAGAGCCCTTTAATTCCATGCACCCCACAAAGCTCATTTCCAAGCTCCCCTCCATCTTCATCTCAATGACATAGATTCCAAAGTTGTCCTTCTCAGACTGACACCACCAACGCAGGGGCATTTTTTCCTTTTAGTTGCGCTACTAGTGCAGGGACATTTTATCCATACCGATGCAACATCACTGACACAGGGACATATTCTTCTTTCACCGTTGTTGCCCCATATTTGTGCACTGATTTTAAACATTTTCCGCTATTAGTCTCATCCCCTCCTCCACCCGGGGAAAGGGATGCAGTTTGCCATCTTTGCCTTGGGCATTAGTTGATCTTCTTGGCAGTATGTGAGAGTAAATCACTACAAAGTGTGGAGAAGCTGTTTTTAAATTGTAGTCACCAAAACAAGTGACCCCTCTGCAACGTTTGCCTTCACCCTTTGTTTTGTACAATTTTAGATATCCCATCATTTTCTTATTTGGTGACTGTGGTCACCAAGATAAAATTAGTGGGTGAATCTCCCAAGTGGGAACACCTCCAAAAAGACATATGCATGGTGTTCCTCATCCACCGCCACATTTGAAGAGACCCAAAGCAGAAGACCCTCCATGAGTTGAGCAACCAAAGACCTACCCACCACCAAAATAAGTTCTACAACCACCTCACGTGTTCACTGAACACTCCACAAAGACATATGAATGGTGTTCCTCATCCACTGCCACGTTTGAAGATACCCAAAGCAGAAGACCATCCATGAGTTGAGCAACCAAAGACCTACCCACCACCAAAATAAGGTCTACAACCACCTCACGTGTTCACTGAACACTCCAAAAAGACATATGAATGGTGTTCCTCATCCACTGCCACATTTGAAGAGACCCAAAGCAGGAGACCCTCCATGAGTTGAGCAAAGAGCTACCCACCACCAAAATAAGGTCTACAACCACCTCACGTGTTCACTGAACACTCCACAAAGACATGTGCATGGTGTTCCTCATCCACCGCCACATTTGAAGAGACCCAATGCAGAAGACCCTCCATGAGTTGAGCAAAGAGCTACCCATCACCAAAATAAGGTCTACTACCACCTCACGTGTTCACTGAACACTCCAAAAAGACATATGAACGGTGTTCCTCATCCACCACCACATTTGAAGAGACCCAAAGCAGAAGACCCTCCATGAGTTGAGCAATCAAACACCTACCCACCACCAAAATAAGGTCTACAACCACCTCACGTGTTCACTGAACACTCCACAAAGACATATGAATGGTGTTCCTCATCCATCGCCACGTTTGAAGAGACCCAAAGCAGAAGACCCTCCATGAGTTGAGCAAAGAGCTACCCACCACCAAAATAAGGTCTACAGCCACCTCACGTGTTCACTGAACACTCCACAAAGACATATGAATGGTGTTCCTCATCCATCGCCACATTTGAAGAGACCCAAAGTAGAAGACCTTCCATGAGTTGAGCAACCAAAGACCTACCCACCACCAAAATAAGGTCTACAACCACCTCACATGTTCACTGAACACTCCAAAAAGACATGAATGGTGTTCCTCATCCATCGCCACATTTGAAGAGACCCAAAGCAGAAGACCCTCCATGAGTTGAGCAACCAAAGACCTACTCACCACCAAAATAAGGTCTACAACCACCTCACGTGTTCACTGAACACTCCAAAAAGACAGACATATTAATGGTGTTCATCATCCACCACCACATTTGAAGAAACCCAAAGCAGAAGATCCTCCATGAGTTGAGCAACTAAAGACCTACCCACCACCAAAATAAGGTCTACAACCACCTCACGTGTTCACTGAACACTCCACAAGACATATGCATGGTGTTCCTCATTCACCGCCACATTTGAAGAGACCCAAAGCAGAAGACCCTCTATGAGTTCAGCAACCAAAGACCTACCCACCACCAAAATAAGGACTACAACCACCTCACGTGTTCACTGAAAAGCTCTAATGTATAAATGTGCTCAATGCTTTTTTTTTCTTTAGTACATGGACCCATTGCACTGTGTTGAGTGGTATTGTATTCCTGCTGCTACTGAATAAATACCTATTAACAACCTGATCATTATGATGAAACAGTGAAGACTAACCCATTAATATGATTGCTTTGATGAATTCACTTTTAGACCAATTTATCACACAAATCAGTTGGTTGCATTTGAAGGTAGGTAGGATAATTCATTGCATTGTTGCACCAATTACAGCATATGAATTAATTTGTTCAGGCAATCCATTACGCTGATCAGTTGATTAGTTGGGTGGGTTGATTTGATTAGCAGATTTGATTTACTGATATGATTAATGTTTTTATTATATAGGTTGTTGTATTGTTGTTTAATTAGGAATTTAATTAGGCCAAATAATTGTTATGCTAAGTCAGTTCATTTGTTTATCAGTTAGTTGATAGATTTTTTAACAGGAAAGGTTAAAGCCGAATGCCAGCCATTTTCTTTTCCATCAGTAGATTGGGGAAGCACTTCTGTCAAGGTTTATTTCTGTATGCAAACTTACGTTGGGGAGATTTTTCCTCACTTTTTGTCCCTGTTATACTAGGACAAATAATGGAAAAAGTCGTTACTGGTACAAGAGTACATGAAAAGCAACAAAAAAAACCCAACATTTTCAGCATTCTTGCTGAGCCACCTGCGATCCTGGATAACTCCCTTCCCAATCCCCTTGGACATACTTACCTCTATCTTGTCTCTGGTGAACCTTGAACTCCTTGCTTCTCTCATGAATTTCCTGTTTAACCACTTCAAGTCTGGACACTTTCACCCCCTTCCAGTCCGGACACTTTCACCCCCTTCCAGTCCGGACACTTTCACCCCCTTCCAGTCCGGACACTTTCACCCCCTTCCAGTCCAGACACTTTCACCCCCCTTCCAGTCCGGACACTTTCCCCCCCTTCCAGTCCGGACACTTTCACCCCCTTCCAGTCCGGACACTTTCACCCCCTTCCAGTCCGGACACTTTCCCCCCCTTCCAGTCCGGACACTTTCACCCCCTTCCTGTCCGGACACTTTCACCCCCTTCCAGTCCGGACACTTTCACCCCCCTTCCAGTCCGGACACTTTCACCCCCTTCCAGTCCGGACACTTTCACCCCCTTCCTGTCCGGACACTTTCACCCCCTTCCTGTCCAGGCCAATTTTCAGCTTTCAGTGCTATCACACTTTGAATGACAATTGCGCGGTCATGCAATTGCTACTCAAATTGCTAATTGTAATTTAAAATGATTAACCACTTCCAGTCTGGACACTTTTAACCCCTTCCTGTCCAGGCCAATTTTCAGCGCTATCACACTTTGCATGACAATTGCGCTGTCATGCAACACTGTACCCATGTGAATTTTTTAGCATTATTTTGAGACAGATAAAACTTTATTTTGGTGGTATTTATTCACCACTGAGCTTTTTATTTTTTTGCTATATAAATGAAAAAATCCAAACTTTTTTTTTTAAAAAAGTGTTTTTCTTACAAACCTTTCCAAATAAATAATCTTTCTTCATAATTCTTGTCCAAAATGTATTAAGCTATCTTTTTAGTAAAAAAAACGAACCCAAATTAGTTTATAACCAAAAAGTTTAAATTTTTTTTTGTACATTTTTATGTTTTCTTTATATTATTATTTATGTTTTTTTTTTTTTAACATACTGTCACCCTATCAGTACAGTGTCACCATAGTGACACTGTACTACTTGTGGGGGGTGATGAAGATTTTTTTTCTTTTTTTACACTGATTGCTATTACACCCATAAAGGCTGTAAAAGCAATCATTTCTCCTTCTCTCTGGCTGCATTCTTGCAGCCATTGAGAAATACTGTGCGAGCTGTGATTGGTCACAGCTTGTCACATGGTACAAGGCTGTTGTGAATAGCCCTGTACCATGTGCTCTCTGTGATCATTCACACGTAGTAAGCAATGATGTCAGAAGTGACATCTTGCTTACTACTCTTCATGTGATCTCTGATTGGCCAATCAGGGATCACATGAATCGGGACCTCACACAGAGGTCCCGTACAGCGATCTGTGTTCCGCTGTGTCCTCAGGACACAGTGGGCACTGGATTACAGTGCTGCACGCTCCCAGGGAGCGTGCACAGGCAGTGAATGCAGGGGTCATTTATAAATGGCAACCCTCTTCGGCACTGCTCCCGCCCGACCGTATATGTACATGGGCCAGATGGGAAGTGGTAAGATATACCTCTGCACTGTGCCAGATGAATGTGCTTTTCTCCAGTCAATATCTATATATCAAAATACACTCACCATTTATTGAAAAAAATATCATACACTCAGCTTTTTTGATTCACAGATCCAGTGCACATGGAATACAGAAACCAACTACACAAAAACCAACTACACAAGTTTGTATTCCAAGTTGTAACTACACAAGCCGGTATTCCAAGTGCATTGGACCTGTGCACCAAAAAAAGATGAGTGTATTATATTTTTTTCAATAAATGGTGAGTTTTGAGTGGAGAGCACTATATTTCCTTCTTTGTTCCAAGTTTATTGAAAACATTCCACCAAGGATTGCTGAGGATGAAGATAGACTGAGAAGCCCCAGTGACCTGGAGGAAACCATTACTCTTGTGATATAGGTGACCCCACTACAAGGGGCAGGTGTATGGCATATCTCACGCCTTGACAACTGCAACTCCCTCCTCACCGGCCTACCCCAGTGCAAACTCTCCCCGTTTCAGACCATCCTGAACTCAGCGGCCAGACTCATCCACCTCACCAGCCGCTCCACCTCTGCCACCCCCCTCTGCCTCTCCCTCCACTGGATCCCCATTGCCCAACGCATTAAATTCAAACTGCTCACTCTGACCTACAAAGCCATTCACAACACTGCCCCAAACTACCTCACCGACCTGATTCCCAGGTACCACCCTACCCGTACCCTTCGCTCCTCACAGGACCTCCTTCTATCTTGCTCCCTGGTCTCCTCCTCCCACGCACGACTGCAAGACTTCTCCAGGTCCTCCCCCATCCTCTGGAACTCACTACCCCAATCCATCAGACTGTCACCTTCCCTCCTCACCTTCAGGCGCTCCCTGAAAACCCACCTCTTCAGGGAAGCCTACCCCACCCTCACTTAACAGCCGCTGCCCTTCCCTCCTCCTACCACTCCATCCCCCACAGCCATTTCCTCCTGTACCACTACCCCGTCCCTCCTAGATTGTAAGCTCGAAAGAGCAGGGCCCTCGAACCCCTTGTGTGCTGTTTGTTGTTGCTGTACTGTTTCATGTATTGTCCCCCCCTCTATTGTACAGCGCTGAGCAAACCCTTTGGCACTATATAAACTCGATATAATAAAAATAATAATAATATTACTGTCGGTGGATGGGTATCTACATATGGTGATCCTATAAACGAAGATTTTAGAAATGAAGAGCACAACATGTAATACATATTTGATTGATTGCACGGTTGGATTTTTGGACATAGAGGATCCTTATGAAAATATATGGACACTTAGAATTTACCATTCTTTTATGTGCTGTAGTTATGGGTGTGGATTGTTTTATACACTGCTCAAAAAAAAAAAATGAAAGGAACACTTTTTAATCAGAGTCTAGCATCAAGTCAATGAACCTCCTGGAATATTGATCTGGTCAGGTAAATAGCAGAGGGGGTTGTTAATCAGTTTCAGCTGTTTTGGTGTTAATGAAATTAACAACAGGTGCACTAGATGGGCAACAGTGAGACAACCCCCAAAACAGGAATGGTTTTACAGGTGGAGGACACTGACAATTTTTTCCCTACTCATCTTTTCTGATTTTTTTTTCACTAGTTTTGCATTTGGCTAGGGTCAGTGTCACTACTGGTAGCATGAGGCGATACCTGGAGCCTACAGAGGTTGCACAGTCAGTCCAACTCCTCCAGGATGGCACATCAATACGTGCCATTGCCAAAAGGTTTGATGTGTCTCCCAGCACAGTCTCAAGAGCATGGAGGATATTCCAGGAGACAGGCAGGTACTCTAGGAGAACTGGACAGGGTTGTAGAAGGTCCTTAACCCATCAGCAGGTCTGGCATCTGCTCCTTTGTGCAAGGAGGAACAGGCTGAGCACTGCCAAAGCCCTACAAAATGACCTCCAGCAGGCCACTGATGTGAATGTCTCTGACCAAACGATCAGAAATAGACTTCATGAGGGTGGCCTGAGGGCCCAGCGTCATCTAGTGGACCCTCTGCTCATTACCTGGCACCACAGAGCTCGATGGGCATTTGCCATTGAACACCAGAATTGGCAGGTCCGCCACTGGTGTCCTGTGCTTTTCACAGATGAGAGCAGGTTCTGGAGGACAGGGGGAAATAGACCTGCAATCAGAAGAGCTGGCTTTAGTGAACCTGTATCTCATGGTGGTGGAGACTGGAGACGGTTGCAAAATGCCTTTAGACCAAGCCAAGTGTTCCCTGAAGTAAGGCTATCCCCTTATATTACTTAGGAGACATATACCCAATCCAAAAGCGAACTGCATTGATCCTGTTTCAGAAACTCTACTCAGAAATGTGAGGAGTTGAGAGACAGAGACAAACAGACAAACAGAACCCTCTGAGGAGTACTAATGACCCTGGGAAGGAGAGCGACTGTGTAAGGGAAGATGGCTTACTAGAAATGTATTGACTGCTTTCACACGTGACTGTTGTGGATCATCATTATACCTGATTGACAAAGTACCTTCAAGTGACCCTGGATAGTAGGTCTATGATGTGACTGTAAAAGCCATCTGAAAGTAACATCAGTAAAGTTCAGAAACTTTATCTTCTTGTGTTTGATATAAAGGTTAATGGCCAGGAATGCCGTGAGAAGGTCTCTAGCATGGCGATAGGCACAAGATGGTGGAGGGTTAAAGCCTCAAGCAAGAAGGTTCTTATTCTGGTAGGAAGAAGAGGGGAAGAGACTTGTATGACTGGAACCATTACACAGCCAATCCTCTTTACACCCTAACAGTGATGGAAGTTTCAATGGTAAAATCAAAAAGCCTTAAAAGATTAAAAAAAAAAGAAGACTGAGACCCCAAAATGTAGTGCGCGATCTTGTCCATTTACCTAAACTTCAGGGATCAGTTGAAAACAAGGAGAAGAGAGAGATGAGTATATCGACTTGCACAAGCGAGAACAGCCAGCAAATGAGGGCTGAGGTTCATTGCGAAGAAGCAGCTCACTACCCCGGCAAACCTGATTAGCTAAACTGTTAAAGTGATCCACAGCAGACCAGTGCAAGGAACGTCTTTGGGTTACCATATTATATTACATTTTTCAGAAAACTACAGCAACTACAGTTTGAGAAGTAAAGATCATTTTTAATTATTTTAAATTACAATGAGCAATTTGAGTAGCAATTGTATATGCTATATTATATAGTTACATAGTTAGCCTAGCTGAAAAAAGACAAAAGTCCATCCAGTTCAACCATTAACCACTTCCCGTCCGGCCGTTGTGTATAAATGGCCGGATGGTGGCAGTGCAGAGGTGGGTGGTCATTTATAAAGGGCCTCCCTGCCCCCTGCTTGTGTGTGCTCCCTGTGAGCGCGCAGCACTGCGATCCGGTGCCCGCTGTGTCCTCCGGACACAGTGGAACAACGATCGTCGTACGGGACCTCTGTGCGAGGTCCCAATCATGTGATCACTGATTGGCCAATCAGTGATCACATGCAGAGTAGAAAGCAAGACGTCACTTGTGACATCATTGCTTACTATGTGTGAAATCTGTGAATGATCAGAGAGGTCACATGGTACAAGGCCATTCACAACAGCCTTGTACCATGTGACAAGCTGTGACCAATCACAGCTCACTCAGTAGTTCTCAATGGCTACAAGAATGCAGCCAGAGAGAAGGAGAAATGATTGCTTTTACAGCCTTTATGGGTGTAAAAGCAATCAGTGTAAAAAAAAAAAATCTTCATCACCCCCCACAAGTAGTACAGTGTCACATGGTGACACTGTACTGCTTGGGTGACAGTATGTAAACAAAAAAAAAATAAAATAAAATAAAAATGTAAAACAAATTTTTAAAAAATTATAATTTTTGGTTATAAACTAATTTGGGTTATTTTTTTTTTTACTAAAAAGATAACTGAGTAAATTTTGGCCAAGAATTATGATGAAATATTATTTATTTGCAAAATTTTATAAGGAAAACACTTTTTTCAAAATTTTTGTACTTTTTCATTTATATAGCAAAAAATAAATAAAAATCCCAGTGGTGAATAAAAACCACCAAAATAAAACTTTATCTGTCTCAAAAAAATGCTAAACAATTCATATGGGTACAGTGTTGCATGACCGAGCAATTGTCATTCAAAGTGTGATAGCGCTGAAAGCTGAAAATTGGCCTGGACTGGAAGGGGGTGAAAGTGTCCGGAATGGAAGGGGGGGAAAGTGTCCGGACTGGAAGGGGGTGAAAGTGTCCGGACTGGAAGGGGGTGAAAGTGTCCGGACTGGAAGGGGGTGAAAGTGTCCGGAATGGAAGGGGGTGAAAGTGTCCGGAATGGAAGGGGGTGAAAGTGTCCGGACTGGAAGGGGGTGAAAGTGTCCGGACTGGAAGGGGGTGAAAGTGTCGAAATGGAAGGGGGTAAAAGTGTCCGGACTGGAAGGGGGTGAAAGTGTCCGGACTGGAAGGGGGTGAAAGTGTCCGGACTGGAAGGGGGTGAAAGTGTCCGGAATGGAAGGGGGTGAAAGTGTCCGGAATGGAAGGGGGTGAAAGTGTCCGGAATGGAAGTGGTTAATCATTTTAAATTACAATGAGCAATTTGAGTAGCAATTGTATATGGTATATTGCATAGTTACATAGTTAGTCTGGCTGAAAAAAGACAAAAGTCCATCCATTCAACCATTAAAAAAAAAAATTTATAATCCTAAACCAAAAGTTGATCCAGAGGAAGGCAAAAAAACCCAGCAAAGCATGAGCTAATTTGCTCCTGCAGGGGAAAAAATTCCTTCCTGATCCCCCCAGAGGCATGCAGTTGTAGTCAGCTAAGTGATCCCTGTACAGGACTGGAGGACAGGGGGACATAGGCCTGCACTCAGAAGAGCTGGCTTTAGTCAACCTGTCTCTCATGGTGGTGGAGGCTGGAGAAGGTTGCAAAAAGCCTTTAGACCAAGCCAAGTGTTCCCTGAAGTGAGGCTATCCCCCTATATTACTTAGGAGAAGTGTACCCAAGCCAGAAGCGAACTGCCTTGACCCTGTTTCAGAAACTACAACTACTCAGAAATGTGAGGAGTTGAGAGACTACATAACTACATAGTTACATAGTTAGTCTGGCTGAAAAAAGACAAAAGTCCATCCAGTTCAACCATTAAAAAAAAAAAGTTATAATCCTATACCCACAGTTGATCCAGAGGAAGGCAAAAAACCCAGCAAAGCATGATCCAGTTTGCTCCTGCAGGGAAAAACTTCCTTCCTGATCCCCCGAGAGGCATTCGGATATTCCCTATTATTATTATTATTATTATTATGTTTTTGTTTATTTGCTATTTTTTTCATGAGTTATCCTTTAAGCTCCGGTAAGAAAGCGGTAATCCAATGGGGGCCCTGCTTTAATATGACCTCAGAGATGGTAGGAGATTATAGAAGAGGATGTAAGCTCGAAAGAGCAGGGCCCTCGAACCTCTCGTGTATTGTGTTGTTACTGTATTGTCTCATATTCTGTCCCCCACTATATTGTACAGCGCTGAGCAAACCTTTTGGCGCTATATAAATACTGTATAATAATAATTCCTCACCCCCCCATACATACACACACTTTTTTGGGATCTGTCCAGGGTCCATCTCCCATATTTTTAAGTGCCTGATTATTATTATTATTATACAGTATTTATAAAACGCCAATAGTTCGCTCAGCACTGTACATTACAAAGGGGGACAGAACATGTGACAGAACAATACCAATACAGTGTGATACACGAGGGGTTCGAGGGCCCTGCTCTTTTGAGCTTACAATCTAGGAGGGAGGGGATGGTGGCACAGGAGGAGATAGCTGTGGGGGATGGGGTGGTAGGAAGAGTGGAGGAGATCGGCAAGTTGCAGACATCCTGTAAGGACGTTATTCCACGGCACAGCTTGGTGTCATCTGCAAAGTCTGAGATGGGATTCTTAATCTCAGACCCTATATTGTTTATAAATATATTAAAAAAGTAAGGGTCCCAACACTGAAACTTGGGGTACACCAGTGACAACCCATTCAGAGTATGAATCATTAACCACTACTCTCTGATATAGGCTCTCTGACATTATTATTATACAGTATTTATAAAGCGCCAATAGTTCGCTCAGCACTGTAAATTACAAAGGGGGACAGAACATGTGACAGAACAATAACAATACAATGCAAAACATGAGGGGATCGAGGGCCCTGCTCCTTGGAGCTTACAATCTAGGAGGGAGGGGATGGTGGCACAGGAGGAGATAGCTGTGGGGGATGGAGTGGTAGGAAGAGTGGAGGAGGTCGGCAGGTTAGCAGGGGGTGGGGTAGGCTTCCCTGAAGAGGTGGGTTTTCAGGGTGTGCCTAAAGGAGAGGAGAGTAGGTGATAATCTGATGGGTTGGGGCAGGGAGTTCCAGAGGATGGGTGACACCCTGGAGAAGTCCTGGAGGTGGGCATGGGAGGAGGAGACCAGGGAACTAGAGAGAAGGAGGTCCTGTGAGGAGCGGAGTGTGCGTGTTGGGTGGTACTTGGATATTAGGTCGGTGATGTAGTTCGGGTCAGTATGGTGGACAGCTTTGTACGTCAGTGTTAGGATTTTGAATTTGATCCGTTGCGCAATCGGAACCCAGTGGAGGGATTGGCAGAGGGGGATGGAGGACACTGAGTAGAGGCCAGTGGAGGGATTGGCAGAGAGGGGTGGAGGACACTGAGTGGAGGCCAGTGGAGGGATTGGCAGAGAGGGGTGGAGGACACTGAGTGGAGGCCAGTGGAGGGATTGGCAGAGAGGGGTGGAGGACACTGAGTGGAGGCCAGTGGAGGGATTGGCAGAGGGGGGTGGAGGACACTGAGTGGAGGCCAGTGGAGGGATTGGCAGAGAGAGGTGGAGGACACTGAGTGGAGGCCAGTGGAGGGATTGGCAGAGAGGGGTGGAGGACACTGAGTGGAGGCCAGTGGAGGGATTGGCAGAGAGGGGTGGAGGACACTGAGTGAAGGCCAGTGGAGGGATTGGCAGACAGGGGTGGAGGACACTGAGTGAAGGCCAGTGGAGGGATTGGCAGAGGGGGGTGGCAGATACGGAGTGGTTGGAAAGGTGAATGAGTCTGGCAGCCGTATTCAGGATGGACTGAAGCGGGGATAGCCAGCGGCGAGACAGGCCAGTGAGGAGGGAGTTGCAGTAGTCGAGTCGTGATATGATGAGGGAGTGGATGAGCTGTTTAGTGGTTTCTGGGGTTAGGAACGTGCGGATTTTGGTGATGTTGCGGAGGTGGAGTCTGCACGAGTTTGTTAAAGATTGGACTTGGGGCTGGAAGGATAGGTTGGAGTCCAGAATGACACCATGTATTACATCCTTGTGTGTTCATGTCTTTTACTAAAATGAAAAAAAATAAAAAAATAATAATAATAAAACTTTAACACAAGTGATTAAACGGAAATGCTGCAAGGGCACAATCTGTGTGTATTTCTTTGGTCAACTGATTCTGTAATTTTATTCAATTTATTTGATATTAGTCAAGTGCAGTGTTGGAAAAGCATGTTAAATTGAAGTTAAATAGTTTTTTTGGACATGTAATTGTCTGATCGCTTCTACATAGCCAAGCTTATAAAAATAATTTAAATGTTATGCTGGCAATTCTGTTTAGTTTAGTGGCCTTTATAAACTCTGATTTCCATTTGCAGCCTGCTCATTATCCTGCGAGTTTAGTTTAATATGGTTCTTCACAACACCAAGGAAGACTTTGTATGGAAATGACAGATTGCTTAAAATGCATTTCTAAGTCGTCAGAATCAGTTTGCTGTTGCTGATAATGCAAGGGGTTGTATTGATCACTTTGCTTATTTATTACCATCAGGACATATTAGGATTTATCTTGACCAGGAGAGAAAAGACAACAGATTTTTCTTATTAACCCCTTGCCCTCCAGAGGATTTACCCCCCTTCCTGACCGGGCCATTTTTTACGTTACGGCGCTGCGTTACTTTAACTGACAATTGCGCGGTCATGCAACGCCAAACCCAAATGAAATTTACATCCTCTTTTTCCCACGAATTGGTGGTATTTGATCACCTGTGTGTTTTTTTATTTTTTGCGCTATAAAAAAAAGGCCAAAAAGTTTAAGAAAAAAAACAATATTTTTGACTTTTTGCTATTAACCTCCCTGGCGGTATTCTTGAGTATAGCTCGGGGTTAACTTTCAGTACCAGAAGCGGTAACCCTGAGCTACTCTCGGGATTATGCTGCAGCGTTGCTCTGGGATCCCTCCAGCACTTACCTTGTCCTGCGCTCCTGCGATGTCCTCCCTGCAGCGTCCCCGGCCATCTCCTCCGGCCAGGTGCGGACTTACAACTCATGGGGCCCCCGGGCAATAGGGGATCATGGGGCCCCTGTGTCCTTGCCAAAACTCAAAAAAGCCTATGAAAAAGGTACCAGGGGCATCTCATGGGGCCCCCTACTGACCCCGGGCCCTCGTGCAGTGCTCAAGTTTCCAAATGGTCAGTCCGAACCCTGCCTCCGGCTGATGCCGGCATCCGTCTTCCGGGTTCTGTTCCCTGCAAGCGTCAGGATCAGGGGCGGACTGATTTGGAAGCTCGGGCACTGCCCGAGGGCCCGGGGCCAGTAGGGGGCCCCATGAGATGCCCCTGGTACCTTTTTCATAGGTTTTTTTGAGTTTGGGCAAGGACACAGGGACCCCATGATCCCCTATTGCCCGGGGGCCCCATGAGTTGTCAGTCCGCCCCTGGTCGGGACATACGGGGGACAGAACTAGCGGGAAATTCAAAAATGTTAAAATGTGTTGTTCACTCGATACACTAAAATCACATAGTATAACATTCCTGTATCAAACCATTTCACATACATTTTGTCCCGAGTGCTTTGTCCGGCGCCCTGCCTGCATTTTTACTGTTCTTTCTGCCTGGAAACTGAGAAACGTCCATGGCGTCCAAAAAGCGTCCCTTTAGGTCAAAACCGGTTTTAGACCGGCTAGAGAACAGCGATAGTAAATCAGAACCACTTGCAGAATTGAGTGATAATGATTCGTGGGGGAAATTCCACATCAGACACTGAAAACGATTCTGCGACTTTGCTCAGCGATGTGCGAACTTGGCGCTATATTTCACATTTCAGTGTTTTTGGTTTGATTATATTATTGAATTAAATGTATTATTATTATATTATTATTTTTTATGATTATTTATTAAATTATAATTTATGATTTCGTGTTTCAAGTTTTATCATACCCGGGATGTTTACTAGACTCTTGTTTGGACAGATTTCAGTGAGTTATTCCTAAGAATTACAAGCCTACAATAAAAAAACTGCATATTTCCATGCAATAAAATGTACCACTTTGAGCACAGAAATACTGACATAATCAGACCGCTAGGGAGGTTAATCAGCTCATGATCCCTCCAATTTTCTCAGGCCAGAACATGCTTCGTTCAGCAGTACAGTTCAGTATTGGTGCCTAATGAAGGCAGACCCCAGAAAGGTGTTGGATTTTTCTGATACTAGAAAAGTGAGCCAAACGGAAAGAAGCTAATATTGTGTCCTCTCTTTAGAAAACCCACAGTGCCCTGGGAATCCTTTGTCATGAATGTTAGGACCTAGAAGCAGAGTGACACTATGTTAAATTGGTGACAAAGTATGACAAAGTGAAAACTTTTAATTTTGTTCAGATGGAACTAAAAAAATGACATTTTTTTCTATTTCAGTGAAAGAAAAAATAATTGGGAAAATGAGGGCCCTTTTTAGTACAAATAAAGGTCCAGATAAAAAAAATAAAATTTTTTTTTTTCTATTTCTGTGAAAGAAAAAATAATTGGTAAAATGGGGGCCCTTTTTGGTACAAATACAGGTCCAGATAAGAGCCCTCATGAGCATTTAAAGGCCAATGCACCCTTAAGAAACACCAAAAAACACCCAAATTGCTTCTACCGAACTGACTCTTATGCATTTGAGCAAGATCAATAAATTATAATTATATTGCTGTTTTCTAGTCTTTGGCTGCATTTGTTTTCTTTTTTCAAACGTCTTTACCTTTATTTTCACTTTTTGATCCCACAAATAACACTTTCTGTCCCTGGGCAGCCACATCAATCCTCCATTGCTTCTATGAAGGGAACCAAAGTTAACCCCCTAGGGTGCTCTTCTGATTGGGACTACAAATATGTCTATATTAGTGATGTCTGAACACCCCCTTGTTCAGTAGAACTTTCAAACCTAAAGAAGGTTCTACCGCAAACATCGAACATAATGCAAGTCTATGGGACTCGAACTTGTAAATTCAAAAGTGCCCATTTTGAAGGCTTATGCAAGATATTGGCCATAAAAGTTATATGGGAACTCAGGTACTGCCCCGAGGAACATGAACAATGAAAAAAAAAATCAAAAAGTGCTGTTTTTAAAGGGGCAGTCATTTTTCATTGCTTGACGCTGAAAAAAAAATTTGAAAAATTCCTTTAAATATCATGCCTGGGGGATCCCCTTAAACTACCATTCTTATACAATGTATAGAACCTGCTGCAGCAGGACTGACATTTAAAAAAAAAACACAGCGTGTGGTCCCCACCAGGGGCAGACTGACCATTTGGAAACTCGGGCACTGCCCGAGGGCTCGGGGTCAGTAAGGGACCCCATGAGATGCCCCTAGTACCTTTTTCATAGGCTTTTTTTAGTTTAGGCAAGGACACAGGGGCCCCATGATCCCCTATTGCCCGGGGGCCCCATGAGTTGTCAGTCTGCCCCTGGTCCCCACCCAATCTATACCAGGCCCTTTAGGTCTGGTAGGAAAGGTAGGAGGGACCCCACAGTAAAAATAATTTTTTATAAAAGTGCGTGGGGTTCGCTCTAAAAGCCATGCCAGACCCTTTAGGCCTGGTAGGATTTTTAAAGGGAACCCCAATTTCCAAAATTGGAAGAAAAAAGTGCATTGGGTTCCCCCTAAAAGCCATACCAGGCCCTTTAGGCCTAGTAGGAATTTTAAGGGGAACCCCACCTCCCAAAATTGGGGGGGAAAGCATGGGGGTCCCCCCTAAATTGCTACTAGACCCTTGTTCCGATCACAGCTCTGGCAGTCCATGCCAATGAGGACAGGGGCCTCTTCCCCACAACCCTGACCCATTGGTTGTGGGGGTTTGTGGGCAGGGGGACTGAATAGCATCAAGGTACCCTTTTAAATAAGGGGGCACCCTGATGCTGCCCCTCCACCTTGTAAATGAGTAAGGGGATAAAGGGATAAAAGTGTGAACAAATATGTTATTGAACAAAAAACAAAAAGATCAAAAAAAAAAAAAACTGTTTTTGACAAGTTCTTTATATATATATATAAAAAAAAATGGTTCCAGCATTGTAATCCAATGTCAATCACAGCACCCAGCGTTGTCACGATGACGTCAACTCGCTGAAATTAAAAAAAAAAACACCACCAGCCGAGCACTCACCACCAGGGGCGGATTGACCATTTGGAAACTCGGGCACTGCCCAAGGGCCTGGGGTCCGCAGGGGGCCCCATGAGATGCCCCTGGTACCTTTTTTATAGGCTTTTTTTTAGTTTTGACAAGGATACAGGGGCCCCATGATCCCCTATTGCCTGGGGGCCCCATGAGTTATCAGTCCGCCCCTGCTCACCACTATCTGACTTTTGCGAGTCAGAGGTAAACAATTAGTTGGAGCTAGCAGTGACCTCACCGCTAGCTCCGACCAATTGTGTACGCCTGACCAGCAACTGTCAGAACTGTCATCCACAATTGGGCGGAGCTAGCGGTTACATCACCGCTATCTCCGACCAATTTCCGTGAGCCATGATTGGCCAAAGTTACTGAGACTTTGGCCAATCGTGGCTCTTATTGTGCACTCAGCCACCAGAGCACATTGCATTGCGGGCAGGGGCGGACTGACAACTCATGGGGCCCCCGGGCAATAGGCGATCATGGGACCCCTGTGTCCTTGCCCAAACTCAAAAAAGCCTATGAAAAAGGTACCAGGGACATCTCATGGGGCCCCCTACTGACCCCAGGCCCTCGGGCACTGCCCGAGTTTCCAAATGGTCAGTCCGCCCCTGATTGCGGGGCATGTGGGTGAACAGCCTGCTGATCGCCCCAGATGTTCGTGTATTCAACGAACATCCAATGAACCATCCCTAGTCTATATCTCTTTGTTTCCATTACCTGGGGGGCTGGGAAATTGGTTGCTTACAGACGATAGCTAGAAAGGAAGATATGTTTCAGCGCAGCCTCCAAGAAGTGACAATCAGATTGCATTAGGTATTTTCTGTATTTGCTGAAAACATTTATAGCTTGGAAAAAAACCCCAGAAAACTAACGCAGCCACAACATCTACAATAAGGACTGTAAGCTGCAATATATTACATTTTTGTTCTTGTTTTTAGTTATCTTTTCAATTTTGCCAAAATTTCTAAATTTTCACCAACATTTTTTAAATGTGACAACTCATCCCTATTCATGACACCCATTCCAAACTGAAATAACATTGATAGCTGTACATATATTTACATCTAAGGATTTCGCCTGCTTATTTACGGGCCTGGAGAGAACAATTAATTGAAGATAATTGGAACAAGGGAATATATGAGAGTAATTAATGAATGTGCACAGCTTAGGTGAATGATAATCGTGATGACGGCTGATATAGAAAATAAAACTACAATGTTTGAAAATGTAAAAAAAAACAAACACCAAACATAATTAAGGTTATCACCCGTCTCCATCTCTTCTATTTGTATTGCAATTAAATAATACAAAGCGCCAGTTTCAGAATATAAATTATGAACCGCACAAACCTGAGAATTCACATTTACAGTTTTCTCTATTTGCATTTAGTTATACATATGTGGAAATGTGCATACAGGGGCCCATGGATGTTGCTACATATCAAGACGATAAATATACAAAAAAATATTATATTATGAAACGTGCAATTATAAATAATAGTGACTCAACAAATAGTCCAAATGGACAAAACAAGAAGTCCTTGATCCATTAACCTCCCTAGCGGTCTGATTAAGTCCATATTTCTGTGCTCAAAGCGGTACATTTTATTGCATGGAAATATGCAGTTTTTTTATTGTAGGCTTGTAATTCTTAGGAATAACTCACTGAAATCTGTCCGAACAAGAGTCTAGTAAACATCCCGGGTAGGATAAAATTTGAAACACGAAATCATAAATTATAATATAATAAATAATCATAAAAAATAATAATATAATAATAATAAATTTAATTCAATAATATAATTAAACAAAAAACACTGAAATGTGAAATATTATTCGCCAAGTTCGCACATCGCTGAGCAAAGTCGCAGAATCGTTTTCAGTGTCAGATGATGAATTTCCCCCACGAATCATTATTACTCAATTCTGCAAGTGGTTCTGATTTACTATCGCTGTTCTCTAGCCGGTCTAAAACCGCTTTTGACCTAAAGGGACGCTTTTTGGACGCCATGGACGTTTCTCAGTTTCCAGGCAGAGAGAACAGTAAAAATGCAGGCAGGGCGCCGGACAAAGCACTCGGGACAAAATGTATGTGAAATGGTTTGATACAGGAATGTTATACTATGTGATTTTAGGGAATTTAGTGAATGTCACTTTTTAAAATGTTTGAATCTCCCACTGGTTCTGTCCCCCGTACGTCTCGATGCTCGCAGGGAACGGAACCTGGAAGACAGATGCCGGCATCGGCCGGAGGACATTGCCGGGGACACTGCAGGGGGGACATCGCGGGAGCGCAGGACAAGGTAAGTGCTGGAGGGATCGCAGAGCAGCGCTGCAGTGTATTCCCGAGTGTAGCTCAGGGTTACCGCTTCTGGTACTGAAACTTTACCCCGAGCTACACTCGGGAATACCGCCAGGGGGGTTAATATTCAGTGCAAAAGATGCTCAGTGGCATAAAGGGCTGCATCTACAATTAGTCTCCATGCACACGGGGTGTTATGATAACGTGGGGTAACGTTAGCTGTGTAAGGTCAAGCTAAAAACATGTTTTTCAACTTTTTTAGCGTTTTTGTATTAGCATGTAGAAGCGTTTTGCTGCGTTTAGCAGCTTTTTCCCACATTTGTGTTTTTAGCATTTTTTACCCCCCCAAAAAAATTTTTTGGGTCAAAAAAATCCAAAAACACAGGTTTTCGGCATTTTACTGTGTTTTGCAGCATTTTCCTACCTTACAGCATCTTTACAGCTCAAAAAGTCCTCTGGAAACCAACTAGTCCTGTTTTTTTTTCCAGCCAAAAAACGATGATTGCAGTCTATGTGTGTATGGACACATAGGATAGCATGCTGGGGGGTTTACTGGCTGTAGAAAAAAAATGTCAAAAGCCCAAAACAGCTGCTGTAAAAATGTCCCGTGTGCATGAGGACTAAGTATTAAACAAGTGACATCCCAATGTGGAAATAAGACGTCCATGAAATCCTTCACTACTATGCACTCACCAGAACTTAAAGCAGAGTTCCACTTATATTATAGGTAGTTATTAAGAGGTTGTTAATTAAGTTATCGTGTCACCCAATGTTTGGTTTCCATTCAGTAGCCAAAAAAGGCATTCAAAAAAGGGGGGTTTGTGAAAAGAGATTCACAGAAAAGCGGCTACATTATGAACAGACCGTGACACTCAGAAAATTTTCCAAAAATTATGCTTTATTACACAGATATAGATATGACATATGGGCATTCGCCCTGGTTTACCATCACCTCAGTATAAGACAATAACACACAGACCTAAAACCATATAAAATGACATCAAGACCGGTCTAAATGTATGTGCAACAGAAAAAATGACTGCAGGAGTCTAATATCTCTGTAGCACAAACACATAGGTAAACACTTCCCAAAAGAGGTGTATCCAAAAATTATACCATAGGTATACCATAATATTAAATAATGAATTTACACCAATATCATAATGGTGAATCCCGAACAGGGAATCCAAAAATTATACTATGGATATACGTATATCACATGTATGAAATGCAGTAAGCACAATAAGCGTGAAGAGGGGAACAGTAAGCCTCAGGCCTGTTTGGAAAAAGACATAAATGTCAAATATATGATGCAATACATTGCATCATAATTCCACTTACCCTGTCAAAAAATAAAAGTCAGCAGCTACAAAAACTGTAGCTGCTGACTTTAAAAAAACAGCCACTTACCTGTCCCTCGGTCCCGTGGGGTGTACCCTGCAGCCCGTTTCACCGGCCGTCCTGTATTCCAGGAGGCCAGCATCTTCAGTACAATTATTTATTTGCAAACTTTTAAAACAGAAACAAAAAAAACGTTTTTTTTTTCAAAATTTGTGGTCTTTTTTTGTTAATTTAGCAAAAAATAAAACCCCCAGCGGTGATTAAATACCAACACAAGAAAGCTCTAGTTGTGTGAAGAAAATGATAAAAATTTTAGTTTGGGTACAGTGTTGTATGACCGCGCAATTGTCATTAAAAGTGTGAGAGCGCTGAAACCCTGGTACCTTTTTCATAGGCTTTTTTGAGTTTGGGCAAGGACACAGGGGCCCCATGATCCCCTATTGCCCAGGGGCCCCATGAGTTGTCAGTCCGCCCCTGGTCACAACTGTGATAAAATATCACCTAGTTTACTAATATGATCATTCTCGTTTGAGCAACTATTTTAGTATAACTGATACTTTTCTAAATGATTTAAAATGTCTCCAACAAAAACGTATGCGGTATAAAATAAACACATGCCAGCTGAATGGGTATTTGTCTTAAAGAGTTTATAATCATTAGTTATTTAGTTTGCCGTATGAATGCTAATGTTTTAATCTGATGAGTCCTGGGAAGTTTTGCATCACTGAGCTCTGAATGATCGGAGTCCTTTCTTAAATCACAGGAGCTGCTAATGACACCAATTAAATGTTGCACATGTCATTTACCAGTGTTTGTTAACTTGAATTAAAACACATGAAAAACCCTACAAGACAGGGGTTAGGGATTAGTTTCTTTGATATGTTAATGGTGTTGCCTTTTTGGTCACTTAAAGGAAATATATATATAGTTTTTTTTTTTTCATGGAAAAAAAGATCACCTTGGTGGATATAATCTTGTTAGTGTGTGTTAATGTTTCCAAGAACTTATTTCTATGTATAGTTGGTAATGAAATACATCCTGTATATGACTATTTGGTCTGTATGTATATGGCCTCCCAGTCTTAGTCCGTAGGGTTCAATATTGAGTTGGCCCCGCCCTTTGCAGCTATAACAGCTTCAACTCTTCTGGGAAGGCCGTCCACAAGGTTTAGGAGGGTGTCTATGGGAAGGTTGGACCATTCTTCCAGAAACACATTTGTCAGGTCAGGCACTGATGTCGGGGGAGGAGGCCTGGCTCACAGTCTCCGCTCTAATTCATCCCAAAGGTGTTCTATGGGGTTGAGGTCAGAACTCAGTGCAGACCAGTCAAGTTCCTCCACCCCAAACTGGCTCCTCCATGTCTTTATGGACCTTGCTTTGTGCACTGGTGCGCAGTCATGTTGGAACACGAAGGGACAATCCCCAAACTCTTCCCACAAAGTTGGGAGCATGAAATTGTCCAAAATGTCTTTGTATGCTGATGCCTTAAGAGTTCCCTTCACTGGAACTAGGGGCCAAGCCCAACCCCTGAAAAACAACCCCACACTATTATCCCCCTCCACCAAACTTTACACTTGGGAAAATGCAGTCAGGCAAGTACCGTTCTCCTGACACGTCCATCGGATTGCCAGACAGAGAAGCGTGATTGGTCACTCCAGAGAACATGTCTCCACTGCTCTAGAGTCCAGTGGCGGTGTGCTTTACACCACGGCATCCAACGCTTTGCATTGCACTTGGTGATGTAAGGCTTGGATGCAGCTGCTCAGCCATGGAAACCCATTCCATGAAGCTCTCTACGCACTCTTGTTGTGCTCATCTGAAGGCCACATGAAGTTTGAAAGTCTTTAGCTATTGTCTCTGCAGACAGTTAGCCCATCCATGACATTTCCTGGCTACTAAATATTCCACACTCAACTGTTAGTGGTATTATAACAAAGTGGAAGCAACTGGGAACAACAGCAACTCAGCCACCAAGTGGTAGGCCACGTAAATGGACAGAGCGGGGTCAGCACATGCTGAAGCGCACAGGCAGATGAAATTTTAAAGCATGACATGTTTGGTATCTATTTACTCATTGTAACATCATCCTTTGTATTATCCCACACAATTGGGTATCCTATTGTGTTCTTGTGCAATAAAATCCATTAATGTGGATTTTTTTCAAAAACATTTGTGTTTGATAAACTGCTGCGTAAATATTGTGTGACATACAAATATGCAACGCCTACCATTTTTTTCTCTAGGGTCTCTGCTAAAATATGTTTGGGGGTTCTCAGGTTGTTTTCTAGCAAGAGAAATAAATATGTTTTTTACATGTAGGAGAGAAATGCAAGAATTGGCCTGGACTGGAAGTGGCTACCTGTCAGGAATGGACTCGCCAATGGTGGTGGGACTCACCTGCGTTGTGGGCTGCAGTACCAAGGCTGGCCAGCGGGTGCTCTCAGCAGCCAGAATCTCACTCCTGCAATCAGGCCATCATCTGAGGCTGATTGCAGGAGGTGTATTTAAGCAGGACCAGGCCTGGGATCAGTGCCTTGGTGTATGTTTCCCATGAGCCCCTGTACCTGCATCCTGTCTGCTTCCTGCCTGATCCTGCTTTGATCCTAACTCTGAACCTGACTCTGAATGAACTCCACCTGTCCTGACCTCGGCTATTCCTGACCACTCTTCCGCTCGCTCCTGGTACCCTGTTTGCCCGTTACCTACCGACCCAGCCCGCCTGACTACGTTGTGCTCCATATATATATACACACATATATATATATATATATATATATATATATATATATATATATATATATATATATATATATATATCAGTTTAGGTTTGGGTTTGTTTCACCTTGTTGTATGTATTTGTGTTAGTTTTGGGTTTGGTTTGTTGCACTGCGTTTATGTTTGTGTTGTCCTCCACGCCGCCAAGCAGGCTTACTTCGTAAACCTGATCAACACCCTCTCCTCCTGCCCTCGCCGACTCTTCTCCACCTTTAACTCCCTACTCTCCCCCCCCCCTCCTCCACTCAGTACCTCACTCACCGCCCGCGAAATTGCCACTCATTTCCACAACAAGATTGATGCAATCTGTAAGGACATAGTCAACTCGCAATCTACCCACCTAACTGACAACAACCTCCTTGATCCACTACAGTCCGGCTTCCGTCCCCTACACTCCACCGAAACCACCCTCCTCAAAATCACCAACGACCTACTAACTGCCAAAGCCAAAGGCGACTACTCTGTCCTCCTCCTCCTGGACCTCTCTGCGGCCTTCGACACAGTTGACCACCCCCTCCTCCTTAATAAACTACTCTCCCTTGGCATCAGAGACACCGCTCTCTCCTGATTCTCCTCTTACCTATCCCAACGCTCCTTCAGCATCTCCCACAATGGTGCCACCTCCCCTTCCCTCCCCCTCTCTGTTGGGGTCCCCCAGGGCTCTGTCCTTGGACCCCTTCTCTTCTCCATCTACACCTCCTCCCTTGGCAAACTCATACACTCCCACGGCTTCAACTACCACCTCTACGCTGATGACACTCAAATTTACCTCTCCACCCCCCACCTCACCCCCACTTTCTCCGCCCGCATCACTCAACTCCTAAACGACATCTCTGACTGGATGTCGCTCCATTTCCTCAAGCTTAGCCTCTCCAAAACCGAGCTTCTCGTCTTCCCCCCCGCCCGCGCCCCCCCCATCCTATCCATCACTACTAACATCACCACCATCAATCCCGCCCCGCAAGCCAAAGTCCTTGGAGTCATTCTGGACTCTAACCTCTCTTTCCAACCTCATGTCAAATCACTTACAAACACATGCAGGCTTCACCTCCGCAACATCGCCAAAATACGCACCTTCCTTACCCCAGACACCACTAAACTACTCGTACACTCCCTGATTATCTCACTCCTCGACTACTGCAACTCCCTCCTCACCGGCCTACCCCAGTGCAGGCTCTCCCCGCTCCAGACCATCCTGAACTCAGCGGCTAGACTCATCCACCTCACCAACCGCTCCACCTCTGCCACCCCCCTCTGCCTATCCCTCCACTGGCTCCCTATCACCCAACGCATCAAATTCAAACTACTCACTCTGACCTACAAAGCCGTTCACAACACTGCCCCCAACTACCTAACCAACCTGATTCCCAAGTACCACCCTACCCGTACCCTTCGCTCTTCACAGGACCTCCTTCTATCTTGCTCCCTGGTCTCCTCCTCACACGCACGTCTGCAAGACTTCTCCAGGTCCCCCCCCATCCTCTGGAACTCACTACCCCAATCCATCAGACTGTCACCCTCCCTCCTCACCTTCAGGCGCTCCCTGAAAACCCACCTCTTCAGGGAAGCCTACCCCACCCTCACCTAACTGCTGCTCTCCTTCATTCCTCCTACCACTCCATCCCCCACAGCCACTTCCTCCTGTACCACTACCCCCTCCCTCCTAGATTGTAAGCTCGAAAGAGTAGGGCCCTCGAACCCCTTGTGTGCTGTTTGTAGTTGCTGTAATGTTTCATGTATTGTCCCCCCCCCCTCTATTGTACAGCGCTGAGCAAACCCTTTGGCGCTATATAAACTCGATGTAATGTAATGTCCTTAGTAAATTATCTTGTTTACACGCTATACCTAAAGTCTGTGTTTCCCTGTGTGGGTCCACGCACCTCTGGTCATTCCCGGAGCCCTGACACTACCATTGCAATGGGACCATGTTATCCAGCCATTATAAAGTGACCATGGATTGTTCCATTTACTTATGTCCATGAAGAAGGGGTGCTCTAATGCCCTGAACCATGTTGCTTGTATTTTTTATTTGACTTTATCTATGTAGATAACATCAAAGCGTCCAAATCATATAGCTCTTTGCATAACGGTCCATTCCCCCCGGCGATTAGCACACCCTATGAATTCTAGTGGTAAGAATCTGTGGATTCCTGCATATGGAAAAGCAAAGTGATGATTTCAGCTTATTCAAGGCAATGACATTACATTAGTGCCCCTGCAAAGTCTAGGAGATAGATGTTGATCCTGCAGGTGAAGTCCACCTAGTGTAGCTCCCGGTGATGATGTGATGATGTTGCCACTCTCATAAAGGTTGGGTCTGCAGCCAATGGGTGGGTCTGTAGCTGATTTATAAGCTGATTCATAAGCCTTCATTTTGAAATTTTTTTGTACAGTTGGCTGAATTGGGTGCAGGGACACACTGGATGCCTTTGCTGTCATTTTGTTATAGCTGGGCATCATGTAGGGTTGCCACCAGGGGCGGACTGACCATTTGGAAACTCGGGCACTGCCCGAGGGCCCGGGGTCAGTAGGGGGGCCCATGAGATGCCCCTGGTACCCTTTTCATAGGCTTTTTTGAGTTTGGGCAAGGACTCAGTGGCCCCTATTGCCTGGGGGCCCCATGAGTTGTCAGTCCGCCCCTGCTTGGGAATACGCCAGGGAGGTTAAGGAATGATCACATACTTACAGCAAGGCAACGTTTCGCAGTCTTGCAGGACCCCTTCATCAGGCATGTGACCAAAGGTGTGTTAGAGGAAGACTCTCTCGCTGGGGGAGCAGGGGGGTTGTTGGTCAATGTCAGGCTCTCTCCGTGGGGGGGGCTCCAATTTTTGTGTTGCCTAGGGCAGCACAAAACCTAAATACACCACTGGCTGGACTATAAATATCCATTCCTGGAATTCAGCTTTAAATGTCTTCCTGTACAACGATCAGTTGGGTACGGAGCTTCGGTACCAATAAACAGCTAGATGATGGTGACTTTATTAACTGCCTGCTGTGACAGAGTGATTCACCCAGGACCATTAACACCTGGATGGAAAACTTGGATATTAGATCACCAACGAAATTTAGATCTCTCAAGCACACAGTAATAGTCTTTTTGCCACATAAATAACCTGAAAATATCATTTTGCAGCAATAAAAACAATGTTAATTGACCGTGATAAAGATCTTGTTGTGAAATATTTCCCTGTTTCCCTGTGTGGCCATAATGCGCTGCGTAATATTCACGTCTTACAAAGAGGTTAATCAGAAAGTGAATTATAGGATCTGATGACAGCAATTGCTGCTTATTTGTTAATTTATGACTCGCACAATGGGCTCCTTTCATAAGGTATGCAAGCTAAGGGGGACTAAATTGCTGTTTTATCTCAAACTCTCTGTACTCTTCTAATGTTTTATTCAAACAAATACAGCTCACCCGAAAAAAAAGATAACTTTTGATCATATTTGAACAAAAGAGGACCTTGATTCTGGTAAAGAAACACGCTCTGTAAATCTAATACAGTTTTAATTCAAAGTGTATGTAAAGCCAAAAGTATTTTTGGAGAGTGCAGGAAAAGTTTAGACTTCCTGCTAGACACAATGGGAAACGAGTGGAAATTTCTAGTGGGTGCAATTTCCCTTAGACATATCTAGATGTAGTTAACCACTTCATAATACTGCCCCAAGCTACCTCACCGACCTGATATCCAAATACCACCCAACACCTACCCTTCGCTCCTCACAAGACCTCCTACTCTCCAGTTCCCTGGTCTCCACCTCCCATGCCCGACTCCAGGACTTCTCCAGGTCTTCCCCCATCCTCTGGAACTCACTACCCCAATCCATCAGACTGTCATCTACTCTCCTCACCAGGGGCGGACTGACAACTTATGCGGCCCCCGGGCAATAGGGGATCATGGGGCCCCTGTGTTCTTGCCCAAACTCAAAATAGCCTATGAAAAAGGTACCAGGGGCATCTCATGGGGCCCCCTACTGACTCCGGGCCCTCGGGCAGTGCCAGAGTTTCCAAATGGTCAGTCCGCCCCTGCATCTACCCTCTTCTGACTGCATAAAATGCTCATTGACTTCTAAGATTGTGTCCTCAGCATTTGAACCGACTGCAGACAATATCTGACCGCAGGATGGCCATGCACGGGTCTTCCTTTCTCTAGTATTTATTGGCTTGCTCCCAGGGGTGGACTGACAACTCATGGGGCCCCCGGGCAATAGGGGATCATGGGGCCCCTGTGTTCTTGCCCAAACTCAAAATAGCCTATGAAAAAGGTACCAGGGGCATCTCATGGGGCCCTCTACTGACCCCGAGCCCTCGGGCAGTGCCAGAGTTTCCAAATGGTCAGTCCGCCCCTGCTCCTCACCTTCAGGCGCACCCTGAAAACCCATCTCTTCAGGGAAGCCTACCCCGCCCTCACCTAACAGCCGATCTCCTCCACTCCTCCTACTATTGGCCAAAATTGATTCATTTATCTTTTTAGTAAAAAACAAATAACCCAAATTAGTTTATAACCAAAAATTATAATTTAAAAAAAATAATTGTACTTTTTTATTTTTTTTTATATTGTTGTTTATGTTTTGTTTGTTTTTTGTTTTTTTGAACAAAAGAGGACCTTGATTCTGGTAAAGAAACACGCTCTGTAAATCTAATACAGTTTTAATTCAAAGTGTATGTAAAGCCAAAAGTATTTTTGGAGAGTGCAGGAAAAGTTTAGACTCCCTGCTAGACACAATGGGAAACGCGTGGAAATTTCTAGTGGGTGCAATTTCCCTTAGACATATCTAGATGTAGTTAACCACTTCATGTCCGGACACTTTCACGCCCTTCCTGTCCAGGCCAATTTTCAGCTTTCAGTGCTGTCACACTTTGAATGACAATTGCGCAGTCATGCAACACTTTTTAGCATTTTTTTGAGACAGATAAAGCTTTATTTTGGTGGTATTTATTCACCATTGGGATTTTTATTTATTTTTTGCTATATAAATGAAAAATTCCAAAAATTTTGAAAAAAAGGTGTTTTTCTTATAAAATTTTGCAAATAAATAATATTTCATCATAAATCTTCGCCACTTCATAACACTGCCCCAAACTACCTCACCGACCTGATATCCAAATACCACCCAACACGTACCCTTCGCTCCTCACAAGACCTCCTACTCTCCAGTTCCCTGGTCTCCACCTCCCACGCCCGACTCCAGGACTTCTCCAGGTCTTATCCCATCCTCTGGAACTCACTACCCCAATCCATCAGACTGTCATCTACTCTCTTTACCAGGGGTGGACTGACAATTCATGGGGCCCCCGGGCAATAGGGGATCATGGGGCCCCTGTGTTCTTGCCCAAACTCAAAATAGCCTATGAAAAAGGTACCAGGGGCATCTCATGGGACCCCCTACTGACCCCGGGCCCTCGGGCAGTGCCTGAGTTTCCAAATGGTCAGTCCGCCCCTGCTCCTCACCTTCAGGCGCACCCTGAAAACCCATCTCTTCAGGGAAGCCTACCCCGCCTTCACCTAACAGCCAATCTCCTCCACTCCTTCTACTATTGGCCAAAATTGATTCATTTATCTTTTTAGTAAAAAACAAATAACCCAAATTAGTTTATAACCAAAAATTATAATTTAAAAACAAAATGTACATTTTTTTTTTTTTTTTTATATTATTGTTTATTTTTTATTTTTTTGTTTTTTTTTAACAAAAGAGGACCTTGATTCTGGTAAAGAAACACGCTCTGTAAATCTAATACAGTTTTAATTCAAAGTGTATGTAAAGCCAAAAGTATTTTTGGATAGTGCAGGAAAAGTTTAGACTCCCTGCTAGACTCAATGGGAAACGAGTGGAAATTTCTAGTGGGTGCAATTTCCCTTAGACATATCTAGATGTAGTTAACCACTTCATAACACTGCCCCAAGCTACCTCACCGACCTGATATCCAAATACCACCCAACACCTACCCTTCGCTCCTCACAAGACCTCCTACTCTCCAGTTCCCTGGTCTCCTCCTGCCACGCCCGACTCCAGGACTTCTCCAGGTCTTCTCCCATCCTCTGGAACTCACTACCCCAATCCATCAGACTGTCATCTACTCTTCTCACCAGGGGCGGACTGACAACTTATGCGGCCCCCGGGCAATAAAGGAATCATGGGGCCCCTGTGTTCTTGCCCAAACTCAAAATAGCCTATGAAAAAGGTACCAGGGGCATCTCATGGGGCCCCCTACTGACTCCGGGCCCTCGGGCAGTGCCAGAGTTTCCAAATGGTCAGTCCGCCCCTGCATCTACCCTCTTCTGACTGCATAAAATGCTCATTGACTTCTAAGATTGTGTCCTCAGCATTTGAACCGACTGCAGACAATATCTGACCGCAGGATGGCCATGCACGGGTCTTCCTTTCTCTAGTATTTTTTGGCTTGCTCCCAGGGGCGGACTGACAACTCATGGGGCCCCCGGGCAATAGGGGATCATGGGGCCCCTGTGTTCTTGCCCAAACTCAAAATAGCCTATGAAAAAGGTACCAGGGGCATCTCATGGGGCCCCCTACTGACCCCGAGCCCTCGGGCAGTGCCCGAGTTTCCAAATGGTCAGTCCGCCCCTGCTCCTCACCTTCAGGCGCACCCTGAAAACCCATCTCTTCAGGGAAGCCTACCCCGCCCTCACCTAACAGCCGATCTCCTCCACTCCTCCTACTATTGGCCAAAATTGATTCATTTATCTTTTTAGTAAAAAACAAATAACCCAAATTAGTTTATAACCAAAAATTATAATTTAAAAAAAATAATTGTACTTTTTTATTTTTTTTTTATTTTATTGTTTATGTTTTGTTTGTTTTTTGTTTTTTTGAATAAAAGAGGACCTTGATTCTGGTAAAGAAACACGCTCTGTAAATCTAATACAGTTTTAATTCAAAGTGTATGTAAAGCCAAAAGTATTTTTGGAGAGTGCAGGAAAAGTTTAGACTCCCTGCTAGACTCAATGGGAAACGCGTGGAAATTTCTAGTGGGTGCAATTTCCCTTAGACATATCTAGATGTAGTTAACCACTTCATAATACTGCCCCAAGCTACCTCACCGACCTGATATCCAAATACCACCCAACACCTACCCTTCGCTCCTCACAAGACCTCCTACTCTCCAGTTCCCTGGTCTCCACCTCCCATGCCTGACTCCAGGACTTCTCCAGGTCTTCCCCCATCCTCTGGAACTCACTACCCTAATCCATCAGACTGTCATCTACTCTCCTCACCAGGGGCGGACTGACAACTTATGCGGCCCCCGGGCAATAGGGGATCATGGGGCCCCTGTGTTCTTGCCCAAACTCAAAATAGCCTATGAAAAAGGTACCAGGGGCATCTCATGGGGCCCCCTACTGACTCCGGGCCCTCGGGCAGTGCCAGAGTTTCCAAATGGTCAGTCCGCCCCTGCATCTACCCTCTTCTGACTGCATAAAATGCTCATTGACTTCTAAGATTGTGTCCTCAGCATTTGAACCGACTGCAGACAATATCTGACCGCAGGATGGCCATGCACGGGTCTTCCTTTCTCTAGTATTTATTGGCTTGCTCCCAGGGGCGGACTGACAACTCATGTGGCCCCCGGGCAATAGGGGATCATGGGGCCCCTGTGTTCTTGCCCAAACTCAAAATAGCCTATGAAAAAGGTACCAGGAGCATCTCATGGGACCCCCTACTGACCCCGAGCCCTCGGGCAGTGCCAGAGTTTCCAAATGGTCAGTCCGCCCCTGCTCCTCACCTTCAGGCGCACCCTGAAAACCCATCTCTTCAGGGAAGCCTACCCCGCCCTCACCTAACAGCCGATCTCCTCCACTCCTCCTACTATTGGCCAAAATTGATTCATTTATCTTTTTAGTAAAAAACAAATAACCCAAATTAGTTTATAACCAAAAATTATAATTTAAAAAAAATAATTGTACTTTTTTATTTTTTTTTATATTATTGTTTATGTTTTGTTTGTTTTTTGTTTTTTTGAACAAAAGAGGACCTTGATTCTGGTAAAGAAACACGCTCTGTAAATCTAATACAATTTTAATTCAAAGTGTATGTAAAGCCAAAAGTATTTTTGGAGAGTGCAGGAAAAGTTTAGACTCCCTGCTAGACACAATGGGAAACGCGTGGAAATTTCTAGTGGGTGCAATTTCCCTTAGACATATCTAGATGTAGTTAACCACTTCATGTCCGGACACTTTCACGCCCTTCCTGTCCAGGCCAATTTTCAGCTTTCAGTGCTGTCACACTTTGAATGACAATTGCGCAGTCATGCAACACTTTTTAGCATTTTTTTGAGACAGATAAAGCTTTATTTTGGTGGTATTTATTCACCATTGGGATTTTTATTTATTTTTTGCTATATAAATGAAAAATTCCAAAAATTTTGAAAAAAAGGTGTTTTTCTTATAAAATTTTGCAAATAAATAATATTTCATCATAAATCTTCGCCACTTCATAACACTGCCCCAAACTACCTCACCGACCTGATATCCAAATACCACCCAACACGTACCCTTCGCTCCTCACAAGACCTCCTACTCTCCAGTTCCCTGGTCTCCACCTCCCACGCCCGACTCCAGGACTTCTCCAGGTCTTATCCCATCCTCTGGAACTCACTACCCCAATCCATCAGACTGTCATCTACTCTCTTTACCAGGGGTGGACTGACAATTCATGGGGCCCCCGGGCAATAGGGGATCATGGGGCCCCTGTGTTCTTGCCCAAACTCAAAATAGCCTATGAAAAAGGTACCAGGGGCATCTCATGGGACCCCCTACTGACCCCGGGCCCTCGGGCAGTGCCCGAGTTTCCAAATGGTCAGTCCGCCCCTGCTCCTCACCTTTAGGTGCACCCTGAAAACCCATCTCTTCAGGGAAGCCTACCCCGCCCTCACCTAACAGCCAATCTCCTCCACTCCTTCTACTATTGGCCAAAATTGATTCATTTATCTTTTTAGTAAAAAACAAATAACCCAAATTAGTTTATAACCAAAAATTATAATTTAAAAAAAATAATTGTACTTTTTTATTTTTTTTTATTTTATTGTTTATGTTTTGTTTGTTTTTTGTTTTTTTGAATAAAAGAGGACCTTGATTCTGGTAAAGAAACACGCTCTGTAAATCTAATACAGTTTTAATTCAAAGTGTATGTAAAGCCAAAAGTATTTTTGGAGAGTGCAGGAAAAGTTTAGACTCCCTGCTAGACTCAATGGGAAACAAGTGGAAATTTCTAGTGGGTGCAATTTCCCTTAGACATATCTAGATGTAGTTAACCACTTCATAATACTGCCCCAAGCTACCTCACCGACCTGATATCCAAATACCACCCAACACCTACCCTTCGCTCCTCACAAGACCTCCTACTCTCCAGTTCCCTGGTCTCCTCCTCCCATGCCCGACTCCAGGACTTCTCCAGGTCTTTCCCCATCCTCTGGAACTCACTACCCCAATCCATCAGACTGTCATCTACTCTCCTCACCAGGGGCGGACTGACAACTTATGCGGCCCCCGGGCAATGGGTGAAATTTCCCTTAGACATATCTAGATGTAGTTAACCACTTCATGTCCGGACACTTTTACCCCCTTCCTGTCCAGGACAATTTTCAGCTTTCAGCGATGTCACACTTTGAATGACAATTGCGCGGTCATGCAACACTGTACCCATATGAATTTTTTAGCATTTTTTTGAGACAGATAAAACTTTATTTTGGTGGTATTTATTCACCGCTGGGATTTTTTTTTTTTTTTGCTATATAAATGAAAAAGTCCAAAAATTTGGAAAAAAAGTGTTTTTCTTATAAAATTTTGCAAATAAATAATATTTCATCATAAATCTTGGCCACTTCATAACACTGCCCTAAACTACCTCACCGACCTGATATCCAAATACCACCCAACACGTACCCTTCGCTCCTCACAAGACCTCCTACTCTCCAGTTCCCTGGTCTCCACCTCCCACGCCCGACTCCAGGACTTCTCCAGGTCTTCCCCCATCCTCTGGAACTCACTACCCCAATCCATCAGACTGTCATCTACTCTCCTCACCTTTAGGCGCACCCTGAAAACTCATCTCTTCAGGGAAGAGTACAACCCGCCCTCATCTAACAGCCGATCTCCTCCACTCCTCCTACCACTCCATCCCCCACAGCCACTTTCTCCTGTACCTCTACCCCCTCCCTCCTAGATTGTAAGCTCCAAGGAGCAGGGCGCTCGAACCCCTCGTGTATTGTTTTGTTACTGTATTGTCTCATGTACTGTCCCCCACTATAATGTACAGCGCTGAGCAAACTTTTTGGCGCTATATAAATCCTGTATAATAATAATAATAATGTCCGGACACTTCCACCCCCTTCCTGCCCAGGCCAATTTTCAGCTGTCAGCGCTGTCGCACTTTGAATGACAATTGTGCGGTCATGCAACACTGTACCCGTATGAATTTTTTAGCATTTTTTGAGACAGATAAAACTTTATTTTGGTGGTATTTATTCACCACTGGGATTTTTATTTTTTTTCGCTATATAAATGAAAAAGTTCAAAAATTTTGCAAATAAATAATATTTCATCATAAATCTTGGCCAAAATTTATTCTGTTATCTTTTTAGTAAAAAAAATAACCCATATTAGTTTGTAACCAAAAATTATAATTTAAAAAAAAATAATTTTACTTTTTTATTTTTTTGTTATATTATTGTTTATGTTTTGTTTTTTTGTTTTTGTTTTTTTTTTAACAAAAGAGGACCTTGATTCTGGTAAAGAAACACGCTCTGTAAATCTAATACAGTTTTAATTCAAAGTGTATGTAAAGCCAAAAGTATTTTTGGATAGTGCAGGAAAAGTTTAAACTCCCTGCTAGACGCAATGGGAAACACGTGGAAATTTCTAGTGGGTGCAATTTCCCTTAGACATATCTACATGTAGTTAACCACTTCATGTCCGGACACTTTTACCCCCTTCCAGTCCAGGCCAATTTTCAGCTTTCAGCGATGTCACACTTTGAATGACAGTTGCGCGGTCATGCAACACTGTACCCATATGAATTTTTTAGCATTTTTTTGAGACAGATAAAACTTTATTTTGGTGGTATTTATTCATCACTGGGATTTTTTTTTTTGTTGCTATATAAATGAAAAAGTCCAAAAATTTTGAAAAAATTTATTTTTTCTTATAAAATTTTGCAAATAAATAATCTTTCTTCATAACTATTGGACAAAATTGATTCATTTATCTTTTTAGTAAAAAAAAAAAACCCAAATTAGTAATATAACCAAGAATTTTTCAAAAACATTTTTTTAAATTTTTATTTTATTTTTGTATATTATTATTTATGTTTTTTTTAACATACTGTCACCCTATCAGTACAGTGTCACCATAGTGACACTGTACTACTTATGGGGGGTGATGAAGATTTTTTTTTTTTTTTTTTACACTGATTGCTTTTACACCCATAAAAGCTGTAAAAGCAATCATTTCTCCTTCTCTTTGGCTGCATTCTTGCAGCCATTGAGAAATACTGTGCGAGCTGTGATTGGTCACAGCTTGTCAGATGGTACAAGGCTGTTTTGAATAACCCTGTACCATGTGATCTCTGTGATCATTCACAGATTTCACACGTAGTAAGCAATGATGTCCCCACAGCCATTTCCTCCTGTACCTCTACCCCCTCCCTCCTAGATTGTAAGCTCGAAAGAGTAGGGCCCTCTTACCCCTTGTGTGCTGTTTGATGTTACTGTACTGTTTCATGTATTGTCCCCCCTCTATTGTACAGCGCTGAGCAAACCCTTTGGCGCTATATAAACTCGATAAATAAATAAATAAATAAATAAATGTCAGAAGTGACATCTTGCTTACACCTATTCATGTGATGACTGATTGGTCAATCAGTGATCACATGATCGGGACCTCACACAGAGGTCCCGTACAGCAATTGGTGTTCCCAGGGAGCGCACACAATCCAAAATGGCGGGCGCCGTTTATGAACAGCAACCCGCCCCTGCACTGCCACCGTCCAGCCATTTATATAATGCGGCCGGACGGGAAGTGGTTAAAATATAACAAAAAAACCCACTTAGTTTTGGATAGAATAGAGAGGGGTGCGAACGCGGTCAGGTATTGCTGTCTGTGCTTTCTCTAGAGAGATTCACCCTCTCTGTTTGTCCTGTTTACTTTTATCATTGAGAATGAAAGGAAATCCCACATTTTGGGTTGTCCCCAGAGCGTAAATATCTCAATGGGGATGCTAGCTTTGATTTCAACCATAGATTTTCTTAAAGCGATTGTAAAGGAAAAATTTTAAAAATAACAAACATGTCTATAGTTACTTGCTCTGTGCAATTCCATTGTGGCCCCAAACCTTTTCTTTTTGGGTCCCCTGCCTGTGCTCCAGGTTCCTCTCCGTCCAGTGCCCACAAGGGAATCTGCTTCCCATGGTGGCACTCATGCCTGCTCATTCCTGAGGCCCGCTGCTGTGTTCATTCACACAGAGAGCGGTACTTGGCACCTCCCCCTGCTCGCTCATCAGTGGAGTTGATTGACAGAAGAGGGAGTCAATAGCCTATGTGGCCTAGTGGCAAGTCTGGTTCTTCTAATCAGGTCAGTATATTCTCCAATCATATGTGTCCTTGTATGGATGCTCCAATAGTTCCCAAAATAGTATAGTAATATTGTGACGGGAGTCACTTTGGGTGGGGGGCCCATGGAACCCAGCTCACTTTGGAGAGGTGGGGAGACCCCTGTCTCAGCTCCCCATATCCCTCTCTTGTCTAAGTCACTGTCAGGACGCGAGTGTTCTGCGGCATCGCGCCAGGCGGCGCATGCGCACAACACCAGTCCTCGCTGGCGGACGAGCATCGGGATCTGGGCGTGCACGGTGGCGGCGGTGTTCGCGCATGCCCACTCGCGGACACGTGCCTGGCACCAATGACAGCGCAGGGCGGGCTATTTAAACGAGGAACCAGGTATGTCAAATTGCCGTTTGGTCTTACCTGCTCTGTTCCTGATTGTGTTCCTGTGTTATTTCCATTGCCGATCTCTGCTTGTACCTGACCTGATTCTCCTGATTAACCCCTGGCTTGCCTGACGATTCTTCTGCCTGATCCCTGCTACCGCGCTGCCCGCAAACTGCTGAACCTGGCTTGTGACCCCGAACATTCTCTGCCTGCTCCTCTTGTACCGCGCTGCCCGCACATTACCGACCCGGCCTGCCTGACTACGCTTACTCACCCTCCAATCCATCCATCCATCCCGCACGGATCACTAGTAGTAAGTCTGCCTGCCTCTTCCCATCAGACTCCATTCTGGCAGACCCCTGCCGGTGCTCTCTACCACAGCCGGACGCTCTGAGGGATCGCGACCTGGTTCCAGTCTGCACCAAGTCCATCCCCACCATCAGGGGCCCTGGTGAATAGCAGGCTGGGACTTAGACCCCGCGCCCTGGGGAAATCCGTACTGTGGACTGCTAGAGACACTGCCAGGCGGTTCGTAACAGTCACCCTGTGCCTGTTAGGGGTACAGGGTGATCTGTCCTCATATTGTGTAGACATGTCTTGGAGATAGGTGGGGTGGGGGGTTATGGATTGTTTGGTGTTATGTGGTTGCATCCCATTGTTCTATTGTTTGTCTTGCTTGGGAGCAAACTATTATGGGATGTACATGTTTATGTGTATTAGCTTAGTGCGGGGTTGTCTCCAGCAGCCCTCCCTCCTGATGGGACTGTCTGCTGAAGTGAAGTTTGAATACCTGTGTGTCTCTTTTTACTAAATGTAGATTGCCCCGCCCTGTGAAATTATGCAGGGAGGGGGGATTGTCCCCTGAGTGTATATATCTTGTATCTGTGTTCAAATAAACTAGTCTACTTTCTGGCTTACTTCAGATCTGTGGTGTCTGTTGTCGGTGTTCACACGGGGAAGCGGTATTCTAATGGAAGTACTCAGCGCAGGCTGGGGCGGTTCCGTTTCAAATATGATAGCAAATACAGGGAATAGTCACTTCCACCTGATTCAAATCTACATTGGAAAAGCAACCCAACATACATGTAATGAGTATGTGACCTCATTGCACTATCCTCTATGGCAGCGTAGGTTAGATAGGTCTGTGCAGCAAGCAATGTCCTATTAATTGTTAACTGTAGGGGACTAAACTTAGCTGACATCCCTGTACTAACACATCCTTGGCAGACTTTCTTCTATATATATATATTTCCACAAATCAGTAAGCTTCAGTTAAAGTATAATTAAAGGCAAGTTTTAAACTGGATGGAGAGGGATTAAAATACCTATTAGGTTTTTATTGCTGTCTGTGCCCCCATTAGGGAGATTCATCCTCTTTATTTGACCAGTTCACCATTATCATTGAAAAAGAAAGTAAAAGAAAATCCTAAATTTTGGGTGCTCCCAGAAAATAAATAGAGGGGTAATCTTTCAATCGCAACACTACTGTAGTTCTGGCAACCTGGAGGGCCCCAATGAAATCCTTAATTTTTAGGGATTTCTTGCCACTTCCTGTTTTGGCTATGGGTTCGGTCAACCTCCCCAATAGGACACAGATGGCAAAATAAAAAATCTGACAGGTGTTGCTGTATGAACAATAAAGGAGACAATGCCTGAAAGGAGACAAATATTGCTTTGGTCGGTTTTTAGATAAGCCATACTGCTCTAGTTTTCCTTTGTCAATAATTTTTTTTGTAAGAGAGAGAGAGAGAGAGAGAGAGAGAGAGTTAAATGTACTTTTATTCACACATTTAACATCAACATGGGCAGCACAGTGGCTAAATGGCTAGCACTTCTGCCCGGCAGTTCTAGGGTCGTTGGTTCGAATCCCAACCATGGCACCTCCTGCCTGGAGTTTGCATGTTCTTCCTGTGCCTGCGTGGGTTTCCTCTGGGTACTCCGGTTTCCTCCCACACTCCAAAGACATGCTGGTAGGTTAATTGGATCCTGTCTAAATTCGCCCTTGTATATGGATGTGAATTAGGGACCTTAGATTGTACGCCCCTTGAGGGTTAGGGACTGATGTGAATGTATAATATATATGTAAAGTGCTGCGTAAAATGACGGCGCTATATAAGTACCTGAAATAAATAAACAAACATTTAAATTATGTACAAAAGTGTATCAGTAATTTGTATTTGGGGGGAGGGTGTCAGTAATTTGTATTTGGGGGGGAGTGTGTCAGTAATTTGTATTTGGGGGGGGGAGTGTGTCAGTAATTTGTATTTGAGGGGGGATATTTTTTTCTGTTCCTTTAGATAAGTGGTTCTCAACCTGTGGGTCGCGACCCCTTTGGGGGTCGAACGACCTTTTCACAGGGGTCACCTAAGACCATCAGAAAACACATATTTCCAATGTGTAAAGAGAAGCTACTGTGTTGAAAGCAGCTACTGTGTTGAAAGCAGCTACTGTGTTGAAAGCAGCAGTATTGGAGGTAAAACGACACTTTATGAATTATAATTACTGGGTAAATAATTTTATGGTTGGGGGTCACCACAACATGAGGAACTGTATTAAAGGGTCGCGGCATTAGGAAGGTTGAGAACCACTGCTTTAGATACAAATTAGTGCTTATCTTTTTGCTCCTTTTGCTATGTCATCAAGCAGTGGAAGCCTGAAATAATATAGGTTCTAATGGAAATATTAGGTCAAATATTATATAATTATGTACACTTGCTTGCGCCATTGTTACCTTTTAGACATACATGCCTCTCACCATTGCTGAAGGTAAAGGTCATTGCTCGATCATGTCATTAATAACCGGGCTCTGATGAGATCAGACCACCGTATTGTTATGCTTCCAAAACCGTCCCACCGGGGTTCGATAGATGTTCATCCATAAGATGGAATTAAAAAATGAGATATGTTGTGATTAACAAAGATGAAAACCAAGACTGTGAAACATTCAAAAGAAAGTCATTACAAGCTTCAGTACACAATTAGTAAAAAGCTTCTGAGCAAGTATTTGCATGACCTGCGCCTCTTGGGAAATATAGAGGAACATATGAAGCATAGAAAATGCTATGGTTAATTTAAAAATTACCCAACTTGAAAGACTTACCTTGCCTGTTTTTTTTTTACTTTTTTAAAAAAAAAAATACCTTGAAGGTCTTGAAGTAAAATTGCTACAGGAGAAAATAGAATGACAGAAAAAAATATATGTAGCTTAAGCCTGACCTTTTCTCTGAATTCTATCTGATTATTCCACTTACTTTGATTGCATCAGTCTCAGAAATTCTGCTGTTCAATCAGTTGCATTACAAATTAATTGGATAGGTTATTTTTGCCATTTGGAGAAAATGAGGAGTATTTTCTTTTGCTACAAATAGCAGTGTGATAGGAAATCAAAGCTATAGAAAAGGCATTTTTTAAGAGGGCTCCAATTGAATCCAATTAGGAAAAGAGGTGAATCTTGGGTGAAAGCTAGGTGAATTTTGTGTTATAACCAATAATGGCTAAACTCCCAAGTGTTGGATTGTTTTAAAACTTAAGTTTAGCTATGTATTTAGTTATTTATTTTAATCAACACAAGGGATTGATTTTAAATTGAATGCTAAGTGTGTCTTGTGCTGGTGGCTTCTCTCTTCATTTAGGTCCTCAGTCTTCTGCCTCCCTGTGCCACCCATACCCCAGCATCAGTAATCTCCCAGTACTACAGGGCTTAGTAGGAACCACTGGACCTGTCATAGGCACTTATCAAGGCTGCTGACTTTGCCCGCCATTCCTGCACCTTTCATCTTTTTCATAGAAGCTGTACTTTAGTTTCCAGCACTGAGAAGTGCTCTATGAATAGAGGATGGACGGATGAATGAAGGATCCACCTCCTCCATTCATAGAGCACTTTTTATTGCAAGAACTGATAGTACAGCTTTTACGAAAAGGGGAGGAGGGCAAAAATGGGTGGACATAATTCAGCACTCTTGATGAACACCTATGACACATCCATCAGTTTGTATTAACCTCCATAGCACAAGAAGATTACCAATGCAGGAGGATGAATGTGTGGAGGACTGAAGATTTAAATAACAGAGCATCATATCAGCACAAGGGACCCATATATGTAAGTAATGTCTCTTGTGCTGATTTAAAAAATAATGACTAAGCTTAAAGTGAAAACAATTTAATACTGTCTTCTAAATTCAGATGACTTATGTAACAATGTTTTTAGTACATTAAAGCTAATGTTGAGGCAGATTGAAAAGACACATATCAATACAGATCTTTGTTTAGTAATACGTATTTCAAAGTATTTTTAAATACAAAAGTGTACCTAAACTAAGGATGGATTTAGCCTATCTGATCTGGGGGTGCACTATAACAAGTCAGGGAGCATAATGTCGAACCGTGTGAAAGATATGCAGGGAACCAGTATTCCTTGTTCACTTTTGTACCAAGAGCCACAACCTGCAAATAACATCTGAATGAGTGCAGGGGCATTGAAGAAGTGAACAAGGAACACTAGTATCTAAGGAACACTAGTATATATTAGACTGTCAATAGATTAGGATTAAACAGAATCTGTGCCTCCACACATCAAGTGTCCCTATCATATTCCTCCCCTACATCGGGGTCCTCATCAGAGTCCCTCCTTACATCAGCGGTCTACTTCAGAGTGCCTCTTAGATCAATTGTCCCCATCAGAGTGCCCCCTTACATCAACTGTCCCCATCAGAGTGCCCCCTTACATCAACTGTCCCCATCAGAGTGCCCCTTACATCAACTGTCCCCATCAGAGTGCCCCCTTACATCAACTGTCCCCATCAGAGTGCCCCTTACATCAACTGTCCCCATCAGAGTGCTCCTTTACATCAACTGTCCCCATCAGAGTGCCCCTTACATCAACTGTCCCCATCAGAGTGCTCCTTTACATCAACTGCCCTCATCAGAGTGCTCCCTTACATCAACTGTCCCCATCAGAGTGCTCCCTTACACCAACTGTCCCCATCAGAGTGCCCCTTACATCAACTGTTCCCATCAGAGTGCTCCCTTACATCAACTGTCCCCATCAGAATGCTCCCTTACATCAACTATCCCCATCAGAGTGCCCCTTACATCAACTGTCCCCATCAGAGTGCCCCTTACATCAACTGTCCCCGTCAGAGTGCCCCTTACATCAACTGTCCCCGTCAGAGTGCCCCTTACATCAACTGTCCCCATCAGAGTGCTCCTTTACATCAACTGTCCCCATCAGAGTGCCCCTTACATCAACTGTCCCCATCAGAGTGCTCCCTTACATCAACTGTCCCCATCAGAGTGCTCCCTTACATCAACTGTCCCCATCAGAGTGCCCCTTACATCAACTGTCCCCATCAGAGTGCCCCTTACATCAACTGTCCCCATCAGAGTGCCCCTTACATCAACTGTCCCCATCAGAGTGCTCCTTTACATCAACTGTACCCATCAGAGTGCTCCCTTACATCAACTGTCCCCATCAGAGTGCCCCTTACATCAACTGTCCCCATCAGAGTGCTCCCTTACATCAACTGTCCCCATCAGAGTGCTCCCTTACATCAACTGTCCCCATCAGAGTGCCCCTTACATCAACTGTCCCCATCAGAGTGCTCCTTTACATCAACTGTCTCCATCAGAGTGCCCCTTACATCAACTGTCCCCATCAGAGTGCTCCTTTACATCAACTGTCCCCATCAGAGTGCTCCCTTACACCAACTGTCCCCATCAGAGTGCCCCTTACATCAACTGTCCCCATCAGAGTGCCCCTTACATCAACTGTCCCCGTCAGAGTGCCCCTTACATCAACTGTCCCCGTCAGAGTGCCCCTTACATCAACTGTCCCCATCAGAGTGCTCCTTTACATCAACTGTCCCCATCAGAGTGCCCCTTACATCAACTGTCCCCATCAGAGTGCTCCCTTACATCAACTGTCCCCATCAGAGTGCTCCCTTACATCAACTGTCCCCATCAGAGTGCCCCCTACATCAACTGTCCCCATCAGAGTGCCCCTTACATCAACTGTCCCCATCAGAGTGCCCCTTACATCAACTGTCCCCATCAGAGTGCTCCTTTACATCAACTGTACCCATCAGAGTGCTCCCTTACATCAACTGTCCCCATCAGAGTGCCCCTTACATCAACTGTCCCCATCAGAGTGCTCCCTTACATCAACTGTCCCCATCAGAGTGCTCCCTTACATCAACTGTCCCCATCAGAGTGCCCCTTACATCAACTGTCCCCATCAGAGTGCTCCTTTACATCAACTGTCTCCATCAGAGTGCCCCTTACATCAACTGTCCCCATCAGAGTGCTCCTTTACATCAACTGTCCCCATCAGAGTGCTCCCTTACACCAACTGTCCCCATCAGAGTGCCCCTTACATCAACTGTCCCCATCAGAGTGCTCCCTTACATCAACTGTCCCCATCAGAGTGCTCCCTTACATCAACTGTCCCCATCAGAGTGCCCCCTTACATCAACTGTCCCCATCAGAGTGCCCCTTACATCAACTATCCCCATCAGAGTGCCCCTTACATCAACTGTCCCCATCAGAGTGCTCCCTTACATCAACTGTCCCCATCAGAGTGCCCCCTTACATCAACTGTCCCCATCAGAGTGCCCCTTACATCAACTGTCCCCATCAGAGTGCTCCCTTACATCAACTGTCCCCATCAGAGTGCCCCTTACATCAACTGTCCCCATTAGAGTGCTCCCTTACATCAACTGTCCCCATCAGAGTGCCCCTTACATCAACTGTCCCCATCAGAGTGCTCCCTTACATCAACTGTCCTCATCAGAGTGCCCCTTACATCAACTGTCCCCATCAGAGTGCTCCCTTACATCAACTGTCCCCATCAGAGTGCCCCTTACATCAACTGTGCCATCAGAGTGCCCCTTACATCAATTGTCCCCATCAGAGTGCCCCCTTCTATCAAGTATTCCTACCAAAGTGCTCCCTTACATAAATTGTCCCCATCAGAGCCCTCCTGACATTACTTGTCCCCATCAGAGTTGCCTCCTTACATCAACTGTCTCCACCAGAGTGCCCCTTACATCAATGTTCCCTATCAGCGTGCCCCCTTATATCAAGTGTCCCCATCAAAGTGCTCCCTTACATAAATTATCCCATCAGAGGCCTCCTTAAGATAAATTATCTGTAACAGATTGCTCCTTACATCAACTGTCCCCTTCAGAGTGCCTAATGGATCAGTGGATGCACTCCTAGAGACCTGGGGGAAACAACTAAAATCTGGGAGCATAGCCCATCCCAGCACCCTTAGATCCAGGGAACCAGCAAACACAAATGCACACCTTGCTGCCCTCAAATGGACTGGGGGAATCCAAATATACTGAATGAGGAAAGAACAAACAGAGGGCGCACAGGCCCAGTGCATTACCATAAAAAATGTTTAATAAGAAATAAAATAGGTGTTGTACTCACAAACGACAATATAGTCAAGGCACATCCTTGGCTCTGAGGAAGAGGCAAGTCATCGAAACGCATCAGCCTATTGGATGTCTACACTCCTCATTGCTGACTGTTACTCAGCGCGGTGTTGACCCAGCTGTTCTTTTATGACGTGCCTTGACTTTATTGTCGTTTGTGAGTACAACACCTATTTTATTTCTCATTAAACATTTTTTATGGTAATGCACTAGGCCTGTGCGCCCTCTGTTTGTTCTTTCCTCACCCGCAGATCCAGGCCTGACCTAAACATGACTTAGTATCAGCATCTTGCAGTCTTCTGTACAGCAGAGCTCAAATTTTGAGAAGCAGAAGCAACACAATGAGCCAGTCAGCTATTATGTAGTGCTCATATGCTAACAAAAACCCCATGCTGATAGAGGGGGAGGGATTAGCCCTAAGGTGATGTATAAATACCATGTCACAGCAGAGAGTTCTGTATTGGAAAGCAGAGGTTTTAGCCATTGTCTTGTGACATGGAGAGTTTGGTTGACTTGACCTCCCCTTTCAAAAAACTGGTTTGCTTCCCAATGAAGTAAAGTCCTTTTCATGGGAAGAGAGCCATGATGTAAGGCACACTAGTATATATTAGGCTGTCAATAGATTAGGATGATTAAACAGAATCTGTGCCTCCACACATCAAGTGTCCCTATCATATTCCTCCCCTACATCGGGGTCCTCATCAGAGTACCTCCTTACGTCAGCAGTCTACTTCAGAGTGCCTCTTATATCAATTGTACCCATCAGAGTGCCCCCTTACATCAACTGTCCCCATCAGAGTGCCCCTTACATCAACTGTCCCATCAGAGTGCCCCTTACATCAATTGTCCCCATCAGAGTGCCCCCTTCTATCAAGTGTTCCTACCAAATTGCTCCCTTACATAAATTGTCCCCTTCAGAGCCCTCCTGACATTATTTGTCCCCACCAGAGTGGTGGGGACAAATAATCCCCACTAAATGATAATTAGTCATTATAAATTGTCCCCTTCAGAGCCCTCCTGACATTATTTGTCCCCACCAGAGTGGTGGGGACAAATAATCCCCACTAAATGATAATTAGTCATTATCTTGTGACATGGAGAGTTTGGTTGACTTGACCTCCCCTTTCAAAAAACTGGTTTGCTTCCCAATGAAGTAGAGTCCTTTTCATGGGAAGATAGCCATGATATAAGGCACAGTCATATTATATGAGTGGGCTTCGCCTTGGGAATGGGGTGTAGAAGTGAACACCAAAGTGCAGAAGGAGAGAAACTTAAAAGCACCATGAGTACCCATATTAAGGACTTAGATCTTAGTTCAGGAGAACCTTCTGGGGATGGACAGGATGAAGTTTCCACCTTTTTAAGAATAACTGATCACCCATGGAACTGTAAGTACCTGAGCATTAGCAATTTTGAAAGATGTTTGTTCTATTGAAACATGCTTGTTTTACAAGTTCTAGAGATATGATGAGTAAAGCACATTGAGATACTTATATTTATATATATATTTATGCTGGTCAATCGTAACATTTTTGCCAGACATGGGCATTAAATGTGCAATATTCTACTTTTTTTTTTAATTGAATATCCACCATAGAATCATACTGAGGATTTGTGAGACTTTTTACGAATGTGTATGTACACGCTGTTATAAAAAGAGGTGACTAGCAAGTTTAGTTCTGCTGAGTTGTAGTTTTACCCAGGTCAATTTATAGTCGTTTTTCTTGGCTGTCTTCTAAGTTCAGGGTGGCAGCTGTTCCTTGTTGCTGCCATTGGGTGTCACCACAGAGGGCAATAGTAATGGGGGTGGTAAAAATCTTGGATTTATGAGTATTTACATTATGTCCCCTCTGGCAGCCCCTAGCAATGAATTTCCAGTGGTGCATGCTGGGGGAGAATATCATTATTTGGGGAGTGATCTGGTGAGGTTTTTATTTCCCAGGCTGCAGCCTGGGGAGGTGTGTACAGTGGTTTGGGCTGATTGGATCAGAACCTTTTGTGGACCTCACTCACAATCCTTAAGCTGCTGTGACTGGACGAGGAGGGTACAGCTACCAAAGTAGAAACAGAGAAAAGAAGTTCTGCTGGAGGTGGATTGGAGTCTGCCCTCAGAGGAACCTTGCACTCCGTTGGATGGAGGAGCAGTGTGGAGGAGTCTGGAACCTTGACTGCTGAAATTTCCTAAATGCCATTTGTATTGTGTAGTACTGTAAACGTATTTTATTTTTTGCATGTGCAATTATGTTCAGAGCTAGAAGCACGCCAGTTCCAAATAGCCAGCTGTAAAGCTAGCTGCAAGCTCAAGACAGAGACTGGATATGTGGGCACAATCCATTCATCAGCTTTTATTTTCTTTTATAAAGGACACTTCACCTTATACACATTCTTGGATTTTATGAGCTTCCACACCTTGTAATAGTTAGTCACATTTAACTGGACTTGTTCTGTGAATTTGTTTTTCCACCCATCCAGGTAGATTCCTCATCTATAAAGAGAGTTGGAAACATAATTATTATTATACAGGATTTATGGCGCCAACAGTTTGCTCAGTGCTTTACATTATAATGAAAGACAATACAGCAACAATACATTTCAATACAAGAGGGATTAGAGGGCCCTGCTCCTTGGAGCTTACAATCTAGGAGGGAGGGGATAGTGGTACAAGAGGTAATTAGCTGTGGGGAATGGAGTGGTAGGAGGAGTAGTTGATTCCAGTATTAGCTGGGGTCGGGGTAGGCTTCCCTGAAGAGATGGGTTTTAGAGTGTGCCTAAAGGTGAGCAGAGTAGGCGATAACCTGATAGCTTGGGGTAGGGAGCTCCAGAGGATGGGTGAAGCCCTTGAGAAATCCCGGAGACGAGCATGGGAGGAGACAAGGGAGCTAGAGAGTAGAAGGTCTTGTGAGGAGCGGAGAGTACGGTTTGGGTGGTATTTAGAGACAAGGTCGGTGATGTAATTAGGGGCAGTGTTATGAACAGCTTTATACGTCAGTGTTAGTGTCAGTGGTAACATTTATCTGCAGTGGGTATGAGCTTGAGGTTTAGTAGGAACACAAGTTCAGACAGAACCTTGTATGGGCTGTATGGGCTTTTGGACAAATGCAGGAACATTTACCCTTTTGGTTGGAGCCTAACATAATGAAAACTAGTAGTACTACTAATGCATTTTTATATGACAGCTTCCCGCAGTCAATGGTTAAGGATTCTGAGTCCTAACAACCAGTGATGTCATTGCCTCCATTCACTTACTTGCCCGGCCAAACCCTGGCCATGTAAACAAAGGAGGCATTGCTAGCTTAAAAAAAAAAGCCGTGGGGTTTCTCCCATAATTATTAGCAGAACTTTAAGGGGAACTTCCCACAAATCACTAAAAACCATAAAAAAAACCCAGCATCCTCCTCCCCTCCACTTCCCAATCCTATACCAGACGCTTTGGGTAGACCCCCACAAAAAAATAAGAAAAGCTGAGATCTCCCCAAAAATCCACAGGCCTTCTCTGAGAATGCAGCCTGGAAAGGGAGGAAAAGAAGGGGCAAATATGCATCCCCACCCCTCCTGGACCACATGCCTTCAGTACAGGGAGGTATCTTGAAGGAGGGAGACCCCCTAGCAAAATATCTTGTCCCTATGTTAATGAGGACAAGGTCCTCTTTCCCACAACTCTGGCTTGATGGTTGTAGGTGTCTGAGGGCAGGGACTTTTTGAAATCTGAAAGCCCCCTTTAACAATAGGGAGCATCCAGATTTCGCCCACCTATGTGAATGGATAAGGGTTACATAGTGTTAGTTAAAAAAAGGTTTTTCTAACCGCGCTATAGCCAAATGACGGCTACCGTGCGGTTGTTCAGTTATGGGAGGGCGTCCATGGACATCCTCCCAGAATGCGCCCCCTGCGTGCCTCCTGTGCGCCCCCAGCGGCGCGCACCCGGCGCTGTCGGTGTTCGCTGTGTCCTATTCAACCAATAGAAAAAAAAAACAATTAGCAAGCCTCTATATACTGTACACAACCACACAGTACAACCACAGTTGGTCCAGAGGAAGGCAAAAAAACTATAAAGCATGGTCCAATTTGCTCCAGCGAGGGGGGGAAGAAATGTAATTTCTGATCCCCCAGGAGGCAATCAGATGTTCTCTGGATCAACAATTGCAGGTGTTATTACCTTTAAATATTTTTATCCAGTTATATTCTGTGTATTTCGGAAAAATTCCAACTTTTTTTTTAAAACAGTCTACTGAGCTGTCCAGAACTGGTTGTTGGTGGAGTCTATTCCACATTTTCACAGCTCTTACTGTGAAGAAGCCTTTCACTATGTGGAGGTCATTAATTACATAGTAACTATTGTTACATAGTAATTCCATTGTCAATCAGACTCACGTCAATTATGATGCTTAGTACCTGCCAAAAGAAAAAAAAATGCAAACACACATATTGTCACGTACCTGATAGGAGACTGAAATGACAAGGTCGGCCTCACTTGTGTCACTAGCCCTGACCCCACTGGAGGTGGAACAGAGGGTGTCTAGGGACCAGGGGCACCAGCAGAGGTTGTTTGCAGCTCTTACAGCTAGAAGCTTTGGAAGACTGATGATCCTCTGATTCAGGAACAGTAGTGATATGCAGAGCTGGTATGGTAGGTCGCCAGATGTGCACCAGAGCAAGGCAGGAAGCTGGGATGGGAGACAGGAGCAATGTCATAGGAATAGCCGGGGTCATCAACGGGTGGACAGCGAGGTACCAAATCAGAAGCAAAGCTGAAGTCAGGAGCAGAGCCGAAGTCAGGAACCAGTATCAAGCAGGAGAGTAATCAGAGTCAGGTCAGGAACAAGCCGGGTCAGCACCAAAGGAATCACACAGGAACAAGCAGGACACAGGGGGAGCTGAAGACCGGTCAGCACTCAACATGGCCAGAGACACCCTTTAACCTCCCTGGCGGTATGATTATTTCAGATTTTTGGTGCTGAAAGCGGTACCGTTATTTTGCATGGAAATATGTAGTTTTTTTATTGTAGGCTGTAATTTTTAGGAATAACTCAGTGAAATCTGTCCGAACAAGAGTCTAGTAAACATCCCGGGGATGATAAAATTTGAAACACAAAATCATAAATTATAATTTAATAAATAATCATAAAAAATAATAATATAATAATAATACATTTAATTCAATAATATAATCAAACCAAAAACACTGAAATGTGAAATATAGCGCCAAGTTCGCACATCGCTGTGCAAAGTCGCAAAATCGTTTTCAGTGTCTGATGAGGAATTTCCCCCACGAATCATTATCACTCAATTCTGCAAGTGGTTCTGATTTACTATCGCTGTTCTCTAGCCGGTCTAAAACCGCTTTTGACCTAAAGGGACGCTTTTTGGACGCCATGGACGTTTCTCAGTTTCCAGGCAGAAAGAACAGTCAAAATGCAGGCAGGACGCCGGACAAAGCACTCGGGACAAAATGTATGTGAAATGGGTTGAAACAGCAATGTTTTACTATGGAAAATTGTTTTGAAAAAAATGACATTTTTTTTTAAATTTTCAAATTTCCCACCGCCAGCGGCGCCCGTACGTCCCGACGTCACAGGGACCGGAACACAGGAGCCGGATGCCGGCATCGGCCGGAGGAGATGGCCGGGGACGCTGCAGGGGACACATCGTGGGAGCGAAGGACAAGGTAAGTGCTGCAGGGACTCCCTATGCAGCGCCTCATGGTAAGCCCGAGTGTAGCTCGGGGTTACCGCTTTTGGTACTGACATTTTACCCCGATCTACACTCGGGAATACCGTTAGGGAGGTTAAATAGTTCGTCTTGCGCCAATCTTCGCCGTGCGTGTGCACGTGTGTGTGCGCGATCGCATTTCCCTGCGCATGCGCACAACCAATCAATCTTCTCCGGACGTTTCAATGCGTATACGCTTTTCTATTCGCAATTCGTCTCACCGGGAACCCCTTACACATCTGGTCCATCTGTAATTAAAATGCAATCATCAAAATACGTAACAGAAACTAAAAGAAATGAAGCCAAAACCTCATTTCAGGTCAACTTAACAATAATAATTCAAAATGCTTATAATGAAAATATTCCACAGTTTTCCTTTAAAGAATGAACTTCTTTCCTGCTGCGCTTAAAATCTTTTCCATCTTTATTCACGCACATTGAACTGGGAAGTTTCTCTAAAAATAGAACTAAAGGTAAAAGCATAAAAAAAAAATACATTGAAGCTATTACATTTTTAATAGAATCACATTATCTATTAACATCAGGGTGGCATGTAAACAAAACACTTGTAAATTGCTGTTTGATTTTGACAGAATACCTTAGGAAAAGAAAAAAAAAAAAAAATCGATGCCGAGGCTTAGATATATTCTGGTTCGGGCATTCTGTAATATTGACTCAGTGATTTAAGGGTGCACCTTCGAGATATTGTTCATCTAAATCTTTTGAACTTTAAAACCTTTTACAGATATAACTGGATCTACAAAGTGAGATCAAAACGGGAAATCACAGCTTGAATCGCCCATCGCAGTGAAGCCATGCGGAAAATGAAAGGTATCTGACAGAACAAAACTGCGGTCAAAGTGACATGACAAAAGCAACAGTAAAGGGCAAAAAGATGCGTACAGAAAAAAAAAAAAAAAAGCTAGACGCAGACGAGGGATGGCCTCATGGTGAGATGGTGAGATAAGGGAGCCGCGAGACAGAGTAAATGCAAAGTTCAGCCTTTGGATAGACACTTTGATTGGAGCAAAGATGTGTTACTAAGTTCCTGAATTCTTAGATGAAGGCTTTTCAATGTTTTTTTTACTCTTTCTTTCATACATTTACATAGAGTGAGATTCTCAAAGCTCAAAAAGAATGTCTGGGCTTCTCACCAATTATAAATTTATTTTTCTTTTCTTTTTTTTCGCTTGTCAAATTTACATAGTGCTCTAGAAACCTGTAGCAGTGGATTAGCCAGTTCTGTCATGTTTTATGAGTAGATACGAAAGTGTAGAACGGGTCAATGCCACGTAAGTGTCAGGCTGCTGCCTCTGCAATTTTAAAAGGATGGCTAGTGGTTATCACTTCTGCCTTTGGGGACTGGAGATGTTGGTTTGAATCCCAACTAGGATGCTATCTGCATGGAGTTTTCATATTTTTACTGTGCTTGTGTAGGTTTCCTCTGTGTGCCCTGTATTTCTCCCACACTCCAAAGGTTGGTAGATCGGCAAGGTTGTGAATAACCAAGTGGTATGGTAGAGGCAACATTTCAAGTGTGCGTGTGGAGAACATCTCCACGTAGGACAAAAGGTAGTGTAGCGCTCAGTGGTGTATTTAGGTTTCAACACAAAAATTGTCTGCCCCCATGAACAACGACCAACACCCCCCCTTCCTCCTCTCGCGGACAGAGCCTGACACTGACCAACAACACCCCTGCCCCCCACCTGGGAGAGCCTTCCACTACCCCCCCGGTGATAGAAAGAGATACTCATCTTCACAGCTCAGGACATCCCCAGGAATGAGAGTCAGGCTCTACATACACCATCAAGCAGCCTGCAGCCTCTCTCAGATCCCACCTGGTTCCTATGGCGTGTGTGTCCCTTCTTTCATCCCTTCTTCTGGGGGGGAGGTGTTGCCCCCCCGAAAAATGCCGCCCTAGGCAAGTGCCTTGTTTGCCTTGTGGTAAATACACCCCTGGTAGCGCTACACCCAAAGGGGCCACATTGAATTCAAGGGTTAATTCCTAAAATAGTGCAGAGGCTGCCAGGCACACAGCAAAAACAGTCCATTCACTCTGACTCATTGAACAGTCAAGGGGATGCCTTTTGAAATTTTATTTGCTTGTAGATGTGGTAACAGGAGTTGATGTGAGTTGATGTCAGAAACTACAAAACAACAAGTATTGTTAACAGAGGACACTTCTCTCTCAGTAACAGTAGAGCAAGTTCAGGTAGACTGGAACAGTCTATAGATTCATGGCTGCAGGCCATGAAATGGCTTTAGCACAGGTAAAGGCAAACTTGGATAGTCCACAGGTTCATAGCTGGGGACAATGAAGTAGCATTAGCACAGGTAAAGGCAAACTGGAATAGTCCACAGGTTCATAGCTGGGGACAATGAGGTAGCATTAGCACAGGTAAAAGCAGACTGGAATAGTCCACAGGTTCATGGCTGGGGACAATGAAATATCATTAGCACAGGTAAAAGCAGACTGGAATAGTCCACAGGTTCATAGCTGGGGACAATGAAGTAGCATTAGCACAGGTAAAGGCAAACTTGGATAGTCCACAGGTTTGTGGCTGGGGACAATGAAGTAGCATTAGCACAGGTAAAAGCAGACTGGAATAGTCCACAGGTTCATGGCTGGGGACAATGAAGTAGCATTAGCACAGGTAAAGGCAAACTTGGATAAGCCACAGGTTTGTGGCTGGGGACAATGAAGTAGCATTAGCACAGGTAAATGCAGACTGGAACAGTCCAGAGATTCCAAGCTGGGGGCCATGAGATAGCATTAGCACAACTAAAGATGCTCTACTCACAGAATCCTGGAACAAGATCAGTCCAAAGGTGTAGCCTGTTCCAGCATCCAGCCCCTGGGGCTGCCTCCCTCCTCTCAGCTCACATATCCTTTGCTTTAGGAGGGAAGTCAATCTCTTCAGGGCTCCAGGCTATTTACCAGCAGCCCAGCCACCATCTCGGCACACCTCCCCAAGAGATGTGTAGGCCCTGCTCTGTACTCAGGCTGGTCATTTGAATTCTTCTTCTCAAACTCGTGAAACTTCTTCTAAAGTCAGGGGGAAGCATTCAAACTCACAGTCTGTGAGGCCCTGAACAAACAAGGCCAAAAATTCACTATTCCTCAGATTATAACAAGAGCCAAAAACTAAATTTACCTAGCAGCCTAACTAGAAGGAACCCAGTCATGGATCCTCATAGGTGACACCAGAAAGGGTGATTGGCTGGTTTAGAGAAAGGAAAAAGTCCCATTGACTGAAAGACAGAGGCGCCTGTGCTGATGTGTGTTGATGTTTAAGAATGGGTTGAAGTCATCGCTTTTAGTTTGAACATTGAAATTTACTAAACACCAAAGACGTGTTTTGTGTTTGTGGAGCTTTGCACACATTCCCACCACTGAACACGTGGAAGCCAGCAAGGACATAACTTTTGTGTGAACACCATTAAACGGAGGAAATTACATATTTTAGTTACGCATATTAAGCAATGAATACATTTCTTGTTCAAATTTAAAACAATGACCCATTCCTAAATATCAACACACCATTTGTACCTCTCCAGTTGAACAGTTGATGGGTCTTTTTCAGCCTCTCTAAAGCAGCCCATCACCCCCTGATGTCCTCTGGGAGGATCTAGGACTGGGTTCTTTGAGCCATCAAGAGCTGAACCTACCTTTTGCCCTGCATGGAGACAAAGGTATTCTCCCCACGCATACTTAGAAGGCTAAATTTAATTGTTCTTTTTTTTGCCTACTTTCATCTTTTATACATTTTCAACCTATACCCTCCACATGCCACACTGTAAGGACTCTCCTACCTTTCCTCTTATTTTTCAGGTGGACTTTTTGGAGCCCTGATTCCTTCTTTTTTGTACACCCTTGAAGACTACCACCCCTATGTTGGTTAATTGGCTTCTGTCTAAATTGTCCCTCATATTTCAGATAGGAACCTTTGATGGTAAGCTCCATGAGGACAGAGACTGCTGTGAATGACTAGTATATAAAGCATGGTGGCATGAGTTAGCTTCTGTCTTCTTCTATATTTGGAATACTCCAATTGTTGATATCCTATCTACTCGTCTAGGGATAAATTTAACATTTTAGATGTCTCCTTAGCAAAAGAAAATGAATCTCCACAACGAGGACACAGACAGAAAAAAAAGACCTGACCAAGGTTCTAACCTTTCTCCAATCTACTTAAAACGAAAACCTTTTGGCTGGAGTAACAGATTTGCACATTGCTGTTCTCAATCATCACCACACAGCGGTTTTTTTTTTTAACTTCTAGTTGAAATGCAGGATAACCAGATTTTGCAGACAAATGGATTAAACCATTTTACTTTATCATACCGTCTACAGATTTCTCACATCCTCTTTTGGTGTAAGATAAGAGAGAAAAGTAATTTTATGGGCTTTAATAATCATGATATGTCAATATTTAGTGCTTATTTGCTAATGTTAGGTTCTTTATATAATAACAGGTTAGCTTGCTATGACTATGCAAAAGGTTTTTATTGCCACACATTGTTGTTCTCCATCTACTTGAAATGTCTTGCTGTGCAGCATGGAGAATCTCTTACTCATTAGTTAGAGAGTAAGAATTTGGGTCATAATTAAGCTGATACAGTGTTCCAAAATAGCAGAAATTAGTGTCTCTTGTAAATGTTGATGTGTTATGTAAATTCTTAAGTTAAAGAGATAATATGTAATTTTTTTTATTTGGGTAGCCCTACTTGACAATTGTCCAAGATTGGCATTTTAAAGCCTCTTCTTTTGACAAAAACATCAAGTCCTCGGTACACTTGTTATGTCCTCCGTCAAGGTAATTTTTTATTTTTTTTGCTTTCCAATCCTTACTTTTACTTTGTACTTTTTCTCTTATAAATAAACTTTCAAAACTCTTCATTGTGAGCAGAGATTTGTGGACTTCCGTTTCAAATAAATATATACTGTAAAGCTCAACTGTTGAGAAAAAACCCCCAATGCTCCCACTACCACCAACTTCTAGTCATCTATTAGCTATAAACAAGTAAATAAAAGAATATCTTTGAGACATTTTTATATATTTTTAGAACTCCTCCCAAGAGCCTGTTCACTGCTTGCATCAGGTTTGAGGGCTCATGAGAAGATGTGCTGTGATGTTTCCAGTATGCTATGTACAACCCCTTCTCCTACCACCCAGGATCTTCTTGCCTTGCAGAGACCTAATGATGACATAAAGGTATGTAATGAAAAATGAAAGTATTTTTTATTTGTCTTTTTGTCTTTTTTTTTTGTTTGATGAGTGGCCATGAAGAAACATGGAAATGCAAAATAAAAGCAGATTAAAGTTAAGTTTTATTAGTATAGTGATAGCAGCATTAGTGCCATTTATATTTTTACTTTTCAAACAACTAATCTCTGTACATTGTATGCCATTTACAATGTGTTTTAGGCTGTCATTCCAAAGACACATAAAAGAAGAAGCTGAATATAACTTTGCTTTGTTCTTGGTAAAAGAAAAACTTAGAATCTTGATTCTGAGAAAACGCACACTTCAACATACGAATGTTATTGATTTGCCTGCAACTTCACCACGCGGCGCTCCCTGGATTGCAGTTAATTGGCAGTTGCAGGGAACGGTTCTCCGTCTGATACGAATTGGCAGCTGTGAGGTGGATATTTATAAAATCACTTGCAATGTGACAATGTCAAATGGGGATGTTGTCAGGATCAGTATGTGATCCCCATCCCGGGCACACCTGCTGCTCTATTCTACACTACACAGAACAGGCTGTGTTTACTGATATCCCTCTGACACATGAAAATTACCAATCCTGGAAAAAACAAACCCACAAAATACGGAGCAAAAAACCTTCACAATCCTTCGCCTTCTGAAGGACAATGCCAAAGATACAATTCTTTTCAAGTTAAAGTTTATTTCATTTACTAAGATGAACACAAATGCTATTATGTCTTCAGAGATAGTAGGTGGGTGAGTATAGAGGAGCCAGATTTCGTACAACTGGGATGTTGTATGAAACCCACAAAATTTATAGCGAAAACCTTCACAGTCCTTCCCCTTCTGAAATACAATGCCAATGATACAATTCTTTTAATTTAAAAATTATTTAATTTATTAAGACAAAAGACAAATGCCATTATGTCTTCAGAGGGGGTAGGCAGGCGAGTATAGAGAAGTCAACTTTTGTACAATAGGGGTGTTGTATGAAACCCACAAAATACAGAGCAAATATAACCACAATCCTTCCCCTTCTGAAATACAATGCCAAAGAGACAATTCTTTTAATTTAAAAATTCTTTAATTTATTAAGAAAAAAGACAAATGCCATTATGTCTTCAGAGGGGGTAGGCAGGCGAGTATAGAGAAGTCAACTTTTGTACAATTGGGGTGTTGTATGAAACCCACATAATACAGAGCAAATATAACCACAATCCTTCCCCTTCTGAAATACAATGCCAAAGATACAATTCTTTTAATTTAAAAATTCTTTAATTTATTAAGTCAAATGCCATTATGTCTTCAGAGGGGGTAGGCGCACAAAATACAGAGCAAATATACGGAAACCACAATCCTTCCCCTTCTGAAGGACAATGCCAAAGATACAATTCTTTTCAAGTTAAAGTTTATTTAATTTACTAAGATGAACACAAATGCTATTATGTCTTCAGAGATAGTAGGTGGGTGAATATAGAGGAGCCAGATTTCATACATCTGGGATGTTGTATGAAACCCACAAAACATATAGCAAAAACCTTCAAAATCCTTCCCCTTCTGAAATACAATGCCAAACATACAATTCTTTTAATTTAAAAATTCTTTAATTTATTAAGACAAAAGACAAATGCCATTATGTCTTCAGAGGGGTAGGAAGGCAAGTATAGAGGAGACAACTTTTGTACAATTGGGGTGTTGTATGAAACCCACAAAATACAGATCAAATATAACCACAATCCTTCCCCTTCTGAAGGACAATGCCAAAGATTAAATTCTTTTGCAGATAAAAATGATTTCATTTACTAAGATGAACACAAATACATTATGTCTTCAAAGACAGAATATGTGGGTGAGTATACAGACGTCAGTTTTCATATGTACAACTGGAACATGATATGAAACTCACATAATACAAGACAAAAACCTTCACATCCTTCACCTTCAAAAGGACAATGACAAAGATACAATTATCTTGAAGTTAATAATGATTTAATTTGCTAAGATGAACACAGATGTCATTATGTCTTCAAAGAGAGTGTAGGTAAGCGAGTATAGAGGAGCCAACTTTCAAACAACTGGGACATTGTAGGAAGCCCACAAAATACATAGCAAATACCTTCATGAACCTTTGCCTCCTGAAGGACAATGCCAAAGATACAATTCTCTTGAAGTTAAAAATATTTTAATTTACTAAGATGAACACAAATGCTATTATGTCTTCAGAGATAGGGTAGATCGGCAAAAATAGAGGAGCCAACATTTGAACAACTGGGGCATGGAATGAAACCCACACAATACAGAGTAAAAACCTTCACAATCCTTTGCCTTCTGAGGGACAATGTCAAAGATACAATTTTCTTGCACTCAATAATGATTTATTTGCTAAGATGAACACAAATTTCATTATATTTCCAGCGACAGGGTAGGTGGGTGAATATAGAGGAGGCAACTTTCATACAACTGGGACATGTATGAAACCCTCAAAATAGATAGCAAAACCCTTCAAATTCCTTCCCCTTCGGAAGAACAATGCCAAAGATACAATTCTCTGGAAGTTAAAAATTATTTAATTTACTAAGTTGAACACAAATGCTCAGGGGACTGACCATTTGGGAACACGGGCACTGCCTGAGGGCCTGGGGTCAGTAAGGGGCCCCATGAGATGCCCCTGGTACCTTTTATAGGCTTTTTTGGGTGTGGTTTGAGTGTGGGCAAAGACACAGGGGCCCCATGATCCCCTATTGTCCCGGGGTCCTATGAGTTGTCAGTCTGCCCCTCCATATGCCATTAAGTCAGACGTTATGTCTGCAGAGAGAGGTTAGGCGGGAGAGTATAGAGAAGCCAACCTTTGTACAAATGGGGTGTTGTATCAAACCCACAAAATACAGAGCAAAAATAATAACCTTTTGAATGATAATGCCAAATATAAAATTATTTTGAAAATGAAAATGATTTCATTTCCTAAGATGAACATGGCATTATGTCTTCATATGTAGAACACGTGGATGTGTATACAGGAGCCAACTTTCATACAACTGGGATAACCATGGTATGAAACCCACATAATACAAGGCAAAAACCTTCACAATCCTTTGCCTTCTGAGGGACAATGTCAAAGATACAATTCTCTTGAACGTAATAGTGATTTATTTGTTAAGATGAACACAAGTTTCATTATCTCTTCAGAGAGAGGATAGGTGGGTGAGTATAGAGGAGCCAACTTTCATACAACTGGAGCATTCCTTAAAGTGTAAATAAACAAAAATGTGGTGCGCTAACTCCTCACTACAAATATAAAATTACAAGCAAACAATATATATTGCAATCCTCAAACAATCAAATGTGAAGATATAATAGTGCAATCCAACATACAAAAAAGGCCTAGTATTGTGCCATCATCCAAAATTCCACAGCGTGCTTGTTTTAGGGACCCACTCCCTGCTCACCTCAAGGTTTGACCTACAAATTAGAATAGGTCAAATTTACTTTTAAATGGACTGTGAATCCTCCAAATTGTGATCCATGTGATACTCCTTCCAGGCAATATATCTTCATAAATCTTGACTCCAAACCGTGCAAAAAAAACAAACAAAATATATTCCATAGTGCAGCACCATTTCAAATGAACTGCGCATTAAATGAACTAAACATATGTACTCACATTAAGGAAAATGTGCTCCAAAATACAGTGATCCAATATTCACATTTCTCCACTGTGCATACTAATCCATTGTGCTTCCCATCACCGAATAGGTGTACCATACACTCGCCTTCTTCCTTCACCATAAACACTTAGGGCTCATGTACACTGCAGCTGATACACTCACGTTTAGGAGCTGTTCAGTGTTTTTTTCAGCAGCCCCTGAACTCTCCCTAATGTTTTCCTCTGTGTCCGTGTACACATCGTCGTTTACAGTCGTTTACAGGCATTTGAGTTTACAGTCGTTTTTTTTTAACGCAGAAAACTTGCGTTCAGCAGTTGATTTTATCAGCGGTTCGAACGCAAAATGCGGTTAAACATGGCTAAATGTGGCAAATCACGTTTACAAAGGTTTGCAGTTAAAAAAATGTTTTTACACTTCCAGTTCCCATTGCTGTCCAAAGCCTTTTTCATCATGAAAAATGCATGCAAAGTGTTTTCAAGGTACTCAAATGGACAAAACACTGAACACAGGATGTTCCCACCAAGCTTGTCACACATTGTAATGACCAATTCAGACCTCTCCCACCCTTGGAAACAAAAGATATGTTAATGACCATTCACACCTCAAATTCCTCATAAAGACCCCCTACCAGGTGGTCTTAATGACTCCCTCCACCAGACACCTTTCCCACCCTTGGAAACAAAAGAAATGTTAATGAGCAACTCCCACCTAGCTAATGTCAACACATACTGCTGTCTCTGCTTCTACTCTGTATTTCTCTGAAACAGTCTGAAATAGTTAATAATTTACCACTTTTTAGTGCATTCTGGGCATTTGGGAGGTTCTCCTGTGCTTATCTTTAAAAAACGCTTCTAAACGCAAATGCACATAAACACGCATAAATGTGTTATGCAAACGCGGCTAAACAGACGTTTTTTTACCTACGTTTTCCAGCAGTCAGTTTCCATCATTCAGAAGTGTCCCATGTACATGGGGCCTCAGAAAGGATAATTAACTTCTGCTCATCCACTACTGCCCTTTAGTGGCTATTTCCTTGATACTGGCCCTTTAAGAGAACGGACTCCAGAATTCCCAATGGGATGGTGTGTACTCAAGGGAAGAAAGAACAATTCATAGTGTAACCCCGTAAAATAAACAGCTTTATTCAAATGTTAAAAATAAACTCACAAAGATGATTTGATCTCATTGGGAATTCTGGAGTCCGTTCTCTAAAAGCGCCAGCAGGGAGTGGGTCCGTAAAGCAAGCACGCTGTGGAATTTTGGATGATAGCACAATACTAGGAGTTTTTGGTATGTTGGATCAGGGGCAGACTGACAACTCATGGGGACCCCAGGCAATAAGGGATCATGGGGCCCCTGTGTCCTTGCCCTCACTCAAAGCACACCCAAAAAAGCCTATAAAAAAGGTACCAGGGGCATTTCATGGGGTCCCCTACTGATCCCTGGCCCACAGGCAGTGCCTGAGTGCTCGATTGGTCAGTCTGCCCCTGTGTTGGATTGGACTATTATATCTTCACATTTGATTGATTGAGGATTGCAATACATATTGTTTGCTTGTAATTTTATGTCTGTAATGAGGAGTTAGTGCACCACATTTTTGTTTCCTTTTATTTTAAGTGAGAGTACACTTGGTGAGTGGGTGCAGCGAGCTCCTCCTTCTATCATTATACTTATGGTGTAGCAGCTCACGAGCTTATACTATTTCATTTATTTCTTAAAGTGTATAAACCACCTAAAAAACAAAAATGTCCTTAGATGTGGTGGCTGCATTAGTTTTCAGGCTTTTCCCTATATTTTCATCTGGTGATCCTGCCAGTAATGCACTTCCTGTCTTAAGGTGACAACTATTACTCACTGTATTGTTTCTATGCATTTGCCACACTGGGCTTCTCACTTGATGTAGACTACAGGAAACTTGCCTTTCTCCCCGTTACTATAACATATGGGGAGGTGTTGTGTAGTTCACAAATTAGAACTGGTAATAGACTGATTACAGTGTCTGAAGTTTTAATTAAGTGCATAGTAACAACACATATAAAACACACACACACACACATACGTATATATATACACACACACACACATGGACGCATAATATGAAGCAAGCAATAGGAGCACTTAGTGGGACCTACGACAAGAAGAATTTATTTTACAACATAGTTTAATAACTAAATCTCAACGTTTCGGTGGGACGTTTCAGTAGGGCACAACCCGCACATATACAGGGCAAGGTACTCTAGTCTACCTAGGCTGAAACCAGGCAGACCCCACTCCTTAGGAACCTGCTGAAGCTGGTCCACCAAGTAATTGGTGAGGGTTCTTCTGAAGTGGGACCTCAGATGGAGAGAGGAAAAAGACCCGAAAGACAAAGATCCCTTCCCCAACTATAATTTCTGCTGCTTATATCTTGATGCTTTCTTTGCTCCCTATGGCTATATGCTCATGTGCAAATATTAAATGCATCTATTATGATAATGAAACTGTCAGTTTAATGGTGATTGCCAGTATTCATGTAGTATTCTATGCTAACTACATGGCATTTCTGGACACAGCTGGGATATTAGAATATATATATATATATATATACACACACACAGAACACACTATATTGCCAAACGTGTTGGGCCAGCCCTCCAAATCATTGGATTTAGGTGTACCAATCACTTCCATGGTCACAGGTGTATACAATCAAGCCCCTAGGCATGCAGACTGCTTCTACAAACATTTGTGAAAGAATGGGTCGCTCTTATGAGATCTCTGAATTCAGGCGTGGTCCCGTGATAGGTGGCCACCTGTGCAATAAGTCCATCTGTGAAATGTTCTTGCTACTAAATATTCCACGGTCAGCGGTTAGTGGTATTATAACAAAGTGGAATCAACTGGGAACAGCAACTCAGCCACCAAGTGGTAGGCCATGTAAATAGACAGAGCGGGGTCAGCGCATGCTGAAGCGCACAGTGCGCAGAAGTCACCAACTGTCTGCATAGTCAATAGCTAAAGACCTCCAAGCTTCATGCGGCCTTCAGATTAGCACAACAACAGTGTGTAGAGAGCTTCATGGAATGGGTTTCCATGGCCAAGCAGCTACATCCAAGCCTTACACCACCAAGTGGAATGCAAAGTGTTGGGTGCCGTGGTGTAAAGCACACTGCCACTGGACTCTAGAGCAGTGGATACGTGTTTTCTGGAGTGACCAATCACGCTTCTCTAGCAATACGATGGACGTGTCTGGGTTTTGTGGTTGCCAGGATAATGGTACTTGCTTGACTGCATTATGCCAAGTGGAAAGTTTGGTGGAGGGGGATTATGATGTGGGGTTGTCTTTCAGGGGTTGGGCTTGGCCCCCTAGTTCCAGTGAAGGGAACTCTTAAGGCGTCAGCATACCAAGACATTTTGGACAATTTCATGCTCCCAACTTTGTGGGCAGAGTTTGGGGATGGCCCCTTCCTGTTCCAACATGACTGCCCACCAGTGCACAAAGCAAGGTCCATAAAGACATGGAGGAGCCAGTTTGGGGTGGAGGAACTTGACTGACCTGCACAGAGTCCTGACTTCAACCCGATAGAATACCTTTGGGATGAATTAGAGTGGAGACTGCGAGCCAGGCCTTCTCCCCCGACATCAGTTCCTGACCTCACAAATGTGCTTCTGGAAGAATGGTCCAACCTTCCCATAGACACCCTCCTAAACCTTGTGGACGGCCTTCCCAGAAGAGATGAAGCTGTTATAGCTGCAAAGGGCGGGGCCAACTCAATATTGAACTCTACGGACTAAGACTGGGGGGCCATTAAAGTTCATATGCGTGGAAAGGCCGGCGAACCAATACTTTTGGCAATATAGTGTGTGTGTGTTTTACATACAGTATATATATATGTGTGTGTGTGTGTATATATGGTATAGCTCAACATCCAGCAATGCCATTATTATTCCTATTTGATATAGTAAGCATCAATATTGTGATCACTGTAAAAGCTATTGGAAAAATCATTGTAGGACACTAATAGGCATGATATGGTTCTGTGGTTATATGACTGTCATTTCTGAGTAGGTCATGGTATTTACACATTTTGTCAATAGCTATGTGATATACAGAACTGTTTGTTTACTGTTCCCATATGACAGTATCAGAATGAGAGGAAGTTGTGAATGCATGGATAATTGGAAATCATTGGGGAAAGACGGGCATGTTTGCTTGTTTTTTGACAATTATGTAAATATACAATTTTTGTACATATATTTAAGCGGTGTGCATGTCCACTAATTTCTTTCCTACCCAATAATCCACATACAGAAGTGTATAGTGAGGACACCCACCATAAGCCGTATCTTTAATTTCCAAACATATTCTTTACACATCCACTACCTAATGTCCCTGTATTCTATTTTTTATGGCATTGTTTTTTACTGTGTTTTCCTGCCTGTTTGTAATGTCCTCTGTGGGCTCCTAAAACTCCTTTTTTCCTCCTCACTGCGTAATGAACACAACAAATCCTATAGTCCTTAGTCCATCTCGGGATGGAGCAAGAGAGTGACTATTGCAGGCCATAGACGGGTCGAAAATCGGCCAATTTTCTTTAAAAAAATGAAAAATCGGTCATTCAAGCGGCCGACGTTACCAGCAATGGTAAAAAAAATTGGCTGATTTTCATCCCGTCTACAGCCAGCAAAAAGTGTCCTGCAGAGAGCTCTGCTATTTCTTTGACAGTTCCTTGACATTTATAGCGGTTGCAACAATGTATTTGTATCCATTTAGGATACAGATGTTTTTATTCAGAAACAAATATATACAATGTTGCTCTTCTTCATCCTCTTCTTCATCCTCTTCTTCTTCATCCTATTCTTCTTCTTCCTCCTCTTCTTCTTCCTCTTCTTCTTCCTCTTCTTCTTCCTCTTCTTCATCCTCTTCTTCATCCTCTTCTTCTTCCTCTTCTTCATCCTCTTCTTCTTCCTCTTCTTCTTCTTGTTCTTCATCCTCTTCTTCTTTTTTCTTCTTCTTTTTGTCTTCCTCTTGCAGGTCACTGCTCATGCGCAGATTTTTTTATCGGTAAAAAGATCGGCCAATTTGCCCATCATTGCCGTGAAAATCGGCAGATTTTTTTCCAACTTTACCGATAAAAAAAATCTGCCAAAATACCGAAAAACGGCCGAACAATTAGCCCACTAACGATCCGAAAATCGGCCGATTTTATTTTCGACCGAAAAATCGTCCGATTTTCGACCCATCTATGGTCTGCATATGTTCCTACATACAGGTACAGTGGGGCCAATGGAAAACCCAATGCAGCCACCCTCTAACAGGAAGTCAGATTGTAGCAGCAATTAAAAAAAAAAAAAAAAGAATTTATAGACAGTGAAAGCAATAGAAATGTTTTGAGTATGAATACTAAATAGATTTTTTTTCAAGCCAGAGTTTAATGTCACCTTAATCATTGATCAGAACTCCAATTTTGATATTAAACTTAGGATCCCACCTTAAAGTGATTCTAAAGTCTCAAGGTTTTTTACCTCCGTGCATTCTATGCATGAAGGTAAAAAACCTTTTGTGTGCAGCAGCCCCTTTAGCCCCCTCAGACCCCCCCAATACTTACCTGAGCCCCATCGCGAACCACACATGTGCATGAGAGCCTCGTCTCTACAGGGACTCTGCCTCCTCAGTGGCTGCGACAACAGGGGGAGCCATTGATTCCCGCTGCTGTCAATCACACCCAGTGAGCCAATGGGATACACAGAGCAGCTGCTCGGATTCCCCCATAGCAAGCTGTTTGCTTTGGGGGCACCCAACAGGAGGGAGGGGATGGGAGTGCCGGTGGGGGACCTGAGAAGAGTAGGATCGAAAAGCATTTTGATATTTGTATAACTCCTCCTAAAAGCTTGCATCAGGGCTGAGGGCTCTAGAGAGATGTACTCATGCAGGGTGCTGTGATTTTTCCAGGAAGCTACAGTATGTACAGCCCATTGGCTCCTCCCACCAGCCATGATCTGCCTGCAGTAAATAGAGAAGCGCAGAGATCCAGTGATGATGTCACTGGGTGTAAAATAAGATATTTTGGTCAATGCTTGTTAGGGATCCGGGTGTGACCAGAAATGTGTGGACTGACACAGGGAAGTAGCAGGCTTCAGGAACACAGGTGTAGTCAGGGCTGGAGAGGTGGAATGGTCAGGCAGGCTATTAGGTACTGTCAGGCACCACCTGGCGGGATCTCTAGTACCCACAGAAACGGGATTCCCCAGGGCGCGGAGTCTAAGCCCCAGTCTGCCTTTTCACCAGAGCCCCTGATGGTGGGGATGGATTTGGCGCAGGACTGAGACCAGGTCGCAGCCCCTGAGTGCACCCAACTGTGGTAGAGGGGTCCGCCGAGGGTATGTACTGTGGGAAAGTCTGACGTGAAAAGGCTGGCAGACCTGGTAACAGGGACTGATCCGTGCAGGATGGATGCATGGATCGTCTGAGTAGCATCAGGCATAGTCAGGCAGGCCAGGTCATCAACATGCGGGCAGGGAGGTACCGGAGGAGCAGGCAGAGAATAGTCAGGGTCAGAAGCCGGGTTCAGTAACTCACGGGCAGCACAGTACAGGGGATCAGGCAGAAGGATGGTCAGGCAAGCCAGGGATCAAGCAGGAGAAGTCAGCAGAGGTCAGGATCAGCAACAAATCAGATAGTAGCAGAACAGGAACACAGGATACCAGGTACAGGGGCTCATGGGAAACAAACACCAAGGCCCTGATCACAGGTCTGGCCATTCCTTAAATACACCTCCTGCAATCAGCCCCAGGTGTTGGCTGATTGCCAGAGTGAGCTTCTGGCTGCTGAGAGCACCCGCTGGTCAGCCCTGGTACTGCAGCCCATACAGCAGGTGAGTCCCACCACCAGTGCTGAGTCCATTCCTGACAATGCTTGACCAAAAGCTTTATCGGAAACAGTTAATTTCAAAATTTCATTAGCATGGTTGACGGGAGGGGAATCAAAAAAGTCAACATTTACGCAGATGAACCCCTTGACACCGACAGCACACAAATATGCGGCCTCACAGAACTGGGCTTTATTTCCGTGGGGCCACATATTTGCGTACCTGTCTTTGTGCTGGGCGCGCTTCCAGCACAGAGACCGCGGTGTCACTGGGAGCCCCGGGTCCCGTTCTAATGATCGGGACCCAGGACTCCCGATTCCAGGTCACGTGATCGCTGTGATAACCTCTGATTGGCTATCACAGTGATCAGTCACTGTGCAGCCCGGCCCCCTTGTTTTTTCTCTCTCTATGAATGAAGAAGAGAGATACATTGTATCTCTCTAACTCCTGACATAGAGAGATAAAAAAAATGTTGTTAAAAAAAAAAAAAGAAAATAAATAAATATTAAAAAATAAAATAAAAAATAAAGAAAAATACCTAGATCAAGGTTTGATCTAGTTCAGTACCAGGGTTAGTGTTTGGGTCAAAGTCAGGGTCAAAGGTCAAGGTCAAAGGTCAGGATTAAAAAAAATTGTGTCAGTTAGCTTTAATGTCAGTGTGTTTTAGGTAAAAAAAAAAAAAAAAGACAAAATGTGCACTATTGTTTCTAGGCGGTACTCCGGGTACAAACAACAAATAACATACACAGATATGGTATCACTGCAATTGTCAAGAGCTGGAGAATTTATTTTGGGTTGGGTTGTTCTATAGTGGTAGGTTATGGTCGTAACAAGAAACACACAGCTAAATAAAAAAAAGATTTTTTTTTTTTACTATTTTGGGCCAGTTTTCCTTTGATAATAAAAAAAAATTAGGAGCTATCCATTACCATTTACCACCAAATGAAAGCCCAATTTGTCCTGAAAAAAAAACTGCGGTATAATCCACCTGGATGTACAAAGTAGTTGTGATGATATGTACAGTTTTACTAACACATGTCAACGTTGCAGAATTGTGCTTAGGCATTTAGATTTGTTTTACCCTTAGGCGTGAAGGGGTTAAACTTAAGCCTCGACTCTCTATACTTTGTGAAGACTCTAGTGTGGTATATGCAAAAGAATAGCAGAACCAAATATTGAATTCTTTCAAATGTAAAATATGAATATTACTAAGGGAGCCCCAATTCTATAACAACCTTGTTCTGGCTTTGAGGAGTGAATGAGCACCAAATAGCATGTCAATATAGGAATTTTAGGGCTCGTTCACACTAGGCTGTTTTGCCAACGCTTGCCAAACGCCCCTATAGCGTTTGGCAAGCGTTGGTCCGGCGTTTGCGGAGCATTATTAATGCTCGGCAAACGCTCCGCAAACGCCGCATGCGTGGTTTAGCGGCGGTTGCTAGGCGTTTGCCGAGCGTTAATAACGCCCCACAAACGCCTATAATGCAGTTTGAGTGGTGTTACCGCTCCGCAAACGCCCCGCAACCGCGTCGCAACCGCACCGCAAACGCCGGCCGGGCGTTTGCGGAGCGGCACCATAGACGAGAATAGGAGGCTTCAAAGCCTCCTGACTCGTCCAGAGGCGTCCGTTTTGCCGCGACGCAACGCGACGCAAACGCTCCTGTTAAAACAGCACCATGTGCTGTAATGTGCAGAATTGGCAGAGGCGTTTGGGAAGCGGTAAAAACGCTTACCAAACGCCTCTCTGCCGCCTGCACACAAGGCTAGTGTGAACGTAGCCTTAGAGTGATATAGAAATGCCCATGATCTAAAACCCAGGTGCCCAGTTTGAATTAAAAAAATTAGTTTAAGGAGGAATTGGCCTTTAACGAGTTCATTCAACTTGTCATTTCCCAGGAAACGACTATCATTCTATCCAAATTTACTCCAATGGTGTTAATTTGCCTGAATGCCTTTTTCATGACGTAATATTCCAACAATTCATTTCTTCAGTAGACTCCATTAGCAAATTCAATCAAATTAAAGTGCAGATTTAATTTGCCTTGTCAAATTTGCAGTATTGAACTAACAGTTTCGCATTTGGGAGAGCTTGCAGTAATTTGATTTATGTATCGCTGTTTCCCCCGTATGATTGAAGTCACGGCATGGAGGCTTCCTTTCATGTCAACACCTTTCTGAAAAACAAACACTTTGCTCTTCTCTGTTTATTACAGAGCTGTGTTTTCTGATGGGTGACACCGTGAAACGTTTTAATACAGTCAGCAAAGAAAGTGAGGAAAGAATAAATGAAACTTCAAATAATTCTGAAAAAGTTAAATTCCATATTCGTAACACATTTTAACTAAAAATAAATGAAAGGAGCGATAGGGACAAAATGTGCTTTTAGACATGGATGGTCAGTCAATAGGCGCAGTCTGACCATCTGCAGACATATTTGTATCATGCCTTCACCATAATGAGGAATGCCTATGTTCCTCATGTTCCTTTGTAGTTGCATTCAAGAGGAAAGGGAAAGGGTGGCTTATCTCTAGGGTACCTGTCCGGAAACCGCACAACCAAAACAATTGGGCCTACCAAACCACAGTTTTGGCAATGCAGTTTTAGAAGACCTGTTGTCAGGGCTCCGGGTATGACCAGAGGTGTGTGGACTGACACAGGGAAACGCAGGCTTCAGATATAGTATAAACAATATAATTTATTTAAGACTAAACAATACATAAACGCAGTGCAAACAAACCAAACCAAAACCCCCAACAGATAACAAAAGAACAATACTAAGCGTAGTCGGGCAGGCCGGGTCAGTAGCAAACGGGCAGGCAAGGTACAAAGGAGCAGGCAGAGCGTAGTCAGACGGGCCGGGTCAGGAACAATCAGGCAGACAAGGTACCAAAGGAGCAGGCTGGAGAGTGGTCAGGAATAGCAGAGGTCAGGACAGGTGGAGTTCAATCAGAGTCAGGGATCAAGCAGGATCAGACAGGAAGCAGACAGGAAGCAGACAGGATGCAGGTACAGGGGCTCTTGGGAAACATACACCAAGGCCCTGATTGCAAGTCTGGCCATTCCTTATATGCACCTCCTGCAATCAGCCTCAGGTGTTTTGGCTGACTGCAGGAGTGAGCCTCTGGTTGCTGAGAGCACCCGCTGGCCAGTCCTGGTACTGCAACCCACAAGGCAGGTGAGTCCCACCACTATTGGCGAGTCCATTCCTGACACCTGTGCTACTATGTGAACTGTAGTTTTACAAAATATGTAGGACTTTGTGGCAATGCAGTTACAGAGATTCCATAGATTCCATAGAACTTTGTGGCAATGCAGTTGTTGAAGTTCTGTGGGACTTTGTGACAGTGTAGTAGCACTAGATGTGTAGACCTATGTGGCAATGCAGCTGTATAAGTTCAGTGGGACTTGCATATGGCCACGCAATTGTGAAAGATACATTGGGCTTTATGGCAATGCAGTTGAAGACCTGTGGTACTTTGGGAAATGTAGTTGTACTAGATCTGTAGGACTTTGTGTCAATACAATTGTACAACAACTGTGGAGTTTTGTGTCAATGCAGACGTAGAGGCTTTATGGGACTTTGGGGCATTTCAGTTGTAAAGGAGCTGCGGGACTATGTAGCAATACAGTTGGATAAGGTAGGATAGACTTTTCAGCAATGCAATTAAGGAAGATCTGTGGGACTTTGTGTCAATACAGTTGTACAACATCTGTGGAGCTTTGTGTCAATGCAGACGTAGAAGATTTATGAAACTTTGGGGCATTTCAGTTGTAAAGGAGCTGCGGGACTATGTGGCAATACAGTTGGATAAGGTAGGTTAGACTTTGCAGCAATGCAATTGAGGAAGATCTGTGGGACTTTGTGTCAATACAGTTGTAAAACATCTGTGAAGCTTTGTGTCAATGCAGACATAGAGGATTTATGAAACTTTGGGGCATTTCAGTTGTAAAGGAGCTGCGGGACTATGTGGCAATACAGTTGGATAAGATAGGCTAGACTTTGCAGCAATGCAATTGAGGAAGATCTGTGGGACTTTGTGTCAATACAGTTGTAAAACATCTGTGGAGCTTTGTGTCAATGCAGACGTAGAGGATTTATGGGACTTTGGGGCATTTCAATTGTAAAGGAGCTGCGGGACTATGTAGCAATACAGTTGGATAGATAGGTTACACTTTGCAGCAATTCAATTGAGGAAGATCTGTGGGACTTTGTGTCAATACAGTTGTACAACATCTGTGGAGCTATGTGTCAATGCAGACATAGAGGATTTATGAAACTTTGGGGCATTTCAGTTGTAAAGGAGCTGTGGGACTATGTGGCAATACAGTTGGATAAGGTAGGTTAGACTTTGCAGCAATGCAATTGAGGAAGATCTGTGGGACTTTGTGGCAATTACGAAGGTTGAGCTGTTGAGATTCGTAAACAATAGGCTTCTTTCCGCAAAGCATGTATGCAAATTAAATACATGAAATGAGCCAGGAGCTCCATGTGCTGACTGCTTATGAAAAAATGTAAGCAATATTTCAATTTTACCTGGTCAAAAAATATTTTTGTATTTTAGTCCTGACCATTAAAAGGAAAGACCAAGCCCAGTAATCCTCATTTTTACTTCCCTTTAACTCAATCCCACTGACCCTTACATGAAACTCATTTTACTCATGTCTTTCCGATACTGGTATGGTACATTTTGTGTGCATTTTCTGAACTCAAGGCGTGTATGTCCCTCTGTATATGTCCTAAGACTTTACCTGTGTGTCCTATGTATTTTATTTAAGACCTTAATAAACATATATTTAAAAAAAAAAAAAAGGAAAGACAATATATACAAAATCATTACCCATTCCCTTTTTAGTTTAAATGTGTTGAAAACTAAAGTGTAAAGGGCTAAACTGTGCCATTTACTTCTATAAACAAAAAGAAAACACACAATGAATATCAGGAGGTGAAAATTAAAGCTAAAATTTGGGATCTGGTGCTTGATGCTGATGGGCACTGGTCTCTTTAGCACACCTGGTGATTAGGAGAGGTATTGCAAGGGGGGCTTAATTTCACCCATCTTACTCATTTTGGGTACAAGAAGAGGTTGCATCCTCCCTGGTGAACTGGTTTCAGGGATCTACCATATCCCAAGTTAGTTCACCATATGGGAGTTAAAAGTTAAAATTAAATAGAAACAGATATAAAGAGTTTTTTATATTTATTTTATACTAATATTTACTTTTTAGGTTCCAGCTGATTCTGAGGATGTCCCAGAGTGGGTCTTACTCAATGAAAAAGTAAAACTGGGTATACTGTCAGAAACATCTAGCACTCCTGATCCATCACAGCTGTTGGTCTCTTTTCTTTTTCTTTTCAGCAACCTGGTTTTGGCTATGATGAACTCTTCTTGTCTGTCCACCTGAAATGTGATTGATGTGGCCAGTATCAAGGTGAAGACTAAACCTGATTTAAGCCAGCCAAGCCTACAGTCTCAAAATTGTGATATTGTGTTCATAAGATGTGCTACAAGCTCCCAGTCTGTCTGTCCTGCTCTGCGGATTTCTTCATTGACGAGCGCGGAATGTATATCGACTACTCTTTGAACGCTGCCTGCCTTTGGACTACATATCTGACCCTGGCTATCCTGAACCTTGCCTGCCTTATAAATGGACTGTCATTAAACCACTTAGTTTAGTGGACAAGCCACTTGGTCTGTCTGCCAACTGCAAGTATTTGTTTGCTGTGCTCAGTTCACACTTGCCCCAGGGTGGTAGCTAGTCACTATAGCATTGTGTATAAGTCCTGGGGGCAACCAAGTACAAGTAGGCCTGCTTGCTTTATGGGAAAGGGGGCTACTATAGGTGAAGAACACAGACGCTAGATATAGTGTCTGACCACCTGTGTTAGGATGTGACACATACAAAATTCTTCTAGTGTATGGCCAGCTTAAGGGAGCTCAGAGAAAGAAGCATACATCCCCCTTCCTCACTACTGAAAATACATATGCGCACAGAGAGATTACCCAACACCGGCACTGTTAGATGCTACTGGAACTACAGGGAAGGAGTTCACATCACTGCCCATATTTGAACTATTTCTACTTTAAAGTCTAACTGTAGCCATTTTATTCTTCAGCGAGGAAGGGCTGGAATTTTTTAAAAAGGCTTTTACTGCTGCTTGGGCTTTATTGTCTTGATAACTAATGAAGACTTCATTCCTTGCACAGCTGTCTAGGAACAGGGAGTGAGGGAATATCTTACCCATGGGAGTCACAATCAGAAAAAAAAACCTTAGTAGTAGAAAATGTGCAACACTTAATCTTGTTTCTATTTGTTAATCTTGAATCTTTTTTCTAGTAAAGTTAATGGATGTTCCTTCTAAAGGTACAGTAGCTTTTACTTTGCTCTCTTGTGTTATCTCCTTGTAGCCTTGATGAAGATCTTCTGAAACCCTGTAATGTGTTGGGATTTTATAAAACTTAACCTTTAATGAGATTCATTTTTGGACCGGATAAAAATGTCTCTAGAGACTATCAAAAATGTTGGCTGTAATCAATATTTTAAACAATTGTTGACATTTTAGAATCTTTAGAAGATATATACCTGAGGAAATGTCTTGCCCATGGGGGTCACAAAGAGGAATAACATTCTTAGTAAGTAGAAAATAGGGGACTCATAATCTTATTTCAAGTATATGTTTGGGTAAAGAAAATGGATTTTTCCTTTTTTAGGTTAGCTCTTATTCCACCCAGTTGGGTTATCTCCTTGAAGCCCTAATAAACGGGGATCTTCTGAATTCCTAAAATGTGTTGGGTTTTTATTGCACTTATACTTCAAAAAATTAACTTTCGAACTAAACAAAAGCGTCTTTCCAAAAGAAATAAAAACCTGACAGGAATGTAAAGACTTACCCATTCTATCTAAAATATTAGCTGTAGTTGTAGTCGATCATTTAAAACAATTAATGACATTTTTGTGTCCTCAGAATATACATACTTGAGGGCAGGGGCGGACTGACAACTCATGGGGCACCCGGGCAATAGTGGATCATGGGGCCCCTGTGTCCTCGCCCACACCCAAAAAAGCCTATGAAAAAGCCAATGAAAGGTACCAGGGGCATCTCATGGGGCCCCCTACTGACCCCGGGCCCTCGGGCAGTGCCCGAGTGCTCTAATGGTCAGTCCGCCTCTGCTTGAGAGAATATCTTACCCATATGGGTTACAAACAGAAATGAAAACCTTATTAGGTCAAGAACACAGGATACTTGTCTCAAGTATACGTTCTTGTGAAGTGAACAGATTTTCCTTTTCAGGAAGCTCTTACTCTACTCTCTTGTGTTATTCCTTGATGAAGAGGGATCTTCTGAACCCCTGAAATATGTTGGGTTTTTTAGAACTTAATCTTTAATAAAAGGAACATTTGGACTGCACAAAAGACGTTCATGCTTTATCCAAAATGTTCCATGTAGCTGTAGTCAATTATTGTAAGCAATTAATGACTTTGTAGTGTTCTCAGAAACATGAGCTTGAAGACCACAGTCTTGGAGGATCAATATCATCAATGGTGTAACTGAGGTAGCCTCAGGGGCGGACTGACAACTCATGGGCCCCCGGGCAATAGGGGATCATGGGGCCCCTTGTGTCTTTGCCCAAACTCAAACCACACCAAAAAAAGCCTATGAAAGGTACCAGGGGCATCTCATGGGGTCTCCTACAGACCCTGGGCCATCGGGCAGTGCCCGAGCACCCGAATGGTCAGTCCGCCCCTGGGCAGCCTACAGACTCAAAGGTGCTTCTAGGTGAGTGAGCAGGTCAAACAGTTTGAAAAAATTTCCAGTTATTAGCTTGTCTTGGTAGCGGCATTAGATATTTCTGAGAAATGGAGTGAAGATTTTGGAATGGAATGAGGAATTGAGAAATTGGGTAGGGCAAGATCCATAAATGCTTGCCATTTATTTGTGAAATGTTAGAGGAAGATGGAGTGAAATAGATCCATATCAAGTTTCTCTCTATAAAGTAGGGTTTTCAGCTCACGCTTACATCTAAAATCGTGGGCACATTGAATTAGTTCCATTTTTTTCAGTATGGCTCTGCGTGCGACCAACCAGGCAGGTGTGTATCCATTGTGAACAACGAGAGAGACCCTGAAGGAGATAAATGTGTGTGGTTTTTTATTGAACTTAACCTTTAATAAAATGCATTTTTGGACAGTAGAAAAATGTTTCTATAATAGAAATAAAAACGTGATAGAAATGTAATGACTTGCCTACTCTATCCAAAATGTTGTCTGTGGTCGATTATTATAAACAATAAGTGGCATGTGGTGTCCTCAAAAAAGATATCTATCCATTCAGTTGTATCAGACCCTTGGCGATTGCATGGACTGCCACTCGTAAGCAACTTTTTCCATGAAGCGACTTTTATTTTACAGGGTAGGTTGCCAGGTCTTTCTCCAACCCCTACGATGCAGGAGATCCCACATGGCCAGGGATGAAACTAGGACAATTTAGATAGAAGCCAATTAGTGGACCACCACTCGTAAGCAACTTTTATTTTACAGGGTAGGTTGCCAGGTCTTTCCCCAACCCCTACCATGCAGGAGATCCCACATGGCCAGGGATGAAACTAGGACAATTTAGACAGAAGCCAATTAGTGGACCGCCACTCATAAGTGACTTTTTCCATGAAGTGACTTTTATTTTACAGGGTAGGTTGCCAGGTCTTTCCCCAACCCCTACGATGCAGGAGATCCCACATGGCCAGGGATGAAACTAGGACAATTTAGATAGAAGCCAATTAATGGACCACCACTCGTAAGCAACTTTTATTTTACAGGGTAGGTTGCCAGGTCTTTCCCCAACCCCTACGATGCAGGAGATCCCACATGGCCAGGGATGAAACTAGGACAATTTAGACAGAAGCCAATTAGTGGACCGCCACTCATAAGTGACTTTTTCCATGAAGTGACTTTTATTTTACAGGGTAGGTTGCCAGGTCTTTCCCCAACCCCTACGATGCAGGAGATCCCACATGGCCAGGGATGAAACTAGGACAATTTAGATAGAAGCCAATTAGTGGACCACCACTCATAAGTGACTTTTATTTTACAGGGTAGGTTGCCAGGTCTTTCCCCAACCCCTACGATGCAGGAGATCCCACATGGCCAGGGATGAAACTAGGACAATTTAGATAGAAGCCAATTAGTGGACCACCACTCGTAAGCAACTTTTATTTTACAGGGTAGGTTGCCAGGTCTTTCCCCAACCCCTACCATGCAGGAGATCCCACATGGCCAGGGATGAAACTAGGACAATTTAGACAGAAGCCAATTAGTGGACCGCCACTCATAAGTGACTTTTTCCATGAAGTGACTTTTATTTTACAGGGTAGGTTGCCAGGTCTTTCATCAACCCCTATGATGCAGGAGATCCCACATGGCCAGGGATGAAACTAGGACAATTTAGACAGAAGCCAATGAACCTACCAGCATGTCTTTGGAGTGTGGAAGGAAACCAGAGTACCCAGAGGAAACCCACAAAAGCACGGGGAGAACATGCAAACTCCATGCAGGAGGCACCATGGTTGGGAATTGAACCCATGACCCATTTACTGCAAGGTAGATGTGCTAACCACTAAGCTACTATGTTGCCCCCAAAAAAGATATACCTTGCTATATTTGGCAGGGATCACAGATGCTTCAATAAAATAATAATAACCTTGAAAAAAAACAAAATTCTTTCTCCACTAAGATGTTGTCTATTTTGCATATGTAAATTTTCTTTTCTATAGTCCGCAAATGCTCATAAACAATTTTTAAGGTGACAAATTATAACACCAGAACCAAGAAGAAAAAAATAAGAAGGTGTTTTTTCCTTTTTTTTGAAGCTTGTTTCTCCGTCTTATTTTGCAAAAAAATTTTTTCCAGATTCTGCTCATTCCTTCTAGAAACTAGAATGTGACAGCAAGTTATCATCTATGCAGGTGTCAATTTCCAATGCCATCTGTGGCAGCGAATTTTTATTTAAAGTTTAAATTGCCTAAGCAGACTTGCATGATATTACTCATTTCAGATTCCAAATGAAACCAGCTTCTGCCAATATCACTGGAGGATGAAACTGAAATCCTAGTGTGTGCATATAGAGATGGGCACAAAGACTGCCAGCCCTCGGTTTTATACAACTGCCGTTGCAAGCAAAAAATCTAGGCGTCTATTTACATTGCCTGCTGCAACAGACTTGTTGCAATGAACATGGATAGTAAAATATTAATATGAATCCTATTTCATAAATACGATATGCGGGGCCCCGGAGTTTGAGAAGAAGAACACCAGTGTGATTGACAGGAGTATGTGTGGTTGACAGGGGGGGGGGGACAATTTTTCCCATAAGCTGTCATGAAATTTTACTCCTGCTTAACCATATTGTTATATCACCAAAGAATATGACGTGCTATTAAAAATGTAAAAATCCAGTTATATGTTGATTCAAATTTCTTGGAAATTCAACCAGCAGAAGTAACTGAAGCTGCTTTTATAATAACTTCCTGCCAGGGGCGGACTGACCATTTGGAAACTCAGGCACTGCCCGAGGGCCCGGGGTCAGTACGGGGCCCCATGAGCAGGGGCGGACTGACAACTCATGGGGCCCCCGGGCAATAGGGGATCATGGGGCCCCTGTGTCCTTGCCCAAACTCAAAAAAGCCTATGAAAAAGGTACCAGGGGCATCTCATGGGGCCCCCTACTGACTCCCGGGCCCTCGGGCAGTGCCCAAGTTTCCAAATGGTCAGTCCGCCCCTGCCCATGAGATGCCTCTGGTACCTTTTTCATAGGCTTTTTTGAGTTTGGGCAAGGACACAGGGGCCCAATGATCCCCTATTGCCTGGGGGCCCCATGAGTTGTCAGTCCGCCCCTGCTTCCTGCAATTCTCAAAACAGCAGGACGCAAACAAGGAAGAGGAAAGGACAGAAATGTGAGGCTGTCTAACTTGACGGCACTGAGCAGTGCTGTAAGTCTAACACTGGGAAATCACCGACAGGAGGAGAGAGCAGATAGACCGTGGTGATGGGTTGGCTGCAGCTCCTTGACCAGGGGACTAAAGATGGCTTGTAAGTCCCACTAAAACAATACCAACCCCCCATACTTAACATAAGTAACCACACTGACAACAAATGGAGTTCATGGCCCAAAACCGGCCTTTTATTACAACCTCAATAAATATTTTTTTTTTTAAATAACAGAAAAAACACAGTATAAACATACGTTCTTTCAAGGTCCCAATAGGCATCAAGAAAAAAGAATACCTGCATCCTGCTTAACCACTTCCTGTCCGGACACTTTCACCCCCTTCCTATCCAGGCCAATTTTCAGCTTTCAGCGCTATCACACTTTGAATGACAATTGCGTGGTCATGCAACACTGTATCCTTATGAATTTTTTAGCATTTTTTTGAGACAGATAAAGCTTTATTTTGGTATTTATTCACCACTGGGATTTTTTTTTTTTTTTTTGCTATATAAATGAAAAAGTCCAACAATTTTGAAAAAAAGTGTTTTCCTTATAAAATTTTGCAAATAAATAATATTTCATCATAAATCTTGGCCAAAATTTACTCTGTTATCTTTTTAGTAAAAAAAAAAACAAAAAAAAAAAAAAATTAGTTTATAACCAAAAATTATAATTTTTAAACATTTTTTTTTAATTTTTATTTTATTTTTGTATATTATTATTTATGTTTTATTTTTTTTTTTACATACTGTCACCCTAGCAGTACATGGTGACACTACTACTTGTAGGGGGTGATGAAGATTTTTTTTTTTTTTTACACTGATTGCTTTTACATCTATAAAGGCTGTAAAAGCAATCATTTCTCCTTCTCAATAGCTGCATTCTTGCAGCCATTGAGAACTACTGTGTGAGCTGTGATTGGTCACATCTTGTCACATGGTACAAGGCTGTTGTGAATAGCCTTGTACCATGTGACCTCTGTAATCATTCACAGATTTCACACGTAGTAAGCAATGATGTCAGAAGTGACATCTTGCTTACTACTCTGCATGTGATCACTGATTGGCCAATCAGGGATCACATGATCGGGAACTCGCACAGAGGTCCCGTACGACGATCGGTGTTCCACTGTGTCCGGAGGACACAGCGGGCACCGGATCGCGGTGCTGCACATTCCCGGGGAGCGCGCACAAGCAGGGGGCGGGGAGGCCATTTATAAAGGGCCACCAGACCCTGCACTGCCACCGACCGGCCATTTATATACAACTGCCGGACGGGAGGTGCTTAACTAGGCCTCCAGCCGCAACATCACCGACTCGGAGACACCACCGCAGATACCCCCACCAGAACAACTGTAAGCCGTACCTCAGAAGGGTTCCTACAAAGTGCCTTTTCTTGTGCCCACCTTAGCCAATGAGGACCTTGCACCCCGCCAGACGTCCCCCAGCACCAATATAGCACAACCACCATCAAGCCAAACCATCAAACAACGGGCGGGTGGGAGGGAAGTTTGCCCTGTGAAAACTCTCTTCAGACTGAAAACCCCCTGCCACACCCTGTAAGACCACCCCTCGTGGCTCCCCCCACTCCTTCCTTTACTTTTTTGACTCCCCCTTATGCTAATGGGACTCTGCCTATCCCAACCCCCTTTAACCCGTCATGCCGGCCCTTCGTTCAGGTCTTCTTTCTTCTTACTCCAGGCCTTCCTTTACTGTTTAATAAGCAAGCTGGAGACCAAGACCGTTTGCTGCGACTTTTGTATATCACCGAATAATTTGGAGTGCTATTAAAAATGTAAAACAAAATCAGTTATCACAGCCAGCATAAGTATCTGAAACTGCTTTTCTAATAACTGCCTGTGATCCCCTAGAAAGCAGGGTGCAAAGGAGGGAGGTGAAAAGGCAGCACTGTGATGCAATCTGGCTTGATTGCACTGAGCAGTGCTGTCAGTCTAACGCTGGAAGATTGCAAACAGGAGGAGACAGAAGCAAGACTATGGTTATGGGCCTGCTGGGCCATTACTGTTTAAAGTATTCCTAAACCCACAACAGTACAATCAGTCTGTAGATGCAGTAAAGCATGCTTGTTATACTCACTGTGGAACCTAAGGGGTTAATCCTCCGCATTGTGTAAAAAGGCTGTTTGATCCTGTCTTCTCTGCCCCTCCTCTTGTTGAAATGACCACCTGATACAGACTAAGTTCGTAGTCACATGCACATGCTCAGTTTGTTGTGTATTGCTAGAGCAGTTTTTGTTTTTTTTTCTTGGGAGAGTGCATGTGATCAGCTCAGGGCCAATCAGTACTGTGCAGACAGAGGGTCAGGACTTTCACATCCTCCTAGAGGAGGATGTTCCCATCTGCAAGCTCCTCTGCCTTACATGTCTGGAGTGCCCTCTCCTCCTCCACCAAAACCTCCTCCTCCTCCAGCACGGCGTGCGGTGTCCATACTGCAGAGCTAGAGCAGAGAGAAAACTCCTCCTAGAAGCTTTAACCAGTGCTCTGCTGGACACTGATAGAAATCACAAGACTTCTCTAACTGCTGATGAGAAAAGGTATTTAGCCGTTTATATTTACTAAAATAATTGCATTTCCATGTTGTGTGTACTGTGGGAGACCAGATATAGTGAATGCAGGGTCCGGGGAGAGTGGATATAGTGAATGCAGGGTCCGGGGAGAGTGGATATAGTGAATGCAGGGTCCGGGGAGACCGGATATAGTGAATGCAGGGTCCGGGGAGACCAGATTGGGTGAATACAGGGTCCGGGGAGAGTGGATATAGTGAATGCAGGGTCCGGGGAGAGTGGATATAGTGAATGCAGGGTCCGGGGAGACCGGATATAGTGAATGCAGGGTCCGGGGAGACCAGATATAGTGAATACAGGGTCCGGGGAGAGTGGATATAGTGAATGCAGGGTCCGGGGAGACCGGATATAGTGGATGCAGGGTCCGGGGAGACCAGATATAGTGAACGCAGGGTCCGGGGAGACCAGATATAGTGAATGCAGGGTCCGGGGAGACCGGATATAGTGGATGCAGGGTCCGGGGAGACCAGATATAGTGAATGCAGGGTCTGGGGAGATCAGATATAGTGAATGCAGGGTCCGGGGAGACCAGATATAGTGAATGCAGGGTCCAGGGAGAGTGGATATAGTGAATACAGGGTCCGGGGAGACCGGATATAGTAAATGTAGGGTCCTGGGAGAACGGATATAGTGAATGCAGGGTCTGGGGAGAGCGGATATAGTGAATATAGGGTCCGGGGAGACCAGATATAGTAAATGTAGGGTCCTGGGAGAACGGATATAGTGAATGCAGGGTCTGGGGAGAGCGGATATAGTGAATGCAGGGTCCAGGGAGACCAGATATAGTGAATGCCGGGTCCGGGGAGATCAGATATAGTGAATGCAGGGTCTGGGGAGAGCGGATATAGTGAATGCAGGGTCCGGGGAGACCGGATATAGTGAACGCAGGGTCCAGAGAGAGCGGATATAGTGAATGCAGGGACCGGGAAGACCGGATATAGTGAATGCAGGGTCCTGGGAGACCAGATATAGTGAATGCAGGGTCCGGGGAGAGTGGATATAGTGAATGCAGGGTCCGGGGAGACCAGATATAGTGAATGCAGGGTCCGGGGAGACCGGATATAGTGGATGCAGGGTCCGGAGAGACCAGATATAGTGAATGCAGGGTCTGGGGAGATCATATATAGTGAATGCAGGGTCCGGGGAGACCAGATATAGTGAATGCAGGGTCCGGGGAGACCGGATATAGTAAATGTAGGGTCCTGGGAGAACGGATATAGTGAATGCAGAGTCTGGGGAGAGCGGATATAGTGAATGCAGGGTCTGGGGAGAGCGGATATAGTGAATGCAGGGTCCAGGGAGACCAGATATAGTGAATGCAGGGTCCGGGGAGATCAGATATAGTGAATGCAGGGTCTGGGGAGAGCGGATATAGTGAATGCAGGGTCCGGGGAGAGCGGATATAGTGAACGCAGGGTCCAGAGAGAGCGGATATAGTGAATGCAGGGACCAGGAAGACCAAATATAGTGAATGCAGGGTCCTGGGAGACCAGATATAGTGAATGCGGGGTCCAGGGAGGACAAATATAGTGAATGCAGTGTCCGGGGAGACCAGATATAGTGAATGCAGGGTCCGGGGAGACCGGATACAGTGAATGCAGGGTCTGGGGAGGCCGGATATAGTGAATGCAGGGTCCGGGGAGACCAGATATAGTGAATGCAGGGTCCGGGGAGAGCAGATATAGTGAATACAGGGTCCGGGGAGACCGGATATAGTGAATGCAGGGTCCGGGGAGACCAAATATAGTGAATGCAGGGTCCAGGGAGACCGGATATAGTGAATTCAGTGTCTAGGGAGACCAGATATAGTGAATGCAGGGTCCGGGGAGAGCGAATATAGTGAATGCAGGGTCCTGGGAGACCAGATATAGTGAATGCAGTGTCTAGGGAGACCAGATATAGTGAATGCAGGGTCCGGGGAAAGCGGATATAGTGGATGCAGGGTCCAGGGAGACCAGATATAGTGAATGCCGGGTCCGGGGAGATCAGATATAGTGAATGCAGGGTCTGGGGAGAGCGGATATAGTGAACGCAGGGTCCAGAGAGAGCGGATATAGTGAATGCAGGGACCGGGAAGACCGGATATAGTGAATGCAGGGTCCTGGGAGACCAGATATAGTGAATGCAGGGTCCGGGGAGAGTGGATATAGTGAATGCAGGGTCCAGGGAGACCAGATATAGTGAATGCAGGGTCCGGGGAGACCGGATATAGTGGATGCAGGGTCCGGGGAGACCAGATATAGTGAATGCAGGGTCTGGGGAGATCAGATATAGTGAATGCAGGGTCCGGGGAGACCAGATATAGTGAATGCAGGGTCCGGGGAGAGTGGATATAGTGAATGCAGGGTCCGGGGAGACCGGATATAGTAAATGTAGGGTCCTGGGAGAACGGATATAGTGAATGCAGGGTCTGGGGAGAGCGGATATAGTGAATGCAGGGTCCGGGGAGAGCGGATATAGTGAATGCAGGGTCCAGGGAGACCAGATATAGTGAATGCAGGGTCCGGGGAGATCAGATATAGTGAATGCAGGGTCTGGGGAGACCGGATATAGTGAACGCAGGGTCCAGAGAGAGCGGATATAGTGAATGCAGGGACCGGGAAGACCGGATATAGTGAATGCAGGGTCCTGGGAGACCAGATATAGTGAATGCGGGGTCCAGGGAGGACAGATATAGTGAATGCGGGGTCCGGGGAGACCGGATACAGTGAATGCAGAGTCTGGGGAGGCCGGATATAGTGAATGCAGGGTCCTGGGAGACCAGATATAGTGAATGCGGGGTCCAGGGAGGACAGATATAGTGAATGCAGGGTCCGGGGAGACCAGATATAGTGAATGCAGGGTCCGGGGAGAGCGGATATAGTGAATACAGGGTCCGGGGAGACCGGATATAGTGAATGCAGGGTCCGGGGAGACCAAATATAGTGAATGCAGGGTCCAGGGAGACCGGATATAGTGAATTCAGTGTCTAGGGAGACCAGATATAGTGAATGCAGGGTCCGGGGAGAGCGAATATAGTGAATGCAGGGTCCTGGGAGACCAGATATAGTGAATGCAGTGTCTAGGGAGACCAGATATAGTGAATGCAGGGTCCGGGGAAAGCGGATATAGTGGATGCAGGGTCCGGGGAGAGTGGATATAGTGAATGCAGGGTCCGGGGAGACCAGATATAGTGAATGCAGGGTCCGGGGGAGACCAGATATAGTGAATGCAGGGTCCGGGGAGACCAGATATAGTGAATGCAGGGTCCGGGGAGACCAGATATAGTGAATGCAGGGTCCGGGGGAGACCAGATATAGTGAATGCAGGGTCCGGGGAGACCAGATATAGTGAATGCAGGGTTCGGGGAGAGCGGATATAGTGAATTCAGTGTCTAGGGAGACCAGATATAGTGAATGCAGGGTCCGGGGAGAGCAGATATAGTGAATGCAGGGTCCTGGGAGACCAGATATAGTGAATGCAGTGTCTAGGGAGACCAGATATAGTGAATGCAGGGTCCGGGGAAAGCGGATATAGTGGATGCAGGGTCCGGGGAGAACAGATATAGTGAATGCAGGGTCCGGGGAGACCGGATATAGTGAATGCAGGGTCCGGGGAGACCAGATATAGTGAATGCGGGGTCCGGGGAGAGCGGATATAGTGAATGCGGGGTCCGGGGAGACCAGATATAGTGAATGCGGGGTCCAGGGAGGACAGATATAGTGAATGCAGGGTCCGGGGAGACCAGATATAGTGAATGCAGGGACCGGGGAGACCGGATACAGTGAATGCAGGGTCTGGGGAGACCGGATATAGTGAATGCAGGGTCCGGGGAGAGCGGATATAGTGAATGCAGGGTCCGGGGAGAGCGGATATAGTGAATGCAGGGTGCGGGGAGAACAGATATAGTGAATGCAGGGTCCGGGGAGAGCGGATATAGTGAATGCACGGTCCGGGGAGACCGGATACAGTGAATGCAGGGTCTGGGGAGACCGGATATAGTGAATGCAGGGTCCGGGGAGAGCGGATATAGTGAATTCAGTGTCCAGGGAGACCAGATATAGTGAATGCAGGGTCTGGGGAGAGCGGATATAGTGAATGCAGTGTCTAGGGAGACCAGATATAGTGAATGCAGGGTCCGGGGAAAGCGGGTATAGTGGATGCAGGGTCCGGGGAGAACAGATATAGTGAATGCTGGGTCTGGGGAGACCAGATATAGTGAATGCAGGGTCCGGGGAGACCAGATATAGTGAATGCAGGGTCCGGGGAGACCAGATATAGTGAATGCAGGGTCCGGGGGAGACCAGATATAGTGAATTCAGTGTCTAGGGAGACCATATATAGTGAATTCAGGGTCCGGGGAGACCGGATATAGTGAATTCAGTGTCTAGGGAGACCATATATAGTGAATGCAGGGTCCGGGGAAAGCGGATATAGTGGATGCAGGGTCCGGAGAGACCAGATATAGTGAATGCGGGGTCCTGGGAGACCAGATATAGTGAATGCAGTGTCTAGGGAGACCAGATATAGTGAATGCAGGGTCTGGGGAAAGCAGATATAGTGGATGCAGGGTCCGGAGAGACCAGATATAGTGAATGCGGGGTCCGGGGAGAGCGGAAATAGTGAATGCAGGGTCCTGGGAGACCAGATATAGTGAATGCAGAGTCTAGGGAGACCAGATATAGTGAATGCAGGGTCCGGGGAAAGCGGATATAGCGGATGCAGGGTCCGGAGTGACCAGATATAGTGAATGCAGGGTCTGGGGTGAGCGGATATAGTGAATGCAGGGTCCTGGGAGACCAGATATAGTGAATGCAGAGTCTAGGGAGACCAGATATAGTGAATGCAGGGTCCTGGAAGACCAGATATAGTGAATGCAGGGTCCGGGGAGACCAGATATAGTGAATGCAGGGTCCGGGGAGAGCGGATATAGTGAATGCAGGGTCCGGGGAGAGCGGATACAGTGAATGCAGGGTCCGGGAAGACCAGATATAGTGAATGCAGGGTCCGGGAAGACCAGATATAGTGAATGCAGGGTCTGGGGAGACCAGATATACTGAATGTTGGGTCCTGGGCTTAGTAGCACTTTAATAAACAAGTTGGAGACCAAAATGGTCTTCTACTTTTCAGGAGAAATACAAGAAAAGTATATATTGCTTATCCACTACAATTCTCACACCTCAATGCCCCCTATGGAACAGGGAAAATTGTATTTTTTCTATGGGCCTGTTTGTTGTCCATATCTTTACCCAAGATAACAACATTTTTCTCTCTAGCTTGCTCTCTCTATACATATACTGTATATATGTTGTGTGAGATATTACTTTTTTTAACTGGTTCTCTTTAACTGATATGTACTGTATACAGTATAGATTAAATGCCACCCTTTTGATCCACATATGAGTTAAATGTGATGTAACAATGTTGTTATATTTCATGTGCGGAAATGTGCCTAGCATTAACGCATGTTATTAAATGTTTAGGCGTTTTTGGTCATTTTTAACCAGTTCCACGCCTCCCTATAGCAGAAATACTGCTACAGGGCAGCAGTGGTGTGCAAAAGTATATATATATATATACACACATATATATATATGTCATTTTGCAGTTCCGGGTAGGGGGCCTCGGCTGTCAATCGCTGGGTCCCGGCCGGTGATTAGTCAACGGCACCTGGTGATCGCCAAGTATTTCCGATGGGGGAGCAGAGCCATACAAATCAGTGTAGCACACACACAGCCAACATAGTGAAACAGCACACAGTTAACCCTTTGATTGTGCCAGATGTTAACCCCTTCCTACCCAGTGCCATTAGTACAGTGTCAGTGCTTTTTAGCTATATAATAATCAGTTCACGGGAGGGTGGAGGTCATCATTTCAAATAATGTATCGCCTATTATACCTTTTTATATCAGAGGTTTTTGTTTTTTGTTTTTTTTTTACTTTTTTTCATATAGAATATTTAACACCCACAGCTGATTACCACCCCCCCCTCCCCCAAACCTCAATATGATCTATGAAAATGAATGAAGGTTATTGGTGGACAGCACAGTGGCTAAATGGTTGGCACTACTAGCGTCGTTGGTTCAAATCCCAACCACGGCACCACCTGCTTTGAGTTTGCATGTTCTCCCTGTGCCTGCGTAGGTTTCCTCCAGGTACTCCAGTTTCCTCCCACACTCCAAAGACATGCTGGTAGGTTAATTGGATCCTGTCTAAATTGTCCCTAGTATGTGTATGTATGAATGTGAGTTAGGGACCTTAGATTGTACACCCCTTGAGGGTTAGGGATTGATGTGAATGTACAATATATATGTAAAGCTCTGCATAAATTGATGGTGCTATATAAGTACCTGAAATAAATAAATAATAATAAAATAAATTAGCTGTATTGGTGTCACTGGGGATGTCAGTCCCCCCCCCCCCCCCCCCAGTGTCAGAATGCCCTCCACAGTCCTGCTATAAGTTGCTGATCACTACTGTTGCTTGTAAAAAAAATTATAAAAAATCCCAGTATATATACCGCCATTTGTAGACGCTATAACGTTCACATAAACCAATTAATTTACATGTATTGCGTTTTTTTGTTAGCAAAGACATGGAGCAGAATACATTTTGGCTTTCATTTTATGACGCATTTTTATTTGTTTATTTTTTGTACTGGACATGTTTAATAACAAAAAGTCAAAAATATTGTTTTTTTCTCAAAATTGTCGGTCTTTTTTTGTTTATAGCACAAAAAATTAAAAAATGCAGAGGTGAATAAATACCACAAAAAGAAAGCACTACTTGTGGGGAAAAAAAGGACTTAAATTTAATTTGGGTGCAGCATTGCATGACTGCGCAATTCTCAGTTAAAGTAACGCAGCGCTGTAACACAAAAAATGACCTGTTCAGGAGGGGGGTAAATCCTCTGGAGGGTGAGGGGTTAATGCTCTAAAGATCCTCTCCTGAACACACAAGTGATGTTGTTTTCTGCCTTTAAACTTCTGTAAACTCCTATGTGTGTGAGGAGACATAGGTTAACATGGAGGAGCGTTTAGTGGCAGAAAAAGCTGAAACGCCTCTAAAAGCAGCGTGTGCATAAGATCTTATGGTGAATACAAAGAAACTCCACTATAAACAAACTCAACACAACCAGGGGCGGACTGACGGAAACTCGGGCACTGCCCGAGGGCCTGGGGTCAGTAGGGGGCCCCATGAGATGCCCCTGGTACCTTTTTCATAGGCTTTTTTGAGTTTGGGCAAGGACACGGGGGCCCCATGATCCCCTATTGCCCGGGGGCTCCATGAGTTGTCAGTCCACTCCTGAACACAAGTAATTATAAAATATATTAAAATATAAACAAAATCAAAAGAACGTGGTGTGGAAAATCTGTGCACGTATCCCGCTCTGTGCTCCAAAAGCATTGGGTGCGCAGTCTTCTGCGGGTGTCAATAGATTCTTAACAACACCCCATCTGCAGATCACAGACACAGTGGCCCTGATTCACTAAGACGTGAGTCTATTAGCAGACTCTGACCATTCAGGCAGACTCAATTGGGGTTTATTTACTAAAGCTGGAGAGTCCAAAATCAGACTCCCTTCTGCATAGAAACCAATCAGCTTCTAACCTCAGCTTGTTCAATGAAGCTTTGGCAATGAAACCTGGAAGCTGATTGGTTTCTATGCAGAAGGGAGTCTGATTTTGTAAATAAACCCCAATTAAATCAATCAAGACCTGTCAGTCTTCTGAGCGGCGTCTAGCAATCTCATTGACGAACGTCTACTTTGCTATTAGTAAATGTGGAATCGCGTCTGGCACATTTTTAGGTGGCTAGATGGTGCACAAGCACGGGCATTGGCGTTTTTGTGTTAGCAAAAGAGAATATTTAGAATGTAATAAATAGTACACCTATATTAGAATTGTTATTTTTTATTTGTATTTTTTTTTTATTGCGGACCTTTATTTTTACATTCAGCTGTCAAAATAAATATTATCTAGACCTTTGAAATAAGTAAAATAATTACAGAAATAATTATAAAGGATAAGAAACAAAAATAGAATCACTAGAACTAAGGAAATCAAATTAGAATACATACAGATATGCCGAGTGCTGTTTGTTAAACACAATAGACGCGACCGAGTTCCGGCTGTCAGAGGAATCCACACACAGGAGACGCAACTGAGTGTCGGCTGTCAGAGGACTCCACACTGAGATTTCCTATTGAGCAGTGGCTAAAAAGCAAGCGCCCAGAGAGGAGGTCTAAAATGTGTTCTGCACATACGCATTTATATCGGCCAAAGACACTGCACGGGCGTCTAGTTTTTTACTGTGTTGATTTGCTTGAAAAAACCTATTTTTAACACATTTTTAATTTTTTTTGAAATGGCAGATATTGTTTAAAGTGAAGTCCTGATATTTGGCAAAGCAAATTTCAATGTGAACGTCTCTGCAGTGATTTTTCATGGTGTTAGACGTGCTTCTTAGCAAGTCTGCTTTGTGAGTCTGATTCCGGGCGTGTGTCTCGTTAGTAAATTCGATTGGGCGTCTACTTATGGACACTGCTCAATAGTAAATCTCGTTGCGGGGTAAAAGTATACGGTCGCTCATAAAAAGTAGAAGTTCGCCCACAGAAATGCGCCCAGGCACAATAGTAAATCAGGGCCATTGTGTTTGTCTGCACCGATCATATGGTACTACACTCAGTGGTGTATTTAGGTTTTGTGCTGCCCTAGGCAACACAAAAATTGGCGCCCCCCCACAGAAAGAGCCTGACATTGACCAAGAACAATCCTGCCCTCCACCCGAGCCTTCCACTACCACTGCCCCCCATACACCAGCCACCATCCCCCCATGGCGAGAGAGAAAGTCACTCACTTTCACAGCTCCAGACATCCTCAGGAACGAGAGTTGGGCTGTGCATACGCCATCATGAAACCCACAGCATCTCTCGGAACCCACCTGATCCCCATGCCGCGTGTGTCCCTTCTTCCATCCCTTCTTCCAAGGGGCAGTGCTGCCCCCCCCTGAAAAATGGCGCCCTAGGCAAATGCCTTGTTGTAAATACACCCCTGACTACAGTACCATATTTAACAATGAACTTGTGGCACTCCCTAGGTGTATTAAAACCAGGGGCAGACTGACCATTTGGGAACTCGGGCACTTCCCGAGGCCCAGGGTCAGTAATAGGCCCCAAAAGATGCCCCTGGTACCTTTCATAGGCTTTTTTAGGTGTGGTTTGAGTGTGGGCGAGGACACAGGGGGCCCCATGATCCCCTATTGCCCGGGGACCCCATGAGTTCTCAGTCCGCCCCTGATTAAAACTCACTTTTACCACCTGAAATCAAACATATGTATATACATCATAAATATACATAGCAAAACCTCAATAGTCTGTGAATGACGATATAAGCAAAAAAAGGTATAAAAAAAAAAAAAAACATGTATAGATATTCTTTTGCAATTGTTATAATAGTCCATACATATCCCAATCCACTCTGCATGATTCCAATCTATGTCTTCCACCACTCTGTGCTCAACAGAAACACAATTCTACACCGACATGCAAGTGGATCCCACCACCTTTCCTCCAATGTGCTCATCTCAAGGTGTGGACCAAAAACATATGTTATTAGGTCTGAATGGGCGTTTTACCCCTCAGGGGGTATGAGTATAACATGGGCTCTCTTCTCGCTTAATCTTGGGAATGATATCTTCCTTTCTGTTGCACCTCGTAAGTATCCCTTTTATAAGCCCCCGGGCCTCTTCCTTCTCTACTGCCAATGTGCTCAAAAAAAACATTGGATGGCTTCTCATAGTGTAGTAATTCAAATATCAAGAATGTATTTAAAGTATTGCACTTACAGCATAAAAATGGTAAAAGCTCCTTTAAAAACTTCACTGTGCAGCCGCCATCCAACTCTCCTGCAGCCTCAGTGTCACCCAGGTCCGCCCACGTGTTACGTCACACCCCTTGTGACTTCATCAGGGAAATGAGCGGAGTGTAAATGATCCTATCTATAACATAAAAAGATGTGAGCAATTACGGCAGCCATTTTATTGTAGTTCACCTATTGACAAGGTACGGCGACCATGTTTTTGTAGCCTGTTATTATGTAGATAATATTGGTGGCCATTTTGTTATTGCTCACATAGAAACAAAGAAAAAGACAGAGTAGTCCATCCAATTTGCCCTTATTTTTCTGGGGGTTTTTTTTTGTTTTGCTAACTTTTTTGTCTGAGTATAGATCTATGTTTGTCCTAAGCATGTTTGAAGCTTTTTACTGTTGACCTGCTCACTATAGTTGACCTATGGGCAGTGGTGTATTTAGGTTTTGTGCTGCCCTAGGCAACACAAAAATTGGTGCACCCCCCCTCCCCCCTGCAGAAAGTGCCTGACATTGACCAAGAACACCCCTGCCCTCCACCCGAACCTTCCACTACCACTGCCCTCCATACACCAGCCACCATCCCCCATGGTGAGAGAGAGAAATACACTCATCTTTCTCTGCCCCAACCCATCAGATTATCACCTACTCTCCTTTCCTTTAGGCGCACCCTGAAAACCCATCTCTTCAGGGAAGTCTACCCCACCCCCTGCTAACTTGCCGACCTCCTCCACTCTTCCTACCACTCCATCCCCCACAGCTATCTCCTCCTGTGCCATCATCCCCTCCCTCCTAGATTGTAAGCTCCAAGGAGCAGGGCCCTCAATCCCCTCATGTTTTGTATTGTATTGGTATTGTTCTGTCACATGTTCTGTCCCCCATTGTAATGTACAGCGCTGAGCGAACTATTGGCGCTTTATAAATACTGTATAATAATAATAATAATAATAATCTTCACAGCTCCGGACATCCCCAGGAACGAGAGTCGGGCTGTGCATACACCATCAAGAAACCCACAGCATCTCTCGGAACCCACCAGGTCCCCATGCTGAGTGTGTCCCTTCTTCCATCCCTTCTTCCAAGAGGAAGTGCTGCCCCCCCTGAAAAATGCCGACCTAGGCAAATGCCTTGTGGTAAATACACCCCTGCCTATGGGAAGATACTGCATTCATTCAGAAGTTTGTAGCCCCTCCGAGGGGAGATGATAATATCCTAAGTTATATTACAGAGGGGGTATAACCACAGCGAACATTGAGTTATGGTTTGGGTAGCACGGACGTTTTACTAACATTACTTTTGGTTTGATCCAGTGCGATCACATTGAATCACACGGGAATGTGGAATTTATTTCTGTGTGATTCCTGGTGTGAACCAGCGCTAAATGCAATGTAACAATATTGTTGTTACATTGTATTTCTGAGTCAGGCTTTTGAACAATGTTCTGAATACTTTTCAGACACTACATTACCCAGAAGCTGTTGTAAAACAAAGCAAGTTCCAGTTCCATGATAAATCCTGTGGTGACATCCGTCATCACCTTTGTAACTGCAGGACACAGTAGTGACAAAAGAGCCTTCAAAAATAACAGCAGCACATGATGAGTGGCATACCTAGCTGAGATCAGGAACCAGGGAACCTTGAATACTTACCTACCTGATGAGGGGTCCATGGAAGGTCTGCTGAGGATACCCACCTTTGTTGGAACAAGATCCTGTAGTGATGTTAATGGCGTGTTGGCCCATTGGGTCACAGAGTGAAGGTGAGGGGGCAATCAAGCCACAGGAGGAGTGTGTATACACCATCACTGGAAGTTACCTGTGTGATCACTTTTTGCATGAATTTATCCAGAGTGGAGCACCATTATCTACTGTTTGTGAACTTTTGCATTAATCTTGGTTGGTGACCATCATATACCCACTTATCATGCCTCTAGAGTGTGACTGAAGGGGGTCACATGTGCAATGATTAGTTCCTTAGCAGGAACAGTATTATAGATCACCTACCTACCTGCATATGTGTATTAACCTCCCTGGCGGTATTCCCGAGTGTAGCTCGGGGTAGAGTTTCAGTACCAAAAGCGGTAACCCCGAGCTACACTCAGGCTTACCATGTGGCGCTGCATAGGGAGTCCCTGCAGCACTTACCTTGTCCTTCGCTCCCGTGATGTGTCCCCTGCAGCGTCCCCGGCCATCTCCTCCGGCTGATGCCGGCATCCGGCTTCTGTGTTCCAGTTTCTGTGATGTCGGGACGTACGGGCGCTGCTGGCAGCGGGAAATTTGAAAATTTAAAAAAATTTCATTTTTTTCCAAACAAATTTTACATAGTAAAACATTGCTGTTTCAACCCATTTCACATACATTTTGTCCCGAGTGCTTTGTCCGGCGCCCTGCCTGCATTTTGTCTGTTCTTTCTGCCTGGAAACTGAGAAAAGTCCATGGCGTCCAAAAAGCTTCCCTTTAGGTCAAAAGCGGTTTTAGACCGGCTAGAGAACAGCGATAGTAAATCAGAACCACTTGCAGAATTGAGTGATAATGATTCGTGGGGGAAATTCCTCATCAGACACTGAAAACGATTCTGCGACTGAGCTCAGCAATGTGCGAACTTGGCGCTATATTTCACATTTCAGTGTTTTCAGTTTGATTATATTATTGAATTAAATGTATTATTATTATATTATTTTTTATGATTATTTATTAAATTATAATTTATGATTTCATGTTTCAAATTTTATCATCCCCAGGATGTTTACTAGACTCTTGTTCGGATAGATTTCAGTGAGTTATTCCTAAAAATTACAGCCTACAATAAAAAAAATACATATTTCCATGCAAAATAATGTTACCGCTTTCAGCACCAAAAATCTGAAATAATCAGACCGCCAGGGAGGTTAAGAGCACATGTGGCATATATGTTTTGATTAATTCATGTGTATCTGTATTGACTTTTTTATTACAAAGAGCTATGGCTATTGGATTTTAACAGCGCTGCACTATTTTGATTTATTTAAGTTCCAACCATCCCTTTTGACAGCTGTGATTTGCTGGTAAGTGTGGCAGTAAGAGAAGAGGGACAAGGTACACAGCATGGGCCATATAAAGTCTTTTGACTTTTTATAGCATGCACTATACCCCCAAAGTCTGAAAATGACTAGGCACAATAAAAATTTATTGGAACAGGAAAAAAATTAGAAAGAAATGGCAACTCTTCTTGAGTTCAGGTCCACTGTAATTTAAAATGGATCTTTGCCCAACCCATCATTTTTTTTTTTTACCCCGGCTTACTAGGTGATCCATTGTGCACATTTCAGATACTCACCCACCCAGAGGATGCAGTGTTGTCCCGCTGAGATCCTCTTGTCTTCTGCTACCTTCCAGTCTTGCGCCACCTTGTTGATTGTGACGTCATCGAGAGACCCGCCAGGTTCATCTAGCATGCACCCCAATGATGATGTGCTAGGCACTCCCCCCTCCTCCTTTCTGAATGAAATGCTATGCCTCCTGTGTGACATTCATATCCCAGGAGGCAAAGGGAGCACAGTGCACGTCATTCACCTAGGCCAGGGGTAGGCAACCTGCGGCTTCTCTAACTTCATTTCCCATGAGGCATTGCAACATTACAAAAGTGACAGTTACAAATATGACTTGCAGAGGCATGATGGAACTTGTAGTCCTGCAACAGCTGGAGAGCCGCAGGTTGCCTGCCCCTGACCTAGGCCAATGATGTGCAGGGGGGGGGAAGCAGGGCCCAACATTTTCTAAAAAAAAGTAAAGAACTAAAACAAAATAAAAAAAAGACAGCCCTATTAATGTAGAGAAGTGGAGGGGAGACGGATAGGAGATAATTATTTGTAGAGGGGTGAAGATCCACTTTAACTCTAGATTCACACCTATACAGGTTGCGTTTGAGGCATTTCTGCACTGCATTTTGTGTTGTATTTTGCGTTTTTGCCACGTTTCGCGGTTTTTTATTTTTAAAAATGTTTTCTTGTTTCTAGGCAGATTTTAAAACGCATTGAAAATGCAGCAAAAATGTAGCAAAAAATGCAATACATGCTTCTCTGCAGTATTCCCATTGAAGTCTATAGAACCAAAAACAACGTTTTGCGCTCAAAAAAGTCCCTGACCCTTTCCAAAAAATGCATCGGGTGAAAACACGGAGATGTGAACCTGTTCCATAGGAAATCATGTTAAATGGACTGTACTGAGTTTTTGAAAAACAAAAAATGCTGCAAAAAACTCTTAGGGCTCGTTCACATAGGGCCCCTATAGCGTTTGGCAAGCGTTGGTCCAGCGTTTGCGGAGCGTTTTTTAATGTTTGGCAAAAGCTCCGCAAATGCCGCATGCACGGTTTAGTGGTGGTTGCTAGGCATTTGCCGAGCGTTAATAATGCCCCACAAACGCCTATAATGCAGTTTGAGTGGTGTTACCGCTCCGCAAACGCCCTGCAACCACGTCGCAACCGCGTCGCAACTGCACCGCAAACGCCCGGCGTTTGCGGAGCGGCACCATAGACAAGAATAGGAGGCTTCAACGCCTCCTGACTCGACCAGAGGCGTATGTTTTGCCGCGACACTCCCGTTAGAACAGCACCATGTGCTGTAATGTGCAGAATTGGCAGAGGCGTTTGGGAAGCGGTAAAAACGCTTCCCAAATGCCTCTCTGCCGCCTGCACACAACGCTAGTGTGAATGTAGCTTTAGGTGTGAACCGAGGGTAAGTTTAGACTTTTAGGTTAGTAGGTATAATTGAATGGAAGGTAGAAAGGTTCAAGTGTTGGTGAGGGGATCATGTTATCCAACATTTTGTCATATATAAAATGCATTTCTTCAATTAACAGACTATACAGAAAGATGCGAAGAGACATATTAGGGTTTTAGTTTATCTGTTATTAGTTTAAACTGAACCTCTCCAAAACCGAGTTTCTTGTCTTCCCCCCCAGCCTGGACACCACCCCCCATTGACTTCTCCATCATGTCCAACAACGCCACCATCAAACCCGCCCTGCAGGCCAGAGTACTTGGTGTCATTCTGGACTCCAACCTATCCTTCCAGCCCCAAGTCCAATCTTTAACAAACTCGTGCAGACTCCACCTCCGCAACATCACCAAAATCCGCACGTTCCTAACCCCAGAAACCACTAAACAGCTCATCCACTCCCTCATCATATCACGACTCGACTACTGCAACTCCCTCCTCACTGGCCTGCCTCGCCGCTGGCTATCCCCACTTCAGTCCATCCTGAATACGGCTGCCAGACTCATTCACCTTTCCAACCGCTCCATCTCCGCCACCCCCCTCTGCCAATCCCTCCACTGGCCTCCACTCAGTGTCCTCCACCCCCCTCTGCCAATCCCTCCACTGGCTTCCGATTGTGCAACGGATCAAATTCAAAATCCTAACACTGACGTACAAAGCTGTCCACCATACTGCCCCGAACTACATCACTGACCTAATATCCAAGTACCACCCAACACGCACACTCCGCTCCTCACAAGACCTCCTTCTCTCTAGTTCCCTGGTCTCCTCCTCCCATGCCCGCCTCCAGGACTTCTCCAGGGTGTCACCCATCCTCTGGAACTCCCTGCCCCAACCCATCAGATTATCACCTACTCTCCTCTCCTTTAGGCGCACCCTGAAAACCCATCTCTTCAGGGAAGCCTACCCCACCCCCTGCTAACCTGCCGACCTCCTCCATTCTTCCTACCACTCCATCCCCCACAGCTATCTCCTCCTGTACCACCATCCCCCCCTCCTAGATTGTAAGCTCCAAAGAGCAGGGCTCTCAATCCCCTCATGTTTTGCATTGTATTGGTACTGTTCTGTCACATGTTCTGTCCCCCTTTGTAATGTACAGCGCTGAGCGAACTATTGGCGCTTTATAAATACTGTATAATAATAATAATGTGCAATCACATGCTTCATTCAGGGAAGCACTCCCAAAATAATTTTTCATCAGGAACATTGACTACTTAAAAATCTTCCAGAACACACACAACAAAAAAGTATTTTCCAGCCCAGCAAATCTATTTCAGATCATCCAGCATTCAATTCTGCACCCATTACCGAGCGTAATCGAGAAAGAATGATTAATGATAATCAAATATTAATTGCCCGGCTTCTCAATTGTAAACATGAAAACTTATTTTGACGTAAATGTCTCTTACAATTTGTAGCAGGTGATTACCCGACAAATGTCCTAAATGCCATTGGAATGGCAACAAAGATAAGCGTGCATCTACTGGCCAGGGAAAGACGTCTCGTAGCCAGAAACCGTTGGCTGTAAGCGGTGAGTGGATGTGACATACAGTAGCACATGAACCAAGAGGAAAATTAATAATTCCCAGAACTCAATCTTGATGGTCTTACTGTGGTATCACTGCCGATGCATTTCATTATTAATGTTCCAAGGCTTCAATGTCTTTGTCCCGAAAGCTGTCAGCTTTTATTATATCAGCAATTTTGCTCTCACACTACTGTAGGTGGTCGATAGCATCACGTTGTATATTGAAATTTAGATCGGTAATGTATTCAATTCATCAAAATCACTACTCCAGATCAAATATATTTATTTTCATTTTACTTGTCTCAAAAATGGAATCACAAATAAACATTGTAAACACCGACTGTAAAATAGCTATAGATGGGATGGTCTTTATTTTGCTTTTAATTAAAACATCACACAATATAAGAGCACAAAGGCGGCTTGAAGCCTTAGGCCACTTTTATCGTACTGCTCCTTTGACCTGAGACCACTTGAGAAATAAAAAGGTGTAATCTACTTGTAGGGAAATGTCAATATTTGAATTTTTTTCCTTAGACAATTTACACAAGAGATGAGCAACGTAATCAAAATTTGAATGCTGGATGATCTGAAATAGATTTGCTGGGCTGGAAAATACTTTTTTGTTGTGTGTGTTCTGGAAGATTTTTAAGTAGTCAATGTTCCTGATGAAAAATTATTTTGGGAGTGCTTCCCTGAATGAAGCATGTGATTGCACATTATTATTATTATACAGTATTTATAAAGCGCCAATAGTTCGCTCAGCGCTGTACATTACAAAGGGGGACAGAACATGTGACAGAACAACAACAATACAATGCAAAACATGAGGGGATCGAGGGCCCTGCTCTTTCGAGCTTACAATCTAGGAGGGAGGGGTTGAGGGCCCTGCTCTTTCGAGCTTACAATCTAGGAGGGAGGGGATGGTGGTACAGGAGGAGATAGCTGTGGGGGATGGAGTGGTAGGAAGAGTGGAGGAGGTCGGCAAGTTAGCAGGGGGTGGGGTAGGCTTCCCTGAAGAGATGGGTTTTCAGGGTGCGTCTAAAGGAGAGGAGAGTAGGTGATAATCTGATGGGTTGGGGCAAGGAGTTCCAGAGGATGGGTGACACCCTGGAGAAGTCCTGGAGGCGGGCATGGGAGGAGGAGACCAGGGAACTAGAGAGAAGGAGGTCTTGTGAGGAGCGGAGTGTGCGTGCTCTTAATTAAAACATCACACAATATAAGAGCACAAAGGCGGCTTGAAGCCTTAGGCCACTTTTATCGTACTGCTCCTTTGACCTGAGACCACTTGAGAAATAAAAAGGTGTAATCTACTTGTAGGGAAATGTCAATATATATAAAATATTTCCTTTTTCTTTTTTTTTTTTTTCCTTAGACAATTTACACAAGAGATGAGCAACGTAATCAAAATTTTCTCTGCTTTCCGATAGAAATCAGACCTAAACAACGTAGTGCAGCGCTAAGAAGAATACATCTAATAAGGTGCCTTTATGATAGATAGAGTAAAGTTCATGGATAAATGATCATAAAATTTAAATGTTCCAAAAGTGACAATAGTGTTCTGAAGGTGCCTGCTTCAAAGATATTCTGGTGCTTGTGCAGATGGTAATAATAAAATTGCACACTCACCAGATGCGCAACTTAAATGCGCATATAAATATGGGTATAGATGTCCTCTCAATGGGATCAGGGTAGAACAGATGGTAGGTGATCCTCCCACTGAAGGGTAAGTAGCACAATGGACTTAACGTTGATCCAAGACAGCCAGAGGTCCCCTACAGGGTTTGATGGGTGCAGTTTCCTGGGTAAACAGGAGATCCCCTCTCTGAGTACTGGGATGGACCTTGAATGGGCTTCTCAGTTGCAAAAATATTCAAGCCCTCTTTGATCTGGAGAGCAAGGACAGAAGAGCAGGTAGGACCCTGGAAGAAGATAAGGAGATCAGCTGGTGACAAGAGAGCACGCTTCAGTGTGAACAGCACGGTGTGCTGCCATGTGCAGAGTAAAGAGGTCAGTTTGGTTGGTAATTTGAGATGAGATTGGTCATGTAGCTTCTGAGCAGAATTGTGGATGGCTTTGTAGGTTGTCATTAGTATTCTGAATTTTCTTCATTGGGTGAGCGGATGCCAGTGGAGGGATTGGCAGAGAGGGGTAGCGGACACTGAACAGTTGGTAAGGTGGATGAGATTGGCATCAACATTTATGTCTGAGTGAAGGGGGGGGGGTGTAGCCTGTGTAGAGGTAAGCCAATGAGGAAGGAGTTATAATAGTCAAGGCTAGATAATCAGGAGGTGAATTAATAGTTTTGTGGTGTTGTTGGTTAGGAAGGGGTGCATTTTGGAGATGTTATGAAGGTTAAGGTGGCAAGATTTGGACAGTGATTGGATATGGGTCCAAAAGGTGAAGTCAGAACCAATGCTTACACCTAGTAATCTTTGTTGTTAAAAGGGTATGCATGGAATGGTTGTGATCAGACGTGTCTATCCTGTTTGGGTCAAAACCTCTCTGAAGAAGTTCACCAAGGTGGCCATACCAAAGCAGAGCAACACATTATGACATCAGTGCACAAATAATCGACATTGTCCAACAGTAATTTGCATACAATAAATAATATCAAACGAGCGCTGGGTGGGGTAGGCTGAGCAGCCAGCATAAAGGTAAACCTCTAAAACCTTCTCATAAAATCATAACATAATATATGCAGCGCTGTGTAAAATGAGGATTAATAAATAAATCAGCTTCTTAATAATAATAATAAAAATAATAATAAAAAGTGCAATGTAATGCGCATTTGAGTAATTCAAAACCAACTCCTGGTCATCTGGATCTGGAAAATGGGACACTGAGGGGTTTATTTACTAAAGCTGGAGAGTGCAAAATCAGACTCCCTTCTGCATAGAAACCAATCAGCTTCTAACCTCAGCTTGTTCAATGAAGCTTTGGCAATGAAACCTGGAAGCTGATTGGTTTCTATGCAGAAGGGAGTCTGATTTTGGACTCTCCAGCTTTAGTAAATAAACCCCCGAGGGTCATCTGGCAAACCTCAGCAAGACAAGTAACACACCACATACATCTCCGGGCTCCAGGTTCCCCCTGTTCCATCCAGCAGGGGGAACCACACGTGAAGGTAGATGCAGAGTAACAGGGATTCACCTTAGGGGGGGCTCATAACAAACGAGCCAGAGAAAAGAACTTCCAATAGTGTAGTACTTTATTAAGGGATGGAACAATACATCAAAATAAGGAGATATGAACTCACATCTGGCAATGACTGAATTCAAAATGGCCGCCGTCCGTCCACATGGGCCATGCGGCGTGACGTCACCAAATAAGGCACCTCCATTACTCAAATGCGCATTACATTGCGCTTTCTGGTTAGTGCAATACAGTTGCAAGAAAAAGTATGTGAACCCCTTGGGATTACGTGGAGTTTTGCATGAATTGGGTATAAAATGTGCTCTGAACGTCATCTAAGTCACCTCAGGGCCTGGATGGATTGTTGTCATTGATGGGAAGATGAATTCCAGAGTTTATCAAGACATTTCGCAGGAAAACGTACGACCATCTGTCCGCCAACTGAAGCTCCACAGAGGATGGGTGATGCAACAGGACAATGACCCAAAGCATACAAGTCATTCAGCAAAACAATGGCTGCAACAGCACAGAATACGCCTTCTGGAGTGGCCCAGTCAGAGTCCTGACCTCAACCCGATTGAAATGCTGTGGCATGACCTTAAGAGAGCGATTCACACCAGATATCCCAAGAATATTGCTACACTGAAACAGTTTTGTGAAGAGGAGTGGTTCAAAATGACTCCAGATCATTGTGCCGGTCTGATCTGCAACTACAGGAAACGTTTGGTTGAGGTTATTGCTGCCAAAGGAGGGTCAACCAGTTATTAAGTCCAAAGTTTCACATACTTTTTCCTCCCTGCACTGTGAATGTTTACATGTTATGTGCAATTAAACCATGGCAACATCTAATGTTTGTGTAGTATTATGTTCAGCAGACTGTGTTCTTCTATTGTTGTGACTTAGATGACGTTCAGAGCACATTTTATGCCCAATTCATGCAAAACTCCACGTAATCCTAAGGGGTTCACATATTTTTTCTTGCAACTGTATATACTCATTTTCAACCACTGGAGTCACAGAGTTTCACCTTTTGATTGATATTGAACTTGAAATTGTTTGTTTTACGCCACTTTATTACGTCGCACCTGGATGTTATTTACACTACTGTTTTTAGCGCTCTGGAGTGCTTTTATTGCCTTATTGCTTTTATTAGTAATTTGCATACAGTAGAGGATTAAACCAAAGGGAAGCACCAAACCAGGACTTTAGAGTACAAATGTACAAACTGACCTCTTCAGAAGGTCATAAGCAGGTTCATAAGCAGGGGCGGACTGACCATTTGGAAACTCGAGCACTGCCCGAGGGCCCGGGGTCAGTAGGGGGCCCCATGAGATGCCCCTGGTACTTTTTTCATAGGCTTTTTGAGTTTGGGCAAGGACACAGGGGCCCCATGATCCCCTATTGCCCGGGGGCCCCATGAGTTGTCAGTCCGCCCCTGATAACAAGTGTCATGCCAAAAGAGAGCAGCAAGCCAGGAATCTCATGCATAAACAGCAAAAAAATGAACACCTTTCTAAAGAAAGCGAGTAACAGAAATCTGTAATCCATGTTAGGCTTCAGAGTAAGCAACTGCCATTTATCCAGCAAAGTTCACAGAATGGTTGTCCGAAGAAGCGCACCCTGAAGAAGAAGAGCACAAAAAGCAGTACTGACACCTTTCCACAAAAGTACACAAAGCCAATCACACCAGAATGAACAATAGTCCAAGTCAGGGCTCCAGGGAACAAAGAAAATCAAATAATAAAAAGAAAATAAGTAATGGCTTTTCAGTGGAGTCCTCAAAGTGGGTTATACAAAGACGCAGCAGCCAGGCTGCAATGCACAAAGAGCAGCATTGACCCCTTTCCAGCGACAACCACAATGCGGATAATACAGGGATGGGCTGCATTTCACTTCAGGATTCCATTTCCAGAGGAGCTTACAATGTGGGCGATTCTCATGTAGTGCAGAAAACTGAAACTCAAAAGCCAAAGTAGGTAAACTCGCTTTTTTTAGCAATGAAATAAATCATTGTGATAACACACCATAACACATAAAGTGCATCCTAAGTGCTCATGTGCACTGCAGCTGATAAACTCACGTTTAGGAGCTTTTCTGCGTTTTTTTCAGCAGCCCCTGACAGGGGCGGACTGACAATTCATGGGGCCCTCGGGCAATAGGGGATCATGGGGCCCCTGTGTCCTTGCCCAAACTCAAAAAAGCCTATGAAAATTTTACCAGGGGCATCTCATGGGGCCCCCTACTGACCCCGGACCCTCGGGCAGTGCCCGAGTTTCCAAATGGTCAGTCCGCCCCTGGCCCCTGAACTCTCCCTAATGTTTTCCTATGTATCCATCTTCTCATCTTCGTTTACAGTCGTTTACAGGCATTTGAGTTCAGTCGTTTTTTTGAGGGCCCGGGATCAGTAGGGGGCCCCATGAGATGCCCCTGGTATCTTTTTCATAGGCTTTTTTGAGTTTGGGCAAGGACACAGGGGCCCCATGATCCCATATTGCCCGGGGGCCCCCGTGAGTTGTCAGTCCGCCCCTGGTTCGGTAATGTGGTGATGTGACCAATGGTATAAAGACTGCGCACTCACCAGATGCACAATCAATAAGCGCATTTAGAGACAACACTTTCAACCCCTTTAAAGGTGAGTATGGTCTGGTCTAATGTCCCTCACTGCTCTCTGGCTCTGCCACTCCTCTCATGTAGCTCAAAGGATTTGTAATTCTGTGCAGTTAGATCTATGATCCAGAGTCGCCTTCCAGACAGCAGAGGCAGATCCTCAGTCTACTGCAGAAAACACTGCAAAACGGACAAAAAGCAAACTGCATAGGTGAGAACAGAGCCTTAGGGCTCATTCACACTTGACTTTATTTCTAACTCTTGCCAAACGCCCCTATAGCATTTGACAGGCGTTAGACAAGCGTTTGGGAATGCGTTTTTAACGCTCCCCAAACGCCCTATGCGTGATTTTGAGGAATTTGCCAAGCGTTAAAACCGCACCACAAATGCCTATAATGAAGTTAAATGGGTCCAAACACTCCGCAAACACCTCGCAACCGCGTTACAAACGCCCCTGCCATGCGTTTCGGAGCTGCACCATAGACTTGAATGGCAGGCTTCGACTCCTCCTGACTCGACATGAGGCATCGGTTTTGAAGCGACGCAACCCGACGTGACGCTAACGCTTCAGTGTGAACAGCACTGTGTGCTGCCATGTGCAGAATTTTCATAGGCGTTTGAGAAGCGTTAAAAACACTTCGCAAACGCCTGTCTGACACCTGCTGACAAAGCTAGTGTGAACATGGCCTAAGAGCGTTTTTTGAGCTTCAGCATCTAGGAGCAGAGAAAAAGAGTTTTTTTGGAGTCTTTTTCCAGCAGAAAAAAAAAAAAGCTAAACGCTCCTAAAAGCTACTAAAACACTCTTAGCAGATTTTTCCCATTTTTTTATCTGCAAGTACTGTAAAAAACACTAATGAAACGTTGCTGCTCCTACATGCTTCTAAACGCTTCCAGAAAATGTTATTACCAGTGTTTTGTATCCAGTGTTTTGTATCCAGTGTTTTGTATCCAGTGTTTTGTATCCAGTGTTTTTTGAGTTGAAAAAAACAGGCGTCAGTGTTGACGAGGAAAAGTCTGGAGATCACTCTGTCATGCTGATTGAGTTAGAACAGGGGTAGGCAACCTGAGAGCCGCAGGACTACAAGTTCCATCATGCCTCTGCAAGTCATAGCTGTAACTGTCAGTTTTGTAATCTTTGCAATGCTCATGGGAAATGTAGTTCCACAACAGCTAGAGAGCCGCAGGTTGCCAACCCCTAAGTTAGAATAACAGACTGGAAGCTGTAAAAGGAGGGTGGTGCTTGAAATCATTGTTCTTCCTCTGTTAACCATGGTTACCTGCAAGGAAACATGTGCAGTCATAATTGCTTTGTAAAAAAAAGGGATTCACAGGCAAGGATTTTGCTGCTACTAAGATTGCACCTAAATCAACCATTTATTGGCTCATCAAGAACTCCAAGGAGAGAGGTTCAATTGTTGTGAATAAGGCTTCAGGGCACCCAAGAAAGTCCAGCAAGTGCCAGGATCATCTCCTAAAGTTGATTCAGCTGCAGGATCGGGGCACCACCAGTGCAGAGCTGGCTCAGGAATGGCAGCAGGCAGGTGTGAGTGCATCGGCACGCACAGTGAGGTGAAGACGTTTGGAGGATGGTCTGGTGTCAATAAGGGCAGCAAAGAAGCCACTTTTTCAACAGGAAAAACATCAGGGACAGACTGATATTCTGCAAAAGGTCCAGGGATTGGACTACTGAGGACTGGAGGAAAGCCATTTTCCCTGATGAATCCCCTTTCCGATTGTTTGGGGCATCCAGAAAAACCTTGTCCGGAGAAGAAAAGGTGAGGCTACCATCAGACCTGTGTCATGCCAACAGTAAAGCATCCTGAGACCATTCATGTGTGGGGTCGCTTCTCAGCCACGGGAGTGGGCTCACTCACAATTTTGCCTAAGAGCCATGAATAAAGAATGGTCCAAAAACATCCTCCGAGAGCAACTTCTCCCAACCATCCAAAAAGTTTGGTGAGGAACAAAGCCTTCTCCAGCATGATGGAGCACCTTGCCATAAGGAAAAAGTGATAACTAAGTGGCTTGGGGAACAAAACATCAAAATTTTGGGTCCATGGCCAGGAAACTCTCCAGACCTTAATCCCATTGAGAACTTGTGGTCAATCCACAAGAGGCGGGTGAAAAAAAAACCCCACAAATTCTGACAAACGCCAAGCATTTGATTATGCAAGAATGGGCTGCCTTCAGTCAGGATGTGGCCCAGAAGTTGATTGACAGCAAGCCGGGGCGAATTGCAGAGGTTTTGAAAAAGAAGGGTCAACACTGCAAATATTGACTCTTTGCAAAAACCTAATGTAATTGTCAATAAAAGCCTTTTGACATTTATGAAATGCTTGTAATTTATACTTCAGTATACCATAGTAACATCTGACAAAAGATCTAAAACCACTGAAGCAGCAGACTTTATCAAAATGAATTTTTTGTCATTCTCAAAACTTTTGGCCACGGCTGTACATTTAGCTGTATGTATAGGCTCATTGATTATTACAGTGCTGCATTTAGAAGCCCTCAAAACTATCGGCTGTATGCATCTACCCATATGGAAGAAAAATATATTTGAGATATATTTAAAAAATATTCTTCCTAAATATATTGCCAAATATTTGAAATACTACAATTTTGGCCATAATAAATATATTTAAAAATATATTTAAATATATATATATATATATATATATATATATACTGCATGTTGAAATGCATTTTTATTACAATATATATGAAAAATATTTTTAAAAATACATTTGAAATATACTGTATGTCTTTAAAAATATAAATCTACATTTTTGGAACGCATTTACAAATATATGTAAAAATATATGTTAAAATGTTAACATGGCTTTTTTATATGTTAAAAAAAATCTGAAGAATATATTTAAAATATATATATATTTTTAAAAATCTATATTTTTTTAAAATATATTATTCAGATTTTTTTAACATATAAAAAAGTCATTTTAACATATATTTTTACATGTATTTGTAAATGCGTTCCAAAAATGTTGATATGTATCCTTAAAAAGACATACAGTATATTTGAAATGTACTTTTAAAAATATATTTCATATATTTTGTAATAAAGACACATTTCAACATGTCAACATGCAATATATATATATATATATATATATAATTTTATTTTTTTTATATATTTAATATGGCCAAAATTGTAGTATTTCAAATATATGGCAATATATTTGGGAAGAGTATTTTTAAAATATATTTCAAATATATTTTTCTTCCGTGTGGGCAAATGCAGCATTTCTTTCTGCCTATGTGAATGAGCCCTTTATGAACATTTCAGATTCATAACACAGGTGCACAGGTCACATCAAACCACATTCCTCAAATGCCCTGTAAGCAGGGGCGGAGTGACACTTCATGGAGCCCCCGGGCAATAGGGGATCATGGGGCCCCTGTGTCCTTGCCCAAACTCAGAAAAGCCTATGAAAAAGGTACCAGGGGCATCTCATGGGGCCCCCTACTGACCCCAGGCCCTCGGGCAGTGCCCGAGTTTCCAAATGGTCAGTCCGCCCCTGCCTGTGAGATTTGTTTTTTAAATTTTTACAAGGTCAGATGATCACTTTTGATGCAACTGTGCCTTAAACGTGCTGTAAATGCCACAATGTAGCATTATTATTCTTTGTTGTGCGATTCACCGCTAACACTGCAATCTAGGAGGGAGGGGGTAGTGGTACAGGAGGAAGTGGCTGTGGGGAATGGACTGGTAGGAGGAATGAAGGAGAACGGCAGTTAGGTGAGGGTGGGGTAGGCTTCCCTGAAGAGGTGGGTTTTCAGGGAGCGCCAGAAGGTGAGGAGGGAAGGTGACAGTCTGATGGATTGGGGTAGTGAGTTCCAGAGGATGGGGGAGGACCTGGAGAAGTCTTGCAGACGTGCGTGGGAGGAGGAGACCAGGGAGCAAGATAGAAGGAGGTCCTGTGAGGAGCGAAGGGTACGGGTAGGGTGATACCTGGGAATCAGGTTGGTGAGGTAGTTAGGGGCAGTGTTGTGAATGGCTTTGTAGGTCAGAGTCAGTAGTTTGAATTTGATGCGTTGGGCAATAGGGAGCCAGTGGAGGGATAGGCAGAGGGGGGTGGCAGAGGTGGAGCGGCTGGTGAGGTGGATGAGTCTAGCCGCTGAGTTCAGGATGGTCTGAAGCGGGGAGAGCTTGCACTGGGGTAGGCTGGTGAGGAGGGAGTTGCAGTAGTCGAGGCGTGAGATAATCAGGGAGTGTACAAGTAGTTTAGTGGTGTCTGGGGTAAGGAAGGTGCGTCATTTGGCGATGTTGCGGAGGTGGAGCCTGCATGTGTGTGTAAGTGATTTGATACAGTTGATACTATCCAACTGCCCATTCCACATTGGCTTCTGCTTTTATTTGTATCACCCAATATCTTCCCTGCCTTAGCCACTTCTACTTCCACAAACTTGGGTGCTGTAACATGCATCCACAAACCAGATTTACTCCCTCGCCATTGAATCTATTTCCAGCCACTCTGCATACAGAAAGAGCCTTCACCCTTCTCATTAAGATCCAGGGTCTCAATTTTCACAGCCCTTATCTTCAGCATGCAGAACGGGGTGTCAGTAACTCTTTGGAATGGTTCAAAGCCAGCTCTTCTTTTATTTTTGTTGATTTTTTGTTCAACATGAATAGAATCAGAAAGGGCAGACAGTTTTGATTAGCATTTAAAATGTTGTAAATTTTTAATGAAAGTGTAACCTCCACACCATTAACTTCTCACAAGAACAGAAAAATATAAAGAGTTTACCGCGTGTGCATTTATTAACACATTCATTGTCAGTCATCGGAAATAATAGCGTGTGACGGCGAAAATGAATTAGCGTGATAAATGTGTGATTTTATTTATTTATTGAGTAGGAACACATCGCTAAAATAAAAGTTGCTGTTTACTGAGAGTGTAGTTCATCGTTTAACCACCTCAAGTCCGGACACTTTCCCCCCTTCCTGTCCAGGCCAATTTTCAGCTTTCAGCGCTCTCACACTTTGAATGACAATTGCGCGGTCATGCAACACTGTACCCATATAAATTTTTTTGCATTTTTTTGAGACAGATAAAACTTTATTTTTGTGGTATTTATTCATCACTGGGATTTTTTTTTTTTTTTTTGCTATATAAATGAAAAAGTCCAAAAATTTTTTAAAAAATGTGTTTTTCTTATAAAAATTAGCAAATAAATAATCTTTCTTCATAACTCTTGGCCAACATTTATTCAGTTATCTTTTTAGTAAAAAAAAAAAATAACCCAAATTAGTTTGTAACCAAAAAGTATAATTTTTCAAACTTTTTTTTACATTTTTCTTTTTTTTTAATTATTTATGTTTTTTTTACATACTGACACCCTAGCAGTACAGTGTCACTATAGTACTTGTGGGGGGTGATGAAGATTTTTTTTTTTACACTGATTGCTTTTACACCCATAAAAGCTGTAAAAGCAATAATTTCTCCTTCTCTCTGGCTGCATTCCTGCATCCATTGAGAAATACTGTGTGAGCTGTGATTGGTCACATCTTGTCACATGGTACAAGGCTGTTGTGAATAGCCCTGTACCATGTGATCTCTGTGATCATTCACAGATTTCACACGTAGTAAGCAATATTGTCAGAAGTGACATCTTGCTGACTACTCTTCATGTGAACACTGATTGGCCAATCAGTGATCAGATGATCGGGACCTCACACAGAGATCCTGTACAACGATCTGTGTTCCACTGTGTCCGGAGGACACAGCAGGCACCGGATTGCGGTGCTGCGCGCTCCCAGGGAGCGTGCACAAGCAGGGGGCAGGGAAATGTCAGAAGTGACATCTTGCTTACACCTATTCATGTGATCACTGATTGGTCAAACAGTGATCACATGATCAAGAACTTAAACAGAGATTGGTGTTCCCAGGGATTGGTACAGCGATTGGTGTTCCCAGGGAGCGTGCACAATCCAAAATGGCGGGTGCCATTTATAAATGGCCACTCACCCCTGCACTGCTCTCGTCTGGCCGTTTATATACATGGGCCAGACAGGAAGTGGTTAAGGTATATTGTAGATAGTTACTGTAGCTCTAGCCCTGATGGAGCCGTGGTGTAATTTGGGTTCTCTGTTCTGCGCCTCGACTCTAAGAACACCCTCAGCACCTCTGGCACACCTGGTTGAGTGAAAATTATGTCAGGCACTTATAGGAGTGTGGATACCTTTAACTCAACTGTGAATTAGTATCAGGACATAGACACAAGACCATTTAGTGGTAATTTGACTCAATGTATGGGTTAGATGGTGGTTTGAGCATACATGAGCACATAGAAGGTAGATTCAGACACAGTCTGTAACGGACCTCCCGACAGCACCTCTATCAGTCCCCTGATAGAGCCTCTCCAGCGTGCGGAGTCTAAGTTCCAGAGCACTTGTTCACCAGGGCCCCTGATGGTGAGGATGGACTTGGAGTGCTCCGGGACCAGGTCGCAGCTACCGGATATCTCTATCAGTGGTAGAGGAGTCTGCCGGAGGCTCCTGCAGGGTGAGAGTCTGATGTGAGGGGACCCGGGGATCCCTGAGGGATGGATGGATGGAGGAATGAGCAAGGGCAGAGTCAAACAAGCCGTGTCGGTAGCCGGGGGGTCGGTGCGGTACAAAACAGTAGGCAAAGAATGGTCGGGTCACACGCAGGGTCAATAACAGGAGATCAAATCTAAAGGGGAACATCCAGGAGCAGAGTCAGGCAAGCCAAGGGGTCAGGACAGGAGAAGGCAGCTAGGTCAGGTAATCCGGATCAAAGTACTCACAACACAGGTAACAGGATATGCAGAAAGACCATTCGGCAACAAGTGTCTGTGCAGGGCTGGTTTAAGTAGCCCGCCCTGCACCTGACAGGCATAGCCTAGGTCCTAATGCCTGCCCAGTACTGTCATAGACGACGGGTGCGCCTGGGTCCTAGTGCCCTGCTGCCTGCATGTCTTGACAGACACCTACGCATGTGTAGACCCATGCGTCGTGATGGTCCCTGACACAGTCTGATAGATAGTATAATCACTATGCCAAAATAATTTATAATAGAGTTCTGTACCACTAGACTGGGATTAACTCATCAATTCAGCAAGTAGTTCAGCAAAGCCAGCAATAAACAGTACATATAACCACTAACTGCAATGGGAATATTAATACTACTACTAGTCTAGAGTGCACTCTAGGAGAAGGGCTAGGATACAGTGCAATGCCCCCTGAGAGGTTCCTTTTAGCATAGGCATTAAGTAAAAGTCTCAGTATAGACTTTTACTGTAAAGGTGCAGTCTTTAGTCTTAACTCTTCAGCTGGCTAACGTTGGGGCCCCACTGCTCTGCAGACAGGTGACTCTGTCTGTCAGCACCCCCAAACTCAGCACTCCAGATCCTGCTCAGGCCGCTGATATGCAGCAGTGATGATGCACACTGGACAGATGAGCACTCTTTGGTCTCCCTTATGGCAAGAGGAAGCTATGTCTTGTACAGCCTGAAAAAATGCAGCTCCCCTCCTCCTAACAATCTCCCTCTGAGAAATGCAGTTCAAAAGCTCTTGATACCTGTAGACTTTCTTGCCTCTGGACTACAGTTTCTGCAATGCAGTGCTACCTAACGCCTTCTGTTGAACTCTTCCTGTTCAGAAGCTCTCTCCTCTTGCTGATATAACAATTAACCAGTTCAGCACCACAGGGCAGCTGCCACAGAGAGCAGCTGCATCCAGTGCAGGGGCGGACTGACCATTTGGAAACTCGGGCACTGCCCGAGGGCCTGGGGTCAGTAGGGGGCCCCTTGAGATGCCCCTGGTACCTTTTTCATAGGTTTTTTTAGTTTGGGCAAGGACACAGGGGCCCCATGATCCCCTATTGCCCGGGGGCCCCATGAGTTGTCAGTCCGCCCCTGATCCAGTGTTTCACTATCCACTCCTAGCCAAGCACTTGGCTACATAACGTTGTTCCACAGTTCAAACAATTCTAGGGCAATTGTTCAAACAGTTGGGCTGTTAATATTATTACTACTGTACATTTTATGTGGAACTCCATTCTTACCTTCAGCATGTTGACAATGGGGGAAAAGGAGAAACCAGGGAAGTCACATTAAACTTCAGCACACCATGCATGCGGTTGCAACATTGGTAGTGCGGCATATAGGAGATTAAACCAGATAGGGAGGCAATGATATAATGTCATCTTACTGTTTATGAACTGCTGTCTGAAGATCTGTGGATTGCTCTTCAGAGAGGGTATATTCTGCCAATTCAGCAGGGGCTGTAGGGCAGAGGGGGCACTCTTAATTTGGGGCACTGTGGAGTAATCTCTTCAGCAAAAACAAAAAATAATAATACATGTATAAATAAAAATGAGGCAGACTCACTTGGTCTTTTTTCTTCTGTAATTTTTCTATGTTGCCATGTAACACCACCCCCATAATGCCCCCTCTGGGGAGAGAGACGTAAAGTAGCACAAGCAGAGCATTGCCTAAATAGTGGGTGTGGTCAAGGCTCAGAACTGTGTATTGCACAGGAAGCAATGCTCAGAAATGTGTATCATACAGGGCACAGAACTGTTTCACATAGGGTGCAGAAATCAGGAGTGTGCCTCTTACAGGGCTCAGGAGTAAGTAACACAGACCAATGAACCTCCAAAAATGACCATCACCCAAACCCCAACCTATGGAGTTTTGACCCTGCCTCCTTTCCCCCAGTACAAAGTTCTTCCCGCACCCTCCCCCTTCACCTCACAAAGTTTAGGAGTGAGTAATGCATGCCAGTGTACCACCAAAAATGACCCTCCAACAAAGTTTTCCCCCCAACTTCCCAGTCTCCAAGCACAGAGCTCTTCCCCCACCTCATTCAGCCTCACAAGGCTCAGGAGTTAATAACACAGGCCAGTGTACCTACAAAAATGTCCTAATATCCAACCCCCATCCCACAGAGTTTCCCTCCAACCTCCCCTCCCCCAGTACAGAGCTCATCCCCCACCCCACCTCAACCCCAAGTACCAAGTTCCTCTCCACAGTACCAAGCTCTCCCATCACCCCCTTTCCCCCAAGTACAAAGCTTTCTAAAAAGCCTTGCAATATATATCTGACCTGTGGGGATGTATTTTTTTCTTTGACCTATCTTCCATCTAGCCTGAAAAAATTCTAATCAGACAATAATTATTATCATATGCAGGGGCGGACTGACCATTTGGAAACTCGGGCACTGCCCAAGGGCCCGGGGTCAGTAGGGGGCCCCATATGATGCCCCTGGTACCTTTTTCATAGGCTTTTTTGAGTTTGGGCAAGGACGCAGGGGCCCCATGATCCCCTATTGCCCGGGGGCTCCATCAGTTGTCAGTCTGCCCCTGATCATATGACAATACTTACAAGTCCTTGGAGCCCAGTGAAGTCTTCCTTGCCGCTGTAGTTTTGCCAGGCTTATTTAAATTCTGTGCCACCATCTTGGATTTAGGAGCTGGGAGATCTAGCTGCTTTATTTTTTATTTTTTTTCAATCATTTACTGGTGGCCATGGTGTCCTCTAGATTTTGGCTCCTGCAGTCCTGAATCCTTCTGGGGTGAATGATATGTATCCGAGGAGGCTGAGGGCAATGAAGGGGATATGTCACGCTTGTCTGAATGAAAAAATGCCGCTGTAGTTTTGCCAGGCTTATTTAAATTCTGTGCCACCATCTTGGATTTAGGAGCTGGGAGATCTAGCTGCTTTATTTTTTATTTTTTTTCAATCATTTACTGGTGGCCATGGTGTCCTCTAGATTTTGGCTCCCGCAGTCCTGAATCCTTCTGGGGTGAATGATATGTATCCCAGGAGGCTGAGGGCAATGAAGGGGATATTTCACGCTTGTCTGAATGAAAAAATGCCGCTGTAGTTTTGCCAGGATTATTTAAATTCTGTGCCACCATCTTGGATTTAGGAGCTGGGAGATCTAGCTGCTTTATTTTTTTTTTTTTCTTTCTATCATTTACTGGTGGCCATAGGGTCCTCTAGATTTTGACTCCCGCCGTCCTGAGCCCTTCTGGGGTGAATGATATGTATCCCAGGAGGCTGAGGGCGACGAAGGGGATATGTCACGCTTGTCTGAATGAAAAAATGCCGCTGTAGTTTTGCCAGGTTTATTTAAATTTTTGTGCCACCATCTTGGATTTAGAACCTGGGAGATCTAGCTGCTTTATTTTTAATTTTTTTTCTATCATTTACTGGTGGCCATGGTGTCCTCTAGATTTTGGCTCCCGCAGTCCTGAATCCTTCTGGGGTGAATGATATGTATCCCAGGAGGCTGAGGACAATGAAGGGGATATGTCACACTTGTCTGAATGAAAAAACAGGCCGGGAAATTGTAAGAATTATAAAAACAGCTATTTAGGAAAGAATTTAAAAAAAAGTAAGCACATGTGAAAAAGGGAGGGGGGGGGGGGAGTAAATAGAAGAGACTTATTTATAAAATTTAGTGAAAGGTCAGCATTAACGAAAATTGAAGCTTGCTTTATCCAAGGCTCAAGCAGAACACCCTTGAAGGTCGCCTTTTTTGTAAAACATAAACTAAAAACATTGATTTTGCCAAACAACATTCTCTCCCGGAAAAATGTATCAGCCGCTCGTGACTTCCTTTCAATGAACGGCGGTTGAGTTTGTTTATCGTGTCACAGCGCCTAAATGAGTTAATGCCCTCTTTTATGAACAATCTGTCACAGGGGCTCCGCTCTCCCCTTGAACATCTCCCAATCTAAGTTTCGTTAGTTCCACTTTCCTTCCAGGTAGCTCTCAATGTCATTTTAAAGTTACAATATTTCTCGAGAAGAAGTTGTTGCATTTCTTCACGCCAGCTCGTAGACTCCGTCTCTCCAGACATTTCCTCAAGGCAACTCTAAATTTTGTAATCAGGCACCTTAGAGCCGTATTTTCCCTTGCCTTTCTCAAGGTAGTTCTGGGTTTGATATTTTACCAACAGACCAACAGCAAAATGCTTCCTGCAGCAGTTTCATGTAAAATATGGGCTTGTCCCCGCGGACCAATTGGGCTTTCAGAGTTCTTCTAAACTTAAACTGTTTTTTGTGTGGAAATGTTTAAAGCTGAACTTCAGACAAACAACTGAAAATGAATTTGATAGACTAATGTAGTAATATGTAATAAAATGTTTATATTGTAAAACTCTGCGCAACCTGTTGGAGCTATATAAATCCTGTATAATAAAAATAATAATACTACTATTAATAATAATAATTAACCACTTCCCATCTGGTTGTTGTATATAAACGGCTGGATGGTGGTAGTGCAGGGGCGGATGGCCGTTTATAAACGGTCTCCCCGCCCCCTGCTTGTGCACACTCCCTGGGAGCGCGCAGCACCACGATCAGGTGTCCGCTGTGTCCTCCAGACACAGTGGAACACCGATCGTCGTACCACTCCCTGGGAACACCAATCTCTGTTTAAGTTCTTGATCATGTGATCACTGTTTGACCAATCAGTGATCACATGAATAGGTGTAAGCAAGATGTCACTTCTGACATCTCCCCGCTACCTGCTTGTGCACGCTCCCTGGGAGTGTGCAGCACCGCAATCCGGTGCCTGCTGTGAGAGATCACATGGTACAAGGCTATTCACAACAGCCTTGTACCATGTGACAAGCTGTGACCAATCACAGCTCACACAGTTTTTCTCAATGGCTGCAGGAATGCAGCCAGAGAGGAGGAATAATTGCTTTTACAGCTTTTATGGGCGTAAAAGCAATCAGTGTAAAAAAAACCCCACAAGTACTATGGTGACACTGTACTGCTAGGGTGACAGTATGTAAAAAAAAATAATATAAAAAAAATAAAATAAAAATGTAAAAACAATTTTGAAAAATTATCATTTTTGGTTACAAACTAATTTGGGTTATTTTGTTTTTACTAAAAAGATAATTGAATACATTTTGGCCAAAATTTATGAAGAAAGATTATTTATTTGAAAAATCTTATAAGAAAAACACTTTTTTTCAAAATTTTTGGACTTTTTCATTTATATAGCAAAAAAAAAAAAAAATCCCAGTGGATAATAAATACCACAAAAATAAAGTTTTATCTGTGTCAAAAAAATACTAAAACTTCTGACATCTCCCTGCCCCCTGCTTGTTTGCGCTCCCTGGGAGCGTGCAGCACCGCAATCCGGTGCCTGCTGTGTCCTCCGGACAGTGGAACACCGATCGTTGTACAGGATCTCTGTGTGAGGTCCCGATCATGTGATCACTAATTGGCCAATCAGTGATCACATGCAGAGTAGTAAGCAATATGTCACTTCTGACATCATTGCTTACTACGTGTGAAATCTGTGAATGATCACAGAGTTCACATGGTACAGGGCTATTCACAACAGCCTTGTATCATGTGACAAGCTGTGACCAGGGGCGGACTGAGAACTCATTGGGCCTCCGGGCAATAGGGGATCACGGGGCCCCTGTGTCCTTGCCCAAACTCAAAAAATCCTATGAAAAAGGTACCGGGGCATATCATGGGGCCCCCTACTGACCCCGAGCCCTCGGGCAGTGCCCGAGTTTCCAAATGGTCAGTCCGCCCCTGGCTGTGACCAATCACAGCTCACACAGTATTTCTCAATGGCTGCAAGAATGCAGCCAGAGAGAAGGAGAAATGATTTCTTTTACAGCCTTTATGGGTGTAAAAGCAATCAGTGTAAAAAAAAAAAAATCTTCATCACCCCCCTCAAGTAGTACAGTGTCACTGCTAGGGTGACAGTATGTAAAAAAAAAAAAAAAAAAACAAACAAACAAGTAATAATATAAAAAAACAAAATAAAAATCTAAAACAAATTTTTAAAAATTATAATTTTTGGGGGTTTTTTTTACTAAAAAGATAACAGAATACATTTTGGCCAAGAACTATGATGAAATATTATTTATTTGCAAACATTTTTTTAAATTATAATTTTTGGTTATTACTAATTTGGGTTATTTTTGTTTTTTATTAAAAAGATAACTGAATACATTTTGGCCAAGATTTATAAGAAAGATTGTTTATTTGCAAAAGTTTATAAGAAAAACACTTTTTTTTCAAAATTTTTTGACTTTTTCATTTACATAGCAAAAAAAATAAAAATCCCAGTGGTGAATAAATACCACCAAAATAAAGCTTTATCGGTCTCAAAAAAATGGTAAAAAATTCATATGGGTGCAGTGTTGCATGACCGCGGAATTGTCATTCAAAGTGTGATAGTGCTGAAAGCTGAAAATTGGCCTGGAGAGGAAGGGGGTAAAAGTTTCCGGACTGGGAGGGGGTGAAAGTGTCCGGACTGGAAGGGGGTGAAAGTGTCCAGACTGGAAGGGGGGGAAAGTGTCCGGACTGGAAGGGGGGAAAGTGTCCGGACAGGAAGGGGGTGAAAGTGCCTGGACTGGAAGTGGTTAATAATATTAATTATAAGAGGATTTGGAATTCTATTAAGTCAAACTTTTAATATATGGTTAACAATTTGACACTTCCGCACTATATAGGTTTAAATGCCATTAAAAATAACAAAGAAGCAGCCAGCACAGTAACTCAGCTATCAATACATAAAGCTAATAAAACAAAAAAAGTAAGGCACTACAAATACAAAACTCAGCTAAACTCAACTAAACTGAACTCAACTAAAATACAAAAAAAAAAATAATTATAATTAGAGATGAGCGAATTATTCAAAAATTCGATTCGGCTGATTCGCCGAATTTGCGGGAGAAATTTGATTCGATGCGAATTTAACTTATTTAAAGGGTTTCTAGGCTTCAGAGAGCCTTTATATTAGTGCAGAACACTGTACCTTTAATTTAAATGCCCTTGGAGTCTGCTGGGGAAGAGAAATAATACTGTCAGTCAGTATGACATGCAGATGAGTGCCGTCGATCTTAGAATCACCGCACACTTCACTCATTTGGGCAGTCACGGGGCACGACGAAGAAGAAGAAGAAGAAGAAGAAGAATGAAAAGAAGAATGAAAAGAAGAAGAAGAAGAATGAAAAGAAGAAGAAGAAGAATGAAAAGAAGAAGAAGAAGAAGAATGAGAAGAAGAATGAGAAGAAGAATGAAAAGAAGAATGAAAAGAAGAATGAGAAGAATGAAAAGAAGAATGAAAAGAAGAAGAAGAAGAATGAAAAGAAGAATGAGAAGAAGAATGAAAAGAAGAATGAAAAGAAGAATGAAAAGAATGAAAAGAAGAATGAAAAGAAGAAGAATGAAAAGAAGAAGAAGAAGAATGAAAAGAAGAATGAAAAGGAGAATGAAAAGAAGAAGAAGAAGAATGAAAAGAAGAAGAAGAAGAATGAAAAGAAGAAGAAGAATGAAAAGAAGAAGAAGAAGAGGAATGAAAAGAAGAATGAGAAGAAGAATGAAAAGAAGAATGAAAAGAAGAAGAAGAAGAATGAAAAGAAGAAGAAGAAGAATGAAAAGAAGAATGAAAAGAAGAAGAAGAAGAATGAAAAGAAGAAGAAGAAGAATGAAAAGAAGAAGAAGAACGAAAAGAAGAATGAAAAGAAGAAGAAGAAGAATGAAAAAAAGAATGAGAAGGAGAATGAAAAGAAGAATGAAAAGAAGAATGAGAAGAATGAAAAGAAGAATGAAAAGAAGAAGAAGAAGAATGAAAAGAAGAAGAAGAAGAATGAAAAGAAGAATGAGAAGAAGAATGAAAAGAAGAATGAAAAGAAGAATGAAAAGAAGAAGAAGAAGAATGAAAAGAAGAATGAAAAGAAGAAGAAGAATGAAAAGAAGAAGAAGAAGAATGAAAAGAAGAATGAAAAGAAGAAGAAGAATGAAAAGAAGAAGAAGAAGAATGAAAAGAAGAATGAAAAGAAGAAGAAGAAGAATGAGAAGAAGAAGAAGAATGAAAAGAAGAAGAAGAATGAAAAGAAGAATGAAAAGAAGAAGAAGAAGAATGAAAAGAAGAATGAAAAGAAGAAGAAGAAGAATGAAAAGAAGAAGAAGAATGACAAGAAGAAGAAGAATGAAAAGAAGAAGAAGAAGAATGAAAAGAAGAAGAAGAAGAATGAAAAGAAGAATGAAAAGAAGAAGAAGAAGAAGAATGAAAAGAAGAAGAAGAATGAAAAGAAGAAGAAGAAGAAGAATGAAAAGAAGAAGTATTCCAGTACAGCAAAAAGTGTATCTGCAGAGAGCTCCGCTATTTCTGACAGTTCTCTGACAGTTCCTTCACATTTACAGCGGTTGAAACATTGTATCTATTTATTTCCGAATAAAAACATCTGTATCCTAAATGGAAACAAATAGATACAATGTTTCAACCGCTGTAAATGAACTGTCAGAACTGTCAGAAATAGCGGAGCTCTCTGCAGTGACACTTTTGCCGGCTGATCGATTCGAAAATTCGATTCGTGCACCCGAAGTTTGCTAAAATTCGGATTCGATGCGAATCGAATTTTTCCTGATATTCGAAACGAATTCCACTTCGCCAGGTTCGATTCGCTCATCTCTAATTATAATGTCCAATAATGTGCAGGGAAAAAAAAAGAAAAAAATTAAATATAAAGTCTCTCGTGATAAATAAAAGTTCAAAATAATACAAAAAACGCCTTGGGGATCCACCATCACCAGCACCTCAAAAAATACTGCCTCTTACCAGACAGAGGTACCATATATTAAAAGAAATATATAATAAATAAAAATTACAAATTATAATGTCCAATGATGTGCAGAAAAAAAAAGAAAAAAATTAAATATAAAGTCTCTCGTGATAAATAAAAGTTCAAAATAATACAAAAAACCGCCTTGGTGATCCACCATCACCAGCACCTCAAAAAATATGTACATCAAAAGATAGATAAAACAGCATGTCACCATATAACTTACCGTTTGGTTATATGGTGACATGCTGTTTTAACAATCTTTTGAGGTACGTTTAATATTACGTTGTAAGGCAATAAATCCTGCTAATCATACTACACTATGAAGATTCTCTTGCTTTTTGGATGACTTTGTCCTTTTCGAGGATAATTCATTGTTTTAGGTCTATATTTGGCAATTTATCTGGAGTATCATACAAAAAAACTACCAGTGCCAAAAAAAGCATAAGACAAGGGCATAAGACAGCATAAGAATCACCCTCAATCAAGATGGCCCCTGAGAGCGCCGCACAATGGTGTGTGCTCCACTCACCGGAAGTGACGTGGTACGTTGGACGGCGAAGCCGGAAATGCGTCATTGCATTTCACCCCTCCTCCAGTGCATTTTCACAGACTTTTCGATTATATTTCATTCACCTTATTCCTTTTCATAATTTGGAATGGGACTATTGTATTTAATTTATATATTTTTTCTTTATTTTGAATTTTTATGCAATATAAGTTTTTTTGGCTTATTTCTTTCATTTTAATATTTATTGTATTTTATTTGCGCGGTTTGATGTTTTTTATATCTGTAGTACCAGTTTGGGAGCTAATGCCTTGATTTGGGAATCTAATGAGAGGGACGCTTTTGGCGTCTATCTACATCCAGTATTTGGAGTGTACCGTATCCCCCCCAGAGTCAACAGTAACAGAGTTCATCATCCTATTTTGGTATCCGCACGTCTTTCCTGACCGCCACTTAATTGTGGTCTCACTTAAGTCTGGTAAGAGGCAGTATTTTTTGAGGTGCTGGTGATGGTGGATCCCCAAGGCCTTTTTTTGTATTATTTTGAACTTTTATTTATCACGAGAGACTTTATATTTAATTTTTTTCTTTTTTTTTTCTGCACATCATTGGACATTAGAATTTGTAATTTTTATTTATTATATATTTCTTTTAATATATGGTCTCTGGTAAGAGGCAGTATTTTTTGAGGTGCTGGTGATGGTGGATCACCAAGGCGTTTTTTTGTATTATTTTGAACTTTTATTTATCAGGAGAGACTTTATATTTAATTGTTTTCTTTTTTTTTCCTGCACATCATTGGATATTATAATTTGTAATTTTTATTTATTATATTTTTTTTTAATATATGGTACCTCTGTCTGGTAAGAGGCAGTATTTTTTGAGGTGCTGGTGATGGTGGATCCCCAAGGCATTTTTTTTATATTATTTTGAACTTTTATTTATCACGAGACTTTATATTTAATTTTTTTTCTTTTTTTTTCTGCACATCATTGGACATTATAATTTGTAATTTTTATTTATTATATATTTCTTTTAATATATGGTACCTCTGTCTGGTAAGAGGCAGTATTTTTTGAGGTGCTGGTGATGGTGGATCACCAAGGCATTTTTTTGTATTATTTTGAACTTTTATTTATCACGAGAGACTTTATATTTAATTTTTTTCTTTTTTTTTCTGCACATCATTGGACATTAGAATTAGTAATTTTTATTTATTATATATTTTTTTTAATATATGGTACCTCTGTCTGTTAAGAAGCAGTATTTTGTGAGGTGCTGGTGATGGTGGATCCCCAAGGCATTTTTTTTGGTATTTTTTTTAAGTTTTATTTATCACAAGAGACTTTATATTTAATTTTTTTCTTTTTTTTTCCTGCACATCATTGGACATTATAATTTGTAATTTTTATTTATTATATATTTTTTTAATATATGGTACCTCTGTCTGGTAAGAGGCAGTATTTTTTGAGGTGCTGGTGATGGTGGATCCCCAAGGCGTTGTTTTGTATTATTTTGAACTTTTATTTATCACGAGAGACTTTATATTTAATTTTTTCCTTTTTTATTCTGCACATCATTGGACATTATAATTTGTAATTTTTATTTATTATATATTTTTTTTAATATATGGTACCTCTGCCTAAGTGCACAGAGGGGTTCTTCACTCCCTCTGTCCCCCATGCAAATGGACTGCAATTTAGCAATAGAATTCACCCAAGCCAGTACCTGGACAATGAAGAGGCATGCTGATTACATCATCACTTTTCTCTCCTATCAGTGATAGATGGGCAGTATTGTACAGGGCAGTACAGGGGAAAACTGACCATTTGGAAACTCGGGCACTGCCCAAGGGCCCGGGGTCAGTAGGGGGCCCCAGAAGATGCCTCTTGTACCTTTTTCATGGGTTTTTTTGAGTTTGGGCAAGGACACAGGGGCCCCATGATCCCCTATTGCCCGGGGGGCCCCATGAGTTGTCAGTCCGCCCCTGGGGCAGTAATGGCTAATGGCAGTCACTACAGACCCCCCTTCTCCCGGTCGGAGTCAGGACATATCACACATTCTAGTGATGAATGATCTGAGCAAAATTGGCTTTTTTTTTGGACTCTAGTGCTACATTCATACCTTAGTATTTCGTGAACTTGAGCAAAATGTTGTGTTTGCAAAATGTATGTTGCGCTTGCAGTGACATTGATTATTAATGGTACACCAAACATGGCCAGCAGGCAAGTATATGAAAAAAATGCAAGATGCAACACTCAAAAAGTTACTTGAGCTACTTTGGCATGTTTGTTGCGTGTGGGGCAATCCATTGAAATGAATGGGCTGCCTTATGCTTGTAGAGCCAAAACGTGCACAAAATGTGTGATTTTGCGCGTTCATGAAATGCGTAGGTGTGAATGCAGCCTAAGACTGAGCCCTTAAAGATTTAATTTGCCTTTTTACAAAACATGAAATGGTGAACTAACTGACAACTCCCCCTACACCCCCAGTTCCTTCTGTACTTACCTCCTTCTTTGATTATCTTTCTCTGGCCATTCTAGCTGATATAGCAGTCCGTCATTTGAAATCTGTCCTTAGTACTTTCTTCTGGGACCGTAAGGGACCGCCCGGCGGTACCACTAGCACTCCACTGATCAGGCGTCCCCAGCGTACGGAGTCTAAGCCCCAGAGTCGTGACCAGGTCGTGACTACTGAGGACACCCGTCAGTGGTAGGGGTATTTGCCAGGGGCTCCCACGGGAGAGAGCCAGGTATGAGGAGGTCCGGAGACCCCGTTGAGAGGGATGGATGGATGGATGGCTGAGCAAGTGCAAGGTCAGGCAGGCCGGGTCGGTAACTATGGGGACGGTGGGGTACAGAGCAGCAGGCAAAGAATAGTCGGGTCACACGCCAGGTCAGCAACAGCAGGTCAGATCCAATAGGGGGCATCCAGGAGAGAGGTCAGGCAAGCAAGGGTCAAGAACAGGAGAAACAGCAAGGTCAGGGCACAATCTGGGTCAGCAACTTACTATAAACAGGTTCACAGGTTCACAGGATACAAGGAGACCAGAAGGCACTGAATGACAGCTCAGGGCCATTTAAATATCCCGCCCTGCGCTGTCATTGGTGCCAGGCGCGCACGGTCTGTACTGCGCATGTGCGAACTCGATTGCCGCGGACGGCCAGGTCCCAGCGCCCGCGTCCCTGCACAGGGCGGTGCACTGCGCCAAGCCCAGCGCCGCGGCGATCCTCGACAGGGACACCTCAATGGCTCAGAGTAATCCTCATCGGTCAGAGTGGACATTTGCAGCCACTGACCGATGGATCATGAGCGAAATCTCCTGCGCTCAAGGACTCAGGCGGGTGGCGAATTGATGGAACCAGACCTGGAAAGATCGACCACCAATGCATGTAGAGTTGTGCAGCTCCAAATAAGGCTGGGGAAGCCCGACCAATACTGCAAATCGAAACAAAAACGAGAAGCGCACCAACCTTGCGCATTACCTCAGTAACCAAAGTTTATTAACCACTTGCCGCCCAGCCACCGCACATAAACGGTGGCAGGGCGGCACTTGTAGGCAAAACCACGTTTTAAAACGTGGTTCTGCAAAACAGGTAGGGGGCGCACGTGAGGTGCGCGCCCGCCCTGCCTGTCCCGCGGGTGTCAGCAGCGGGTCTCCGCCGCCGGGTCACGGCCGGTTATTTTCCCTTGATGAGCGGTGATCGCTTGCACAGAGCAGGGCTGCATTGTTTACACACAGCCCTGCTCTGTGACAGTTCCCCGACAAGCTGAAGAGGGAGAGAAGAGTTTCTCTCCCTCGATCAGCTCCCCCCTCCCTCCCCCCATCCAGTACACACCCCCGCCCTGTAGTAAAACACTCCCCTCACACAGTAAACACTAAATATGTTAACCCCTTCCTCCCCAGTGACATTAGTACAGTGTCATTGGGTTTTTTCACTGATCACTGTATTGGTGTCACTGGGGATGTCAGTGACCCCAAGTCAGTTCCCCCCCAGTGTCAAAATGTCTGCCGCAGTCCCGCAGTCCCACCATAAGTTGCTGATCGCCGCCATAAGTCCCTGATCGCCACCATTATTAGTATAAAAAAAACTAAAAATCCCAGTATCTTTCCCGCCATTTGTAAATGCTATAACTTTCACGTAAACCAATTAATTTACACGTATTGGGTTTTTTTTTTTAGCAAAGACATGTTGCAGAATGCATTTTGGCAGAAATTTATGACTAAATTTGATTTTTGCATTTTTTTTTACTGAACATGTTTTATAGCAAAAAAGTCCAAAATATCGTTTTTTTTCCTCAAAATTGTCAGCCTTTTTTTTTTATAGCGCAAAAAATAAAAACCGCACAGGCGATCAAATACCACAAAAAGAAAGCTCAATTTGTGGGGAAAAAAAGGATGTAAATTTCATTTATGTACCGTATTGCATGACCGCGCAATTGTCCGTTAAACTAGCGCAGCGCTGTATAGCAGAAAAATGGCGTAAATTGCAGTATCTATAACATAGATTGTAGACGCTATAACTTCCACACAAAGCAATCAATATACACTTATTGGGATTTTTTTTACCAAAAACATGTAGCAGAATACATTTTGGCCTAAATTTATAACCAACTTTGAGTTTACTATATATTTTTTATAGCTGAAAGTAAAAAATATTGTTTTTCTTCAAAATTTTTTTTTGTTTATGGTGTGAAAAATAAAAAGCGCACAGGTGATCAAATTACACCGAAAGAAAGCTCTATTTGTGTGAAAAAAAGGACGTAAATTTTGTTTGGGTGCAGCATTGCATGACCGCGCAATTATCAGTTGAATTAGTGCAGCGCCAAGTAGCAAAAAGAGGCGTGGTCATTAAGGGGGGTAAATCCTCAGGAGCTCAAGTGGATAATTGTAAAATAATACTCACAAACAGCGAATAAAATCAGGCATATAGGTCCTCAAAGGGACCTGAAAATTAGAAAGGCAGCGCGGATCCCATCGTGGGGGTAGATACTCAGTACAACTGACGCGTTTGGAAGGACATCCCTTCTTCATCAGAGCTGATGTCCTTCGAAACGCGTCAGCTGTACTGAGTATCTACCCCCACGACGGGATCCGCGCTGCCTTTCTACTTTTCAGGTCCCTTTGAGGACCTATATGCCTGATTTTATTCGCTGTTTGTGAGTATTATTTTACAATTAATAAACTTTGGTTACTCGGCAATGCGCAAGGTTGGTGCGCTTCTCGTTTTTGTTTCAATTTGCAGCCACTGACCAATGCCAGATCAACTCTCTAATGCTACTCAGCCTGCAGACTATATTCTGAATTTTTCAGGTGTTTGGACCGTTAAATTGGCTGCAAGAAAATTATCACAGAAGAAGCTAAATGCAACGGACTGGGGATGAGTGGAAAGATGTAGTGAGTCAGTTCCCCTTTTCATTTTTTGTGAAACGTTGAACTAACCCTTTAGTCCCCTTTCCCACTGATAGTCCTATTGGGTCCACCAGTCAGTTTTTCAGGCAGACTCAATCAGACCAGGGGCGGACTGACCATTTGGAAACTCGGGCACTGCCCGAGGGCCCAGGGTTAGTAGGGGGCCCCATGAGATGCTCCTGGTACCTTTTTCATAGGCTTTTTTTAGTTTGAGCAAGTACACAGGGGCCCCATGATCCCCTATTGCCCGGGGGCCCCATGAGTTCTCAGTCCACCCCTGAATCAGACCATCCATAGCTCTCTATGGAGCGGCAGGTGCCAGCGGACATGTGTCTACTGACACCCATCAGAATTCGATCCAATCCTGTACACTAAAAACAGATGGATGGGATCCGTTCCCCATCTGTCTGGTGGATTGGATTACAGTTGGATGGAAACGGACACGCAGTCTGTTTAATATCGTTTAATATCTGAAAGTCCCATAGAAAACAGCAGCCTATGCCTTTGCCTGCTCTGCATAGCAGGGCGGACATAGACCTGTCATCCACCTACTCATTGGGGATCAGCGGAGAGAGGTGAGAGATCCATGCTATCACTCGTGCTCCCTCTCCATAACCTCGCTCACCGCAATATATTGACCCCCTAGGCATCACATGATTTATGTCTTTCATCACAAGGTTTTTTATGTATCACAGAGTGCTGTATGTGCATCCTCATTGAGGAGGGAGGTGTATTGTAGCATGACACATTTATTATTGGTATTCAGAATCTTTTTTATTACATTCTCTCACTTAGGAGGGAGGAGTATTGTAGCGCGCCACACATATTCAATCATGTTTATCTTTAAAGTGGGGTTCAGACATTAATTTATCACCTTAACATTTTTTTCACAGATATAGGAATGGCAGTGTATTATCCTAATTGATTTATTATCACACCCACTTGTGTTAGTTGCTAGCAGCAGCCTACAGATCCTAATATTCCCTCTGCGCAGGGATTCTGAATATAATAAACACTATATTGCCAACAGTATTGGGCCAGCCCTCCAAATCATGTGATTCAGGTGTTCCAATCCCCTCCATATCATGTGATTCGGGTGTTCCAATCCCCTCCATGGCCACAGGTGTATACAATCAAACCCCTAGGCATGCAGACTGCTTCTACAAACATTGGTGAAAGAATGGGCCGCTCTCAGGAGCTCAGTGACTCCAAGCGTGGTCCCGTGATAGGTGGCCACCTGTGCAATAAGTCCATCTGTGACATTTCCTGGCTACTAAATATTCCACGCTCAACTGTTAGTGGTATTATAACAAAGTGGAAGCAACTGGGAACAACAGCAACTCAGACACCAAGTGGTAGGCCACGTCACATGACAGAGCAGGGTGAGCGCATGCTGAAGCGCACAGTGCGCAGAAGTCACCAACTGTCTGCAGAGCCAATAGCTAAAGACCGCCAAACTTGGTGTGGCCTTCAGATTAGCACAAGAGATGCAGCTGTTATGGCTGCAAAGTGCGGGCCAACTCAATATAACACCCTACAGGCTAAGACTGGGATGCCATTAACATTCATGTGCGTGTAAAGGCAGGCTTCGCTATACTTTCGGCAATATAGTGTGTGTGTGTGTCATATATATATATACTTTTAAAAAAACATTCTTTGGGGGTGCCTTAAACCTGCATATGAAATCAGAATGTCATCCAGTTCCTTGGTTTCTAGGAAGCAGGCAGATACCAGCATACTAGCAACCATGTGTCGGGGATCGCCGTGGCGCTGGTCTCGGCGCAGGCGCAGTGCACCAAATACCTCAATAAACTCAAATACCTGTAAACGACTGTAAATGACGATGTGTACACGGACACATAGGAAAACATTAGGGAGAGTTCAGGGGCTGCTGAAAAAAACACTTTACAGCTCCTAAAAGTGAGTTTATCAGCTGCAGTGCACATGGAGCCTTAAACCTTTCAAGTTCTTTAGCAACATACAGTATACTAAAAAGACATCCCCATAGACTGAGCCAGTATTGTTGGTTTGCATGGAATTGTGATTGTGATTGGCAACTTCTGTACTACTTTGTGAGAACTTGTCTTTTTTCAGCGGAGCGCTACATGATTAAATGGCAGTTGAGCTATTGAACTCTGTTAAGAACATATTTTTACATCAAGGTGCAAACAAAACAGAGTAAACATGTAAACAGTATTCTAAAAAGACATCCCCATAGACTGAGCCAGTATTGTTGGTGTGCATGGAACTGTGATTGTGATTGGCAGCTTCTGTACTACTTTGGGAGAATTTGTCTATTTTCAGCAGAGCGCTACATGATTAAATGGCAGTTGAGCTATTGAACTCTGTTAAGAATATATTTTTACATCAAGGTGCAAACAAGACAGAGTAGACATGTAAATACAGTAGTATACTAAAAAGACATCCCCATAGACTGAGCCAGTATTGTTGGTGTGCATGGAACTGTGATTGTGATTGGCAGCTTCTGTACTACTTTGGGAGAATTTGTCTATTTTCAGCGGAGCGCTACATGATTAAATGGCAGTTGAGCTATTGAACTCTGTTAAGAACATATTTTTACATCAAGGTGCAAACAAGACAGAGTAGACATGTAAATACAGTAGTATACTAAGAAGACATCCCCATAGACTGAGCCTGTATTGTTGGTTTGCATGGAATTGTGATTGTGATTGGCAACTTCTGTACTACTTTGTGAGAACTTGTCTATTTTCAGCGGAGCGCTACATGATTAAATGGCAGTTGACCTATTGAACTCTGTTAAGAACATATTTTTACATCAAGGTGCAAACAAGACAGAGTAAACATGTAAACAGTATTCTAAAAAGACATCCCCATAGACTGAGCCAGTATTGTTGGTGTGCATGGAACTGTGATTGTGATTGGCAGCTTCTGTACTACTTTGGGAGAATTTGTCTATTTTCAGCAGAGCGCTACATGATTAAATGGCAGTTGAGCTATTGAACTCTGTTAAGAATATATTTTTACATCAAGGTGCAAACAAGACAGAGTAGACATGTAAATACAGTAGTATACTAAGAAGACATCCCCATAGACTGAGCCTGTATTGTTGGTTTGCATGGAACTATGATTGTGATTGGCAACTTCTGTACTACTTTGGGAGAACTTGTCTATTTTCAGCGGAGCGCTACATGATTAAATGGCAGTTGAGCTATTGAACTCTGTTAAGAACATATTTTTACATCAAGGTGCAAACAAGACAGAGTAGACATGTAAATACAGTAGTATACTAAAAAGACATCCCCATAGACTGAGCCTGTATTGTTGGTTTGCATGGAACTATGATTGTGATTGGCAACTTCTGTACTACTTTGTGAGAACCTGTCTATTTTCAGCGGAGCGCTACATGATTAAATGTCAGTTGAGCTATTGAACTCTGTTAAGAACATATTTTTACATCAAGGTGCAAACAAGACAGAGTAAACATGTAAATAGGAGCCTACAGCTTCACTTTCTTGTATTAAGAATGCAAAGCATTAGTAATCAATATTTCATGTTATCCTGAATAAATTAAAAGTACTACGGCAATTATTAAGTCATTGGAAAAAAAATATAAGGGAATTTAAAAAAAAAAAAACACATTTGAAAGTGACTTTTTCCATTTTATGAAAGTTTTTTGGGTTCAAAAGAAATGTTAAAAAAAGGAGAAAAAAAAACAGTCTGTATCAGGCAGATTGGCTGATGTTTACAGATACCCGCTATCCACAAATTGCTCAGATTTGGATGAGAGCTCAACCTGCACACATCAGTTCCCTCATCTCTGCTGCTGATTTACTTACTTTATAAGAGTTGGGAAGTATTAGAAAATACAAAGTTAAAGCTGGATTTTATTATAAAATTGCCTACAGAAAATAACTCCAATATAATTTGGCAAAAACTATAATGAGTTTTTATTTTCAAATTATTTTTAATTTTTATACCTTTATGAATCTATTATTTAAAATAACAAAAACCAAACAGCTGTTAGCTTCTGACTACTAAAGCAGATTTCTATGCTTAAAGTGGTTGTAAAGGCTGAAGGCCACTTTCATGAATCCATGAAGGTAAAAAAACCTTCTGTGTGCAGCACTGCCCCCAGCACCCACTAATACTTACCTGAGCCCAGAGGTGGACTGACTATTTGGGAACTTGTGCACTGCCCGAGGGCCGGGGGTAAGTAGGGGGCCCCGTGAGATGCCCCTGGTACCTTTCATAGGCTTTTTTTGGGTGTGATTAAAGTGTGGGCGAGGACACAGGGGCCCCATGATCCCCTATTGCCCGGGGGTCCCATGAGTTGTCAGTCCACCCCTGCCTGAGCCCCATCGCAATCCAGCCTTGGCTGTCCTGGGTCTCTGCCTCCTCATTGGCTGAGACAGCAAGCAGGAACCATTGGCTCCCGCTGCTGTTAATCACAGCCAGTCAGCCAATGAGGAGAGAAGGGGCGGGGACAAGCCCCATGTGAATGGACACAGAGCAGTGGCTTGGGTACATGCCTGCCTGGGTTCCCCCATATCAATCTGCTTACTATGGGGGCACCTGACAGAAAGGAGGAGCCAGGAGTTCCGGCAGGGGACCTGAGAACAGAAGGATTCAGGCTGCTCTGTGCCAAAAAACTGCACACGGTAGGTAAGTATAGACATGTTTGTTATTAAAAAAATAATAATCGCTTTTATTTAGCAGACTGGTGTTAGAATAGATGTTTAAAGTATATCTCAAGCCAAAGTTTTTTTCAATATTGTATAGAGTAGGGAATGGTTGAACCTGGACCTTTTTGGCTATCTATGCTTCACCGAGAAGATTCCTTTCCAAAGTGAGGGAAATACCAGCTCAGTTATCACTAAAACAAGCTTTTCCATTGTAAAATTTAGTTAGTTACTAAAAGTTAGTATTAGTTTTGTTAATGCATCCTGACAGCAAGCTGAGGTTCCACTGCATGTGGTAAAGTTGATCCAGGGAATATCCAATTGCCTCTCAGGGGATCGGGAAGGGATTTTTTTCCCAGCAGGAGCAAATTGGATCATGCTTTGCTGGGTTCTTTTTTTGCCTTCCTCTGGATCAACTGTGGGTGTAGGATTATAACTTTTTTTTTTCTTCTATGGCTGAACTGGATGGACTTTTGTCTTTTTTCAGCCAGACTAACTATGTAACTATGTAAAATGACCGCTCTCTTCCCATTCTGGTCTAATCCAATTAAATGGTGGCCAGGGGCGGACTGACAACGCATGGGGCCCCTAGACAATAAGGGATCATGGGGCCCCTGTGTCCTTGCCCACACTCAAAGCATACCCAAAAAAGCCTAGAAAAGGTACCATGGAAATTTCATGAGGCCCCCTATTGGCCCGAGTGCTCAAATGGTCAGTCCGCCCCTGATGGTGGCAGCGATACTCCTCAAAACATGCTGTGCTTTGTATAGTGGTTTTATATTGATGTCTAGTTGCTTCTTTCTGCATCAGCACCATGGAACTCTGGAAGTGCTGAAGAAAAGGCACTGTGGATCCTCTCAGCACTGAGGCTTAGTTTACACTTGTGTTTCGATGGTGGTGAAGATAGGAAGTTAATTTCACCTTAGAATACAAAGGCAAACAGGGATGACACATGTCCTGGCTGCAATGCCTTGTGGAGCACCACAAATGATCCCCTGTGATGTTCAGCAGCAGTAATGCATAGTCAAGCAAATGGGGCTGTGTTGCAACCAGGAGTCAATCACTAGGTACCTGTCATGGCTAGGGGTCAGGCTCAGAGACCAGAAGCTATAGCAGTAGAGGGGCTCCCACCGACCAGCAGGATAAGTAAACAAGCAGGTTATGCTGGTGGATGACGTGGGCTTGCCCAAGTTGCGGAGTCTAAGCACTTACAGATATTCACCAGAGCTCCTAATGGTGGAGATAGTTTTTGTTGTACAAAGTAGCAGCTCTCCGGATTGCCTCACCAGGAGATGAGTAAGCCAGGGTCCAATAGCAGATATAGCAGGTAGGGGTCAAGCAGAAGCATAGTCAGTAAACAAGCCAAAGGTTGCTAACAAGTGGTTACAGGTTGGAATCAAGTGGAACAAAGTCAAGGAACAAGCCAAAGGTTGCTAACAAGTGGTTACAGGTTTGAATCAAGTGGAACAAAGTCGAGAAACAAGCCAAAGGTTGCTAACAAGTGGTTACAGGTTGGAATCAAGTGGAACAAAGTCAAGGAACAAGCCAAAGGTTGATAACAAATTGTAGAGGAGATAAGGACAGCTACAGGTATGCAAAAGAGAAACATATCAGCTGGAGAGAGTACAATAATCTGGCAAACAGGAAGTGCAGAGACAGGGCCAAAATTAGGAAGTTCATAGGAGGAGCAAAGAGATCAAGGTTCACCTGAAACAAGAGACAAGGGAATAAAGTCCAAATGATCAGACAGGGAGCTTTGCAACATCTCGGGTGGCTCAGCAAGAAGAGCTACTTCTGGACACAGCAGATGTTCAGATTCCAGTCCTCACATCTCCTGGTATTGTATTCAATTAACAAACTCTGTTTGGATGTAAAAAAAATAAAAATGGCAGTATCACTTCCTGAATGCCTGTCAGTCGTTCCTGTACCACTCTGAAAAATATCCACTTTGATTGCAGGTGTACATGTCAAGGTCCTACCTTTTCCAGAGACTGTGTGGCTTCATGTACTGGCATCCATCTTGGGTTTCTGCAGAGCATGGTGGGAGTCTTTTATGCCTTCAGGTCTCTGAGGTCCATCCCCCAGAGGGGTGTGGCTGAGTACATATAAGCCTGTGATCCGCACATGCTCTTTGCACTTGTGTCTTGTGTCTTTGTGTTGCTACAGCTCTGTGTATACTCTCGTGACTCTTCTGGTATCTGACCCAGCTTGTGACTAGACCATTCTCTGTGTTTTCCTTTGATCTGACCTTCCGTTGCTGAACCCGGCCTGTGACCTGTGATTCTTGTCTATTGTTCTGTACCATTTTGTCCCGATGTTGTCGACCCGGCCTGCCTGCCTACGCTATTGTCATTTCCTACCAGCTACACGCCATTGGCGGCGGCCATTACTGCAGCCGGGGTGTCTCGGGGGCCGCGACCTGGTTCCTGGCTGCGTCAAGTCCATCCCCACCATCAGGGGCCCTGGTGAAGGGCAGCCTGGGACTGAGACTCCACGCCCTGAGGGACTTCGGTCTGTTGGTGGTGGTTGTTGTCGGTCAGTGCGTTACCCTGCCACTAGGCCTACCTGTCCGTTCCACAGCCCTGCCCTGACAGTACATCAGCCCTTACTCCGTGAGCGATGTAAGCTGCCGCAGGCTATACATTGTAACTCTATGAGATGAGAGCTAGACATATGCAATTTGGTTCGTTTGCTTTAAATTATTGGAAATTCAGATGCATCTGAATTTCCGAATGAACATAGAAATTTAAATTTTAAATTTGTTCAACAATGATCCAAATTCATTGTGAATAGCTGTGGTTGTTAAGGAGCGGGCAGCAGCCATGTCCTTTACAACCTTGACTCCATCTGCTGTTTGTAGAATGTAAACAAAAGAAGTGCTAGTTAAAATTAAAAAAAAAAAACACTACAGGGTGGGATTTCTCCTTCGTCCCTAATCCTTACTAGGCGCTTCTGGTCTGGTATGGATTTTGAGGGGAACCCCATGCAAAAATTAAAAGAAAAGCAGCGTGGGCCCCCTCCCAAATTCCATACCAGACCCTCAGGTCGGATATGGATTTTAAGATAAACCCTATGTCAGAAAATTTTAAAATGGTCCCCCAAAATCCATACAAGGCCCTTATCTGAGCATGCAGCCTGGAAGGCCAGGAGGTGGGGGGGACAAGTGCGTGTCTCAACATGAGGATAAGGGACAATGATGATTGGGGCCAGTGCCTTTTCCCCCAAACCCTGAGTGGTGATTGTGGGGATTTTCTACAAGGGAGCCCCCAGATACCAGCCCCCCATGTGTGTGACTCTGGGGTACATAGTAGCCCAACTCATTCACCAAAAAAGTGTAAATAGTAAAAAAAAAACAGATAGTTTTTGACAAGTCCTTTATTAAACCCCCCAAAAAATAAATATCCTCCGAAGTAGATTCTGTGTTAATCACGATGAATGCTGACCCGTTGCCTGCTAAACATGGCATGTCCCACTTAGGGACACATACCGAATGACTGGTCAACATGTGGGTGATAAGCTAAGGTTTGGGCCAAACTCAATTGGGCCAAACCCGTGGGAAGCTGGCACATGATAGTAGACCGCCTGGAAAATCATCTGCAATTTGGCTATGTTAGGTCAATAATGTCACCGGTATCTCCACCCCTTTGTTACATGTGGCTACAGGGTGGGGAAATCCTTGGTCACAGCTTATTGGGCTGGTGGCCCACTATCATGTGACAGCTTCCAAAAAAGTGTGAGCCCATTCAGAGCTCTACTTTTCACAGTATTGTCAGTCAAACATGTCAACCTGTTTACAGGAGTGTAAAGCACAGTGATGACTTCAACAGAATCATACTTATTGTGCAGTCACAGGCCGGGGGCAGGTTCTGAACCAGTATATATAAAGCCAAAACTTTTTTAATTTTAGTTTTGGGTAAAGTAGGTAAGGGTTACAACCTTGTTCAGTTGACTTTTTTTTGAGTCCCGTTGGGCAGTTTTCGTTTTGCTTCCTTTCTCAATAAAGTTCTGGTTTGCGACCTGGTAAGATACCAATACTGCTCTTCATTATATGCATAAAAGTACTAAAGGCATTCTGTTGAGTCCAGTCACAGCATTCCAAAGATGTCTCACACCAATGCATTGGGTAATATTTGGTCAGAATATTTAGACAGAGCTATTGGGTAGGGAGAATATAAAAAGTAAGAGAAACTTGGGAGTTGCATAGGTCCACATATAAACCAAATTCCCAATTTAGGAAAAACACTCAAGGGGAAAATATTTCCCACAAAACTAGAGACATCACCTTGAATCCAGATAATAATAATAAACACAACAATATATAGGGATCTTTACGTGTACCTTAAGCACCCTGATATAATCAATACATCTACAAAAATATTTTCGGTGAATAAAGTATTTTTTAATCTCACACAGAGCCGTAAATGGTCTGGCTGTTTGGTCCCAGGTTACATTCCATGATAGGCACAAGGCAGCCAGGCATATGGTATTTCCCGATCACTCGAGTCAGAAAAGAGGTCGTGCATGCCCTTTTTTATGGGTTTTATTTTTGTTAGAGAACTTGGGTGAGGGTGAGCCTAGGGATATTCCAATAAAGTTTAACAACTTGCCGTAGAGGACACTTAATCTGAACTATTCCTTCAGGGTGAAGGCACCCCTTTTAAATTGACAGTAAATTGGTACTAAACAGGGTCACCTCAGCAGAAGTAAAGTCCAGAATGTACCAAGGACAAGCTCTCCCGAAGAGACACAAGAAAGTCTCTAGGTTCTGAAGGCTGGTACTCATTGTTTCCTGAACACTGTGTAGCTGCACACAGTATCAGCCAGACTTTGTACTTGGATTGTCTGTGTCCTGGATCATTAGAAGAGCTCTCTGCAATCTTCAGGAAGCTAGGCCAGAGGTCCCCCAGCCAAAGCAGAAGCTGGGACCCCAAAAAGGAATCTTTCAGCACTTAGGCTGGGTCTTACTCCACCAGGAACATTTTAGATCCCAGCTTATTTATACTCCTTTCAGCCTCCTGTTGGTCACTCCACGAAGCAGGAATTAGCTGAAGAGGCATTAATATGCAGGCCATGGTCTGTATTCTTCCACCCACTATGTCCCAATACTCCCTGGGATACAGGAGAAAGCAACCAAGCCTGCACCAACAGAACCCAGAACAGACTTAACCAGACAATCAATGCTCTCCCTGGCTACAGAGAGGACAAAAACTAAATGTAGCCTACTGGGACACTACATTACCAATATTTTTTCTCTCTCTTTTTTGTACATGTATTGATTTTGCCAAGGTGCTTGATAGTCTTTGGTAATGAGTAAGAAGAGTGAGCACAACATTTACATTTTTTACAGCATTTATAAGCCCTGATTAGAGGGGGTGTCTGAACTCCCAAAATGCGTTGAATGTTTTATGTTTTCTTATTATAAAATAATACTAATATTAAAAGATTATGATCATACCTGAAGATCTGAACATAGCGTAGGATCAGGCCCATGCGTGCATTAGCATGTGTGAGCATTACATGCACTGTGACATTGACTTTAGTATCCAGTAATCTACAGTATTCAAAGGATAAGTTCACGTTTTTAGACAAAATAATAAATCCACATTTTTTTGCAAGGTAAAAAAATGTACATTTATTATTTTTGTCTACAGGAGCCTGGAATGCATTGCATTAGAGATCAGTAGATTGCTGATGCCATGCAGGTCTCCTGTAGACCTGTCAGAATATCTGCTTGCCGTATGGGATGTACGGCATATACGGGATATATGGGATGTACGGGATATAAGGGATGTACGGGCTGTACGGGATATACGGGGTGTATGGGATGTAAGGGATATACGGGGTGTACGGGATATACGGGATGTACAGGATGTATGGGATGTACAGGATGTACGGGATGTAAGGGATATACGGGATATTCGGGATGTATGAGGTGTACAGGATATATGGGATGTACGGGATGTATGAGGTGAATGGGAAGTATGGGATTTATGGGATGTATGGGATGTATGGGATGTAGGGGGTGTACAAGATGTACGGGATGTACAGGGTGTACGAGATATACGGGATGTACGAGATGTACGGAATGTATGAGATGTACAGGATGAATGGGATGTACGGGATGTACAGGGTGTATGGGATGTAGGGGGTGTACAAGATGTACGGGATGTATGGGATGTACGGGATGAATGGGATGTACGGGATGTATGGGGTGTATGGGATGTAGGGGGTGTACAAGATGTATGGGATGTACGGGATGTACGAGATGTACGGGATGTACGAGATGTACGGAATGTATGAGATGTACAGGATGAATGGGATGTACGGGATGTACAGGGTGTATGGGATGTAGGGGGTGTACAAGATGTACGGGATGTATGGGATGTACAGGATAAATGGGATGTACGGGATGAATGGGATGTATGGGGTGTATGGGATGTAGGGGGTGTACAAGATGTACGGGATGTATGGGATGTACAGGATAAATGGGATGTACGGGATGAATGGGATGTATGGGGTGTACGGGATGTACGAGATGTACGGGATGAATGGGATGTACGGGATGTACGAGCAAGCAGATATTCTGACAGGAAGCTTCAATGAACTGCCATGGCACTCCACAGCATGTTACATGTTGCACCCTAAAAATGGGTAGAACATGTAACATGTTTCCAAAAGTAAACTTTTCCTTTAAAGCAGTGGTCTCCAAACTACGACCTGGGGACCATATGTGTCCCTTTGCTTACTTTTATCTGGCCTTGGGGCACTATTCCATCCACTGATACCAACAATGGGGCATAATTTCACCGACTGACACCAATGAAGTGGCACAATTTCTCCCAATGACACCCAATGTTGGGGTACAATTCTTCCCAATGACACCAACAATGGGGCCCAATGACACCAATAATGGGGTGCAATTCCTCCTAATGACCCCAACAATGGGGTCCAATTCCTCCCACTGACATCAAAGATGGGGCATTGTCTATTCCCACTGACTTCAGGATCTTTTCTACTTCCAACAGTCACCTTCCGGCCCCCCTAAAGTCTGAAGGACAGTAAACTGGCCCTTTGTTTAGAAAGTTTGGAGACCCCTGCTTTAAAGCAATGCAAAGCTCAGGGTAACTGCTGAGTGGTCATCAGCTCCTGTGACTTGTGCTCAGACCTTGCTTGCTGATTCCTATGTGCGCATCCCAGTTTGCCCTCTGATCTTGATGCTCTCTTACCTGATCTCCAACTCGCAATGGGACTTTGCCTCTTGCTTAACAATTTAGTACTGTTTCCTGTCCATGTGATACCGACCCTGGCCTGCCTTCAATTTCTGCCTGTCTCCTTAATGTGCATCTCTATTGCCTGGTTGCTGTCAACATCTGCCCACCTGATCATGGTTCTGTCTTCTCTATCTACAAGTTCCTGTGACCACATCCTGCACAAGTTCCTGCTTAGCATTTTCTGACACTTTCTGTGATCCAGACCTTCTTCTGGCCAGAACTCATTATAGGTACCCGTACCACTTTGTGTCCTTTCATACCCCGTCATCAACCTCAGGAGGAAAACAAGACAGGAGGTGTAAGGTAGAGTCCTCTTGTCAGCTCGGCCTCTACCAGGTGCAAGACATCATTAGACTTTTTACACGTGGATCGTAACAAGATAAGGAGCAACCTGTTTTTTGCTTGGCTTCACCAGAGCTACTGTGCTCCATATGTATTCAATTGACGTTCCTCAATCGGGTACTAATAATAAGCCCAAGTTAGCACCTCCAATATGCCAATATGCATGTTCACCAATAAAATATTGACAGAGATGTTATTCTTTCCCTACATGATCAAAATAAATTCATTTTATTTTTATATATATATATATGTGTGTGTGTGTGTAGCCAAGCTATCTGCAAGAGGTTGCCCGCAAAGTCCCACTGTTGAAAAAAAGACGTGTGCTGAAGAGGTTACAATTTTCCAAAGATCACATTGACTGGCCTAAAGAGAAATGGCGCAACATTTTGTGGACTGATGAAAGTAAGATTGTTCTTTTTGGGTCTAGTGGCCGGAGACAGTTTGTCAGACGACCCCCAAACACTGATTTCAAGCCACAGTACACTGTGAAGACAGTGAAGCATGGTGGTGCAAGCATCATGATATGGGGATGTTTCTCATACTACGGTGTTGGGCCTATTTATCGCATACCAGGGATCATGGATCAGTGTGAATACATCAGAATACTTGAAGAGGTCATGCTGCCTTATGCTGAAGAGGAAATGCCCTTGAAATGGGTGTTCCAACAAGACAACGACCCCAAACACACCAGGAAACGTACAACATCTTGGTTCCAGACCAACAAGATTGATGTTATGGAGTGGCCAGCCCAATCCCCGGATCTTAATCCAATAGAAAACTTATGGGATGACATCAAAAATGCCGTTTCTGAGGCAAAACCAAGAAAAAGAGAAGAACTGTGGAATGTGGTCCAATCATCCTGGGCTGGAATACCTGATCACAGGGGCCAGAAGTTGGGTGACTCCATGCAACACAGATGTACAGCAGTTCTCAGAAACAGTGCGACTACAACCAAATATTCATGAAGTCATTCAAAGGAAAGCAAAATCTTCAAACATTTTTCAGTTTATATAGTGAATGTTTGAGTTTGTAAAGAAGAATACAAACACTGCGATTTTTTTGAACCGTCTAATATTCACTTTTCTTCAATTTTTTTAGAGGAACAACACAGATTTGATCTATTTTTCTTCATGTTTTGATTTGGAATAGAATGTGTTGTGTTCCCAATGCATTTGTGTGGATGGAAATAAAAGCTATTAGAAGGATTTTGAGCTTTATTCTCTTTTTTCAACACACTGCTATTATTTTGAACACAACTGTATATATATATATATATATATAGAGAGAGAGAGAGAGAGAGAAATATGTGAGCGCTATTGTAAAATGACAGCAGCTAGGACACAAAAAGGTACCATAAAACCTCTATAGATAAATCGTGATAAGGAAAAGTGCAGCGTTGTTGTATATACTGTATATGCTGAAAAAGCAGAAAAATGCCAATATTTCTTTTTAAACAAAATAAAAGATATAATTAGTACAAACCAAACGAACACTGCCGTAATAAAGGTGCAATAATGATAAGGTGCAAAAAAGGGTATAATAGACCACGGATAAGAGGTTAAGGTGGTAAATAAGTGAGAATGAGTACAAATAGTAGACTTGAAGATCGTAGCAGATCTTGGTTAAAGGTGCTCAATTCCTCAAGATCAGGAATGACCAGTGATGTGATGGAAAATAAGAGAATTGCGCACTCACCAGATGTGCACTATCAAAACGCATTTGAGATCATAATCATCTCATCAGGTCAGCCAGAACAAGCACTCCCAGGTATGGTCAGGTTCCTGCGCCTGTGCCTTTAAGGATCTCTCAAATGGTATCACTGTCTCAGGACACTTCTAAACCGGCCTCTGTGAATGGTGAGACTCGTAGAGAGCCCAAGAATAATGCCACATAGCGTGATACTGCATTCAATAGGGTATTTATTCCAATAAGGTGCAAATCATAAAAGGAAAGGATAACAATAACTGACCATGTGTGCAAGATGGCCGCCAGCGGTGGCAGGACGTCAGGATGCTGTGGCCCCTTTATCTGACGCTTTTCGTGCAAAGCACTTAGTCATAGGGTGCAGGCTCACCAATATATATATATTTTGTTTTTTTAAATAGATATTTATATCATTTATATTATATATACAGGTGAAACTCGAAAAATTTGAATATTGTGCAAATTATTTCAGTAATGCAACTTAAAAGGTGAAACTAATATATGAGATAGACTCATTCCATGCAAAGCAAGCTAGTTCAAGACGTGATTTGTCATCATTGTGATGATTATGGCTTACAGCTCATGAATACCACAAATCCACAATGTCACAAAATGAGAATATTGTGAAAAGGCGCAATATTCTCGGCTCAAAGTGTCCCACTCTAATCAGATAATTAAGCCATAACACCTGCAAAGGGTTCCTGAGCCTTTAAATGGTCTCTCAGTCTGGTTCAGTAGGAATCACAATCATGGGAAAGACTGCTGACCTGACACCATCATTGACACCCTCCATAAGGAGGGAAAGCCTCAAAAGGTAATTGCAAAAGAAGTTGGATGTTCCCAAAGTGCTGTATCAAAGCACATTAATAGAAAGTTATGTGGAAGGGAAATGTGTGGAAGAAAAAGGTGCACAAGCAGCAGGGATGACCGCAGCCTGGAGAGGATTGTCAGGAAAAGGCCATTCAAAAGTGTTGGGGACTTTCACAAGGAGTGGACTGAGGCTGGAGTCAGTGCATCAAGAGCCACCACACACAGACGGATCCTGGACATGGGCTTCAAATGTCGTATTCCTCTTGTCAAGAGCTCTTGAACAGCAAACAACATCAGAAGCGTCTTACCTGGGATAAAGAAAAACAGACCTGGTCTGTTGCTCAGTGGTCCAAAGTCCTCTTTTCTGATGAGAGCAACTTTTGCATCTTATTTGGAAACCAAGGACCCCGAGTATGGAGGAAGAATGGAGAGGCACAAGGACCCCGAGTATGGAGGAAGAATGGAGAGGCACAAGGACCCCTAGTATGGAGGAAGAATGGAGAGGCCCAAGGACCCCGAGTATGGAGGAAGAATGGAGAGGCCCAAGGACCCTGAGTATGGAGGAAGAATGGAGAGGCACAAGGACCCCGAGTATGGAGGAAGAATGGAGAGGCACACACTGCAAGATGCTTGAAGTCCAGTGTGAAGTTTCCACAGTCTGTGTTGATTTGGGGAGCCATGTCATCTGCTGGTGTTGGTCCACTGTGCTTCATTAAGTCCAGGGTCAACACAGCCGTCTACCAGGAGATTTTGGAGCACTTCATGCTTCCTTCCGCAGACGAGCTTTATGGGGATGCTGACTTCATTTTCCAGCAGGACTTGGCACCTGCCCACACTGCCAAAAGCACCAAAACCTGGTTCAATGACCGTGGGATTACTGTGCTTGATTGGCCAGCAAACTCGCCTGACCTGAACCCCATAGAGAATCTATGGGGCATTGCCAAGAGAAAGATGAGAGACATGAGACCGAACAATACAGAAGAGCTGAAGGCCGCTATTGAAGCATCCTGGTCTTCCATAACACCTCAGCAGTGCCACAGGCTGAAAGCTTCCATGCCACGCCGCATTGAGGCAGTTATTGCTGCAAAAGGGGCCCAAACCAAGTACTGAGTACATATGCATGCTTCTACTTTTCAGAGGTCCGATATTGTTCTATGTACAATCCTTGTTTTATTGATTGCATGGAATATTCTCATTTTCTGAGATTGTGGATTTGGGGTTTTCATGAGCTGTAAGCCATAAATAATCATCACAATGATGACAAATCATGGCTTGAACTATCTTGTTTTGCATGTAATGAGTCTATCTCATATATTAGTTTCACCTTTTAAGTTGCTGCACTGAAATAAATGAACTTTTGCACGATATTCAAATTTTTCGAGTTTCACCTGTATATATATATATATATATATATATATATATATATATAATTTTTTTTAAATACATATATATGCACAGTATGTATATATATATTATATTATAAATAATATAAATAAATATATATGTATATATTATATTATAAATATATTTATTTATTTATTTTGTAAAATATATTTATATCTCACATTTTTGACTATACATAAACTGTTGTGTAGCCTGCAGTGGTGGTCACTGCCTATGTGAATGGGCTGTGCTTATCCCCTTAGCCATATGCATTCTGCAAGGATTTGGTCTATGACATCATCACAAAGAGACTTAGTCATTGAGATGCTAGGGAAGCCAACAGTTACATATCTATATTCTTTTTATCTCCCTATTTCTGAGACTCATACAGTAACAACTACTTACAGTGTTTAGGCTTGGCAGGGGAACTCGTTTGCCTAGTCAGGGAATGCAAACAATGTTTAACGCAATATCTTTGCACACATTGTACTGGAATGTAAATATTTATTGCACAGTAGGATGAGCTGGAATTCCTGTTTAAAAAAAAACAAAAAAAAATGTAAAAGTGATCAAGAAAAAAAAAGAAAATTAAAACAAAGAAAGAAAAATCGACTGTTTATAAAGATATAAAAATAAAATAAAAAGTAACAATAAATACAAATTAAAGAAAATTTTTTTTTGTGGAAATGTAAATGTATATTTTGCAATGTGGGATGAGCTGGAATTCCTGTTTAAAAAAAAAACAAAAAAAAAATTAAAAGTGATCAAGAAAAAAAAGAAAATTAAAATAAAGAAAGAAAAAATCGACTGTTTATAAAGATATAAAAATAAAATAAAAAGTAACAATAAATACAAATTAAAGAAAAAATTTTTTTGTGGAAATGTAAATGTATATTGCACTGTGGGATGAGCTGGGATTCCTGTTAAAAAAAAAATTAAAAGTGATCAAGAAAAAAAAGAAAATTAAAATAAAGAAAGAAAAAATCGACTGTTTATAAAGATATAAAAATAAAATAAAAAGTAACAATAAATACAAATTAAAGAAAAAAATGTTGTGCGGAAGTGTAAATGTATATTGCACTGTGGGATGAGCTGGAATTCCTATTTAAAAAAAAAAAATTTAAAAGTGATTAAAACAAAAAAGAATATTAAAATAAAGAAAGACAAATTGAATGTTTATAAAGATATACAAATACAATAAAAAGTAACAAAATATACAAAATAAAAATGAATGCAACATCTTTGCACATGTTGTATGGGAATGTAAAGAAAACAGACAAGTCCTCTTGTTGGTGGGACTTTAAAGGCACACATTTGTCAATTAATAAACTAGTGAATCAGCAGTTAAAACATAACAATCGGTTTTTATTTTCTACAATCTCAAAAAAGACATAACATAATGAGATACACAAATTATGGTGGTAATTGTCAAAAGTGTATGACGTACTACTAATGGCGGCAAAAAAAAAAAAAGAATATTAAAATAAAGAAAGATAAATTGACTGTGTATAAAGATATAAAAATACAATAAAAAGTAACAAAATATACCAAAAAAAATGAATGCAACATCTTTGCGCATGTTATATGGGAATGTAAATGTATATTGCACCGTGGGATGAGCTGGAATTCCTACTAGAGAAAAAAAAACATTTAAAAGCGACCAAAAAAAAAAAGAATATTAACATAAAGAAAGATAAATTGACTGTGTATAAAGATATAAAAATACAATAAAAAGTAACAAAATATACTAAAAAAAATGAATGCAACATCTTTGCGCATGTTATATGGGAATGTAAATGTATATTGCACCGTGGGATGAGCTGGAATTCCTACTAGAGAAAAAAAAACATTTAAAAGCGACCAAAAAAAAAAAGAATATTAAAATAAAGAAGGATAAATTGACTGTGTATAAAGATATAAAAATACAATAAAAAGTAACAAAATATACTAAAAAAAATGAATGCAACATCTTTGCACATGTTATATGGGAATGTAAATGTATATTGCACTGTGGGATGAGCTGGAATCCCTGTTAAAAAAAAAAAAAACATTTAAAAGCGACCAAAAAAAAAAAAGAATGTTAAAATAAATAAAGAAAAATTGACTGTGTATAAAGATACAAAAATACAATAAAAAGTAACAAAATATAGAAAAAAAAAATGAATGCAACATCTTTGCACATGTTGTATGGGAATGTAAAGAAAACAGAGAAGTCCTCTTGTTGGTGGGACTTTAAAGGCACACATTTGTCAATTAATAAACTAGTGAATCAGCAGTTAAAACATAACAATCGGTTTTTATTTCATACAATCTTATAAAAGATGTAATATGTTTTAACTACTGATTCACTAGTTTATTAATTTAGTATATCTCATTATAACAATCGTTTTTTATTTTATGCAATCTTAAAAAAGACATAACATATTGAGATACACAAATTATGGCGATAATTGTCAAAAATGTATGACTTAGTACTAATGGTAGAAGATCAGTCATGATCCTTTAGGTGCAACATATGCATGACTGATCTTCTACCATTAGTAGTACTAAGCCATACATTTTTGACAATTATCGCCATAATTTGTGTATCTCATTATGTTATGTCTTTTTTAAGATTGTATAAAATAAAAAACGATTGTTATGTTTTAACTACCGATTCACTAGTTTATTAATTTAGTTTATTATATTTCCAGGGATGGTGGCACCTCTTGTATTATATCCCCTCTCCTCTCCTATGGCAATGTAAATGTATATTGCACTGTGGGATGAGCTGGAACTCCTATTTAAAAAAAAAAAAAAATTTAAAAGCGACCAAAAAAAAAAAATATTAAAATAAAGATTTGTATAAATCTGTGTATAAAGATATAAAAATTAACAAAATATAAAAAAAAAAATGAATGCAACATCTTTGCACATGTTGTATGGGAAAGTAAATGTATACTGCACTGTGGGATGAGCTGGAATTTCTATTTAAAAAAAAAAAATCATTTAAAAGCGACCAAAAAAAAAAGAATATTAAAATAAAGAAAGATAAATTGACTGTGTATAAATATATAAAAATACAATAAAAAGTAACACCATTTAAAAAAAAAATAATTAATGCAACATCTTTTAATTAATTTAGCCCTATTTATTAATGCACTGTGGGATGAGCTGGAATCCCTGTTTAAAAATAAACTACTGATTCACTAGTTTATTAATTTAGTTTATTATATTTCCAGGGATGGTGGCACCTTTTGTATTATATCCCCTCTCCTCTCCTATGGCAATGTAAATGTATATTGCACTGCAGGATGAGCTGGAATTCCTATTTAAAAAAAAACATTTAAAAGCGACCAAAAAAAAGAATATTAAAATAAAGAAAGATAAATTGACTGTGTATAAAGATATAAAAATACAATAAAAAGTAACAAAATATACAAAAAAAAATTAATGCAACATCTTTGCACATGTTGTATGGGAATGTAAATGTAAATTGCACTGTGGGATGAACTGGAATTCTTATTTAAAAAAAAAAAACATTTAAAAGCGACCAAAAAAAAAAAAGAATAATAAAATAAAGAAAGATAAATTGACTGTGTATAAAGATATAAAAATACAATAAAAAGTAACACAATAAAAAAAATGAATGCAACATCTTTGCACATGTTGTATGGGAATGTAAATGCATACTGCACCGTGGGATGAGCTGGAATTCCTACTAGAGAAAAAAAAACATTTAAAAGCGACCAAAAAAAAAAAAGAATATTAAAATAAAGAAAGATAAATTGACTGTGTATAAAGATATAAAAATACAATAAAAAGTAACAAAATATACAAAAAAAAAAAGAATGCCACGTCTTTGCAAATGTTGTATGGGAATGTAAAGAAAACAGAGAAGTCCTCTTGTTGGTGGGACTTTAAAGGCACAAGTTTGTCAATTAATAAACTAGTGAATCAGCCGTTAAAACATAACAATCGGTTTTTATTTTATACAATCTCAAAAAAGACATAACATAATGAGATACACAAATTATGGTGGTAATTGTCAAAAGTGTATGACTTAGTACTACTAATGGCGGCCAAAAAAAAAAAGAATGTTAAAAAATAAATAAAGAAAAATTGACTGTGTATAAAGATATAAAAATACAATAAAAAGTAACAAAATATATAAAAAGTAACAAAATATAAAAAAAAAATGAATGCAACATCTTTGCACATGTTGTATGGGAATGCAAAGAAAACAGAGAAGTCCTCTTGTTGGTGGGACTTTAAAGGCACACATTTGTCAATTAATAAACTAGTGAATCAGCAGTTAAAACATTAAAATCGGATTTATTTTATACAATCTTATAAAAGACGTAATATGTTTTAACTACTGATTCACTAGTTTATTAATTTAGTATATCTCATTATAACAATCGGTTTTTATTTTATACAATCTCAAAAAAGACATAACATATTGAGATACACAAATTATGGCGGTAATTGTCAAAAGTGTATGACTTAGTACTACTAATGGCGGCCAAAAAAAAAAAAAAAAGAATATTAAAATAAAGAAAGAAAAATTGACTGTGTATAATGATATAAAAATACAATAAAAAGTAACAAAATATACCAAAAATGGGAAATGTAAATGTATATTGCACTGTGGGATGAGCTGGAATCCCTGTTGAAAAAAAAAAAAAAACATTTAAAAACAACCAAAAACAAAAGAATGTTAAAATAAATAAAGAAAAATTGACTGTGCATAAAGATATAAAAATACAATAAAAAGTAACAAAATATAAAAAAAAAAAATGAATGCAACATCTTTGCACAGGTTGTATGGGAATGTAATGAAAACAGAGAAGTCCTCTTGTTGGTGGGACTTTAAAGGCACAAGTTTGTCAATTAATAAACTAGTGAATCAGCCGTTAAAACATAACAATCGGTTTTTCTTTTATACAATCTCAAAAAAGACATAACATATTGAGATACACAAATTATGGCGGTAATTGTCAAGAGTGTATGACTTAGTACTACTAATGGCAGCCAAAAAAAAAAAGAATATTAAAATAAATAAAGAAAAATTGACTGTGTATAATGATATAAAAATACAATAAAAAGTAACAAAATATACAAAAAAAATGAATGCAACATCTTTGCACATATTGTATGGGAATGTAAATGTATATTGCACTGTGGGATGAGCTGAAATCCCTGTTAAAAAAAAAACATTTAAAAGCGACCAAAAAAAAAAGAATGTTAAAATAAATAAAGAAAAATTGACTGTGTATAATGATATAAAAATACAATAAAAAGTAACAAAATATACAAAAAAAATGAATGCAACATCTTTGCAAATGTTGTATGGGAATGTAAATGTATATTGCACTGTGGGATGAGCTGGAATCCCTGTTAAAAAAAAAACATTTAAAAGCGACCAAAAAAAAAAGAATGTTAAAATAAATAAAGAAAAATTGACTGTGTATAAAGATATAAAAATACAATAAAAAGTAACAAAATATAAAAAAAAAAAAAAGAATGCAACATCTTTGCACATATTGTATGGGAATGTAAATGTATATTGCACTGTGGGATGAGCTGAAATCCCTGTTAAAAAAAAAAAACATTTAAAAGCGACCAAAAAAAAAAAGAATGTTAAAATAAATAAAGAAAAATTGACTGTGTATAAAGATATAAAAAATACAATAAAAAGTAACACCATTTAAAAAAAAAAAATTAGTGCAACATCTTTGCACATGTTGTATGGGAATGTAACTGTATACTGCACTGTGGGATGAGCTGGAATCCCTGTTTAAAAATAAACTACCGATTCACTAGTTTATTAATTTAGTTTATTATATTTCCAGGGATGGTGGCACCTCTTGTATTATATCCCCTCTCCTCTCCTATGGCAATGTAAATGTATATTGCACTGTGGGATGAGCTGGAATCCCTGTTAAAAAAAAAACATTTAAAAGCGACCAAAAAAAAAAGAATGTTAAAATAAATAAAGAAAAATTGACTGTGTATAAAGATATAAAAATACAATAAAAAGTAACAAAATATAAAAAAAAAAAAAAGAATGCAACATCTTTGCACATATTGTATGGGAATGTAAATGTATATTGCACTGTGGGATGAGCTGAAATCCCTGTTAAAAAAAAAAAACATTTAAAAGCGACCAAAAAAAAAAGAATGTTAAAATAAATAAAGAAAAATTGACTGTGTATAAAGATATAAAAAATACAATAAAAAGTAACACCATTTAAAAAAAAAAAATTAGTGCAACATCTTTGCACATGTTGTATGGGAATGTAACTGTATACTGCACTGTGGGATGAGCTGGAATCCCTGTTTAAAAATAAACTACCGATTCACTAGTTTATTAATTTAGTTTATTATATTTCCAGGGATGGTGGCACCTCTTGTATTATATCCCCTCTCCTCTCCTATGGCAATGTAAATGTATATTGCACTGTGGGATGAGCTGGAATCCCTGTTTAAAAAAAAAAAAAAAAAGTGACTGTTTATTAAAAATAAATAAATTATTTAATAAAAGTAAACAAAATATAAAAATGTTTTTTTTTTCAAAGTGACTGTTGATAAAGAAAATAAATGATAAAAAAAATAAACTAAACTGTTTATAAAATTAAAAAAATGACATCCCTTTAAGGAGTTAATGGAAACACTCTATTTTGCCAGCAGAAAGGCAAACCCCGCTAGGTGCCCGAACAGCTTCTGAAATGGCGCCGTTTTATACCTCACAATAGTCATGATTGAAGAGCAGCTGATGTTTATTTGTATTTTATGAAAAGAAAATCTATAGAAGTGTCCGAGGCATTCGCATCCGCATTTAATCTAGGAAAATGGATAATATGGAAAAGTTGTGCGATGTAATTTAGTATGTATTGCACCTGCAGAGATGTCATATCTTCTATTGCTTTTTTATGACATCTTGTGAAAAAAAAAAAAGTCATAAATTACGGTGTGCACCAGTCAGCGGTAATGTAATGTGCTCTGGTAATACATGTACAGTATCAAACCTCCAAAGAAATGATTCTCATACAGTGACTCACCAGTCATACACACGGAGAATATTTAATTATATATCCCAGAATGTAAAAAGAAATATGTCAGGCGTCTGATCGTAAATGCTGTCCGTCAGCAGAGCTTTGGAGTCCTGTGTAAGGGGGGGGGACCCTAGGCGCAGGTCTGGATCACGCATTGGGTGGCATGAAGGAGTGGGACCTCGGATGCTTGGCAGTGAGAGGTTGCATAGTAGGCGAAGGAAAAGATAGGAGTGAAACAAAGAGTTTCAGAAACATTATTATTATTATTATACAGGATTTATATAGCGCCAACAGTTTGTGCAGCGCTTTACAATATAAAGGGAGATGGAAAGGTTTCTTCACAGTGAGAGCTGTGAGAATGTGGAATAGACTCCCTCAAGAGTTGGTTGTGGCCAGCTCAGTGGATTGCTGTAGGAAAGTCCTGGATTCTTTCTTGGATACACAGAATATAACTGGATACTAACATTTATAGGTAAAGTTGATCCAGGGAATATCTGATTGCCTCTCGGGGGATCAGGAAGGAATTTTTCCCCTGCAGGAGCAAATTGGATCGTGCTTTGCTGGGTTTTTGCCTTCCTCTGGATCAACTGTGGGTGTAGGATTATAACTTTTTTTTTTGGTTGAACTGGATGGACTTTTGTGTTTTATCAGTAAGACTAACTATATAACTATGTAAGTACACCTCAGGGGTGGACAGACCATTCGGGTGCTAGGGCACTGCCCGAGGGCCCGGGGTCAGTAGGGGGCCCCATGAGATGCCCCTGGTGCATTTAATAGGCTTTTTTGGATGTGGTTTGAGTGTGGGCGAGGACACAGGGGCCCCACGATCCCCTATTGACCTGAGGGAAATCTCTCTAAGGCCTCATGTACCTATTGCCCCTATTGCCCTGGGGGAGATCTCTCTAAGGTCTCATGTACCTATTGTCCCTATTGCCCAGGGAGGAAATCTCTCTAAGGCCTCATGCACCTGTTGCCCCTATTGCCCTGGGGGAGATCTCTCTAAGGTCTCATGTACCTATTGCCCCTATTGCCTTGGGGGAGATCTCTCTAAGGCCTCATGTACCTATTGCCCCTATTGAGCTGGGGGAAATCTTTCTAAGGCCTCATTTACCTATTGCCCCTATTGCCCTGGGGGAGATCTCTCTAAGGCCTCATGTACCTATTGCCCCTATTGCCCTGGGGGAGATCTCTCTAAGGCCTCATGTACCTATTGCCCCTATTGCCCTGGGAGGAAATCTCTCTAAGGCCTCATGCATCTATTGCCCCTATTGCCCTGGGGGAAATCTCTCTAAGGCCTCATGTACCTATTGCCCCTATTGAGCTGGCCGGGGATGAAATGTATATATATATATATATATATATATATATATATATATATTTTATAGTGTCCAATAATGTGCAAACAAAAATTATGTAATTTAAATATAAAGTCTTTAGTGACAGATAAAAGTTCAAATAATTCAGAAAAAAATAAGTTTCCAAAAGAAATCAAAAGAAATATAAAAAAAATTAAAAAAAACTTCTTGGGGATCTACCATCACCAGCACCTCAAAAAATACTGCCACTTATGTGACCCCACAATTAAGTGACGGTCAAGAAAAGCATGATGCAGATACCAAATTAGGATGATGAAATCCGTTGCTGCTGACTCCGGGGGCCTTGACAGCCTGGGCACCTTTCAGCCAGAGAATCCTGTGGGAGCTTTTTTCCAGATCAATGGGAAGAGAAGTGTCCTCAAACAAGTTCAGTTCAGCAATTTTGGGGTATCCCATGCTCCCTGCACCCCAAGTTCAAACTGCAATAAAAGCAAATAAAAGACACCCCTAGACTGTTTTGTCCAAGCCAATGAAAGAAGAAAATGCCCTCCAGCCCAGCAGCACCAAATTTATAATAGGGGCACTCCATCTTAGACTCCTTGTCCTGGATTGAGTGTCTTGATTTTGAAGGCATCAAAAAACATCTTTCAGGTTTGATTGCTGTCGATGCCCCCTTTGGGGAGATTTCTCTTTGCTTCCTGTTGACAGAAAGATGGCCTGATTACTGTGCCTTTATGGTCCAATCAAGGCTGAGAGTTGGGCTCAAAGCAACCTGGGTTCAGAGGAAGCGAGTTGAATAATGTTGGCCATTAGGTGAAGAGCATCAAGTTGCAAAAAAAGAGGTGCTATGCGGAGCAGCTCTGGAATAAAGTGAATATTACAACAAAAGCTATTTTTTTTTATTTATGATTAAATAGAATTCTATCTATCCATCCATTCAGTCGTATCCGACCCTTGGTGATTGCATGGACTGTCACTCGCAAGCAACTTCTGCCAGGAATTCTCTTAGCAATTATTTTTACAGGGTAGGTTGCCAGGTCTTTCCCCAACCCCTACCGTGCAGGAGATCCCACATGGCCAGGGATGAAACTAGGACAATTTAGACAGGAGCCAATTAACCTATCAGCATGTCTTTGGAATGTGGGAGGAAACTGGAGTAACCAGAGGAAACCCATGCGAACACAGGGAGAACATGCAAACTCCATGCAGGAGGTGCCATGGTTGGGAATCAAACCCATGACCCAATTACTGCAAGACAGAAGTGCTAACCACTAAGCCACTGTACCACCCCTTAAATAGAATTATTTATTATTAAATAGAGCTAAAAAGGTAAAACTTTTTTTTTCCCCATTATGGATAGAGTAGGGGAGGGTTATAACCCCGTCCGTTTTTTTTCTGCTGGGGTGATTTCCCTTTTTCTCCTGTCCCATAGCCAAAACAGAAAGCAAGAGGAGAGTGAGGGAACCAGAACTAGTGTCCTTATTGGAAGATGTCCCCTCTCTTCCTGTTCTGGTTACAACCCAAAATGTGGGATTTTCTTTCACTTTCGGTGACAACGGTAAAAAGGACAAATAGGGGGAATGTTCTTCTAATCCAGGGGTGGGCAAACTTTTTGACTTGAGGGCCGCAATGGGTTCATATATTGGACCCGGGGGCCGGACCAAGAGTAGATGAATGATGTGTATGTGTCATCCATAGTAAGTATAGTAATGTTCCCCCATAGTAAGCATAGTAATTAATCCCCCATATAGTAATTCACCCCCCATATAGTAATTCATCCCCCATATAGTAATTCATCCCCCATAGTAATTCATCCCCCATAGTAATTCATCCCCCATATAGTAATTCGTCCCCCATAGTAATTCATCCCCCATATAGTAATTCATCCCCCATAGTAATTCATCCCCCATAGTACTTCATCCCCCATATAGTAATTCATCCCCCATATAGTAATTCATCCCCCATAGTAATTCATCCCCCATATAGTAATTCATCCCCCATAGTAATTCATCCCCCATATAGTAATTCATCCCCCATAATAATTCATCCCTCATATAGTAATTCATCCCCCATAGTAATTCATCCCCCCTATAGTAATTCATCCCCCATAGTAATTCATCCCCCATATAGTAATTCATCCCCCATAGTAATTCATCCCCCATATAGTAATTCATCCCCCCTATAGTAATTCATCCCCCATAGTAATTCATCCCCCATATAGTAATTCATCCCCCATATAGTAATTCATCCCCCCTATAGTAATTCATCCCCCATATAGTATTTCATCCAGCATATAGTAATTCATCCCCCATATAGTAATTAATCCCCCATATAGTAATTCATCCCCCATAGTAATTCGTCCCCCATATAGTAATTCATCCCCCATAGTAATTCATCCCCCATATAGTAATTCATCCCCCATAGTAATTCGTCCCCCATATAGTAATTCATCCCCCATATAGTAATTCATCCCCCATAGTAATTCATCCCCCCTATAGTAATTCATCCCCCATAGTGTAATTCATCCCCCATAGTAATTCATCCCCCATAGTAATTCATCCCCCATAGTAATTCATCCCCCATAGTGTAATTCATTCCCCATAGTGTAATTCATCCCCCATAGTAATTCATCCCCCATATAGTAATTCATCCCCCATATAGTAATTCATCCCCCATAGTAATTCATCCCCCCTATAGTAATTCATCCCCCATATTAAGTCCCCAAGTCCCCCCTGTGTCAATTCACTTACCTTTGCTCCACGCGTTCCTCTCGCCGTGTTCCCGCTTCGTTCCGGTGTAGCATGAAAATCTGTCTCCTATGAGGATCTGTCCCCCTCGACGTATCTGTGCATGTGCCAGTTTCAGGCATTAGCAGCCGATCGGCGATCTCCGGCACATGCGCAGATACGTCGAGGGGGACAGATCCTCACAGGAGACAGATTTTCATGCTGCACCGCTCTTCAGGGCAGACTGTGAGAAGAGCCTAGCGGGAGCCTAGCTCCGCGGGCCGGATTAAAAGGTCCGCCGGGCCGTAGTTTGCCCATTGCTGTTCTAATCCCTTTCCACTCCATTCAAAACAACAACCAAAAATTGGATTGGAGTGGCTGGTGGCCGGCGACTTCTCAGTATATCTTTGCCAACACGTCTATAGTACATGCTTGATTTTAAGGTTGTGTTTAACAGCTTTTGTGAGTTCCTTGATTACTTGTGTCAGATACAGGTGAAACTCGAAAAATTAGAATATGGTGCAAAAGTTCATTTATTTCAGTGCAGCAACTTAAAAGGTGAAACTAATATATGAGATAGACTCATTACATGCAAAGCAAGATAGTTCAAGCCGTGATTTGTCATCATTGTAATGATTATGGCTTACAGCTCATGAAAACCCCAAATCCACAATCTCAGAAAATGAGAATATTGTGAAAAGGTGGAATATTCTCGGCTCAAAGTGTCCCACTCTAATCAGCTAATTAAGCCATAACACCTGCAAAGGGTTCCTGAGCCTTTAAATGGTCTCTCAGTCTGTGTCAAGGTCCTACCTTTCCTCAGAGATTGTGTTGCTCCATGTGCTGGCATCCATCCTAAGTTCCGTCAAAGCATGGTGGGAGCCTTTATGCTTTCAGGCCTCTGCTGCTCCTCCTCCAGAAGGGTGTGGCTGATCACATTTAAGCCTGCTGTCTGCAGTTGCTCTTTGCATTCGTGTCCTGTATGTTCCTTTGCAGCAAGCTCTTGTTCTGTTCTCGTTGCTCTCCTGGTAATCGACTCGGCTTGGACAAGACTATTCTCTGCCTTATCCCATTACCTGACCTCCCATTGCTGAACCCGGCCCATGACCTGAGTATTCTTGTCTACCATCTTGTATTGTTTGCTCCGTTGTTATGGACCTGGCTTGTCTGACCACGCTATACGTTTTTCATCTGGCTCCCACCAGCTGTACGCCATTGGCGGCAGTCGTTACCGCAGCTGGGGTTACTTGGGGGCCACGACCTGGTCTCAGGCTGCGTCAAGTCCATCCCCACCATCAGGGGCCCTGGTGAAGGGCAGCCTGGGGCTTAGACTCAGTCACTGCGTGACCCTACCATTAGGCCTTACTGCCCATTTTACCGCTCCTGCCCTGATAGTCTGGTTCAGTAGGAATCACAATCATGGGAAAGACTGCTGACCTGACAGTTGTGCAGAAAACCATCATTGACACCCTCCATAAGGAGGGAAAGCCTCAAAAGGTAATTGCAAAAGAAGTTGGATGTTGCCAAAGTGCTGTATCAAAGCACATTAATAGGAAGTTATGTGGAAGGGAAAAGTGTGGAAGAAAAAGGTGCACAAGCAGCAGGGATGACCGCAGCCTGGAGAGGATTGTCAGGAAAAGGCCATTCAAAAGTGTTGGGGACTTTCACAAGGAGTGGACTGAGGCTGGAGTCAGTGCATCAAGAGCCACCACACACAGACGCATCCTGGACATGGGCTTCAAATTTCGTATTCTTCTTGTCAAGCCACTCCTGAACAACAAACAATGTCAGAAGCGTCTTACCTGGGCTAAAGAAAAACAGACCTGCTCTGTTGCTCAGTGGTCCAAAGTCCTCTTTTCTGATGAGAGTAACTTTTGCATCTCATTTGGAAACGAAGGACACAGAGTATGGAGGAAGAATGGAGAGGCCCAAGTACCCCGAGTATGGAGGAAGAATGGAGAGGCCCAAGGACCCCGAGTATGGAGGAAGAATGGAGAGGCCCAAGGACCCCGAGTATGGAGGAAGAATGGAGAGGCCCAAGGACCCCGAGTATGGAGGAAGAATGGAGAGGCACACACTGCAAGATGCTTGAAGTCCAGTGTGAAGTTTCCACAGTCTGTGTTGATTTGGGGAGCCATGCCATCTGCTGGTGTTGGTCCACTGTGCTTTATTAAGTCCAGGGTCAACGCAGCCATCTACCAGGAGATTTTGGAGCACTTCATGCTTCCTTCCGCAGACGAGCTTTATGGGGATGCTGACTTCATTTTCCAGCAGGACTTGGCACCTGCCCACACTGCCAAAAGCACCAAACCTGGTTCAATGTGCTTGATTGGCCAGCAAACTCGCCTGACCTGAACCCCATAGAGAATCTATGGGGCATTGCCAAGAGAAAGATGAGAGACATGAGACCGAACAATGCAGAAGGGCTCAAGGCCGCTACTGAAGCATCCTGGTCTTCCATAACACCTCAGCAGTGCCACAGGCTGATAGCTTCCATGCCACGCCGCATTGAGGCAGTAATTGCTGCAAAAGGGGCCCAAACCAAGTACTGAGTACATATGCATGCTTCTACTTTTCAGAGGTCCGATATTGTTCTATGTACAATCCTTGTTTTATTGATTGCATGGAATATTCTCATTTTCTGAGATTGTGGATTTGGGGTTTTCATGAGCTGTAAGCCATAATCATCACAATGATGACAAATCACAGCTTGAACTATCTTGCTTTGCATGTAATGAGTATATCTCATGTATTAGTTTCACCTTTTAAGTTGAATTACTGAAATAAATGAACTTTTGCACAATATTCACATTTTTCAAGTTTCACCTGTATATTTGAAATACTACAGCAATATATTTCAAAATATATTTCAAATAATAAAAAAAAAATGATATATATATATATATATATATACATACATATACACACTGTATATATAAGTGCGCACTTCCGGTAGCTGCCATCTTGCTATACCCAGTATACCAAGCAGTACACCCATAGGATGTGGTGACAGGCGTTTTTGTTACTGGGGATACATGTGAATGCTTTACCTACTAGGTTTCTTGCTTTATACCCTATATATGCAATCTTGAGTGGAGATGGAGTGAATAAGGTGCGCTGGGCAGAGGTCTTTACTTTATTCCAAAGTCCCTGTGATGAGGAGTGGAGTGGAGAGGATCTGTTACTATTAATTACAGCCCTGTGGCCCTGCGCGGGCCGATGTGTGGAGGTGAACAGGCATTGGTGCCATTTGAGGATTTCTGTTTAATTTTCACTGGAGTGAAGATCACATCAGCACGGTTTCACTTGCATGGACTTTATGTTTTTAAATAACACAGATAGAATTTGATTTGTTTGCTGTTTGGTCACATACAGTGTGTTTTTTAGAGATTGATATATAGCACTGGATGTTTTTTTCTCCTTAACTAGTTGCCGACCGCAGATAGCCGAATGACGGCTGCACTGCGGCTGGCCAGTTCTGAGCGGACGTCATATGACTTCCTCCCTGAACGCGCTCTCCTGCGCGCCCCAGGGGGCGCGCACCCAGCGATCTCCGTGATCGCTGTGTCCTACGGACACAGCTGATCACGTGATGTGGTAAAAGGCCAATCACAGCGGCCTTTTACCACGTGATTAGCGGTGTCCAATGACACGCTGATCAGAGGGAAATGCAAGTGCCGGTTCTCGGCTGCACTTTCCTCACGCTGTCAGATCGTGAGGAAAGTACTGCCGAGAACCGGCAGTTGTCAGAGCGGGGATCGGCACCGATCATCAGGGCACTGATGATCAGTGCCCTGATGATCGGTGCCCAGCAGTGCCATCCGCAAGTTCCGCCCACCTGTGCCCAGCAGTGCGCCCACTAGCTCCGCCCACCTGTGCCCAGCAGATCACCCACCTGTGCCCAGCAGTGCACCCACCTGTGCCCAGCAGTGCACTCACCTGTGCCACTCTGCAGTGCCACCTACCTGTGCCCAGAAGTGCCACCTACCTGTGCCCAGCAGTGCCACTCACCTGTGCCCACCAGTGCCACCCACCTGTGCCCACCCACCAGTGCTGCCCACCAGTGCCACCCACCAGTGCAGCCCAGCAGTGCTGCCAGTCAATGCCACCAGTCAGTGCCCAGGGGTTGTGCCAGTCAGTGCCGCCAGTCAGTGCCCAGCAGTGATGCTAGTCAGTGCCGTCTATCAGTACCCATAATCAGTGTCACCTATCAATGCTGCCTATCAGTGCTGCATATTAGTGCCGCCTATCCGTGACACCTCATTAGTGCTGTCTATCAGTGCTGCCTATCCGTGCCACCTCATTAGTACTGCCTATCAGTGCCGCCTATCCGTGCCACCTCATTAGTACTGCCTATCAGTGCCCTTTAGTGCTGCCTATCAGTGCCCATCAGTGCCGCCTATCAGTGCCCATCAGTGCTGCCTCATCAACGCACATCAGTGAAGGAGAAAAAATACCTGTTTGAAAAATTTTATAATGGAAACAAAGAAACTGTTTTTTTTTTCAAATTTTTTGCATTTTTTTATTTATAGCGCAAAAAGTAAAGTGCCCAGTGGCGATTAAATGCCACCAAAAGAAAGCTCTATTTGTGAGAAAAAAATGATCAAAATTTCATATGGGTACAATGTTGCATGACCGCGCAATTGTCAATCAACGTGCGGCAGCGCTGAAAATTGGCCTGGTAAGGAAGGGGGTATAAGTGCCCGGTAGGCAAGTGGTTAAAGAACCACTTCACTACTATTTGTATTATGGCACCATAATAAAGTTATGTTTCACTTATATATTTGTTGAATGAGATGTACCTTATTTTTCGCTCCATAAGACGCGCCTAGGTTTTAGAGGCAGAAAACAGGAAAAAAAAATTCTGAACTAATGGACTGCAGACATAGTACAGGAGATGACCAGAGACTGCGGACAGCACAGGGATGACCAGAGACTGCGGACAGCACAGGGATGACCAGAGACTGCGGACAGTACAGGAGATGACTGGAGACTGCGGACACAGTACAGGAGATGACCAGAGACTGCGGACACAGTACAGGAGATGACCAGAGACTGCGGACACAGTACAGGAGATGACCAGAGACTGCGGACACAGTACAGGAGATGACCAGAGACTGCGGACACAGTACAGGAGATGACCAGAGACTGCGGACACAGTACAGGAGATGACCAGAGACTGCAGACATAGTACAGGAGATGACCAGAGACTGCGGACAGTACAGGGGATGACCAGAGACTGCGGACACAGTACAGGAGATGACCAGAGACTGCGGACACAGTACAGGAGATGACCAGAGACTGCGGACATAGTACAGGAGATGACCAGAGACTGCGGACACAGTACAGGGGATGACCAGAGACTGCGGACACAGTACAGGAGATGACCAGAGACTGCGGACACAGTACAGGAGATGACCAGAGACTGCGGACACAGTACAGGAGATGACCAGAGACTGCGGACACAGTACAGGAGGTGACCAGAGACTGCGGACACAGTACAGGGGATGACCAGAGACTGCGGACATAGTATAGGAGATGACCAGAGACTGCGGACATAGTACAGGAGATGACCAGAGACTGCGGACACGGTACAGGAGATGACCAGAGACTGCGGACACGGTACAGGAGATGACCAGAGACTGTGGACAGCACAGGGATGACCAGAGACTGCGGACAGTACAGGAGATGACTGCTGACCTTTGGGGAGGTGGAGGGGAGCTGGTACCTGAATTTGCCAGATACCCGCTCCCACTTCCGTGGAGTTGTTCTTTGATCTTACCTGTTCCTCGATCCAGCCGCGCGCTGTCTTCCCGGCTTCTGTAATGGCGCTCGGCATGACAGCCGGGTGCCCAGTGAGCATGAGCGAGAAGCACTTGCGCTTTGTGATTGGTCCGGTGGCTTCTGGGATCTGTCATGTGTCCCAGGTACCGCCTTACCATTCACAAAAAGCACAGCTTCTTGCGCATGCGCACTTGGCACCCGGCTGTCAAGCCCAGCGCCCCACACTACAGAAGCCGGGAAGACAGCGCGCCGCTGGATAGAGGAACAGGTAAGGTCAATGAACAACTCCGCGGAAGTAAGAGTGGGTATCTGTCAAATTCAGGTACCCGCTCCCCACCTCCGCAAAGGTCAGCAGTCATCTCCATAAGGTCCCGCTGCAGAGCTGAGCGGCCGGCCCGGTATTCTGACACGGCGGCGGTGGAAATACCGGACCGGCCGCTCCATATTCGCTCCATAAGACGCACTGACATTTTCCCCCCCTTTTTTGGGGGGAAAAAGTGCGTCTTATGGAGCGAAAAATACGGTATATGTTTGCATGGCAAGCAATATTTAACACTAATTTACTTATTAGATAGATTTTGTTTATAGCGCTGCACTATTCACAGTTATTCTGAATGCATTTTTACTGTTCTTTCTGCCTGAAAACTGAGAAACGTCCATGGCGTCCAAAAAGCGTCCCTTTAGGTCAAAAGCGGTTTTAGACCGGCTAGAGAACAGCGATAGTAAATCAGAACCACTTGCAGAATTGAGTGATAATGATTCGTGGGGGAAATTCCTCATCAGACACTGAAAACGATTCTGCGACTTTGCTCAGCGGTGTGCGAACTTGGCGCTATATTTCACATTTCAGTGTTTTTGGTTTGATTACATTATTGAATTAAATTGATTATTATATTATTATTTTTTATGATTATTTATTATATTATAATTTATGATTTTGTGTGTCAAATTTTATCCTACCCGGGATGTTTACTAGACTCTTGTTCGGACAGATTTCAGTGAGTTATTCCTAAAAAATTACAGGCCTACAATAAAAAAACGACATATTTCCATGCAAAAAAATGTACCGCTTTGAGCACAGAAATACTGACATAATCAGACCGCTAGGGAGGTTAAGCATACCTGTCTGAAAGAAACTTCGATCTTGTTATTTTTGAAAATGTTGATCTTCTAGAGTTCAGCTTTAATCTCTGTGGCTCTGTAGCTTACATATGTATTTGCAAATGTGTGCTAACTAAACCCCTGTTTTTGACGCATACTGTTAGACAGGTTAATTCGGTTTGTTTGCAGGCTGGCTGGTAAGTTATGTCTGGGAATTTTTCTGTTTTTGTTGTTTGACATGCGCTCCTTGTGCTCCTTACTGTGAAGGCCAGTTATAGACTGGGGCAGTGGCCATTCTTTGTACTGTTGAATTGTTGGTTGAGGGGGCGCACTGGACACCCTAGCTGTCATTGTACTACATGCTGGATGTCCAGTGCGCCCCCTCAACCAAGGCCATTCAAAAGTGTTGGGGACTTTCACAAGGAGTGGACTGAGGCTGGAGTCAGTGCATCAAGAGCCACCACACATAGACAGATCCTGGAGATGGGCTTCAAATTTCGTATTCTTCTTGTCCAGCATGTAGCACAATGACAGCTAGGGTGTTCAGTGCGCCCCCTCAACCAACAATTCTTCACAGCAAGGAGCACATGGAAGTGCGCTCCTGTACCTTTAAGGAGGGGTGGCCTCTCTCAGATCCACCTGTCCTTGGTCTATCCATTAAATACATGTGCCTCTACTATGGGGGCTCTTAAAATTGTAGAGTTAGAAACTACAGAATACTGGGGTGCCGTGCCTCTGTAGCTTATGCATGTATTTACAAATGTCTGCTAACTAAACCCCTGTTTTTACCGCATACTGTTAGACAGGTTAATTCGGTTTTTTTGCAGTCTGGCTGGTAAGTTAGAGCTGAGAATTTTTTCTTTTTTGTTGTTTGACATGTGTCGCCCTTCCATGTGTTCCTTGTTGTGAAGGCCAGTTATAGACCGGGGCAGTGGCCATTTCTTCTACTGTTGAATTGTTGGTTGAGGGGGTGCACTGGACACCTTAGCTGACATTGTGTTACATGCTGGGTGTCCAGTGAACTCCTGTACCTTTAAGGAGGGGTGGGCTCCCTCAGGTCCATCTGCCGTTAGTCTATTACATACATGTGCCTCTACTATGGGGGCTCTTAAAATTGTAGAGTTAGGAACTACAGAATACTGGGGTGCCGTGACAAGGCTCTGTAGCTTACGCATGTGTTTGCAAATGTGTGCTAACTAAACCCCTGTTTTTACCGCATACTGTTAGACAGGTTAATTCGGTTTGTTTGCAGGCTGGCCGATAAGTTAGAGCTGGGAATTTTTTCTTTTTTGTTGTTTGACATGCATCCCCCTTCCATGTGCTCCTTGCTGTGAAGACCAGTTATAGACCGGGGCAGCGGCCATTTCTTGTTCAGCTCTAATTTCCCTGTCTTTTTTGGTGGCCCCGAAGCAACGTGCCGTCAACCCATCGGTCTGTTTGTGTCTATGTGAGTCTCTCTGAACTTTCATAAGGACCCAAGCGGGAGACCCAATGTGCTGACCCTGCTTAGCATAGCCTGGGATGTTTACTAGACTCTTGTTCGGACAGATTTCAGTTATTGCTAAGAATTACAGGCCTGCAATAAAAAAAACTACATATTTCCATGCAAAAAAAGTACCGCTTTGAGCACAGAAATATTGACATAATCAGAGCGCTAGGGAGGTTACTGGATAGACCAGGGCAGATGGACCTGAGGGAGCCCACCCCTCTTTAAAGGTACAGGAGTGCTCCGGACACCAAGCATATAGCACAATGGCAGCTAAGGTGTTCACTGTGCCCCCCGACCAACAATTCAACAGTACAAGAAATGGCCACTGCCCCAGTCTATAACTCCTAGATAGTAAGCTCCAAGGAGCAGGGCCCTCGAACCCCTCGTGTATTGTATTGTTACTGTACTGTCTTGTGTACTGTCTCCCATTCTAATGTACAGCGCTGAGCAAACTGTTGGCACTATATAAATACTGTATAATAATAACTGGCCTTCACAGCAAGGAGCACATGTAAGTGCACTCCTGTATCTTTAAGGAGGGGTGGGCTCCCTCAGGTCCATCTGCACTTTGTCTATTAATTAAATACATGTGCCTCTATCAGGGGCGGACTGACAACTCATGGGGCCCCCGGGCAATAGGGGATCATGGGGCCCCTGAGTCCTTGCCCAAACTCAAAAAAGCCTCTGAAAAAGGTACCAGGGGCATCTCATGGGGCCCCCTACTGCAATAGGGGATCATGGGGCCCCTGTGTCCTTGCCCAAACTCAAAAAAGCCTATGAAAAAGGTACCAGGGGCATCTCATGGGGCCCCCTACTGACCCCGGGCCCTCAGGCAGTGCCCGAGTTTCCAAATGGTCAGTCCGCCCCTGGCCTCTACTATGGGGGCTCCTAAAATTGTAGAGTTAGGAACTACAGAATACTGGGGTGCCGTGGCGAGGCTCTGTAGTTTACGCATGTATTTGCAAATGTGTGATAGATAAACCCATTTTTGCTGCATACTGTTAGACAGGTTAATTGAGTTTGTTTGCAGGCTGGCCGGTAAGTTACAGCTGGGAATTTTTCTTTTTTGTTGTTTGACATGCGTCGCCCTTCCATGCACTCCTTGCCGTGAAGGCCAGTTCTAGACTGGGGCAGTGGTCATTTCTTGTTCAGCTCTAAGTTCCCCGTCTTTTTTGGTGGCCCCGAAGCAACGTGCCATCAACCCATCGGTCTGTTTGTGTCTATGTGAGTCTCTCCGAACCTCATAAGGACCCAAGCGGGAGACCCAATGTGCTGACCCTGCTTAGCATAGCCTCCATATGCATTCCCGTGCCATATTGATCATTACCTTGTTTCCGAGAGGTATAATAAGCCTGTGAAGGCCAGTTATAGACTGGGACAGTGGCCATTTTTTGTACTGTTGAATTGTTGGTTGAGGGGGCACATTGGACACCTTAGCTGCCATTGTGCTACATGCTGGGTGTCCAGTGCGCTCCTGTACCTTTAAGGAGGGGTGGGCTCCCTCAGGTCCATCTGTACTTTGTCTATCCATTAAATACATGTTCCTCTACTATGGGGGCTCCTAAAATTGTAGAGTTAGGAACTACAGAAATACTGGGGTGCTGTGGCAAGGTTCTGTAGCTTACGCATGTATTTGCAAATGTGTGATAGATAAACCCGTTTTTACTGCATACTGTTAGACAGGTTAATTCGGTTTGTTTGCAGGCTGGCCAGTAAGTTAGAGCTGGGAATTTTTCTTTTTTGTTGTTTGACATGCGTCACCCTTCCATGTGCTCCTTGCTGTGAAGGCCAGTTATAGACTGGGGCAGTGGCCATTTCTTGTACTGTTGAATTGTTGGTCAGGGGGGCACACTGGACACCTTAGCTGCCATTGTGCTACATGCTCTGTGTCCAGTGCGCTCCTGTACCTTTAAGGAGGGGTGGGTTTCCTCAGGTCCATCTGCCCTTGGTCTATCCATTACATACATGCGCCTTTACTATGGGGGCTCTTAAAATTGTAGAGTTAGGAACTACAGAATACTGGGGTGCCGTGACGAGTCTCTGTAGCTTATGCATGTATTTGCAAATGTGTGCTAACTAAACCCCTGTTTTTACTGCATACTGTTAGACAGGTTAATTCGGTTTGTTTGCAGGCTGGCCGGTAAGTTAGAGCTGGGAATTTTTATTTTTTGTTGTTTGACATGCGTCGCCCTTCCATGTGCTCCTTGCTGTGAAGACCAGTTATAGACCGGGGCAGCGGCCATTTCTTGTTCAGCTCTAAGTTCCCTGTTTTTTTTGGTGGCCCCGAAGCAACGTGCCGTCAACCCATCGGTCTGTTTGTATCTATGTGAGTCTTTCATAAGGACCCAAGCGGGAGACCCAATGTGCCGACCCTGCTTAGCATAGCCTGGGATGTTTACTAGACTCTTGTTCTGAAAGATTTCAGTTATTGCTAAGAATTACAGGCCTGCAATCAAAAAAATGACATATTTCCATGCAAAAAAAGAAATATTGACATAATCAGACCGCTAGGGAGGTTACTGGATAGACCAGGGCAGATGGGCCTTAGGGAGCCCACCCCTCCTTAAAGGTACAGGAGCACACCAGACACCAAGCATATAGCACAACGGCAGCTAAGGTGTTCAGTGTGCCCCCCGACCAACAATTCAACAGTACAAGAAATGGCCACTGCCCCAGTCTATAACTCCTAGATTGTAAGCTCCAAGGAACAGGGCCCTCGAACCCCTCGTGTATTGTTACTGTACTGTCTCCCGTTATAATGCGCATGTGCCTCTACTATGGGGGCTCTTAAAATTGTAGAGTTAGGAACTACAGAATATCGGGGTGCCGTGACAAGTCTCTGTAGCTTACGCATGTATTTGCAAATGTGTGCTAACTAAACTCCTGTTTTTACCGCATACTGTTAGACAGGTTAATTCAGTTTCTTTGCAGGCTGGCCGGTAAGTTACAGCTGGGAATTTTTCTTTTTTGTTGTTTGACATGCGTCACCCTTCCATGTGCTCCTTGCTGTGAAGGCCAGTTATAGACTGGGGCAATGGTCATTTCTTGTTCAGCTCTAAGTTCCCTGTCTTTTTTTGGTGGCCCCGAAGCAACGTGCCGTCAACCCATCGGTCTGTTTGTGTCTATGCGAGTCTCTCCGAACCTTCATAAGGACCCAAGCAGGAGACCCAATGTGCTGACCCTGCTTAGCATAGCCTCCATATGCATTCCCGTGCCATATTGATCATTACCTTGTTTCCGAGAGGTATAATAAGCCTGCGAATTTCATAATCTGACCTTCTGCATCATGCTTCAGGCACAATTTACCGTACCAGTCGATTGCGGACCTCTCAGAAACCTCCAGTACTACGCAGTACCAGTTGACTGCATGCATAAATTCCAAATCAAGACTTTTTTTTTCTCACCCTTTGCATAATAATGCCGAATGCAGAATATTTATGTTTTAACCTTGCTCAAAGCAATAAGGGCTTATGTGTACATGAAGCATTCCCACTGTTTTATATTTACATCTCAAGTTTTTTTTTTTCCTTTACTGGCAGCGCTAAGCTTTACAGGAAAAAAAAAAAATCTATTTTACAAGATTGATTTCTGCAAACTTCTGGGGCCAATTTAGCCAGTTTGGAAAGCCCATAATTCTTTCTGATTATGTCATAGAATCGGAAAAAAAAAACTAGAGTTTGCACATTAGAGCGATTGCACGGTTAATCCTTGCGAGCATAAAACAGCATGCTAACAAACATGACAAGATCAATGTGTCGCCATAAACGGGCATAACTTTGGAGGCTTCCATAGGCAGATGCTTAAGTCGTCGCCGGGTTGAGCCGCGCGCTCCGTGACAATAAAATAAACATCTCCAAAACGCACGCTCGCCCCTTTATTATGATGTTTGACAAATGTATTCATCGGGGCTGCTTTTAAACTTGATTTGCATTCACCTGTTGGCAAGACAAAGAATCAGACAGATTGATAGTAATACGAGTTTCCCAGATGATTGTTTAAGGGTTTTTTTTTACCTTTTTTTTTTGTCTGCGTGTTCGCAACAGCGTGCGGCTGACAGCGTATAAGTAATACAAGGGGGGTGGGGGGGGACATTCAAGGTTCTTTTGAAGCTCATGAGTTTTCCATTGCCGTAGCAATCATTAAGGGCCGGTTCACACTATAGATACGCAGTCCGGATGCATTCCGAATGCGTTTTCACATGCACGTTTTTGATGCGTTCCTGTGCGTTTTTGTTTTCATCCAGTGCATTTTTTATGCATTCCAGGTAATTTTTTCCCCTCTTTCTCCAATTTAAATATGGACAGGTGCGTTCCAGTGCGTTTTTGATGCGTTTTTCCAGTACAGTTCTGCGCAGGAAAAATGCAGCCTGTTCTACTTTTTCTCTGCAACTGGAAAGCACTGGAACTGCAAGCACTGATGTGAACTATGACATTGGCAACCATATAACCAACTTTCTGTGCATTGTGGATGCAGAAAATAAAAGCAACTGAAATGCATGTAGTGTGAACTGGCCCTAAGTTTTTGTGCATCAGAAATGCATGTGCAGTGATTTCCATGTATTCCAATGACCCTGGTTCACACCAGTGCAGTCAGTTTTCGGTGCAGAAAAAAAGTAGAACATGATACATCCATGACCCATTTTCAATGCCCTGGGTGATGGAAGAAGGTTCTCACCCAAGCAGGGGTGGACTGACAACTCATGGGGCCCCCAGGCAATAGGGGATCATGGGGCCCCTGTGTCCTTGCCCAAACTTAAAAAAGCTTATGAAAAAGGTACCAGGGGCATCTCATGGGGCCCTCTACTGACCCTGGGTCAGTCCGCCCCTGCATCCAAGATTTGATAGTACATTGCCCCGGCCATCGTCCCTTTTGATGCGGTGCAGTTGTCCTGTCTCCGTAGTACAAAAACACCCTCAAAGCAGAATGTTTCCACCACCATGTTTGACAGTTCGGATGGTGTTCTTGGGGTCATAGGCAGCATTCCTCCAACAAATACAGCGAGTTTTTCTGCATTTCCTTTGAATTTTTTGTTGCTATTCTGTCTCTAAGTGTTACAATACACCTACCATTCGAATTTTAGACTGATCATTTCTTTGAGTGGTCAAACAATCAAAATCAGCCAGGGAACAAATACTTATTTCCTCCACTGTATATGGGCACAAGTCAGATAGAAGTTGCCTTGAAGTAGTAAAAGGACCTTCTCTAAAGTCAGAGCGACTTCAGTAGTGCTAATTAAGACAGCTCTTATTGACGAACATGGGATTTCACATGTCATGTGACTTGGGGTCTCACAAGTCTGATCCCAAGTCACAGCAGTGTGAACCGAGCCCTAAGGGAGTGCAACCTGGTACTAGCAAGGTGTACCTAATAAAGTGGCTCGTGAGCGTATATTGATCATTAGCTCAGTGGTAGATGCGTAAAGTCCATGTCAGATGGAATGGGACTAGTAGACCATTTTTATTAAAAAGGCAGAAAATAAAAGTCCAACGTAAAGTTTCCCATGCAAAATGTACAAAATGGAAAATGTCTTAAGGCTCACTCAACACCAGTAGCAGTATCATGGTACACAGGCCCACTCCTGGCCTTTGGGAAGGGGTTCTCCTGACACCCCAGGCTTCCTCAGTCTTCCAAGACTCAGTTTCCTCTGGTCCTCAGGACTCTCTCCCAGTTGTCGCAGTTCTAGTCTACCAGACTTTTTCAGCTGGTCCACCTCTCAACCCACTGACCTGGAACCCTCTCAACCCACTGACCTGGAACCCTCTCAACCCACTGACCTGGAACCCTCTCAGCCCACTGACCTGGAACCCTCTCAGCCCACTGACCTGGAACCCTCTCAGCCCACTGACCTGGACCCTCTCCCACATGGAGTGCCATCTCGAGGATATTTCCTTGGTTTCTAAACAGGAGCACATGTCCAACTCCTACTCCACCTTCAACTCAGAAGACCATAATTATAAAAGCTGTGTGCACCTTGCTGGTTGTCCACAAAACCCGGACACTGGGCTGTTTATTTCTTCCCTCCCAAGGCACTTTGAAATCTCCAAAATATGGAGCCCCATCCAGAAATACCAAACTCTGGAGAAAGCTTTGTCCTTTTCCTGACCATTTCCACAGTGAAAAAGCCTCGCACTGTCACAATATATATTAATGGTTTAAACAGATCATAAGATTTACACCTGCTACCAACTACTGAAAAGGTAATAACATATTTAGCTCAATCTGTATTAGTAAAGCATAACTTGAAGAGGGTCGTACGACCAGCTAAAGCATGTTTGAAGGACACAGATACACATGATCACAAGGACGCACAACAATACACATTCATACACTTTCCTACATAGACACATATATCTAAATAGCTGTCACTTGACCTTGGCCTTCACTTCTTTTTCTCTCCAAGATATGCTTGCTTGAAGCCCATGGCATAACTGTATTTTTCCAACTTTTTGTCTGTATTCATTGTGTTCTGTTTAACTTACACTGAACTGTAATATTCATTTTACATTTTGTATTTGTCTTGTATTTTTGATGCCATTATGTAAAAAAAAAAAATCACACTTTCTTTGAAATCAGCTAGCCAGCTCATTAAATTTATTGCAAGCAATCTACTAGAAATTTGTTAAAGTGATACTAAACACGCACTGTTTATTTTACATGATCCCTTCTCTTTCTGTACATGGATGATGGCACTGTAATTATTGAAAAAAAAAGTACCTTTTTCCTAATCAAGCTACAGCTGTGACATGACCAGGGGCGGACTGACCATTTGGAAACTCGGGCACTGCCCGAGGGCCCGGGGTCAGTAGGGGGCCCCATGAGATGCCCTGGTACCCTTTTCATAGGCTTTTTTGAGTTTGGGCAAGGACACAGGGGCCCCATGAGTTGTCAGTCCGCCCCTGCACATGACCCAGCACTTTTCCAGGGAAACATAAGCAGGAAGAGCTTTTAGCTGCTGGTCACATGTTCCAAATTTAAAAAAAAAAAAAAAAAAACAGCCTTTGGGATACAGAGTAAAAATAAATAATATCAATAAACTATTTTTAATGTTTGAAATTAAATATTTATTATTTTATGGCAATAGCACGGTGTGGATGGATTTCTGCCAGTCACAGGCTGTGTCATGCCACTCCAGCCCATGTCTATTGTTTGTATGTGCTTAGAATAAAAAAGGTGAAGCCTCCATCAAAGCTTTCCCACATAGGCACCTAACATTAGCACTTCAGGCATACAGCTATACTTGCAAACAGGGGCGGACTGACCATTTGGAAACTCGGGCACTGCCCGAGGGCCCGGGGTCAGTAGGGGGCCCCATGAGATGCCCCTGGTACCTTTTTCATAGGCTTTTTTGAGTTTGGGCAAGGACACAGGGTCCCCATGATCCCCTATTGCCCGGGGGCCCCATGAGTTGTCAGTTCGCCTCTGCATGCAAATGAATTACCTATAAGAGTTCTATACATTACCTGCCCAAAGAATTGTTTTTGTGTTTATCCAGTTATGAGATTTAAGCCTAGTACACACTATTACAAAATCTGACACATTTTCGTTTGCGGTTTTCCATGTCTTCATTTTTATAGGACAAATATTGTTCTAATTGGTCAATATCAAAAGTTCATCTCAATACTTTGTTATATATCCTTTGTTGGCAATGACAGAGGTCAAACGTTTCCTGTAAGTCTTCACAAGGTTGGCACACACTGTTGCTGGTATGTTGGCCCATTCCTCCATGCAGATCTCCTCTAGAGCAGTGATGTTTTGGGGCTGTCGCTGGGCAACACGGACTTTCAACTCCCTCCAAAGGTTTTCTATGGGGTTGAGATCTGGAGACTGGCTAGGCCACTCCAGGACCTTGAAATGCTTCTTATGAAACCACTCCTTCGTTGCCCGGGCGGTATGTTTGGGATCATTGTCATGTTGGAAGACCCAGCCACGTTTCATCTTCAATGCCCTTGCTGATGGAAGGAGGTTTGTACTCAAAATCTCACGATACATGGCCCCATTCATTCTGTCCTGTTCATGGATCAGTCGTCCTGGTCCCTTTGTGGAGAAACAGCCCCAAAGCATGATGTTGCCACCCCCATGCTTCACAGTAGGTATGGTGTTCTTTGGATGCAACTCAGCATTCTCTCTCCTCCAAACACGATGAGTTGTGTTTCTACCAAACAGTTCTATTTTGGTTCCATCTGACCAGATGACATTCTCCCAATCCTCTTCTGGATCATCCAAATGCTCTCTAGCAAACTTCAAACGGGCCCGGGCATGTACTGGCTTAAGTAGGGGGACACGTCTGGCACTGCTGGATCTGCAGAGTCCCTGGCGGCGTAGTGTGTTACTGATGGTAGCCTTTGTTACGTTGGTCCCAGCTCTACCATGTGTGGTCCTGGGATTTTTCCTCACTGTTCTTGTGATCATTTTGACCCCACGGGGTGAGATCTTGCGTGGAGCCCCAGATCGGGGGAGATTATCAGTGGTCTTGTATGTCTTCCATTTTCTAATTATTGTTCCCACAGTTGATTTGTTCACACCAAGCTGCTTGCCTATTGCAGATTCAGTCTTCCCAGCCTGGTGCAGGTCTACAATTTTGTTTCTGGTGTCCTTCGACAGCTCTTTGGTCTTCACCATAGTGGAGTTTGGAGTGTGACTGTTTGAGGTTGTGGACAGGTGTCTTTTATACTGATAACAAGTTCAAACAGGTGCCATTGATACAGGTAATGAGTGCAGGACAGAGGAGCCTCTTAAAGAAGAAGGTACAGGTCTGTGAGAGCCAGAAATCTTGCTTGTTTGTAGGTGACCAAATACTTATTTTCCACCATAATTTGCGAAAAAATTCTTTCCAAATCAGCCAATGTGATTGTCTGGATTTGTTTTCTCATTTTGTCTCTCATAGTTGAGGTCTACCTATGATGCCAATTACAGGCCTCTCTCATCTTTTTAAGTGGGAGAACTTGCACAATTGGTGGCTGACTAAATACTTTTTTGCCCCACTGTAGTTGAAGGTAAATCTAAAGGAAATTGGACAGAAAATTGTATAGTGTATGGCCAGCCTACGTTAGGTTATTATTTGGGGTTCTGGCAGGATTATTTGATACTCGCATTGTATGTGGTTTACTGTTGTTGGTGTTGGAAGTGTATCATTTGTCTTAAAAGACTAATTTTAACCTTATCCAGTCTGGTTCCTGATTCCTTAAGGTACAGCCTGATCCGATCATCCTTGCTTGATGTCTACATGTGGTATCCCTGACACTTACACTTTCTTATATCTCTCCAGAGTGACATTAATACAGTGATCAGTGCTAAAAATATACACCAATCACTGCACTGTATAAATGACACTAGTTGGGAAGGGGTTAACATCTAGGGTGATGAAAGTGTTAAGTGTGTGCCTATCTATGTGCTTGGTGTACACTAGGTGGTGCTTTTATTAGGGGAAGTGATAGATTGTGTTCTCGGCTCTGCGGAGACACAGGATCCATGACTCCCCCATCACAACAGAACTGTGCCTATGTAAACATAGACACAGTTCTGTTCTTCCTCCGTGACTGACGATTTGCAGGTGCCAGCGAACAACTTCTCACCAGGACTTCTAGATCAGTTTGTGTTTTGACATTTCATAGCAGAAGCAATCCTCCAGCGGTGCTCACACGCCCCCATGTGACAGAAGTATAAAATGATGTATATGTGCATGATTTTCACAGGAATGCCACCTTGTAGTAGTAAAACTGCTGTAGGGTGTATATAAACTGTGTGTGTACTTTTCTCTGTAGCAGTGGCTGCTGTTAACCTTCACAGTGCTGGAAGACAGTCAATGAAGGAGAGCAACAGCAGCTGCCTGCAGATAGCCAGGTACACACCATTAAACACATCTAATGTGTATGGTACTGTATACTGTTTCCCCCCCCCCCCCAAAAAAAAACCATTTTATTTATATATATATATATATATATATATATATATATATATATATATATATATACGCACACCTCTACAACCACCAGGTCAGGGTTGTTTGAAAGAGGCTCAAGCTGCTTTACCAAGGAGGTCCCCATGGCATGGTGCCCCCTCCATAATGAGGGCATGTGACCTGGTATACTTCAGGATTGAGTGGGTATGTTTATCACTCCCTTTCCTAGCCTTCCAGACTGCATGCTTGGAAAAGGGACTGATGCAGATTTTATTTTGGAAGGGTCTGCTTTTTTGCAGAGTTTTGCATGGAGTTCCCCCTTAAAATGTGCTCCTGACCTGATGGGCCTGGTTTGAATTATAGGGGAACTCCACAATTTGTTTTCCTGCTGGGTGGGTAGGCTTCATTGGGGAATGGTTTTCTATGCTGAGAGCATGCTCACTGTGCATTTCCAGCACAGTAACTAAGATGTCATGGGAAGCTCCCAATGCATTCTTGCAAACGGGAGCTTCTGACCACTTTGACAGCCAATCAAAGTAATCACATGATTGGAATGCCCGCCTCCACCTCCTTGCATTTAGGGCGGCAGTGGCAAGGGGTTAAGCTATCACAGTCGGGGATTCCCAACCAGCAAATGAATAGGGCTGGATGGTGTCACTGGTTGCTAAGGACATGGTGGGTGCTGGCATCCACTGCTTCCTTAACCTCCCTGGTGGTATTCCCGAGTGTAGCTCGGGGTAAAGTTTCAGCACCACAAGCGGTAACCCCGAGCTACACTCGGGCTTACCATGCAGCGTTGCTCCGGGATCTCTTCTTAACTTACCTTGTCCTGCGCTCCCATAATGTCCCTCCTGCAGTGTCCCCGGCAATGTCCTCCAGCCGATGCCAGGTTCCGTTCCCTGCGACATCGGGACGTACGGGGACAGAACTGGCAGGAAATTTGAAAGTTGTAAAAGTGACATTCACTAAATACACTAAAATCACATAGTATAACATTCCTGTATCAAACCATTTCACATACATTTTGTCCCGAATGCTTTGTCCTGCACCCTGCCTGCATTTTTACCGTTTTTCTGCCTGGAAACTGAGAAACGTCCATGGCGTCCAAAAAGCGTCCCTTTAGGTCAAAAGCGGTTTTAGACCGGCTAGAGAACAGCGATAGTAAATCAGAACCACTTGCAGAATTGAGTGATAATGATTCGTGGGGGAAATTCCTCATCAGACACTGAAAACGATTCTGCGACTTTGCTCAGCGATGTGCGAACTTGGCGCTCTGTTTCACATTTCAGTGTTTTTGGTTTGATTATATTATTGAATTAAATTTATTATTATTATATTATTATTTTTTATGATTATTTATTAAATTATAATTTATGATTTCGTGTTTCAAATTTTATCATCATGTTTACTAGACTCTTGTTCAGACAGATTTCAGTGAGTTATTCCTAAAAATTACAGGTCTGCAATAAAAAAAGTACAAATTTCCATGCAAAAAAATGTACCGCTTTGAGCACAGGAATATGGACATAATCAGACCGCTAGGGAGGCTACCAACCTTGATAGTGGATGTAGTAGTGGGAGAAACTGCTCTGCTCCTGCCAAAGGGGTGAACATCTGGCCAAACCATCAGAAAAACAAAATGTGGCCCAAGCTGGGAACTCCCCATGATCATGAGTTGGGGATCTGATAGGGTACCTAATTAAAAAGCCTATATTAACATAAAGGGCCAAGACCGATAACAAAGCCTATTTACAAAGTTGATTACCTTGCTGCACTGCCTTTACGATCTAAAATTTTCCAGTGAGGTGAAGCTGGACTTTTAAATAAATACATAATAAGAAATGAAGTGTTTCCCAGCTCTGCAGACCTGTACCAGCAAATGAACTGAATAAAATGTTATGGATTTTTACCATGCTGTGGCTTCTCGGCGTCGTCCATCTTACCGCCTAACAACACCGTTCACGCTGCCATCAGCGAAACTAATAGGGCGAATGAAAATTTGATGAAAAATGGGAAATCTGCATTTGGCTTAGATTATGTAAGTAAAATGAATAAAAAGCCATTTGACGGCATTAATGTCTGATAGGAGGGAAAAGCAGTTTATTACCCTTGCATTTTTTAGATTTTTTTTTTTCCCAGAAGGAGCTTTAATTATGATGTCTGGATGTCATTATCATTAGACTTGATGAATTATTGAGGGAGTAGGTGAGCAAGGAAAACGTGGTCTTTCAGGAAAGTTAAAGTCAGATGCTTTTTGTATTTAAAGTTCTTGTATTTAAAGCTGAAGGTGAATCTGCTTATATTTTACACTCCCTGCTATTAAACATAATAATGGCATTTTTAAGAAAACATCTTTTGTTTTTCATTACATAACTTACTGAAGACCCAGCAGTGGAGTCCCGAGGCAGGTGCGGCGGGTGCGCACTGCACGGGGTGACACCGGACCCGCTCCACAAAAAGGTAAGTTGTAAAGAAAGCCAACGATCCCCGCAGGATGGATCCGATCCATCCAGTGGGGATCGCCGGCATGAAACCTATACAGCTTGACACCGGACCCGCTCCACGAAAAGGTAAGTTGTAAAGGAAGCCGACGATGCCCGTAGGATGGATCGGATCTGCGGATTGAGGAGCATAATGGATCAGAGTCCGCTCCATTATGCTCAATCCACAGATCCGATCCATTCTGCAGGGATCGTTGGAGGGGGTGTCACCGAGTATTACGGCACTGGGTGACACCGACCCTAGGGATGCCCCTGAGACCCAGTGAAATCATCACTGGGTCTTTGTGCTTCTCTATGCCATGCAGGCAGGTCAAGGCTAATGGATGGGGCTGGCAAGGTGCTGTACATAGCTTCCTAAAACCATTAAAGCACCCTGCTTCCTTCCAAGAGTCCTCTTTACTGATGCAAGCAGTGAGCTGGTTTTGGGAGGAGTTATGCAAATATCAAAATGCGTTGATGAGTTGATATCAGTGTCACAGTCAGGCAGGGGTCAGGCTCAGCAGAGACCAGTAGCTATAGCTAGTAACCATAGAGGTTCTCACCAAGCAGCTGGATAAATATACAAGCACAGTGGTGTATTTAGGTTTTGTGCTGCCCTAGGCAACACAAAAATCATATGCCCCCATGGACATGAACCAACCCCCCCTTCCCCCTCCCATTGAGAGAGCCTAGCATTGACCCCTGCCCAGGGGCGGACTGACAATTTGGAAACTCGGGCACTGCCCGAGGGCCTGGGGTCAGTAGGGGGCCCCATGAGATGACCCTGGTACCTTTTTCATATGCTTTTTTGAGTTTGGGCAAAGACCCAGGGGCCCCATGAGTTGTCATTCCACCCCTGCCCCCCTCACCTGGGAAAGCCTTCCACTAAACCCCCTCCGGCGGTAGAGAGACACTCATCTTCAAAGCTCCGGACATCCCTGGGAAGGAGAGTAAGGCTCTACATACACCATCAAGTAGCCCGCAGCCTCTCTAGGATCCCACCTGGTTCCCATGGTGTACATGTCCCTTCTTTCATCCCTTCTTCTGGGGGGGAGGTGCTGCCCCCCCTAAAAAAAAATTCCGCCCTAGTCAAGTGCCTTGTTTGCCTTGTGGCAAATACGCCACTGTACAAGCACTTCACCCTGGCCAATGACAGGGGCTCATCCGAGGTGTGAAGTCTAAGCACTCACCAGTGCTCACCAGAGGTCCTAATGGTGGAGATGGGTTTTGCTGTTTGTTAGTACTCAAGGGTCACCCCAGCAGGAGGTTAGCAAGCCGGGGTCCAGCAGAAGATATAGCTTGTAGGGACTAAGCAGAAGCGTAGCCAGTAAACACCGGTCAGTAACAAGTGGTTGTAGGTTGGCATCAGGGGCGGACTGACTTTTTGGAAACTCGGGCACTGCCCGAGGGCTGGGGTCAGTAGGGGGCCCCATGAGATGCCTCTGGTACCTTTTTTCATAGGCTTTTTTGAGTTTGGACAAGGACACAGGATCCCCTATTGCCTGGGGGCCCCAGGAGTTGTCAGTCCGCCCCTGGTTGGGATCAAGTGGAAGTGTAGTAGAGGAACAAGCCATAGGTTGGTAATGAGTGGTAGTGGAGATAAGGACAGATTCAGGTATGCAAAGGAGCAAGATATCAGCTGGAGAGAGCACAATCTGGAAAACAAAAAGTGCAAAGGCATGGCTTAAATAGGAAGTTCAAGAGAGGAGCAAGGAGTTCAAGGTTCACCAGAAAAAAATCTGTCTAGCATGTCAGATGGCTCAGCAAAAAGAGCTACTGTCAGATACAACAGAGTGCGTGGGTTCTGATCCTGGTCCTGACAATCACCCTGGAGGAGTGCCCATTTCTAGGCAGACAGTGTTTGCAAGGAGACTGCACTAAATAATGCCCACAAGTATATATAATGATCCCAAGTAGGGATGCCTTGAAAGTAAGGCATTCCAATATATATTTGTTTTATTGTGTTTTAAATTAAATGGCTCCATAGGCAATTAGCCAAAATTTGTTGGCAAGAAGAGAAAAAGCTTCTATGGCAAAAAATATATACAGAGCCTCTGCCATAAAAACCTACCTGCTAGATTTTATTTATGTTTGTTTAATTTGACTTTATGGGTACATTGTTTATTTGTATTTTTTTTATTCTTTTAGATTGTATTTATTATGTTTAGTATTACTATATATTATTGTTATTATACGGGATTTATATAGTACCAGTAGATTGTGCAGTGCTACAAAATAAAGGAATAGGACCTTGCTTGTGGTGCTTACAAATAGGGAGGGGCAAGTGATGCAAAACATAGGGAAAAGCTGATGCAGAAGGTCAAAGTAAAGTTTTTTAGGTAGGGAAAGGATAGACTTCCTTTAAGAACTGAATAGAAGATAATTGGATAGATTGTGTAGGAGGTTCCAGAGGCTGAGGGAGGCTCTAGGGAAGTCCAGGAAGTGAGCATGGGAGGAGGTGGAGGGAGCTAATGTGCAAGACATCTTGGAAGGCGAAAAAACGATGATTTGTGTGATATGTTGGGATATAAGGGATGTGGTGCAATAATCCTATCTGGGTGCCCACTCACCACTTCACTGTTATTATATGTTGGGATTAGTTTGGTGATGCAGCTGGGGGGCAGAGTTGTGGATGGCTGTGTAATGGAGGGATTGGCAGAGAGGAACAGCAGTTGCGGTTAGTAAGGTAGAGGAGTTTAGCAGCAGCATTCATGATAGACTGAAGAGGGATAGCTCGTGTAGAGGTAGGCCAGTGAGACAGGAGTTGCAATAGTGGAGGCAGGAAATAACTAGCGAGTGGATTTGTTGCCTTGTGGTGTTTTTTAGTTAAGAAAGGGCAAATTTTGGAAGTGTTACAGAGGTAAATAAGTTTTAGTCAGTTATTGAATGTGGGGCCTGAAGGAGAGGCCAGTCTAAAATTCTCACCCTGGCATGCATGAAGAGTCTGAGAGCTATTGACCTTGAAGGTGAAATTGGTGGGGAATTGGGAGTCCAATGTTACAAGCATAGTTTTTGGCAGATTGTGTTTGAGAAAATGGTGTATCATCCATACCGATATGTCATTCAGTGAATTATTGATATGTGAGGAAATCAAAGGGGCTAGCTGAGGAGCAGACAGATACATTTGTCATTGGTATAGAGATGGTATTGGAAACTGTGGGATGTTATCAACTGGCCTATGGAACAGGTTTAGAGAGACAATAGAAGGGGGTCTTAGGATAGATCTTTCAGAATCCCATCGGAAAGAGGAGACAATGTTGTAGGTGACACTGAAGGTAGGATCAGAACCAGGAAAAAGCTGAGCCATGGAGGTCAAGGGAGAGGAGTACTTTGAGAAGGAACAGTTGGTCACAGGTAGTAAGTTGTTAGTTTTAGTAGGGCAGTTTCTGTGGGATTTTGTGGATGAAAGCCAGACTGTAGGGGTTCAAATTGTAGACAAGGATTTCAAAAATTGTAGAGGTAAACGGGAGAAAAGCTGAGAAATGCGTTTTATATTGTACAAACTGGTTGGGTTTAGTGAGGGCAGGGGCGGACTGACAACTCATGGGGCCCCAGGGCAATAGGGGATCATGGGGCCCCTGTGTCCTTGCCCAAACTCAAAAAAGCCTATGAAAAAGGTACCAGGGGCATCTCACGGGGCCCCCTACTGACCCCAGACCCTCGGGCAGTGCCCAAGTTTCCACATGGACAGTCCTCCCCTGAGTGAGGGTTTTTAAGATTGTAGGTGACCAATGCATGTTTGAGAGGGGAGAGAAAGATACCACTGGAGGCCTTGATTTATATATTTTGTTTGTTCCCAAAGTTCCTGTGCCATAAAATACCATGGACCTTGGCCCAAGCCTTTTTATATGTATCACTTTTGGAATTCTGCACTCTGCCCTAGATGAGAATGATGTGTTCAGCGAAATATCTGTGTATATCTTGCATGTGCCCATACATGCTGTGCATCTAAAGGACCTGGCAGAGCCCATTGTGTGTCTGTGCTTGCATGAAATCCCGAGAATCCACCTCCTTCCAGGCTAAAGTTCTTTTCCCTCACTCAGGTGCCCTTGGTCAGATATCCTGTGAAACCTAAGTGAACCACGCTTCTCTTCGGGGTCCTATAGACTGTCGAGATCTTCTGCTTTCTGCATGTGCATGGGAGTTTCATGGAGTAATGGTCCACCATGGTGACACAGGAGCAGAGCCATAAAATACCATGGACCTTCGCCCAAGCCTTTTTATATGTATCACTTTTGGAGTTCTACACGCTGCCCTAGATGAGAATGATGTGCTCAGCGAAATATCTGTGTATATCTTGCATGTGCCCAGACATGCTGTGCATCTACAGGACCTGGCAGAGCCCACGGTGCGTCTGTGCTTGCATTAAATCCCGAGAATCCACCTCCTTCCAGGCTAAAGTTCTTTTCCCTCACTCAGGTGCCCTTGGTCAGATATCCTGTGAAACCTAAGTGAACCACGCTTCTCTTCGGGGTCCTATAGACTGTCGAGATCTTCTGCTTTCTGCATGTGCATGGGAGTTTCATGGAGTAATGGTCCACCATGGTGACACAGGAGCAGAGCCATAAAATACCATGGACCTTCGCCCAAGCCTTTTTATATGTATCACTTTTGGAGTTCTGCAGCCTGCCCTAGATGAGAATGATGTGTTCAGCGAAATATCTGCGTATATCTTACATGTGCCCAGACATGCTGTGCATCTACAGAACCTGGCAGAGCCCACGGTGCTTGCATGAAATCCCGAGAATCCACCTCCTTCCAGGCTAAAGTTCTTTTCCCTCACTCAGGTGCCCTTGGTCAGATATCCTGTGAAACCTAAGCAAACCACGCTTCTCTTCGGGGTCCTATAGACTGTCGAGATCTTCTGCTTTCTGCATATGCATGGGAGTTTCATGGAGTAATGGTCCACCATGGAGACACAGGAGCAGATCGAGGAAGATGAACTTTGGACTGGAAGGAGGAAAAAGCTGGACTCCATGGGCCATTTTTTTTTTTCTACATTCAGTAACAATTACTAGGCACTAAAACTACAATTTTCTGTAAGAAGCATTTTTTTTTGTTTGGCCTTTTTTTTTTATTATTTTTTTTTTTTTGCATACAAAAACAATTACTAGGGGCTAAAACTAAAAACTTTTGGAAGGCAGAGAGGAGTACAGTACCTCTTTAACTGATAACATAAAGAACATGAAACAAAAGGTACCTTCCATTCTGTATAATGTCTGCAGAATCTGTGGTTCTTATGCTACATTATATTTCCAATTTGCATATTCTATTTCTCACTTTCTTAGAGAAAGATCGCACAGTGGGAGCCGGTGGAATTGACTTCTTGTAATATATGGGTTTTGGTATTTAAGCGTATGGTGCATGCTAAGTTTACTGGTCTTGAAATCTGTAGATCTTCCATGATTTTATTGATGCTATTTCACTGCGTTGAAAGAACCCGAGCAAAAAGAACCTCCAGGCTGTAACCACTTTAGAATAAAGGAATAGATTGAAGTTTAGATAAATAATAAATATAACTTATAGGCAGAATCTATCAAAGTTTTTGCAGATGGGAAGAGAATCTGTGTTTTTTTTTCTGCGGGAGAGCCTTTTTCTTTGATTTATGAAGCAATTACAAGCATAGAATATTAATAAAGGAAGACAAAATGAAAAAAAAAAAAAATCTGTCTGTAAGCCAAGATCTAAGTATGGGATAAGACATTACTGTATAAATGAATGGGGTTTAAACATCTTAAAGGGAACTGGTACTGAGAGAAAGATATAGACTGTCAGTCCTGACCTATTTCTGGAAAATGTTAGGTGACTGGCTGTCTTCAGCTTCAGCATCAAGTCACTGTCCCAGAATACGCCAATAGCATGTGGGGTCATTGTGTAAAGAATGCTGATTTGCCTACTTATGCCATTTTAAATCCGCTAAATATATTTCTGGTGTTCATAGACTTAGAGTTAATTCTCCTTAGAAATCAGCCATGGCTAGAAAAGCCTATCCTTTGACAAGCTACATTGCTCAGTGTGGAAGCAGTGGTCTCTCTGCAGAGGTCCAGAATGCCCCTTGTTGAGATGGAGCCAGAGTTCTCCAGCAAAAGCAACGCTCTAGTTTTGCCCTTTGTAAAGCTATAGGCTAGTTTCCTTATCAGGATTTATTGCTAAAGGGTTCTATTTTTATTTATATTTTTTTTGCTGTTTGTGTTTTTCTGTCCCGACACATGAGCACTGCAGCACAACTGATTGGCTCTTGGTACAGCTTCTCCCTATCCCAGTCTACAGGCACTGCAAGATGGGTCAAATTCAGGTACCTGCACTGCTTGCATTTAAAAAAAAAATGTAAATTTAATTTCCGAACACGGAAAGGTTTCTTCACAGTAAGAGCTGTGAGAATGTGGAATAGACTCCCTCAAGAGTTGGTTGTGGCCAGCTCAGTGGATTGCTTCAAAAAAGTCCTGGATTCTTTCTTGGATACACAGAATATAACTGGATATAACATTTATAGGTAAAGTTGATCCAGGGAATATCCGATTGCCTCTCGGGGGATCAGGAAGGATTTTTTTTCCCCTGCAGGAGCAAATTGGATCATGCTTTGCTGGGTTTTTTTGCCTTCCTCTGGATCAACTGTGGGTGTAGGATTATAACTTTTTTTTTTCTATGGTTGAACTGGATGGACTTTTGTCTTTTTTCAGCCAGACTAACTATTTAACTATGTAAAGAGAAACTCAACTCTGGAACCTGTACTCAAAAAAGGGCAAGTAATGGGCAAAGGACTAGTTACTAATCTTTCTTGTGATCTACATGAAGATGATCATCCTCCATTGCTGAGTTATCATACCTTGTTTTGCACTTTGTGGAGGTGGCCATCTTGTCTTTTTCAGAACCTCCGGCAGGAAGTTTCTCACTGTTCTCCTTTCTGGAGGCTCCTTAGACTAGCAGAGGCAGCAGTGCCTTAGATCTCACATTGCAGATAGATTCTTTTTACTATGTAATGATGGCTATCTAGTTCAACCATATATATATATATATATATATATATATATATATATATATATATATTTAGAATACCTCCATATACAGAACCCAATACCCACAGCTGAGCCAGAGGAAGGGGAAAAAAACCCTTTAAAACATGGTAAATATGCCCCAGTGAGGGGAGTTCAGATATTTCCTAGATCAACAATCTCTAATGTTAAGTAAAAATGTTAAAATCCAGTTATATTTTGTGCATTCAGGAATAGCATCCATCCCTTTTCTAACCCCTTCCCACCACCTCCCAACCCTTTAAGAGGTTTTAAATTCCAGGAGGTGGGCATTCTGATCATGTGACTGCTGTAATTGGCAGTCATAGCTGTCATATGTTCAGAAAGTCCCTGATCAAAAGTGCTGTAAGCATTGGGAGTTCTGGTAATTGTGCTGGGAGTGCACAGGGCTTGCATTCCCAGCACAGAAAAGTATTGCCACCATACCTGCCTTCTACTGCATCTACATTCCTGCATCTGCACCTGACCTGCATCCGGATCTCCTGGGTCTTCACCTACCTACCGCCAGCTCCAGACCTACCCGGCACTTGTGCCACTCCTGGCTCTGCGCCAGGGGCGGACTGACCATTTGGAAACTCGAGCAGTGCCCGAGGGCCCGGGGTCAGTAGGGGGCCCCATGAGATGCCCCTGGTACCTTTTTCATAGGCTTTTTTGAGTTTGGGCAAGGACACAGGGGCCCCATGATCCCCTATTGCCCGGGGGCCCCATGAGTTGTCAGTCCGCCCCTGCTCTGCGCCCTCTGTTCCCACTATCAGGGGCTCCGAGCGGGAGACGTAAGAGGACACCTCCTCTCCACATCAGGCTCCCCAACCAAGTATTTACATAGGACCGCATATGTGCGGCCTCTCTGCATTAAAGTCCACCTGCCAAGAGGCTGCATATATGGGTACTTCTGGTGAGAAGTAGTTAAAACGATCTACTTCTACTGAGCTGGCCAGAACCAGTTCTTGAGGGAGTGTATTTGTTATGATCCGCCAGGTGGTGCCTCAGGCTGCCAACTGACAGACCTACTCAGAGCGTGGGGTCTAAGCCTGGGCTGTGCTTTCACCAGGGCCCCTGATGGTGGGGATGGACTTGAAACAGTCCCGGGCCAGGTCACGACCTCCGAGCAGGCCCACCAGTGGCTGAGGAGACCTCCGGGGACAGGTACCGGGAGAGCCAGATGTGAAGAGGATGGCGGCCCCAGCAGGGTAGTAACGGATCGTGGGCCCGTGAGGGTAAGCGGGGTACAGAATCGGTGGGCAAAGAGTAGTCGGGTCACACGCAGGATCAGCAGGGTAAGTCAGTCCGTAGAATGGTCAGGGCAATCCGGGTCAAACACAGGAGCAGGCAGAATAGTCAGGACAATCCGGGTCAATCACAGGAGCAGGCAGCGTAGTCAGGGCAATCCGGGTCAATCACAGGGGCAGGAAGCGTAGTCAGGGTCAATCAGGGTCACTAGACGGGTGCAGGAACTCAGAATCACAGAAAGACCTTGCGGCAATCTGTGACAGTGCAGGGCATCGTTAAATAGTGCGCCCTGCACTGTCATTGGCCGGCTAGGACGCGCCCCCGGCTGTCATTGGACGCCTGAGGCGCGCTTCTACTGCGCATGCGCGGCGTCCTGTCAGCCTCGGCTCGCCGGGACCTAGTGCCTGTGTCCCGGCGTGATCTGCCGCCAATGCGCATGCGCGGGGGACGGCGACGCGATCCTGGGCTAGGGAGCCGCGATCCCTGACAGTATTCCACATTTGTAGCTGTCAGGCTATAGACTAGGGTTAAGTTGAACTGCTTTGGTTAGGTTGGAGTGCCGTTTGGCAAACTTCAAAAGTTCTGATACCAACCCAAGCGTCATTGTAATCAATGGGAGCCAAATCTGCCAAATTAAACATTTCAGATCTGTTTCATATCTTACAGACATACCCAAGACCTATACCATTTTGGGAAGAAGTCAACTCGGTATTCTCTACGGTAGTTGAAATACCTATTCTGCTTGACCCGCTAACACATCTTCTGGGCCTCCCTGTCCGAGATCTAGGGAAAAACAGTAAAAAACTGATGACACATATTCTTCCAGAATCTAGATGTTTGATTACAGCCTGCTGGAAACAGACACCCCCCCCCCCCTCAACAACTCGTGATCTATTACATCTGGTTAAAGTGGTTGTAAACCTCAGATATAAATACAGTATGTACATAATGTAGCATATCCCTCTATAGTGCGTACTTTAGTATGTCTCAACTAAGAGCACTAAGTGTCATTTCTGTCTGCTGCTTCATTTCTCTTCTATTAGTATGAATCATTTTGGATGAGTTTTCCTGACACCAAGAGAAAAATGGTGACAGGGGACAGGGGAGGGACCTCCGGCAGCTTGACAGCCTCAGCTCGATTCCTGTGAGCTGTGTGGAGGGGGGTGTGGCCCTTCCCTCCAATCAGCTCTCAGGGCTCTCCTCACTGAGCTCTGCAGTGTGTAATTTCAGCTCTCTGCCCCCTTTTTTTTTCTGAACTCTCAGACAAGCTTTATAAATTCATCACTTTGAACAGATGTAGAGATGAGAAGACTGCAGATAGACAGGTACAGCTTATGTAGAAGGATTTGTTTCATCTCAGTGTATCACCCCAGGCCAGTCATTGCACTGAGTAAATGTAATGGTTTACAATCACAGTATGGATGTGAAATCCATGGAATACCATACAGCTGTATTGCGTGACAAATTAGCTAAGTTGACTGCCATATGGGACATTTGGGATGATTATCTAACATCCAGTGAGGCCTAATTGCTCTGGATTGAGGCATGGTGAGTGGCTTTTCTCCTTTTGTTTTGTTTCTGGGGTCTGGCACCCTGTTTCTTTTGTCCTTTCTCTCAGGCCATGATTTATTCAGTCTCTTGATTTCTCATCTCCATGCTGCTACTCGCTGGTTTCATGCATTATTCTTTTGATTTTTTTTTTCGTACTGTGAATTGTTGTGCGGATTGACCTGCTCTGAGGATACTTGAGTAGCCTTATAGTAACCCATTCCAGTTGACATTTTTGATACATGGAAAGCTGTTTTTTCGATATTTCATGATATGTCATCTGTACTTTATTATGCTGCTGTGATATAAGATATCTATGGAATGTCTTCTCTTTTCACTTTATCTCTTTTTTTCTTTGTAAAATGTAGGAAAATGTGTTTGCCTAAATAAACAGTTATACAAAAAAATGACCATTTTCTGGGCTAATAGGCAAGGGTGTGTAAAAAATAAATAAATAAATAACATGAGGGTGGGTGGTCACTGCCCTGAATAACATGCGCCAATGCATTTTTTTTAATTCCTCTCAGCCAGCAGCCAATTTTTAAATATTTAAATGGTTACAGTAGTTCTATTTATGGGCAGCTAAGTGGTTAGCACGGCCACCTGGCAGTAGCAGGGTCGCCGGTTCAAATCCCAACCACGGCACCACCTGCCAGGAGTTTGCATGTTCTCCCTGTGCCTGCGTGGGTTTCTTCCGGGTGCTCTGGTTTCCTCCTGCACTCCAAAGACATGCTGGTAAGTTAACTGGATCCTGTCTAAATTGGCCCTAGTATGTGTATGTATGAATGTGAGTTAGGGACCTTAGATTGTACCCCCCTTGAGGGTTAGGGACCTTAGATTGTACACCCCTTGAGGGTTAGTAAAAGCACCCAAAAAGCACTGACCAGTACACATCAAATGTGGGCCACCGGACCTCCTGATCCGGCGGCGTGACGTCAAGGCTTGCAAGGGCTCCTCCTAGATGCGTTTTGTGTAAATGCACGTCTGTAGTAGGGGTAATGCACGCATTGACGTCCCGCCGCCGGATCAGGAGGTCGGGCGGCCCACATTTGATGTGTACTGGTCAGTGCTTTTTGGGTGCTTTTACTATTGCTCATAGCAGCCTTTTATCATATGCAGTCATTTATGTATGTATGGCATTGCTCCTATTTTAACACAATAAATTCATTGTTTATAATACTACACTATGAGCACCTTCATTCTCCATACCTGGCACTGAGCCTCCACACCTCAGCCCCAGTATTTCAGGCATTGATGCAGACCTGAGGAGCAAGCACTTTGAGACCAGATCGGTATCCTTCTCACACATCATTGAGGGATCACCAGAGGATCCTAACACCGGGCTGTCTTCATCCAGGACCCCAGATATGCGCATTAACATTGTGTTTCTGGTGAGTAGGCAATCTATTCATATCGCCACAACAGAAAACCGGATTATACCTACAGTGTCAGAAATCTCATTGTGGACTGCGGAATTCATATTATGATACCATAGTGGACTCATTTCTATTGCTTATATCTTTGTGACATATGTTTAGTCTGTCCAATATTTCATGTAGCGCTGCACTCCTTGTTTTATGATTCTATTAAAAAGGTTTTGTGGTTCCTTTTAGTGCATTGGTCGCTTTTCAGATTGCGCTCACTAACTTACATATACAGAATCTTAAGTATGAAGACCCAACAGAAAAAATCATCTCCTCCACATCGGGTATAGCAGGTGACAAAAAGGCTTGAGAAAGAGGCATTACCACTTCAAAATGCATTGCCACACCACCTTCATTCCCACGCTGTTGGATCGGCTCTCCAGCTTGTGTGTATCTCAGAGCCAGCAGATGCATCCACTTCTTAGACTGGACTGTGCTGCACCCTCTAGAGCAGTGGTTCTCAACCTGTGGGTCGCGACCCCTTTGGGGGTCGAACGACCCTTTCACAGGGGTCCCCTAACACCATCAGAAAACACATATTTCCGATGTGTAAAGAGCATCTACTGTGTAGAAAGCAGCTGCTGTGTTGAAAGCAGCTACTCTGTTAAAAGCAGCTACTGTGTTGAAAGCAGTTACTGTGTTGAAAGCAGCTACTGTGTTGAAAGCAGCTACTGTGTTGAAAGCAGCTACTGTGTTGAAAGCAGCTACTGTGTTGAAAGCAGCAGTATTGGAGGTAAAACGACACTTCATGAATTATAATTACTGGGTAAATAATTTTATGGTTGGGGGTCACCACAACATGAGGAACTGTATTAAAGGGTCACGGCATTAGGAAGGTTGAGAACCACTGCTCTAGAGATTACCATCAGATGAGATGATCTCTGAAGATGACCTGACAGGTGGTTTCCATTTTTTGCTACATGTGAGTGGCTTTTTGTCTTTTTACCAATATATTATACTGCACTTAGGTCACGTCCTCTGGTTTTCCTTTATATATGATGCTCGACTCCCCGATAAACAAGGGGACAGACTGGAAAACGTTCTGGCATTTGTCCAAATGTCCAAACTGCCAAAGTTCAGTCTGAAGCTAGGCTTGGACCAAACCATCAGCTCATCCCTACTGTAGGCACACTCACATACCAGAAAGTTCACTGCTATTTTTCAGGAGGTATCCCAGAATATAGTTAGATTTGTTTTCAAGAACCTTTCCAAACTTTCCGTATAATCTTCACTCTTGAGTTCTGTTTCACATTAATGAAGTATACAGAGCTGCATTCATTTGTGCCATTTACACCAGCCTGGAGGTCAGCATTAATATTACGAACATACAAGTGTCCTGTAGTTGCCGATACCGTTATGTATTGTAATTAAGACTTGTCTTTAAAAACAACATTAAAAGCCGATACTCTGTACCAGGCGATGTAATGAATGACAGAAACACACAACACAAGCTTTGGGGGGGAAAGGACTGGAATGCAAACTGTCAGCAGCCAAAGAAAAAATATTTCTTTGAGAGGAAAGAAGAGAATATTGATGAGGAAGCGTGGAAAGCCCGAAAGTTAAGAAGAAGTTGTATTTGCTATCCGAATTGCTGATGATTTCCGGAGGACCATCAACAACAAATGTTACACTTTGTCTTCCCAAATCTTGTAATATCATGTTCTGTATTCAAATGTTTTCAAGTTATCAGAATGTTCTCCGGCTTTTTGTAAGGAATGAATTATTTTTCTACAATGTCTTTCCAGATAATTTCTCCCTGAATTCAGACATGTATTATAATATAAAGACAAGTGTTTTCTTAATGGTTTATGATGTTATCTTCTCAAGAAGTAGAATAAAGATACAAAGTTTGTGCTCGAGTGACTATATTATAGGGAAATTTGATAAAAAAAAGGGATAGAGTTAGTAAACAAAGAATTCGGGGAATATTTATATAAAAAAAGATCATTTGTGTTATTTATATAAGGTATTACCTAAGTTTTATGGTGGGTTGAATGACTGAAGGGAATGAATGCTGGTGAATTACATGGCCAAAAGCAAATGAAAACCTCTCCAAATCAATAAAGTTGTAAAGGTAATTTTTTGTGTGTTTAAATAACAAATATTTTATACTTACCTGCTCTGTGCAATGGTTTTGCACAGATCAGCCCCTATCCTTCTCTTCTGGGGTCCCCCGCTTCTGCTCCTGGCTCATTTTCCATTCCGAGTGCCTTGCTTTGAGGGCATCATTGTAGGCTGAATTCTGAGATGGGCTTTGTGTGTCCATTGACACATGCAGAGGAGCTTTGCCCCACCACCTTCTCTCTCCAAACAGGCTGTAAATTGACATACTGCACATATTTTTATGACGATTTAGTAAGAAGCTGGAGCAATCCTTCTCTTCCACCACTGGAATACTGTCAGACCTGGCAAGGTGGCACTTGCCTGTCAAAAACTCCATAGAGGCCTCACTGACAGCAGCTGGAGCACAATTAGTGTCAGGGCCTGGACTTGAAACTGGGACCTCTACTGTGTCAGGCAGTAACTCTTCTCACTGAGCTACCTGGGATGTTGGTCAACACACTGCCTGATCTACTGGACAATCCTGCCTTGTGCCTTGTTTTCTGATGAACCTTGAACTCCTTGCTCCTCCCATTAACTTCCTGATTTAAGCCGTGTCTCTGCACTTCCTGTTTGCCAGATTATTGAGCCTTTTCCAGCCAATATCTTGCTTTGTCTCTCCTGCTGCCATCCATACCTTCACTACCGACCTTTGGCTTGTTCCTTGACTACGATTCTGCCTCATCCCAACCTGCTACCGCTTGTTACCGACCCTTGGCTTGTTCCTTGAATTACAATTCTGCCTCATTCCCAACCTGCTACCGCTTGTTACTGACTGTCAGGGCCCGGACTTGGACCTGAGACTTCTACTGTGTCAGGCAGTAACTCTTCTCACTGAGCTATCTGGGATGCTGGACAACACTCTGCCTGATCTATTGGACAATCCTGCCTTGTGCCTTGTTTTCTGATGAACCTTGAACTCCTTGCTCCTCCCATGAACTTCCTGATAAAAGCCATGTCTCCGCACTTCCTGGTTGCCAGATTATTATGCCTTCTCCACCCAATATCCCGCTTGTCTCTCCTGCTGCCGTCTATACCTTCGCTACCGACCTTTGGCTTGTTCCTGGACTACAATTCTGCCTCATCCTCATCTACTACGGATTGTGACCGACCCTTGGCTTGTTGACTGACTTCGCTTCTGCTTGATCCCTAACCTGTTTGATCTGCTATTGGATTCCGGCTTGCTCATTCCCTGGTGGGGTGATCCTGGGAACTGCAACCTGGTACTAACACGCAGCCAAATCCATCTCCACCATTAGGAGCTCTGGTGAAAACCGACTAGTGCTCAGACCCCGCACCTCAGATGAGCCTGCGTCATATCCCAAGGTGACCTGCCTGTGTACCTATCTTGCTGGTTTCAGGTAAGCCTTAATACTGCTATAGCAACTGGTCTCTGAACCTGACCCAGACCGTGACACCGACCTTTGGCTTGTTCCTTGACTACGATTCTGCCTCATCCCAACCTGCTACCGCTTGTTACCGACCCTTGGCTTGTTTACTGACTACGCTTCTGCTAGATCCCTACCTGCCATATCAGTTACTGGATCCTGGCTTGCTCACTTCCTGGAAGGGCGATCCTGAGAACTGCGACCTGGTACTAACACGCAGCAAAATCCATATCCAAATCCATATCCACCATCAGGAGCTCTGGTGAATACTGATTATTATTATTATTTTACAGTATTTATATAGCGCCAAAAGGTTTGCTCAGCGCTAAACATTATAGTGGGGGACAGTACATGAGACAGTACAGTAACAAAAGAATACACGAGGGGTTCGAGGGCCCTGCTCTTTCGAGCTTACAATCTAGGAGGGAGGGGATAGTGGTACAGGAAGAAGTGGCTGTGGGGGATGGAGTGGTAGGAGGAGTGGAGGAGATCAGCTGTTAGGTGGGGGTGGTGTGGGCTTCCCTGAAGAAATGGGTTTTCAGGGTGCGCCTAAAGGTGAGGAGGGTAGGTGACAGTCTGATGGATTGGGATAGTGAGTTCCAGAGGATGGCGGAAGTCCTGGAGAAGTCCTGCAGTCGGGCATGGGAGGTGGAGACCAGGGAGCTAGAAAGTAGGAGGTCTTGTGAGGAGCGAAGATTACAGGTTGGGTGGTATTTGGGTATCAGGTCGGTGAGGTAGTTTGGGGCAGCGTTATGAATGGCTTTTTGTGCTAGTAGTTTGAATTTGATGCGTTGGGCAATCGGTTAGTGCTTAGACCCCGCACCTCAGGTGAGCCTGCGTCATCTCCCAGGGTGACCTGCTTGTTTACCTATCCTGTTGGTTGGTCTGCTGCTATAGCTACTGGTCTCTGAACCTGACCTCTCACCATGACAACTAGTCTATAGAACTGCCTGTTTCCTTTTGGGCAACAGAGGGGCTGTATTTCAGGTCTGCTTTTCTCAAGTGTGCTGGTCTGTATTAATGGAACTATTTTATATGCAGAAGACCTAAATCTATTCCATTGACTCATTGTGCGCTGGTGGAGAACCATGATTCTAGAGGAACAATGATGGTGCTCCCACAAATTATTCAGATTTAAAAATGTACCAAGGAGTGCTAACATAGAGGGGTGGCACTGGCAGCTGAGCCTACAATGTTTGCTGCACCTCTGTTATGTTAATAAAAGCCAGCATGCCTGGGGTGCCAAACTGGTTAGTTCCTAGAGCAGGAGAGGGGACACTGCCATTTGTTGTTGTTTCTCTTAGTACTGGTTTCAGCACCATGGAGAGCTTCTTCTGGCTTAGGCTCCATGTACATGGGACACTTCTTAACGATGGAAACTGACTGCTGGAAAACATAGGTAAAAAAAATGTCTGTTTAGCCGCGTTTGCATAACGCATTTATGTGTGTTTGCGTTTAGAAGCGTTTTTTAAAGATAAGCACAGGAGAACCTCCCAAATGCCCAGAATGCACTGAAAAGTGGTAAATTATTAACTATTTCAGACTGTTTCAGAGAAATACAGAGAGTAGAAGCAGAGACAGCAGTATGTGTTGACATTAGCTTAGATGTAAGTTGCTTATTAACATTTCTTTTGTTTCCAAGGGTGAGAAAGGTGTCTGGTGGGGGGAGTCATTAAGGTCACCTGGCAGGGGGTCTTCATGAGGAATTTGAGGTGTGAATGTTTATTAACATATCTTTTGTTTCCAAGGGTGGGAGAGGTCTGAGGTGTGAATGGTCATGAACATATCTTCTGTTTCCAAGGGTGGGAGAGGTCTGAGGTGTGAATTGGTCATTACAATGTGTGACACGCTTGGTAGGAACATCCTGTGTTCAGTGTTTTGTCCATCTGTGCTCCTTTGAAAATGCTTTTTGTGCATTTTTCATGATGAAATAAGGCTCTGGACAGCATCGGGAACTGGAAGAGTTAAAAAAAAAATTAAAATGCTTATAAACGCGATTTGCCGCATTTACAAGCATTTTGCGTTTGAAACGCTGATAAAATCAACTGTTGAAAAACGTCACAAAAACGACTGTAAACTCAAATGCCTGTAAACGAGGATGGGTACATGGACACATAAGAAAACATTAGGGAGAGTTCAGGGGCTGCTGAAAAAAATGCTGAAAAGCTCCTAAATAGGAGTTTATTAGCTGCAGTGTACATGAGCCTTTATTAATCTCTAGTAGTGAAACTTCATTAACTTGGTTTCAGCACCACGGAGAGTTCTGACTAGTTTAGCTTAAAGTTTTACTAAAGTCAAAAACGTATTTTTAATTAAAATAACAAACATGTTATACTCACTCACCTTCTCTGTGCAACGGTATTGCACAGAGCGGCACTGGTCCTCCTCTTCTTGGGTTCCCCTCCAGATATATTGGCTCCTCCTCTTCTTCCTGTGTCCCCATAGCAAGTCGTTTGCTATGGAGGCACACAGTGTCTGCGCACTCCCAAGCTGTGTGTCTATGAAGCTGTGCTCCATAGACTTACATAGCTAGACTCAGCCCCGCCCCCACTTCCTTCTCACTGCATTTGATTGACAGTAGCAGAAGCCAATGGCTCCTGCTGCCGTTTGAGTGCTACGTGAAGTGAGGAAGAGAGGGGAGAAGAGATGCAACTGAGCACAGTGCTGGATCTATTCTCCCCTCTCTTCTTCTTCACACAGGGAAGAAGGGGAGCACAGAGAAATATAATTTTTTTTCCCCTTAATTCAAGGAATGCAATGAGATTAAAAAAACGTTTTTAGCTTTAGTATCGCTTTAACCTCCCTGGCGGTATTCCCGAGTGTAGCTCGGGGTAAAATGTCAGTGCCAAAAGCGGTAACCCCGAGCTACACTCGGGCTTACCATGCGGCGCTGCATAGGGAGTCCCTGCAGCACTTACCTTACCCTGCGCTCCCGCGATGCGTCCCCTGCAGCATCCCCGGCCATCTCCTCCGGCCGATGCCGGCATCCGGCTCCTGTGTACCGGCCCCTGTGACGTCGGGACGTATGGGCGCCGCCGGCGGCAGGAAATTTGAAAATTTAAAAGAAAATTCATTTTTTTCAAAACGATTTTCCATAGTATAACATTGCTGTATCAAACCATTTCACATACATTTTGTCCCGAGTGCTTTGTCCGGCGCCCTGCCTGCATATTTCCTGTTCTTTCTGCCTGGAAACTGAGAAACGTCCATGGCGTCCAAAAAGCGTCCTTTTAGGTCAAAAGCGGTGACTTTGCTCAGCGATGTGCGAACTTGGCGCTCTATTTCACATTTCAGTGTTTTTGGTTTGATTATATTATTGAATTAAATTTATTATTATTATATTATTATTTTTTACGATTATTTATTATATTATAATTTATGATTTTGTGTTTCAAGTTTTATCATCCCCGGGATGTTTACTAGACTCTTGTTCGGACAGATTTCAGTGAGTTATTCCTAAGAATTACAGGCCTACAATAAAAAACTACATATTTCCATGCAAAATAATGGTACCGCTTTCAGCACCAAAAATCTGAAATAATCATACCGCCAGGGAGGTTAACCTCCTAGTAGTGAACGGCATAAACTTGGTTTTAGCACCATGGAGAATTCCTACTGGCTTAGACCGCCTTCACAGTTATTTAGCCACATACACTTAATTTCCTTTACACGTCGAATGCGTCCCGGCTCAGACACCTGTCCCTAACCGTAGGTATACACTTGGTGTGGGGCCCACATGGAAGAAAAATATATTTGAAATACTATAATTTTGACCATATTCAATATATTTCAAAATATGTTTCAATTAAAAAAAAAAAACTTTATATATATATATATATATATTATACTGCATGTTGAAATGCATTTTGCATTACAAAATATATGAAAAATAGTTTTAAAAATACATTTCAAATATACTGTGTGTCTTTAAAAATACAAATCTACATTTTTGGAATCTGAGGCCAGACTTGAAAATTGCTGTTCCCAGACACTCTCCATCCAATCTGACAGAGCTTGAGATATCCTGCAAAGAAGAATGGGCAGAAATGTCCCTCTCTAGATGTGCAAGTGCCCTGATGATTGGTGCTGATCCCTCCTCTGACAACTGCCGATTCTCAGCAGTACTTTTCTCTCGCTGTGATAGCGTGAGGAAGGTGCAGCTGATAACTGGCAATTGCATTTCCCTGTGATCAGTGTGTCATTGGACACGGCTGATCATGTGGTAAAAGGCTGCTGTGATTGGACTTTTACCATATCACATGATCAGCTGTGTCCGTAGGACACAGCGATCATGGAGATCGCAGGGGGCGCGCCCCTGGGGGCGTGCAGGAGAGTGCATTCTGGGAGGACGTCATATAACTTCCTCCCAGAACTGGCCGGTCACAGTGCAGACGTCATTCAGCTATCTGCGGTCAGCAAGAGGTTAAACATCAGCACTCAATCTGTGCTTTGGACTGCAGGGAGAAGTCTTGCAGTGCTTTAACCTCCCTGGAGGTATTCCCGAGTGTAGCTCGGGGTAAAGTTTCAGTACCACAAGCGGTAACCCCCCCCCCGGACTACACTCGGGCTTACCATGCAGCGTTGCTCAGGGATTCCTCAAGCACTTACCTTGTCCTTCGCTCCCACAATGTCCCCCCTGCAGCGTCCCCGGCCATCTCCTCCGCTTCGTGTTCCGGTCCCTGCGAGCGTCGGGGCGTACGGGGGCCGGAACCGGCGGCCAATTTAAACATTTTAAAAAGTGTCATTTTTATACAAATGAATATTACATAGTATAACATTCCTGTATCAAACCATTTCACATACCTTTTATCCCGAGTGCTTTGTCCGGCGCCCTGCCTGCATTTTGACTGTTCTTTCTCCCTGGAAACTGAGAAACGTCCATGGCGTCCAAAAAGTGTCCCTTTAGGTCAAAATCGGTTTTAGACCGGCTAGAGAACAGCGATAGTAAATCAGAACCACTTGCAGAATTGAGTGATAATGATTCGTGGGGGAAATTCCTCATCAGACACTGAAAACGATTCTGCGACTTTGCTCAGCGATGTGCGAACTTGGCGCTCTATTTCACATTTCAGTGTTTTTGGTTTGATTATATTATTGAATTAAATTTATTATTATTATATTATTTTTTATGATTATTTATTTAATTATAATTTATGATTTCGGGTTTCAAGTTTTATCATACCCGGGATGTTTACTAGACTCTTGTTTGGACAGATTTCAGTGAGTTATTCCTAAGAATTACAGCCTACAATAAAAAAAATACAGATTTCCATTCAAAAAAATGTACCGCTTTGAGCACAGAAATATGGACATAATCAGACCGCTAGGGAGGTTAAACAGCACACTACATTTTTTGTATTTTTTGTGTTTTTGTTGCATTTCCTAAAGAAATCAATGCAAGTTGTGTTTTTTTTTGGTGCACTTTTGACAAGCACACCAAAATGCAGCATGCAGGACTTTTCAAAACGCAGAGCAGCAATGTGAACAGTTATATAGGATTTAAAGGCGAATCATTTTCATGAGCTTTTGCCATGATGGAAAGGTGTGTTTTAGCACATCAGTGTAAAAGGGGCCTTCAGTGCATTTAGTTGGCACAGTGAAGGCATGGTAAGTATCACCGGGCAAAGTGAGTGGCAATGATGCTTTTAAAGTTAAAAAATATTTCCTTTTTTTTTTTGTCCGCTATGCATTTCCTATTCCTCCCGTCCTTATTCTACCACTTATGGTAAGATAAAGTTACAATGTTAAAATTGGGTTTTTAGTCCATGGCAATCCCTTTTCATACAATATCCTGAGATGTAATTAGATTGGAGTTATTCATTAAAGCACGTGGGACTCATTAAAAAAGCCCAAAATCGAGGACACTTTATCACATTTACTTAGTGACACTGTCTGCTGGGATAACGCTTTCTGGGGGAACCTTACACTACCTTGAACATCACAGGAAATCAGGCTGCTTTGAAGATGAATGGCTCTCTTTTTTGCATACCTTTTTGTGAACATTACCTATTCAATATGCTGCTTTTTTTTTACACACATGAAGTAATTAGTCGAAGCCTTTGAACTGCGCCATTTCTTGTTGTATTGAAAACCTTCACAAGGAAAACTGTCACACATTTTCTAATCATTTTGTTCTATATAGTCAATGCAGCATCAAGTTGACAATGGTTTAAAGCTGAACTCCAAACAGTTCTGCCACGCAACATGGCTAGACTGCTGAGCTAACCCCTCTTTTGCAGTGCAACTTTACTCCGCAAATCGATTTGGAAGACCTGGTTATGCCGCCCCCTTCCACAATGAAATTATAAAAGGTAGTGGTTTTTTTTGGTAGGGGGCTATTTTTTATTTTTATTTTATAGGTGGCCCCACTCCCACACCTCCAAATATGTCATGCTCTAGCTGCCCTCAAAATTTCTTCATAAAGGCCCAGGAGGCCAAAGGGGGTTCAGTCAAAGAATAGGGATTGAGTTGCATACATTATCGGGACCAGGATGCAAGAACCCAAAAGAGGTAGCTGGATGAATAGGACAAAAATGGCAGCAGGGGACACTGGCTGTCAAACCTGAACAGTGAATTGCCGCAAAAACAACACTGGGCAGGGCAGGTGAGTGTATTTTTAACCCCTTCATGTCGGCACCTCCTGGCCCTTCAAGAGTTTCAAGAGGAGGGGCGGGGTTTAGGGTCATGAGACTGCTGTGACGCGTTGTCACGGCGGTCACATGATCGGGAAAGGTCCCAATCGAAAGAGGAGATGGGACCTTTCCATGAGTACCGGACATGTGTGCTGGGAGCCCACAGGGCACGGCGTCTCGGCACATATGACCTTTTTTAATAGAACGCAAATGCGCGGCCGCTCGGTGTCTAGGCCCAGACGCTGGGAGGCTGCACATTTGCGTTCGGCCGGTGTGAAGAGGTTAAAGAAGTGTGAAAATACAAAAAAACTAACATACCGTATTTGCCGGCGTATAAGACGACTTTTCAACCCGTGAAAATCTTCTGAAAAGTCGGGGGTCGTCTTATACGCCGGTATACGGCGAGCCGGAGTCAGGGCGCCACTTTTTCGAGGGGTGGTGTCCTCCAACGGACACTAAGTACAGGGGTGGGAAGAGGGGCTGCTGTACCTTACCTGGCTCCGGTCCCACGACGATCCGGTCCAGGAAGCGCGGCTGCTCCTTCTTTCAGTTCGGCCTCTCAATGGTCGCGCGGCCACTCGGCTCCGCCTCCTCACTGGTGATTGGGTACCAGTGCACACAGGCGACCAATCACTGGCGAGGAGGCGGAGCCGAACGCCCCCACGAAAATCAAGCGGCCAAACTAAAAGAAGGAGCAGCCGCTCCTCTCCCCCACTGACACTAACGATGGGGCACTATTCCTCCTCCACACTGACACCAACAATGGGGCACTATTCCTCCTCCCCACTGGCACCAATGATGGGGCACTATTCTCCCCACTGATACCAACGATGGGGCACTATTCCTCCTCCCCACTGACACCAACGATGGGGCACTATTCCTCCCCCCACTGACACCAACGATGGGGCACTATTCCTCCCCCCACTGACACCAACGATGGGGCACTATTCCTCCCCCCACTGACACCAATGATGGGGCACTATTCCTCCCCCCACTGACACCAATGATGGGGCACTATTCCTCCCCCACTGACACCAACGATGGGACACTATTCCTCCCCCCACTGACACCAACGATGGGGCACTATTCCTCCCTCCACTGACACCAACGATGGGGCACTATTCCTCACCCCACTGACACCAATTATGGGGCACTATTCCTCCTCCCACTGACACCAATGATGGGGCACTATTCCTCCCCCACTGACACCAATGATGGGGCACTATTCCTCCCCCACTGACACCAATGATGGGGCACTATTCTTCCCACTGACACCAATGATGGAGCACTATTCCTCCCCCACTGACACCAATGATGGGGCACTTTTCTCCCCACTGATACCAATGATGGGGCACTATTCTCCCCACTGACACCAATGATGGGGCACTATTCCTCCCCCATTGACACCAACCATGGGGCACTATTCCTCCTCCCCACTGACACCAACTATGGGGCACTATTCCTCCTCCCCACTGATACCAATGATGGGACACTATTCCTCCCACTGACACTAATGATGGGACACTATTCCTCACACACTGACACTACTGATGGGGCACCATCATTGGTGTCAGTGGGAGGTCAGTCAGTGGTGTCAGTCTCTGCAAAAGGACACAGACAGCAAAGAAAAATTACCAATTATTGGTAAAATTTAACAGATGAGATGGCAGAATAAATACAGCCAACATGTCAAGCCTTAGAATTGTTTGCTCTGGTACTTATTTATTTATTTCAGGTACTTATATAGTGCCATCAATTTACGCAGCACTTTACATATATATTGTACATTCACATCAGTCCCTAACAGGGACAGACTGACAACTCATGGGGCCCCCGGGCCATAGGGGATCATGGGGCCCCTGTGTGCTTGCCCAAACTTAAAAAAGTCTATGAAAAAGGAACCAGGGGCATCTCATGGGGCCCCCTACTGACCACGGGCCCTCGGGCAGTTCCCGAGTTTCCAAATGGTCAGTCCGCCCCTGGTCCCTAACCCTCAAGGGGCGTACAATCTAAGGTCCCTAACTCATTTCATACATACACATACTACAGACAATTTAGACAGGATCCAGTTAACCTACCAGCATGTCTTTTGGAGTGTTGGAGGAAACTCACACAGGCACAGGGAGAACATGCAAACTCCAGACAGGTGGTTCTGATTTGAACCAACAACCCTAGTACTGCCAGGCGGAAGTGCTAACCATTGAGCCACTGTACTTCCATAGGTGATGCTTTACAAGCCCCTATAGGTATTGAGTTTAGAGTGAACCTAGATCTAAAAAATGTATTTACCACACCTCAGGGAATAGGTGCAATTTACTAAGGTATACAATAAAAACTTCAGCGAAAAAAAAAAAAAACAACCTCCTGTGTACACTAGTGCTGCTGACACTTACATGTGTTTCCACATACATGTATAGTGATATCTTATATTAGTGCCACACCTATATTTTATTTCAGGTACTTATATAGCGCTGTCAATTTATGCAGCACTTTACATATATATTGTACATTCACATCAGTCCCTAACCCTCAAGGGGCGTACAATCTAAGGTCCCTGACTTACCTTCATACATACGCATACTAGGGACAATTTAGACAGGAGCCAATTAACCTACCAGCATGCCTTTGGAGTGTGGGAGGAAACCAGAGCACCCAGAGGAAACCCATGCAAGCACAGGGAGAACATGCAAACTCCATGCAGGAGGCGACATGGTCGAGAATCGAACCCATGACCCATTTACTGCAAGGCAGACGTGCTAACCACTAAGCCACTGTGCCGCCCATATCTCCATATACTGTATGCAATCTACTAAGTGCATCAAAAACATATAACTTGAACACTTGTAAATGTTATAATGATCACAACTTTTAGTCCTTTATGTGATAATATCCATGCATATATAAAAACCTTGTGCCAGACAGATGCTCCTTTTTTCTTGTGTCCACATACAGTATATTCCTATAGGTGCTCCTCCACCATAGACATACAGTTATGCTCACACCTCCTTCTATGACCCAAATTTCATAGGTCAAATAGCGCTTTTCCCTTTAACCCAGGTAGGTGTAAGGTATTGCTAGCTCCACTCTCCTCCTCACTCTGCTGCAAACGATCTCGCCTCCTTCTTTATCCCATATATCCTCCGCATATGTAAACAGAAACGCTTGACATAGTGTAGTACTCAAATACTGTATAATTTATTAAAATAACAAAGTGCACTCACATTTAAAAGTGTCCTGCTGGGACACCACAGTAAATATGCCTGTCAAATATTAAATCCAATGCATTCAAGGAAATTCCAAGATGGCGGCTTGTAAACTTCTGGTTTTGCAGCTTGATGTCATCGGTCCACCCTACGCGTTATGTCACGTCACGTGACTTCCTCCGGAATATATATATACCTGTAATGGCACCGGACCCCGTCTGCGCTTGGGAACCTCTGTTAGACTCCCGCTTACCTGTCCGAACACTGACCACGGACACCACCGCAGACCATACAAGACTAGACGAGACCAGTCTTGAAATAAATCAGGAAATAGACTATTTTTTTTTAACACAGATACAAGATATATGCACAGGGCGGGGCAATACACACCCAGTAACAAGAGACATATCAGCAGACAGTCCCATCAGGGGGAAGGGCTGCCGGAAACACCCCCACCAAGCCAATACACACAAACGCATACGTCCCATAATAGTTTGCTCCCAAGCAAGACACACAATAGAACAATGGGATACAACCACATGGCATTAAACAATGAACAACCCCCCACCCCACCTATACATGTCTACACAATATCATGACATATCACCCTGCACCCCCAACAGGCACAGGGTGACTTACACATAAGAGGGATATGGGGAGCTGAGACAGGGGTCTCCCCACCTCTCTAAAGTGAGCTGGGTTCCATGGGCCCCCCACCCAAAGTGACTCCCATCACAATACCTGACACCGGATTTGAAGAATATAAGGGTGGAAGTCTGCTCAGAGCTGCTTGAAGTGTTCAAAGCCAATGAAGATGTTTTTTTTTTTGATGATCTGGTGACAGAGAATGAAACCTGGGCATATTTTTATGATCTAGAAATAAACAATCAATCCATGGAATGATGTTACATCTCTTCCCTAAGGCCTAAGAAGTTGAAGAACCCATGATCAGCACAAAAAGTCATAGTGGCTGTTTTTTGGGATAACAAGGGCGTTACTCTCCTTGATTTTCTGGAATATGGTCATACAATGACCAGCTAGTGGTGCACTGAGACACTTAAGAAGCTTAGAGAAGCCATAAGGAGGAAAAACTAAACAAGAATCTGAAAACAGCCCACATTCACCATGCCAATTTTGCGACCACACACATTTTTGGCAGCAAATTGGTCAAACTCAGCTGGTCAGTGGTATCCCATCCATTGTAGAGGCCAGATTTAGGGCCCTCCAACTTCCACTTGTTTGGTCCAATAATAGACAATCTTTAGGGACAATGATTTGATGACATAGACAAGGTGAACGAGGCTGTGAAGAAAAGGGTACAACGGGTGCACACTTGAATTTTGTTCAAAGAGGATTCAGGAGTTGAGTTCAATGATGGCGCAAGTGCATAATTTGTTATGGAGTCTACACTGAATGTTACCTTTTGCATAGAGAAAGAGTTACTCCGCCAACATGTGAAATCTGAACAACCTATGTTGGTTAATTAAAAAGTTATGCCCAAATTTGCATTACTTTTGGTACAGTTCTTGTATTACTACTACTGTACTTCTACAGCTTCTGCTATTATTACTGCTGCTCAGGGGCGGACTGACCATTTGGAAACTCTAGCACTGCCCGAGGGCCCGGGGTCAGTAGGGGGCCCATGAGATGCCCCTGGTACCTTTTTTTCATAGGCTTTTTAAAGTTTGGGCAAGGACACAGGGGCCCCATGATCCTCTATTGCCCGGGGGCCCCATGAGTTGAATGTGAATGTACAATATATATGTAAAAGGCTGCGTAAATTGATGGCGCTATATAAGTACCTGAAATAAATAAATAGGTACCAGAGCAAACAATTCTAAGGCTTGACATGTTGGCTGAATTTATTCTGCCATCTCATCTGTTAAATGTTACCAATAATTGGTAATTTTTCTTGCATTTTTGTGTCCTAAAATTTACTTAAATGCATATAAATGTATGTTGTGTTTCTTTTTTTTTTTTTTGCTGTCTGTGTCCTTTTGCAGAGATTTCTACTCACTTGCTGTACCAGAGGTGCAACAGGAAATTAGAGGAAATCGCCCAATTGGATTTTCCCTCTTTCTTCCTAGATAATAATGGTTACCAATAGAAATAGAGGGTGAATCTCCACAGTGGGGATCAGGAACAACAATAAAGACCCGACAGAAGGTCTAATAATTACCCGCACCATAAACAGACTTTAGCTTAATTTATTTATTTACGAGGTACTGGTATAGTGCCCGGGGTCAGTAGGGGGCCCCTTGAGATGCCCCTGGTACCTTTTTCATTGGCTTTTTAGAGTTTGGGCAAGGACACAAGGGCCCATGATCCCCTATTACCCTGGGGCCCCATGAGTTGTCAGTCTGCCCCTGCTGCTACTACTACGTCTTTTACTTCCACTGATACTGTACTGCTGCCACCACTTTTATTCCCATTGCTATTAGTACTACCACTAATTTGTATCCTCAGCACCATCATCATCATGGAAGCAAAAAAAAAAATAATACAACACATACCATAATACCTTCCACCTAAATAGGCGAACAAACAAACAGATCTTTTATCACCAAAACAGAACGCTTACTTATGCTGCTGAGAATTACTGAAAACAAATTCATTTATATAATTAGTCCCTTTGCATGCCGACAAATCTGACTTCTATATCAAATCAGAGGTTGTATTAAAAAACAAATCTGCTTGGGGAGAAGAATTGAAAACCAATATGTTGGAAAAGCTGGTGGATGAGAGAGAAAATACAAAATAAATCTCCTAATTATAGCACTGTTCCTAGTAATATACACTGATTGGCCTGCTGCCTGGCTTGTTAAATTGTATGTATAAAAGATAAGCATGCTGATTATATTGATCATGTTGATATAAATCTTGGAGGGCTGAAAAGAGTCACGAATCTCCAATATTTATTGTCCAAAATGTTCTATTCATTTGTGGTTGTGCATAATTGTCTGGGTAATTGTAATAACAGACATCTATTAGGGGACATGATACATGTACTATGTTCGCAGAGGATTTTAAAGGTGCAAATGGTTACATTAGAATTCCGACACAGAGCAGGTAAAAGACATCAGCGCAGGGAATTTGAAGAGTCAATTCTATCCATTTAGAATAAACACCCTGTATAATTAAAAATTTATGGAACCTATAGAACAGCTTCACCAGACGTTTTATTATTTGAAGAGAATATTTATCCTGGTTTTATACTTTTTTTTTTTTTTTCCTCTTGATTTATTTCATGGTAATTTCATTTATTTTTAGTTTTTTATGAAATTTTATGTTTCACAAAAAGAGAATAAAAATTCCATTTAAGAATGATTAGAATAGAATATAGAAGATTATACAGAATATAATTAATATAAAAATGAATTGAATATTAGAATACAGATAAAGAAAGAAAGCATGATAATTACAGTGAGGAACAGAAGTATTTGAACACCCTGCGATTTTGCAAGTTCTCCCACTTAGAAATCATGGAGGGGTCTGAAATTCACATTGTAGGTGCATTCCCACTCTGAAAGACAGAATTAAAAAAAAAAAAAAAATTCAGGAAATCACATTGTATGATTTTTAAAGAATGTATTTGTCTTGCACTGCTGAACAGAAGTATTTGAACACCTAAGAAACAGCAAGAATTCTGGCTCTCAAAGACCTGTTACTGTGCCTTTAAATAGTCCACCTCTACTCCACTCATTAATCTAACTTCATAGCACCTGTCTGAGCTCTTTAAAGACACCTGTCCACCCCACAGTCAGTCAGACGCCAACTACTACCATGGGCAAGACCATAGAGCTGTCAAAAGACACCAGAGACAAAATTGTGGACCTCCACAAGGCTGGAAAGGGCTACGGGGCAATTGCCAAGCAGCTTGGTGACAATAGATCAACTGTTGGAGCAATTGTTAGAAAATGGAAGAGGCTAAAGACGACTGTCAGTCTCCCTCGGACTGGGGCTCCATGCAAGATCTCACCTTGTGTAGTATCACTGATGATAAGAAAGGTGAGGAATCAGCCCAGAACTACAAGGGAGGAGCTGGTCAATGACATGAAGAGAGCTGGGACCACAGTTTCAAAGGTCACTGTCAGTAGAACACTACGCCGTCATGGTTTCCAATCATGCATTGCAGGAAGGTTCCCCTGCTCAAGTCATCACATGTCCAGGCCCGTCTGAAGTTTGCCAGTGACCATCTGGATGATCCAGAGGAGGCATGGGAGAAAGTCATGTGGTCAGATGAGACCAAAGTAGAACTTTTTGGTCTAAACTTCACTCGTCATGTTTGGAGGAAAAAGAAGGATGAGTTGCATCCCAAGAACACCATCCCTACTGTGTAACATCATGTTTTGGGGTGCTTTTCTGCAAAGGGGACAGGACGACTGCACTGTATTAAGGAGAGGATGAATGGGGCCATTTATTGTGAGATTTTGAGCAACAACCTCCTTCCCTCAGTCAGAGCATTGAAGATGGGTCGTGGCTGGGTCTTCCAACATGACAACGGCCCGAAGCACACAGCCAGGATAACCAAGGAGTGGCTCCGTAAGAAGCATATCAAGGTTCTGGAGTGGCCTAGCCAGTCTCCAGACCTAAATCCAATAGAACATCTTTGGAGGGAGCTGAAATTCCGTGTTGCTCAGTGACAGCCCCGAAAACCTGACAGATCTAGAGGAGATCTGTGTGGAGGAGTGGGCCAAAATCCCTGTTGCAGTGCAAACCTGGTCAGGAACTACAGGAAACGTCTGACCTCTGTAATTGCAAACAAAGGCTTCTGTACCAAATATTAACACTGATTTTCTCAGGTGTTCAAATACTTATGTTCTGCAGTGCAAGACAAATACATTCTTTACAAATCATACAATGTGATTTCCTGATTTTTTTTTTTTTAAATTCTGTCTCTCAGAGTGGGAATGCACCTACAATGTGAATGTCAGACCCCTCCATGATTTCTAAGTGGGCGAACTTGCAAAATCGCAGGGTGTTCAAATACTTCTGTTCCTCACTGTAATAACAAAATATATTGATACTGGTACATAGAGCAATGAGACCCAGATTTTTCAGCTAAAAATGATTCACAATGTTTACACCGAATACATGGCTCAAGTTACTTATCTGAACTACATGCATTAACTACAACTCACCTACTGTCCACAAACCCTCTTCTAGCCAATGTTATAGGGTCATAACTTGTCTCCCACTCATGCCACTGGTTATAATTCTATAATATTTTTTTAATAGTTAATTATTTGAAAAGAAAATTCAAGCAAATATAAAATATTCTGGTATGTATATTTTTTGTATTCTTATATCAAGCCGCAGTTTCTGTCAAATAAGTTTTCATATCTACAAAATTTCAATAAAAACTGGGACAATTTAACTTTTGCTATTTTGGCATAATTATTATTATAATTCTATTATTATAATATAGGATTTATCTAGCACCAACAGTTTGTACAGCACTTTACAAAGTACACTTACAATCCAATACAAGAGGAATCAGAGGACCCTGGTTGTTAGCGATTGTAATCTAAAGGAAGGGTTAAGTGATTCATACAAAAAAATAAATAATCACAATTCTGAACCATTTCATTGTAGCTCATGACTGGTTACCAAATCACTAAAGTGGCCCACTCTCTTTAAAAGGTTGAGCACCCCTGAGGTAGATAGAGTAGAAGATAGTCCTACAGATTGGGAAAAGGAGTTCCAGAGGGTGGGAGATGCTCTGGGAAAGTCTAGGAGGTGAGCATGGGAGGAGAAGATCAGTTTGCTAAAAATGCATTAACTTTTATTGGATAGTGCAAAATAAGTATAGTTTTGGTGGCCCTTATACTGCTGCCTCTGTAGCTACCACATTGTTTTACCATGATGCTGGCTTGTCAGTCCCTTTTTTACAGCAGTAAAGGTAAGTTACAAAAAAGAATTAGAATAAAACAAAATTTATTTTTTTTTCCCAGTAAATTAACTTAATGAGCAAAAGTGAAAATTTAAGTTTTGGTAAAACCCAGATAATGGCAAAATGGGGCAGCACAGTGTCTAAATGGTTAGCACTTCCACCTGGCAGTACTAGGGTCGTTGGTTCGAATCCCAACCATGGCAGCACCTGCCTGGAGTTTGCATGTTCTCCCTGTGCCTGCGTGGGTTTCCTCCAGGTACTCCGGTTTCTTCCCACCCTCCAAAGACATGCTGATAGGTGAATTGGCTCCTGTCAAAATTTTCCATAGTATATGAATGTGAGATAGGGACCTTAGATTGTACGCCCCTTGAGGGTCAGGGACTGATGTGAATGTACAATATATATGTAAAGCGCTGCGTAAATTTGACGGCGCTATATAAGTACCTGAAATAACTAAATAATAATTTTACCTGAATGTCAACATAGGTGAAATCTTTCCAATGACTACTTGCTAAGCTTTCATGCTGTTCCAATGGCTTCATTACTTTCTCAGGCACTGACCTTCAACAGTCTTGTAGATCAGGGGTTTTGAGTTAACTTTGATATTCCAATCTGTGTGGTCTCCCCTGATCAGAGACTGATAAACTATTAAAGCCAGAGACAGACAGACACCTTCTTATGCATTGAAGGAGACTGGCCATGGCATCCCCAATGTTTCTATCACTACATTTTATTTCTTTCTAATAAACGTTTGCTTTTTCCCATCTAGGAAACACGAACAGGGTAATTTAATTTTCTCATAGGCCTCATGCATACTACTGCTTATAAACGTGAATTCCAGAGCTTTTGGCTCAATAAAAGCCTACTGTATGTGTCCAACCACATTTTGAGCTTGGGCATTTATTCATTTCAGGGGCCAGTTCTCTGGCCAATGAAATGATTAAACGTCCAAGCACTAAACACGGGTAAATGTTTATACACGTTTTTGCCACTTTTAGCATTTTTTCTGCTGACAGCAGAAAAACATTAGAGTGTACATGGAGCCTTATGTTCATTGATCTCTAACCATTGCGTTTATAGTGTCCCTTCAGGAATAGGACACTAGGCGGAACAAAACAAGCACGGCATGGAGGAGGCCCCTGATGGTAGCCAGACCCCCCATCTGCAAGAGGCAACTCAGTTTTTTGCCTAGTATCAAGGAGTATGGACCTAATCTCCCTGCTGGAAATCAAAGTACCCAAATTTGCAGGGAAATCTTTTGTTTTTAATCGTTTTTCCCCACCCCTCAGTAGACACTGCTTTGGGACATCCCAGTGGTCAGAGATCAAGGTCTTAGCGGTGTCCTTCAATGAATGTAAAAGAAAATATGTGTTTTGTACTCACTGTAAAATCCTTTCTTTGAGTTTATTGTAAGACACCTCACCAACCCCTCTGAAAGTTTACTGGTCCAGTTGTGCTTGTAGTCATTGCTCTCCAACTAATTAAGCTGTCTCTTGCAGATGGAGCCACCTCCAGGCTGTGATTTAGTTTTTCCTGCCTAGTGTCCTACTCCCGAAGGTGATGCTATAAACTATCAGTAAGAGATCAAAACCTCTCAAAATCTATGGTGAGTACAAAAAAAAACACATTTTCTTCTTCTCCATTTGTCTGTCTGAGCAAAAGGCCATACCTAGTGTTTCCAAGTATGAGCAGCAGCCAGTTTTCAGCCCTATATACCATTATTTCTGAATGATATGAAGGTCTGCACCCCAGTGTAAGCTTTGACCAGGCCAAATTGGATGTTATAGGGCTTTTCTATTTCCTCTGACCAGCTAAAGCAGTGGGGAAGAGAAGGAAAAGTAAGTATAGGTATCAGCTGAGGAAGGGAGTTAAATCAACCAAATTCACAATTTAGAAAAAAAAATAACTTCCTGAACCAAACCTAGTAAATCTAGGCAATGGACAGAACCCACATCACTTGGGAGCATTATGGGCACCTTAAGAATAACCTTCCCATGCTAAAAACCATACTACAAACCAAAAGAAACACCAAAAAGACAAAGAGGCAGTCTGTCAGAGGAACACACGGGAAACTTGAGGGCCTGAATGCTGAAACCTTGGTTTTGTAGTGCTCGTGCCCTGGGCTGGCTAAATTTAGTATATGGCTTTGCTGTAGCCAGCTGAGCTGCAATTTCCTTTTCAGGCCTGTTCAAGTTTATCCCTAAACCTGGTTGCTGATTTATTTATTTATTTATTTATTTTTTTCTGCTGGAGGAATGTTTCAGCAATAGAGTGGGAGAATCAGCCACTGAGGTTATGAATAGTTATTTGACTCTAGCCAATCCCTGGGAGGCTGACCCAGAAGGTGTGGATGGGGAAAAGATAAATGTTTTGGAGGATCTGATCAGAGCTCTCTTGCCCTGGGGCTTCCTCCCTGGGAGAGGGGCATGTGTGTGTTCTAGAGAACTAATGCTAATGGCCCTTAACATGTGCTATGGGCTGTTCACATATACAGGTGAAACTTGAAAAAAATAGAATATTGTGCAAAAATTCATTTATTTCAGTAATGCAACTTAAAAGGTGAAACTAATATATGAGATATACTCATTACATGCAAAGCAAGATAGTTCAAGCCGTGATTTGTCATAATTGTGATGATTATGGCTTATAGGTCATGAAAACCCCAAATCCACAATCTCAGAAAATGAGAATATTACATGCAATCAATAAAACAAGGATTGTACATAGAACAATATTGGACCTCTGAAAAGTAGAAGCATGCATATATACTCAGTACTTGATTTGGGTCCCTTTTGCAGAAATTACTGCCTCAATGCAGCGTGGCATGGAAGCTATCAGCCTGTGGCACTGCTGAGGTGTTATGGAAGACCAGGATGCTTCAATAGCGGCCTTCAGCTCTTTTGTATTGTTCAGTCTCATGTCTCTCATCTTTCCCTTGGCAATGCCCCATAGATTCTCTATGGGGTTCAGGTCAGGCGAGTTTGCTGGCCAATCAAGCACAATAATCCCACGGTCATTGAACCAGGTTTTGGTGCTTTTGGCAGTGTGGGCAGGTGCCAAGTCCTGCTGGAAAATGAAGTCAGAATCCCCATAAAGCTCGTCTGCGGAAGGAAGCATGAAGTGCTCCAAAATCTCCTGGTTAGACGGCTGCGTTGACCCTGGACTTAATGAAGCACAGTGGACCAACACCAGCAGAAGACATGGCTCCCCAAATCAACACAGACTGTGGAAACTTCACACTGGACTTCAAGCATCTTGTAGTGTGTGCCTCTCCATTCTTCCTCCATACTCGAGGTCCTTGGGCCTCTCCATTCTTCCTCCATACTCGGGGTCCTTGGGCCTCTCCATTCTTCCTCCATACTCTGGGTCCTTGGTTTCCAAATGAGATGCAAAAGTTGCTCTCATCAGAAAAGAGGACTTTGGACCACTGAACAACAGACCAGGTCTGTTTTTCTTTAGCCCAGGTAAGATGCTTCTGACGTTGTTTGTTGTTCAGGAGCGTCTTGACAAGAGGATCCGTCTGTGTGTGGTGGCTCTTGATGCACTGACTCCAGCCTCAGTCCTCTCCTTGTGAAAGTCCCCAACACTTTTGAATGGCCATTTCCTGACAATCCTCTCCAGGCTGTGGTCATCCCTGCTGCTTGTGCACCTTTTTTCTTCCACACTTTTCCCTTCCACATAACTTTCTATTAATGTGCTTTGATACAGCACTTTGGGAACATCCAATTTCTTTTGCAATTACCTTTTTGAGGCTTTCCCTCCTTATGGAGGGTGTCAATGATGGTTTTCTGCACAACTGTCAGGTCAGCAGTCTTTCCCATGATTGTGATTCCTACTGAACCAGACTGAGAGACCATTTAAAGGCTCAGGAACCCTTTGCAGGTGTTATGGCTTAATTATCTGATAAGAGTGGGACACTTTGAGCCGAGAATATTGCACCTTTTCACAATATTCTCATTTTCTGAGATTGTGGATTTGGGGTTTTCATGAGCTGTAAGCCATAATCATCACAATGATGACAAATCACGGCTTGAACTATCTTGCTTTGCATGTAATGAGTCTATCTCATATATTAGTTTCACCTTTTAAGTTGCATTACTGAAATAAATGAACTGTTGCACGATATTCTAATTTTTCGAGTTTCACCTGTATGTGGATTGGATGCTGTTTGAACCGCATGCAATCCCCATGACATGTGAAATAACAATGCTTCTTATGGTGCCTGTACACATATTTCGGGTGCACTGCTAGTGAAGATTCAGTGCGGATTCAATTTGGTTTAAAAAAAGAGTCATGTACGATTTTTAGGAAGTGGGGTCCGGTTCAGGTGTGGAATGCAGGCCATTGACTTCTATGGGAACTGTTTCTAAACCTGACATGTGTAAACAGGATAAAATCCTGAACAGAAATAAATTTACAGAAATCCCCCTGTGCTCCACAGAACCTAGTGAGTTAGCTGCTATCACCTATTCTCTATACCACAAGATATGTGCAAACAAAATTATATAAATGGTGAAGCGCTCAACTTAAATAGAAGTGAAAATTATCTCATACCTAAATAAATTCCAAATATGCAAACTCAATAATCAATATAAATGAAAAAAATGGTGCAATATCCCCATATATGAATTATACGTCCCTGGTGGTATAGTGATGAACAACTAATACCTCTTGAGCTGTGCAAATATACAAAAAAATAATCAATATAAATGAAAAAACTAGTGCAATATCCCCATATATGGATTATACGTCCCTGGTGGTATAGTGATGAACAACTAATACCTCTTGAGCTGTGCAAAGTGATACTTATATCCAATTAATTAAAACAATTAAATAAAATATTAATTCAAAATAAATTGTGATGCCACACTGTGCAAAATCATAAAAAGTGTTCAAATGACGTCACTCCATGCTGCAATTGTGCTCTTCGTGAAAATCTTGACGTGACTCCCCTCAATAATAGCCAAAGTGCCCCCTCACCTTCCACATTCGACCCTTGCGGGTCACAAAGCTTTATATATATATAATATATCTCTGCCAGGTGTTTTTCTCCTCCACTGCCTCCACCGACCCAATCAAGATCCTCCTCCAGGCAATGAGTTCCACTCAAATAACTCCCCTCACAATACGGACTCAGACACAGGGCGCATATGCAAGAAAAAGCAGACCTCCATAGTGCAACACTGTTTTAATGCACTCAGAGATATATAAAAAAATACACTCACATATCCTCCAACAGAGAGAAGCAGTTCCCCATGTGCTATGGGTATATTCAGGTGCACAAAGATGGCGTCCGAACCCGGAACCGGAAGTACGTCACCCCTATGACCGGAAATACGTCGACATAGGGGTGACGTACTTCCGGTTCCGGGTTCGGACGCCATCTTTGTGCACCTGAATATACCCATAGCACATGGGGAACTGCTTCTCTCTGTTGGAGGATATGTGAGTGTATTTTTTTATATATCTCTGAGTGCATTAAAACAGTGTTGCACTATGGAGGTCTACTTTTTCTTGCATATGCGCCCTGTGTCTGAGTCCGTATTGTGAGGGGAGTTATTTGAGTGGAACTCATTGCCTAGAGGAGGATCTTGATTGGGTCGGTGGAGGCAGTGGAGGAGAAAAACACCTGGCAGAGATATATTATATATATATAAAGCTTTGTGACCCGCAAGGGTCGAATGTGGAAGGTGAGGGGGCACTTTGGCTATTATTGAGGGGAGTCACGTCAAGATTTTCACGAAGAGCACAATTGCAGCATGGAGTGACGTCATTTGAACACTTTTTATGATTTTGCACAGTGTGGCATCACAATTTATTTTGAATTAATATTTTATTTAATTGGTTTAATTAATTGGATATAAGTATCACTTTGCACAGCTCAAGAGGTATTAGTTGTTCATCACTATACCACCAGGGACGTATAATCCATATATGGGGATATTGCACTAGTTTTTTCATTTATATTGATTATTTTTTTGTATATTTGCACAGCTCAAGAGGTATTAGTTGTTCATCACTATACCACCAGGGACGTATAATTAATATATGGGGATATTGCACCATTTTTTTCATTTATATTGATTATTGAGTTTGCATATTTGGAATTTATTTAGGTATGAGATAATTTTCACTTCTATTTAAGTTGAGCGCTTCACCATTTATATAATTTTGTTTAGGATAAAATCCTGAGCCGATCCAGTCATGAAGCTGATGTAAACCTGACCTGAACTGGTGAACAGTTACTGTCCTTCAATCCGCACCACACCTGTGTGAGTCAGCACTGAAGGAACTTGTCTGATGGAAACCCTACCTGTGGAAGCTTGGAGAGGTGGGTCCTCTATAGCTCCTGGTGTGGAAGTGCTACTTGAGTTTGAGATGCCAAAAGAACTATTTCTCTCATAGTGTCTCAGATTTTCTGGCTGTCCCTTTTTTACTACTATAGGGCCTAATACTGAAGATATTTTTCTGGAACCAGCCTTCTAAGATTTATTTGCCTAGGGTATCTTGCACCCTAAACCCTCCTACCTGCATTTTTCTTCAAGACCTGCAATAAATCTTAAAAACACACCTGGACTAGAACCTGTATTTGTTGCTGTGCTACTGGGACTGAGAACAGAGTGGATATTTATTTATTTCAGGCACTTATATAGCACTCAATTTACGCAGCTCTTTACATATATATTGTACATTCACATCAGTCCCTAACCCTCAAGGGGGGTACAATCTAAGGTCCCTAACTCACATTCATACATTAGGGCCAATTTAGACAGGATCCAATTAACCTACCAGCATGTCCTTGGAGTGTGGGAGGAAACTGGAGTACCCAGAAGAAACTCACGCAGGCACAGGGAGAACATGCAAACTCCAGGCAGGTGGTGCCGTGGCTGGGATTTGAACCAACGACCCTAGTACTGCCAGGTGGAAGTGCTAACCATTTAGCCACTGTGCTGCACTGTGGATAGCATCTGACCAGGTAAGGTGGGGCCCAATATATTTCCAGTGGCCCCATTTGGGAGTTAGTGATTTATTTATTTATAACAGGAAATCAGCTTTAACATATTGTATCAGCAGATCCAGGGCTATGTGGCTTTTTATTTTGAGTCTCCGTGAGATTGTTTAAACCAAATAGAAGGGCCCCATGAGATAAAAAGGGAAAAAAAGGCAATGGCAGAATTGTATATAAGACCAGGGATACAATCATCATTCCTAACAGTTTCCTTCTGACAACATGAAGACCAATAACAAAAATAACTTCAAAGAACCATTTCTTAATATCTACGGCAGCAAAGGGAAAAATAAAACAATGTTGTTATAGGGCTTTTTATAACTACTCATACTCGGGAAGAAAGAAGCCAACATAAATCTAATGAAACAATTACTAATTTAGAAGTATAAGGTGCTCTTCAAGATCGATCAAAATATTGATTTGCAGAGGAATTATCAATGTAATGCTCTATAAATTATTTTACCCAAAGGAAAAATGGTTTTATATAAAACAGGAGCTGCTAAATAAAATCCCAGCCTGATATATCAAATACTAAAAATAATGTATAGCCAGAGCCGTACCTTCGCTTCTTGAAGAGACATTTGAAGTATTTTTAGATGTTATAATATACAGTTTTACTTGGAATAATTTACTAAACAATAACAAGATATCCTCATTAATTAATGAATGTGTGTTTCAGGAGCAAATAAAAAAATACTTATAGGAGAGCTCTAGGGAGGAAGGATGAAAGCTGTCATTGCTAATCCCTCTTTCTAAAAATGATACTTCTTGGCATCCATATTGAACTGACTGCCTACGTTCTTTCAAAATCATTAATCTGGAATATGTATAGGTATCCGGAGTTCCTAATTCATAGTCCTAAACTCAAAAACTGGAAATTTTCTATATTTTATTGAATATCTGGAAATGTTAATTTTGCCCTGATAAAAGTCTAATTTTTATCTGGATTTTCTCTTCTGCACTTCCTGAGCCTCATAGATGTGAATCTGCTGTAAGAAATCTAAGGAACTGCTGCCTCTGACTGCTAATCTCACCAGTTTAGAAGTGAAATTTGGTGACGCCACAACTGTGGTGATCACTGTTTTCCTTGCTGGAGAGGAAACTGTATCTGAGACCCTGCAGTTTAACCGTGGAACCTGCAGATCTTCTTGTCTCTCCTTCATTCATTCTATAGATCTGTGCTTTCAACCCCTTTGCTTCTTGATCATTATCCCACCAGTCATCAGGAGAGTAGCTCTGGCAGCAAAGCTTTGGAAGTAAAGCCCTGCCTCTGCGATTATGGCTACCTACACACTGAGACAGGTTGCACATCAATGTGTGGTAAGTCAGTGGCCAAAGGTATCCACCAGTGATCAGGAACCAGTCAGTGTGCTAGCTGATCATGTGACTGCCATAACTGACTGTCCTGCAGGCTAGACGCTCATTCAGAAAATAAACCTTGTTAGCATGCTGATGCCATTGTAGCCAAAAGATTATTATTATACAGTATTTATATAGCGCCAAAAGTTCACTCAGAGCTGCACATTACAATGGGGGACAATACATGAGACAGTACAATAACAATACAGTGCGATACACGAGGGGTTTGAGGGCCCTGCTCCTTGGAGCTTACAATCTAGGAGGGAGGGGATAGTGGTACGGGAGGAAAAGCTGTGGGGGATGGAGTGGTAGGAAGAGTGGAGGAGGTCGGCAATTAGCAGGGGGTGGGGTAGGCTTCCCTGAAGAGATGGGTTTTCAGGGTGCGCCTAAAGGAGAGGAGAGTGGGTGATAGTCTGATGGATTGGGGTAGGGAGTTCCAGAGAATGGGTGATGCCCTGGAGAAGTCCTGGAGGCGGGCATGGGAGGAGGAGATCAGGGAACTAGAGAGAAGGAGGTTGTGTGAAGAGCGGAGAGTGCGTTTTGGGTGGTATTTGGATATCAGGTCGGTGATGTAGTTTGAGGGCAGAATTATGGACAGCTTTGTACGTCAGTGTTAGCAGTTTGAATTTGATCCGTTGGGCAAAAGATAAGGTTTAAATCACACTGGCACTTATGTGTTTAGCATTTCTTTATTACTTAAGGAAAACGGTAAAAAAAATATTTATACTGGAGTTTGCAGGAAAATTTATTTTTTTTCCCAGCAGGAGCAAATTGGATCATGCTTTGCTGGGTTTTTTTGCCTTCCCCTGGATCGATTGTGGGTGTTTTTTTTTTTTTTTTTTTTTATGGTTTAACTGGATGGACTTTTGTCTTTTTTCAGCCAGACTAACTATGTAAAAAAATAAGTTTACAGTTGAATAGGGAGCCCAAAATAGCACATAACAGCATGACTGCAGTATTATCAAGATAGAGAAGTAATTTTATTTCAAATTTCAGTGTTTTTGGTTTGATTACATTATTGCATTAAATTTATTATTATATTATAATTTATGATTTCGTGTTTCAAATTTTAACATACCCAGGATGTTTACTAGACTCTTGTTCGGACAGATTTCAGTGAGTTATTCCTAAAGATTACTGGCCTACAATAAAAAAAATACATATTTCCATGCAAAAAAAATGTACCGCTTTGAGCACAGAAAGAAATATGGACATAATCAGACCACTAGGGAGGTTAAGTAGCACAGCACCCTGTCACACTTATTATTGATTTTTCACTATTTTGGAAAATAGTTAGGTGTCTACGGCCACTTTATTTGGTTTTCAATTTATTTTTTTAGGTCACTTGGGGTAGGAAGATAGCGCAGGAGGATCATCTCTATACTATTCTTATCCACAGCAATAAAACTAAATTCTAAGCCTGTCCATTCCAGGAGAATGGACCTTACATTCAGACTCACAAAAAAAGAGTTCTTACTTGAAGAACTGTTGCTACAGTGTCTTTCCACAGAGGAACATTATTTGGCTACCTCAAGATTTGCAAAAGATTCTTGTAAAGTTGTCTACTTTGTAAAGATCAATCAGATAATATCCTGTGTCACAATGTCACCTAATGACTCAGGTACACGGAGCACCTCCCAACTTTTCTGGGGCTTCTATTCCAATGCATACTAGCGCTATCCCCACAGGGGCCGCTGATTTTAACTGATTTTTCCCCAAACAGTACAGAGGCCACCAGCACCCAAGCAACAGCCCATTCACTCTGGTTCCAATATTTCAGTCTAGGGGATGTTTGTTTAAGATTTTTAACAGGCCAGGGGTTAAGGCAAAGGAAAATGATTAGCACATAACACTTAGAGGACAATCTTCTCCTTCAGTAAACTGGGGATCATGAGGCACGTTTTTGAACAGTCTAAGGCACAGGTTTCAAACACAAGGCCCGCGGGCCAAATCCAGCCCTCCAGGCCATTTCATGTGGCCCATGCACCTTTCCTGCAGGTACCCCCTTGTCTCTGTCCCCACCTTGTCTCAGTAGTTGGCAGCAGAGAGGAGAATAGAACTTCTCTTCCAAATCCTGCACCTCTCAGTGCAGCTGCAGCACCCCCTCATTTCTGCCTCCCCTGGTCTCAGCATTCAGCAGACTCTGGTAACTGACTCCACTCCTCCTGTGGTCCTCCTCCAGACCCTGCACTTTCTGCTTTACAGCTCTGCCCACAAAGGGGGTGCACGGTGATGTTAGGGAGGGTGTGGGATTCTTGACATCTGATGTAATTGAGGGTGGGGTGCTCTGGACATCTTACAGATACAACCGGCCCTTTGAAAGCAACCATAATGCTGATACGGCCGGCAATGAAATGGAGTTTGACACCCTAAGGCATCACATCTAAAGACTACGAGGCAAGTTTCTTTGGCATCTGTGTGAGATGGGGAAACAGCTCTCATTGTTTGAACACTGTTTGTGTGCAGTAAATTATGGTGTGGAGTAAATTGATGTTTTGACTGACATTCTGCGGTTTAGCCACAGGATGTCACTGTTTTTCTAACACAGGCTCAGATGGCATAGATATTTGTATATTCATAAAGAGGTAGGGTTTTCACACAGAGTTGGGGTTTTTAGTGAATAGGAGACTGCAGCCATGTTTTGGACGATGCTAAATGCAGGAGCCATTGTTCTGGAGGATGCTGAATGAAGTGGCCGTGTGAGCTGAGAATCTGATGACATCCAGGTGTGGATGCGTCCCTCAGTAACCAGAGCTGCAGCTGAGTGAAGCTGATGAGATTCCTGCCAAGAAATGCTGATGAGATTGCTGATGAGATTGCTGCCAGGAATGCTGATGAGATTGTTGCCAGGAAGGCTGATGAGAGCAGAGGAACTAAGCAACATATACGGCAAGACCGCATGCTTCTTGGAGAGACATTTGTTCTGTTCAGAGTCACCAGTGGATGCAAAGCAGACCCGGGTCGGTAAGATCGTGCACGCACCTCATTTCAGTGTTGGCGCCTTGAGACTGAGTCCAGGCCTATAGTTAGTTAGTTAGGGTCTCTGTTTGTGTCAGGCCACAAGCGTTGTTACTGATTATTGGAAGGACTCCACAACTTAAAGTGACATTTCACATTGGAGAGCTGATAAAATCCTACAGACTCAAGTCAGACTGGCGTTTTGCTCCAAGGGAATACTCAGGCACGTGCTACAGGACCAGTTATGGGAGAGGGAATACTGTAGATTTGTGTAAGATTGTAAGCTGTTGTGCTGCAACGCAGGCTAGCCCATACCATACACCCATACACTGATTCCTGCTCTTTTAGGGTAATAATGGGTAAGGTGTGGCAGCTTACAGTTGCAAGAAAAAGTATGTGAACCCCTTGGGATTACGTGGAGTTTTGCATGAATTGGGTATAAAATGTCCCCTGAACGTCATCTAAGTCACAACAATAGAAGAACACAGTCTGCTGAACATAATACTACACAAACATTAGATGTTGCCATGGTTTAATTGCACATAACATGTAAACATTCACAGTGCAGGGAGGAAAAAGTATGTGAACCTTTGGACTTAATAACTGGTTGACCCTCCTTTTGGCAGCAATAACCTCAACCAAACATTTCCTGTAGTTGCAGATCAGACCTGCACAACGATCTGGAATAATTTTGGACCACTCCTCTTCACAAAACTGTTTCAGTGTAGCAATATTCTTGGGATGTCTGGTGTGAATCACTCTCTTAAGGTCATGCCACAGCATTTCAATCAGGTTGAGGTCAGGACTCTGACTGGGCCATTCCAGAAGGCGTATTCTGTGCTGTTGCAGCCATTGTTTTGTTGAATTACTTGTATGCTTTGAGTCATTGTCCTGTTGCATCACCCATCCTCTGCGGAGCTTCAGTTGGCGGACAGATGGTCGTACGTTTTCCTGCAAAATGTCTTGATAAACTCTGGAATTCATTTTCCCATCAATGACAACAATCCGTCCAGGCCCTGAGGCAGCAAAGCAGCCCCAAACCATGATGCTCCCTCCGCCATGTTTTACAGTGGGGATGAGGTTTTGATGTTGGTGTGCTGTGCCTTTTTTTCTCCACACATAGTGTTGTGTGTTCTTCCCAAACAACTCAATCTTGGTTTCATCTGTCCACAATATATTTTGCCAGTAGTGCTGTGGAACATCCAGGTGCTCTTTTGCAAACTTCAAACGTGCTGCAATATTCTTTTTGGACAGCAATGGCTTCCTCCGTGGTGTCCTCCCATGTACTCCATTCTTGTTTAATGTTTTCCTTATTGTAGATGTGTCAACAAAAATGTTAGCATGTGCCAGAGATTTCTGTAGGTCTTTAGCTGACACTCTGGGATTCTTCTTTACCTCATACAGCATTCTGCGCTGTGCTCTTGCAGTCATTTTTACAGGACGACCACGCCTAGGGAGAGTAGCAACAGTGCTAAACTTTCTCCATTTGTAGACAGTCTGTCTTACCGTGGACACATGAACATCAAGGCTTTTGGAGATACTTTTGTAACCCTTTCCAGCTTCATGCAAGTCAACAATTCTTGATGGTAGGTCTTCTGAGAGCTCTTTTCTGCGAGGCATGGTTCACATCAGACAGTGCTTCTTGAAACCAGTAAACCCAAAACAGGTGTGTGTTTTTTAAGGGAAGGACAGCTGTCATCAGCACATCCAATATCATCACACTGATTGGAGTCAAGGTTGGCTCACTCCTGGCTCCAATTAGCTCTGGGAAAAGTCATTAAGCTAGGGCCTCACATACTTTTTCCTCCCTGCACTGTGAATGTTTATATGTTATGTGCAATTAAACCATGGCAACATCTAATGTTTGTGTAGTATTATGTTCAGCAGACTGTGTTCTTCTATTATTGTGACTTAGATGACGTTCAGAGCACATTTTATGCCCAATTCATGCAAAACTCCACATAATCCCAAGGGGTTCACATACTTTTTCTTGCGACTGTAGTTGTGCTCGCCAGTAGGTAAATTACTACACTTTCTACCTTCATCCATCAGGAGGCGCCGTGCTGTGCAGCACAAGGGTCTCAGCCTTTGGGCTGGGTGTATGTAAATTTATTGTATGTTCCAGCATTTGTGGTTGTGTTTATTTGCCACATCTAAGTAAAATTCTGTTGTGGCAAAAGCTGCTGTTGGGGTTGCTTTCCTCGTTCATGACTTCACTGTATCCTGGGGAGCCCATCCCGGTACACGGCTTACATCTGGTTACCCTGAGCCTATGCACTACTACTGGTAGCCAATGTGATTTCCAATACACAATTCAGGGTCTTTACTCACAAGTCCCCAGGATAACTGCCACCTTCCAGCTTTCTCTGGACACGGTCCAGTGAGTGAGACAGTCTTTCTCCAGACCAGATCCTTGAAATGAGGGCCTGTAATCAGCTTCTAGGAAAATCCATCCAGGCTGTCAGCCCTGAGGCCTCAAGAACAGCTACACAGCTCATGGGATGCCTGAGAGCAATAGCCCCTCAGGCTCTGGAACCCTCCTGGGGAGAAGGAGACCAGCTCCCCAGTGCTTCAAACTGTTTATCACCTGTCCAGCCCCTTTCTGAACACTCTTCTCCAGGGATTGGAAGGAGCATGATAAATATTCAGTCTGGTTATTTGCATCTCCCTCCATAAGTTCTGGAAGCTTCTTCCAGAGGCAGGAGGAGGCAAACTCCCAGCCTGTGAAATCCTGAACAGACCAGGATACATGATCACTTGATTACAGAAAGAGCCAAAAAATAAATGTATTTAGCATTCTACCTAGGATGGTGCTAAACATACATGATCATAGATTTTATGAAATTTGTTTATTGTTGCATGTTATGCTCAGTATTTCACTTACTTCACTGGTGTCATCCTTAAATTCCATGTCTAATAAAAATATAGTGCAGCGCTGTAATATAAGTATATAAAACCAAATAAGTGAGCATAAAGTTCATAAATTCTTCATGAGCGTGAAAAGATTGCAGAAAACTTGACGTGAAAATCTCCTCTATAACAAATAGGTGACTGGAACCATATAGATAAAATGCGCACTCACCGACCGCGCATTAAATATGCGCATGTATATGACCATCTATCCAGGTAATCAGCCAGACACACGGACCTACGGCCATCTGATGGCGTCCCCCCTCTGATGATGTGCCGTAGCACGAAAGGCCTCAGGAGGAGCCAACAGCACGTGTGATTTTCTGCACCGCCGTGACCACGAGGAGGTCCGGCGGTCCTTTATTGTGCCGGATCTACAGCAGCTGGTTCCTAGTGCATCTTGTATCCAGGAGAGGGAGCTCATCCACCTTCATGCACTGGTTGTGAGTGCTCTCTAGACCTTGCTGCATGCCACTACACCCAAGGCTGATGATCCACCTGGGAGGGATGATCCGTAGTTCCATGTGTCTGGCTGATTACCTGGATAGATGGTCATATACATGCGCATATTTAATGCGCAATCGGTGAGTGCGCATTTTATCTATACGGTTCCAGTCACCTATTTGATATAGAGGAGATTTTCACGTCAAGTTTTCTGCAATCTTTTCACGCTCATGAAGAATTTATGAACTTTATGCTCACTTATTTGGTTTTATATACTTCTATTACAGTGCTGCACTATATTTTTTATTATTTATGTTATGAGGTCTAGTGATTCCTTAGAGTGTTCTAGCAGCTGATTTTGTGAGCGCTCGCTATATCCGTTTTTAAATTCCATGTCTATCCAAATCTTTGGTCAAGTTCCTGTCTGGTCAGTATCCTCCTGAATCATGTTCTTTTTTTCTCCATTAGCATTCTCCTCCTCTCCCATTAATGCCTACCATCCATTACAGGCATGTGCCTCATCTTCCATTAAATCTGACTCATCTTCTTATTGGGATCATTATCCTCTACCTCCATCCATAACTTTTTCCCTCTCTCGACCATTTTTTTCCATTTTCATCCATGCCTGCTCTACCTTATGGTCATTATTCTCAATTTCCATCAATGTCTGCTCATCAAAAGTACACAAAACCTACTACACTTGGTTTTAACATAACCCACTCATAAAATGACTATACAAAAGAAATGGAACTTCTATCAAAATGACTGAGTTCATGATCAAGCACAATATTCTAGTTTAAGTAAATATCAAGTTTTGGTATTCATATTTTTATGATTGCACACATTCTCCATTTTTAGTTTTCAAATGTTTCCAGAACAAAGATCATTATGAAGTCATGCAGCATTCTCCACTTTTCTTTTTCCTATTCGAAGGACAGTTGTTGCATTTCTCATAAAATTAGATTCCTTTCTTTTTTTTTTTTTTTATTTTACGATTGGGAAAATAATGCAATCTTTTGTTCGGTGTCACTTCAAATTATGTAAAGCAATAAATGTGTCATAATGTATGCCATGATACATCTATAACAAGAAAATTTTATTTCTTTTAATTAGTTCATGTTGATCGTAACAGGAAATAACGAGTGTTCTTTCTTTTACAACTTCTGAAATGAGTAATGCCAAGGAAAGCGAAGTAGGTAAACGGCATTCGTTCTTGAACATTATGTAACGTTAATGTGTTTCTGCTTCTTACGTAGTTTATGAGTTCCAACTTTGATTGGAAACTTCTTCAGCGTGAATTTATAGCAAGGAGAAAAAAATGTTCAACCAATTATAAAGATGCATCCTCTGATGGTGACGACACGTAAAAACTATTGTGAACTTGGAAGTCTAACTGGCAAAAACTAAAGGCTGCTCAAAATAGTTTAAAAGGGAACTCTAGCACCCGTGCCGTCCGCTCCTCACAGGACCTCCTGCTCTCTAGCTCCCTGGTCTCCTCCTCCCACGCCCGATTGCAGGACTTCTCTAGGACTTCCCCCATCCTCTGGAACTCCCTACCCCAATCCAACAGACTGTCACCTACCCTCCTCACCTTCAGGCGCACCCTGAAAACCCTCCTCTTCAGGGAAGCCTACCCCAACCTCACCTAGCACCCGACCTCACCTAACAACTAACCTCCTCCACTCCACCCACCACTCCATCCCCCACAGCCATCTCCTCCTGTGCCACCTTCCCCTCCCTCCTAGATTGTAAGCTCGAAAGAGCAGGGCCCTCGAACCCCTCGTGTAGTGTATTGTTACTGTCTTGTCTCATGTTCTGTCCCCCTTGCTACTGTACAGCGCTGAGCATACCCTTTGGTGCTATATAAATACTATATAATAATAATAGCACTTGGTCAACCCTGATCCATTGGTGGTCCAGCTGCACCACAAACCAGATACCATCACAAAAAAATCAGTTTACTTTACTCCTACAGGTAATGACAGCCCCTAAACAAACCGTAGCTCACTCTTGGAAATCCCCCTCAAAGTTAAAAATACTGTTGAGTAAGGCTGGCCATACATTATACAATTTTCTGAAGAATTTTGTTTTAGATTTACCAAAAACCATATAATAAGAGGTCAAATCTAAACAACACTTTCAATTGTATCAAGTTAGGCAGGCCCTTGTACTACATAGTTGAAGGTAAATCTAAAGGAAATTGGGCAGAAATTGGACAGAAAATTGTAAGAAATTTGTATGGTGTATGGCCAGCCTTACGCAAGCCATGGTTCATGCTAAAGGTGAAGCGGTCCTGTGTGATAGGGTCGCATGGTACACCAAAACTTGGCAACGTTGGGTGGATCACTACCTTCCCCTGCACTTTGATACCACACCTTTGCTTCCATGCTAATAACGAAATATCTATGCAGAGAAACCTAACCCATGCCCACATCTTATAGACCCCCCCCACCTTTCCCTTCCTACCTCACCTTCACCCCCTCCTTTTCTTCCCCTCATTCTTCTTTTTGGTTTTCCTTTCTTCTTATTCTCATTTATATCTAGACCCTCCAGCTTGCCATCTACTAAAACTACTTGATAATTAAATAAACATAATAGCATCTTCAGGTACTTTACCGCTACCAACTATGAGGGGCTCCCCATTGCTTAGCCAGTAATATGTTTGAAAACTACATCCACAACACTGCCCCTAGCTACATCACCAACCTCATCCACAGATACCGCCCAAATCGCCCACTCTGCTCCTCCCATGATTTCCTCCTCTCTAGCTCCCTCATCACCTCCTCCCACGTTCGCCTCCAGGACTTCTCCAGAGCCTCTCCCATCCTCTGGAACTCCCTACCACAGCATGTCCAGTCAGTCCCCACCCTGTCTGCCTTTAGGTGATCTTTGAAAACTCACTCAGGGAAGCCTACCCCACCTCTACTTAAGAACTGTACTTAAGAACTGTACTTGAATCACCTCCGCCAGATCATCCCCCGCAGCTATCACCTTTTGTATCACCTCCCCCTTCCTTTAGATTGTAAGCTCCACGAGCCGGGCCATCCTATTCCTTCTGTACTGTAATGTATTGTAATTGTACTGTACTTTATATTGTAAAGCTCTGTGCAAACTGCTGGCGTGATATAAATCCTGTATAATAATAATACATAAACATACTGAACGAGAAAAAAGAAATTCCAGCCAAAGATGTTCAATAGTTATACTTACTAAGGGACACATGCATGACTCTTGATTCCAATAAAGCCTCCATAGATGTAATACGTGAATCTCCCAGTTTGACTGAAATCAGTTAGACTAAAACCAGTGGATGTCTGTGTGCTCATTTTTCCCTCAGTTTTATCCCTTAAAGTCCAACTCCAAGATAAATGGTTAGCACTTCCGCCTGGCAGTACTAGAGACGTTGGTTCAAATCCCAGCCACAGCACCTCCTGCCTGGAGTAAAGCATGCTACCACTGGACTCTACAGTGGAGACGTGTTCTCCGGAGTGACAAATTATGCTTCTTTGTCTGGCAAGCCAATGAACGTTACAAAGAGAGATGTAGCACTAATACTAGTAACAAAAAAATGTGAAACACACAATTATAAAGTACCCAATATTAGATTGCTTCATAAGATGACAACATTTCATACATAAATAAATAATATAGGTGAAAAAACATGCAAAGTGATACAACCTCTCAGGCGCTGCCTTTATAAAGAGGTCAAATGAAATGTGTTTCACATTTTTTTGTTAATAGTATTAGCGCTACTTCTCTTTGTAATTTTTATATAGAGATCATTAGGTATATGATTAGATGTTGGCAGCTGTACTTCTATATATATTTTATTTATTCGCATTGTTATTTTAGGAATTTAGATAGGAGCGCAGGAGGTTATTTCATTTTTATTAGAATCCAATGAACGTGTCTGGATTTGCCAGGAGAACGGTACTTGCCTGACTTGCCTGACAAGTGTAAAGTTTGGTAGAGGGGGGGATTATGGTGTGAAGTTGTTCTTCAGGGGTTGGGCTTGGCCCCCTAGTTCCAGTGAAGGGAACTCTTATGGCATCAGCATACCAAGACATTTTGGACAATTTCATGCTCCCAACTTTGAGGGAACAGTTTGGGGATGGCCCCTTCCTGTTCCAACATGACTGCACACCAGTGCACAAAGCAAGGTCCATAAAGACATGGAGGAGCCAGTTTGGGGTGGAGGAACTTGACTGGCCTGCACAGAGTCCTGACCTCAACCCCATAGAACACCTTTGGGATGAATTAGAGTGGAGACTGTGAGCCAGGCCTCCTCCCCCGACATCAGTGCCTGACCTGACAAATGTGCTTCTGGAAGAATGGTCCAACCTTCCCATAGACACCCTCCTAAACCTTGTGGACGGCCTTCCCAGAAGAGTTGAAGCTGTTATAGCTGCAAAGGGCGGGGCCAACTCAATATTGAACCCTACGGACTAAGACTGGGGGGCCATTAAAGTTCATGTGCGTGTAAGGCAGGAGGCCCAATAATTCTGGCAATATAGAGTATATGTCTGCTGCAGTTAATAGGAAGCTTATGTTGATTTTATCTTATGTGTTTTGGTGGTATTTTTTAATTTTGTAAACAATAAAAACACTTTTTTTAACTGATAATACTTGTTATGAGCAATGAAAAATTTCTGGGGTGTGTATTTAAGGTCCTCCATACACTATGGGGTTGATTTGCTAAAAGTGGAGTGTGCAAAATCTGATGCAACTGTGCATGGTAGCCAATCAGCATTTAACTTCAACTTGATCCATTAATCTTTGATCAAATCAATGGAAACTGATTGTTTTATATGCAGAGCTGCACCAGATTTTACACTCTTCGGTTTTAGTAAATCAACTCATATGTTTTTATATATATATATATATATATATATATATATATATATATATTTGCTTTGGCTGAGATGATGCCCATATGTAAATATTTTATTAATATATTTGAAATGACTCCGCATGTCCTCGATAGTCTGTATCAAATCATTTTTTATTACCATTAGAAAATAAGGGAAAGATACCTATGGCTTCATGCAGGCTCCCAATTCCAAACTCCCCATCATACAAAAAAGGGCCTTTAACCACTTCCCTTCCAGCCCACATACATAAACGGCCAGATGGGAGAGGGTGGACGTTTCTAAATGCCCCCCCCCCGCATCCATTGCCTGTGCGTGCTCCCTGGGAGCGCGCAGCACCGCGATCGGTGCCCGCTGTGTCCTCCGGCCCTTTCCTGGCCAATCACTGATCACATGAATAGTAGTAACCAAGATGTCACTTCCAGACATCATTGCTTACTACGTGTGAAATCTGTAATTGATCACAGAGGTCACATGGTACAAGGCTATTCACAACAGCCTTGTACCATATGACAAGCTGTGACCAATCACAACTCTCACAGTATTTCTCAATGGCTTCAAGAAGGCAGCAAGAGAGGAGAAATACCTTTATGGGTGTAAAAGCAATCAGTGTAAAAAAAGAAAAAAATCTTCATCACACCCCACAAGTAGTACAGTGTCCCTATGGCGACACTGTACTGCTAGGGTGACACTATGTAAAAAAACAAATAATAATATAAAAAAATAAAATAAATATGTTTAAAAATTATAATTTTTGGTTATAAACTAATTTGGCTTATTTTTTTTTTTACTAAAAATATAACGAAATACATTTCAGCCAAGATTTATGATGAAAGATTATTTATTTGCAAAATTTTATAAGAAAAAGACTTTTTTTCAAAATTTTTGGACTTTTTCATTTATATAGCAAAAAAAATAAAAATCCCAGTGGTGCAAAAATACCACCAAAATAAAGCTTTATCTGTCTCAAAAAAATGGTAAAAAATTCATATGGGTACAGTGTTGCATGACCGCGCAATTGTCATTTAAAGTGTGATAGCGCTAAAAGCTGAAAATTGCCCTGGTCAGGAAGGGGTGAAAGTGTCCGGACCTGAAGTGGTTAAGCCATAACTAGGATTCTGTATGTTGCAGCACTTTTGGCAAGGAGGTAATAGCTCTGTTACCAGTCTTCCTGTGAGGTTTTGGATTTCCGCAGCTTTCTGGGACACCTTTAGTTCCTCTCCTGGAACACTATTTTGGGATCAACTTCCCTTCATACAGGTAGGACCCGTTCCAGGCCCAAACTCCAGACTCATCCTCTATAGGACATATAGGGCTCCCCCTAAGCAGCATGCAAAGGAAGACAAAAATCACAGACAGGATTCCTCCCCAGGCCAAAATCTGGGAGGAAAAGACTCCTCAACATGGTCTACCTGTATATCTATACTCTTTTCCAACATGCAATATTGCCCCAAAAACATCATCGTAGTTGACACTTAGATCTCTAAGAGAACTTGTCACTGTCCATGCTGTCACAAGTATTGTTGTACATCCTTTGAGATAGCAATAAAGCTAATTAAAAAATAAATAAATAAAAAGACAATGTAAAAACCTATAACAAATAAATAAATAAATAGTGCCCCTGTCCCCCCCATGCTCATGTACAAATGCAAACAGCACGTAGGTTCATCACACACATGTAAATGGTGGTCGCACTACACGTGTGAAGTATCGCCGCAAAAGTCAAAGTGAGTACAATATGTCTAGCACCAGACCTCCTGTTTAACTCTAACCTGTTGACCTGTAAAGGCGTTTGAAGCTTATGGATAAGTCTATGTACTGTAGTTGTCACCATTCCCCTGGCATACACAACTTTTAAGTGTGACATGTTAGCAGGGCCGGTGTTTCCACCTAGGCAGCCACCTAGAGTGCACTGCCACCCTAGGGGCGTCTGGGCACAGCTCAGGCCGGCACTCTCTCTGTGTGGAACGCCGCCATGTCATGAAAGATCCTTCAGCTAAGGGGAGGTGTCAGAGATGCGGGTATGACCAGAAGTGTGTGGACTGACACAGGGAAACGCAGGCTTCAGATATAGTAAATAATATAATTTATAAAGACTAACAATACAAACGCAGTGCAAAACTAAACATAAACACAGTGCAAACAAACTGAACCAAACCTCCAACAGATAACAAACATACAATACAAGAGTAGTCAGACAGGCAGGGTCGGTAGCAAACGGGCAAACGGAGTACCAGGAGCAGGCGGGAGAGTGGTCAGGACTAGCCAAGGTCAGTACAGGCAGAGTTCAAGCAGAGTCAGGACAGAAGTACCAGGATCAGGAAACCAGGGCCAAGCAAACAGTAGAACAAGGCACTGACTGCAGGTCTGGCCATCCCTTAAATACACCACCTGCAATCAGCCCCAGGTGGTGGCTAATTGCTGGAGTGAGCCTCTGGTTGTTGAGAGCACCCGCTGGCCAGTCCTGGTACTGCAACCCACAAGGCAGGTGAGTCCCACCACTATTTGCGAGTCCATTCCTGACAGAAGGAGTGGCAGAGAGAAAGAAGAAAAAACAGAGGAAGATGCCAGGTTTCTGGGGCCATTGTAGCAGCTGATCTGCAGCTCCTTCCAGTGTTCCTCTCAGACTCTGTCCTTTACGCAACTTAGCTGGCGGCTGCTGATCACTGTGGAGTTCCAGCCCTTCTCTTCTCATTCATCAGCAAACACGGAGCTGTGCCTGTGGAGGAAGGTAATGTCTGACTCTGATGTCTCGTGTCTGTGTGAGTGTGACCTGGCTGGCCAACCATCACATATGCAATATGCCAGTGAGTGATGACATCATCAGGATCCCCCAGTGCCTGCTGGGCCTGCCGATCTGTGTCAGTGTTGGTGGTGGTGTGTTGTGTTGAATCTGTCACTGTGTGCGATCGCTCAGTTCAGCTGCCTGCTGTCACAGCGATTTACCTCCCCCCATTGCCTGGGGAATTCCAGCCTGGAATCTGTCAGAATGTGGATCCATCATCCTCCACTCACTGCAACTGTCACCCCGCCACTGCCAGCCACAGATACAGTCTGTCCGTGATGCTGATTTGTGTCTTTAATATTGGTGCTGGTGGCATCTTATGGCACTTATATAAATTAAAAGAAATTTAACAGTTTCATGTTTTGTTGATTTAATATTTTCTACTGTTTTAAAATTCATTCATTTATTTATTTATTTTGGGGGGTGCAAGCAGCTGGTCATGATATATAAAGTGCTAATTGGCAATATATGACAAATAAATACTAAGTAATGATAGTATCAAAATATAATGTCCAACATATAATGTCCAAAATATAATGTCCAAAACTGATATATAAAGAATTTTCCAAAGAGCAGTCCACAGGGTGATATTCCAGCAAAGTGATAATCCCAATTATTCTTGGAGATCGAACCTCAAGAAAAGAGAAGAGCGTTCCTGAGGATCTACAGAGGGTCTGGCTGTGTTTATTTCATTCATTTGTGTTTTATGCTATTTGATGAACTACTATCATTAAAGTTTGCTTTTATGAAGAGCGTTGTATTGCTGAGTTCTGGTGGCAATATCCTGGGATAAGCGCTTGCAGAGGAACATTGTTGAATACCGTATATACTCGAGTATAAGCCGACCCGAATATAAGCCGAGGTACCTAATTTTACCACAAAAAACTGGGAAAAACTATTGACTCGAGTATAAGCCGAGGGGGGAGGAATAGTGCCCCATCGTTGGTGTCAGTGGGGGGAGGAATAGTGCCCGATCGTTGGTGTCAGTGGGGGGAGGAATAGTGCCCCATCATTGGTGTCAGTGTGGGAGGAATAGTGCCCCATCATTGGTGTCAGTGGGGGGGAGGAATAGTGCCCCATCGTTGGTGTCAGTGGGGGAAGGAATAGTGCCCCATCATTGGTGTCAGTGTGGGAGGAATAGTTCCCCATCATTGGTGTCAGTGGGGGGAGGAATAGTGCCCCATCATTGGTGTCAGTGGGAGGAATAGTGCCCCATCATTGGTGTCAGTGGGGGGAGGAATAGTGCCCCATCATTGGTGTCAGTGGGAGGAATAATGCCCCATCATTGGTGTCAGTGTGGGAGGAATAGTGCCCCATCATTGGTGACCCCTGCTCCAGCCTGGGCTCGCTCGCTCCCTCCCTCTCCCATGGTACACACTTACCGGTCAGATGTCTTCCTTCTCCGGCCGCTCTCCTCCTCTTCACTCGCTCGATCTTCGCGGTGCCGCTTGGCTCCTCCTCTCCAAGCTCCACCTCCTTGCCGGTGATTGGGCGCCTGTGTGCCTCTCCTGAGCAACAGTTCCGGCGGCCAATCACTGGCGAGGATTGATCCCGGGGGTGTGTCCAGATGACAGGGACGGCATGTCATCTGCAGACGTTGACTCGAGTATAAGCCGAGGGGGCCGTTTTTCAGCACAAAAAATGTGCTGAAAAACTCGGCTTATACTCGAGTATATACGGTATATCTTTAGGGACTATACCATTACAGCCTGGCTAGTGGCAATGAGTGGATGGATATATGGATGAAGAATCTATGTCCCACTTGCCGAATCTACAAACTGGTCTCTTGATTGGGATTTACATGCTGGTGTATGTTGCATTTCTAGTAATGGTATATTATCCATTAGACGTGGACACTTTCACGGTTTGACACTGCATGCAAGTGTTACCCATAGTTTCACACTTATATTCACCTTTTTTCATCACGTGTGGCTTAGTGTGATTCACATGCATGTGGTTTAGTGTGATTCGCATGCGTTTGCAGTGATGTTCGCTTGATTCCATGCATTTATGGTATTACACTATGTGAGTTCTCTTTTCTTGAGGTTCGATCTCCAAGAATAATTGGGATTATCACTTTGCTGGAATATAACCCTGTGGACTGCTCTTTGGAAAATTCTTTATATATCAGTTTTGGACATTATATTTTGATACTATCATTACTTAGTATTTATTTGCCATATATTGCCAATTAGCACTTTATATATCATGATTCATACACTTTTTGGGGTTAAAGTGTTTATGTGCATTTAGGTTATTTATATAGGAAGAATACCGTACTTTTGTTAATCAAGCAGCTGGTCAAAATAGTGTAGCATTGGCCCGGCATGTTAGGTAGCTATTTACTCGGTGTAACATCATCTTTTATAGTTTGCAAAACAATTTGTTATTTTAATTTTAACCACTTCGACTCTCACACCTGTTTACCCCCTACGGACCAGACCAGACTTTCACATTTCCACTAAATGTCTATTCATGAGTCTATAACAGGGGTGGGCAAACTTTTTGACTCAAGGGCCGCAATGGGTTCATATATTGGACCCGGGGGCCGGACCAAGAGTAGATGAATGTGTATGTGTCATCCATAGTAAGTATAGTAATATTCCCCCATATAGTAATTCATCCCCCATATAGTAATTAATTCTCCATATAGTAATTCATCCCCCATATAGTAATTCATCCCCCATAGTAATTCATCCCCCATAGTAATTCATCCCCCATATAGTAATTCATCCCCCATAGTAATTCATCCCCCATATAGTAATTCATCCCCCATATAGTAATTCATCCCCCATAGTAATTCATCCCCCATAGTAATTCATCCCCCATATAGTAATTCATCCCCCATATAGTAATTCATCCCCCATAGTAATTCATCCCCCATATAGTAATTCATCCCCCATATAGTAATTCATCCCCCCTATAGTAATTCATCCCCCCTATAGTAATTCATTCCCCATATAGTAATTCATTCCCCATATTAAGTCCCCAAGTCCCCCCTGTGTCAATTCACTTACCTTTGCTCCGCGCGTTCCTCTCGCCGTGTTCCCGCGCCGTTCCGGTGTAGCATGAAAATCTGTCTCCTATGAGGATCTGTCCCCCTCGACGTATCTGCGCATGTGCCAGTTTCAGGCATTAGCAGCCGATCGGCGATCTCCGGCACATGCGCAGATACGTCGAGGGGGACAGATCCTCACAGGAGACAGATTTTCATGCTGCACCGCTCTTCAGGGCAGACTGTGAGAAGAGCCTAGCGGGAGCCTAGCTCCGCGGGCCGGATTAAAAGGTCCGCCGGGCCGTAGTTTGCCCATTGCTGTTCTAATCCCTTTCCACTTGGAGTGGCTGGTGGCCGGCGACTTCTCAGTATATCTTTTTCAACACGTCTATAGTACATGCTTGATTTTAAGGTTGTGTTTAACAGCTTTTGTGAGTTCCTTGATTACTTGTGTCAGATACAGGTGAAACTCGAAAAATTAGAATATCGTGCAAAAGTTCATTTATTTCAGTAATGCAACTTAAAAGGTGAAACTAATATATGAGATAGACTCATTACATGCAAAGCAAGATAGTTCAAGACGTGATTTGTCATCATTGTAATGATTATGGCTTACAGCTCATGAAAACCCCAAATCCACAGTTTCAGGCATTAGCAGCCGATCGGCGATCTCCGGCACATGCGCAGATACGTCGAGGGGGACAGATCCTCATAGGAGACAGATTTTCATGCTACACCGGTCTTCAGGGCAGACTGTGAGAGGAGCCTAGCGGGAGCCTAGCTCCGGGGGCCGGATTAAAAGGTCCGCCGGGCCGTAGTTTGCCCATTGCTGGTCTATAACTTTGTAATTACTTATGATACAGAATTGATACATATATCTTTTTTTGGGGGGGGGGGGCAAATTTGACTTTCTTGTGATCCCAAGGTCCTCTGAGAATTGTTTTCAATTTAGTTGCATTTTAAGGGGGAAGAAATGAGTAAACACTTGAACAAAATAGAATTCTTTCAAGTTTGATCAGTAATATTTTGAACGCAAGTACCGTTACTATGGGGAAATCTATACATATAATTTGCTGCTTGTTCTATTTACTGCAGCATTGAAATTACATTTTTGATACAAAACATGTTAAAGTTATTACAAAAGAAATACATTTTTTTTTTAACATTTTGCATATATTTCATTTTTCGCATAATGCATCAGTAATTTAAAGCTCTTACTGATTTAAAAAAAAACACATATACCGAGGGGCAGATTGACAACTCATGGGGCCCCTGGGCAATAGGGGATCATGGGGCCCCTGTGTCCTTGCCCAAACTCAAAAAAGCCTATGAAAAAGGTACCAGGGGCATCTCATGGGGCCCCCTGCTGACCCCGGGCCCTCGGGCAGTGCCTGAGTTTCCAAATGGTCAGTCCGCCCCTGCATATACCCTAAACCACATATTTTATAACAGTAACGCCTTAAAAATAACAATGTACACGTGTGCTTTATAATATTTTTTTTTTCTAACCAATAATTTAAAATAGAAAAATGGAACAGGAGATAAAACTGTTAAATCGTGCTTCTACAGGGTGATCTACTGAAAAAAATGGGTTAAGTAGTAAAATAATGGTTAAATAAGGACATGCACTGGTTAATTAAAGCCCCGGACACACGATGAGAATATCGGATGAATGATCGGCCATTTTTGCTTTTTTGCACGCTAGTCTTATATTGAAAATGAACAGGTTACTAAAGTTTACCAGAATTATTGTATGACAGAATAAAGATTTGGAAGTGATGCAATGTATTGTATTTGTATTGTATTGTATTTTCTGAAAACCGTACTAATTAAACGAAAATTGTACGATCTGGTATTATACAAGAAACATTTTCGTAATTGTCCCTTCGAATAATTTTGGACGAAAGCTTTGTACTAATGATCAGATTATCGTACCATCGCTTCAAAAGCATTAATTTTTTTACGATTTTATGTATTTCAAATATTTTTATTAGTTTATAAACATTTAAAAAAATAACAGGAGCAACAAGACACACCCACACAGAGGCCATCAATTGCACATAAAAAATAAAGAAAACACTGCTCTAACACCAACAGAGCAAAAGGTGCGCCCACGCAGGGGCTATCAATGGCACATAAATGACAAAAACATTGGTATAACATCTACAGTAGCTCAAAACAAAGGCAGCTATCCACCGCCACACCAAAAACAAACAGAAATAGAAAAGGAAGGAGAAGTACAAAAGGAAAAAGATGACAAGACCATGAGCAGGGGTTCGGGAACTCCAGTACCGAGCAACATCACATCCCCAGACTTGCCGAGGAGAGCATGAGAAGGGCATACTGCAACCACGGCTCCCATATTTTCAAAAATTTCCATTGGGAGTCATTACAAATACTGGACATTTGTTCATTAAACATCATAGTGGTCATACGGTCCTGCATCCCCTGAAGAGAGACAAACGGGCGCTTCCATGCCTGAGCAATTGTTCTAGTGACCTACAAAAACAAATAGGAAGCCAACTTCTGCTGGTGAGCCAAGAGGCCCGGCATGGGACAATGAAGCAAAGCATACCGAGCATCCTGGCGTATGGAAAGATGGAACAAGGTGAAAAGGAGGCCAAACACACGAGACCAAAAACCAATCAGTGGGCATGACCACCAGATATGCAATACATAAGGGAAACAAAGAAACACAGCACCTCTAAGTGTGTACTGTGAAGGTATTTAATAGAAAGATAAGTAGTAACTCACATCTTAGAATTTAAAAGCCGGCTCATGGGTAAGAAGGTGAGACGTCTGTAGCCAGATGTTGTGTGTCTGATCCAGAGAGGAGATCGATTGAGTCCGCCAGCAGGTGGTGCTGTGCATGTGCAACATGGATGGTAAGCCTGGTGGAATCTCCAAGGTGTCTGCCAACAGATGGTGCTGTGCATATGCAGCATAGTTGGTGAAGCCTGGCAGAGTCTCCAAGATGTCCGGGATCAGCACATGTGGCGTCTGACATCATCAAAATGTGACGTGTTACTGAGAATGTGCAGGACGAGATGTGTCCAGGCGCGCTCTTTCATTAGGCAGGAAGGAGCTGGGGGTGAAGGAGCCTTTTGTAGAGCAAGGGGTGGATGATGGACAGGGCCAGGGGCGGGGAAAGAAGGAGGATACTTTTAGATACGGAATACATCACCACGATGAGCACAACCCTGAAAGCATTGATCACTGCAGGCAGGGTTTGCCTGGGCCAAATGAGCCGGAACCCAATACCAGTGAAACAGTACTTTGTATGCCGCCTCCAGCGTGGTTGTATTAAAGGAACATTTAGCTATAAACAACTGGACCCTATTCCAGTCCTCCAGATCCATGACTGCCCCCAGGTTGTACGATTTTCTGATTGTGTTTACTAGGCTTCATTTTTGTTTTTGTTTACAAATGTTGCACTGAATGATCACTGTGATTGGCTGTCAGAGTGATCATTCAATGAGGAAGGCTTAGTCTGGCTCTTAATTGTAGGAGCGGGAGCTTATCTATCTATGGACATCAGGTCTCAACTGATGTCCATAGATCTCCAAACTGCAGGAAGTCTCCTGGACATACAGGGGACACATTGAGTACAAAGGAGGAGATTTTATGGATGTGTGTAACACGCCAAAAGGTGGGCAATTGGTTATTTCATTAAAGTATATTTTTTTTCCTGAAAATTTGCATTTGATAAACCACTGTGCGAATATCGCATGACATTGAAAAAATTGCAACAGCCACCTTTTTATTCTCCAGGGCCTCCACTTTCAGAAAATAAATAATGTTTGGGGGTTTTTAAGTAATTTCCTAGCAAACAAATCCAGATTTATGTGGAAAATGTCAGAATTGGCCTGGTAGACAAGTGGGTAATCTGTAGCAAAAATAGATCGGTTCACCTCCACTGCCAGATGGGACTGTGTTGCATGGCAAGGCTGTAAAAAAATCTCATGACTGGATGGACAGAAATACAAATTCTTTGGTCGGTAAATATGCTTCTTTTTATGGTTGAACTGGATGGACTTTTGTCTTTTTTTTAAGCCAGACTAACTATGTAACTATGTTTAATGTATTTAATCTGTGTTTTAGCTGTTTTCTTGGAATGTAGCTTTAATCCCTTGCTACTGTGTGGACTGTCCTAATACCCTGGGCTTGCTCAATCACCTGTACCTCCCATAAACATATAAGGAACACAACAGAATACATTTTATTTTAACCCCTTGGAGCTGAGCATACGCAATCTAGCGGCCCCACTGGACTGAACTGGGATTTTTTCTGTGGGGCCACTAATTTATGTACCTGTCTTTGTGCATGGCACACTCCCAGCACAAACACCAGGGTGTCAGTGAGAGCCCCGGGTCCTGTTCTAACGATCAGGACCTGGAACTCCCAAAAGTTAATTGGCTCCTGTCTAAATTATCCCTAGTATGTGTATGTATGAATGTTAGTTAGGGACCTTAGATTGTACACCCCTTGAGGGTTAGGGACTGATGTGAATTTACAATATGTATATGTGTAAAGTGCTGCGTAAACTGACGGTGCTAAATAAGTACCTGAAATAAATAATAATAATTCCAGGTCACATGATCGCTTTGAAAGCCTCTGACTGGATCTCACAGTGATCAGTCACTGTGCAGCCCGCCCCCCTTGTTTTCGCTCTCTGAATAGAGGAGAGAGATACATTGTATCTCTCTGTCCTTTCAGAGAGGAAAAAAAGTGTTTGTAAAAAATAAACAAATAAAGAAAATAATAATTATTATTATTATTATTATTATACAGTATTTATAAAGCGCCAATAGTTCACTCAGCGCTGTACATTACAAAGGGGGACAGAACATGTGACAGAACAATACCAATACAATGCAAAACATGAGGGGATCGAGGGCCCTGCTCTTTCGAGCTTACAATCTAGGAGGGAGGGGATAGTGGTACAGGAGGAGATAGCTGTGGGGGATGGGGTGGTAGGAAGAGTGGAGGAGGTTGGCAAGTTAGCAGGGGGTGGGGTAGGCTTCCCTGAAGAGATGGGTTTTCAGGGTGCGCCTAAAGGAGAGGAGAGCAGGTGATAATCTGATGGGTTGGGGCAGGGAGTTCCAGAGGATGGATGACACCCTGGAGAAGTCCTGGAGGCGGGCATGGGAGGAGGAGACCAGGGAACTAGAGAGAAGGAGGTCTTGTGAGGAGCGGAGTGTGAGTGTTGGGTGGTACTTGGATATTAGGTCAGTGATGTAGTTCGGGGCAGTATGGTGGACGGCTTTGTACGTCAGTGTTAGGATTTTGAATTTGAATCGGAAGCCAGTGGAGGGATTGGCAGAGGGGGGTGGCGGACACGGAGCGGTTGGAAAGGTGAATGAGTCTGGCAGCCGTATTCAGGATGGACTGAAGCGGGGATAGCCAGCGGCGAGGCAGGCCAGTGAGGAGGGAGTTGCAGTAATCGAGTCGTGATACGATGAGGGAGTGGATGAGCTGTTTAGTGGTTTCTGGGGTTAGGAACGTGCGGATTTTGGCGATGTTGCGGAGGTGGAGTCTGCACGAGTTTGTTAAAGATTGGACTTGGGGCTGGAAGGATAGGTTGGAGTCCAGAATGACACCAAGTACTCTGGCCTGCGGGGCGGGTTTGATGGTGGCATTGTTGGGCGTGATGGAGAAGTCAATGGGGGGTGGGGTTCGGGCTGGGGGGGAAGACAAGAAACTCGGTTTTGGAGAGGTACAGTTTAAGGAAGTGGAGCGACATCCAGTCTGATATGTCGCTCAGTAGGTGTGTATAAAATAAAGAAAAATACCTAGCCCAAGGTTTGATCTAGGACAGTGCCAGGGTTAGTGTTTGGGTCAAGGTCAGGGTCAGGGCCAGGGTCAATGATCAATTTATTTTTTTTTTTTGGGGGGGGCGGATTTTTTTTAAAGTAGTTTCAGTGTCAGTTAGTGGCAGGATAAAGAAAAAGCAAAATACGCACTATTGTTTCTGGGCCGTACTACTGTTACAAACGACAACTAACATACACATCAGGATCTTCCTGATGAAGCTACGAGGGGCCTGGCGTAACGCGTAGACGCGACATGGTGACGTATGACGTATTTCCGGTCCAGCGCCATCTTGGTACACCAGAGAGTTCTCAGTACACCCATGTGAGGTGACACAGGCGTTTTGTACTGCTACTTAAATGTGAGTTTGTGCTTGGCGTTTTTTTTACATTAAAGCTTTACATACAGTGTCACACTATGGAGGATCTCTGTGTTTTTATTGTATGATTCCCAAACATCATGTCTATTTATGAGCGTTCATACTACTACCTGGCCATGGAGGAATAGTGGAAGGTGGAGGAAAGCTTACTGAAGGTGGTGGAGCCTATCCTTGTGTGGAGAGATCGTGTAGGATCCTGGGTGATCCATAAGGCTTTTTGGCCCATGTGGGTCGCAGGGGGAAGGTGAGCGGGCATGCCTGCCATATAGGAGCATTATTCACCACCTGCAGCACAGGAGCATGCAGATTGTTATTGTGTGTGTGGGCTATTGTTACACAAGTTAGACACCGGATATTGTGGACTGTTTTAGTACTTATATAGATCACCTATTTAAAGTGACCCATACCACTGCACAGGGTATCACGATAATGAAATTATGATCACTTAGATATATTTGTATTATACTGCATGTATCATCTACAAATGTCATAAGTTCATTTCTGATTAACAGCATATTGTTTTTTTCATATTGCAGAAGCATTGTTTTACCTAACATAAGGCCCTTAACCATTTGCCACCCGCCCTATGGCCGAATGGCGGGTGGCAAATGTCATCAGCATTCCGGGTTGACACCATATGGCGTCCTCCCGCACATGCGCAGATTGCGCTCCTGCAGAGCGGCGCAGCGGCGCGATCTGTCACCGGCCGTGTACCTCACACACGGCCAATGACAGATATGAGTATTGGCCCCCGTTGCAGGTACCATGTGACCTGCTGTGACCAATCACAGCAGATCACATGACAGTTGTATACAATGGATGGCTTCATTCATGCCATCCATTGTATACTAGTGTTTAGCTGTGAATGGTCATAGCAGGTCACATGCACATGTCATGTGATTAGCTGTGGCCAAATCACAGCTAAACACAAAAAAAAAAAAAAAAAAAACCCTGAATGAATCGATGTCATTCAGGTAAATGCTTGCTTATAGCAAAGTAATTCTTTGCTATAAGCAAATTGTGTAAAAAAAAAATAAAAAATACTGATCACTTCCCCAAAGTAGTACAATGTTACTATGGTAACATTGTACTACTTTGGTCATAGTTAAATATGAAAAAAAATCTTAAAAAAAAGAAAAACAATTTAATAAAAAATAATAAAAAAATATATATATATTTTTTTTTTTCATACTGTCACCAGTCAGTGTCCCTGATCACCGCCATACCAGTTATATGATGATGCTGTTTTGCACTGGTGACAATATATAAAAAAAAATTGTGAAACTAATTTTTTACATTTTTTAATTTTCCGAAAAATTCTGACAAAAAAAATACAACTTAAAAAAACTCGCCATGCCTCTTATGAAGTACGTCGGACTGTCTACTCTGCAAAAAGGGGTCATTTGGGGGATATCTGTACTGTCCTGACATTTGGAGGATATCTGTACTGTTCTGACATTTGGGGGATATCTGTACTGTCCTGACATTTGGGGGATATCTGTACCGTTCTGACATTTGGGGGATATCTGTACTGTCCTGACATTTGGGGGATATCTGTACTGTCCTGACATTTGGGGGATATCTGTACTGTCCTGACATTTGGGGGATATCTGTACCGTTCTGACATTTGGGGGATATCTGTACTGTCCTGACATTTGGGGGATATCTGTACTGTCCTGACATTTGGAGGATATCTGTACCGTTCTGACATTTGGGGGATATCTGTACTGTCCTGACATTTGGGGGATATCTGTACTGTCCTGACATTTGGGGGATATCTGTACTGTCCTGACATTTGGGGGATATCTGTACTGTCCTGACATTTGGGGGATATCTGTACTGTCCTGACATTTGGGGGATATCTGTACTGTCCTGGCATTTGGGGGATATCTGTACTATTCTGACATTTGGGGGGATATCTGTACTATTCTGACATTCTTGGACTTCAAGAAATTAGATTGGCCGTCAGTACTTCAGGATTGATCAATATTCAGATCTATCCCATAGTTTGTGAACTCTATAACTTTCCTACAAACTAAATAATACAGTCATGGCCGAAATTGTTGGCACCCTTGATATTTTTCCTGAAAATCAAGTATTTCACACAAAAAAGGTATTGCATTAACACATGTTTTGCTATACACATGTTTATTCCCTTTGTATGTATTGGAACAAATATAAAACAGAGGCAGAAAAGCAAATATGACATAATGTCACACAAAACCCCAAAAATGGGCTGGACAAAAGTATTGGCACCCTTAACTTAATATTTGGTTGCACACCCTTTGGAAAACATAACTGAAATCAGTCGCTTCCTATAACCATCAATAAGCTTCTGACACCTCTCACCCGGAATTTTGGACCACTCTTCCTTTGCAAACAGCTCCAGGTCTCTCTTATTGGAAGGACACCTTTTCCCAACAGCAATTTTAAGATCTCTCCACAGGTGTTCAATGGGATTTAGATCTGGGCTCATTGCTGGCCACTTCAGAACTCTCCAGCGCTTCTTTGCCATCCATTTCTGAGTGCTTTTTGACGTATGTTTGGGGTCATTGTCCTGCTGGAAGACCCAGGATCTTGGACGCAAACCCAGCTTTCTGACACTGGGCCCTACAGTGCGACCCAAAATCCTTTGGTAATCCTCAGATTTCATGATGCCTTGCACACAGTCAAGGCACCCAGTGCCAGAGGCAGCAAAACAACCCCAAAACATCATTGAACCTCCACCATATTTTACCGTAGGTACTGTGTTTTGTTCTTTGTAGGCCTCATTCCGTTTTCGGTAAACAGTAGAATGATGTGCTTTACCGAAAAGCTCTATCTTGGTCTCATCTGTCCACAAGACGTTTTCCCAGAAGGCTTTTGGCTTACTCAAGTACATTTTGGCAAACTGTAGTCTTGCTTTTTTATGTCTCTGTGTCAGCAGTGGGGTCCTCCTGGGTCTCCTGCCATAGCGTTTCATTTCATTTAAATGTCGACGGATAGTTCGCGCTGACACTGATGCTCCCTGAGCCTGCAGGACAGCTTGAATGTCTTTGGAACATGTTTGGGGCTGCTTATCCACCATCCGGACTATTCTGCGTTGCAATCTTTCATCAATTTTCCTCATCCGTCCACGACCAGGGAGATTAGCTACAGTGCCATGGGTTGCAAACTTCTTGATAATGTTGCGCACTGTGGACAAAGGCAAATCTAGTTCTCTGGAGATGGACTTGTAACCTTGAGATTGTTGATATTTTGCCACAATTTTGGTTCTCAGGTCCTCAGACAGTTCTCGTCTCCTCTTTCTGTTGTCCATGCTTAGTGTGGCACAGACAGACACACAATGCAAAGGTTAAGTGAACGTCTCTCCTTTTTATCTGCTTTCAGGTGTGATTTCTATATTGCCCACACCTGTTACTTGCCCCAGGTGAGTTTACAGGAGCATCACATGCTTGTAACATTCTTATTTATCCGCAGTTGTGAAAGGGTGCCAATACTTTTGTCCAGCCCATTTTTGGAGGTTTGTGTGACATTATGTCGAATTTGCTTTCTTTCCTCCCTTTTTTTGTTTTGTCCCAATACACACAAAGGGAATAAACATGTGTATAGCAAAACATGTGTTAATGCAATACGTTTCGTGAGAAATACATGATTTCCTGGAGAAATATCAAGGGTGCCAACAATTTCGGCCATGACTGTATATCCTAATTTGGGTTATTTTCACCAAAGACATGTAGCAGAATACATCTCAGCCTAAATTTATGAAGAACAATTATTTATTTGCAAACTTTTATAACAGAAACAAAGAAAAACTTTTTTTTTTTGGTCTTTTTTTGTTAATTTAGCAAAAAATAAAAACCCCGGCGATGATTAAATACCACTAAAAGAAAGCTCTAGTTGTGTGAAGAAAATGATAAAATTTTAGTTTGGGTACAATGTTGTATGACCGCGCAATTGTCATTCAAAGTGTGAGAGCGCTGAAACCTGAAAACTGGCCTGGGCAGGAAGGGGGTAAAATTGCCCGGTATGGAATTGGTTAATAGTTAATACAGCGCTACATCACTATTATAGTAATTATTTTGGGTTGTTCTTTGGTGGTTGGTTATGGCAGTAGCAAGAAATATACAACTAAATTGAAAAAAAAAAAAGGTTTTTTTTTTTTTACTATGTTGGGTCAGTTTTCCTTTGATAATAAAAAACAAAATCCAGATATCCATATCATTCACCACCAAACGAAAGCCCAATTTGTCCTGAAAAAAATGCGGTATAATCCACCTGGATGCAAAAAGCAGTTGTGATGATATGTACAGTTTTGCTAACACATGTCAAAGTTGCAAAATTGTGCTTACGCTTAAAGATTTATTTTTCCCTTAGGCGCGAAGGGGTTAAGAACATTTACAGGTCGTTTGATGCATTTCAAAACACTATGGATATGCAATATTCGATGGAAGGCTGGAATGGCCTGAAATGCATCAAAAGACTGAGCCGCCCCCCCCCCCCAAGTTCCGTACAGATCTCTCTAATAAAACTTGAGTTTTACCCATTCATTACTAACAAACGAGCCCCATGCTGTGTGAACTCTGACTATGGGACGCTTCTTCATGACCATTCTCTATTGATCTTTGCTTGCACCCTGCTGAGGAACAACCTAACCCAAGCACTAAAGTCAGACATGAAAGTCCGGTAGGTCCCAGAATACCAGCCCACACGTTATACTAGACCTGAACATTAGCTGGATGGCCTTCAATTTGCCTAACTACTATCCATGGAATCCATAAGGAGCGTCGTAGATAATTGTTAAAAATGTGTCTTGCGGAAATGCGGCAAAGGTAGGAACTTGCAGCAGACATAGGTGTCTGAAGGGTGGAGATGAATCTGTTGCATTTCTGATAGAACTGTCGCAAGCATCTCTCCTGCGAAGGGGCGATGATTTACAGGCGGAGAAGCTGCGAGGAGAAGTTGGTAGAGTAAAGGAAATGTTTCAAATATCAGTTCTAGAGGAACTTAACCACCTCAATACCGGGTACTTTCATCCCCTTCCTGTCCAGGCCAATTTTCATCTTTCAGCACCGTCGCACTTTGAATGACAATTGCGCGGTTATGCAACACTGTACCCGTATGACATTTTTAGCATCTCTGAGACAGAGCTTTCTTATGGTGACATTTAATCACCACTGGGGTTTAACAAAAAAATTAAAAATGCTTAAAAAAAACATTTTTCTTGGTTTCTGTTATACAATTTTGTAAATATGTAATTCTTCTTCATCAATGATGTGCTCCAATGAAGCTGTACTGATGGGCAATGATAGGCTACACTGATAGGCTGCACTGATGAGGCTGCATTGATGGGCACTGATGATATAGAGAATGCAGGGTCCAGGGAGACCAGATATAGTGAATGCAGGGTCCGGGGAGACCGGATATAGTGAATGCAGGGTCCGGGGAGACCAGATATAGTGAATGCAGGGTCCGGGGGGACCAGATATAGTGAATGCAGGGTCCGGGGAGAGCGGATATAGTGAATGCAGGGTCCGGGGAGAGCGGATATAGTGAATGCAGGGTCCGGGGAGGCCAGATATAGTGAATGCAGGGTCTGTTGAGGCCAGATATAGTGAATGCAGGGTCCGGGGAGGCCAGATATAGTGAATGCAGGGTCTGTTGAGGCCAGATATAGTGAATGCAGGGTCCGGGGAGACCAAATATAGTGAATGCAGGGTCCGGGGAGACCTGATATAATGAATGCAGGGTCCGGGGAGACCTGATATAATGAATGCAGGGTCCGGGGAGAGCAGATATAGTGAATGTAGGGTCCGGGGAGACAAGATGTAGAGAATGCAGGTTCTGGGGAGACCAGATATAGTGAATGCAGGGTCCAGGGAGAGCGGATATAGTGAATGCAGGGTCCAGGGAGGCCAGATACAGTGAATGCAGGGTCCGGGGAGACCAGATATAGTGAATGCAGGGTCCGGGGAGAGCTGATATAGTGATTGCAGCGTCCAAGGAGACCATATATAGTGAATGCAGGGTCCGGGGAGAGCGGATATTGTGAATGCAGGGTCCGGGGAGAATGGATATAGTGAATGCAGAGTCCGGGGAGACCAGATATACTGAATGCAGGGTCCGGGGAGAGCTGATATAGTGAATGCTGGGTCCGGGGAGACCGGATATAGTGAATGCAGGGTCCGGGGAGACCAGATATAGTGAATGCAGGGTCCGGGGAGACCAGATATAGTGAATGCAGGGTCTGGGGAGAGCGGATATAGTGAATGCAGGGTCCGGGGAGAGCGGATATAGTGAATGCAGGGTGCGAGGAGAGCAGATGTAGTGAATGCAGGGTCCGGGGAGAGCGGATATAGTGAATGCAGGGTCCGGGGAGAGCGGATATAGTGAATGCAGGGTCCGGGGAGAGCGGATATAGTGAATGCAGGGTCCGGGGAGAGCTTATATATTGAATGCAAGGTCTGCGAGACCAGATATAGTGAATGATGGGTCCGGGGGAGACCAGATATAGTGAATGATGGGTCCGGGGGAGACCAGATATAGTGAATGATGGGTCCGGGGGAGACCAGATATAGTGAATGATGGGTCCTGGGTTTAACAACACTTTAAGTCATCTTCAGGCCTAAAATTAATTTTTAAAGTGCAAAAGATGCAAGAAACAGCCGTAAGCTGACCTCTGTAGCGATACAGACAGCAGCCCCAGTGTTGGGACTAACAGATTATCTCTTTACATAATATGACAATAAGTAGCAGTAAGGTTGTTTGCTCTACGTTGTTCTAAATTGACAGTATCCATATTTTTAATTAAAAAAAAAAGTAATAATTATAATAAATAAAATAAATAAATAAATAAATGGTGATCTATTGTAGCAAAAGTTTCAGTTTTATCTCCCCCCCCCCCCCCCCCGCAAGTTGTTGTAATACACCTGCAACCTTGTTAATGCGCAGAAATAGAACTTTTCTTCTATACCAAATGTTCTCTTGCAATCTTCTAAACAAAACACATTTAGCGACTTTTTTTTTTTTTTTTCATCTCACCCTTTAAAGACTACCCTGACTCTTATTGAAGATCTTCTGCAATTATGGTAAACAACAACAGTGGCTCCAGACACAAGACAGTTTGTTCCATTGTTTAAGCATGATAGTTCTCTCCTATTTATTTTAAAGAGGGAATAAATTGAGATAGTTCACAACCATCTGTAGCAGTTAGGTATATTGAGCCATTGTGAGATATTACATAGCGCCTCTCCATACTGTCTTAAGATTTTTATTATGCTAATAAAGGGAGGAAAACAAACTCATTATTAGTATGGCTTGTCGGCTAAGATGTCTACACTGCTCCATAAAAGGAGAATTATAAATTCAGTTTGTGAGAAAACTTGTTTATTTAAGGAAACTTTAAGGAATACTTGCTACCATTGCTGTTGTGGCAAAATCTCTGCTCCTGGTAACTATTTCAACTTTAAATAACACAAAAAACAGCGCAAAAATTAAATAAATAAAAATAATCACAAATAAATAAATGTCCGTGCAAAAATATATATATAATATTTCAAACATATTTTTATTTTCCCAAAAGGATTTTCAAGACAATGTTCCAAAATGTGCTTCCACCTAATCACCACGTGAAAAATAATATTGACCGCACTCACCAGATGGAGGTGAGTAATACGCCTCATAGGATATAAGGGATCCTATAGCCCCTCAGGAGGAACTCAAATCGCCTTCACCCTGCTTAAATACAGCAATCGACTCCACTCTACTTCTCCATGGAATCCTCAATAATGTGCAAGGAAAGAAAGGCTACATAGTGTAATACTGCCACTCCATACCATATAAATCCATAGAATAAGGACACTCACATGTTTCAATAAAATAACAGGCCTTGTTTAATAGCCTCAAAGGCTTCAAAGGAACAAGTTTCCAAATTGTAAATATAGGGATCTCACGCTTTAAGGTTCACTGTAGAGGATGACCAGCTTTCCACCTCAAAAATGGCTGCTTGAACCGCAAAAGTCGGCGTGCGTTCCAAATAGCGGAAGTGACGTAGGCCAAGAAGACGGCAGACCGGAAGTGCGTCAACGCGTTTCGCCCCACCCACAGGGCGTTCTCCATAAAAGGAGAATTATAAATTCAGTTTGTGAGAAAACTTGTTTATTTAAGGAAACTTTAAGGAATACTTGCTACCATTGCTGTTCTGGCAAAATCTCTGCTCCTGGTAACCGGTAACTCTTTCAACTTGTACAAATAGACAGACGTGAATAGAAAAAAAAATAATGGCATGGGAATGGTGTGGCTTTTGGGAGAGGAGTCTTGAGTAGAACCATACAGATCAGCGATTTAGTTCAAGACTTTATTGGTATAGTTGCGCCCCCCCCCCAAAAAAAAAAAAGGCCTGTGTGCCTTCCAAATGTCAACTATAGTCTATTTCGGCCATTCTCAACCAGGGTTCTCTGGAACTCTAGGGTTCCTCCAAGGATGGCTAAGGGTTCCTTGAGCTATGGCCAATCTGATGGTGTCTGCATAGCTAAGGGTCCAATACCAGTCTGAAAGGGTGCCATTCTGGCCACCTCTGTGAGGATAGCATTCTTCAGACTTACCAACACCAACGTAAGGGGCATGTTCCTGATGACCCCCGATGGATTGATCTTATCAAGGGTTCCCTGAGATCTGAAATTTACTTAACAGTTCCCCTGGGGTTAAAAGATTGAGAAAAGTTGCTCTGTTTGGTTGACTAAGGTTCAGGAGGGCAGTGTAAAAATATAAAAAACGCATTTCAACATACAGCGTGTATATTTTATTATTTATTTTAGGTACTTATATAGCACCGTCCATTTACATATATATTGTGCATTTACATCAGTCCCTAACCGTCAAGGGGCGTACAATCTAAGGTCCCTAACTCACATTCATACATACACATACTAGGGCCAATTTAGACAGGAGCCAATTAACCTACCTGCATGTCTTTGGAGTGTGTGAGGAAACTGGAGCACCCGGAGGAAACCCACGCAGGCACAGGGAGAACATGCAACTCCAGGCAGGAGGTGCCATGGCAGGGATTCAAACCAACGACCCGAGTACTGCCAGATAGAAGTGCTAACCATTTAGCCACCGTGCTGCATATGTATGTATATATTTATTAAAATATAGTGAATATGGCCATACAAATTTGTAGTATTTCAAATATATGTCAATATGTTTTGGAAGAATATTTTTTAAAGGTATTTCAAATATATTTTTCTTCCATATGGGATATTTCACCAACACTCAGGCTGTCCTACTTTGTGCACAGGACACCTGACTGGATCCCCATGGAAACATTTTGTATACAAGCTCGATAGCTGCAATGGGGCAATGGGGCTAGCCCAGCACCTAAGGGTAAAACAAATCTTAAAGCCTAAGTAAAATTTTACAACTTTGACGTGTGTACATCCAGGTGAATTATACTTTTTTTTTTTTCAGGGCAAATTGGGCTTTCATTTGGTGGTAAATGGTAATGGATATTGGCTCTTTTTTTTTATTATAAAAGGAAAACAGGCCCAAAATAGTAAAAAAAAATATTTTTTTTTAAAGTTAGCTGTGTGTTTCTTGTTACTTCCATAACCTACCACCAAAGAACAACCCAAAATAAATTTTCCAGCTCTTGAGGATTGCAGGGATGCCATATATGTGTATGTTATTTGTTGTTTGTACCCGCAGTACAGCCCAGAAACAATGCATTTTGTTTTTTTTTTTTTTTTTACCTAAAACACACTGACATTGACTGACACCGATACCAATTTAGAAAAAAAAATCCTGACCTTTAACCTTGACCTTTGACCCAAACACTATCCCTGGCACTGAACTAGATCAAACCTTGATCTAGGTATTTTTTCTTTATTTTTTTCTTTTAATTTTTAATATTTATTTATTATTTTTTCTTTATGTTTTTATCTTATTTTTACATTTTTATTTACTTTTTTTTTTTTTATTACAAAACGTTTTTTTTTTTCTCTCTGCAAGGAGACAGAGAGATACAACATATCTCTCTCCTCCATTGAGGAAAAAAAAAAAAACAAGGGGGGTGGGCTTCACAGTGACTGATCACTGCGATAGCCAATCAGAGGGTATCACAGTGATCATGTGACCTGGAATTGGGAGTCCCAGGTCCCAATCATTGGAACGGTACCCGAGGCTCTCAGTGACATCCTGGTCTTTGCGCTGGGAGTGGGCGGCGTGCTCCCAGCGCAAAGACAGGAACACAAATATGCGGCCCCACAGAAAAAAAGCTGAGTTCTGAGAGGCCGCATATTTGTGTTATGTCGGTGTGAAGCGGTTAAAAGAGAAGTATGGCCAACATTCTCCTTTGGGTCACAGGAGTGCACAGATGATAGCCAGATAAAGTCCACTGTTGGCTGTTGTCACCGAGCCGCTCCAGGCTCTGGAAGGATCCCGGAAATAATATGAGTATCCACCCAGATGCCTGATTGGCATCTGGCTCAGCTTCTCAGCACCCATGCCTCAGCCCAGTGCTCCAGTGAGTACCGGAGGGGCAGAGCAGAGAGCACTGCATGACAGTCACCACTCCCGGTTTAGTGAAGACCGAGAACTGAGCAATCAGTGGTCACATGATCACTCAGTTCTTGGACAATGGATTGGTTGAGGACAGCTGCAGTATCACAGCGAGCATAGAGGTGGGTATGGATGTTTATTTATTTTTTTTATTCCTACATTTGCCCCTTAACCCCCCTGGAGGTATTCCCGAATGTAGCTCGGGGTTAACTTTCAGTACCAGAAGTGGTACCCCCAAGCTACACTCGGGATTACACTGCAGCGTTGCTCAGGGATCCCTCCAGCACTTACCTTGTCCTGCGTTCCTGCAATGTCCCCCTTGCAGCATCCCTGGCCATCTCCTCTGGCCGATGCCTACATCCGTCTTCCGGGTTCCGTTCCCTGCGAGCGTCGGGACGTACGGGGGACGGAACTGGCGGGAAATTTGAAAATTGTAAAAGTGACATTCACTAAATACACTAAAATCACATAGTATAACATTCCTGTATCAAACCATTTCACATACATTTTGTCCCGAGTGCTTTGTCCGGCGCCCTGCCTGCATTTTGTCTGTTCTTTCTGCCTGGAAACTGAGAAACGTCCATGGCGTCCAAAAAGCGTCCCTTTAGGTCAAAATCTGTTTTAGACCGGCTAGAGAACAGCGATAGTAAATCAGAACCACTTGCAGAATTGAGTGATAATGATTCGTGGGGGAAATTCCTCATCAGACACTGAAAACGATTCTGCGACTTTGCTCAGCGATGTGCGAACTTGGCGCTATATTTCACATTTCAGTGTTTTTGGTTTGATTATATTATTGAATTACATTTATTATTATTATTTTTTATGATTATTTATTAAATTATAATTTATGATTTCGTGTTTCAAATTTTATCATCCCCGGGATGTTTACTAGACTCTTGTTCGGACAGATTTCAGTGAGATATTCCTAAAAATTACAGGCCTACAATAAAAAAAATACATATTTCAATGCAAAAAAATGTACCACTTTGAGCACAGAAATACTGACATAATCAGACCGCTAGGGAGGTTAAAGTATAACTAAAGGTAAGAGCCTTTTTTCATCATGAAAAATGCATGCAAAGCGTTTTCCCGGTACTGAAATGGACCTGGTACACCATACTTTGAGGTTTTGCATAATAATTTCTGCACAGAAATGAGCTGGAACACATCCAAACACCACAAAAAAAAGACATCTAATCTCAACACATACTGCTCTCTCTGCTTCTGCTCTCTCTATTTCTTTCAAAATGTCTGAAATAGTTAATTTTTTACCGTTTTAACTGAGGTTATCTTTAACCCTTCGCCTACAGGGCACTTACACCCCCTTCCTGCCCAGGCCAATTTCCAGCTTTCAGCGCTGTCACACTTTGAATGACAATTGCGCGGTCATGCAACACTGTACCCATATGAAATTTTTCTCATTTTTTTAGACAGATAGAGCTTTCTTTTGGTGGTATTTAATCACCTCAGGGATTTTTATTTTTTGCTAAACAAACCAAAAACAACTGAAAATTTGAAAAAAAAATGTTATTTATTAGTTTCTGTTATAACATTTTGTAAATAAGTGATTTTTCTCTTTCACTGATGTGCGCTAATGAGGCGGCACTGATGGGCACTCATAGGCTGCACTGATGGTCACTGATTGGCACTGATGAGGAGGCACTGGTAGGTGGCACTGATGGGCATTGACAGGCATCACTGATGGGCACTGAAAGGCAGCACTCATATATGGCACTGATAGGTGGCATTGACAGGTGGCACTGTTAGGCGGCACAGACCGACACTGATAGGCGGCACTGACTGGCACTGTTAGCCGGCACTGACGGGCACTGACGGGTGGCATTGATTGGCAGCACTGAAAGGTGGCACTGACTGGCATTAGTAGGTGGCACTGACTGGCACTGATAGGTGACACTGAAAGGCAGCTCAGATGGGCACTGATATGTGGCATTGATGTGCACTGATATGTGGCATTGATGTGCACTGATAGGCACTGATATGTGGCATTAATGTGGCACTGATGGGCACTGGCAGGTGGCATTGATGGACACTGACAGGTGGCACTGATGGGGCTACACTGATCATCAGGACACACTGATCACCAGTGCTCTGATGATCAGTGTACATGTTCCCTCTGAGGAATTCCGATTTCTGTCTCTCCTCTCCTCTGTCAGCGTGACAGCTCGAGAGGAGATAAATGCCGATAACCGGCATTTCCCTATTTACATGCGATCAGCTGTGATTGGACACAGCTGATCACATGACCGAGCCAACATCTTCGGCTCTTTCTGTTGATCGGTGATCCGCTGTGTCCGAGGGACACAGCGCACCAACTATCGCTGCGCTGAACGCTCCCGGAGCTGCGCATGCGCGGTTAGAGTGGGAGGACATCATATGACGTCCTCCCAGAACGAGAGAACCGCCTTGCGCCCGTCATTACCTTATATGGCAGGCAGGAGGTGGTTAAAAACGCTTCTAAACGCAAACTCTCATAAACTCGTTGTGCAAACGTGGCTAAACAGATGTTTTTTAACCTCCGTTTTCCAGCAGTCAGTTTCCATCATACAGTAGTGTCCCATGTACATGGGGCCTTCCGGTTCCAGCATGGTGAACAATGCAGCATCTAGTGTAGCATGGCATGAAATGTCTTATCTTACACACTGAGATCTGACTTACAATGGAACTCCATGTTCTGAATCCTGATTGACATCAGCATTTTGGTTCCCACACTGGTAGGTAATACCAAATTGAGATTTGTCGTGTATCTAAGCTGTGCCTCCGTGAAAACACAGTCAAAATGAAACTTACATTGTTTTCTCATTTCATTGCTTTTTTTCCTTTTTTTTGTATACAGAATACATCTGAAAAATATTAATCAGACAAAAATGTTTTTATGAATGGAAGGAAAATGAAATTCAAAAGAAATGAGGGAAACCAGTTTGCATGAGTCATATTGGTCTTATGCTTAGGGCTCTTAGTCAGTAGGAACGTGGGGGAATGCGGGGAAACGTGGGGGAATGTGGGGGAATGCAGGGTAACGCGGGGGAATGTGGGGGAATACGGGGAAACGCGGGGGAACGCGGGAAATGCAGGGGAGTGTGGGGGAAAACTGGGAAACACAGGGGGACGTGGGGGAATGTGGGGGAACGCGGGGAACGCGGGGGGATGTGGGGGAACACAGGGGAATGTGAGGGAACACGGGGGAACCAGGGGAAACGCAGGGGAACGCGGGGGAACACAGGGGAATGTGAGGGAACACGGGGGAACCAGGGGAAACGCAGGGGAACGCGGGGGAACACAGGGGAATGTGGGGGAAAACTGGGAAACGCGGGGGAACATGGGGGAACGTGGGGGGAAAGCGGGGGAATGCGGGGGAACACGGGGAACATGGGGGAATGTGGGGGAACACTGGGAAACATGGGGGAATGTGGGGGAACACGGGGAAACATGGGAGAACGTGGGGGAATACAGTTACAGCACCTCCAGCATAGAATGTATATACTGGCAAAGGGGCCTTCTGTGTGCTGGAGGGTCTATTGATGCTGGCTATTTGGGGAAATATCGTTCCAGATGCAGTCCATTGATGCTGACTACTGGGGGAAATATTGTTCCAGCTGCAGACCATTGATGCTGGCTACTGGGGGAAATATTGTTCCAGCAGCAGTCTATTGATGCTGGCTACTGGGGTAAATATTGTTCCAGATGCAGTCCATTGATACTGGCTACTGGGGGAAATATTGTTCCAGCTGCAGTTCATTGATGCTGGTTACTGGGGGAAGTCATGTTCCAGCTGCAGTCTATTGATGCTGGCTACTGGGAGAAATATTCTTTCAGCTGCAGTCTATTGATGCTGGCTACTGGTGGAAATATTGTTCCAGCTGCAGTCTATTGATGCTGGCTACTAGGGGAAATATTCTTCCAGCTGCAGTCTATTGATGCTGGCTACTGGTGGAAATATTGTTCCAGCTGCAGTCTATTGATTCTGGCTACTGGGGGAAATATTGTTCTAGCTGCAGTCTATTGATGCTGACTACTGGGAGAAATATTGTTCCAGCTGCAGTCCATTGATGCTGACTACTGGGGGAAATCATGTTCCAGCTGCAGTCCATTGATGCTGACTACTGGGGGAAATATTGTTCCAGCTGCAGTCCATTGATGCTGGCTACTAGGGGAAATATTGTTCCATCTGCAGTCTATTGATGCTGGCTACTGGGGGAAATATTCTTCCAGCTGCAGTCTATTGATGCTGGCTACTGGTGGAAATATTGTTCCAGCTGCAGTCTATTGATGCTGGCTACTGGGAGAAATATTCTTTCAGATGCAGTCTATTGATGCTGGCTACTGGTGGAAATATTGTTCCAGCTGCAGTCTATTGATGCTGGCTACTGGGGGAAATATTCTTCCAGCTGCAGTCTATTGATGCTGGCTACTGGTGAAAATATTGTTCCAGCAGCAGGCTATTGATTCTGGCTACTGGGGGAAATATTGTTCTAGCTGCAGTCTATTGATGCTGACTACTGGGAGAAATATTGTTCCAGCTGCAGTCCATTGATGCTGGCTACTGGGGGAAATATTGTTCCAGATGCAGTCCATGGATGCTGGCTACTGGGGGAAATATTGTTCCAGCTGCAGTTCATTGATTATGGTTACTGGGAGAAATCATGTTCCAGCTGCAGTCTATTGATGCTGGCTACTGGGGGAAATATTGTTCCAGCAGCAGTCTATTGATTCTGGCTACTGTGGGAAATATTGTTCCAGCTGCAGTCTATTCATGCTGGCTACTGGGGGAAATATTGTTGCCAGCTGGAGTCTATTGATGCTTGGCCTACGCTAATATATTTTAACAAATATTCTAAAAAAAATAAATTTAAATATATTTTCTAAAGGCATATATTTAAAAATATATTTAAAAAAAATATATTATTCAGCTTTTTTTAACATAAAATAGTCATTAAAGCTGCTTGTAAGTGCATTCCAAAAATGTAGATTACATGTATTTTCAAAGACATATATTTGGAAATGTATTTTTAATAATATTCTTTATATATTTTTTAATATATAAAAAACACATCTCAGCATACACTTTATACAGTTGCAAGAAAAAGTATGTGAACCCCTTGGGATTACGTGGAGTTTTGCATGAATTGGGCATAAAATGTGCTTTGAACGTCATCTAAGTCACAACAATAGAAGAACACAGTCTGCTGAACATAATACTACACAAACATTAGATGTTGCCATGGTTTAATTGCACATAACATGTAAACATTCACAGTGCAGGGAGGAAAAAGTATGTGAACCTTTGGACTTAATAACTGGTTGACCCTCCTTTGGCAGCAATAACCTCAACCAAACGTTTCCTGTAGTTGCAGATCAGACCTGCACAACGATCTGGAGTCATTTTGGAGCACTCCTCTTCACAAAACTGTTTCAGTGTAGCAATATTCTTGGGATGTCTGGTGTGAATCGCTCTCTTAAGGTCATGCCACAGCATTTCAATCGGGTTGAGGTCAGGACTCTGACTGGGCCACTCCAGAAGGCGTATTCTGTGCTGTTGCAGCCATTGTTTTGTTGAATTACTTGTATGCTTTGGGTCATTGTCCTGTTGCATCACCCATCCTCTGCGGAGCTTTAGTTGGTGGACAGATGGTCGTACGTTTTCCTGCAAAATGTCTTGATAAACTCTGGAATTCATTTTCCCATCAATGACAACAATCTGTCCAGGCCCTGAGGCAGCAAAGCAGCCCCAAACCATGATGCTCCCTCCGCCATGTTTTACAGTGGGGATGAGGTTTTGATGTTGGTGTGCTGTGCCTTTTTTTCTCCACACATAGTGTTGTGTGTTCTTCCCAAACAACTCAATCTTGGTTTCATCTGTCCACAGTATATTTTGCCAGTAGTGCTGTGGAACATCCAGGTGCTCTTTTGCAAACTTCAAACGTGCTGCAATATTCTTTTTGGACAGCAATGGCTTCCTCCGTGGTGTCCTCCCATGTACTCCATTCTTGTTTAATGTTTTCCTTATTGTAGATGTGGCAACAAAAATGTTAGCATGTGCCAGAGATTTCTGTAGGTCTTTAGCTGACACTCTGGGATTCTTCTTTACCTCATGCAGCATTCTGCGCTGTGCTCTTGCAGTCATTTTTACAGGACGACCACGCCTAGGGAGAGTAGCAACAGTGCTAAACTTCTCCATTTCTAGACAGTCTCTCTTACCGTGGACACATGAACATCCAGGCTTTTGGAGATACTTTTGTAACCCTTTCCAGCTTCATGCAAGTCAACAATTCTTGATGGTAGGTCTTCTCAGAGCTCTTTTCTGCGAGGCATGGTTCACATCAGACAGTGCTTCTTGAAACCAGTAAACCCAAAACAGGTGTGTGTTTTTTAAGGGCAGGACAGCTGTCAGCAACACATCCAATATCATCACACTGATTGGAGTCAAGGTTGGCTCACTCCTGGCTCCAATTAGCTCTGGGAGAGGTCATTAAGCTAGGGCCTCGCATATTTTTTCCTCCCTGCACTGTGAATGTTTATATGTTATGTGCAATTAAACCATGGCAACATCTAATGTTTGTGTAGTATTATGTTCAGCAGACTGTGTTCTTCTATTGTTGTGACTTAGATGACATTCAGAGCACATTTTATGCCCAATTCATGCAAAACTCCACGTAATCCCAAGGGGTTCACATACTTTTTCTTGCAACTGTATATATTTTGAAATATATTGAATACGGCCAAAAATTGTAGTACCGTATTTTTCGCCGTATAAGACGCACCTAGGTTTTAGAGGCAGAAAACAGGAAAAAAAAATTCTGAACTAATGGACTGCAGACATAGTACAGGAGATGACCAGAGACACAGTACAGGGGATGACCAGAGACTGCGGACAGCACAGGGATGACCAGAGACTGCGGACAGCACAGGGATGACCAGAGACTGTGGACAGCACAGGGATGACCAGAGACTGCGGACAGTACAGATGACTGCTGACCTTTGGGGAGGTGGGGAGCGGGTACCTGAATTTGACAGGTACCCGCTCTTACTTACAAAAGTTTTTGTTTGATCTTACCTGTTCCTCGATCCAGCCGGCTTCTGTAATGGCGCTCGGCATGACAGCCAGGTGCCCAGTGCGCATGAGTGAGAAGCACTTGCGCTTTGTGATTGGTCCGGCGGCTTCTGGGATCTGTCATGTGTCCCAGGTACCGCCTTACCATTCACAAAAAGCACCGCTTCTTGCGCATGCGCACTTGGCACCCGGCTGTCATGCCCACACTACAGAAGCCGGGAAGACAGCACGCCGCTGGATAGAGGAACAGGTAAGGTCCCGCTGCACAGCTGAGCGGCCGGCCCGGTATTCTGACACGGCCGCGGTGGAAATACCGAACCGGCCGCTCCATATTCGCCTTATAAGACGCACTGACATTTCCCCCCCAGTTTTGGGGAAGAAAAAGTGCGTCTTATACGGCGAAAAATACGGTATTTCAAATATATGTCAATATATTTGGGAAGAATATTTTTAAAATATATTTAGCATATTTTTCTTCCATATGGGGAAGCTCAGTAAGCTCTGGCATGACTCCGTATTACTAGCAGCCCATGCAGTGAATGACCAAAGTGAGCCTTCCCACCTGTCAGCTAGGTGTTTCATCACACAGCAGAAGCAAAAGAATGTTACATCAATTCTGCTTTCAACAAAAAATGTGTAATATGTTTTTAAAATATTCTTCCCAAATATATTGACATATATTTGAAATGCTACAATTTTGGCCACATTCAATATATTTCAATATATATATATATATATATATATATATATTGTACGTCGAAATGCGTTTTTATTACAAAATATATGAAAAATATTTTTAAAAATACATTTCAAATTATAATACAAGTTTTTTTAAATATATTCTTCAGATTTTTTTTTAACATATAAAAAAGTAATTTCAACATATATTTTTACATATATTCGTAAATGCATTCCTAAAATGTAGATTTGTATTTTTAAAGACATACAGTATATTTGAAATGTATTTTTAAAAATATTTTTCATATATTTTGTAATTGCGCATTTCAACATACAGTATATATATATATATATATATATATATATATATATATACACACACACACACACACACATATATTGAAAGATATGTTGAAATATATTGAATACGGCCAAAATTGTAGTATTTCAAATATATGTCAATATATTTTGGAAGAATATTTTTCAAATATATTTTTCTTCCATATGGGATATTTGGCCAACACTCAGGCTGTCCTACTTTGTGCACAGGACACCTGACTGGATCCTGCGGAAACATTCTGTATACAAGATTTGTAGCTGCAATGGGGCTAGCCCAGCACCTAAGCCTTTAACCCCTTCATGCCTAAGGGTAAAACAAATCTTAAAGCCTAAGTAAAATTTTACAACTCCGACGTATATATTTTGTAATAAAAACACATTTCAACATACAGTGTGTATATATATATATATATATATATATATATATATATTTTTTTTTTTTTTTCCATGTGGGCAAACCTGCAATTCATGTGGTTTTTCCATTTTTTTGACCAACCCCTGTATATTGCAAGGGGATAGTCTCAACTAGTATTGGCTGAGGTCAAAAATTGAAGGGAAGGAAATGGGGGAAAAGTTGCAAATGGACTTTAAAGGCACAGAAATTTCAAACACATATTGGCAGAGGTAACTACGCCTGAGAGAGGATCACTCAAGGACTTTATACAGCAAGTCCATGGCATAAAACAAGCAAAACATCTGCTCCCCATGGAAATGACTAAGGCCCCTATGGGATGAAATGCATCAGTGGTTTTGCGTACACTGGAACTTTTACCCTTGATGTAAACCAAACAAAGGATTTACTATGTGCATCAGTCACCAGGTACAGGCTATGTTTTATTCAGATGTTTAGATCAAGAGCTTGAGAAAGCTGCAAGCCGAGCACAGGTTCAGATCCCTCTTCTCTGGATTGGAGTCTAAGGGTAGCAGCACCACTCTTTTTTTTGGAATGGACACTCTTGGGGCTTTAAAGGTGAGCACACAGTGATAGTCTTTTATTTCGACATTTCAATGTGGCACAAGTTCGTCTTCCTCAGGACAACATACAGTAAATATCAGGGGTGGACTGACCATTTGGAAACTTGGGCACTGCCCGAGGGCCCGGGGTCAGTAGGGGGCCCCATGAGATGCCCCTGGTACCTTTTTCATAGGCTTTTGTGAGTTTGGGCAAGGACACAGGGGCCCTATGATACCCTATTACCTGGGGGCCCCATGAGTTGTCAGTCCGCCCCTGGTAAATACCCTAAAAAAAAACTTTCCCACCATTACCATCCATCTGAGGAAGACCAGCTTGTGCCTCGTCGAACGGTTGAAATGAAACTTCATCGCTGTGTGTTCACCTTTCAAGCCTCGTAAGTGCTTTCTTATTTTTTGGCCTTCTTGTACAGTACTTCAAGCTTTGCTGAGCACCCGGTCCCATTTTCTCTTGGACATGTGTGCAGAGGCAGATACTGAATGTAGTGGCCAATGTCTGCTGATCACCATGATTCTACGGAACCTCCAGGTTGTGTATTGCATTGCTCAGATGCTTGGCCTACACCAGTTGTGTAGGCAGCAGAAGATCATCAAGAAAGGAGGCAAGTGCAGCAGGGACTAGGGCTGAGGAAAGGGTGCAGTGAGTTAGTTCACATTTTCATTTTTTGTTAAAAAGTGAGCTAAGCCTGTAAAAATGATAAATGCAAAAAAAACGTAACTAGAAGATCCATAGGGGGTGGGGGACTGAGGAGGACTAGAAGGCAATGGGTGGAGAGATGTTCCGGATTTTGGCTTGACCACACCAGGGCCAGAAGCGTAGAGTATTTATAGTTTATTGATGTCTCCTGTTTCCGCTGTCCAGTCTCCACAGTTTAGTCAGCATCCAGAGCTTGTGGAAGCTGCAAGCCGAGCACAGGTTCAGATCCCTCTTCTCTGGATTGGAGTCTAAGGGTAGTAGCACCACTCTTTTCTTTTGGAATGGACACTCTTGGGGCTTTAAAGGTGAGCACACAGTGATAGTCTTTTATTTCGACATTTCAATGTGGCACAAGTTCGTCTTCCTCAGGACAACATACAGTAAATACCCTAAAAAAAAACTTTCCCACCATTACCATCCACCTGAGGAAGACCAGCTTGTGCCTCATCGAAAGGTTGAAATGAAACTTCATCGCTGTGTGTTCACCTTTCAAGCCTCGTAAGTGCTTTCTTATTTGTTGGCCTTCATGTACTTCAAGCTTTGCTGAGCACCCGGTCCCATTTTCTCTTGGATATGTGTGCAGAGGCAGATACTGGATGTAGTGGCCAATATCCGCTGATCACCATGATTCTACAGAGCCTTCAGGTTGTGGATTGCATTTCTCAGATGCTTGGCCTACACCAGTTGTGAGTTGTGTGGGCAGCAGAAGATCATCAAGAAAGGAGGTAAGTGCAGCAGGGACTAGGGCTGAGGAAAGGGTGCAGTGAGTTAGTTCACATTTTCATTTTCAAAGATAAATGCAAAAAAAGAGTAACTAGAAAATCCATAGGGGGTGGGGGACTGAGGAGGACTAGAAGGCATTAGGGGGGGGGGGGAGAGGTGTTCCGGAATTTGGCTTGACCACACTAGGGCCAGAAGCGTAGAGTATTTATAGTTTATTGATGTCTCCTGTTTCCGCTGGATATGTGTGCAGAGGCAGTTGTGTGGGCAGCAGAAGATCATCAAGAAAGGAGGTAAGTGCAGCAGGGACTAGGGCTGAGGAAAGGGTGCAGTGAGTTAGTTCACATTTTCATTTTTTGTTAAAAAGTGAGCTAAGCCTATAAAAATGATAAATGCAAAAAAAAGTAACTAGAAAATCCATAGGAGGTGGGGGACTGAGGAGGACTAGAAGGCATTGGGTGGAGAGATGTTCCAGATTCTGGCTTGACCACACCAGGGCCAGAAGCGTAGAGTATTTATAGTTTATTGATGTCTCCCGTTTCCGCTGTCCAGTCTCCACAGTTTAGTCAGCATCCTTAGGGTGTGCACTGCCTCTATTTTTCTTCCTCTGACTAAATATTCCTCTCATTCAAGCTTTCGTTTAGAACTAGAACTTTCCTTTAAATGTACTTCGTGGACACTGTGAAGTACGATGTCCCCGATTCAGCCTTTGGCTAGCTAAACTGTAAATGCTTCATGTTTGTAATTACACAAAATGAGATAAATTGGCAACCAGGAAAAGCATAATAAAGAGGCACGTGTAACTAGACCGAGTACATATATAAGAACAAGAGCTTGAAAGGGAAGATCGGACAGGGAGGAGATGAGAAGAAAAATGAGCTTCATTTAAAATTCTTCATTTAATACAATGCACTTACATGCAAAAAGCCTTTTAGTTCTGAACCTGAAGGGCTTTTGCATTCAAGAGCTACATTAAGTTGTAATAGTATTTTATATTAAGAGGTACAATAATTAACGTTCTTGGCTTGTACCTTTCTGCAAGATTCTTAAAAGGAACATCATAATTGCTGTTGTTTTATTTTTTTTCCCCTTTTTTAATATATTGCTTTTTTGTCCTTTGGTAATTAATATAAATAGGGCAGAATATATTATTTTAATGCCCTTCTGGTCCTTTGATGTTTGTACATTCTTGTAATCCTTTTTGTCTTGTAATGGCAAGGACGTACCTTTTTTTTTTTTTTCTTTTTTACAGCACATGAAGCACAGTTTTTTTTTATAAAGACCAGATCCTAGCCTCTTTCCCTGACCCCACAACTATGAAAAAAAAAACTTTTTTACCGATGCCTTTGGCCAGGTTTGATGGCATCATGTTTTTTTTTTTTTACCTTTCCTCTGGGGATGAACAGATCCTAGATGTTGGTGCAATAGTCTTGGGCATGCAGGGAAGGGGAAGAGGGGACCTTGAGACATTAACGTCCTGTTCTCCCAGGAAGTCGGTTTAATGATTCTTGACTCATTGCTTACAAAGCCATCCACAACTCTGCCTCCAGCTACATCACCAACCTGGTCTCAAAATATCAACCAAACCGCTCTCTTCCATCCTCCCAAGATCTTCTACTCTCTAGTTACCGTATCACCTCCTCCCATGCTCACCTCCAGGACTTCTCCCAAGTTTCTCCCATCCTATGGAACTCCGTACCCCAATCTGTCCAGCTGTCTCCTAATCTATCCACCTTTAGGCGATCCCTGAAAATCTTTCTCTTTAAAGAAGTCTATCCTGCTTCTACCTAGTAAACCGCCATTTATTTCCTCCATCAGCTCATCCCACCCACTGCTATTACCTTTTGGGTCACTAACCCCTCCTCCTAGATTGTAAGCTCTTACGAGCCGGGCCCCCTGTGTCCTCTTGTACCAAATTGTATTGTAACTGTAATGTCTACCTTAATTTTGTAAAGCGCTGCGCAAACTGTTGGCGCTATATAAATCATGTATAATAATGAAAACAAAATAATAATCGCTGGATCAGTGAGTCCACTGGATCAGGGAACAGCACTGGAGATTGGGGGAGTATAGCAGGTGGAGCTGATTTTTTTTTATTTTCAGACCAATTGAAAGACCGATCCAATGGCACCATGGACTGTAGAGGTGCTCACAGACAACAAAGTAAAATTGTTTCCATAAATTTTATTAATTATTATTATTATTATACAGGATTTATATAGCGCCAACAGTTTGCTCAGCACTTTACAATATAATGGGAGACAATACAGCAACAATACAGTTCAATACAAGAGGGTTAGGAGGGCCCTGATCCTGGGAGCTTACAATCTAGGAGGGAGGGGCTGGTGGTACCAAAGATAGTAACTGTGGGTGGTGGACCGGTTGGAAGAGTAGAAGATTCCAGTATTAGCTGAGGGCAGGATAGGCTTCCCTGAAGAGAGAGGTTTTCAGAGATCACCTAAAATGTCAGCAGAGTAGGCGATAGTCTGATAAATTGGGGTAGAAAGTTCCAGAGGATGGGGGAAGCTCTGGAGAAGTCCTGGAGACGAGCATGGGAGGAGGAGACAAGGGAGCTAGAGAGCAGGAGGTCATTCTAGGAGCGGAGAGTACAGTTTGGATTATATCGGGTGATATTAACAAAAATTGATGAAACCTTTTATAAATATCATAGGTTAAAATAAATGTCACCCCCCCTACAAAGGTCCTCGATTTTATGGGGCACCCCTACATTACGTTTATCATATTACAATGTATCTGTTTGTATATCATAGTATAAGTGTATGTATTTACTTCGTACTATATTTTCCTATCCCAGCCATTCCCTGCTGCCTGCCCCCCATAGAGAGGAGTTTTGGTGGGGAAAGGCCTAATTTCAGTGAATAAAATGATTACATAACCTATAATACTGGTTGTACAGATATAATATGTTGTTTACATTGTTAATACATAAAATGTATGTTTTTTTCTCTCTTGTGATTATCAGATTTTTACAGTGAAAACCTGCTAAAGAAGTGGGTTTGTCCCACGAAACGCGTCGGGGCCGTTGGGGAGCCCACATACACTGTTACTATGATTTATAAACAGATACAGTGTAACATGATATATGTAATTTAGGGATGCTCCACAAAATCAGGGATCTTTGTAGAGAGATGACATTTGTGGACACAATTTTATTCTGCTGTCTGTGAGCACTTCAAGGGTCCATGATGTCATTGGATTAATCTATTAACTGTATATGTATATATATAGGATGTCATGCTGGTTGGACCTTCCGCTGTCTTCCCAAATAATGTCAGGGACCGATAATGTTACTGTAAATATCTGAAAAAACATAAAATAATTGTGTCGTGCTTCTCTTAATATTAACCAATAATGTACCGTATTTTCCGGCGTATAAGACGACCCCCTACTTTTCCTGTTAAAATATAGGGTTTGGGCTATACTCGCCGTATAAGACTACCCCTCTTCCAACGCACACCAAATAAAAATTAAAAAACATCAGATTTGATTTCAATATGGTATGGTATTTCAGTATGGTATTCCAATGATGGGGCACTATTCCTCCCACTGACACCAATGATGGGGCACGATTCCTCCCACTGACACCAATGATGGGGCATGATTCCTCGCTCTGACAGCAATGATGGGGCACTATTCCTCCCACTGACACCAATGATGGTGCCCCATCATTAGTGTCAGTGTGTGAGGAATAGTGTCCCATCAATAGTGTCAGTGGGAGGAATAGTGCCCCATCATTGGTGTCAGTGGGAAGAATCATGCCCCATCATTGGTGTCAGTGGGAGGAATAGTGCCCCATCATTGGTGTCAGTGGGAGGAATAGTGCCCCATCATTGGTGTCAGTGGGAGGAATAGTGCCCCATCATTGGTATCAGTGAGAGGAATAGTGCCCCATCATTGGTGTCAGTGGGAGGAATAGTGTCCCATCATTGCTATCAGTGGGAAGGAATAGTGTCCCATCATTGGTGTCAGTGAGAGGAATAGTACCCCATCATTGGTGTCAGTGGGGGAAGGAATAGTGCCCCATCATTGGTGTCAGTGGGAGGAATAGTGTCCCATCATTGCTATCAGTGGGGGGAATAGTGCCCCATCTTTGGTGTCAGTGGGAGGAATAGTACCCCATCATTGGTGTCAGTGGAGGAAGGAATAGTGTTCCATCATTGGTGTCAGTGGGGGGTGGAATAGTGCCCCATCGTTGGTGTCAGTGGGGGGGGGAGGAATAGTGCCTCATCGTTGGTGTCAGTGGGGAGGAGGAATAGTGCCTCATCGTTGGTGTCAGTGGGGGAGGAATAGTGCCCCATCGTTGGTATCAGTGGGGGGGGGAGGAATAGTGCCAATAGTGTTCCAGCATGGTGCTACTGCACACTTACCGGCCGCTCCCTCACTCGATTTTTGTGGGGCCGCTCAGCTCCGCCTCCTCACTGGTGATTGGCCGCCCGTGTGCCTTTCCTGAGCTACAGTTCTGGCGCCCAATCACCAGTGAGGAGGCGGAGGCGAGCGGTCGCGCGAACATCGAGCAGCCAAACTGAATGAAGGAGCAGCCGCGCTTCCTGGACTGGATCATCGTGGGACTGGGACCGGAGCCAGGTAAGAAACAGCAGCCCCCTGCCCGTCCCTGTACTTAGTGTCCCTTCCGTTGGAAGGGGGGGCAGCACCGCGCCGCCCCCCGAAAAAGTGCCGCCCTGACACCGGCTCGCCGTATACCGGCGTATAAGACGACCCCCGACTTTTCAGAAGATTTTCATGGGTTAAAAAGTCGTCTTATATGCCGGAAAATACGGTATATAAAATTCCAATGTGAAAATATGATATAAATATAAACAAAAGCTACTAAATAATAAAGTCCATCTCCATATTGTGATTATTTCAATATGTAATGATGATTTTTGCCATTCAAATCTTATTTTTGACATATACAATGTGCCATCACCAACACCAGTTGTGCTCTCACCTGACATTTTTGACCGCACAATTAAGTTTGGTCAAAAATGGCTTGCGCCCATTAAATGGACATATATTAGTGGCAATACCTCTATCAAGACTCTCTTTAATTGCTGATTCAGCTCCTTCCTTCTCCTCTGCTCAGCACACATATAGGAAAATCGTAGGCAAACCAATAGTGCTTTATCGGTTAAAAACTGACAATTTAATATAATATACAATGTCCATCACATAATACAGGGCTCCATTGCACCAAATATTGCACATATGAATAAACAATCCTTAAAGCATAGCTGACGCCCTGTCAGGGCAGGAGCTGTGGAATAGACAGGCAGGCCTATAGCAGAGTCACGCACCGACTGATGACAACCACCACCCACAGACCGGAGTCCCTCGGGGCGCAGAATCTAAGCCCCAGGCTGCCCTTCACCAGGGCCCCTGATGGTGGGGATGGACTTGACGCAGACAGGAACCAGGTCGCGGCCCCCGAGAAACCCCAGCTGCGGTAATGGCCGCCGCCAATGGTGTATAGCTGGTAGGAACCAGATAAGAACGATAGCGTAGTCGGACAGGTCGGGTCGATAACAGCGGGACAGACAGTACAGAACGGTAGACAAGAATAACAGGTCACAAGCCGGGTTCAGCAATGGGAGGTCAGATAAAGGGATAAGGGAGAATAGTCTAATAGTCTAGACAAAGCCGAGTCAGTTTCCAGGAGAACAGCGAGAGTAGAAACAGAGCTTGCTGCAACACAATCATACAGGACACGAATGCAAAGAGCAAGTGCAGACAACAGGCTTAAATGTGCTCCACCACACCCCTCTGGGGGATGGACCGCAGAGGCCTGAAAGCATAAAAGGCTCCCACCATGCTTTGCAGAAACCCAAGATGGATGTCAGGACATGGAGCAGCATAACCTCTGGGAAAAGGTAGGACCTTGACACGCCCTCAGGCTCTAATGGATCTCACCGGACTCCCCTCTCCGGGACAGATCAGCTGACCGAGAGCGTCGTGATGTCGCCAAGCCCCTCTCCTACACGTTACGCCGCAGGGACGCGTGGCTTCCTCGGGGGGATTTTTTTCCGCGATTGCTCACAGGTTTTTACATTTATATTAATGTTAAATCTCTGCTAATGATGGAGTTGGGGTGCGGGGAGCCTTCCCAGACACACAGCAGAGCACCATGATTACTATTAGTGGCTATAGCCTTCAGCAGTAAAAAAAAATCTGACAGGCTAGTTGTACCCAAGTCAATCGATGGACAATCATCCTGTCCATAAATGGACCGAAGCTTGGCCAGTCCCTGCTGAACCGATGGAGATTCAATCTATCTATGGCCAACTTAACCACTTTCCGTCTGGCCGCTGTATATAAACAGCCGGACGGTGGCAGTGCAGGAGAGGGTTGCCGGTCATAAACAGTGCCCGCCATTTTGGAATGTGCTCGCTCCCCGGCTGAGCGCAGCACCACAATCTAGTGCCCGCTGTGTCCTCCGATTGCTGTACGGGACCTCTGTGCGAGGTCCCAATCATGTGATCACTGATTGGCCAATCAATTATCACATGAATAGGTGTAAGCAAGATGTCACTTCTGACATCATTGCTTACTCCGTGTGAAATCTGTGAATGATCACAGAGATCACATGGTACAGGGCTATTCACAACAGCCTTGTACCATGTGACAAGCTGTGACCAATTACAGCTCACACAGTAGTTCTCAATGGCTGCAAGAATGCAGCCAGAGAGAAGGAGAAATTATTGCTTTTACAGCCTTTATTGGTGTAAAAGCAATCAGTGTAAAAAAAAAAAAATCTTTATCACCCCCGAAAAGTAGTAAAGTGTCACTATGGTGACTCTGTACTGCTAGGGTGACAGTATGTTAAAAAAAAACACATAAATAATATAGAAAAAAAAAATAATAATGTAAAAAATGTTTTTTGAAACATTATACTTTTTGATTATAAATTAATTTGGATTATTTTTTTTTGCTAAAAAGATAACTGAATAAATTTTGGCCAAGATTTATGAAGTTAAGATTATTTATTTGCAAAATTTTGTAAGAAAAACACTTTTTTTCAAAATGTATGGACTATTTCATTTATGCAGCAAAATAAATAAAAATCCCAATGGTGAATAAATACCACCATATCTGTCTCAAAAAAATGCTAAAAAATTAATACGGGTACAGTGTTGCATGACCGCACAATTGTCATTCAAAATGTGACAGCACTGAAAGCTGAAAATTGCCCTGGACAGGAAGGGGGTAAAAGTGGAACTTCACTCTCTCAACCAACATTGACTATTTGTATGCCTTATGCTGCTAGCATTAGTAAGTAGATAGAAAAGTATATCATATTTACTCGTTTTAAACATTTTTTTTTACATTTCTTCCGTTACTTCCTGGTTTCCATGCCTAGGCAAATGATGTCAAACATCCCAGGAGCCTTCAGGAGGGGAGGGAGGCTTCTCAGCTCAGCCTACGCTAGAACTAAGGGCAGATGGATTCCAGGAAGTAGATGCTACGTGAATCATCTGCCCTTATTCAAGATGGCCACGGCCAGAAATGCTAGGGGGTGTTTTTCAAAATGATTGCTCAGTAAAATAAAGCATGGAGACGTGTATGGAGAAATTGGTTTGAATATTAAAAATGAATTAAATTGCATTTTTGTTTTGCGCCACTCCGATGCGGTGCAGTTCCACTTTAGGTTAAAGATTTTGCAGATGCTAACTGCAGAAGAAAGACTTTTTGTAAATAGTGTACCAGGGGCGGACTGACAACTCATGGGGCCCCCAGGCAATAGGGGATCATGGGGCCCCTGTGTCCTTGCCCACACTCAAAAAAGCCTATGAAAAAGGTACCAGGGGCATCTCATGGGGCCCCCTACTGGCCCCGGGCCCTCAGGCAGTGCCCGAGTTTCCAAATGGTCAGTCCGCCCCTGTAGTGTACTGTGATGCATGACTGTGATGTAAAACTTACTCGTTCCAATTACCTGTGTAATGTGTATTCTTACAGTCAATAAAATTGAGGGGAAAAAAAATCAAATGCAGTTTATAATTCATTTCAATTTACTTTTTCATTTATTATGTAATTTAATTTCTTTGTTGAGGAGCCCCCAAAATTGAAGTGCCCTGGACGCCCCAAGGTCTAAATCCAGCACTGCTGAGCATCAATGCACAGTACACCAGGAATCGCCCATAGGTGAACACAGGTGAGCAGCATATGCGGATAAAAACACAGATCTAGCAGAAGCCCTGCAGAAAAGAGGCAAGAATTTAACCACTTCAATACCGGGCACTTATACCCCCTTCCTACCCAGGCCAATTTTCAGCTTTCAGCGCTCTTACAATTTGAATGACAATTGCACGGTCATGCAACACTGTATCCATATGAAATTTTCATCATGTTTTTTTAGACAGATAGAGCTTTCTTTTGGTGGTATTTAATCACCTCGGGGATTTTTATTGTTTGCTAAACAAACCAAAAACAACTGAAAATTTTGAAAAAAAACCTTTTTCTTAGTTTTTGTTTAAAAATGTTGTAAGTAAGTGATTTTTCTCCTTCACTGATGTGCGCTAATGAGGCTACAGTGATGGGCACTGATAGGCTGCACTGATGGGCACTAATAGGTGGCACTGATGGGCACTGCTGAGGAGGCACTGGTAGGTGGCACAAATGGGCATTAACAGGCATCACTTATGGGACTTTTTTCTCACAAATAGAGTTTTCTTTTGGTGCTAAATAAAACAAAATCACCTGAAACTTTTTTTTAAAATTTTGCAATTAAATAACATTTCTTCATACATTTAGGTCAAAATGTATTTTGCTACATTTCTTTGGTGAAAATAATAATAATAATTGAATTTGTATTTTTTTTCAAATGTTTCTATTATTTTTTATTAAATTTTTTCTTTTTTTTACTATTTTATTTTTCAGCACAGAAGAGGTGATTAAGGGGGGATATGATCTCCATGTATAATACATAAGGGGGGAAATGATCTCCAGGTATAATACATAAGGGGGGATATGATCTCCATGTATAATACATAAGGGGATATGATCTCCATGTATAATACATAAGGGGGGATATGATCTCCTTGTATAATACATAAGGGGGGGATATGATCACCATGTATAATACATAAGGGGGGACATGATCTCCATGTATAATACATAAGGGGGGATATGATCACCATGTATAATACATAAGGGGGATATGATCACCATGTATAATACATAAGGGGGGATATGATCTCCATGTATAACACATCGGGGGGGGGGGATATGATCTCCATGTATAATATATAAGGGGAGATATGATCTCCATGTATAAATACATAAGGGGGATATGATCTCCATGTATAAATACATAAGGGGGGGGGGGGTATGATCTCCATGTATAATACATAAGGGGGGGATATGATCTCCATGTATAATACATAAGGGGGATATGATCTCCATGTATAATACATAAGGGGGATATGATCTCCATGTATAATACATAAGAGGGGATATGATCTCCATGTATAATACATAAGGGGGGATATGATCTCCATGTATAATGCATAATGGGGATATGATCCCCATGTATAATACATAAGGGGGGAAATGATCTCTATGTATAAATACATAGGGGGGGATATGATCACCATGTATAATACATAGGGGGGATATGATCACCATGTATAATACATAAGGGGGGATATGATCTTCATGTATAATATATAAGGGGGGATATGATCTCCATGTATAATACATAAGGGGGATATGACCTCCATGTATAATACATAAGGGGGGATATGATCTTCATGTATAATACATAAGGGGGGATATGATCTTCATGTATAATACATAAGGGGGGATATGACCTCCATGTATAATACATAAAGGGGGGATATGAGCTCCATATATAATACATAAGGGGGATATGATCTCCATGTATAATACATAAGGGGGGGTATGACCTCCATGTATAATACATAAGGGGGGATATGATCACCATGTATAATACATAAGGGGGATATGATCTCCATGTATAATACATAAAGGGGGGATATGATCTCCATGTATAATACATAAAGGGGGGATATGAGCTCCATATATAATACATAAGGGGGATATGATCTCCATGTATAATACATAAGGAGGGATATGACCTCCATGTATAATACATAAGGGGGGATATGATCTCCATGTATAATACTTAAGGGGGGATATGATCACCATGTATAATACATAAGGGGGGATATGATCTCCATGTATAATACATAAGGGGATATGATCTCCATGTATAATACATAAGGGGGGATATGATCTCCATGTATAATACATAAGGGGGGATATGATCTCCATGTATAATACATAATGGGGATATGATCTCTATGTATAAATACATAGGGGGGGATATGATCACCATGTATAATACATAGGGGGGATATGATCACGTATAATACATAAGGGGGGATATGATCTTCATGTATAATATATAAGGAGGGATATGATCTCCATGTATAATACATAAGGGGGGATATGATCTTCAGGTATAATACATAAGGGGGGATATGATCTTCATGTATAATACATAAGGGGGGATATGACCTCCATGTATAATACATAAGGGGGGATATGACCTCCATGTATAATACATAAGGGGGGGATATGATCACCATGTATAATACATAAGGGGGATATGATCTCCATGTATAATACATAAAGGGGGGATATGATCTCCATGTATAATACATAAGGGGGATATGATCCACATGTATAATACATAAGGGGGGATATGATCTCCATGTATAATACATAAGGGGAGATATGATCTCCATGTATAAATACATAAGGGGGATATGATCTCCATGTATAATACATAAGGGGGGGATATGATCACCATGTATAATACATAAGGGGGATATGATCTCCATGTATAATACATAAAGGGGGGATATGATCTCCATGTATAATACATAAGGGGGATATGATCCACATGTATAATACATAAGGGGGGATATGATCTCCATGTATAATACATAAGGGGAGATATGATCTCCATGTATAAATACATAAGGGGGATATGATCTCCATGTATAAATACATAAGGGGGTGTATTATCTCCATGTATAATACATAAGGGGAGATATGATCTCCATGTATAATACATACGAGGGGGATATGATCTCCATGTATAATACATAAGGGGGATATGATCTCCATGTATAATACATAAGGGGGATATGATCTCCATGTATAATACATAAGGGGGGATATGATCTCCATGTATAATACATAAGGGGGATATGATCTCCATGTATAATACATAAGGGGGGATATGATCTCCATGTATAATACATAAGGGGAGATATGATCTCCATGTATAAATACATAAGGGGGATATGATCTCCATGTATAATAGATAAGGGGAGATATGATCTCCATGTATATTACATAAGGGGGGATATGATCTCCATGTATAATACATAAGGGGAGATATGATCTCCATGTATAATACATAAGGGGGGATATGATCACCATGTATAATACATAAGGGGGATATGATCTCCATGTATAATACATAAAGGGGGGATATGATCTCCATGTATAATACATAAAGGGGGGAAAATGATCTCCATGTATAATACATAAGGGGGATATGATCCACATGTATAATACATAAGGGGGGATATGATCTCCATGTATAATACATAAGGGGAGATATGATCTCCATGTATAAATACATAAGGGGGATATGATCTCCATGTATAAATACATAAGGGGGTGTATTATCTCCATGTATAATACATAAGGGGAGATATGATCTCCATGTATAATACATACGAGGGGGATATGATCTCCATGTATAATACATAAGGGGGATATGATCTCCATGTATAATACATAAGGGGGATATGATCTCCATGTATAATACATAAGGGGGGATATGATCTCCATGTATAATACATAAGGGGGATATGATCTCCATGTATAATACATAAGGGGGGATATGATCTCCATGTATAATACATAAGGGGAGATATGATCTCCATGTATAAATACATAAGGGGGATATGATCTCCATGTATAATAGATAAGGGGAGATATGATCTCCATGTATATTACATAAGGGGGGATATGATCTCCATGTATAATACATAAGGGGAGATATGATCTCCATGTATAATACATAAGGGGGGATATGATCTCCATGTATAATACACAAGGGGGGATATGATCTCCATGTATAATACACAAGGGGGGATATGATCTCCATGTATAATACACAAGGGGGGATATGATCTCCATGTATAATACACAAGGGGGGATATGATCTCCATGTATAATACATAAGGGGATATGATCTCCATGTATAATACATAAGGGGGGATAAGATCTCCATGTATAATACATAAGGGGGGGATATGATCTCTATGTATAATATATAAGGGGGGATATGATCACCATGTATAATACATAAGGGGGGATATGATCTCCATGTATAATACATAAGGGGGGGATATGATCTCCATGTATAATACACAAGGGGGGATATGATCTCCATGTATAATACACAAGGGGGGATATGATCTCCATGTATAATACATAAGGGGATATGATCTCCATGTATAATACATAAGGGGGGATAAGATCTCCATGTATAATACATAAGGGGGGGATATGATCTCTATGTATAATATATAAGGGGGGATATGATCACCATGTATAATACATAAGGGGGGATATGATCTCCATGTATAATACATAAGGGGGGGATATGATCTCCATGTATTATACATAAGGGGGATATGATCTCCATGTATAATACACAAGGGGGGATATGATCTCCATGTATATTACACAAGGGGGGATATGATCTCCATGTATAATACATAAGGGGGGATATGATCTCCATGTATAATACATAAGGGGGGATATGATCTCCATGTATAATACATAAGGGGGGGATATGATCTCCATGTATAATACATAAGGGTGGATATGATCTCCATGTATAATACATAAGGGGGGATATGATCACCATGTATAATACATAAGGGGGGATATGATCTCCATGTATAATACATAAGGGGGGGATATGATCTCCATGTATAATACATAAGGGGGATATGATCTCCATGTATAATACACAAGGGGGATATGATCTCCATGTATATTACACAAGGGGGGATATGGTCTCCATGTATAATACATAAGGGGGGATATGATCTCCATGTATAATACATAAGGGGGGGATATGATCTCCATGTATAATACATAAGGGTGGATATGATCTCCATGTATAATACATAAGGGGGGATATGATCACCATGTATAATACATAAGGGGGGATATGATCTCCATGTATAATACATAAGGGGGGGATATGATCTCCATGTATAATACATAAGGGGGATATGATCTCCATGTATAATACACAAGGGGGATATGATCTCCATGTATATTACACAAGGGGGGATATGATCTCCATGTATAATACATAAAGGGGGATATGATCTCCATGTATAATACATAAGGGGGGATATGATCTCCATGTATATTACACAAGGGGGGATATGATCTCCATGTATAATACATAAGGGGGGATATGATCTCCATGTATAATACATAAGGGGGGATATGATCTCCATGTATAATACATAAGGGGGGGGATATGATCTCCATGTATAATACATAAGGGGGGATATGATCTCCATGTATAATACATAAGGGGGGATATGATCACCATGTATAATACATAAGGGGGGATATGATCTCCATGTATAATACATAAGGGGGGATATGATCTCCATGTATAATACATAAGGGGGATATGATCTCCATGTATAATACATAAGGGGGGATATGATCTCCATGTATAATACATAAGGGGGGATATGATCTCCATGTATAATACATAAGGGGGATATGATCTCCATGTATAATACATAAGGGGGATATGATCTCCATGTATAATACATAAGGAGGATATGATCTCCATGTATAATACATAAGGGGGGGGGTATGATCTCCTTGTATAATACATAAGGGGGATATGATCTCCATGTATAATACATAAGGGGGATATGATCTCCATGTATAATACATAAGGGGGGGGGGGATATGATCTCCATGTATAATACATAAGGGGGGATATGATCTCCATGTATAATACATAAGGGGGATATGATCTCCATGTATAATACATAAGGGGGATATGATCTCCATGTATAATACATAAGGGGGGATATGATCTCCATGTATAATACATAAGGGGGGATATGATCTCCATGTATAATACCTAAGGGGGGGATATGATCTCCATGTATAATACATAAGGGGGATATGATCTCCATGTATAATACATAAGGAGGATATGATATCCATGTATAATACATAAGGGGGGATATGATCTCCATGTATAATACATAATGGGGGGGGGGATATGATCTCCATGTATAATACATAAGGGGGGGATATGATCTCCATGTATAATACATAAGGGGGGATATGATCTCCATGTATAATACATAAGGGGGGATATGATCACCATGTATAATACATAAGGGGGATATGATCTCCATGTATAATACATAAGGGGGGATATGATCTCCATGTATAATACATAAGGGGGATATGATCCCATGTATAATACATAAGGGGGGATATGATCTCCATGTATAATACATAAGGGGGATATGATCTCCATGTATAATACATAAGGGGGGATATGATCTCCATGTATAATACATAAGGGGGGATATGATCTCCATGTATAAATACATCAGTGGTTCATATAGTGAACTTGGTGTAGAGTTATTCCCCTTGAGATCATCACAGATGACAAGGGGGCGCTCTTTACGTCTGAAGGAAAAGAAATGTAATCTCCAAACATGGAAAGGTTTCTTCACAGTAAGAGCTGTGAGAATGTGGAATAGACTCCCTCAAGAGTTGGTTGTGGCCAGCTCAGTGGATTGCTGTAGGAAAGTCCTGGATTGTTTCTTGGATACACAGAATATAACTGGATATAACATTTATAGGTAAAGTTGATCCAGGGAATATCCGATTGCCTCTCGGGTGATCAGGAAGGAATGTTTTCCCCAGCAGGAGCAAATTGGATCTTGCTGGGTTTTCTTTTGCCTTCCTCTGGATCAACTGTGGGAGTAGATTATAACTTTTTTTTTTTTCTATGGTTGAACTGGATGGACTTTTGTCTTTTTTCAGCCAGACTAACTATGTAACAATGTTACCATAGTAACATTGAACTACTCTGGGCAAGTGATCAGGTTTTTATTTTTTTTAACACATTATGATTGCCAAAACCAATGTATTTCATTGATATTTGCAATCATTGCTACTGAATGAAACTGATTAATTCAGTCTTTTGTTGTGATTAGCTGTGATTAGGAAAAGCTGATCACATGATACAGATGGGCTGTGATTGGCCCTGTCTGTATCATGTGGCTGCCTTGACCAGTCACAGCTAGCAACATAATTATATACAATGGATGGCATGACAGGAAGCCATATATTGTATACAGTCACAGCGGTCACATGCCACTGGCAACAGGCCGGTGTAGTGATATGTCAACGTCTGTATCCCGTGGACACAGTCGGTGACAGATCGCGCCACTGCACGGCCCCACGGCCCGTGAGCGCGGCTCATTTTGACAGGACATCATATAACGGCCAGTCACAACGATGAGTGTCCCGCCTGGCCTATAGTAGATTGACGGCCGGGCGGGACACTCGTCATATGACGTCCTGTCAAAATGAGGCGCTCACGTGGCCATCAATCTGCTATAGGTCGGGCGGGACACACGCCGTTGTGACTGGCCGTCATATGATGTCCTGTCAAAATGAGCCGCGCTCACGGGCCGTGGGGCCGTGCAGTGGCGTGACCTGTCACTGGCTGTGTGTCCACGGGATACAGACGATGACATATCACTACACCGGCCCGTTGCCAGTGGCGAGTGTCCCGCCCGGCCTTTAGCAGATTGACGGCCAGACGGGATACGGCCAGACGGGACATGGCCGGACGGGACACTCGTCATATGATGTCCAGTCAAAATGAGCCGCGCTCACATGGCCATCAATCTGCTGTAGGTCGGGCGGGAAGGTGTTAACAGGCAGGACAATACCGTGACAAGGGGACCAGTGTTCTGAAAACTTGCATCCAAAGACATTTTTTCATCACTTAATTGTATTACTTTAGCAATACTTTTTTTTTTTTTTCTTTAAGACAGTTTATTAAAATAAATAGAGCTTATTTTTTCCCTAGATCATAAAATGTAAGCAGGAACATATATTGCAAACATTTATTACAATAACCGAGGATTAAACCTGTTTTTTCTCGTGGCTGTTCATTAACCCTGGGCATTAATTAAAAGTGAGCGGTCCTGAGTATGTGGAAAGCAGATGTAATTTATTCAAAAGTTTCTTACTTTAAAATAAGTCATCATCCTATCAAGAACACGTAGTCACCCTGGAGGATTGTAAACCCATTTTGACTAATCTAATTTGGCAAAAATTAAATCAAATTACATCCCTAGGGGAAACCATCTCTCACAAAGCAACTCTTTCTGTCAGCGGCTCAGAAACCAATGCATCCTGTCAAAGGACATTTATATTTGGGCTCATTAACTTTTTTCCCGCTTATTAGCGCAGAATATGTTACTCGTGAATTAGCATCAAAACACCTGGTTACCATATTTCACAAACAATCAAATGGCTTCCATGGAGGAATAATGTTTCATTACCATATGAATTTTCACTGGATTTCCGAGTCGATTTGCTTAAGGAACTATCTGTTTTTATCATTGTAGCTCATTACTGGCAAATATTATTAATGGATAAAGAATTCTACACTTTGTTGACCCTCAGGCCATGGAAACATGAACTCGCCTTCATTTGTTCTTGCTGTACAACACTTGCAAAGAGCATAATGAGACAGAGGAAAAACAGGAAATACAATATATTAGTGTAAACAGCGCATGTTTAATATAATGAATTCACTTCTGAAAGAAGTTTTACATTGAACATGTTAAAGTAACCACCGTTCTCCTTGAAATTGCTGAACGAACAGCAGCTTGGAAATCATAAGGGTGGCTTGGTTCTTATTGTTTAGATGCAGCAAGGAAGTGGGGTTGTGTTCTGGAGGTACAGTGGACCTGAGATTGGGATGTAAGAAATACATTATACAACAAATTATTGAGTTTAGGTGCACAAAGGTGTACCAAGCCAGTTTCATGAAGACATGGTTTGCTGAGTTCTGCCAATCCCTCCACTAGCTTCCGATTGCCCAATGGATAAAATTCAAAATGCTAACATTGAGGTCAGGGGCAGATTGACAACTCATGGGGCCCCTGGGCAATAGGGGATCATGGGGCCCCTGTGTCCTTGCCCAAACTCAAAAAAGCCTATGAAAAAGGTACCAGGGCATCTCATGGGGCCCCCTACTGATCCCGGGCCCTCGGGCAGTGCCCGAATTTCCAAATGGTCAGTCCGCCCCTGATTGACGTATAAAGCTGTTCATAATACTGCCCTAAACTACATCACCGATCTGGTATCCAAATACCATCCAAAACGCACTCTCCACTCCTCACAAGACCTCCTACTCTCTAGTTCCCTGGTCTCCTCCTCCCATGCCCATCTCCAGGACTTCTCCAGGGATTCCCCCATCCTCTTGAACTACCTACCCCAATCCATCAGACTGCCACCTACTCTCCTCACCTTTAGGCGCACTCTGAAAACCCATCTCTTCAGGGAAGCCTACCCAACCCTCACCTAACTGCTGATCTCCTCCACTCCTTCTACCACTCCATCCCCCACAGCTATTTCCTCCTGTACCACTCTCCCCTCCCTCCTAGATTGTAAGCTCCCAGAAGCAGGGCCCTCGAACCCCTCGTGTATTGAATCGTATTGTTACTGTACTGTCTCCCATTATAATGTACAGCGCTGAGCAAACTGTTGGCGCTATATAAATCCTGTATAATAATAATAATGAGTTTGGTGTGCATGAACTTAAGTGTCCTGCACAAAGCCCAGACCTCGAAAACCTACTGAACATCTTTTGGATGCAGGGGCGGACTGACAACTCATTGCGCCCCTGGTCAATAGGGGATCATGGGGCCCCTGTGTCCTTGCCCAAACTCAAAAAAGCCTATGAAAAAAGTACCAGGGGCATCTCATGGGGCTTCCTACTGACCCCGAGCCCTCGGGCAGCGCCCGAGTTTCCAAATGGTTAGTCCGCCCCTGTTTGGATGAACTGAAGCATGAATTATGAGAACGGTATTCTCGTTGAAACACCAGTATCGGACCTCACAAGGGTTCCTTTGATTATATAGGCCTAAATTCCCACAGACAGATTCCAAAGTCTTGTGCAAAGTCTTCCTAGAAGGGTGGAGAAAGTTATAGCCACAAGCTGAGGGCCAACTCCATATCAGAGGGATCACATAGGTGTGATGGTTGCAATGCTTGCCCGAATACCAAATATCAGTGTAGCTTCAGCTATAGCAGTCCCTTTTCCCTTAAAGTGGAGCTCCACCCAAAAGGGGAAGTTCCGCTTTAAGGACTGCTCCCCCGCTCCCCATTAAGGATTGGCACCTTTGGGGGGCGAATGGGTACTCAAATTTGACAGGTACCTGCTCCAACTTCTGGTCCGATCACCTAGGTGATCGGAAATGGAAGGTGTCCTCCCTCCCTGTAGTCTTTTGGGACACGTGACAGGTCCAAGAAGACTACAGGACCATTCAAGAAGCGCAGATCTACTCGCGCATGCGCAGTGGGTACCCGGCTGTGAAGCCGCAAGTTTTCACAGCCAGGTGCCCACACTGAAGATGCCGGCCTCCTGGAATACAGGATGGCTGGTAAAACGGGCTGTGGGGGACACACCGCGGGACCAAGGGACAGGTAAGTGGCTGTTTTTTAAAAGTCAACAGCTACAGTTTTTGTAGCTGCTGACTTTTATTTTTTGACAGGGTGAGTAGAACTTCGCTTTAAGGTGAGCTGGCCTATTGGTACTTAGTTTCCCCAAGCTAGGGTAAAGGAAGCAGTACCTGTGGTCTTCAGGAGTATCAGGCATGGACTGTAACACAGAAGATGAGCATCCCTAAATGAAGTCCAGAAGCACATGGTGGTCAGGGCAGGTAGAAGACAATAAGCATAATTCAGAGACAGGCTGAGGTCAGGGCAGGCAGAAGAAGATAAGGTCAGGATGGGCAGCAGAAAAAGTATAATCCAGGGACAGGAAGATGCCAGAGCAGGCAGCAGAAGATAGAGTAATCCAGGGTCAAGCAGAGGTCAGGGCAGGCAGCAGACATTTTTTTGCAGGTAAAAAAAGTGCATTTTTTATTTTTGCCCAAAGGGACCTGTAAAGCATTGCACCGACGATCAGTAAATTGCTGATGCCATGCAGGTCTCCTGCAGACCTGTCGGAATTTCTGCTTGCCGTACGGGATGTACGAACAAGAAGATATTCTGACAAGAAGCTTCAATGAACTATCACAGGGCTCCACAGCACCATGGTAGTTCATTGAAAACTACAATCTGACAGCTGCTAAGGCTGCCGGGACTTGTAGGCATTCATTCACAGATCTGCGCTGCTTTCAAATCTGACAGATAGTACGTGGAAATTTATCCCTGTACTATCTGTCAGAGGGAGGGGGTTGTGGCGGGTGCTGCTGTGGCTATGGGAACATGTTACATATTCCACCCTAAAAATGGGTCTCACATGTAACATGTTACAAAAGGTGAACTTATCCTTTAACCACTTCCAGTCCGGACACTTTCACCCCCTTCCTGCCCAGGCCAATTTTCAGCATTCAGTGCTATCACACTTTTAATGACAATTGCGCGGTCATGCAACACTGTACCCATATGAATTTTTTAGCATTTTTTTGAAACAGATAAAACTTTATTTTGGTGGTATTTAGTCACTGCTGGGATTTTTATTTTTTTTGCTATATAAATGAAAAAGTCCAAACATCTTGAAAAAAAAAGTGTTTTTTTTATAAAATGTTTTCTTCATAACATTCTTTCTTCATAAATCTTGGCCAAAATGTATAAATCTATCTTTTTAGTGAAAAAAAAAATAACCCAAATTAGTTTATAACCTAAAATTATAATATTTCAAAAAATGTTTTTACATTTTTATTTTATTTTTTAATATAATTTATGGGTTTTTTTTTCCTACATACTGACACCCTAGCAACTGTCACCATAGTGACACTGTACTACTTGTGGGGGTGATGATTTTTTTTTTACACTGATTGCTTTTACACCCATGAAGGCTGTAAAAGCAATAATTTCTCCTTCTCTCTGGCTGCATTCTTGCAGCCATTGAGAAATACTGTGAGAGCTGTGATTGGTCACAGCTTGTCACATGGTACAAGGCTTTTGTGAATGGCCCTGTACCATGTGAACTCTGTGATGATTCACAGATTTCACAAGTGGTAAGCAATGATTTCAGGAAGTTACATCTTGCTTACTACTATTCATGTGATCACTGATTGGCCAATCAGTGATCACATGATCGGGACCTCACACAGAGGTCCCATACAGCGGGAACAGCAGACACAGCAGACACCGAATCGTGGTACCACGCGCTCCCAGGGAGCACACACAGGTAGACAATGTGGGTGGAGATTTATAAACGGCCACCCGCTCCTGCACTGCTCCCATCCTGCTGTTTATGTACATGGGCTGGAAGCAGGGGCAGACTGACCATTTGGAAACTCAGGCACTGCCCGAGGGCCCGGGGTCAGTAGGGGGCCCCATGAGATGCCCCTGGTACCTTTTTCATAGGCGTTTTTGAGTTTGGGCAAGGACACAGGGGCCTCATGATCCCCTATTGCCCAGGGGCCCCATAAGTTGTCAGTCCGCCCCTGGCCAGATGCAAAGTGGTTAATCTAGAGTCAAGTGGAGGTCAGAGCAGGCAACAGACAAAGCGCAGTACATGGTCAAGCAGAAGTATTGCCAGATGATCCCACTGCTGTGCTGATTGTCACTCATTGAAAAGAAAGCTGGGGTGTGTCCAGGTCCTAATTCATGCAAAATAGTTTTTCTTTTTTGAATGGTACCACCCATCAGTTAATGTGCCTAAAATCCTGGTTTTATAATACAAAATATACTAAAATATCACTCAATATCAATATCATCCAGACGCTGAGAGGCCGCATAGTTGAGTGCGTTCGGCATCAAGGGGTTAATGCTATCTTCAATCCTACTCCCAAACAGGGGCGGACTGGCAACTCATGGGGCCCCCGGGCTATAGGGGATCATGGGGCCCCTGTGTCCTCATCCATACTCAAACCACACCCAAAAAAGCCTATGAAAGGTACCAGGGGCATCTCATGGGACCCCCTACTGACCCTGGGCCCTCAGGCAGTGCCCGAGTTTCCAAATGGTCAGTCCGCCCCTGCTCCCAACTGTATATGACATCGGCTTGGCTCCTGACCTTGACAATGCTAATCCAGTTCCTTTCCTGCTGGCCATATCTTGCACAACCTCTAAAAATTCCTCTTTTCCCAGCCTGAGAACTATCCTGTTGATCACCCTTCAGAACAGCCACCAGCGAACTGGGCTATCGGCACCCGTGCCCCTTGCACTACATGTCATTACCTGCAGGGGTGTTAGGACCAGAGCAGCAAGGGAAGCCCTTTCATCACTTTGGACTCCAACCAGGTACATGACTGGTGCTTGAATTGTAGGACTGACTAAGCAGAATTGCTAACTGTATCTATGTATTTCAACTGTATATTTAGCTGTTTATCCAGCTCACTTAGCTTGAGTGTAGCTTCCCAGACATCTTCTGTCTTTCCGAGGCTTTCCTTCCTAGACACATTTTGTCGTGATTGCTCTGCATAAAATGGTGAAAAATGTCACATGAAAATTATGCAAAACAGAACGATAACAAGTTATCAGGATACCAGAGGCTTGTCGGCCATGGTTAGGGAGCTGCCACCATGCATGGTTTGGCTGACAAAACTGTTAAACTTTACAGCACGTTTCTCAGCAAAGTGACATTACGTCTAATAGGGAGAAATAGTTTTCCGGTCAGTTTTTAACCTGCAGTGGATATTTGTTTAATACACTGTCACTCAACATTACATCAATTAGTCCACAAGTTTTAGCATGATACATTTCCAAAACTTTTTTTTTCTTTTTCAAATCCCATAATCCTGTTTCATATCACACAGAGCTGAAGGGAAGTATTTTATTAAAGGGTTTGATTCACCCAAAATGTATACAGTATTTTACTTTTGAAGCAAAACCTAAATGGTTAAATTACCTATTGGCTCTTCACGTCACTCAGAGACTCGAAGACCAAAATGTCAGCACATGAGCAGTGTGATATCGGTAATTTAAGTTCACCTTAAAATGTCTCTTTGTCATAAAAGAGTTTGGGGGTTACCAAGGGCGGACTGACCATTTGGAAACTTGGGCACTGCCCGAGGGCCCGGGGTCAGTAGGGGACCCCATGAGATGCCCCTGGTACCTTTTTAATAGGCTTTTTTGAGTTTGGGCAAGGACACAGGGGCCCCATGATACCCTATTGCCCGGGGGCCCCATGAGTTGTCAGTCCGCCCCTGGGGGTTACTATTGCTGATCTTTCCATTTTGAAATGTTAGTTCGCTGGTTGTCATGTTGAAGCTTTGGCTTCAGTGCTTTTTGAGTCTCTGAGCCTGAACAAGTATGTAAATATTTAGTGGTATAATGGATCTACTGAAAAAGTCCAAAAATCCATCAATTAAGTCCAAAGGGTAGGGGTAGGGGGGACAAGCTGTGAGTGTTCCCAAAGGCGATGGGAAAAGAACAGCAGTATCAGTGGCAGCACCCTCAGAGTAAAGCTGGACTCTGTAAGCAAAGAGAGAGAAGAGAGGGGCACCGGACTAAGTGCAGCATTAGTAGTATCAATTTATTGACATAAAAGACAATTGGCAACTCAAAAGAAGTATGAAAGGTTAAGGCATGTCACCTGTGACGTGGTCCGAAGCAGGGGCGGACTGACCATTTGGAAACTCGGGCACTGCCCGAGGGCCCGGGGTCAGTAGGGGGCCCCATGAGATGCCCCTGGTACCTTTTTCATAGGCTTTTTTGAGTTTGGGCAAGGACACAGGGGCCCTATGATCCCCTATTACCTGGGGGCCCCATGAGTTGTCAGTCCGCCCCTGGTCCGAAGAAATCCCTGGAACTGGTGGAGGACAGGGGGAGTCCAAGCATCAGACTGGTGGCTGGAACAGATATCCTCTGCTTAGAAATGCGTTACAGCCCGTTTACGTCATCACGTTCCAATGTTGATGCCACGTCTGCCACGGCACCATTTGTGTTCTACGCTGGTCTCCCTGTGGCGGCCAGCTGCTCCAGGATATCTAATCCAGCCACCAGTCTGAGGTTTGGACTCCCCCTGTCCTCCATCGGCTCCCGGGATTGCTTTGGACCACGTCACGGGTGACATGCTTTAACCTTTCATACTGCTAGTGAGTTGCCAATTGTCTTTTATGCCAATAAATTGCTACTACTAATGCTGCACTTAGTCGAGTGCCCCTCTCTTCTCTCTCTGAGCCTGAACAAGTATAGATGCAAGCAGGTGCAGTCTACTTTCTCTACTGTAGGTGGTGTTCGTCCGGAGCAGCTGGAGTGGGAAGTCAGGAAAACTGGGTTTCTCTATGACTCCTCCAAGTCCCTGGGGCAGCGTTCCGTTTGTCTATGCTGTATCTAGGTGATTAAGGCGGCCATCTTGCTTCAAACAGAGTTTTTTCATTTACATACAGTTTATTGTGAGGAATACAAAATACAGGCCAATATCAAATACAAAGATATAAAAAAATTTTTATCCATATGGCAGAGATCCATGGACATAAAAAGGAGTATACAGTAAGGCCAAAATGACAAACATAAAAACATAGGTAGAGAGAACAAGGAATTCAAAGTGAAAACAAGAACTCAAAGCCACATAATGCACAGACTGTATGACAAGAATATGCAGTAACCATGATACCTACGTATCAACAAATCTTGGAATATGTGCACTGTATACTAACAAGTATAAGAGATTGGGCTGATACCCATAAGTTCAAGGTAGTTGGTCATGGATACGCTTCCAGGGGTCCCATTTAACCTCCCTGGCGGTATGATTGTTTCAGATTTTTGGTGCTGAAAGCGGTACAGTTATTTTGCATGGAAATATGTTTTTTTTTTATTGTAGGGCTGTAATTTTTTGGAATAACTCACTGAAATCTGTCCGAACAAGAGTCTAGTAAACATCCCGGGTATGATAAAATTTGAAACACGAAATCATAAATTATAATTTAATAAATAATCATAAAAATAATAATATAATAATAATAAATTTAATTTAATAATATAATCAAACCAAAAACACTGAAATGTGAAATATAGCGCCAAGTTCGCACATCACTGAGCAAAGTCGCAAAATCGTTTTCACTGTTTGATGACGAATTTCCCCACAAATCATTATCACTCAATTCTGCAAGTGGTTCTGATTTACTATCGCTGTTCTCTAGCCGGTCTAAAACCGCTTTTGACCTAAAGAGACGCTTTTTGGACGCCATGGACATTTCTCAGTTTCCAGGCAGAAAGAACAGTAAAAATGCAGGCAGGGCGCCGGACAAAGCACTCGGGACAAAATGTATGTGAAATGGTTTGATACAGTAATGGAATACTATGTGATTTTAGTGATTTTAGTGAATGTCACTTTTTGTCATTTTTGAATTTCCCGCCGTTCCGTCCCCCGTACGTCTCTACGCTCACAGGGGACGGAACCCAGATGACAGATGCCGGCATCCGCCGGATTACATTGTCGGGGACACTGCAGGAGGGACATAGTGGGAGCGCAGGACAAGGTAAGTGATACAGGGATCGCGGAGCAGCGCCGCATGGTATTCCCAAGTGTAGCTCGGGGTTACCGCTTGTGGTACTGAAACCTTACCCCGAGCTACACTCGGGAATACCGCCAGGGAGGTTAATGTCACATACAGAGTCTTTTAAAGTCCTTGCTCCCGGATTTTGACGCACATTTGCAAAGTGGCTAGTTTAGGGAAGCATACTCATCTGTCTGGGACAAGACTATCGGCAGAGAGTAGGGATAGCTCCGGGATCACATCTTCAGCATTAGAATACTCCCTTTTGGGTTGGACCAGCCAGGCCACATTCCACCCTCCTTGGCAGGTGCTTTCTTCAGTTTAGACCTACTCAACACTGACTCTCAGCTCCATTGACTGTAATGAATAAATCCATAACACTATACCTGTTGGTAGTCCATGGAGGTCTTCCCATTGTCTGTAAGTTCCCAGTCAGGTAACCACTGTTTGCAAGTTATTCAATATATCAGTTACTACATTCCCAGCCTTCGTGTGTTTACTGCCGCTGCACCTACCCACATAGAGACAAGGACAATCCACCACTTTTCATAGATAGCATGCTTCTTCACATTTTTTTACTTTGCTAGACTCAGCCAGACAGTATGTTCAAAAAGGATCAGAAACAGCAAACCCCATATACTTCTCATTATACAAGTACTCATTTTGCATTCTGCTACTATTCTGCCATTTTTCAGAAGGAAATCAAGAAAACATTATGCAAAATGACCGCTTCTAGACATTCCCATGTAGCCTTGGCTGATAGCCCCTTTAAACGGTGATCAATTCGCAGTGCGGGCACCTTCATTTCTAGGTTACAGCTTCCTTTGGGCATTGATAGATAGGCCATTAGATGAGGGGAGGGAACAACACTGCTTTTGGCTGCATCTGCAGTCTTGGACTTAGGCTCTGCCCGCCAGACCTTCAAGGAAGAAGGGAGAAGCTGAATTTACCGGGAGAGTACCCTAGGGAGAGGTGACCAGAGCAGGAAACAGAGTTGGCTGTGAGCTGAGATGAAAGGGAACCCCTGGAAAAGGGAGAACCCCGAGGATATGAGCCAGGAACTAAATGCAGGCTACAAGGACAGTATGACCTACCTTTCACCCACCATCATCCAGCCAGAACAATGCAGGCTTCTCTTCACCCATCTCTATCCAGTCTGCAGGAACTGTCTTAGATACATACTGCATTTGTGAGGGCATTTTCTGGACTTTAGAGTGGTTAGCAGCCTTTTGGTCACCTTCTTGTGTGTTTATCTTTGCCTGCACTTACTGAACACTGCTGCTGTTGGAGGATTTTTTGTTTTAAAGGGGAATATGCCATTCTTTCACTGTGCGGTGATTTGGGCCACTTTCCAAAAATACAGTACCTTTAACTGTGGATTACAAATACCTTCACTTGAAGGCTGAGTGCCATAGAGATTGAGGGGCTAGAGAGATTACAGTGGCTCCACTGCGGGTTAAGAATTCTCTGATAGTTTTACCCACTGACAAGTGATTAGTTAGTGTCTAAAAGTTGTAGTTAGGTCCCAAAACAGCTATTAGTGATACTGGCATATGAAGTTGGCCTCTCACTACTTTCCTTCCACTCCACCCCCCACAGGCAGTGGAGTGTTGATACTTACATCACTGGATTGAGTGGATTGATGAATGGACTATGTACAGTAGCTTAAAATTGTGTGAGATTTGTGATGTGTTCCCCTGTGGTAACTAATGCTTAAAGTGGACTTTATAACTCCTGCCTGCTTCCTATTGCCACTATTGAGCTAGTTTGTACCCTCCTCTGCCTGCATAGACTGCCTGACCTGGCTTTGTTTCCTTTGCTTCTCCACCACTCCATATATTTCGGTTAAATGCCAGTATGGATGCCACGAAGATGTGCTACATTTGATCCCTTCAAATGGGGGTTATATATGGCTAACACCCATAGTAATATTGGTCTAGTTTGACCTTTAATCTGTTATTATTTTGTGCTTGCTTGCTAATGATTCATAATAGTTGTGGGGTGACTTGCTGATATTGTGTTTTGAAAGTGTAGGAAACCTTAGGGTGAACTGAGGCTTGGTCATTCCTGTAGACCTCCAACTGGCGTTTGTATGGCACGTGAATTATTATGGTACCTTAGGGGGAAAAGAGGAAGTAGCTCCAGAGCCCTGTTTGACCAGGAGGGGGGAGTTCCCCTTGTTAAATTAGGCAGTGGTTATGGTGGTATGCCTGTGCAGCTGCTATCCAGATGTTTTTAATGACAACACTGTCACTGGTGGAGGTGTTTTCTAGCTTTTTGATACATGTAAATGTTGTACTGTATTTAATAGTGATATTCATTATCAGGAGTGGACTGACCATTTGGAAACTCGGGCACTGCCCGAGGGCCCGGGGTCAGTAGGGGGCCCCATGAGATGCCCCGGTACCTTTTTCATAGACTTTTTTGAGTTTGGGCAAGGACACAGCGGCCCCATAGTCCCCTATTGCCTGGGGGCTCCATGAGTTGTCAGTCCACCTCTGTTCGTTATACCATGTGGTCTTTGGAGGTAGCAACTTTTTGAGACTTTTCTTAGTCTCTGAATCTTTTGTTCTGAGGTGTTTTGGGACACTTTCCAAGATACCTTTACCAGTGGATTACAAATACCTTCACTTGAAGGTTGAGTGCTTCACCATAGAGTTTAAAGGGCCTCACCTCCAACAGATTTTATGATAGCTTTATCCACTGACCAGTGTTAAGTTGGTGCCTAAAAGTGGTTGTTAGGCCCCAAAATCAGCTGCATCCAATTTACTTCAGTTTGAGTCTACTGGTTGTACTGTGTATTATTCATTATCCCTTGCAGCCTCATTCTCCATTCACACAGTGCATTTCAGGCAAGACCATTAACTTGGTCATAAAGCGAACTAATACCAATTTCCCTTTCTTGGCATTACTGAACGATGCTGCTGTCTTTTTTCTATTGCTTTTATTGCTGTTCTGTCTGTTTAACCCATACTTTTCTGCAAGATTTTTGTCATTTGTTGTAATAAAATCTATCCATCTGCATTGGTGAGTAGGTGTACTCTGGGTCTGGTTAGAGCACAGGTCATCACTGTAGACAGAATTAGAATCCAACATTTCCAACAGCTCCTCTCAGGGTACTGTTACACCTATATGTAGGAGGAGCCTACATGTAGGAATCAAGTAAGCACACATTGACAAATACACTTTGGTATATTTTAGAAACTGAATATCCATAGGAATAAGGCAATTTACAGAATTGGCGCCAATCTGTAAGTCATTCAGTTCTTCAGACAGAAAAAGGCACTATTTATCCACAACGCACTTTCCAATAGTAATATACCAAGTACTCACAATACCACGCACCGGCCATTTTATTAGGTACACCTGTTCAATTGCTTGGTAACAAAAATTGCTAATCAGCCAATCACATGGCAGCAACTCAATGCATTTAGGCATCTAGACATGGTGAAGACAACTTGCTGAAGTTCAAACAGAGCACCAGGATGGGGAAGAAAGGGGATTTAAGTGACTTTGAACATGGCATGGTTGTTGGTGCCACACAGGCTGGTCTGAGTATTTCCAAAACTGCTGATATACTGGGATTTGCATGCCCAACATCTCTAGTGTTTACAGAGAATTACATGTTGATCATATCCCCCCTTATGTAATATACATAGCGATCATATCCCCCCTTATGTATTATGCATGGTGATCATATCCCCCCTTATGTAATATACATAGCGATCATATCCCCCCTTATGTATAATGCATGGTGATCATATCCCCCCTTATGTATTATGCATGGTGATCATATCCCCCTTATGTATTATACATGGAGATCATATCCCCCCTTATGTATTATACATGGAGATCATATCCCCCCTTATGTATTATACATGGAGATCATATCCCCCTTATGTATTATGCATGGTGATCATATCCCCCTTATGTATTATACATGGAGATCATATCCCCCCTTATGTATTATACATGGAGATCATATCCCCCCTTATGTATTATACATGGAGATCATATCCCCCCCTTATGTATTATACATGGAGATCATATCCCCCCTTATGTATTATGCATGGTGATCATATCCTCCCCTTATGTATTATACATGGAGATAATATCCCCCCTTATGTATTATACATGGAGATCATATCCCCCCTTATGTATTATACATGGAGATCATATCCCCCCTTATGTATTATACATGGAGATCATATCCCCCTTATGTATTATACATGGAAATCATATCCCCCTTATGTATTATACATGGAAATCATATCCCCCCTTATGTATTATACATGGAGATCATATCCCCCTTATGTATTATACATGGAGATCATATCCCCCCTTATGTATTATACATGGTGATCATATCCCCCCTTATGTATTATACATGGAGATCATATCCCCCCCCTTATGTATTATACATGGTGATCATATCCCCCTTATGTATTATACATGGAGATCATATCCCCCCTTATGTATTATACATGGAGATCATATCCCCCCTTATGTATTATACATGGAGATCATATCCCCCCTTATGTATTATACATGGAGATCATATCCCCCCCCTTATGTATTATACATGGTGATCATATCCCCCTTATGTATTATACATGGAGATCATATCCCCCCTTATGTATTATACATGGAGATCATATCCCCCCTTATGTATTATACATGGAGATCATATCCCCCCCCCTTATGTATTATACATGGTGATCATATCCCCCTTTATGTAGTATACATGGTGATCATATCCCCCCTTAATCTCTTCTTCTCAAGAGAATAAATTCAGTTCCTCTAATCTTTCCTCATAGCTGATCTCCTCCATGCCTCATATCAGTTTAGTTGCCCTTCTCTGTACTTTCAAAATGGTCTGAAAAAATGAGAAAATATCCAGTGAGTGGCAGTTGTGTGGATGAAAATGTCTTGTTGATGTCAGAGGTCAGAGGAGAATGGGCAGACTGGTTGCTGTGACATTCAGATGATAGGGTCAGAATTTGGTGTAAACAGCATGAAGGCATGGATCTATCTTTCCTTGTATCAATGGTTCTCGCTCAGTTGTGGTAGTGTAATGGTGTGGGGGATATTTTCTTGGAACTAGCAATGTGTACCTAAGAAAGTGGCTGGTGAGTGTACATACCATAGAATGCCAGAGGCCACTTGCCTAGTAGGGAGCTATGATATAGCTTGTTCACACTGCGATCCCCAATATTCAGCTACCATTGGGAAGCTGTTGTCAGAATCTGACAGTGGAGACACTCAGAAAGGAGGAACCTACTCTTTTCTTACCTGGTACCTCTCCCTATTCCTATCCCTACTCTCTCCTTAACCAGCGGAGCTCTGTCCCTATCCTACTCTCACACGGTGGGCGAGCTGAATTATGCAGAATTTTCTATTTATGGAATTATGAGGCAAGATGGCTGCCCAAATTTCACAGGATCTCTGTTTCCAATAAGATTGTTGTCCTCCCCAAGACTGTGGCCTGGAGCCCATAGCAGAGGACATTTAGTCCTCAACGGTCTTCTGCAAGCCTTAAGAAATGGCACAGTGCCACTTTCAGGTAGGAGAATATCCTGCAGCCCACACTTGCTTACATATAGCATTTCTACACTTTTTTGAGTCCATTTTTGCTTTTATTTCATCTTCACTATACTGTATAGCCAAAATGAAAAACAAAATCATCCAGATCTACTGATTGTAACTGACTATTGTAACTCCCTCCTCATTGGCCTACCTCATCGCAGGCTATCCCCTCTTCAGTCTATCCTGAATGCTGCTGCCAGACTCATCCACCTTACTAACCGTTCCGTATCTGCCATCCCTCTCTGCCAATCCCTCCACTGGCCTCCACTCAGTGTTCTCCACCCCTCTCTGCTAATCCCTCTATTGGATTCTACTCAGTGTCCTCCACCCCTCTCTGCCAATCCCTCCACTGACCTCCACTCAGTGTCCTCCACCCCTCTCTGCCAATCCCTCCACTGACCTCCACTCAGTGTCCTCCACCCCTCTCTGCCAATCCCTCCACTGGACTCCACTCGGTGTCCTCCACCCCTCTCTGCCTATCCCTCCACTGGCCTCTACTCAGTGTCCTCCACCCCTCTCTGCCAATCCCTCCACTGGCCTTCACTCAGTGTCCTCCACCTCTCTCTGCCAATCCCTCCACTGGCCTCCACTCAGTGTCCTCCACCCCTCTCTGCCAATCCCTCCACTGGCCTTCACTCAGTGTCCTCCACCCCTCTCTGCCAATCCCTCCACTGGACTCCACTCGGTGTCCTCCACCCCTCTCTGCCTATCCCTCCACTGACCTCCACTCAGTGTCCTCCACCCCTCTCTGCCGATCCCTCCACTGGCCTCCACTCAGTGTCCTCCATCCCTCTCTGCCAATCCCTCCACTGGCCTTCACTCAGTGTCCTCCACCCCTCTCTGCCAATCCCTCAACTGGCCTCCACTCAGTGTCCTCCACCCCTCTCTGCCAATCCCTCCACTGGCTTCCCATTGCCCAATGGATAAAATTCAAAACATTAACAATAACATATAAAGCCATTTATAACTCTGCCCCAAATTACATCACCGATCTCCAAATATCACCGAAACCGTATTCTTCACTTCTCGCACGACCTCCTGCTCTCTAGCTCCCTTGTCTCCTCTTCCCATGCACCAAACAAGAGATCCCTGTGCTCAAATCCATACAGCTAGTGCATGCATTTATCCATCAGGTGCCAAAGGGGTGTAACCACATTAACTCTAGAAATTCTGAAGGACCCTCTGCACACTGGTATATACCCTTTCAAGCAAACTATGCAACAAATAGGGATATTTGGTTCACACATATTGCAATACATGTTTAAGCTGGCCAACTGCGTCAAAGTAATCCCTCTATGGCCAGTCCTACTCTGCCCTGCCTACGCAAGTGCTACTGTGGACACAATGCTAGCATAGGGGAAAAGACACAATGGGGAGAGCTACAAGGTTCAGGTCTGGCTACTGACCCAACAATACAACAAACAAGAGATCCCTGTGCTCAAATCCATACAGCTAGTGCATGCATTTATCCATCAGGTGCCATTGTGTCCACAGTAGCACTTGCGTAGGCAGGGCAGAGTAGGACTGGCCATAGAGGGATTACTTTGACGCAGTTGGCCAGCTTAAACATGTATTGCAATATGTGTGAACCAAATATCCCTATTTGTTGCATAGTTTGCTTGAAAGGGTATATACCAGTGTGCAGAGGGTCCTTCAGAATTTCTCTTCCCATGCACGTCTCCAGGATTTCTCCAGAGCTTCCCCCATCCTCTAGAAATCTCTACCCCAATTTATCAGTCTATCGCCTACTCTGCTCACTTTTAGGCAATCTCTGAAAACCTATCTCTTCAGGGAAGCCATTCCTGCCCTCAGCTAATAATGGAATCTTCTACTCTTCCTACCAGTCCATCCCCCACAGTTATTACCTTTTGTACCACCAGCCCCTCCCTCTTAGATTGTAAGCTCCAAGGATTAGGGCCTTCCTAACCCTCTTGTATTGAACTGTATTGTCTCCCGTTATATTGTAAAGCGCTGAACAAACTGTTGGCGCTATTTGAATCCTGTATAATAATAATAATAATAATAATAATAATAATAATAATTTTCCTCTTCATTTTTGGTAAAATGAAACTGCTAATCCTCTTCATCCTTATCAAGGACCTATTTTTTATTATAAATAATTTAACAGAGTTAGCATTTTTTTTTTATGCTTTTCATTTTTAGAAGCATAAAGTCATAATCTTTCATCAAGATATTGATAAATGAAGTCATCACAGAAGTAATGTTCACCTACAAGCCTATGTTATAGTGAATAAGTAAACTCAATTCTTTTATTATCTGAGTGGCCTAACATGCAGCCGATTTTACATTAGGGTAGCAGATTGGATCAGTTGACAATAAGTCAATGATTCCTTCTGACTTGACTTTAATAGTTCTGAAAAGGTGATTATGGGATTGTGGAATATAGAGTGGAGCAGCCCAAGATGTATTAAAAGGATCGATGGAGGGAACGTGGAAAGGCGATCATTTAATTGTTATGGCAGGTGGTGACTTGCATGATTGCTTATGTGTGCCATTGTAAAAGATTATAAAGCGCAAGACCGGCAAGAGGAGAAATGAAAGCAGAAAACAAGACAGAAACTGTCCCAATGAAATCAGACATAGTGATTAGCAAATCGATTCACAAATCGAGTAAATTGATTCCCAAGCAAGCAAATCGGCAGTTTGCAATTGTTTTGATTCCGCTAAATAGTAATGAGCTGAACTGCTCTGATTTCAGTTCAAACAGGGTTCGACGAACATTCAAGAAGTTCAGACGCTGAACCCGAACCCCACTGGAATCAAAGGAAGCCAAATCTGTCAAATCAAAAATGTCCAGTTAATGAGCAAAAAAATTAATGGAACGTGGGCACTGCCCTGGGGAACACGTATCAGTGCAAAAAAAAAATTAAAATTCCATTCAGCTGGAAGCAGTTGTGTTTTATTTTTAACAGTTACAAAGGAAAACTGCTTTTTACTTTCCAGCAAATAAAATTTCCTTTTTGGATTCTATTAAAAAAAAACATACAGACCCCTCCAAAATATTTGGTGGACCTTTACAGGGGTGGTCTATGTGCCTTAAAAAAGAAAGAAGTTGCCAATGAAATGTGGTGTGCTGGTTTTTAAACTATCGTATTTTATTTCTTTGTAAATGTCACCTTTTCTGTTGCACATTCTATAGCAAGAATAAAATAAAACAGGCATAGAGTCTCCCACCCTCCAAAATGCCTACCAGAGCCCTTTGAGTCTGGATTTTAAGGGGCTACTTCACACACAAATGCAAAAAAAAATGTGTGAGGTCCCCCTGCAAAATGCATACCAGACATTGTGGGGTTTATTTACTAAAGATGGAGAGTGCAAAATCAGTTGCACTTCTGCATAGAAACCAATCAGCTTCCAGTTTTTTTTCTTCCAAAGCTTAAAGCGGAGCTCCACCCAGGGGTGGACTGACAACTCATGGGGCCCCTGGGCAATGGGGGATCATGGGGCCCCTGTGTCCTTGCCCAAACTCAAAGCACACCCAAAAAAGCCTATAAAAGGTACCAGAGGAATTTCATGGGGCCCCCTACTGACCCCGGGCCCTCGGGCACTGTCCGAATGCTCGAATGGTCAGTCCGCCTCTGGCTCCACCCAAAAGGGGAAGTTCCATTTCAAGCCTATGTCCCCGGCTTCCCATTTAGGATTGGCACCTTTGGGGAGCGGGGGGAGGGGGTACCCAAATTTGACAGGTACCCACTCCCACTTCCGCAGTGATCGCCTAGGCCATTGGAAGCGGAGGTTGTCCTCCCTTCCTCTCTCCCTGTAGTCTTCTGGGACATGTGACAGGTCCCAGAAGACTATGGGGGCCATTAACAAAACGCAGCGCTTCTTGCGCATGTGCAGTGGGCACCCGGCTGTGAAACCGCAAGCTGTCACAGCCGGGTGCCCACACTGAAGATGCCGTGCCAGGGAGAGAAGACGGCTGGTGAAACCAGCGCTGGTGAGGACACCGATGGACCAAGGGACAGGTAAGTGGCTGTATTTTAAGAGTCAACGGCTACAGTTTTTGTAGCTGCAGACTTTTATTTTTTTTTTCAGAAACTGAAGGGTGTGTACTAATGAGGTCAGTGCAGCATGCATGTGCTAATGAGGTCAGCTGGTAATATGCTTCCGGGGTCCTACTGGCTCTTCTGTCCTCTGTCTACATTCCAGGAATTGAAAAAGCTTTCTAAGAAATTTACCAAAGCCTAAGGTAAGGCCTTGTTCTCCAGATCAAAGAGAGTGTGTATTTTTTTGCAACTGAGGTACATTAATGGTATATTGATACATAGCGGAGTTGGGTTTTATTAAAAAGAAAAAAAAAGGTGAACTTTACCCACTTGCCCTTCTGAGGATTTACCCCCTTCATGACTAGGCCATTTTTTGCGTTACGGCGCTGCTTTATTTTAACTGACAATTGCGCGGTCATTCAAAGTTGCACCCAAATAATATTTATGTCATTATTTCCTCATGAATTGAGCTTTCTTTTGGTGGTATTTGATCACCTGAGTGTTTTTTATTTTTTGCGCTATAAGCAAAAATACCCTGACAATTTTGAGAAAATAACAATATTTTTGACTTTTTGCTATAAAACATGTCCAGTAAAAAAATTTTAAAAATCAAATTTCGTCATAAATTTAGGCCAAAATGTGTTCTGCTCCATGTCTTTGCTAAAAAAAACCCAATACGTGTAAATTAATTGGTTTACGTGAAAGTTATAGCGTCTACAAATGGCGGTGTAGATAATGGGATTTTTTTTTCTACTAGTATTGGCGGCGATTTTAGCGGGGCTGCGGGACTGTGGCAGACATTCTGACACTGGGGGGGAACTAACTTGGTGTCACTGACACCCCCGTGACACCAATACAATGCTAAAATAAATCATGGACACTGTACTAATGGCACTGGGCAGGAAGGGGCTAATGTGAGTGGCGATCAAAGGGTTAACTGTGTGCTGGGAGTGATTTACTAGGGGGCGGGGGTGTGTGATTCACTGTAAGCACACTGATCGGGATGACTGTGCTGTGTGCTCCAGCTGACAGGGAGGAAGATTGTTTGTAAACAAAACAATCTTCCTCCCTGTTGGTGATTGTCGGTAATCATCGGGTGCCGGCGGGTAATTACCAGCTGGGACCCGGTGATTGACATCCACGAATGGCAGCGCGGGTAGGGCGTGCGTGCAGCTCACACACGCCCCCTACCCGGAAATGCAAAATTATATATATATATATACATGATTCTGCGCACAGGTGCCGCCCTGTAGCAGTATATCTGCTATAAGGTGGTCCTTAAGCGGTTAAATGAACAAGCTGAAGATAGAAGCTGATCGGCTACCATGCACAGCTGCACCAGATCCAGAGTGAATCCATTTTAATAAATATCCCCCTTTGAGTCTGGTATGGATTTTCAGGGGGATCCTCACACACACACACACAAAAAAAAGCGTGTGAGGTCCACCTTCAAATTTATTCTAGGTCCCTAATCTGAGCATGCATCCTGACCGGTCAGGAAAAGGGGATTCCCGGCCATGAAAGCAATGTGTCGATGAGAGCGGTGGTTGCTAGGGATGCAGCAAGTGCCAGCACCTGCTACTTCCTTAGGAGCCATTTACAGTGGGAGGCTGTCATATATAGAAATACTGCTTTATATAGCCGGACATGGAGCCAAATTGGCAAAAATTTGGGCGTTCACCTGAACACCCAAACAGACTAAGCATGAGCCATCGGCTCATCCCTAAGAGTTCATGTACACTGCAGCTGATAAACTCGCGTTTTTTTCAGCAGCCCCTGAACTCACCCTAATGTTTTCCTATGTGTCCATGTATACATCTTCATTTACAGTCAATTGCAGGCATTTGAGTTTAAAGTCATTTTTTGAACGCACCAAACTTGCGTTCAGGAGTAGATTTTATCAGCGTTTCAAACTCAAAATGCTTGTAAACGTGGCTAAACGTGGCAAATCACGTTTATAAGCATTTGCATTCAAAACTTTTTTAACTCTTCCAGTTCCCGATGCTGTCCAGAGCCTTTTTCATTATGCAAAATGCATGCAAAGCGTTTTCAAGGTGCCCAGATGGACAAAACACTGAACACAGGATGTTCCTACCAAGCTTGTCACACATTGTAATGACCAATTCACACCTCAGACCTCTCCCACCATTGGAAACAAAAGATATGTTAATGACCATTCACACCTCAAGTTCCTCATGAAGACCCCCTGCCAGGTGACATTAATGACTCCCTCCACCAGACACCTTTCCCACCCTTGGAAACAAAAGAAATGTTAATGAGCAACTCCCACCTAAGCTAATCTCAACACATCCTGCTGTCTCTGCTTCTACTCTCTGTATTTCTCTGAAACATTCTGAAATAGTTAATAATTTACCACTTTTCAGTGCATTCCGGGCATTTGGGAGGTTCTCCTGTGCTTATCTTTAAAAAACGCTTCAAACGCACATAAACATGGTACGCAAATGCGGCTAAACAGACATTTTTTAACCTACGTTTTTCAGCAGTCAGTTTCCATCATTCAGAAGTGTCCCGTGTACATGGAGCCTAATCCTGAATACACACAAGCAGATTTGTCCGGTCTGCATGTAATCATGCAATGTATGACCCAATATTATTTGGATTCTTTAACTGAATTCATTTTTATAGACTGATTGATCCGAATGAAGATAATCCGGCAAATGTTTCTGATTCCATAATCACTCATCCTGAACTAGGGGCAATTGTAATGGCCAAAATATTTTTAGATAGGTTCCATTAGATAGAGCCTCTGTCAGTATTTTATTTGCAGCCTAGTATCCAATTGGGGAAAATGCCCCTTACTTCCTGTATGAAACCCTTTCCAGCTTCATGCAAGTCAACAATTCTTGATCGTAGGTCTTCTGAGAGCTCCTTTCTGCGAGGCATGGTTCACATCAGACAGTGCTTCTTGAAACCAGTAAACCCAAAACAGGTGTGTGTTTTTTAAGGGCAGGACAGCTGTCAGCAACACATCCAATATCATCACACTGATTGGAGTCAAGGTTGGCTCACTCCTGGCTCCAATTAGCTCTGGGAGAAGTCATTAAGCTAGGGCCTCACATACTTTTTCCTCCCTGCACTGTGAATGTTTACATGTTATGTGCAATTAAACCATGGCAACATCTAATGTTTGTGTAGTATTATGTTCAGCAGACTGTGTTCTTCTATTGTTGTGACTTAGATGATGTTCAGAGCGCATTTTATGCCCAATTCATGCAAAACTCCATGTAATCCCAAGGGGTTCACATACTTTTTCTTGCAACTGTATCTAAGAATTAAAGTAGCTGTAAACCTATTTACTAAAATCTCATATACGCATTAACACATTAAGTAGCTGTAAAGGATAAAGGTTTTTTTACCTTAATATATTTTTTGCTTTAGGTAAAAATCATTTGTTCAGTCCCCCCTCCCCCCCCCCCAGCCCCTCCAAATACTTTCCTGAGCCCAATCTTGATCCGTCGCTATGCAAAAGAGCAGCAGTGCTGCTAGCTCTCTCTCTCCTCATTGGACTAAATTGGTTCCTGCTGCTGTCAATCAAATCCAGTGACAAGGAAGCAGAGGGTGGGGCTGAGATGCCCTGTGTGTGTCAATAGATTGATTGAGCCTGCACATGCACCACCATAGGAAGTGGCTTCCTATGATGGTACATGAAGAAGAGGAGGAGTGAACAGTGCCGGCGGGGGACCCAAGAAGAGGAGGATCGGGGATTCTCTGTGCAAAACCATTACACAGAGCAGGTATGTACATGTTTGTTTTTTAACCACTTACATGGGCCGGAAGGGAGCAGTGCAGGGGTGGGTTGCCATTCATAAACGGCGCCCACCATTTTAGCTTGTGCGCGATCCCTGGAAGTGCGCGGCACCACGATCTGGTGCCCGCTGTGTCTTCCGGACACAGCGGGCACCGGATCGTGGTGCCTCTGGACACAGCGGAACATCGATCGCTGTACGGGACTTCTGTGTGAGATCCTGATCATATGATCACTGATTGGCCAATCAGTGATCACATGAATAGTAGAAAGCAAGATTTCACTTCCTGACATCATTACTTACTATGTGTGAAATCTGTGAATGATCACAGAGATCACATAGTACAAGGCTATTCACAACAGCCTTGTACTATGTGACAAGCTGTGACCAATCACAGTTCACACAGTAGTTCTCAATGGCTGCAAGAATGCAGCCAGAGAGAAAGAGAAATTATTGCTTTTACAGCCTTTATGGGTGTAAAAGCAATCAGTGTAAAAAAAAGAAAAAAAATCTTCATCACCCCCCACAAGTAGTACAGTGTCACTATGGTGACACTGTACTGCTAGGGTGACCGTATGTTAAAAAAAACCATAAATAATTATATAAAAAAATAAAATAAAAATTTAAAAACTTTGTTTTAATTATAATTTTTGGTTATAAACTAATTTGGGTTTTTTTTTTACTAAAAAGATAACCAAATAAATTTTGTCCAAGATTTATGAAGAAAGATTATTTATTTGCAAAATTGTATAAGAAAAACAATTTTTTTTCAAAAGTTTTGGACTTTTTCATTTATATAGCAAAAAAAAAGAAATTTAAATTATAATTTTTGGTTATACACTAATTTGTTTTTGTTTTTTTTTACTAAAAACATAACCGAATAAATTTTGTCCAAGATTTGTGAAGAAAGATTATTTATTTGCAAAATTGTATAAGAAAAACAGTTTTTTTTCAAAAGTTTTGGACTTTTTCATTTATATAGCAAAAAAAAAGAAATTTAAATTATAATTTTTGGTTATACACTAATTTGTTTTTGTTTTTTTTACTAAAAACATAACCGAATAAATTTTGTCCAAGATTTATGAAGAAAGATTATTTATTTGCAAAATTTTATAAGAAAAACACTTTTTTTCAAAAGTTTTGGACTTTTTCATTTATGAAGCAAAACAAATTTTTTTTTAATTATAATTTTTGCTTATACACTAATCTGGGGGGGGGGGGTTTTCTAAAAAGATAACCGAATACATGTTGTCTAAGATTTGTGAAGAAAGATTATTTATTTGCAAAATTTTATAAGAAAAACGCTTTTTTTCAAAATTTTCATTTTTCATTTATATAGCAAAAAAAAAAATCCCAGTGGTGAATAAATACCACCAAAACAAAGTTGTATCTCTCTCAAAGAAATGCTAAAAAATTCATACGGGTACAGTGTTGCATGACCGCGCAATTGTCATTCAAAGTGTGATAGCGCTGAAAGCTGAAAATTGGCCTGGACAGGAAGGGGGTGAAAGTGTCCGGACTGGAAGTGGTTAAAAACAATAAAAAAGAATAACCTTTGACTTTAAGGTCAACTCAAAAAAAGGCATGTTTATTAATTTTTAAATTTACAGCTTTTAACAGGTGATCTCGTAATGAAGGGCCTTGTTTAGGTACTTTCTGTTATAGGATGACAATATTCAGTTCCTTTCTCCCAATTGTGCGCCTACATTGTTACCCCGCCACACGGGCTTCCGCCCTGAAAAAATACCATGACTAAGGTGGACATTGAGCAGTACTTTCATATCTTTTAGAAGTCTCTTTGAAACATTTATTGGCTAGGAGTATCAACTAAAGCCAACGTGTTTTGTGGAAAAGCCTCCCCCTTCCTCGGGGGTGGAGCAATTGATGTGATTGGAACCGTGATCAGATGCAATAGAAGACCTGTAATGGTGCTTGATATTGATCAGTATTATAGACTGCCAATATGGGCTGGAATGCATGTATACGGGACATTGCTGCAAAGTGACTAGAGGGGATCAACAGCAAAAGTATATACAGTATTTTCTTTAAAAAAAATGCAGTTTTTTATGATACCCAGTGATTTAGCAAACTAAATGCCATCAACTACAATTACTTTCCTGATAGGCCCTCTCATATCTTTCCTTTACCACCACTTTTTGTCTACATACACTTCAGCAATGGTTGCATGACAAATATTCAATAGTGAAGATGGGAGTTTCAGGGTGCATGAACATGAAGACCAAATATATTAAAAAGTTATATAATTTTTATTTCGTATTTTTGTAAAAAACACAACAAGAAAGGAAAAAATACGGAAACGTAAAAACAATTTCAGTACTAAGGGTAAAACTGAGATTCAAACTTGGTTATGTAATTGTAGTTACTCCCTACATGTTTCGCCCTCACGGGCTTCTTGAGAGAAGATTTTTTGAAGGAATTTCAACCGCCGAGGCAGTCGAAAGGTATATTATGAAAGGAAAATTATATAATTACCAAACAACTTTAATACATACAATACAAAGCATTTAACCTCCTTAGCGGTATTCCCGAGTGTAGCTCGGGGTAACATTTCAGTACCAAAAGCGGTAACCCCGAGCTACACTCGGGAATACCATGCGGCACTGCTCCGGCATGTGTTCTTCACTTACCTTACCCTGCGCTCCTACGATGTGTCCCCTGCAGCGTCCCCGGCCATCTCCTCCGGCCGATGCCGGCATCCGGCTTCTGTGTCCTGTCCCTGTGACGTCGGGACGTACGGGCGCCGCCGGCGGCGGGAAATTTAAAAATTTTAAAAAATGTCTTTTTTTTTTTTACATTTTACATAGTAAAACATTGCTGTCTCAACCAATTTCACATACATTTTGTCCCGAGTGCTTTGTCCGGCGCCCTGCCTGCATTTTGTCTGTTCTTTCTGCCTGGAAACTGAGAAACGTCCATGGCGTCCAAAAAGTGTCCCTTTAGGTCAAAAGCGGTTTTAGACCGGCTAGAGAACAGCGATAGTAAATCAGAACCACTTGCAGAATTGAGTGATAATTAGAGATGAGCGAATTATTCAAAAATTCGATTCGGCTGATTCGCCGAATTTGCGGGAGAAATTCGATTCAATGCGAATTTATTCGCCGTGAATTTAACTTATTAAAAGGGTTTCTAGGCTTCAGAGAGCCTTTATATTAGTGCAGAACACTGTACCTTTAATTTAAATGCCCTTGGAGTCTGCTGGGGAAGAGAAATAATACTGTCAGTCAGTATGACATGCAGATGAGTGCCGTCGATCTTAGAATCACCGCACACTTCACTCATTTGGGCAGTCACGGGGCACGACGAAGAAGAAGAAGAAGAAGAAGAATGAAAAGAAGAAGAAGAAGAATGAAAAGAAGAATGAAAAGAAGAAGAAGAAGAATGAAAAGAAGAAGAATGAAAAGAAGAATGAAAAGAAGAAGAAGAAGAAGAATGAAAAGAAGAATGAGAAGAAGAATGAAAAGAAGAATGAAAAGAAGAATGAGAAGAATGAAAAGAAGAATGAAAAGAAGAAGAAGAAGAATGAAAAGAAGAAGAAGAATGAAAAGAAGAATGAAAAGAAGAAGAATGAAAAGAAGAATGAAAAGAAGAAGAAGAAGAATGAAAAGAAGAAGAAGAAGAATGAAAAGAAGAAGAATGAAAAGAAGAATGAAAAGATGAAGAAGAAGAATGAAAAGAAGAAGAAGAAGAATGAAAAGAAGAATGAAAAGAAGAAGAAGAAGAATGAAAAGAAGAAGAAGAAGAATGAAAAGAAGAATGAAAAGAAGAAGAAGAAGAATGAAAAGAAGAATGAAAAGAAGAAGAAGAAGAATGAAAAGAAGAAGAAGAAGAATGAAAAGAAGAAGAAGAAGAAGAATGAAAAGAAGAATGAAAAGAAGAAGAAGAAGAATGAAAAGAAGAATGAGAAGAAGAATGAAAAGAAGAATGAAAAGAAGAATGAAAAGAAGAAGAAGAATGAAAAGAAGAAGAAGAAGAATGAAAAGAAGAATGAAAAGAAGAAGAAGAAGAATGAAAAGAAGAAGAAGAAGAATGAAAGAAGAATGAAAAGAAGAAGAAGAAGAATGAAAAGATGAAGAAGAAGAATGAAAAGAAGAATGAAAAGAAGAAGAAGAAGAATGAAAAGAAGAAGAAGAAGAATGAAAAGAAGAATGAAAAGAATGAAAATAAGAATGAAAAGAAGAAGAAGAAGAATGAAAAGAAGAAGAAGAAGAATGAAAAGAAGAATGAAAAGAAGAAGAAGAAGAATGAAAAGAAGAATGAAAAGAAGAAGAAGAAGAATGAAAAGAAGAAGAAGAATGAAAAGAAGAATGAAAAGAAGAAGAATGAAATGAAGAAGAAGAAGAATGAAAAGAAGAAGAAGAAGAAGAATGAAAAGAAGAATGAAAAGAAGAAGAAGAAGAATGAAAAGAAGAAGAAGAAGAATGAAAAGAAGAAGAAGAAGAATGAAAAGAAGAATGAAAAGAAGAAGAAGAAGAATGAAAAGAAGAAGAAGAAGAATGAAAAGAAGAATGAAAAGAAGAAGAAGAAGAATGAAAAGAAGAAGAAGAAGAATGAAAAGAAGAATGAGAAGAATGAAAAGAAGAATGAAAAGAAGAAGAAGAAGAATGAAAAGAAGAAGAAGAAGAAGAATGAAAAGAAGAAGAAGAAGAATGAAAAGAAGAATGAAAAGAAGAAGAAGAAGAATGAAAAGAAGAATGAAAAGAAGAAGAATGAAAAGAAGAAGAAGAATGAAAAGAAGAAGAATGAAAAGAAGAAGAAGAAGAATGAAAAGAAGAATGAAAAGAAGAAGAAGAAGAATGAAAAGAAGAAGAAGAAGAATGAAAAGAAGAATGAAAAGAAGAAGAAGAAGAATGAAAAGAAGAAGAATGAAAAGAAGAAGAATGAAAAGAAGAATGAAAAGAAGAAGAAGAAGAAGAAGAATGAAAAGAAGAAGAAGAATGAAAAGAAGAAGAATTAAAGTACAGCAAAAAGTGTATCTGCAGAGAGCTCCGCTATTTCTGACAGTTCTCTGACAGTTCCTTCACATTAACAGCGGTTGAAACATTGTATCTATTTATTTCCGAATAAAAACATCTGTATCCTAAATGGAAACAAATAGATACAATGTTTCAACCGCTGTAAATGAACTGGCAGAACTGTCAGAAATAGCGGAGCTCTCTGCAGTGACACTTTTGCCGGCTGATCGGGAAAAATTCGATTCGTGCACTCGAAGTTTGCTAAAATTCGGATTCGATGCGAATCGAATTTTTCCTGATATTCGAAACGAATTCCACTTCGCCAGGTTCGATTCACTCATCTCTAGTGATAATGATTCGTGGGGAAATTCCTCATCAGACACTGAAAACGATTTTGCGACTTTGCTCAGCGATGTGCGAACTTGGCGCTATATTTCAAATTTCAGTGTTTTTGGTTTGATTATATTATTGAATTAAATTTTTTATTATTTTTATATTATTTTTATGATTATTTATTAAATTATAATTTATGATTTAGTGTTTCAAACTTTATCCTACCCGGGATGGTTACTAGACTCTTGTTCGGACAGATTTCAGTGAGTTATTCCTAAATATTACAGGCCTACAATTAAAAAAATACATATTTCCATGCAAAAAAATGGTACCGCTTTCAGCACCAAAAATCTGAAATAATCAGACCGCCAGGGAGCTTAATCAAATATATGTATATATGGGACTCAATGGCTCACCTTGGATGTGAAAGCTCATGGAGCTAGGAGAAAATGGTCTAACAAAGATCTTAATTGGCCTACACGTCCAAAACAGTTGTAGAAGATATAATGGGAATTAAATATCATCTAGGCATAATAGGATAGACAAAAAATAAATTAATTAAATTTAACGGAAGATATGAAGAAGAGTTGCATGACAATTCTCAGGGCATTCCTTTCTTTTTTTATAATGACACCTTTGGACCATGCCTGCTTAATTTGTTACTTATAGACTCAATTTAGAGAGTTTGTGACAAGGTGACAATGCATGGTATACTTATCTGTTCTGTGTAATAGTTTTGCGCACACCACCCCTGATCCTTCTCTTCTCAGGTCCCCCTCCGGCACTCCTAGCTCCCTCCCCCTTCTGAGTGCCCCCATAGTAAGCCTCTTAGAATAGGGGCACTCATGGGGGCTTGATCCTGAGCAGGGGCGGACTGACCATTTGGAAACACGGGCACTGCCTGAGGGCCCGGGTCAGTAGGGGGCCCCATGAGATGCCCCTGCTACCTTTTTCATAGGCTTTTTTGAGTTTGAGCAAGGACACAGGGGCCCCATGATCCCCTATTGCCCGGGGGCCCCATAAGTTATCAGTTTGCCCCTGGCCGGAAGGAAAGTGGTTAATCTAGAGTCAAGTGGAGGTCAGAGCAGGCAACAGACAAAGCGCAGTACATGGTCAAGTAGAGTTATTGCCACATGATCCCACTGCTGTGCTGATTGTCACTCATTGAAAAGAAAGCTGGGGTGTGTCCAGGTCCTAATTCATGCAAAATAGTTTTTCTTTTTTGAATGGTACCACCCATCAGTTAATGTGCCTAAAATCCTGGTTTTATAATACAAAATATACTAAAATATCACTTAAAATGAAAAAAAAAAAATACAAAAAACAAAGTAACATCCCCTGACTCTGATCTCACCATTGAAAAATATTTATCCTCATCAACAGAAATGATGCATTAATATACAACCCCTGGCAAAAAGTAAGGAGATGCCCCTGGTACCTTTTTCATAGGCTTTTTTGAGTTTGAGCAAGGACACAGGGGCCCCGTGATCCCTTATTGCTCGGGGGTCCCATGAGTTGTCAGTCCACCCCTGATCCTGAGCCATGCTGTGTGTATCTATTGACACACACAGCGCATCATAGTTCTGCCCCCGCTATCTCCTCACAGGTTGTGACTGACAGCAGCAGTAGCCAATGGCTCCCATTGCTGCCTCCATAGCCAGTGAGGAAAGAGAAAGCAGAGATAGCTGCTGCCCTCAGGCAGTGCTGGATTGAGATTGGACTCAGGTAAGTGTAAGGGGGGCTGGGGGGGAAGGGGGAGGTGCTTAGAACACAGAAGGTTTTTTGTTTTCCTTAATGCAAAGAATACATTAAGGTTAAAAAAAAAAAATTCTGCCTTTAGAACCACTTTAAAGAATACAGCAGATATGAATATATTAAAAATTGCTTTTTAAATTATATTAACATGTGAGAGCTTATATGAGAATTTACTGATCTAGTCTGCATATACTTAAAAAAAAAAAATAACTCTTCAGCTTTAGAAAAAAAGGATGAAATGTGAATGACCTGGTAAGTTTACTTTCAATATTGATCCTACTTAGAGTCAGAGTTTCATTTTGGAAATTTACTTTATAAAGTACATTCAGAAAATACAATTCAAAAACAGCTAATATATCTGTAATGTTCTTCTTTTATCTACACTCTGTGAATCAGCAATCTAGTCCGGAGTATAAAGCACGCCATCACAGCTTTGATGATCTCGAAAATATAATTTATTATGATTTATAAGACAATTTTGGGTTCATTTTTATAGCTGTAAGGAAAAAGATAGCATAATATTCTAATAATCTTTTGTTCTTAATGTACCCTTGATATCATTGCATATGTAACATTTCATCATTTTCATTTTGTTAATAAATATAAAAATATTCTCTCCTTCACAAAGAATGGCAATGGCTTTAAAAGAGAGCAAAGCACTAAAAGGATATAAAAAAAAGAATAAAGGGATATAAAAGAGAGCCCCTACTGTTTTTTCTCACAGCCCTGCTGGGAAATCACAAATAATTTTTTTTTTATGAATGCCAGTGTTATTAAAAGTAACTAAGACTATAATCCTTTTCGATAGACAGTTCATAAAATTATACAATTAGGACACGGGGAGGACAAGTTGGCTTTGTACTACCTATGGGAAGTTTGGTGAGTAATTAATAATAGAACTAGGGACAAAACTTTTTTTATTTTGGATACAGTAAAGTCAAGGTTCTTTGCCAAGTGTGTCCCATTGGGAAGATACAGTGAAATCAAAGTTCTTTGCCAAGTGTTTTCCATTGGGAAGATACGGTAAAGTCAAGGTTCTTTGCCAAGTGTGTCCAATTGTGGAGATACGGTAAAGTCAATGTTCTTTGCCAAGTGTGTCCCATTGGGGAGATACGGTAAAGTCAAGGTTCTTTGCCAAGTGTTTCCCATTGGGGAGATACGGTAAAGTCAAGGTTCTTTGCCAAGTGTGTCCCATTGGGAAGATACGGTAAAGTCAAGGTTCTTTGCCAAGTGTGTCCCATTGGGGAGATACGGTAAAGTCAAGGTTCTTTGCCAAGTGTGTCCCATTGGGGAGATACGGTAAAGTCAAGGTTCTTTGCCAAGTGTTTCCCATTGGGGAGATACGGTAAAGTCAAGGTTCTTTGCCAAGTGTGTCCAATTGTGGAGATACGGTAAAGTCAATGTTCTTTGCCAAGTGTGTCCAATTGTGGAGATACGGTAAAGTCAATGTTCTTTGCCAAGTGTGTCCCATTGGGGAGATTCGGTAAAGTCAAGGTTCTTTGCCAAGTGTGTCCCATTGGGGAGATACGGTAAAGTCAAGGCTCTTTGCCAAGTGTGTCCCCTTGGGGAGATAATGTAAAGTCAAGGCTCTTTGCCAAGTGTGTCCCCTTGGGGAGATACCGTAAAGTCAAGGTTCTTTGGCAAGTGTGTCCCATTGGGGAGATTCGGTAAAGTCAAGGTTCTTTGCCAAGTGTGTCCCATTGGGGAGATACGGTAAAGTCAAGGCTCTTTGCCAAGTGTGTCCCATTGGGGAGATACGGTAAAGTCAAGGCTCTTTTGCCAAGTGTGTCCCATTGGGGAGATACGGTAAAGTCAAGGCTCTTTGCCAAGTGTGTCCCATTGGGGAGATGCGGTAAAGTCAAGGCTCTTTGCCAAGTGCGTCCCATTGGGGAGATACGGTAAAGTCAAGGCTCTTTGCCAAGTGTGTCCCATTGGGGAGATACGGTAAAGTCAAGGCTCTTTGCCAAGTGTGTCCCATTGGGGAGATACGGTAAAGTCAAGGTTCTTTGCCAAGTGTAACCCATTGGGGAGATACGGTAAAATCAAGGCTCTTTGCCAAATGTGTCCCACTGGGGAGATACAATAAAGTCAATGTTCTTTGCCAAGTGTGTCCCATTGGGGAGATACTGCAAAGTCAAGGTTCTTTGCCAAGTGTGCCCCAATGGGGAGATACGGTAAAGTCAAGGCTATTTGCCAAGTGTGTCACAATGGGGAGATACCGTAAAGTCAAGGTTCTTTGCCAAGTGTGTCCCATTGGGGAGATACCGTAATGTCAAGGTTCTTTGCCAAGTGTGTCCCATTGGGGAGATACCGTAAAGTCAAGGTTCTTTGCCAAGTGTGTCCCATTGGGGAGATACGGTAAAGTCAAGGTTCTTTGCCAAGTGTGTCTAATTGTGGAGATACGGTAAAGTCAATGTTCTTTGCCAAGTGTGTCCCATTGGGGAGATTCGGTAAAGTCAAGGTTCTTTGCCAAGTGTGTCCCATTGGGGAGATACGGTAAAGTCAAGGTTCTTTGCCAAGTGTGTCTAATTGTGGAGATACGGTAAAGTCAATGTTCTTTGCCAAGTGTGTCCCATTGGGGAGATTCGGTAAAGTCAAGGTTCTTTGCCAAGTGTGTCCCATTGGGGAGATACGGTAAAGTCAAGGCTCTTTGCCAAGTGTGTCCCATTGGGGAGATACGGTAAAGTCAAGGCTCTTTGCCAAGTGTGTCCCATTGGGGAGATACGGTAAAGTCAAGGCTCTTTGCCAAGTGTGTCCCATTGGGGAGATACGGTAAAGTCAAGGCTCTTTGCCAAGTGTGTCCCATTGGGGAGATACGGTAAAGTCAAGGCTCTTTTGCCAAGTGTGTCCCATTGGGGAGATACGGTAAAGTCAAGGCTCTTTGCCAAGTGTGTCCCATTGGGGAGATACCGCAAAGTCAAGGTTCTTTGCCAAGTGTAACCCATTGGGGAGATACGGTAAAATCAAGGCTCTTTGCCAAATGTATCCCATTGGGGAGATACAATAAAGTCAATGTTCTTTGCCAAGTGTGTCCCATTGGGGAGATACCGTAAAGTCAAGGTTCTTTGCCAAGTGTGCCCCAATGGGGAGATACGGTAAAATCAAGGCTCTTTGCCAAGTGTGTCTCATTGGGGAGATACCGTAAAGTCAAGGTTCTTTGCCAAGTGTGTCCCATTGGGGAGATACGGTAAAGTCAAGGTTCTTTGCCAAGTATGTCCCATTGGGTAGATACCGTAAAGTCAAGGTTCTTTGCCAAGTGTGTCCCATTGGGTAGATACCGTAAAGTCAAGGTTCTTTGCCAAGTGTGCCCCATTGGGGAGATACCGTAAAATCAAGGCTCTTTGCCAAGTGTGTCCCATTAGGGAGATACAATAAAGTCAATGTTCTTTGCCAAGTGTGTCCCATTGGGGAGATACCGTAAAGTCAAGGTTCTTTGCCAAGTGTGCCCCAATGGGGAGATACAGTAAAATCAAGGCTCTTTGCCAAGTGTGTCCCATTGGGGAGATACAATAAAGTCAATGTTCTTTGCCAAGTGTGTCCCATTGGCGAGATTTCCCTTCACTGTCCCATAGCCAAAACAGAATTGAGAGGAAGTCCTTCCCAAGTTCCCAAGTTAGGAAATTCCAAGTTATCACCAGAACTGGTGTCCCCATTTGAAGATCTCCCTCATTATCCTGCTCTAGTGAGAACCTAAATATCTGGGATTGTCTTTCACTTTCACTCTGAGTAATAATGGTAAACAGGACAAACAGAGAGGGTGAATCTCTCTAACAGGGACACACACAACAAGACAATGCTGATGGGTGTCCTAATCCCCCTTAACACTGCCCAAAACTACAAAAACGTTTTGCCTTTAGTTGTACGGCAGTCCCCGGGTTACGAACAGGATAGGTTCTTAAGTTGAATTTGTATGTAAGTTAGAACAGGTACATTTTTAAGTGTAACTCCAGCCAAAAAAATAATTAAACATTTTTTTTGGATAGCATAGGGAAGGGTTAACACCCCTGTAACATTTGTTTTGCTGTCTGTGCCCCCGTTCAGATTTCAGCTCACTTTCTGGCCCTGTGACAATTGGATTTTGAAAAGTTTGGATTGTCATGGAAACAAGGATTACTGATAAACCTTCAGTGGAGACACCTTTTTCCATGATAACCCCTACAAGAGTTAATTTCCCTTCCTAGGGGTAGATTGCCTCTCACTTGTTTCTTCCTCTGTTCATAAGTGTGAGTCATTCGTAACTCAGATGTTCATCACTCTACACAACTCCAATCTGTATCTTATTGGGGAGTATTACCTTTACTTCCTCTCCCATAGATTAAAAAGTAAATTAGATAAAATCTCCCCAAAGGAAGGGTCATTCTCTCTTAGAAGGCTATCGTCGCCGTTGGAACATAGACATCTCTGCAGTGCTTTAAAGGTTTGGGGCCTTTTGTTATAACAGGCACAAGGTCAGGCAAAATCATGGATCCATTGAACAGAGCGGAGAAGCAGAACACGTAGAGTAATATACAGTAGTTATCCTGCATGGATGGAGCATCAGAAAAACATCTCTATGAATAAGCTTTTTGGGGTGAAACAGGTCAAAGTGAGGATTGACCTGGGTGGACTTTCTCAGATTGTACAGTTGTGGCCAAAATTATTCAACCCCCAATGCTGTAAAGGGGTTTAGGGACTATAGTGTACATTTGGAATTGTATTCAGAATCAAATCCTACAAGGACGTTGTAACTACCCAAATGCAACTAAAATGACATCAATTGTTTATGTAATACAGTAGTAAATGGTTCTTATGTGGTTTCTTCATTGCCACAATTATTCAACCCCTTAAAGACTACCACTCTGAAGAACAGAGGTTCATACAGGTGCTTTCCATCAGGTATTGAAAACACCTGTGGATGTCACCGAGCAGCAATCAAGCATAATAAGCACCAATTAGGCAGCTTTAAAATGACTGTGATACTCAGCTCCTTCTAGACATTTACTGGTGTGGTTACAAACATGGTGAAGGCAAGAGAATGGTCCAGGAAGACAAGAGAAGAGGTGATTTCTCTTCACAGGAAGGGCAATGGCTATAAGAAGATTGCAAAGATGTTAAACATACCAAGAGACACCTTAGGAAGCATCATTCGCAAATTCAAGGCAAAGGGCACTGTTGAAACGCTACCTGGTCGTGGCAGAAAGAAGATGCTGACTTCGACTGCTGTGCGCTACCTGAAGCGTAGAGTGGAGAGAAGTCCCCGTGTGACTGCTGAGGAACTGAGAAAAGATTTGTCAGATGTGGGTACAGAAGTTTCAGCCCAGACAATAAGACGCACACTGCGTAATGAAGGCCTCCGTGCCAGAACTCCCAGGCGTACCCCCTTGCTGTCTCCAAAGAATAAGAAGAGTCGACTGCAGTATGCCAAAAGCCATGTGGACAAACCACAAAAGTTGTGGGATAGTGTTCTGTGGACTGATGAAACAAAATTAGAACTGTTTGGGCCCATGGATCAACGCTATGTTTGGAGGAGGAAGAACAAGGCCTATGATGAAAAGAACACCTTGCCTACTGTGAAGCATGGTGGAGGGTCAATCATGCTTTGGGGCTGTTTTGCTTCTGCAGGTACAGGGAAGCTTCAGCGTGTGCAAGGTACCATGAATTCTCTTCAGTACCAGGAGATATTGGATGGAAACGTGATGCAGTCCGTCACACACCTGAGGCTTGGGAGACGTTGGACCTTTCAACAGGACAATGATCCCAAGCATACCTCCAAGTCCACTAGAGCATGGTTGCAGAGGAAAGGCTGGAACATTTTGGAGTGGCCATCGCAGTCACCAGACTTAAATCCGATTGAGAACCTCTGGTGGGACTTAAAGAAAGCAGTTGCAGTGCGCAAGCCTAAGAATGTGACTGAACTGGAGGCCTTTGCCCATGAAGAATGGGCGAAGATACCCGTAGATCGCTGCAAGACACTTGTGTCAAGCTATGCTTCACGTTTAAAAGCTGTTATAACTGTAAAAGGATGCTGTACTAAGTACTAAGATTGAATGTCACTTGGGGGTTGAATAAAACTGATAATGCTGTGAGCACAGAAAAGACATTTGTGGTTATTTCATTATAACTGTTATGTTATATTTGTCTGACCTACAAGTGCCTCTTTAATGTAAATGTAAGCAAGATGACTGAATGATCAAAAGCAATGTCAAACTGGCCAAAACACTCAATTTCAGTGGGGGTTGAATAATTTTGGCCACAACTGTACATTCACATCAGTCCCTGCCCTTAACGAGCTTACAATCTAAGGTCCCTATCACACATATACTGTATATCTACACATATATATATACAGTATATATATTACTGTGTAAAAGTTTTAGGCAGGTGTGAAAAAATGCGGTAAAGTAAGAATGCTTACGAAAATATATAATTTAATTGTAAATGTTTATTTTTGTAATGCAGAGCAAACAAAATCAAATCAATATTTGGCGTGACTAACCTTTAACTTCAAATCATCATCAATTCTTACACTTGCACACTTTGCACACTCGCACAAAGTCAGGAATTTTGTAGGATTAGAATCAGGTGTGTGATTAACCAAGTATACCAAGCAGGTGCTAATGGTCATTATTATTATTACTATACAGGATTCATATAGCGCCGACAGTTTGCTCAACGCTTTACAATATAAGGGAGACAGTACAATTACAATACAGTTCAGTACAGAAGGAATATGAGGGCCCGGCTCCTGGAGCTTACAATCTAAATGAAGGGAGAGGTGGTACAAGAGGTGATAGCTGCGTGGGATGATCTGGTGGAGGTGGCTCAAGTACAGTTCTTAGGTGGAGGTGGGGTAGGCTTCTCTAAATAAGTGAGTTTTCAAAGCAGGGGCTGACTGACCATTTGGAAACTCGGGTACTGCCCGAGGGCCTGGGGTCAGTAGCGGGCCCCATGAGATGCCCCTGGTACCTTTTTCATAGGCTTTTTTGAGTTTGGGCAAGGACACAGGGGCCCCATGGTCCCCTATTGCCCGGGGGCCCCATGAGTTGTCAGTCCGCCCCTGTTTCAAAGATCGCCTAAAGGCAGACAGGGTGGGCGCTGACCGGACATACTGCGGTAGAGAGTTCCAGAGGATGGGAGAGGCTCTGGAGAAGTGTGGGCAAGCAGGGGAGAAGGTGACGAGGGAGCTACAGAGCAAGAGGTCTTGGGAGGAGTGGAGCGGGCGACTTGGACGATATCTGCGGATGAGGTTGGTGATGTAGCTAGGGGCAGTGTTGTGGATGGCTTTGTATGCTGTGGTTAGTATTTTGAATTTTATACGTTGGGTTAGTGGAAGCCAATGAAGGGATTGGCAGAGAGGGGCAGCAGTCGCTGATCGGTTGGTAAGGTGGATGAGTCTAAAAGCAGCATTCATAATAGACTGAAGGGGGGATAGCCTGTGTAACGGTAGTCCAGTGAGGAGGGAGTTGCAGTAATCAAGGCGGGATATAACCAAGGCATGGATACATTGTTTTGTGGTGTCATTGGTCAGAAAGGGATGGATTTTGGAAATGTTCCGGAGGTTGAGGCGGCAGGATTTAGCCATTGAGTGGATGTGGGGCGCAAAGGAGAGGTCAGAGTCTAGGATTACACCTACCACCCTGGCATGAGGGGAAGGACCAATGGTTGTGCTGTTGATCTTAATGGTAAAGTGATGAGTGGGGAGTCGGGAAGGAGGAAATATTGCAAGCTCGGTTTTGGAAAGATTGAGTTTGAGGTAGTGGTGTGACATCCATACTGATATGTTGCTTAGTAGATTTGTGATACTTGAGGAGATTGAGGAGGTCATCAATTTCATATGTAAGTTGAAACACAGTCATTAACAGAAATAAGAACAGATGTGTAGGAGGCTTAAAACGGGGTGAAAAACAGCCAAACTCGATTGCTAAAGCCGGCCATACATGGGTCGAATTCCAAATGAATTTTCTCTTGAAAATCTTTTCTAAGAATCTTTGTTCAAATTTCGCAGCATTACTGGGCCACATCCGATTTCTGGGCAGCCATCGAGTTTGAGTGATTGGGCATAGTTACATAGTTAGTCTGGCTGAAAAAAGACAAAAGTCTATCTAGTTCAACCATAGAAAAAAAAAACTTATAATCCTATACCCACAGTTGATCCAGAGGAAGGCAAAAAAAAACCCAGCAAAGCATGATCCAATTTGCTCCTGCTGGGAAAAAAATTCCTTCCTGATCCCCCGAGAGGCAATTGGATATTCCCTGGATCAACTTTACCTATAAATGTTATATCCAGTTATATTCTGTGTATCCAAGAAAGAATCCAGGACTTTTTTGAAGCAATCCACTGAGCCGGCCAGAACCAACTCTTGAGGGAGTCTATTCCACATTTTCACAGCTCTTACTGTGAAGAAACCTTTCCGTGTTTGGAATTTAACTTTCTTTTCCTCCAGATGTAAAGAGCGCCCCCTTGTCCTCTGTGATGACCTCAGGGTGAATAACTACACCGAGTTCACTATATGAACCACTGATGTATTTATACATGGTGATCATATCCCCCTTATGTATTATACATGGAGATCATATCCCCCTTATGTATTATACATGGAGATCATATCCCCCCCTTATGTATTATACATGGAGATCATATCCCCCCTTATGTATTATACATGGTGATCATATCCCCCCTTATGTATTATACATGGAGATCATATCCCCCCTTATGTATTATACATGGAGATCATATCCCCCCTTATGTATTATACATGGTGATCATATCCCCCCTATGTATTATACATGGAGATCATATCCCCCTTATGTATTATACATGGAGATCATATCCCCCCTTATGTATTATACATGGAGATCATATCCCCCTTATGTATTATACATGGAGATCATATCCCCCCTTAATCTCCTCTTCTCAAGAAAGAATAAATTCAGTTCCTCTAATCTTTCCTCATAGCTGATCTCCTCCATGCCTCTTATCCGTTTGGTTGCCCTTCTCTGTACTTTCTCCAGTTCCCCAATGTTCTTTCTGTGAATTGGTGCCCAAAACTGAACTGCATATTCCAGATGAGGTCTTACTAATGATTTGTACCGGGGGAAATGATATCTCTCTCTCTGGAGTCTATACCTCTCCTAATACAAGAGAGGATTTTGCTCACCTTAGAACCCGCAGCTTGGCATTGCATGCGACTATTAAGCTTGTGATCTACCAGAACCCCCAGATCCTTCTCCACCATTGATCCCCCCAGTTGTACCCCCCTAGTATGTATGATGCATGCATATTCTTAGCCCCCAAGTGCAGATCCTTACATTTATCAACATTAAACCTCATTTGCCACATAGTTGCCCAATTACACAGAACATTGAAGTCGGCTTGTAAATTGGAGACATCTTGTAAGGACGTTATTCCACGGCACAGCTTGGTGTCATCTGCAAAGACTGAAATGGGATTTATAATCCCAGACCCTATATTGTTTATAAATATATTAAAACCTACGTGTGTCACTGGAAAAACAAGCCCTCCCTCTACTCCCGGAGTAAATGTGGCCTGAAAGTGAAATTGGTGCATTTACACAGAACAATGAGACTCCATTCACATGTGTGAGTTTCCGAGCGCATGGCAATCTGCACAGAACATGCGTGCTTTTCCATACGTTTCAGAAACACGCTGCAAATGTGCATCATGTTTTGTGTTGTCGTTACATGTTAAAGGCACCCCAAACTTGACTAACACACCAAAAACTCCAGTGACGCACCGTGCTCTGCTCCAAACAAAGTTCTGGAGCTTCTTTGTTGCGAATGTTAGATGTATGGCAGCCCGTTCAAGTCAATGGGTTACCCTATACGTGACGAGTGAAAAAGCTCCAAAACACCCAAAACAAATGTATGGGGGAATGTGAGTCTTCACTACACGAAGATGTGAATGGGGCCTGACATCTGAGTGTCCCCATCCACTCCCTCCTATGTACTTGTATAAAGATGGCCATACACTATGCAATCTGATTGTATCATCTCTGTACAATTTCCTTTACCAGAACTATGGACTAGCAGGACACACCTGAACAATCCATTCAATTGGTATCAAATCAGACAGGACCTTGTACTACATAGCTGATGGGAGGATGGCAGTATTGTAATGAGGGCTGGTGTGGTCCAGAGTGGTGAACACGCCCTATCACAACCTTCTCTTCTGTGATAGAACAAGGAAGTGAAGGCTTCTGGGAGGTGGCTTACAGGAAGTGAAGGCTTCTAGGAGGTGGCCTACAGGAAGTGAAGGCTTCTGGGAGGTGGCCTACAGGAAGTGAATGCTGAGAGACCATCAACAGGGAATGATGCAATCTGAAAATCTGTTCAAAATCTCACAGAAACTGACAAAAAATGAAACGTCCGGTGGATGAGGTAGAGAAAAAAACATTGGGATGGCTGGGACAGAAATGAAAAGTAAAATTTTACCTGAAAAGGAGACATTTGGGGGACTTTTAGACCCTGCATGTCTCAATAAAGAGAATCTGTCACCAAAAAGTCATCACATAGGGAACTTTGTGTCCCCGATGTGATGAAAAATAAAAGTTCAGTATAAAAATATATACATTTAAAAAAAAAAATAATGTTACATCCAAGCACTTAACATCCCCCCAAAAAAATGTTGAAGCCCCACCCCCACATATACGCACATACGAACGTAAACAGACTTATGGCGGCGATCAGTGACTTATGGCGGGACTGCGGAACTGCGGCGGACATTCTGACATTGGGGGGTACTGACTTGGGGTCACTGACATCCCCAGTGACACCAATACAGTGATCAGTGCAAACAAAAAACCACTGAAACTGTACTAATGGCACTGGGGAGGAAGGGGTTAAGTTTATTTTTCAGGGAAAGGGTTAACTGTGTGAGGGGGAGTGTTTTACTAGGGGGCGGGGGGTGTGTACTGCAGGGAACACCGCTGAGAAACTCTTCTGTCCCGATCAGCGTGTCCTGGAGCTGTCAGGGAACTGACAGAAAGCACAGCTACTGCAGCTGTGCTCTCTGTCAGCGATTGCCGCCGATCGCCGGGACATAGCCGGTAATGACCGGCTGTGACCCGGCGACTGACATCCGCGGCTGTGATCGGCGGGACAGGTAGGGCGGCGGCGCGCCTCGCGCGCGCCCCCTACCTGTTTGCAAAACGTACGTTTTATAATGTGCTTTTGCCCAGCCGTGCCGCCCTGCCGCCGCATTTCTACAGTGGCTAGAGCATGTGGTTAAGATTTGTTTGGTATCTATTTACTCGGCACAACCTCATCTTTAATATTTTACCAAAGATTTAGGTAATGTATTGCAATTGTTTGCCCTAAAATGCACTCTAGTGTGATTTTTACAGAAATTTTGGGTTTCCTAGACCTTTGCAATATTATCACGTCACATAAAAAATTTGAACTACATCTATTTCATTCACTCGGGTGTCTGCTTTCAGAAAATATATCATGTTTTGAGGGTTTTGTGTAATCTTCAGGCCTAAAATTATTTTTTATACTTGTGTGCAAGAAATGCAAAAACTGCTCTGACAGAGAAAGGTTTAAACTAATGAGCCGAAGGCTTTAAAAATACCACCTAAGGAGATTTTTGGGTGTCATAGTTTTTTGTGATATCACAGGCACATGCAGTTGACTTGACACGCTTGATATCTATTTCGACACAACCCCATTTTTTATATTTTAACAAAATATTTGGTATTGTGTGTGTTTACACTAAAATTCATTTTATATTATATATATTTTATTATTTTATTCTGGAAAATATGTGTTTGATAAACAGTTGTGCAGATATTGTGCAAAAAAATTGCAACATCTATCTTTTTATTTTGCATAGTCTCTGCTTTCAGAAAATGTATGATATTCTGGAGAAGGGGAGGGGGGAGTAATTTTATAGGCAAACAGGCAGATTTTTACAGGTGTGCAACATAAACAAAAAAAACCTATGTTCTAGAGGTGAAGTGGCTGAACATGAAGAGGCAATTGGTCAAGACTTACAAACCTATTTTGTATATGTTACTTCTTGTTCTTTATTTAAAAAAAAATTATTATTATTATTATTATACAGTATTAATATAGCGCCAAAAGGTTTGCTCAGCGCAGGGGCGGACTGACCATTTGGAAACTCGGGCACTGCCCGAGGGCCCGGGGTCAGTAGGGGGCCCCATGTGATTCCCCTGGTACCTTTTTCATAGGCTTTTTTGAGTTTGGGCAAGGACACAGGGGCCCCATGATCCCCTATTGCCCGGGGGCCCCATGAGTTGTCAGTCCGCCCCTGGCTCAGCGCTTTGTATCTATTATTTACAAAAAAAATGATATATATACATGTAAAGTATAAACACTTTGAAAACACATCAAATCTTAATGGAGAAAAATCACATGCTGGATCTCTATACTGATATGGACGGGGTAATGTGTTAGGAATTGAACGATGCCCCATCGTTTGATGGAAATGAAAATGATCAGCCTACAGAGGACTGAATTCAAAGACACCCCGAAAATCAAAGTGAAAAAATAATGCAGCAGGTTAGTCCATTTTGCTGAAATTTCATCGCAGTAATTCAAATTGATAATTAGTAGTTTGTATGGCCCCCACGTGCTTGTATGCATGACCTGACAACATCGGGACATGCTCCTAATGAGATGATGGATGTGTCCTGGGGTATTTCTTCCTGGATCTGGACCAGGTCATCACTGAGCTCCTGGACAGTCTGATAAGATGCAACCTGGAGGTATCGGATGGACCAAAAAATGATATCCCAGAAGGGTTCTATTGGATTTAGGTCAGGTGAGCCTGGAGGCTATTAAATGGTATCAATTCCTTCATCCTCCAGGAACTGCCTGCATACTCTCCCCACATAAGGCCGGGCATTGTCGTGCACCAGGAGGAACCCAGGACCCCCTGCACCAGTGTAGGGTCTGACAATGGGTCCAAGGATTTCATCCAGATACCTAATGGTACTCAGGGTGCCATTGTCCAGCCTGTAGAGGTCTGTGCGTCACTACATGGATATGCCTCCCCAGCCCATCACTAACCCACCACCAAAACAATCATGCTGAACGATTTTACAGGCAGCAGAACATTCTCCACGGCTTTTCCAGACCCTTTCACGTCTGTCACATGTGCTCAGGGTGAACCTGCTCTCATCTGTGCAAAGCACAGGGTGCCAGTGGTGGACCTGCCAATTCTGGTGTTCAATCGCAAATGTCAGTCGAACTCTATGGTGCCAGGCAGTGAGCACAGGGCCCACTAGAGGATGTCTGGCCTTCAGGCCACCCTCATGAAGTCTGTTTATGATTGTTTGGTCAGAGACATTCACACCAGTGGCCTGCTGGAGGTCATTTTGTAGGCCTCTCGCAGTGCTCAGCCTGTTCCTCCTTGCACAAAGGATAAGATACCGCTCCTGCTGATGGGTTAAGGACTTTCTATGGCCCTGTCCAGCTCTCCTATAGTAAATGCCTGTCTCCTAGAATCTCCTCCAAGCTCTTGAGACTGTGCTGGGAGACACAGCAAACCTTCTGGCAATGGCACACATTGAAATGCCATCCTGGAGGAGTTGGATTGCCTGTGCAACCTATGTAGAATCCAGGTATGGCCTCATGCTACCAGTAGTGACACTCACCCTAGTCAAAATCAAAACTACAGAAGAACAGTCAGAAAAGATGAGTAGGGAATCAAATATCAGTGGCTTCCACCTGTAAAACCATTCTTGTTTTGGGGATCATCTCATGGTTGCCCATCTCGTGCACCTGTTGTTAATTTCATTAATACCAAAGCAGCTGAAACTGATTAACAACCCCCTCTGCTACTTACCTGACCAGATCAATATCCTAGGAGTTTCATTGACTTGATGCTAGACTCTGATTAAAAAGTGTTTCTTTAATTTTTTTTGAGTAGTGTATATTGTTGTATATAATTTATTATAAAGACATTCTGTATATTAAAAAAATACAGTATATGCTATATATATATATATATATATATATATATATATATATATATTAGAGAGAGAGAGAGAGAAAGAGAGAGAAAAGCAACTTTACATTCCTTGAAGTTTCCCAAATTTCTGCTACAATTGTTTTTTTTAAAGTTCTTTCTTAAGTAATATAAACTCCATAGGTGCAGCTTTATTGCAAATGCTGGGGTAGTGAAAGCATTGTGTTGCCAGCGATATGTTAAGCTGATTCTGCTCAGTCCAGATAAGCCACGGCAAGGATCCACACAGCATCGCAAAATGGAAATTCATCTTCTCCCTGAAGTCCCATCACGGTGAAAAATAGCTGTTTTAAACTAGGACAACAACAAAATTCACAGCGGTTGACTTGTACTTTCGTTTTAGCCCTTTAGTGCACTACTGGGATGTAGACTCTCCTACACCACACTATGCAGAACATTCATAATTGTCAGCATTTAAACAAATCTAACCAGCGCTATTACAATTTTATGTTTTGCAGAGCAACAATTCTTTTCATAAATAATTTGGCCATAACAGACCAATATAGCATTCAATACTTAATAGCAGATCTCAAACCAGAACATTGTTAAGAGGACATAACAGACACAAGGTGAGAAGTTGCAGTAGGTGAGTTCATCATCTCAGAAATGGCATCGCCGTCCAGAAGGTAGATATTTGTAAGGTGGGCCTGGTATTTGGTACCCAAAGTGGAGGAAATGCACATCGAGGCCAAAGGAATGCAGCAAAATGTATCAACACAAGGTTCCAACAAGGTGACAAAGGCCGATTCCGGCACAACAGTACTTTGCAGAAGATGTTGAAGAACACAGCCCGAGTATTATTGAAAACACTCTAGGAGGCTTGTGGTGCCTGACAACATCTGATGATGAAGGTTGCTGAAGGCGGTATGGACACAAAGGCACCTGAATGGCAGAAGGAGCTCCTGGTTGGCAGCTCAGCTGTACGGTCCATACTCTGTCCTTCCTTTTTTGGAACCTCTCCCTATGCTAGTCACACTGTCCCTTACTAGTGGGTTTCTGTCCCTGACCTCACCACTTTGCCAATGTGCACCACTTCCAGTGGCACAGTGCTATTTATTAGCATTGCCCACATTATAGATGGCTGCAGAGGTCATCTGGCACAGCAGCATTCAATCGGCAAGCTGCTCCCCTGATGACATCTATGGAGGCCTCAGGGGATCAAGAGTTCTTCTGATCCTCCACTCCCCTCCTGCATGGTAGAGGCCAAACTATACCTGCCTACATGCTGACCCTGGATGGTACCTGAACAAAGATGACCCCATCCTTTGGAAAAAAAAGCAAATTAAGCCATTATCAAGGTGGAGTACTTTGGTCTCTGAAAAGGTTTGTTTACACAAGCTCTTAGGAGCAATTGGGTTTTAAAATTCTTCCCATGCTATGTAATGTTAAGGAGGGGCCTGGGGAATTATGTTCATTCTAAATAGCCCTGTGTGTACTGTGCTGGCAAATCCTCATTGTCAGTTTTAAACTCCTTCCACACTCTTTGCTCCAACAAACGTTTAAAGACATTAAAGCTTGGCTTGGCAAATTGTATGATAATGCACTTATGCCCCATGCCCACATGCTGATGGTTCCTGTAGAAATTCTATCTCCAGGGATGCCCAATCCTCTTCACTGTGTTGAACTTCCCACACTGCCAGGATTAAAACCTTGGGTCTAGCATTGTAGTACATAGAAGAAGGTCCTAATGGGCTCCTGCCCCTCCCTCCTCCTCCTCCTCCATTGACAAAAGCCCTTGCATTGTATTTAGAGAGTACAACATGTTCTGTGAATGGGAAAGAGGAGTCTGTCATCCACCTCTCCCTCATTCAGAGAATGTGTTACAGCTAGCAAAAACAATGTAAAGAATTTTGTCAATGGAAAAGGGAGGAAAAAGGGTGAGCTCCTGTCCAGACCATCCTTAACATACTGTAAAGTTAGACCTGAGGTTATTGACCCATTTAGTGCTGTAGGAGGACCAGGCATCAATGGAAAGAAGATGGCAGCTGTAGGAAAAAAAATATTTTTAACTAACTTCAGCTTTAAGGCAGTGCTCCCAAGTGCTTTTAAGACTCATTCAAATTAGCATTGCTCTCTGAAGAGTGACCCACGTTCCAATCACTGTTAAGAGAGCATTTGACAGGTGATTTGATGAAGATGCACTGTATCTGTCACGGGGGGGGGGGGGGGGGTGTAAGGCAGGTAAGTGGGATTTCCTCCATGTTCCCCTCCTTGCTGGGCACCAAGTCTGGGTCACATCAGAAGACTACCCCCAGAGTGGGTTCTTCTGTGCTACGCTAGGCACCTAGTCTGGGGTCACTCTCCTGCACATGGGATACCTTTTTGCTTGTGCCGTTTCCATTACTGCCTGGGGCAGGGTGGAGGTAGCTTTCAGGGACACCTCAACCTTAAGATACATCTCCGACTCAGAGATGACTGTATGTAGTGTACACTTGAACAGTAAACTAAACTCCAGTTGACGCTCTCCGTCCCCTTGTCAATGTACATTGTCACAATTGCATTTAGGAAAGACACACTCCACCTGTCCATTGCATCCTCGCTACCTCAGTCCCATTAAAGAATAGGGCCTGGAGCTAGATGGGTAGCATAGGAGGAAGGTTGGACATGACTGGGTTTGCAGGACAGGCTGGAGTAACACGAATAAAATTAGTTAGCTCTGTTTAAAAGATTTAGTATCCCGTCTGGTTGGAGGAACATTGGGTGGGGTGATGTGAGGGTGGGCCCTGGAGGGGAAAAAGGGAGGAGCATTTTCCTCAGGGTCAGTCAGAGCTGGTACAGCAGAGAACAACGTCTGATGTGCGTGGCATGAAAGGCCTAAGGAGGAACCAACACACTATGACGTCATTGCCGCCGGCGCCACGTGCAGGCCCGGTGGCCATCTTTAAAATCGGCTATTAAGCCTACAGACGAACCCCATCCAACCAAGCGTCCAGAGGAAGGGAGCCCTGTGACCAGGCTGAGCAACCCATCCATCTTAAAGGGGACCTCTGGACCAGCAGACTTCTACCTTAACCCCAAGACCTACTGCTGTGCTGACCAATCCCTATAAGGAAGCTCACAAGATGCCTACTACACCCTGCCTGCCTAAATGGTCCATGGTGGATATATTTACATGTGGATTACCTATGCGCTTCTGGTGAGTGCGCAATTTTACCGTTGTTTCCAGGCACAAGCTTTAGAATTCTGCTACGGAGGGGATCTTTTACCATATTTATTATATGAACTTATCTGAACCTTTTATTATTATTATTATTATTTTTATCATTCATATTTTTAGAAGCGCTGCACTTTCTATTTATACAGTTTTATCAAGGTTTATTTTGGTTACCTTTAGTGCTACAGCTGCTATATTAAGAAATCTCACTTTATCCTATCATACACAGGTACAGTGGGGCAAAGAAGTATTTAGTCAGCCACCAAGTTCTCCCACTTAAAAAGGTGAGAGAGGCCTGTAATTGGCATCATAGGTAGACCTCAACTATGAGAGACAAAATGAGAAAAGAAATCCAGACAATCACATTGGCTGATCTGGAAAGAATTTATTTGCAAATTATGGTGGAAAATAAGTATTTGGTCACCTACAAACAAGCAAGATTTCTGGCTCTCACAGACCTGTACCTTCTTCTTTAAGAGGCTCCTCTGTCCTGCACTCATTACCTGTATCAATGGCACCTGTTTGAACTGTTTGAACTTGTTATCAGTATAAAAGACACCTGTCCACAACCTCAAACAGTCACACTCCAAACTCCACTATGGTGAAGACCAAAGAGCTGTCGAAGGACACCAGAAACAAAATTGGAGACCTGCACCAGGCTGGGAAGACTGAATCTGCAATAGGCAAGCAGCTAAAATCGCAGGGTGTTAAAATACTTCTGTTCCTCACTGTATGTGCAGAGTACGGGCATTAAAGCCCACCCATTTACCCCCGCACATACTGTATGAGTTATGGGTTAAGAACAGCAGTTTGGGGCTTGGGTCGTCCAACATGACTCCTGCACAGGTCTTCGATCCATAATAGTGCTGCGTAGAGGGCTGCATTAGACCGTTTGGCAACCTAGAATATTGTGCACTGTGTGACAGCAGCTGTGCGGTCTTGTACTGCCACTAGAGCAGTGTTTCTCAGCCTCTTTTCATTCAAGGCACCCTTTAAAATTATGGACAGTCCCGAGGCACCCTTTAAAATTATGGACAGTTTTTAGCACCCCATTCTAAAATGGGGTGCCTCTAGACTGTCCATAATTTTAAAAGGGCACCCCATTCTAAAATGTGAAAACTATTCTAATAGTTTTCTATAACGCAGCAACATCCACACATGTAGGACACCCAACGTTAGAAGAGATGTATTCTTCCACAGCAAATATACTTTTGCACACTGGTACTGACTAGTATTCCAATGTTTCTCTTCTCCCTCAGTTTTTCTCCATCACCAAGATAATATGACCCCAGCACTGATGGAAAGGGGCAGGGGAGGATCAAACTAGGCTTCTGTGCAGGCAGCTGACATCCTCCTTATCAACTGATGATGTCATTGGTTGTCAGGAAGCCAGCGGCTATAAGGTCATAATGGTGCACAATGGAAACCTGTGACTTTGTGTAACTAAAAGGCAGGCTTGTTCCACCCGCTGGCTTATATACAAGTTTTGGCCATTTTTAGACATTTTACCAAGGCACCCCTGAAGAAACCTTAAGGCATCCCAGGGTGCCTGGGCACCGTGGTTGAGAAAGGCTGCACTAGAGGACAGTTCGATATAACAGTAAAGCACCGACAAAATACAAAAATAATTTATTAAAAAATACAAACATTTCATAAAAATTCACATACCTTTTTTTATATCGCCTGACTGCATAACGATGCATACAATAATACATAATACAATAATAATAAAAATGACAAAACAGTTAACCTTGAAGGATACCACTCCAACTATTTTCTGACGGTTTTGTCCTTGCTGCATTTAGTCAGGAAGACGATTATCTTTTCATTCGTCTAGATTTTTCTCCACCGTGGTTTTAGCTGAAATAAAACAGAAGCCTCAACCTGAATCTCGTTTCTTAAATGGTAAAAATAAAACAACCCACACATGGCTTTCTCTTATGTTTATCTTTTGTTTTGCTGGGCACAATCCTCGATAAGAACTTTAACTTCTGCCGTTTCACATGTCTTCAGCAGCCCACATGGAAACAATTTTCCGCTGGAAAATGAAAGATGCGATCAGCAAAAATGGCGCCGTTTCATGTCTGCTTTTTCCGTGGTTCACATAAGCCATAAATTTCTCGTTCTCGGATAAGTACGAAGATACCATCTGTATTTACAATTCCTTATCTCAGAAATTAAAAAATAAAGTAGATACATAAGTAAGAAGCATAGCAGAATATATCATATTCCGATGCAGCCAAACCATGTCAGGGGCACGCGGGGAGGAAAAGTTAGAGTTTACTTAATGGCAAATAAACTTACTTTAAGGATCAGGGTAAATATTTGAGCGTGAATTGCTAGATAAACAAATCTTTCATTATTGTGTAAAGAGTTATGACAACATGGCATTAATGAAGATTAAATCATTCTAGACGCTGTCTGATTTTTTTTTACTTCTATTTTTTTGTTTGTTTTCTTTGATATTTATTTGTATGTGACAAGATTAACCACTTTGCTAGAAAATTACTTAGAACATTCAAATGTTTCTGATTTTAATTTAATTTATTTTCTTTAAATTTATGTTTTCAAACTTTTTTTTTTTATTTAACTTTGTTGCTATCATAAGGAACTAATACAAGCCAAAAGAAGAAAATAGGCATGAACACCCATATGGCTGTTACTCATAAAAAATAGTTGAATAAATTACTCAAATACATATATTTTAGAAGCATCACAGATAAGTGACCCAGACCTCTACCCCACCCCCTCATCCCCCCATGAAACACAAAGGAAGGAATTATAATGAGCTAACAAGCCCTCTATATGATAGCAAATATTAGAACATCCAAATGTTCCTGATTTTAATTTAATTTATTTTCTTTAAGTTTATGTTTTTTAAACTTTTTTGCTATTGTAAGGAACTAATACAAGCCAAAAGAAGAAAGTAGGTGTGCACACCCATATGGCTGCTACATATAAAAAAAAGTTTAATAAATTACTCAAATACATATATTTTAGAAGCATCACAGATAAGTGACCCAGACCTCTACCCCCCCCCCCCCCATCCCCCATGAAACACAAAGGAAGGAATTATAATGAGATAACAAGCCCTCTATATGATAGCAACTCTTAGAATATCTAAATGTTTCTGATTTTAATTTAATTTATTTTCTTTAAATGTATGTTTTCAAACTTTTTATTTTTTTATTTAACTTTGTTGCTATCATAAGGAACTAATACAAGCCAACCCCCCCATCCCCCCAACCCCCCATGAAACAGAAAGGAAGGAATTATAATGAGATAACAAGCCCTCTATATGATAGCAAATCTTAGAGCATCCAAATGTTTCTGATTTTAATTTAATTTCTTTTCTTTAAATTTATGTTTTCAAACTTTTTTTTTTATTTAACTTTGTTGCTATCATAAGGAACTAATACAAGCCAAAAGAAGAAAGTAGGCATGCACACCCATATCGCTGCTACACATAAAAAAAAGTTTAATAAATTACTCAAATACATATATTATAGAAGCATCACAGATAAGTGACCCAGACCTCTACCCAGGGGCAAACTGACCATTTGGAAACTCGGGCACTGCCCGAGGGCCCGGGGTCAGTAGGTGGCCCCATGAGATGCCCCGGATACCTTTTTCATAGGCTTTTTTGAGTTTGGGCAAGGACACAGGGGCCCTATGATCCCCTATTGCCCGGGGGCCCCATGAGTTGTCAGTCCGCCCCTGCCTCTACCCCACCCCCTCATCCCCCCATGAAACACAAAGTAAGGAATTATAATGAGCTAACAAGCCCTCTATATGATAGCAAATCTTAGAATATCTAAATGTTTCTGATTTTAATTTAATTTATTTTCTTTAAATTTATGTTTTCAAACTTTTTATTTTTTTTATTTAACTTTGTTGCTATCATAAAGGAACTAATACAAGCCAACCCCCCCCCCCACCCCCCCATGAAACACAAAGGAAGAAATTATAATGAGCTAACAAGCCCTCTATATGATAGCAAATTTTAGAACATCCAAATGTTCCTGATTTTAATTTAATTTATTTTCTATAAATTTATGTTTTTAAACTTTTTTTTATTTAACTTTGTTGCTATCATAGGGAACTAATACAAGCCAACCCCTCCCATCCCCCCATGAAACACAAAGGAAGGAATTATAATGAACTAACAAGCCCCCTATATGATAGCATGGACAGGTGACAGGTTGTCTTTATTTGCTTTTATGTTATATACTAAACCACTTTATGGTGGACAATTTATAAATTTTAAAAAGTTATAATCCTACACCCACAGTTGATCCAGAGGAAAGCAAAAGAATTTAGCAAAGCACGATCCAATTTGCTCCTGCATGGGAAACAATTCCTTCCTGATCCCCCGAGAGGCAATTGATGTGATATTTATTATTATTATTATACAGGATTTATATAACGCCAACGGTTTGCTCAGCGCTTTACATTATAGTGGGAGATAATACAGTAACAATACAGTTCAATACAAAAGGGATTTGAGGGCCCTGCTCCTTAGAGCTTACAATCTAGGAGGGAGGGGGTGAATGGTACAATAGGTAATAACTGTGGGGAATGGAGTGGTTGGAAGAGTAGAGGATTCCAGTATTAGCAGAAGGCGGGATAGGCTTCCCTGAAGAGAGAGGTTTTCATTGATCGCCTAAAAGTAGGTAGAGTAGGCGATAGTCTGATAGATTGGGGTAGGGAGTCCCAGAGGATGGGTGACGCCCTGGAGAAGTCTTGGAGATGAGCATGGGAGGAGGAGACAAGGGAGCTAGAGAGCAGGAGGTCTTGCAAGGAGCGGAGTGTACGGTTTGGGTGATATTTAGAGACAAGATTGGTGATGTAATTTGGGGCAGAGTTGTGGATGGCTTTATATGTCATTGTTAGTGTTTTGAATTTATCCGTTGGGCAACTGGGAGCCAGTGGAGGGATTGGCAGAGAGGGGTTGGAGGACACTGAGTGGTGGCCAGTGGAGGGATTGGCAGAGAGGGGTGGAGGACATTGAGTGGAGGCCAGTGCAGGGATTGGCAGAGAGGGGTGGCAGATACGGAGTGGTTAGTAAGGTGGATGAGTCTGGCAGCAGCATTCATGATAGACTGAAGGGGGGATAGCCTGCGATGAGGTAGGCCAGTGAGAAGGGAGTTACAATAGTGGAGGCATGATATGACAAGGGAGTAAATAAGTTGCTTAGTGGTTTCCGAGGTTAGGAACGGTCGTATCTTGGAGATGTTGCGGAGGTGAAGTCTACATGATTTTGTCAGCGATTGGATCTGGGCTGGAAGGACAGATGGGAGTCTAGGATTACACCTAGTACCCTGGCATGAGGGGAGGGACTGATGATTGTGTTATCGATATTTATGGAGAAGTCGGGGGGGGGCACGGGCTGGGGGGAATACTAAGAGCTCAGTTTTGGAAAGGTTGAGTTTGAGGAAGTGGAGTGACATCCATGCCGATATGTCACTTAGTAGGCTTGTGATACGAGTGGAGACTGAAGGGGTGAGGTGAGGGCTAGACAGATAGATTTGCGTGTCATCAGCATAGAGATGGTAATTGAAGCTGTGTGAGTTTATCAAGTGACCAAGGGAGGAGGTGTAGATGGAGAAGAGAAGGGGTCCAAGGACAGAACCTTGAGGGACCCCTATGAGATGTGATCTTTATGAGAAACATAATCTATTTTCTGAAAGCAAAGGCCCTAAAGAATGAAATGATGGCCCTTGTAATTTTTTAAGTTGCACGATATTTGAATAGCAGTTCATTCATTTAGAACACACAAACACAATATAATACTCAATTATATTTGGTAAAATATATAGCATGAAATTGTGTTGAATAAATTGATACCAAACATGTCAAGACTCGTGTCAATTATGTGCATCCATGAAATGGTGAAAAACTACAGTACTCCAAATTTTTTCGGTGACACTTTAAAAACCTTCACCAGATATCAGTTTAGAGTTAACAATGAATTATTACCCAATAAGTATTGCTCTCACTCCACTCCCACTGTTTACATACATGTGTGGGACCTATGTGTGCATTTACATTTACATGTATGTGTGTGGGGGGGGGGATGTGTGATGAGGATGCTTTTAATTTTTTTACATTTTGGGTTTTTTTTGTAATTTACCGTTTAATTTTTTTGTTCAATTTACATTTTTACACTTTCCATTTTTTAAAAAAAGTAACTTTGTTGCTATTACAAGGGTGCTAAAAAGCCTGGGAACTACTGGGAGAGGTGTCAGGGGAGCATAATGTCTCCCTATTGTAAAAGTGAGGATGTGACATGATTATAATGTATCTAAACAGAGGAAGAAAACTGCAATATATCCTACAAATACGGGGAACAGTGCTGCGCTACCCCAATAGCGAATATTAAATAAGTGAAATGAATAGAATGAAAATGAAATTTGAATACAATTTGCATAGATGAATAGAATAAAAAAGTGAATAAATAAAATAAATATAAATATGACTCAATCCAGTCGGTGAAGAAAAGATATTAATATGAATGTAGAATACTGCGCTACCTCAATAGCGAATATAAATTGAATGAAAGGAATAAAAATAATGTAGATAAAAGGAATTGCAACAAATGAACAAATGAATTAAATCAACTCAATTAAGTGGGTGAAAAATGGATAATATAAAACTAATTGTGACCTAATAGGTGAACACAAACAAAAAAGGAGGGCATTCTGACACTGGGGGGGAACTAACTAACTGCCACTGACATCCCAAAGACACTAATACAGTGGTCAGCGCTAATAAAAAGCACTGACACTATACCAGGGGCGGACTGACAACTCATGGGGCCCCCGGGCAATAGGGGATCATGGGGCCCCTGTGTCCTTGCCCAAACTCAAAAAAGCCTATGAAAAAGGTACCAGGGGCATCTCATAGGGCCCCCTACTGATCCTGGGCCCTCGTGCAGTGCCTGAGTTTCCAAATGGTTAGTCCGCCCCTGTACTGTACTAATGGCACCTGGCAGGAAGGGGTTAACATTTGGGGACAATCAAAGGTGTGCTGTGTGTGTTTTACTAGGGAAACATGCTGCTGTGTATTTCTCTGCTGTGCAGAGAAATACACATCAGCATGTTCTTGCCGGCAGGAGAGAGACCTGTGTTGTTTACACGCAGGTCTCTCCTCTGTCAGTGTTACTCGGCGATCACCGGGTGCCGGTGAAGAATCTCCAGCCGGGACCCGGTGATTGACATCCGTAGCTGCCAAGGGCAGCGCGGGCAGGGCGGCATGCGCGGGCAGGGTGGCGCGCGTGCACCCCCTACTTGGAAATGCAATTCACGTATATATATATATATATATATATATATATATATATGTGTGATTTTGTGCAGCCCTGACGCCCTGTAGCAGTAGTTCTGCGGCAGAGAAGCGGTTAACATCAGACTCGTGCTTTAGGATGCCTAGACTCTCTCTAAAGACCTATTTCCTCACAACAAATGTAACTTATAATTTCTTGTAATTTTCATGAGTTTCTGCATTTTTTTTTTTTTTGGCAGGTAATCCAATACAAATTTTTATTCTCTTCAATTTCACCTCCCTAAGTGCCAAATCCTAATATAATATAATATTCCCCATAATGAAGTTTACAGTGACATTAGTATTAGTGTAATTTTATAGTCAGTATGGTCTTGAAAATCATTTATGCCTGCTGTGTTTTTACGATAGACATTGGGATGTCACCATCTGTGTAATGAAATCTTTCCTCTATAATGGCATGGTAACGAACCTAACAACTTTCTGTTCTTTTTTCTTTAAGTTTTACTTTGTCGTGAACTCACGTTGCATTTAAAGAAGGACTGAAGGCATAGTGATAGGTTAGGTGGTAAATTATAACTCTGAAGAAAAGCGGGTGAGCTTTGTCTGTCATTTGGTTTGCCAGTTACAGACTTTGGGTCTATGAGGAATGCTCCCTCAAAAACGTCCTAAAATCTCGGGCGTGTGACCGGCACTAGGTTGGGCAAAATTGAGAATTTTAGTCTTGACAAGATTTTACTAATGGGGTCTATTTGTACAAGATACATATTTGTATTGTCCTTGTAAACAGGGTACATTTCTGTGAAAGCCAGGAGATTGCATCCAAATTTTGGTAAATGCATTGGAGCCAATAGGAAAGGTGATATTAACCTCCCTAGCGGTCTGATTATGTCAGTATTTCTGTGCTCAAAGCGGTACATTGTTTTCAATGGAAATATGTTCCTATAGACACCCTTCTAAACCTTGTGGACAGCCTTCCCAGAAGGGTTGAGGCTGTTAGAGTTGCAAAAGGTGGGCCAACTCAATATTGAACCCTACGGACTTATGCAGGCCATAGATGAGTCGAAAATCAGCCAATTTTTCCTATTTTTGCACCGTTTATGGGTTAATTGGTCGGCTGTTTTTCTGGATTTTGGCACATTTGTTTATCGGTAAAGTTGGAAAAAAATCGGCCGATTTTGTCGATTGGCAGATTTTCACAGCAATGATGGGCAAATTGGCCGATCTTTTTACCGATAAAAAATCTGCGCATGAGCCATGACTTGCAAGAAAAAGAAGAAGAAAAAGATGAAAAAGAAAAAGTAGAAAAAGAAGAAGAAAAGAAGAAGAAAAAGAAGAAGATGAAAAAGAAAAAGAAGAAGAATTCCAGTCCGCTATTACATTTGACATGAAAAAGTATTGCGGTTGCAACAATGTATCTATTTGTATCCGAATAAAACCATCTGTATCCAAAATAGATACAAATAGATACAATGTTGCAACCGCTATACTTTTTCATGTCAAATATAATAGCGGAGCTCTCTGCAGGGACATAAGTAATTAAATGCCGGCCGTAGACGGAATGAAAATCGGTCGATTATTTTTACCGTTGGTGGTAACGTCGGCCTATTGAACGACCGATTTTTCTTTTTTTTTTGTTTACAAACGGTTTTATTTTCAAAGGCAGACTGTAGAACAACAGTACAGTTTACAATAATAACAAGGCACATTTGAAAAGTACATTTCAGAAAAGTACATTTATGTAAGAAAGATAGATACGGAAGAAAAAGAAAGAGAATAGATTTTAAGCACATGAGAAATGGAAACGATAAAGTAGGCTGAATGACATATCTTTCAACAGTACATGCCAATCAACCTTCAAATGGAATGCCTTTAGTCATGTAATAAATGTCTATGAATCCTCCATGATTCCCATTTTTTATCAAATAAGTGCATCTTGTCCAGCAAAGTATAATGAATGCGCTTCATGAGCATCACAGCGTCAACTCTATGTAAAACAGAGGCCAAGGGTACAGTGATGGATTTCCAATGTAGGGCAATAGCCCACAAGGTGGCAATACAAATAGTATGTATCAGTCTCATAACAGCATCCAAAACCCCCGGGATACGAGCTCCCAATAAACAGGACTGTATAGTCAGACGTACCGAGACTCCTACCAGTGAAGTAGCTACCTCAGATATCCTGCGCCAAACCAAGGATATAGCTGGGCAAGCCCAAAACGTATGAACCAAAGTACCTGTGAGGCCGCAGCCCCGGAAACATAAGGGGGGTGTTTGTGGGTACAATATACTGTATGTAGTCTTGACGGGGTGTAATACCATCTGGTTAATACCTTGAGGGCCATCTCACGAACAGAAAGGGATCTAGAACACTTACATATGTTATCCACTATGGAATCCCAATCCTCATCTGAAAAAGTGATACCACTATCCTCCTCCCATTTTTGTCTATATAAAGGAGGTGTGGGAGAAAAACTGATCAAAAATTGGTGATAAAGATCAGAGATAAGTCCCCTGCCCCTAGGAGAGTCACGGCTAATACGTTCAAAGAATGAAATCAGAGAAGACGGTATGAGGCCAAAATGTGATTTAAAAAAGTGTCTAATCTGTCGGTAACGATGGTACTCACGTAGCGGAACATCAAAAAGTACACGCAGCATATCAAAAGTAATATAAGATCCTCCTCTTTGAAAGTCAGATAACCTAAAAAAAGATCTATCATACCACCAACAAAACGTTTGAGGGGAAGAAAATGTCGTAATAAAGTTAGGATCACCAAAAAACGAAACACCGGGAGAAACAGAAGAGACCAGATTTAATTTAAGTTTATATTTGGACCAAAGTGTCAATAAATGGGCCACTATAGAGTTGTAAAAAGTTAACGATCGAGGGGGGATTTTGGACCACAAAATACCCGGCAAATAAAATGGGCATATAGACTGAGATTCAAATCTAATCCACAGGATCTGAGAATTAAAAGTCGCCCATTGTGATAATTGTGCAAAACGGGCTGAGAGGTAATATAACCAAAAATTGTGAAGACCTAGACCTCCCGTCCGTTGTGAGATAAAACGTGGACGTTTATTACTCCAGATAAAATTATTAATAATCTGCTGAAAGTGATCTAGAAATGTTTTTGAGACCGAGACTGGAAGTGCTCTAAATAGATAAAGTAGTTTAGGCAAAATATTAATTTTGACTGCCGTGACTCTACCCACAAAGGAAATGGGGTAACCATGCCAAATCTTCAATAGAGTAGAAAGGTGTGACACACATGGTGGGTAATTAGCAGCAAATATATCTGAGTATCTGGGAGTAAGGTTGATACCTAAACAGGAAATCCGATCCGTGACCCAACGAAATGGAAAAGAACTACGGAGAGATGCACTTAGGGAATCAGGCATAATCACTGATTTGGTAAAATTAACAGTAAGACCTGACACTATAGCAAAGTCATTCAATAGCGTGCATAGATTAGGCAATGAAGTTAACGGGTTAGTGAGAAAAAGCATAACATCATCAGCATACATGCATATTTTGAAATGTGAAACTAATAATGGGTAACCAGAGATATCTGAGTGTGATCGCAATTGCCAAGGGTTCCAACACCAGCACAAACAATAGGGGTGAAAGAGAACAGCCCTGACTGGTGCCTCTACCCAATGTAAAAAAGTCAGAGTTACAACCAGGAAGCCTTATTCTCGTTTTAGGAGAGCCATATAGGGCGTGCATACCAGACAAAAACTCATCACTGAAGCCCATTCTCTGCAGCAATGAAAACCAATAAGGCCAAAGGACACTATCGAAGGCCTTGTTAACCATTTGCCGCCCTCCCTATGGTGGGCGGTGAAAGGATCTAGATAACTTCCATTTTGTATTATGTACGCCGTTTTAAGTATTAAGTTAGCTTTTTGCAGACATATTAAAAGTTTAATGAAACTGTTTTTGGTTGTTCAAGGATGTATCAACAGAAGCTAACATGACCCTGACAATGTCTTTGTCTGGCTGTTATTCCAGAAAGTTAGCCAAAACAATTTGTACCAAGAAATGTATATGTCATGTTTTATGTAGTTAGCTCATGATGGAAAGTTACAAGTTACAGTTTTGAAACTCGCTCCCCCCTCCCTTATGATTATCTGTAGTCTATATAATCTTATTAATGTCTAATAAACTTTGAACATCTCTGAACATAAGCTGTCGTTATTTCCGTGTTCAAGGGGTGTTCCCAGAATTCTGCTGATAAACCAGGAATCTCTCCACAGACCGGGGGTCTCTGAGGGGAAAAGAAAATCATTCCTTTCAGCTGGGGGCTCGTCCGGGATGACCACCCACCTCACTTGGTAAGTAAACCTTTTGTCTTTTTATGACTAAAAGCTCTTTCTTGCCCTGTGTTGAGGGAAGGTCTTGAATCATTCTGTATTGTCTATATAGACCCGTGATAACCTGTAGCTGCTTTTGGTAAAGCAGACTTAACTCTTTGGGAGAGTTACAAAATAGTGCACGATAAAAAAAGGTGTTTTTGGTAAACACAGATTGTTCTCTGGTAGAACACACTGTTTTTTGGTAAAACAGTGAAGAGATAACTTTTGGGAAGTTATCAAGAGGTTAATAAGTCTGTGGAGCAGATTCTGGTTTATCTGTCTTTTGCTTTTTTTTTCTGTTGCGTAGAAGTATAAGATAATTTGTTGTGTGGAACAAAATAAGATTTTAAGCTAAAATTGTTTTATCCGCTGTCTAAATATGGGTCAAGGAGGTACTTACCCACCAGGTCCCCCAGAAAAGGGAGAAAATTGTAAGGATTATGTTGCTAGAGTTTGTGGAACGGACTATTATTTAATAAATCCCTGGGTGGATTGTATGGCAGGCTGGACAGAAGCTATGGGGAGTACAGACCCATTCCCAAGAAAGGGGGCAAATGATCCTTTTCATACAGACATGGTTAAGGGATTATGTTTGGGGGACAAACAAGCCTTTCCTTGGTATGAGGGGGACCCACAATGGGACCAAGTTTATATGAAGAAAGGGGGAGAAAACTGGTTAAAATGGTCACCGTATTGGGTTGATAATAGCAAGGGAAAGTTCAATTTGATTTTCTCTTTAAAACAAAAGAGGAAGTTGAAATTGGATACATTAAAAATATGCCAGGAAAAGCATCAATCTGAAAAGACATGCAGACCCAAGATTGGACTGAAAACAGTTCAGACACCAATCCCACCCCCTCCGTATAATATATATCCTTCATTAAGTTGTTTTAAAAATGCTGCTGATGATGATTTTTTGATTAGTTTGGGGATGATTACTCCCCAGCCTAATGCCCCTCCTGCCCCTCCTGCCCCTGCCCCTCCAGTCCCTGCCCCTGTCCCTGCGCCACTTCCCGTCCCGGATCTACAACCAATACAGCCAGGCCCCTCCACTAGACCCAAACAGATTATTAGTATAAAATCACCAGAAGAGGGTAGCCAAGTTCAAGGCATCCTTACGGAAAATAATGACAACGAAGGAGAGTTGGAATACGAAGAACAGGGACAGGTAAATATAATAAAATTACAGAAAAAGGATGGTCAATGGAGAAGAAGTGACACCAGTCATAGAAAGGGCAGAGAGAGGTGGAGGAATTTAGAATGCAGCTTAGATCCATGGATAAGAAACTAGAGGGAAAAAGAGAAGATGAAGGGGCCGTAGGAGGAAAGGAGTTGGCTATATTGACACTACCTTTTCTCACAGCAGGAGAACTAATTCTAAAAAAACCCCATAGAATTAGAAGATATTAATAAGATTGTTAAACATTGTCCCAAGCCTACAGTATCTCCTGGAGGTACACTTGCTTATTTAAAAAAGGCATGTTTAGGAAGAAATTACACACAGGAAGATATGAGATTGATCATTGATGGTATTCTGGGAAATAATCCAGCTTGGGATTGGATAAATGTAAAAAGCATTAGTCACATAGAACCAAGTAATACACAGGCTACTGCCTATAAACTGAATGCCACAGAGGGGAGAGAAACTATGTGGGAGGAGCTTGACACAGAATTAAAAAGGGTTTTCAAGAATAAGGCTTTCCTCCCTATTGCTACAGCATGTAAACAGAAGGTAGAAGAAACTGTTTCTCCTTACAACACACCTATCAATCCTGTTAAGAAGCCGGATGGCTCTTACAGGTTTGTACAAGATTTGAGGGCCATAAATAATTTGGTGGTTCCATTAGCCCCAATAGTGCCTGATGTGCCATCACTCCTCACCTCCATTCCGTCCGATGCAGAATATTTTACAGTGATTGATTTAACAAATGCATTTTTTTTGGTTCCTGTGGACCACCAGACGAGGGCGATATTTGTATTTATATTCTGAAAATTGCCAGATGAGCTGGTGTAGAATGCTCTAGGGTTTTGTAGATTCGCTTGCAGTCTACTCACTTGCCCTCCAGACCACACTGAGGTCCTGGACCCCTCCCAATGGTTCGGTCCTCATTATATATGTGGATGACCTATTGATTTGTAGTTCAAGTCAGGAGGCCAGTCAGGAGGATAGTTGGTCTCTGTTAGAATGGTTGTCAGGGAATGGTCACAAAGCATCTAAAAAGAAATTGCAATGGTGCCAAAAACAGGTTGAATACCTTGGTTTTATTCTAAGTCATGGTGAGAGGAATGTCAGTCACAAAAGAGCTGCGGCTCTCGTGGGTCTGCCCCGCCCACAAACAAAAAAGGACATGCTAACTTTTCTTGGTATGATTGGTTACTGCCGCCAATGGATACCTGATTGTTCATTCTATGATCACACTCTAAGGTCTGCCACACTTTCAGAATCACCTGACATTCTCACATGGTCAAATGAAATGGTTGATGCCTTTGTGTACCTGAAGAATGCTATGGTAACAGCCCCTGGTCTTGGACTACCTGATTATAAGAAAATGTTTTATCTGTATGCGGGGGAAAATTGTACAACCATGGCGGGGGTCCTGGCTCAGGAACATGGAGGCAAGCTCCGCCCTGTAGCTTTTTTTTCCAAAGTAGTGCCAACTCAGGTTCAGGGCATGCCTGCTTGTCTGAGAGTTTTTGCATTCTGCGTAATGGTGGTAGAAATGGTTATTTCTTTCACATTGGGACATGAAACTACCCTACACACCACACACCAAGTGTCCTTACTACTGAAAAACATACACACTCAACACATGTCAGCACAAAGGTTGAGCGGATATGAAGTGATTCTTCTATCTGATCCCAACTTGATTATTAAATATTCTTCAGCAAATTCAGGTCCTACTCCAATTTTGAATGCCCTACTGGGGCTAAAGGGGGAACAGGATGAAGTGGCACCAGAACACAATTGTATAACCCACATACAGCAAGACACTTCCCCTAGGTCCGACATGTCAGCTGTGGCTCTTGATGGGGCCCCAGATGTGTTTGTAGATGGCTCATGTTCTAGGCCAAATGATAATACTTACCATGCAGGATATAGCATTGTGCAACTTCCTGACAAAATACTCGAGGCAAAGCCAATCCCATATCAGTCAGCCCAAGCAGCTGAACTGATTGCCCTTACAAGAGCATGCCAATTATTTGCAGGACAGGATGTCAACATTTACACAGACTCCAAGTATGCCCATGGTGCTGTACATGATTTTGGGGTCATTTGGGAGAGAAGAGGATTCATTGCTGCTGATGGCAAAACCATATTTCACTCTTTCTTTGATATCTGATTGTCAGGGCTCCCGGGTATGACCAGAGGTGTGTGACTGACGCAGGGAAACGCAGACTTCAGATATGTTATAAACAATGTAATTTATTAACACTAACCATACAAACATAAACGCAGTGCAATACTAAAACATAACACAGTGCAAACAAACCAACCAACCACCCACAGATAACAGTACATACAATGCAAGCGTCGTCAGGCAGGCCGGGTCAATATCAGTCGGGCAGGTAGGTACAGGGGGAGCAAGCGGAGAATGGTCGGGGTCACAGGTCAGGTTCAGCAGGTAGCGGGCAGCGTGGTACAGAGGGTCAGGCAGAGGAGAATGGTCAGACAAGCCAGGGATCAGAGCAGGGTCAGCAGAGAATCAGACAGGAACAGAGAGCAGGAACAGGATACAGGGCCCAAGAGAAACTCAACACCAAGGCAGAGTCTGCAGGTCTGAATGTCCCTTAAATACACCAGTATAATTAGTTCCAGGTGTTTGACTGGCTGCAAGGTTGAGTCTCTGATTGATGTGAGCACCCGCTGGCCAGCCCTGGTACTGCAGCTCATAAGGCAGCTGAGTCCCACTATTGCTGGCCAGTCCATTCCTGACACTGATCTACTCAAAGCCATACAGTTACCAAAAAACATTAGCCATTCTACATTGCAGGGCACATACAAATCGCAGAGATCATATTGCCAAAGGAAATGCATTAGCAGATAAGGTAGCAAAGGAAGCCGCATTACAACAGGTGGCCAGTGAGCAGATGCCTTTGCTCACTTCAGGCATCACAACCACCCCACATGACCAGATGTATGCAGATTTACAAAAATTTGCTACAAATATCGATTTAGCAGACTGGGATGGTTCTGGAGCACAACTAGATCCAGCTTCTGGTCTAGTGTGCTTAGAAGGGAAACCAAACAAGAAAAGGTAGATCTATTCTCTACAGGCGATAAGGTTTGGTCATGGTTTCCTACTTACACGGGATGGGGAATAACACTCATGAACAAAATAAATAATTACACAAACATTATTGATGACATACTGGAGAGGAACTCTAAGGACATAGGGTTGCTAAATACTGAGACCAGAGCTATTAGAAAACAGCTGGAGATGCAAGAATTAGCTATTGAAAGCATGAGTGCTGCTCTGACAGGTTTGTGTGAGATGACAGAGGATTATGAATGTTGTACTTGGATATATAATACCACAATGACTGTTCCAGATTATTATGAAATAATAAAGCAACACAGGGAACAGGTAGATGGTTTGATGGAAGAAGCTAGAGCTATAGGAAAAGATGGATGGACTCCTTTTGATTGGCTAGGATCAGGATTTGGTTCCATCTTTTCATGGATGAAAGGTATCGCTGAAAGCATAGTCATGATATTGTTTTTTGTTTTATCTTTATATCTATGTTTTAAATGCTCATTATATTGCATTGCTAGAGCTACAAAGCTGCAAAATACAAATGAAGGTTATCTGGCTATGTAAAGAATTGAGATCATGTTCATGATCTCAGAGGGGATTGAAAGGATCTAGATAACTTCCATTTTGTATTATGTACGCCATTTTAAGTATTAAGTTAGCTTTTTGCAGACATATTAAAAGTTTAATGAAACAGTTTTTGGTTGTTCAAGGATGTATCAACAGAAGCTAACATGACCCTGACAATGTCTTTGTCTGGCTGTTATTCCAGAAAGTTAGCCAAAACAATTTGTACCAAGAAATGTATATGTCATGTTTTATGTAGTTAGCTCATGATGGAAAGTTACAAGTTACAGTTTTGAAACTCGCTCCCCCCTCCCTTATGATTATCTGTAGTCTATATAATCTTATTAATGTCTAATAAACTTTGAACATCTCTGAACATAAGCTGTCGTTATTTCCGTGTTCAAGGGGTGTTCCCAGAATTCTGCTGATAAACCAGGAATCTCTCCACAGACCGGGGGTCTCTGAGGGGAAAAGAAAATCATTCCTTTCAGGCGGCAAATGTCATCAGCGTTCCGGATGGATGCCATATGGCGTCCTCCCGCACATGCACAGATTGCACTCCTGCAGAGCGGCGCAGTGGCACGATCTGTCACCGGCCGTGTACCTCGGACACGGCCGATGACAGATCTGAGTATCGGCCCCGTTGCCGGTACCATGTGACCTGCTGTGACCAATCACAGCAGGTCACATGACCCTTGTATACAATGGATGGCTTCATTCATGCCACCCATTGTATACTAGTGTCTAGCTGTGAATAGTCACAGCTAATCACATGCACATGTCATGTGATTAGCTGTGGCCAAATCACAGCTAAGCACAAAAAAAAAACCCTGAATGAATCAATGTCATTCGGGTAAATGCTTGCTTATAGCAAAGTAATTCTTTACAATAAGCGAATTGTGTAAAAAAAAAAAAATACTGATCACTTCCCCAAAGTAGTACAATGTTACTATGGTAACATTGTACTACTTTGGTCATAGTGAAATATGAAAAAAAAATCTTAAAAAAAAATGTAATAAAAAATAATAGAAAAAAAAATATTTTTTTTTTTTCATACTGTCACCAGTCAGTGTCCCTGATCACCGCCCTGCCAGTTATATGATGATGCTGTACTGCACTGGTGACAATATTTTTTTTTTTTTGCGGGGGGGAGTTTGATGAGATATCAGGGTTTTAAACAGACCCCGTGTCTCTTTTTTGAGATAAAGAAAGGTACTACAGATATACACTTTCTCTGCAGCCTGAGCTGCACTGTACATGAATGAATAGGAGTCTGTACAGTAACTATTCATTCAACAAACTGCAGTATAGTAAACATTGTTTACTATGCTCCAGTGATGAATGGACACAGGAGCGATTGGTACTGTTTGCTCACTATGTCCATTAAAGGAACACCCCCCCACTCTCCATCCTGATGAGAGCTTCCCTGTGCAGTACCTGAAACCTGTGGTAGTAGAGGAGTGGAGGAAAGCCAATGCCTGCAGGGTAGCCACAGGGGATCGAGGTTGTGGGTTGCGGGAGGATGAATTTGTGCGAAGGGGGCCAAACTGGTTGTGCGGGGGTGAATGCAGGAAAGGAGTAGGCACAAAAAAATAAAAAAATATATATAAATAAAAATAAAACCCTATACCCAGAAGCTGTCCCTGAGATTCCAACAAATACCCTGGATGCTGTTGATGAAATTTGTGTTTAATACTTAGAGTTGGCTTTGCTGGAACTCTACAAGTTTTCATAAACAAATTCCTGGCAGGTCACAATGTTCAGCAACAATATCATTTAAAAAAAAAATTATATTGTGCTGTTGTCCAGTGAGATGATGTCATCAGTCTACTGCATGTAAAAGGAAGCACTTCCCCAGTCTCCTTTCCTCTTATGATAAGAGTGTAGCATTGTAACTTTATAGCAAATAACAAGGTCAGAGGGTACAGCAGTGGCAGGGTCCATTGCATCCACCAAAACCATTATGGAGGCTGAGGACAGCACTGAACACCACTGAAGGTTGACTAATTTGGTTAAGCATATTTGATTTTTTTTTTTGTTTTATTTTGACAAAACATCATTACAGTACTAGATTTTACTTTTCACCCTGTGCTCCTTTAAATATATTTTTGCAATATTGACTTCATCTCTAAAGGTTTCCTTTTATGTTGCTCAAGATAGGCTGATTTTAATTCAAAAGCCTCTCATGCTGAATATGCCTGCCGCCCATTTATCCTCAGTGTAGCAGGTGGCTTATCTTGTAACTTCTCAATTTTGACACCCCAAAGACAGTTTGAGAGATGCAATATGTAACGGTAATACCTTTAATGGCGCAAGCTGCGTGAGGTTATCTATTTACGAATTGGCCAATTTTTGCCTCGAGGGCCTAGCTGTAGACGCTGGGCAGTAAAGGCATTAGATGGACAGCTTGCTTTCCACTTTAAGTTGATATCTCTTCAGCAGGAAGGCTTTTATCAAGTGCCAAAAATAGTAGTTTGCCAAAGGTTGCCACTTCCCCTTTTTGCATTCGAGCACACCTGTTCAACATCACGAGCCAACGGAATGAAAGGAATTAGTTTATAGACATGGGGAGCTGCCAAGACCTCGGACTCTATTGCTATGCAAATTTTGAGAACAAGTGGTAGCAGCGTGCCGAGAGTAGAGGTGTTACGTAACTGCCGGCAAAACAACCTGATTTATAATAAGATGATAAGCAGTGCCTTTGCTCTCAACGCCGACCATACGCGCTTGTAACAGATTTTATGTATTTATATGGTCTTCTTTATAACTTACATCTAGTTTTATGGGAGCAATTTTAGGCTTCCTGACATACCTGGATGTAATCTTAGTGAGTATATTGGGTAAGATATCAATTTTATCACCAGCATTAGCGCTGACCAGAGCCTTGGTAAAACCAACAAGCCCTTTGTTGACATACATATTGTCAATTTTACTACACTTAACTGATGAAAAGAACTCTGAGAATAATAGGGTTTGTTAGAGAAAGTAAGAGAAAGAAAGAAAGGAAAGAAAGAAAGAAAGAAAGAAAGAAATGTAATTCTAGTACAGTACATGATTCAGAAGGGAGAGGAAGATTGGGGGTACATTTGGGTAATGGCCAGACATACTTAAATTGATTCTAAAGGTTTGCATTTTTAAAAAAATAACAAACATGTCTATACTTACATGCTGTGTGCGGTGGGTTTGCACAGAGCAGCCCGGATCCTCGTCTGCTCCGGTCCCCCGTTGGCATTCCTGGCCTCTCCCTCCTGTTGAGTGCCCCTTAAGCAAGTAGCTTGCTATGGGGGCACCTGCTGCTCCATGTGTCCATCCACACACAGAGCCGTGGCTTGGCCCCGCCCCCTCTATTTTCTCATTGGCTCACTGGCTGTGATTGACAATGGCTCCTGCTGCTGTCTCAACAAAAAAAAAGACTCCAGGGCACATAGCTGGATCAAGAGGGAGCTTAGGTGAATATTAAGAGGGGGCTGGAAGGATGCTGCACAGAAAAGTTTTTTTATCTTCATGCATAGAATGTATGAAGGTAAACCTCAAACCTTTACAACCACTTTAAGGACTGATTGATGAAATCTAAATATTGAACAGAAGGTCAGTTAAATTTACCAGTAGGTATCTATATTGCAGTGATTACTGCTGGCTTCCGGATCCTGTGCCATCCTATAGTGAACACAAGAGGTTGCTTTCTTGGTACAAGTGCCATTCAGGAATGTCTTTGCAGTTTCTCAATGAATGCAAAGCATTCTCTTATTAGACAAAGTGGACGGTGTGGTAGTTATGTTGATTTAATTGAATGTTCTTTAGATTTTTAAAATCTTTTTTTGTGTGCATGTGATTGGTATTTGTGTATAGGTTTAGGATGGTTTAGAGGGGCCATTTAAAGCTCATCATAAGTTTAAAAACTACCGAAAACCACCACCTTGATCATTGACTTTAATATGTTAATCTTCAGTTTTTCACCTGAATTAACCTTATCAGGTTCTAAAAGTACTGATAGTAATGGCGAACAATCTCACACGAAGATCTAGCTGTAAGTGGACTTGTTGGATGATAACAGCCACTACACTAATGCTTTTTTGGTGACTTCAGTGCTGTCAGGGATCTGGGTATGACCAGAGATGTGTGGACCGACACAGGAAAATGCAGACTTCAGGTATAGTATAAAACAATACAATTTATTAAAGGCTAAACAATACATAAACGCAGTGCAAAGCTAACATAAACACAGTGCAAACAAAACCAAACCTCCAACAGATAACAATATGTACATTACCAAACGTAGTTGGGCAGGCCAGGTCGGTAGATATTGGGCAGACAAGGTACAAGGAGCAAGCAGGAGAGTGGTCAGGAGTAGCCGAGGTCGGTACAGGCAGAGTTCATACAGAGTCAGGATCAAAGCAGAGTACGTCAGGCAGGCAGGATACAGGATCAGGATACAGGGCACAAGGGAGCAATACACCAAGGCACTGATCACAGTGCCTGGTCCTCCTTAAATACACTTCCTGCTTAAGTTGCGAAAGAAAGAAAGAGAAAGAAGAAAGAAAGAAAGAAAGAAAGAAAGAAAGAAAGAAAGAAAGAGAAAGAAAGAAAGAAAAAACTATAAATATGTTTTTGTGGCTTAAGTTGCGAAATAAAGAAAGAAAGAAAGAAAGAAAGAAAAGAAAACAAAACTATCAATGCATTTTTAGTGAGTGAAGTTGCGAAAGAAAGAAAGAAAGAAAGAATAAACTATAAATATGTTTTTGTGGCTTAAGTTGCGAAAGAAAGAAAGAAAGAAAGAAAGAAAGAAAGAAAGAAAGAAAGAAAAACTATAAATATGTTTTTGTGGCTTAAGTTGCGAAATAAAGAAAGAAAGAGAAAGAAAGAAAGAAAGAAAGAAAGAAAGAAAGAGAAAGAAAGAAAGAAAGAAAGAAAGAAAGAAAGAAAGAAAGAAAGAAAGAAAGAAAGAAAGAAAGAAAGAAAGAAAGAAAATAAAACTATTAATGCGTTTTTAGTGAGTGAAGTTGCTTAAGAAAGAAAGAAAGAAAGAAAGAAAAAAACTATGAATATGTTTTTGTGGCTTAAGTTGCGAAAGAAAGAAAGAAAGAGAAAGAAAGAGAAAGAAAGAAAGAAAGAAAGAAAGAAAGAAAGAAAGAAAAAACCTATAAATATTTTTTTGTGGCTTAAAGAAAGAAAGAAAGAAAAGAAACCTATAAATATATTTTTCGTGGGTGAAGTTGTGAAAGAAAGCGAGAAAAAATATAAAGAAAGAGAACTATAAATATGTTTTTCATGGGTGAAATTGCTTTTTACATAAAACACCTAAACTGTAGACGTATAATACATTTGCTCTGTTATTTAATATGATGCAGCCTGATTTTGGTAAAACGATTTTTGGATTGTATCATAACTGGAGCCATCATTTTTTGTACAAATATATATAGATGACTGCAGTTCTGTTTCAAATTGTATCCAGGAGACTATGACAGTTATAGGCACATAATAAGTGTGTTGAACCTGAAGGAATTAGAACTTTTTTTTTGTTTCAGAATTTCAACTTTAGACTTTCTGCATGGCTTCTACTGAGAAATATCCAATACTATAGAAACAGAGATGAATTTTTACATCCTGGAATTTGCCCAGTTTGTACTTATTAGATAAAGGTACAGGAACGTGAAAGTGAGTATAATCCAAATACTTTAATTCTTAAAAGTAAAGTGCTAAAAAACTAATAAATCATGCAAAAATGAGATGCATATGTATTATAAAAAAGAACAGTCCTTCAACACAAGAAAATGGATACAAACTGGCCTCCTGCTGGTATAACACCTCCTCTAGAATCCATCGCTTTAACCCCTCTCTGCCCAACAACTGCTGTAGATTTGGGGCACCTGAGGGGTCCCTTCTCCACATATGGTGGACCTGCCCAATTGTTCAGCCCTTCTGGAAGGAAGTACACCGTATAACTTCGTCAGTTTCTAATTTAGCTATCGATTATTCCTCAGCCCAATTTCTCCTCCACCAGCCCTCTTCCCAGATGCCTATATTTCAAGTCGCTGGCAATGCATATGCTTAATGCAGCCAGACTCTACCTACCTGTTCTTTGGGGAACTACCCACCCCTATTCAATACGAGATTGGTTGACACATCTGGGAAGACTGGCGGAGATGGAGAAACTGATTGCATCATCCCAAGACAGCCCAACCAAATTCTTCCATACCTGGTCCTGTTGGACTCACTTCAAAACGACCTCCAAATACCATTCCCTCATGGGACTCCCCACTTGACTTTGTGCCGGATCTGGACTCCCACTTTCCTTCCTTCCTCACATCGACCCTTCTACCTTTCGTTGTTAATGAGAAATATTTACCTAGCTCCTACTCCTGTTGGGGCGTGACACACTCATAAGCCATGTACCCTGATTGCCTGACTCTTGTCCATACCCCTTTAGGGGCTGCCTCCAAACAGTTCTGTCCCTGAAACTTACACTCATGTAGTATGCCTACCCCATTGCCCCCCCCCCCACCATCCTCCCCCTCTACCCCCCCTATTTTTTTTCTTTTCTCCCCCCTTTCCTTTCCCTTGCCCTCCATCCCTTTACCTTCCTTACCCCCCCCCCCCCGACTCTTTCTTCACAATCCCCTTTCCCTTTCTGTTCTTCTTTTACTTTTCTACCTTCCATGTCTTACCTTACTCTTCTCTTCCCACCCTTGCCACTCTTTCCCCTACCCATAGGTGACATACTTCCATACCTATATGCAGGCGTGCTTCATTTGATTCACGAAGGCATTTCCACATACACTGGTAACCACTAAATGTAGCCCCCGCTCTACCTTATGGACAGCTCAAATATCTCCACGCCATTCTTCCAATATAAGATGCCTAGGGCCTTTACTCATATCTTCTGCCCCTCTACCCTGCTTTTAACTGACGAAAGGCTTGTGGTGGAGTAAACAAATGATCCCACCCATTTTGTAGATATCTTAAGCCTTATTCTGGTTGTGGTTATTTTGTGCCTTCCTTTTGCTGTCATCCTATGTTGTATTCTCCAATCGAATGCCATCACTAATGTGTATGAAATGAAAACGTCTTTTCTGTCTTGCCTATCTTGGCATCTCTCTATGCATGGCAATTGTTAATTTGCTAATTGTTGAATATTGTGATTTTCATTGGCACACTGTATTTCCTTGTACTTTTTGTATTATTTGTGTTTTCATAATAAACTTTGTGGAACAAAAAAACAAAAACAAAAAAAAAAAAAAGAACAGTCCACCCAAAATATTTGGTAGAAGCTTGAAAATTGAATCCATCACTGGTTGTTTTTTTTTTAGTTTCAAAGACTTTGGTGCTGAGATCTTTATGCTTGGGTTCCTATCTCTACCCATTGGCTTCAGTCATTATATAGGTTCCTCTTGTTTTTTTTTTTTTTTTTTCATTCATTTATTAATGATATGGGTAGGTGAAACTCCAACAGAAGGGTGTTAAATTAAATAAAGGAAGATCTTAGCACTTGTCAGGAATGGACCTGCCTTGTGGGCTGCAGTACCATGGCTGGCCAACGGGTGCTCTCAGCAGCCAGTGTCTCACTCCTGCAATCAGGCCATCACCTGAGGCTGATTGCAGGAAGTGTATTTAAGAAGGACCAGGCACTGTGATCAGTGCCTTGGTGTATTGCTCCCTTGTGCCCTGTATCCTGATCCTGTATCCTGCCTGCCTGACGGACTCTGCTTTGATCCTGACTCTGCTTTGATCCTGACTCTGTATGAACTCTGCCTGTACCGACCTCGGCTACTCCTGACCACTCTCCTGCTTGCTCCTTGTACCTTGTCTGCCCAATATCTACCGACCTGGCCTGCCCAACAATGTTTGGTAATGTACATATTGTTATCTGTTGGAGGTTTGGTTTTGTTTGCACTGCGTTTATGTATTGTTTAGCCTTTAATAAATTGTATTGTTTTATACTATACCTGAAGTCTGCATTTCCCTGTGTCGGTCCACACATCTCTGGTCATACCCGGATCCCTGACAGCACTGAAGTCACCAAAAAAGCATTAGTGTAGTGGCTGTTATCATCCAACAAGTCCACTTACAGCTAGATCTTCGTGTGAGATTGTTCGCCATTACTATCCGTACTTTCAGAACCTGATAAGGTTAATTCAGGTGAAAAACTGAAGATTGACATATTGAACTCAATGATCAAGGTGGTGGTTTTCGGTAGTATTTAAACTTATGATGAGCTTTAAATGGCCCCTCTAAACCATCCTAAACCTATACACAAATAACAATCAAATGCACACAAAAAAAGATTTAAAAAATCCAAAGAACATTTAATTAAATCAAGGTAACTACCATACCCTCCACTCTGTCTAATTAGAGAATGCTTTGCATTCATTGAGAAACTGCAAAGACTTTCCTGAATGGCACTTGTACCAAGAAAGCAACCTCTTGTGTTCACTATAGGATGGCACAGGATCCGGAAGCTAGCAGTAATCACTGCAATATAGATACCTACTGGTAAATTTAACTGGCCTTCTGTTCAATATTTAGATTTCATCAATCTGTCCTTAAAGTGGTTGTAAAGGTTTGAGGTTTACCTTCATACATTCTATGCATGAAGATAAAAAAACTTTTCTGTGCAGCATCCTTCCAGCCCCCTCTTAATACTCACCTAAGCTCCCTCTTGATCCAGCTATGTGCCCTGGAGTCTTTTTTTGTTGAGACAGCACCAGGAGCCATTGTCAATCACAGCCAGTGAGCCAATGAGAAAATAGAGGGGGTGGGGCTAAGCCACGGCTCTGTGTGTGGATGGACACATGGAGCAGCAGGTGCCCCCATAGCAAGCTACTTGCTTAGGGGGCACTCAACAGGAGGGAGAGGCCAGGAATACCAACGGGGGACCGGAGCAGACGAGGATCCGGGCTGCTCTGTGCAAACCCACCGCACACAGCATGTAAGTATAGACATGTTTGTTATTTTTTAAAAAATGCAAACCTTTAGAATCAATTTAAGTATGTCTGGCCATTACCCAAATGTACCCCCAACCTTCCTCTCCCTTCTGAATCATGTACTGTACTAGAGTTACATCTTCCAAGAACACTTATCGAGCATTCATTTTAAGGATTTTTATAAATCGATGGCTGTTATTTGAATGGTGCAAATGGAGTGTTCTTTGGAACATTTCTATTTTTGAACATGGTACAAACTTTGATTCAGTGTGAATCTTAGCTCATCTGTGTAAGAAAAGTGAATATTGATGATAGGATGTTATTAGGTTAATTTCTCTTCTGATTGAATGTTTGTAGGGTACTTTCTCTTCTGATTGAATGTCTGTAGGGTTTTTCTCTACTGATTGCACAGATTGAAAGGGCTGCAAGGGCTGGGACAGTGATAATAATGGGGGAATTTAACGACCCGGAAATTGACTGGAGTAAATGGTACTGCAGGAACAGTTAAAGGGCAAAAATTTATAAACCTACTTCAGGACAATTTTATGGTACAGTTCATAGAGGCCCCAACTAGGAATGATGCTCTGCTGGACCTGGTAATCTCAAACCATGCAGAGCTTATTACGAATGTCCATATAACAGAACATCTGGGTAGCAGTGACCATAACATGATTTCATTAAATGTTAGCTGTAAACAGCGAGCACATACGGGAAAAATTAAAACACTCAATTTTAAGAGAGCTAATTTTCCAAGACTGAGAGCTGCTCTCCAAGACTTAGACTGGGAGGGAATATTGGCATTGACGAACACAACACAGAAATGGGAGTTCTTCAAAAAGACTATGTGAACACACTGCAAAATATATTCCCATGGGCAACAAGTTTAATAGGCTAAAAATCAAACCTATGTGGCTTACGGCCAAAGTTAAAAAAGCTATAGATAATAAGAAAAGAGCTTTTATTAAATATAAAAATGAAGGAACGCGATCATCGTTTCAACAAAACAAAGAATATAACAGAATATGCAAAAAGGAAATAAAGGCTGCAAAAATTGAAAACGAACAACAGATTGCAAAAGATAGCAGGACCAACCCCAAACAATTCTTCAAATATATTAATAGTAAAAAATTCCAGTCCTAGCATGTAGGCCATTTACAGAATAATCTTGAGTGGGTGACTGGGGACAAAGAGAAGGAAAATTTATTAAATACCTTCTTCAGCTCTGTAGGAAAGTCCTGGATTCTTTCTTGGATACACAGAATATAACTGGATATAACATTTATAGGTAAAGTTGATCCAGGGAATATCCGATTGCCTCTCGGGGGATCAGGAAGGATTTTTTCCCCTGCAGAAGCAAATTGGATCGTGCTTTGCTGGGTTTTTTATGTCTTCCTGGATCAACTGTGGGTGTAGGATTATAACTTTTTTTTTTTTAATGGTTGAACTGGATGGACTTTTGTATTTTTTCAGCCAGACTAACTATGTAACTATGATTGAATGTTCTTCTGATATTTTTCTACTGATTGAATGTTTTAGGGCATTTTCTCTTCTGACTGTTTGTAGGGTGTTTTCTCTAAATGAATGTATGTAAGGTATTTTTTAACTGATTGACTGTTCAGAGGGTATTTTCCCTTCTGACTGAATGTTTTAGGGTATTTTCAGAAATCCATACAATAGAATGCACTGTATAATACATAATGTATGATGCATATTGCAGAAAATATCAGAAAATAACAATGTGCACACAAAAACATTTTAAGGGTAATATTTGTGATTTTTGATGGAATGCTGACAAATTTGCATAGCAAACTTTAGGAATTTGAGCATCAAGCCAGTAGCATTGATTTGTTGGGGAAAAAAACAATGTATGTATGTGGAGAGGAACAGAGGGGAATGGACAAGTGAAGTTCTGTAGTCCAGGAGGCAGGGCTGACATCACTGGTTGGGAATTCACTACAGCAGAGGCACTACTGGCATGTTGCCAGCTTGGGAAGTTAGAAGTTCACTGGATTTCTTACAGATCAACAGTTATTTTCTTTACTTGTAGCTTTTTAACTGAATAAAAAATGGAGAACTGGTGTATTGCATTTGTTTTTTCCTTGTCATGCCCTGACATATACTTTAGTGACCAGGCATGTTTCTTTTGCAAGAAATCAAATAAAACATGATCACATTTAGCTGAGAATCAATCTTTGAGCCATCTAAATTTGTCCATATTGGTCTTCCCATCAACTCTGACCAGCTTCCCTGTCCCTGCTGAAGAAAAGCATCTCCACAACATGATGCTGTCACCACCATGTTTCACGGTGGGGATGGTGTGTTCAGGGTGATGTGCAGTGTTAGTTTTCCGCCACACATAGCGTTTTTCTTTTAGGCTAAAAAGTAAAATTTTGGTCTCATCTGACCAGAGCACCTTCTTCCATGTTTGCTGTGTCCCCCACATGGCTGCACGCAAACTGCAAACAGGACTTCTTATGGCTTTCTTTCAACAATGGCTTTCTTCTTGCCACTCCTCCATAAAGGCCAGATTTGTGACATGACGACTAATAGTTGTCCTGTGGACAGATTCTCCCACCTGAGTTGTGGATCTCTGCAGCTCCTCCAGAGTTCCCATGGGCCTCTTGGCTGCTTCTCTGATGAATGCTCTCCTTGCCCGACCTGTCAGTTTAGGTGGACGGCATGTCTTGGTAAGTTTGCAGTTGTGCCATACTCTTTCCATTTTTGGATGATGGATTGAACAGTGTTCCGTGTGATGTTCAAAGCTTGGGATATTTTTTTATAACCCAATCGTGCTTAAAACTTCTCCACAACGTTATCCCTGACCTGTCTGGTGTGTTCCTTCACCTTCATGATGCTGTTTGTTCACTAATGTTCTCTAACAAACCTCTGAGGGCTTCACAGAACAGCCGTATTTATACTGAGATTAAATTACACACAGGTGGACTCTATTTACTAATTAGGGGACTTCTGAAGGCAATTGGTTCCACTAGATTTTAGTTAGGGGTATCAGAGTTTACAAATGCACGCCACATTTTTTAGATATTTATTTGTAAAAAATTTTGAAAACCATTTATCATTTTCCCTTCACTTCACAATTATGTGCCACTTTGTGTTGGTCTATCACATCAAATCCCAATAAAATACATTTATGTTTTTGGTTGTAACCTGACAAAAAGTGGAAAATGTCAAGGGGTATGAATACTTTTTTCAAGGCACTGTACGCTGTAGTGAATTTTAGTCCCTAATAAACTTGTAATATGGTGTCAATGTATGGTAGAAAATGTTTTCTTGTTTACACATTATAGTCTGTGATCTAACTCAAACACAGGTGCTTTATAGCAGGTGCAATGCCACATCAACATCCAAAAATCCAAAAATAAATGTTCTCTCTTGAGTTCTAATCATAGAATTTGAGTTGTTTACTTCGCCCTGAGAATCAACACGACATAATTAGATTTAACTTTGAGCAGATATAAAAGACACAAATAAATGCAGCTCTGTGATAGATATTACATAAGTTAACGTATTTTTAAATGCATGAAGTATGAGAGCAGAATTTGACCTGGTATCAGCCTCAAGCAGTCCCTGTAAAGCAGGACCGGCATGTGGGAGGAAGAAGCAAAAAAAGAAGCCAATCATTTCATGTGCTGACAAGGGGCATGCTGATGAAAGGGGAGAGCAGAGTGACAGAGAGATGAGCTCATCACTCTGCTGCTTTTAAGAATGGTGTGAACCTCCTGCGCTACTGAAAAAATATTATGAACTAACAGGGATGGTGTGAACCTCCCTCACTACTAAACCCCCAAACAATAATATTCAATCAACTTAAGAGAGAAGCCGCCAACACTACATCATATACCCATGATCAACAGAAATAAAAATCAAAAAATGTGGCGCTACTCATAGAACTTGAAAATTACTAATCAAAAAGAAAAAAAATATATAACACATACAATACACCTCGTGAAATAAATATACAGTTGCAAGAAAAAGTATGTGAACCCCTTGGGATTACGTGGAGTTTTGCATGAATTGGGCATAAAATGTGCTCTGAACGTCATCTAAGTCACAACAATAGAAGAACACAATCTGCTGAACATAATACTATACAAACATTAGATGCTGCCATGGTTTAATTGCACATAACATGTAAACATTCACAGTGCAGGGAGGAAAAAGTATGTGAGGCCCTAGCTTAATGACTTCTCCCAGAGCTAATTGGAGCCAGGAGTGAGCCAACCTTGACTCCAATCAGTGTGATGATATTGGATGTGTTGCTGACAGCTGTCCTGCCCTTAAAAAACACACACCTGTTTTGGGTTTACTGGTTTCAAGAAGCACTGTCTGATGTGAACCATGCCTCGCAGAAAAGAGCTCTCAGAAGACCTACGATCAAGAATTGTTGACTTGCATGAAGCTGGAAAGGGTTACAAAAGTATCTCCAAAAGCCTTGATGTTTATGTGTCCACGGTAAGACAGACTGTCTACAAATGGAGAAAGTTTAGCACTGTTGCTACTCTCCCTAGGCGTGGTCGTCCTGCAAAAATGACTGCAAGAGCACAGCGCAGAATGCTGCATGAGGTAAAGAAGAATCCCAGAGTGTCAGCTAAAGACCTACAGAAATCTCTGGCACATGCTAACATTTTTGTTGACACATCTACAATAAGGAAAACATTAAACAAGAATGGAGTACATGGGAGGATACCACGGAGGAAGCCATTGCTGTCCAAAAAGAATATTGCAGCACGTTTGAAGTTTGCAAAAGAGCACCTGGATGTTCCACAGCACTACTGGCAAAATATACTGTGGACAGATGAAACCAAGATGGAGTTGTTTGGGAAGAACACACAACACTATTTGTGGAGAAAAAAAGGCACAGCACACCAACATCAAAACCTCATCCCCACTGTGAAACATGGCAGAGGGAGCATCATGGTTTGGGGCTGCTTTGCTGCCTCAGGGCCTGGACAGATTGTTGTCATTGATGGGAAAATGAATTCCAGAGTTTATCAAGACATTTTGCAGGAAAACGTATGACCATCTGTCTGCCAACTGAAGCTCCGCAGAGGATGGGTGATGCAACAGGACAATGACACAAAGCATATAAGGAATTCAACAAAACAATGGCTGCAACAGCACAGAATACGCTTTCTGGAGTGGCCCAGTCAGAGTCCTGACCTCAACCCGATTGAAATGCTGTGGCATGACCTTAAGGGAGCGATTCACACCAGACATCTCAAGAATATTGCTACACTGAAACAGTTTTGTGAAGAGGAGTGGTCCAAAATTACTCCAGATCGTTGTGCAGGTCTGATCTGCAACTACAGGAAACATTTGGTTGAGGTTATTGCTGCCAAATGAGGGTCAACCAGTTATTAAGTCCAAAGGTTCACATACTTTTTCCTCCCTGCACTGTGAATGTTTACATGTTATGTGCAATTAAACCATAGCAACATCTAATGTTTGTGTAGTATTATGTTCAGCAGACTGTGTTCTTCTATTGTTGTGACTTAGATGACATTCAGACAACATTTTATGCCCAATTCATGCAAAACTCCACGTAATCCCAAGGGGTTCACATACTTTTTCTTGCAACTGTACATATAATAATCAAGTGGTCATAGTGATCAGAAAATATAAATTAAACTAATATCATAAAAAACATAGTGTATAAATATCGTGTATTAACAATCTTTGTGACAGTTTCTAGCACATGAGAGCAATGAATAATGATAATTAAACTGTGTTCAATCATGCAAATAAAGTGCAAAAAATGTCACACTAAAACACAAACAAACAATAAAATATAAAAAATGTGTAGACAAAAGTCCAATGGGTGGGTGACACCACTACTGCAATTGCAAGCACACGTGATCATAAAGTGACTCCAGGTGCAGAAACTCCAACACACGGCTAGATTAGCCTCTCACCTCCAGGCTTTGACCCGTGAAGGTCAAAGCGTATAGTGGGATCAAACCCTCAAATCCTCTCAGCATCTACTGATATCCACTGATCCACTTTCCCCATCCATAGATATCCTTCTCTAGGGGTCGATGATCAAGCAGTGGCTCCTCTTATGGGATATGGGTATGTGCCAAGAAAATAAACACAATCTCCCATAGTGTAGCAGGTAAATTTAATGAGAATCAAACCATAAACATATGGAGACAACTCACATCCGTCCTCAAAGATGACAGCTTTACAACCTAGCTCATCACTCTGCTGCTTTTCCTTTCACTGTCCAGTCCCAGGCTGAGGATGGGTCCAGGTTGAGTTGGCTTGGGAGGAAGTGGATTAAATACTTGCTGACCATAGGCCGTCATATGCCATCCTTGGTTAGCAGTGGTCATACGGGGATGATGGCTGCAGTTACAGGCAACATCCTGGTATCAGAATGTTTAGACGGCTTTCTTGTTTAACCTCCCTGGCAGTCTGATTATTTCAGATTTTTGGTGCTGAAAGCGGTACAATTATTTTGCATGGAAATATGTATTTTCTTTATTGTAGGCTGTAATTTTTAAGAATAACTCACTGAAATCTGTCCGAACAAGAGTCTAGTAAACATCCCGGGTATGATAAAACTTGAAACACAAAATCATAAATTATAATTTAATAAATAATCATAAAAAATAATAATATAATAATAATACATTTAATTCAATAATATAATCAAACCAAAAACACTGAAATGTGAAATAGAGCGCCAAGTTCGCACATCGCTGAGCAAAGTCGCAGAATCGTTTTCAGTGTCTGATGAGGAATTTCCCCCACGAATCATTATCACTTAATTCTGCAAGTGGTTCTGATTTACTATCGCTGTTCTCTAGCCGGTCTAAAACCGATTTTGACCTAAAGGGACGCTTTTTGGACGCCATGGACGTTTCTCAGTTTCCAGGCAGAAAGAATAGACAAAATGAAGGCAGGGCGCCGGACAAAGCACTCGGGACAAAATGTATGTGAAATGGTTTGATACAGGAATGGAATACTAACAGATTACAATGTATTGTGTGTATGTCATGTTTTTACTTTTTCTGAATCTCTTGCCCGATTCCACCCCTCTGCGTCGTGACGCTCGCAGGGAAGGGAACCCGGAAGACGGATGCCGGCATAGGCCGGAGGACACAGCGGGAGGACATCACAGGATCGCATGACAAGGTAAGTTACATTACAGTGTAATCCCGCGTGACTCAGGGTTACTGCTTTTGGTACTGACAATTCGGGATTACCACTAAGTACGTCCCGACATCACGGGGACCGGAACACAGAAGCCGGATGCCGGCATCGGCCGGAGGAGATGGCCGGGGACGCTGCAGGGGACACATCGCGGGAGCGAAGGACAAGGTAAGCTCTGCAGGGACTCCCTGAGCAACGCCACATGGTAAGCCCGAGTGTAGCTCAGGGTTACCGCTTTTGGTACTGACATTTTACCCCGAGCTACACTCAGGAATACCGCTAGGGAGGTTAATGCAGAAGTGATTTGAGTGGCTGAACAGTGGAAGAGGGCCCCTCCTCCCACCGGCCCCGCCTTTCTTGGGCTCTCTCCTCCAATCGTGGAGCCCAGGAGCCCAGCGACAGCGGCAATGGCTGCACAGCACATAAAGAGAGGAACTCAAGTTGTTACTCTCTCTCGGAAAACAGGAGCGATGAGGATTTTGTTACTTTTGGTTCCACCTCTCTGCTTACCTGGTCCTTAGAGGCCAGGAAAGCAGCCGATCAGACCGATCTGTGTCTGGCTGCATTGGAGGCCAGAGGAGAAATCTGGGATCTAATAGACCCTAGATCTCTCCATAAGGACGTCTTTTCACCACCCACTCTGTCATAAAGGATGTAAATAACAAGGAAAATAAAAAATAAAATAATGAAAGCACCCCCATCCCCCTGTGCTTATGCATAAATGTGAATGCATACATAAGTCCCGCCTACACGTGTAAACGTTGATCGCACCACACAAGTGAGGTATCATCGCAAACGCCAGAGCAAGAGCAATAATTCCAGTGCCAGAACTTCTATGTAACTCTCAAGCGGTAACCTGTGGAAAATTTTAATGCATGGTCTATGGAGAGTTTTAAGTACCGTAATTTGGCGCCATTCCACGGGCATGCGAAATTTTAAAGTGTGACGTGTTATGTATCTATTTACTTGGTGTAACATCATCTTTTACGTTTTGCCAAAAAAAAAGGTACTATATTGTGTTTGTGTGCAATAACATTTATTAAAGTGTATTTAGGTTGTGCTTGAAAAACCGCCGCACAAATAGCGTGTGACATAAAACAATTGCAAAGCCCACCATTTTTTTCTACAGGGCCATTGCTAAAATAAAATACAGTATATATATATATATATATATATATATATATATACTCACACACACTATATTGCCAAAAGTATTGGGACGCCTGCTTTTACACGCACATGAACTTTAATGACATCCCAGTCTTAGTCCGTAGGGTTCAATATTAACTTCAAATTAACTTGGTGTGGCCTTCAGATTAGCACAACAGTGTGTAGAGAGCTTCATGGAATGGGTTTCCATGGCCGAGCAGCTGCATCCAAGCCTTCCATCACCAAGTGCAATGCCGTGGTGCCGTGGTGTAAAGCACGCTGCCACTGGACTCTAGAGCAGTGGAGACGTGTTCTCTGGAGTGACAAACCAATATTCTCTGTCTGGCCGTCCGATGGACATGTCTGGGTTTGGTGGTTGCCAGGAGAACGGTACTTGCCTGACTGCATTGTGCCAAGTGTACAGTTTGGTGGAGGGGGGACTATGGTGTGGGGTTGTTTTTTTAGGGGTTGGGCTCCTTAGTTCCAGTGAAGGGAACTCTTAAGGCATCAGCATACTAAGACATTTTGGACAATCAAGCCGTACACTTTGTACAGCTCAAACGCGTCGCATCTGCAGCAAAAAGGTGCAGGACCCTTTTTTAAATCTGCACCTGAATCACATCTCATGGGTGTTCTCTTCCAATGCGATGTGATTTCTGGCAATCGCATTTTGCGATCTGTATCAGGGTTTCACTAAAGCAGAGTTCCACTCTTGCTGTTAAAAAAATAAAAGTCAGCAGCTACAAAAACTGTACCTGCTGACTTTTAAAAAACAGCCACTTACCTGTCCCTCAGTCCCGCGGTGTCCCCCCCGCAGCCCGTTTCACCGGCTGTCCTGTATTCCAGGAGGCCGGCATCTTCAGTGTGGGCACCCGGCTGTGACAGCTTGCAGCTTCACAGCCGGGTACCCACTGCGCATGCGCAAGTAGCGCTGCGCTTCATGAATGGTCCTGTAGTCTTCTCCCCCTCCACCCCCCAAAGGTGCCAATCCTTAATGAGGAGCGGGAGAGCAGTCCTTAAAGCGGAACTTCCCCTTTTGGGTGGAGCTCCGTTTTAACCATTTCAAGTCCGGACACTTTCACCCCCTTCCTGTCCAGGCCAATTTTCAGCTTTCAGCGCTATCACACTTTTAATGACAATTGCACGGTCATGCAACACTGTACCCATATGAATTTTTTAGCATTTTTTTGACACAGATAAAACTTTATTTTGGTAGTATTTATTCCCCACTGGGATTTTTCTTTTTTTGCTATATAAATTAAAAAGTCCAAACATTTTGAAAAAAAAAGTGTTTTTATTTAATAAAAATTTTTCTTCATAACATTCTTTCTTCATAAATCTTGGCCAAAATGTATACATCTATCTTTTTAGTGAAAAAATATAATAACCCAAATTAGTTTATAACCTAAAAGTATAATTTTTCAAAAAATGTTTTTACATTTTTATTTTATTTTTTAATATAATTTATGTTTTTTTTTTACATACTGTCACCCTAGCAACTGTCACCATAGTGACACTGTACTACTTGTGGGGGGTGATGAAGATTTTTTTTTTTACACTGATTGCTTTTACACCCATGAAGGCTGTATTTTTTTGAGACAGATAAAACTTTATTTTGGTGGTATTTATTCACCGCTGGGATTTTTATTTATTTTGCTATACAAATGAAAAAGTCCAAAAATTTTTTTTAAAAAAGTGTTTTTCTTATAAAATTTTGCAAATAAATAATCTTTCTTCATAAATATTGGATAAAATGTATTCATCTATCTTTTTAGTAAAAAAAATAACCCAAGTTAGTTTCTAACCAAAAATTTTAATTTTTCAAAAACAGCAGTTCTTAAAGCAGAACGTCCCCTTTTGGATGGAGCTCCGCTTTAATTTATCATTGACATCCACACCAGATTGCATGAATATGACGAGATTGCAATGCGGTATGGGAGACGCACAGGATTCGCTGTGTTTCCTGCACTGCATTGGTGTGAACTGGGTCTTAGGGGGATGGTTGGGGGGGTGGTAAAAAATACCACTCAACTGCACATCCAATTGATGCCTAACATCATATGCAGTTTAAAAGGCACCCCTTTAATCTGCAGATGAATGAAACAAAGTAAATACAATGTAACAGTAATGTTACATTGTATCTCTGAATGATACTGTTAGGGTCCTGTCCACGGCAGGAGTTCTGGAAGATCTGGCATTTCTGCCAGTACTCTACATGGCTGCAGAAGGACACATCAGCCTCATTCTGGTGCCAGACGGCCTTTATAAGGAGGCTCATCACTTCGTCTGGTTGCTGGATGATCTCCAGCTCCCCGTGCCCTGTTCCTGGGTCCTGTGATTCTGACCCGTGATTTCCTGTTACCGACTTGGCTTGCTCTTGGACCTGTCTACTCTGCTTTACCCCTGATCTGACCTCGGCCTGGCTTACGGATACTCTCTCTCTCTCCTCTGTGTATGACCTCGGCTATCCCATCTGACTACGTCTTCTCTGATTCCCACCTGGTACCTGACTTTGGCTTGAACCGACTACCCAGTAAACATCTGAATCCCGGAAGGGCTTGCATGCAACGCACAGGCGCCTCCTGTCTGCAGACCTATCTCTGTGCACCAGCTGTACTTCTGCGTGGACCACCAACCAGCATTCCTACAGGCGACCTGTGCCACTTTGGGCCAGACTCCCGCTGTCCCACTCTCAGGGGAGTCCGGGACTTAGCCGCAAGGGAATCCCTCTCTCCATTGGGCTCCATCACCAGGTATGTGATAGATACTTCTGTGATGTGTTTAGAAACAGGGGCGGACTGACCATTGGGGAACTTGGGCACTGCCCAAGGGCCCGTGGTCAGTAGAGGGCCCCATGGTACATTTCATAGGCTTTTTTGGGTGTGATTTGAGTGTGGGCGAGGACACAGGGGCCCCATGATCCCCTCTTACCCGGGGGCCCCATGAGTTGTCAGTCCGCCCCTGTTTAAAAACACTGCTCAAAAGCTCAAATTTGGACAGCTGCAGCGGCTGTAATACTCTTCATGTCCCAGATGTCATTTTTGGACAAGTTCAAGACATGAAAGCAGTTAAACGTCTAGGATTAAAATGTATTTTTCAGCATGGCAATCTAAAAATGTTGCATCAATTTGATAATGCCAAAAAGCTAACCTACAACCTTTAAAGAGCCAATAATTATTGTGCAACAAGGTCCAGTCCATTGCCCCTCCAAGATAAAAAAAGTTGTTTTTTTTAAATGGAATGAATTTGCATAAGGAAAATGACAATACTGGTTTGTTTCTAGCTGTCAGTAAGCAGAACGCGTGAAACTAAATGTGAGTGATTTATGTACGTGCTAAACAGTTTGTGAGCTGAGCCAGGCAGCTATCATTTATAAAATTAGATGGGAAGATCATTTTCCAGACAGACCCATGAGCACACAGAATAAAGCATATGGCAGATATGTTACCAGATGCCAAAATCATGAGACAAAATCAAAATTCATTACATTGCAACATATTGAAATTGGGCCTATCTATGTTTGCTAATGAAAGGATTGTGTTTTTAGTTTCCATTGTAAACCACAACAACAAGCCTTTTTTTTTTTTAGCTCTAGTTGGTTGCTCTTTTGTTCTTGAGTTTTGCAAATGACTTCTGAGTACTTTTTGTACTTGGTAGGCATAGTCAATTGGCTTTCACAGCACCACACGTTCTTTGCGGACTCAGAACACCGGTCCATAGGCATTACTCTGACAATCTGAAATATAACCATTAACCTCCCTAGCGGTATTCCCGAGTGTAGCTCGGGGTAAAATGTCAGTACCAAGAGCGGTAACCCCGAGCTACACTCGGGCTAACCATGCAGCGCTGTATAGGGAGTCCCTGCAGCACTTACCTTGTCCTTCGCTCCAGCGATGTGTCCCCTGCAGCGTCCCCGGCCATCTCTCCCGGCAGATGCCGGCATCCGGCTCCTGTGTTCCGGTCCCTGTGACGTCGGGACGTACGGGCGCCGGCGGCGGCGGGAAATTTGAAAATTTAAAAAAAAATTCATTTTTTTTCAAAACGATTTTACATAGTAAAACATTGCTGTTTCAACCCATTTCACATACATTTTGTCCCGAGTGCTCTGTCCTGTCCCCTGTCTGCATTTTGAATGTTCTTTCTGCCTGGAAACTTAGAAAAGTCCATGGTGTCCAAAAAGTGTCCCTTTACGTCAAAAGCGGGTTTAGACCGGCTAGAGAACAGCGATAGTAAATCAGAACCACTTGCAGAATTGAGTGATAATGATTCGTGGGGGAAATTCCTCATCAGACATTGAAAACGATTCTGCGACTGAGCTCAGCGATGTGCGAACTTGGTGCTCTATTTCAAATTTCAGTGTTTTTGGTTTGATTATATTATAGAATTAAATGTATTATTATTATATTATTATTTTTTATGATTATTTATTAAATTATAATTTATGATTTTGTGTTTCAAGTTTTATGATACCCGGGATGTTTACTAGACTCTTGTTCGGACAGATTTCAGTGAGTTATTCCTAAATATTACAGCCTACAATAAAAAAAACTACATATTTCCATACAGAATAATGGTACCGCTTTCAGCACCAAAAATCTGAAATATTCATACCGCCAGGGAGGTTAAAGGGATATTAAAGGTTCAATAAAAAGAAAAATAGCGTTTTTGCAAAAAAATCCTCCTCGTCTTGGGTCCCCCACCAGTGCTCGTGGATCCTCCCCTTTGACCAGTGCCCCCAATAGTAAGCCACATGCAAAGGGGGCACTAGTGTGTGCTCACACTCGAGTCCTGCTATATGAGTCCTTAAGACATATAGAGCCAGATCCTTGCCCTGCTCTGTGCAGTGGTTTTGCAGAGAGCAGCCCTGATCCTCCACTTCTCGGGTCCCCCACCAGTGCTCCTGGATCCTCCCACTGAACCAGTGCCCTCAATAGTAAGCCGCATGCTATGGAGTTACTGGTGTGTGCTTGCCCTCGAATCCTGCCCTATGTGTCCTTAACCTCCCTGGCGGTATGATTATTTCAGATTTTTGGTGCTGAAAGCGGTACCATTTTTTTGCATGGAAATATGTATTTTTTTTATTGTAGGCTGTAATTTTTAGGAAAAACTCACTGAAATCTGTCCGAACAAGAGTCTTGTAAACATCCTGGGTATGATAAAATTTGAAACACAAAATCATAAATTATAATTTAATAAATAATCATAAAAATAATATAAAAATAATAAAAAATGTAATTCAATAATATAATCAAACCAAAAACACTGAAATGTGAAATATAGCACCAAGTTCGCACATCGCTGAGCTCAGTCGCAAAATCGTTTTCAGTGTCTGATGACGAATTTCCCCCACGAATCATTATCACTCAATTCTGCAAGTGGTTCTGATTTACTATCGCTGTTCTCTAGCTGATCTAAACCGCTTTTGACCTAAAGGGACGCTTTTTGGACGCCATGGACATTTCTCAGTTTCCAGGCAGAAAGAACAGACAAAATGCAGGCAGGGCGCAGGACAAAGCACTAGGGACAATATGTATGTGAAATTGGTTGAGACAGCAATGTTTTCCTATGTAAAAAAAAAAATGACATTTTTTAAAATTTTTAAATTTCCCGCCGCCGGCGGCGCCCGTGCGTCCCGACGTCACAGGGACAGGACACAGAAGCCGGATGCCGGCATCGGCCGGAGGAGATGGCCGGGGACGCTGCAGGGGACACATCGTGGGAGCGCAGGGTAAGGTAAGTGAAGAACACATGCCTATGCAGCGCCGCATGGTAAGCCCGAGTGTAGCTCGGGGTTACCGCTTTTGGTACTGAAATGTTACCCCGAGCTACACTCGGGAATACCGCCAGGGAGGTTAAGGCCATGCCCTGCTCTGTGCAGAGGTTTTGTAGAGAGCAGCCCCGATCCCCCTCTTCTCGGGTCCCCCATCAGTGCTTCTGGATCCTCCCCTTTGACCAGTGCCCCCAATAGTAAGCCGCATGCTGTGGTGGCACTAGTGTGTGCTCTCATCCAAGCCTTGCTCTATGCATCCATAAGACACATAGAGCCAGGGCCTGGCCCTGCTCTGTGCTGTGGTTTTGCAGGGAGCAGCCCTGATCCTCCTCTTCTCGGGTCCCCCCGCCAGATGGATTCTCCCCCTGAACCAGTGCCTCCAATAGTAACCCACATGCTATAGGGACACTGGTATGTGCTCACACCCAAGCCCTGCTCTATGCGTCCATAAGACATACTGTATATATATATATATATATATATATATATATATATATATATGATTTTGCACACTCGCGCCACCCAGTAGCAGTATTTCTGTTATAGGGTGGTGCGAGAGCTGTTAAATACCAGACAGTCAAATCTTTGACTGGACATGATGAAGGGGTTGAAGTCTATTTAAGCACTCCTGATGAGGACAGGTGTGCATTGCGTTGCAATGCAGAGTAATGACTGGTAGGCGGTGAAGGTTCAAGGCTGATCAATCCCAAGCTGTGCGGCCTGCTTCAATAGACACAAATCGGCTCGGCCCCATTATTTATTATCTCTTCACAGGATTTGACTGACTCAGCAAAGCATGTGAGAGCATGAAGAGCCACTACAGATGGGAACAGCTCTGGACCAAGTGTAGACTCAGGTAAGTATAAGGGGGTTGAGGGGGCATACTACCACCTGAACATTTTTTAACTTAATACGAGAGACAGAGAGAGAGATCAGTGCAGCATCATCAATGCCCACCAGTGCCACCTCATCAGTGCAGCCTATCAGTGCTGCATATCCATGCCACCTCATCAGTGCCTCCTCATCAATGCAGCATATCAGTAGCCATCAGTGCTGCCTATCCATGCCACCTCATCAGTGCCTCCTCATTAGTGCAGCCTATCATTGCCCATCAGTGCTGCCTATCCATGCCACCTCATCAGTGCCTCCTCATCAGTGCAGCCTATCAGTGCCCACCAGTGCTGCCTATCCATGCCAACTCATCAGTGCCCATCAGCGCTGCCTATCAGTGCTCATCCGTGCTGCCTATCAGTGCCACCTCATCAACGCACATCAGTGAAGGAGAAACATTACCTGTTTGCAACATTTTATAATAGAAACAAAGAAAAAACTTTTTTCACATTTTTTGCTTTTTTGTTTATAGTGCAAAAAATAAAACACCAAACGGCTATTAAATACCACCAAAAGAAAGCTCTATTTGTGTGAAAAAATTATAACAATTTTATATGGGTACAATGTTGCATGACCGCACAATTGTCATTCAGAGTGCGACAGCGCTGAAAGATGAAACCTGGCCTGGGCACAAATTGGGTAAAAGTGCCCGGTAGGCAAGGGGTTAAAAAGGAGGCCATCAATTTATTTAAGAATTGAGTGTGTTTGTAATCTGCCTGCCTAACACTTCATCCTCTTCCACTGTCTCCATATACTGGATCATAAGAGATGCTAATGATAATGAAGAGGGCCAACAATGTGATGGGTCACCAATCTACTGATTGTTCATTATCTTCAAATATTGTGCTAGAAGCATCACATTAAACACAAATGCAAAAAACAATTAGTTAATCTCTCATTTTTCCTTGGTGTTTGGTTATTCTTTCGCTGGCATTCATACATAATATGTAGAATAAAAGAACAATAGTTATTTTCTTATAGCAGGCTATTGTTAAAAACATCTAACAACAAATAGTTATTGAGCTCGTAAATCAAAAATAAAACCCATCAACACATATGCTGTAAACAGAGAATAAGTGATGAAAACTGGAAAAAAAAACAAAAAACTAAAGTGTACAAAGAATGAAAAGTTAGTCTTATATTTATAATACCGTGACAGAAAAGCAGAGACTCTGATAGGAACCTATAGGAACCTAGATGTTGTAAGTCTTGGGAAAAGTCCGAAAAGTTCCTTCAAATGCCCATCAACAGGCCGCTTTCTACAGAATCTTTCCAATTGTATTTAAAATTCCAGTAAAATTTGAAAATAAATCCAAAAGCTTATGAAATGTGTGATGAGTAAAGACTATGCCATTAACAGTTTACCAAAGTTCATTTTTGTAGTTCAATGATTTTTATTAATTTATAAACATTTAAAAAAAACAGGAGCAACAAGACACGCCCATGCAGAGGCCATCAATTATCGTATTGTGCACTCCATAAGACGCACCTGACCATAAGACGCGCCTAGGTTTTAGAGGAGGAAAACAAGAAAAAAAAATATTCTGAACCAATGGACTGCAGACATAGTACAGGAGATGACCAGAGACTGCGGACACAGTACAGGAGATGACCAGAGACTGCGGACACAGTACAGGAGATGACCAGAGACTGTGGACAGTACAGGAGATGACCAGAGACTGCGGACACAGTACAGGAGATGACCAGAGACTGCGGACACAGTACAGGAGATGACCAGAGACTGCGGACACAGTACAGGAGATGACCAGAGACTGCGGACACAGTACAGGAGATGACCAGAGACTGCGGACATAGTACAGGAGATGACCAGAGACTGCGGACATAGTACAGGAGATGACCAGAGACTGCGGACACAGTACAGGAGATGACCAGAGACTGTGGACAGTACAGGAGATGACCAGAGACTGCGGACAGTACAGGAGATGACCAGAGACTGCGGACACAGTACAGGAGATGACCAGAGACTGCGGACACAGTACAGGAGATGACCAGAGACTGCGGACACAGTACAGGAGATGACCAGAGACTGCGGACACAGTACAGGGAATGACCAGAGACTGCAGACATAGTACAGGAGATGACCAGAGACTGCGGATACAGTACAGGAGATGACCAGAGACTGCGGATACAGTACAGGAGATGACCAGAGGATGCGGACAGTACAAGAGATGACCAGAGACTGCAGACATAGTACAGGAGATGACCAGAGACTGCGGATACAGTACAGGAGATGACCAGAGGATGCAGACAGTACAGGAGATGACCAGAGACTGCGGACAGTGCAGGGGATGATCAAGAGACTGCAGATAGTGCAGGGGATGACCAGAGACTACAGAGAATGCAGGGGATGACTAAGAGAATGCGGACCTTTTGGGGAGGGAGGGGGAGCGGGTACCTGAATTTGACAGGTACCCGATCCCACTTCTGTGGAGTTGTCCTTCCTTTAGTATGCACGAGAAGCGCTGCGCTTTGTGATTGGCCCGGCGTCTTCTAGGACCTGTTATGTTTCCCAGAAGACGTCGTACTATTCACAGAGCTCAGAGCTTCTCACGCATGCGCACTGGGCACCCGGCTGTCACAGCCGAGAGCCCACACTAAAGATGCCGACGCGGGAAGCCTTCGATGCACTAGACCGAGGAACAGGTAAGGTCCTGCTGCAGAGAAGAGCTGAGCGGCCGGGCCGATGTTCTAAGCGGCAGAGGTGGAAATACCTGACCGGCCGCTCCATATTCACTCCAAAAGACGCACTGACATTTTCCCCTCTTTTTGGGGGGGAAAAAGTGCGTCTTATGGAGCGAAAAATACGGTACACATAAAAAAATAAACAAACCAGTGCTCTAACACCAACAGAGCAAAAGGTGATCCCACGCAGGGGCTATCATTGGCACATAAATTACAAAAACATTGGTATAACATCGACAATAACTCAAACCAAAGGCAGCTATTCACCGCCACACCAAAAACAATCAGAAATACAGAAATAGAAAAGGAAGGAAGAGTACAAAAGGAAAAAAATGACAAGACCATGAGCAGGGGTTCGGGAACGCCAATAACAAGCAACATCAGAACCCCAGACTAGCCGGGGGGAGCGTTGGAAGGGCATACTGCAACCACGGCTCCCATATTTTCAAAAAGTTTCTGTTGGGAGTCGTTACAGATACTCGACATCTGTTCATTAAGCATCATAGCGGTCATACAGTCCTGCACCCCCTGAAGAGAGACAAACGGGCGCTTCCATGCCTGAGCAATAGTGGCCGACAAAAAACAAATAGGAAGCCAACTTCTGCTGGTGAGTCAAGAGGCCTGGTATGGGACAATGAAGCAAACCAAAGTTCATTTTTTGAATAAATGTATTATTATTTCAAGTACTTATATAGCACCGCCAATTTACGCAGCACTTTACGTATATATTTTGTACATTCACATCAGTTCCTAACCCTCAAGGGGTGTACAATCTAAGGTCCCTAACTCACATTCATACATACATATACTAGGGCCGATTTAGACAGGAGCCTATTAACCTACCAGCATGTCTTTGGAGTGTGGAGGGAAACCAGAGTACCCGGAGGAAACCCACGCAGGCACAGGCAGTGCAGGTGTTTGGGTGCCTAGGGTTATTGATACTGAGATTGGTCTAGATTTAAAAAAAAAAAAAACAACCTTCTGATTAACTATCCCTTTTCTCAAACATTTTATTACCCCAAATTTTCTTGGAAAAAAGGTTTTCTGAAGACCAACCCATTTGGGATTCATCGGTGAAGTTCAACTCATCAGAATGGGTGGTTAGTAGCCAGAAAGGCATTCTTTAAGAAAGATAAATGATAGGTAAACCGCTGGTACATCGGGCTCCGAATCAGATCCCATGTTTAGGACATTGGATGAATTTAACCGTATTCCTCGTTAACCCTCTGTTCCCATCTGAATATGTAATATTCCTTCTATGCCACAGACAATGTCATTTGTGATGAAACGCGTCGGGGAGAGTCTGTGTTCCTGACATCATCACACTGTTTTTGTATATCAGGAAGTTGGATTAGTTCCCGGGAAAAGAGGTCTTCTATCTGTTACATAGCACTTTTTTGTCTACCAAATGTGAGTGGAATTTAATACTTTTAATAAAATTGTCCATATGGTTTTATGCAATGTCTGCCCTCCTATCTCTTCTTTTATGGACTGATTGATTATATACACTGGAGAGGCATATAGGATGATGATAGCCTGAAGGGATCCTCCCGTTATTGTTGGTTGTCTTTCCTCTGCTTGAGAGCAATGGTGGATACACATCTCCAAGCCATTATATTCATGCGTTTATGACTCCTATTCGTTTAAGGGTCCATACGTTCTGGTAAGAGTCCTACCAATATATGGTGGTGGTGCACTTGTTTTACTTGAAGAAACATGGTGTTTGACTTCACATACAGTATCTCCCAGAAGTGAGTCCACCCCTCACATGTTTGTAAATATTTTATTCCATCTTTTCATGTGACAGCACTGAAGAAATTACACTTTTCTACAATGTGACGTAGTCAGTGTCCAGCTTGTATAACATGTAAAATTGCTGTCCCCTCAAAATAACTCAACACACCGCCATTAATGTCTAAACCGCTGGCAACAAAAGTGAGTCCATCCCTAAGTGAAAATGTCCAAATTGGGCCCAAAGTGTCAATATTTTGTGTGGCCACCATTATTTTCCAGCACTGTCTTAACCCTCTTGGGCATGGAGTCCACCAGAGCTTCACAAGAGCCACTGGAGTCCTCTTCCACTCCTCCATGAGGACATCACGGAGCTGGTGGATGTTAGAGACCTTGCGCTCCTCCACCTTCCATTTGAGGATGCCCCACAGATGCGCAATAGGGTTTAGGTCTGGAGACACGCTTGGCCAGTCCATCACCTTTACCCTCAGCTTCTTTAGCAAGGCAGTGGTCATCTTGGAGGTGTGTTTGGGGTCGTTATCATGTTGGAATATTGCTCTGCGACCCAGTCTCCAAAGGGAGGGGATCATGCTCTGCTTCAGTATGTCACAGTACATGTTGGCATTCATGGTTCCCTCAATGAACTGTAGCTCCCCAGAACTTTGGGACTTTTTTCTACATTTCTCTTCATTTGGACTGGATTTGGGATTTTATGTTGATGGTGTTTTCTATACACATTTCCTTTATATACTGTATATACACATTTGTAATCAATGATGGTTTAGCGCGGGAAGTTATTTATGTTTATCTGTACACAAATTATCTGATTATTATTATTATTTTTATTTTGCCAGCAGCTTATTTTTCATTACACTTTTGCGCAAGCTTCTTGCCATCTTCTACTGAATATGTAATATATTGAATTCTAAGCCCTCATGCACACGGGACGTTTTGATAACGCTGTAAAGTCACTTTAAAAACCGGAGTTTTTCAGTGTTTTTGCATTCGAGTTTAGTGGCGTTTTTCTGTGCTTAGTGGCGTTTTCCCACGTTTTTCCGTGTTTGTGTTTTTTAGCATTTTTTTACCCCCCCCAACTTTTTTTGGTAAAACAAAGTCCAGAAACACCAGTTTGCGACGTTTTGCTGCATTTTACTGCATTTTTCAGCATTAAGAGCATTTTTACAGCTAAAAAATTCCCCTAGAAACCTGCTCGTCCTGGGGGTTTTTTTCCAGCCAAAAACGTCCTGCCAAAAAACATTGATTACAGTCTATGCGTGCTTAGACACATAGGATAACATGCTGGGGGGTTTACTAGCTGTAGAAAAAACATCAAAAGCCAAAAACAGCTGCTGTAAAAATGTCCAATGTGCATGAGGACTACACGTTTGTAGGAGCAGAACTCCTCTGAAACCCTGGACAGAAGCAGTGATCACAACAGCAAATTTTGGTTAACTTTACGGAGGGCAAACTTTAATCATACCTGATGTTAAAGTGGAGCTAAACCCACCAATTTCAATATTTTCCAAAAGAAAGCTCTAGAAATGTTCAGTAAATATTACTAAATCCATAATTAAAAATACCAATGCAGTTTCCTACAGTATATCTCAGAAAGTTCCTATTAATGGTCATCTAGTAGTAGAAGTCACATTCAACTGGACTTGTTCTGTAATGTTGAAGATGTTTCGTAGCTTATCCAAGCCATTTCTTCATTTCCAGTGAATGTCAGGAAGAAACCCCAGCATGTATATTCAAACTTTAGGACACCTTCATCCAATTCCCATGGAATGTGTAGATGTTGATTGTCCAGGAACAGGGTGGGAGGGGAAGTGGCTTGGAAAAATTTCAAACTTCTTAAGCATTCCATAATGCAGTCTTCATGGAATGTATAGATGTTGGATTTTCCAAACACATGATGGCAGGTATGGAGAAGTGGCTTGGAGAGCTTTCAAACCTCTTAAGCATTCCATAATTCAATCTGCATGGAATGCATACATGTTGATTTTCCAAGTACAGGGTGGCAGGTATGTAGAAGTGGCTTGGAGAACTTTCAAACCTCTTAAGCATTCCATAATTCAATCTTCATGGAATGTATAAATGTTGATTTTCCAAGCACAGGATGGCAGGTATGGAGAAGTGGCTCTTAACCTCTTAAGCATTTCATAATTCAATCTGCATGGAATGTATAAATGTTGATTTTCCAAGAACAGGATGGCAGGTATGGAGAAGTGGCTTGTAGAACTTGGAATGGAACCAAGGGACAGTGCTTATAGGTGGGTAGGAGGATGGAACCAAGGGACAGTGATTATAGGTGGGTAGGGGGATAGAATCAAGGGACAGTGATTATAGGTGGGTAGGGGGATGGAACCAAGGGACAGTGATTATAGGTGGGTAGGGGGATGGAACCAAGGGACAGTGAATATAGGTGGGTAGGGGGATGGAACCAAGGGACAGTGATTATAGGTGGGTAGGGGGATGGAACCAAGGGACAGTGATTATAGGTGGGTAGGGGGATGGAATCAAGGGACAGTGATTATAGGTGGGTAGGGGGATGGAATCAAGGGACAGTGATTATAGGTGGGTAGGGGGATGGAACCAAGGGACAGTGATTATAGGTGGGTAGGGGGATGGAACCAAGGGACAGTGCTTATAGGTGGGTAGGGGGATGGAACCAAGGGACAGTGATTATAGGTGGGTAGGGGGATGGAACCAAGGGACAGTGATTATAGGTGGGTAGGGGGATGGAACCAAGGGACAGTGCTTACAGGTGGGTAGGGGGATGGAACCAAGGGACAGTGCTTATAGGCGGGTAGGGGGATGGAACCAAGAGACAGTACTTACAGGTGAGTAGGGGTGTGGAACCAAGGGACAGTGCTTATAGGTGGGTAGGGGTGGAAGGGGCAACTTGGAAAGACAGACTTCCTGCACTTTTTCTCCCTGGGGTTGAATGTAGCATGTGCAGCGTATGCTTTTTCAGCCCGGGTTCACACTGATGTGGAATTTGCACCGTTTTCTGTGTGCATTCCTCACCGCATCACAATCGTTTATGCGAAGCACTGCGGGTGTGTATGTTAAGGTAACAAAACCCCAAAATCAGGTCACAAAATGCGGTGCGATGTGCAGAATTACCCATGCAATCCGATTCTAATGGGGACAAAAAAAGGGTCCTGCGGTGCAAAATGTACAGCTCAAATCGCACCGCACAGAATTTGCATGTGATTTGCCAGGAATGTGTTGCGGTTCCTGTGCGAATCGCATGCGATACACCGCACTGCAGAAGTGGGAACCCAGGCTCAAGGCGTGCCTCTGGTGATGGGTAGATTTCCTGATGTCAACATTCAACTGGGCATTCAAGCCCTCAAATGGCTGGTGTCATAGCTGGCCACGAATGAAACATAATGGCAACCCCAGATCAAAATAGAGACAAAAAAATCACCTTGTCTTCAGCTGGAAAACGATAGAAGAGTTTAGCTTCACTTAAGGCTAGGTTCAAACCTATGCAGGTTGCATTTCAGCCGTTTCTGCACTGCGTTTTTCTGTGAGTTTTTTATGTGTTTTGTGGTTTTTGTTTTCATTTTTTTTTATTTTTATTGTTGCTAGGAAGATATAAAACATAAAACAAATCAAAACAGCGTAACAAATAAAGCAAAAATGCAATACATGCTTTTCTGCAGGGTTTCCATTGAAGTCCATAGAACACCAAAAAAATTCAACTTTTTGCGTTCAAAAAAGTCCCTGACCCTTTCCAAAAAAATGCACCGAGTGAAAACGTGCCGGGTGAAAATGTTCAGGTGTGAACCTGTCCCATGCCATTTTTAACCTCGGAAACTACTAAGCAACTTATTCACTCCCTTGTTATTTCTCGCCTTGACTATTGTAACTCCCTCCTCATTGGCCGACCTCATCGCAGGCTATCCCCTCTTCAGTCTATCATGAATGCTGCTGCCAGACTCATCCACCTTACTAACCGTTCCATGTCTGCCACCCCTCTCTGCCAATCCGTCCACTGGCCTCCACTCAGTGTCCTCCAACCCTCTCTGCCAATCCCTCCACAGACCTCCACTCAGTGTCCTCCACCCCTCTCTGCCAATCCATCCACTGGCCTCCACTCAGTGTCCTCCACCCCTCTCTGCCAATCCCTCCACAGACCTCCACTCAGTGTCCTCCACCCCTCTCTGCCAATCCCTCCACTGGCCTCCACACAGTGTCCTCCATCCCTCTCTGCCAATCCCTCCACTGACCTCCACTCAGTGTCCTCCACCCCTCTCTGCCAATCCCTCCACTGGCTTCCCGTTGCACAACGGATAAAATTCAAAACATTAACAATAACATATAAAGCCATTTATAATTCTGCCCCAAATTACATCACCGATCTTGTCTCCAAATATCACCCAAACTGTACTCTCCACTCCTCGCATGACCTCCTGCTCTCTAACTCTCTTGTTTCCTCCTCCCTTACTCATCTCCAGGACTTCTCCAGAGCTTCCCCCCATTTTCTGGAACTCTCTACCCCAATTTATCAGGCTATCGCCTACTCTACTCAATTTTAGGTGATCTCTGAAAACCTCTCTCTTCAGGGAAGCCTATCCTGACCTCAGCTAATAATGGAATCTTCTACTCCTCCTACCAGTCCATCCCCCACAGTTATTACCTTTTGTACCACTAGCCCCTCCCTCTTAGATTGTAAGCTCCCAGGATCAGGCCCTCCTATCCTTCTTGTATTGAACTGTATTGTTGCTGTATTGTCTCCCGATATATTGTAAAGCGCTGAGCAAACTGTTGGCGCCATATAAATCCTGTATAATAATAATAATAATAATAATAATAACAATAATAGGAAATCATAATAAATGGATTGCACTGCATTTCTGCAAAATGCAAAACGCTGCAGAAAAAACTTAGCCCTCATGCACACTTGACGTTTTACAGCGGCTGTTTTTGGCGTTTGACTTTTTTTTTTTACTACAGTCAATAAACTCCCCCATCATGTTATCCTATGTGTCCGTGCACACAGACTGTAATCAACATTTTTTGGCAGGGAATTTTTTAGCTGTAAAAATGCTCTAACGCTCAAAAACGCGGTAAAATGCTGTAAAATGCTGGATGTTTTTTGGCCAAAAAAAATTTTTTTTATTGGTTAAAAAAACGCTAAAAAAAATTAAAAAAATTTGTGAAAACGCCACTAATCGAGGCAAAACACCACTAAACGCTAATGCAAAAAATGCTAAAAAAAAAGCTGAAAATGCAAGTTTTTAACGTGACTTTACACAGCTAACGTTACCAGCAGGGGCGGACTGACCATTTGGAAACTCGGGCACTGCTCGAGGGCCTGGGGTCAGTAGGGGGCCCCGTGAGATGCCACTGGTACCTTTTTCATAGGCTTTTTTGAGTTTGGGCAAGGACACAGGGGCCCCATGATCCTCTATTGCCCGGGGGCCCCATGAGTTGTCAGTCCGCCCCTGGTTACCAGCGTTATTAAAACGCCCCCCCCCAGTGTGCATGAGGGGTAAGGTGTGAACCTGGGGTTAAATCTAACCACATAAGACTCGACTTGAGAATCAAATTTATTACTGGTAGATGTTGAATACGTACCTTCTACATCAAGATCTTCCTTTTTTTTTCTTTTTTTTTTTTTCTTTTTTTTTGGCTTTTATTCCACTTTAAGCCACTGAGTCATAGCTAAATAAATCTGCAACGCTTGCTCCTTTCATCACCCACTTCAGCTGTTTCACCTGGGAATACTTAAGTGAAACCTAATGACTTAATTACATATTCATGCAGTATTAATGCCTCACTTACTTCATTATTCATGATCTCACAAGCTTAAATGGTGTAAGGACATGACTCCACACAAGTCAGCCAGTATTTCTACTCCAGGCATGTCACTTGGTTTGTTTGCTCATTTATTTTAATTTATAGATTTTTTTTTTTTTTTTATGTCCGTGGTGGAGATTTCTGTCAATATTTGAGTGTTTTATATGTCACTAAGTTGCCTGTTATTATCGAAAACTTGATTAAAAGAAGGAACTCCTTATAGACATAATCTGATGACGGGAAAACACGGTAAGAAAATCATCCGAAAAATTTAGTTGATCAAATAATCAACCAATTTTGTCTTCATTGAGGAGCAGAGTGTTATTGTTGATATTGTGAAAGAAAAAAAAAAACAGTTCAAAAAAATAAAAAAGTCGTCATTTTGGGTCATCTGAAAAAAATCCAAGCACCGGTTTTTTGCTAAACAAATTAAAAAAGATAAAATTAAAAAAAAAACATTTTTCTTAGTTTCCGTTTATAAAATTTAGGTGATGCAATAATCGACCGATTTTGTCTTCGTTGAGGAGCAGAGTGTTCTAGCCGATATCGATCTTTTGAGAGAAAAAAAAAAAAACAGTTGAACAACATCAAAAAATGTCATCATTTTGGGTCATCTGAAAAAAATCCAAGCACTGGTTTTTTGCTAAACAAATAAAAAAAAAAAGTTTTTCTTAGTTTGCATTTTATAAAATTTAGGTGATGAAATAATCGACCGATTTTGTCTTCGTTGAGGAGCAGAGTGTTCTAGCCGATATCGATCTTTTTAGAGAAAAAAAAACAAACAGTTGAACAACATCAAAAAATGTCGTCATTTTGGGTCGTCTGAAAAAAAAATCTAAGCACTGTTTTTTTGCTAAACAAATTAAAAAAGACAACATTTTGAAAAAAAAAAAAGTTTCTCTTAGATTCCATTTATAAAATTTAGGTGATCAAATAATCGACCGATTTTATCTTCATTGAGGAGCAGAGTGTTATTGTCGCTATTGTGAAGGAAAAAAAAAAAAACACAGTTAAACAAAATCAAAAAATGTCGTCATTTTAGGTCATCTGAAAAAAAAATCCAAGCACTGTTTTTTTGCTAAACAAATTAAAAAAGACAAAATTTTGAAAAAAAAATAAAATTTTCTTAGTTTCCGTTTATAAAATTTAGTTGACCAAATAATCAACCGATTGGTTGGTTGGCTCACTCCTGGCTCCAATTAGCTCCGGGAGAAGTCATTAAGCTAGGGCCTCACATACTTTTTCCTCCCTGCACTGTGAATGTTTACATGTTATGTGCAATTAAACCATGGCAACATCTAATGTTTGTGTAGTATTATGTTCAGCAGACTGTGTTCTTCTATTGTTGTGACTTAGATGACGTTCAGAGCACATTTTATGCCCAATTCATGCAAAACTCCACGTAATCCCAAGGGGTTCACATACTTTTTCTTGCAACTGATATTTGACATTGGGCACTGATATGTGGCATTGATGGACACTGATATTTGACATTGAGCACTGATATGTGGCATTGATGGACACTGATATTTGACATTGAGCACTGATATGTGGCATTGATGGACACTGATATTTGCCATTGATGGGCACTGATATTTTACATTGGACACTAATATGTGGCATTGATGGAAACTGATATTTGACATTGATGGGCACTGATATTTGACATTGGGCACTGATATGTGGCATTGATGGACATTGATATTTGACATTGATGGACACTGATATGTGGCATTGATGGGCACAGGTATTTGACATTGGGAACTGATATTTGACATTGATGGACACTGATATTTGACATTGGTGGGCACTGATATTTGACATTGAGCACTGATATGTGGCATTCATGGACACTGATATTTGACATTGGGCACTGATATTTGACATTGGGCACTGATATGTGGCATTGATGGACACTGATATTTGACATTGGGCACTGATATTTGACATTGGGCACTGATATGTGGCATTGATGGACACTGATATTTGACATTGGGCACTGATATTTGACATTGGGCACTGATATGTGGCATTGATGGACACTGACATTTGCCATTGATGGGCACTGATACTTCACATTGGGCACTGCTATTTGACAGTGATGGGCACTGATATGTGGCATTGATGGGCAATGATATTTGACATTGATGGGCACTGATATTTGACATTGATGGGCACTGATATTTGACATTGATGGGCACTGATACTTCACATTGTGCACTGCTATTTGACAGTGATGGGCACTGATATGTGGCATTGATGGACACTGATATTTGACATTGATGGGCACTTATATGTGGCATTGATGGGCAATGATATTTGACATTGGGCACTAATATGTGGCATTGATGGACACTGATATTTGACATGGGACAATGACATCTGACATTGATGGGCACTGATTGGCGGCAATGATGGGCACTGAAAGACAGCACTGATGGGGCGGAGGTGTGCATGTGCAGCCTGGTCAGGTTGGCTGTACGGGGCCCCGTGGTTTCTAACAGCAGCCCATCTCCCCCAGAGGGGTTGTCAGCATATTGGCCTGGATTCATAGTGGTGGTGTTTTGTCCATGACAGCCTGGGTACTTGGGCGGTGGGATCGAACGATGATGGCCATCACTCAGCTTGGAAGAGTTCCAGCAGCTGGAAGCATAGTGAACGTTTGGAAGAGGACATCAGGATTTATTATTTTTATTTTTCAACATGCTGGCCTCTTGCCTAATGTATTTTATATTAAAAATATTTCTATTTAAAAAAAAAAAAAACTTCCACCAGCACCTTTTTTCTCTTTCATAGTGTAAGCTGTCCTTTCCATTTGAAGAGTATCCTTTACTGTGAAACTTTAAAAAGTCGGTCTATGTATAAATGATTTGCAAAAGAGCAAGAGCCCTTTCCTTGAGCTAAAGTTTAATGCTGAATACTTCACCATTAAGTCATCAATAGCGAACATTAATTTTCCAACACACAGGCAAGGTTATCATCCGTCTTTAAAATTCATCCCATCAAATTCAGATAGTCATTTCCCATTAATTTGAAATTTCCGCACAGTATTTTTGAAACATGTTGATAAGTCGCTCGAATTGATACATTCCTATGTATATCAGGTAGGAGATAATGGAGAATACGTTGACAGATGACTTCACCGAAAACACCCATTGCTGGCATTTACAATCCTCGCCTCCAAGGACTCCTTCAAGGGCAAGATTTTAAACCCACTAACAATCTAAATGACATGCTTTCTTCTGCTAAATTGCTGATTCAATGGCGCTCATGCAGTTCTACCACTTCCCCCATAGATAACACAAATATCTGGCCTTATTCCTTACCCGCTTGTGTCTTCATTTATTTATACACGATGACTGTATGTGATAGATGCCAGAAAAAGTATGAACAAAGCAGATAGTTCAGAATATTGAATCACCGCAGCTTAGCTGGAAGTTAAATTGAGGAAGAATCTTGAAAGCTCTTCACTAACTTTCAGACAGGGTTATACATAGGTGGCTTTTTTTACCCGCTTCCCGACCGCCATATTGCAGAAATACTGCCGCAGGGCGGCACGGGTGCGCAAAATCACATATATACAGTGGGGATCGAAAGTTTGGGCACCCCAGCTAAAAATTTGTATTAATGTGCATAAAGAAGCCAAGGAAAGATGGAAAAATATCCAAAAGGCATCAAATTACAGATTAGACATTCTTATAATATGTCAACAAAAGTTAGATTTTATTTCCATCATTTACACTTTCAAAATAACAGAAAACAAAAAAATGGCGTCTGCAAAAGTTTGGGCACCCTGCAGAGTTAATATCTTGTACTGCCCCCTTTGGCAAGTATCACAGCTTGTAAACGCTTTTTGTAGCCAGACAAGAGTCTTTCAATTCTTGTTTGAGGTATCTTTGCCCATTCTTCCTTACAAAAGTCTTCCAGTTCTTTGAGATTTCTGGGCTGTCTGTCACGCACTGCTCTTTTAAGGTCTATCCATAGATTTTCAATGATGTTGAGGTCAGGAGATTGTGAAGGCCATGGCAAAACCTTCAGTTTACGCCTCTAGATGTGTGTTTAGGATCATTATCCATTTGTAGAAGCCATCCTCTCTTTAACTTCAGCTTTTTCACAGATGGCATCAAGTTACCATCCAAAATTTGCTGAAATTTTATTGAATCCATTTTTCCTTCTACTCGTGAGATGTTCCCTGTGCCACTGGCTGCAACACAACCCCAAAGCATGATTGATCCAACCCCATGCTTAACAGTTGGACAGAGGTTCTTTTCATTAAATTCTGTGCCCCTTCTTCTCCAAACGTACCTTTGCTCATTCCGGCCAAAAAGTTCAATTTTAACCTCATCGGTCCACAGAACTTGTTTCCAAAATGCATCAGGCTTGTCTATATGCTCATTTGCAAAGTTCAAACGATGATTTTTGTGGTGAGGACATAGAAGAGGTTTTCTTCTGATGACTCTTCCATGAAGACCATATTTGTACAAGTATCTCTTTATAGTGGAATAGTGACCACAACTCCAGTGTCTGCCAGATCTTTCTGGAGGGATCGTGCAGTCAAACGTGGGTTTTGAATTGTTTTTCTCACAATCCTGCGAGCTGTTCTGTCTGATATTTTTCTTGGTCTTATAGATCTTGCTTTAACTTCCACTGTTCCTGATGACTGCCATTTCTTAATTACATTCCGAACAGAGGATATTGACATCTGAAAACGCTTTGCTATCTTCTTATAGCCTTCTCCAGCTTTGTGAGCGTCAACTATTTTCAGTTTCAGTTTGCTAGACAACTGCTTAGAAGAACCCATGGTGCTGATTGTTGGGGCAAGGTCAGATGAGTCTGGGCATTTAAAACCTTTGAGATTGACATCATCTGGTCTTCCCAGACGATGATTGAGAACAATCCATGACACTGGCAGGTCTCAGCTTTGCAAAGGGGGCAGTGCATGCTATAAATTCTGCAGGGTGCCCAAACTTTTGCAGACGCCATTTTTTTGTTTTCTGTTATTTTGAAAGTGTAAATGATGGAAATAAAATCTAACTTTTGTTGACATATTATAAGAATGTCTAATCTGTAATTTGATGCCTTTTGGATATTTTTCCATCTTTCCTTGGCTTCTTTATGCACATTAATACAAATTTTTAGCTGGGGTGCCCAAACTTTCGATCCCCACTGTATATCTCTACACACACATACATACTGTATATGTATGTGTTTGTGATATATATATATATATATATATATATCTCTATCTCTGTATGTATGTATGTGTGTGTGTATATATGTATGTATGTATGTATGTATGTGTGTGTGTGTGTGTGTGTGTGTGTGTATGTATGTATATGTATGTATATATATATATATATATATATATATATATATATATATATATATATATATATATATAAAATCTGTATGTATGTGTGTGTATATATATATATATAGTGTGTGTGTGATTTTGCATTTCTGGGTAGGGGGCACTTGCGAGGCTCACAGGCGCCCTACCCATGCCACCATGCGCGGTCGCGGCTGTCAATCACCAGGTCCCGGCCAGTGATTACTTGTGTGTATATATATATGTATATGCAAGTAACATATGTATATACAAGTAACAAGTAATAATTTAATTAATTAGATTAATTTATCTATATATATTGCTTATATATATTATAAAGACATATAATAAAACACATTTTGACCTAAATTTATTTATTTTTAAAAAATTTTTACTGGACATATTTTTTTTTTTTTTTTTTATAGTGCAAAAAAATTAAAACCGCACAGACAATCAAATACCCCCAAAAGAAAGCTCTATTCGTGGGAAAAAAGTAAGTGAATTTCATTTGGGTGCAGCACTGCATGACCGTGCAATTGTCAGTTACGCAGCGCCGTAACGCAAAAAATGGCCTGGTCAGGAAGGGTGGGAATCCTCTGGAGGGCGAGGGGTTAAAGAGTTTGAATATTAAGGGTTACAAAATGGAATTAGAAAAAATCTGTAGAAAAATAATGGCTAAGGGGAGAAAGAAGATGTAGGAGGGAAGAGGGTAAGTTAATTGAGGCTGATTAGGCTTAAATTGTTACTAAACCCCAGACCCTGCATTCACTATATCCGCTCTCCCCGGACCCTGTATTCACTATATCCGCTCTCCCCGGGTCCTGCATTCACTACATCTGGTCTCCCGGGACCCCGCATTCACTACATCGGGTCTTCCCGGACCCTGCATTTACTACATCGGGTTTTACCAGACCCTGCATTCACTATATCTGGTCTCCCCGGACCCTGCATTCACTATATCTGGTCTCCCTGGACCCTGCATTCACTACATCTGGTCTCCCCGGACCCTGCATTCACTACATCTGGTCTCCCCGAACCCTGCATTCACTACATCAGGTCTTCCCGGACCCTGCATTTACTACATCGGGTTTTACCGGACCCTGCATTCACTATATCCGGTCTCCCCAGACCCTGCATTCACTATATCCGCTCTCCCCGGACCCTGCATTCACTATATCTGGTCTCCCCGGACCCTGCATTTACTATATCTGCTCTCCCCGGACCCTGCATTCCCTATATCTGGTCTCCCCAGACCCTGCATTTACTATATCTGCTCTCCCCGGACCCTGCATTCACTATATCTGGTCTCCCCGGACCCTGCATTTACTATATCTGCTCTCCCCGGACCCTGCATTCACTATATCTGTTTTCCCCGGACCCTGCATTCACTATATCCGGTCTCCCCGGACCCTGCATTCTCTATATCTGGTCTCCCCGGACCCTGGATTTACTATATCTGCTCTCCCCAGCCCCTGCATTTACTATATCTGCTCTCCCTGGACCCTGCATTCACTATATCTGGTCTCCCCGGACCCTGCATTCACTATATCTGGTCTCCCCGGACCCTGCATTCACTATATCCGGTCTCCCCGGACCCTGCATTCTCTATATCTGGTCTCCCCGGACCCTGCATTCACTATATCTGGTCTCCCCGGACCCTGGATTTACTATATCTGCTCTCCCCGGACCCTGCATTCACTATATCTGGTCTCCCCGGACCCTGCATTCACTATATCCGGTCTCCCCGGACCCTGCATTCTCTATATCTGGTCTCCCCGGACCCTGCATTCACTATATCTGGTCTCCCCGGACCCTGGATTTACTATATCTGCTCTCCCCGGACCCTGCATTCACTATATCTGATCTCCCCGGACCCTGCATTCACTATATTTGGTCTCCCAGACCCTGCATTTACTATATCTGCTCTCCCCGGACCCTGCATTCACTATATCTGGTCTCCCCGGACCCTGCATTCACTATATCTGGTCTCCCCGGACCCTGCATTCTCTATATCTGGTCTCCCCGGACCCTGCATTCACTATATCTGGTCTCCCCGGACCCTGCATTCACTATATCTGGTCTCCCCGGACCCTGCATTCTCTATATCTGCTCTCCCCGGACCCTGCATTCACTATATCTGCTCTCCCCGGACCCTGGATTTACTATATCTGCTCTCCCCGGACCCTGCATTCACTATATCTGGTCTCCCACAGTACACACAACATGGAAATGCAATTATTTTAGCAAATATAAACTGATAAATACCTTATCTCATCAGCAGTATATAGCAGTCTTGTGGCTTATACCAGTGTCCAGTTGAGCACTGGTTTAAACTTGTAGGAAGAATTTTCTTTCTTCTCTAGGAGGATGCCGAACCCCTGACCTCTGTCTGGACAGTGCTGATTGGCCCTGTGCCGATCACATGCACCCTCCCAAGAAAAAAAAAACTCTCTAGCAATACACTCCAAACTGAGCATGTGCAGAGTGACTCCACACGATGTCTTACCAGGAGATAAGAAGGGGACACTAGAAGAAGGGGAGGATCAAAGAAGTCAGGATCAAACCGCATTTTTACACAATGCAGAGGATTAACCCCTTAGGTTCCACAGTGAGTATAACAATCATGCTTTACTGCATCTACAGACTGATTGTACTGTGGGGGGCTTAGTAACACTTTAACTAAGGATTAATGGGGGAGTTAAAAAAAATGTAATAATACTTACAGACTATCTGCATTGTCATTTTACCTGCAGCAGCTGTATTTTGACAGCCACTTCTGCTATGTAATGCATTGCAAGCCCTGGCTGTCATTTTTAGGGCTCATGTACACTGCAGCTTATAAACTGACGTTTTCAGCAGCCCCTGAACTCTCCCTAATGTTTTCCTATGTGTCCATGTACACATCTTCGTTTACAGGCATTTGAGTTTACAGTCGTTTTTTTGAACTCAGAAAACTTGCGTTCAGCAGTCGATTATACGCAAAAAGCTTGTAAACACGGCAAATCGCGTTTATAAGCGTTTGTGTCTGAAATTTTTTTTTAACTCTTCCAGTTCCCGATGCTGTCTAGAGCCTTTTTTCATCATGAAAAATGCATGCAAAGTGTTTTCAAGGTACTCAGATGGACAAAACACTGAACACAGGATGTTCCTACCGAGCTTTTCACACATTGTAATGACCAATTCACACCTCAGACCTCTCCCACCCTTGGAAACAAAAGATATGTTAATGACCATTCATACCTCACATTCCTCCTGAAGACCCCTTGCCAGGTGACCTTAATGACTCCCTCCACCAGACACCTTTCCCACCCTTGGAAACAAAAGAAATGTTAATGGGAAACTCACACTTAAGCTAATCTCAACACATACTGCCGTCTCTGCTTCTACTCTTTGTATTCCTCTGAAATAGTCTGAAATAGTTCATAATTTACCATTTTTCAGTGCATTCTGGGCATTTGGGAGGTTCTCCTGTGCTTATCTTTAAAAAATGCTTTGAAACGCATTTGCACATAAATGCGGTATGTTGATGTATTCACTCTATCCTCCTTGCTCCCACTGCTCCCAGGCATTAATCCTGTTCATACCATAATGCTGAATGGAGTCTCCTAAACCAGTTCGAACCCAGCTCCTCCTAGATCTAGGGGACCCCTCCCAGGCCATCGACAGCCTCCTCAGCACTCCATCTTCCACCCGACTCCCCCACTGGCATGGCTCTCTCATATTTATAGGTTAGCCTACCACACTGCCATGGCCTCTAAACCTGGGATTGGTCAGACTCCAATAAACATGTAGATTTAGGTCTCAACAACTTCTGCCCACTGGCTTCTGTAAGCTTCCATGGTCCTCCAGAACCAGGTGGAGACGATAGAAGCCCAACCTGCTGAGTCACACAGCCTGACCTGCAGTAGCCCAACCTAATCACAGACTCGCACAGTTACCATGAGTCCTACCATAATAAATGTACCTACACTTACACTAGTAGCACTCTAGAGGGTGCTACATAAGTCCAAGCTGTTTTGTAAAATACACAGCGAGTACCGGCTGTCATTTTTACACAATGATAATAATAGCAGCAGGAGAAAAGGAAAAGGTATAGGAGATTAACCCTAGGAAATTTTCTAAGGTTTTGTAATGCATAGCAAGTCCCTGCTGTCATTTTTACACAAAAGCGGCAGCAGGGGGAAAAGGAGAGGTGTAGGAGATGCCCCTTAGGAGTTATTTTAGGGTATATGTTCTATGCCTGAGGCCCTCAAGTAGTTAAAGTCCAGAAACTTTGTTAATTGACTCTGGGGCATTTCTTTGAATGTTAAAAGGTAAAATATTCTTGTTGTTGTTGTTGTTATTATTATTATTATTAGTATTATTATTTTAATATGATAAGTATTATATTATTATGGTTAATTATTATTATTATTACTACTATAATAACAATAATTATTATTTATTTCAGGTACTTATATAGCGCCGTCAATTTACGCAGCGCTTTACACACATATATTGTAAATTCACATCAGTCCCTAACCCTCAAGGGGCGTACAATCTAAGGTCCCTAACTCACATTCATACATACACATACTAGGAACAATTTAGACAGGAGCCAATTATCCTCCCAGCATGTCTTTGGAGTGTGGGAGGAAACTGGAGTATCTGGAGGAAACCCACGCAGGCACAGGGAGAACATGCAAACTCCAGGCAGGTGGTGCCGTGGCTGGGATTCAAACCAATGACCCTAGTACTGCCAGGCGGAAGTGCTAACAAATTAGCCACTGTGCTGCCCATATTAATATTATTATTATGTTTATTTCAACTCCATAAAAGTATATTTTTTTCCTGAAAAGTGTCATTTCTTTTTCCCATGGGTAAACTGTTAACATAAATAAATATATAAATATTAAAAAGAAAAAAAAATTGCTTCCGTTTTTTTTATTTATTTTTTTTTATTTAGCACTTTCTTCAGGATAAGATAAGTAAATAGTTCCTGCCTTGATGCTACTGGAAAAGGCAGACTTCATTTTATCTTAAAACTTAAAAAGCGTACAGTAAAAAGGCATTTCTTGAAGGACACATTCAAAGAAAGCGCCCAGCAAAACAGCGTTTATTTGGCTATTTTATCTGGCGAGGTGGACAAGAAATGTTAATTTATGAAGGAGTTCACCCACAACATTTAATTTTGGCATGCGGCACGCAAAATCCATTAAACGTGTCTTTTCTCTTTGAAGGTAGTGCTCCATGAAAGACTTTGCAAAGTTTGTTTGTTGCATCCAGGTGCTTTCTGTTGGCTCCAGACTCCTGAGAACGTGCCTGCAAATGCAATGAGTTTGGGGCTGAAATACACGCCGAAGTTAGAAAAAGACGTTTAATATTGTTTGTATACGGCCACATATTTATGTATTCATACTATGTCATTTTATGGCATTCCGTACTTTAACACAAAACCTCGGAGTATTAGACATGCCACAAGGATATTTCAAGGGGATTAAAGTGAACCTGTCATGTCAGCTGTGAAAAAAAAATAAAAAAGTAACTGGCAGTACCCTGTAAAAGAAGAAAGTGGAACTGTAGGTAGATGAAAAAGATTAAAACAGATTGAGATAAAAGATAAAAAAAACATTAATACAGCTCAATATTCATTAACCACTTCCAGTCCGGACACTTTCACCCCCTTCCAGTCCAGACACTTTCACCCCCTTCCAGTCCGAACACTTTCACCCCCTTCCAGTCCGGACACTTTCCTCCCCTTCCAGTCCGGACACTTTCACCCCCTTCCAGTCCGGACACTTTCACCCCCTTCCAGTCCAGACACTTTCACCCCCTTCCAGTCCGAACACTTTCACCCCCTTCCAGTCCGAACACTTTCACCCCCTTCAAGTCCAGACACTTTCACCCCCTTCCAGTCCGAACACTTTCACCCCCTTCCAGTCCGAACACTTTCACCCCCTTCAAGTCCAGACACTTTCACCCCCTTCCAGTCCGAACACTTCCACCCCCTTCCAGTCCGGACACTTTCACCCCCTTCCTGTCCGGACACTTTCACCCCCTTCCAGTCCGAACACTTTCACCCCCTTCAAGTCCAGACACTTTCACCCCCTTCCAGTCCGGACACTTTCACCCCCTTCCTGTCCGGACACTTTCACCCCCTTCCAGTCCGAACACTTTCACCCCCTTCCAGTCCGAACACTTTCACCCCCTTCCAGTCCGGACACTTTCACCCCCTTCCTGTCCGGACACTTTCACCCGCTTCCAGTCCGGACACTTTCACCCCCTTCCAGTCCGAACACTTTCACCCCCTTCCAGTCCGAACACTTTCACCCCCTTCCAGTCCGGACACTTTCACCCCCTTCCTGTCCGGACACTTTCACCCCCTTCCTGTCCGGACACTTTCACCCCCTTCCAGTCCGGACACTTTCACCCCCTTCCTGTCCGGACACTTTCACCCCCTTCCAGTCCGGACACTTTCACCCCCTTCCTGTCCAGGCCAATTTTCAGCTTTCAGCGCTATCACACTTTGAATGACAATTGCGCGGTCATGCTTGTTTATAGCACAAAAAATAAAAACCATACAGGCAATCAAATACCACTGAAAGAAATCACCATTTGTGGGGTAAAAAGGACATGCATTTTATTTGGGTGCAGTGTTGCATGACCGCGCAATTGTCGGTTAAAGTAACGCCATATCGCAAAAAATTGGCCTGGTCAGGAAGGGGGGTAAATCCTCAGGAGGGCAAGTGGTTAATACTGGCCCTAACCCTACCATTAACCACTTCCAGTCCGGACACTTTTACCCCCTTCCTGTCCAGGCCAATTTGCAGCTTTCAGCGCTATCACACTTTAAATGGCAATTGCGCGGTCATGCAACACTGTAACCATATGAAATTTTTTTCATTTTTTTTTGAGACAGATAAAACTTTATTTTGGTGGCATTTATTCACCACTGGGATTTTTATTGTTTTGTTATATAAATGAAAAAGTCCAAAAATTTTGAAAAAAAAGTGTTTTTCTTATAAAATTTTGCAAATAAATAATCTTTCATCATGAATCTTGGCCAAACTATATTCAGCTATCTTTTTAGTAAAAAAAAATAACACAAATTAGTTTGTAACCAAAAATTATACATTTTTCAAAAAAAAATTTTACATTTTTTTTTATATTAACATTTGTGGTTTTTTTTTAACATACCGTCTCCCTAGTAGTACAGTGTCACCATAGGGACACTGTACTACTTGTGGGGGGTGATGAAGATTTTTTTTTTCTTTTACACTGTATACACCCATAGAGTCTATAAAAGCAATAATTTCTCCTTCTCTCTGGCTGCATTCTTGCAGCCATTGAGAAATACTGTGTGAGCTGTGATTGGTCACAGCTTGTCACATGGTACAAGGCTGTTGTGAATGTCCCTGTACCATGTGATCTCTGTGATCATTCACAGATTTCACAAGTAGTAAGCAATGAGAAATGTCAGCTTTACTGCTCTTCATGTGATCACTGATTGGCTAATCAGTGATCGCATGAATCGAGACCTCGCACAGAGGTCCTGTAGAGCGATCGGTGTCCAGAGGACACAGCGGGCACCAGATCGCGGCACTGCTCGCTCCCAGGGAGCGCACATGACCAGTGAATGTGGGGGCCGTTTATAAGCGGTGACCCATTTCGACACTGCTTTAGTCCGGCCGTTTATGTACATGGACCGGACAGGAAGTGGGTAATACACCATTAAATACATTTGTAAGTAATGTAATTTCCTGAACCTGGAATCAGCCTTTTGCAATCCCTTCTCCAGCAGAGCTCAGGCTGGGAGAGGGAGAAGCAGCACAGTGAGAACAGTCAGTTGTGCTCCAGTGCTAAAAAAAAGGCATGCTGATAGGAGGAGAGAGCAGACACAAAGAGATGAGATCATTATTTTTCTGCTGCTCCTTTGCTGCCCACTTACAGGCTGGGGGGGAGGGGGAAGACCTAGTTTATTACTTAGCAAAAGCGGAATAAAATAAAGTCTCCTTCCCTACCAGATAAGGCCGTGCTTTGTGGCAGAGCTGTGTAAATATCAGGACTGGATGGCAGTAGTTTTTTTCTACATGCAGAGAGAAAACGGCTACCTCCCCTGATTCCCATGGCACCAACTACTGCTCTAATAAAAATTAACCTTCCTATGAAGCCCAGTAATGTCAATCTTCTTGCCTCCTGCTGTGATTAGTGGTTCCTCCCACCGACCTTCATGTCATTAACCTGTACTGTAGTGACATCCAGTCCATTTGCTTTCATATATGACCACCTCTATGTTCTAAATGGAACCAGTCTCTGAAAATCTTGTCCCCATAGATATTTACCCACAGTGTAGTCAGTTTGGATTTTTTTTTTTTTCCTTATATGTGTCCCACTGGGGAGGAGAGAAAAGAGAGAGAGAGAGGAGAGGGAGAGAGAGAGAGGGAGAAGAGAGAGGAGAGAGAGGAGAGAGAAGAGAGAGAGAGAGAGAGAGAGGAGAGGGAGGGAGAGGGGGGGGGAGAAGAGAGGGGGGAGAGAGGAGAGAGAAGAGAGAGAGAGAGAGGAGAGATAAGAGAGAGAAAGAAGGGAGAGAGAGGGAAGAGATAGAAGAGAGAGAGGCGGAGGGGGTAGAGAAGAGAGAGAGAGAGGAGAGAGAGTGAGAGATAGAGAGGAGAGAGAGAGAGAAGAGATAGAAAAGAGAGAGAGAGAGGTGGGGGATAGAGAAGAGATAGAGAGAGAGAGAAGAGAGAGAGTGAGAGAGTGAGAGAGAGAGAGAGAAGAGAGAGAGTGTGAGAGAGAGAAGAGAGAGTGAGAGAGAGAAGAGAGAGAGAGAGAGAGAGAGGGAGTGAGAGAGAAGAGAGAGAGTGAGAGAGAGAGAGAAGAGAGAGAGGGGGAGAGCGAGATAGAGAGGAGAGAGAGAGGAGAGAGAGAGTGATAGAGAGGAGAGAGGGAGAAGAGAGAGAGGAGAGAGAAGAGAGAGGGGGGGAGAGAAGAGAGAAAAGAGAGGAGAGATTCCTTGGGACTTCACTGGCACCCTGACAGAGGACCACCTGTGCAGCAAGGAAGGAACAGCCCAGCTAAAAGGCCTGGTAGCAGCCATTGACCCACCGGCAGCACAGGAGAGTGGCCTCCGCTGTGCCGGGAGGACACTAAAATTATGATTCTGGTACAAAGTCAGGGGCGGACTGACCATTTGGGAACTCGGGCACTGCCGGAGGGCCCGGGGTCAGTAGGGGGCCCCATGAGATGCCCCTGGTACCTTTCATAGGCTCTTTTGGGTGTGGTCTGAGTGTGGGCGAGGACACAGGGGCCCCATGATCCCCTATTGCCCAGGGGCCCCATGAGTTGTCAGTCCACCCCTGTACAAAGTTCTTTACAAGTAATGTGTACTTTTTTTTTTTTGCTTTTTATTTAATGTGATACACCATGTGTTAACTGTGTAAAAATATGAATGACCAAAAGCAAACAAAAACAAAAAAAAAGTTTAAATATTATTAGTTAAACAAGCAAATTAAAAAAATCAGCAGAAAAAATTATAATTGAATGGAGAAAGATAATTAGTTATTTAAGGCTGAGTAAACTACAGCTGGCCATACACGCATAGATTTTGTACGGGAATTTTAATTTCAAGAATATTCGTTTAGCTTTCTAATCGATAGTGGGGTCAAATTGATGTTTGTTTTCGACCGCAGTGACGGGAAACTTTGAAGGGGCGGGAAGGAAAACTTTTCTCGATCAAACAAATTTTCAGCCAGTATATGTGGTTGTCGTTCAGAAATGACATTCATTTTAAACTCGAATGTTAAAAGCAAAAGACAATTTTTGAACAACATTCGTCCATTCATCGAATGTTCAAAGGATTTTTGGACAACTTTTCTTACGAATATTCCCATCTGAAAATCTACATGTGTATGGCCAGCTTTAGGGTTAATAAGGGGTTAAATAGAGGTACATTTAATTAAAAAAAAACAAAAAAACTTTTTTTTACAAATCGAAGTTCATTACTCAAAAATAGGGCAGCGCAACAAAATCCACAGAGCACTAAACAATCAATGATTGAAGTTCATCCCTTTGATCTGTAGATGAATAAACAGAATAGATACAAATGTAGCAATATGTTACTTTGTATCTTTGTGTATTTGTGGCTGATTGATAAACAGTGTCAGACTGGTTTTTTTTGACAATCGCAGGGACCTTCTCTGTGTACTCGGCAATGCAGTTGTTAGGGATAAATTACTGGGGCGGGGGGGCTGGGTGTACCGACAGCAGGGCAGAAGGACTGGACGTTCTACACACGTCATGTGTACAATGATGACATTTTTGGGGCCGTGTATAGAACACCCGTATCTGCCACCCCTCTCTGTCAAATCCTCCACTGGCCTCCATCCCTCTCTGCCAATCCCTCCACTGGCCTCCATCCCTCTCTGCCAATCCCTCCACTGGCCTCCATCCCTCTCTGCCAATCCCTCCACTGGCCTCCATCCCTCTCTGCCAATTCCCCCACTGGCCTCCATCCCTCTTTGCCAATCCCTCCACTGGCTTCCCATTGCCCAACAGATAACATTCAAAACATTAACAATAAAGCCATTTATAACTGCCCCAAATTCCATTTCCATTCTTGTCTCCAAATATCACCCAAACCGTTCTCTCCGCTCCTCGCATGACCTACTGTTCTCTAGCTCCCTTGTCTCCTCCTCCCATGCTTGTCTCCAGGATTTCTCCAGAGCCTCCCCCATCCTCTGGAACTCTCTACCCCAATTTATCCGACTATCGCCTACTCTGCTCACTTTTAGGTGATCTCTGAAAACCTATCTCTTCAGGGAAGCCTTTCCTGCCCTCAGCTAATAATGGAATCTTCTACTCCTCCTACCAGTCCATTCCCTACATTTACTACCTTTTGTACCACTAGCCCCTCCCTCCAAGATTGTAAGCTCCAAGGATCAGGCCCTCCTATCCCTCTTGTATTGAACTGCATTGTTGCTGTATTGTCTCCCGTTATATTGTAAAGTGCTGAGCAAACTGTTGGCACCATATAAATCCTGTATAATAATAATAATAATAACAGCCAGAGTCTGCAAATGGTTAAAGATGATTTGTCTTCCTTACTGCCTGACCACCACTCCATCACTCATCAGTACTTAAGTAACCCACACGAGGCACAAATTTAATGACCATAAAAAGAGTTTTTATTAACAAAGTGTATAAATAATAGAATAACATTCAATACAATAGAAATATCCAGGGTCCTTGAAGGCATTTCTACTTAACTGAGTACCGGTGTAAACCCATAAGGTAAGTCTCCAGCGGACTTGGAGACAACTGCGCCAATAACCCTGGCTACAACCATGAATGACCCCCAGTTCACTGTCATTGAACCGTACCAAATTAAGGGAGCCATTCCTAAGATGGTTCCCAACCAATTTGCGTTTTACCATGATGACCATCTATGGACCAAACCTGTAACAGTCCACTGCAGACTAACAATAGCCATCATAATAGTCCAAAGAGGGGAAGGAGGGTGGTACGTTTTCTCCATACCAGCTCTCTTCAAACTTAAAATCTAATGGATTCCTCCTCTAAGCCATCCCCTGAAGCCTCTCCTGTTTTTCTTGCTAATTCTACTTTGAATACCAGCACTGACTCTATAGCATCCTTGGCTGCAAATCAGTCTGCTTAGAAGTATTTTTGAGTCCATGTAAGATTCTGCTATTTCATCTAACAGGATTGTGTGGCCTCCAAATACATTGGCTGTCTTTTGATCTGCTTGTTGTAACAAGCTGGACAATAAAGACTTTGGACCCCCAATGATTTTTCATGTTTCACTCTCTTTGACCTATTACACGTGGATTTCTGGACTTGGGTGAATGACCTCTTTGGGGAGATCCAACCTTTGTGGTGAGCTGATGAATATAGGCCAATTAGGCTCAAGTAAGGACTTTTATCCACATTTTAATAATCTTTGAAAATATGGGTTCATTATCTATCATGTTTCGATCTGACCAAACAACCAGGTATGTGCTCCGACTCTATATTTTCTTATAACTTCAAAAAACGTTTCCTATACCAAAACCCTGTTACTCAGTCATGTAGGCTCTGTGTCTTTGTATCTCCTTTTTCTCTTTTACTAGCTTTATATTTTTGTACCGCTACCCCCTGTAGAAGCTGTATTCGGTTCTCTAGATCTTTTCTGGAGTTGCCCTGCTGCCAGGCACACAGTCAAAGTCATTCCTTTGACTCAATGAACAGTCTAGGGGTATGGTTTTCTAATGTTTATTGTAGAACTTTCACTTGGATAAGTTCAGGGGATACTCCAGTAACTCTTAGTAGCAATTTGAGGAAACTAAACTTTCTTCTTTAAAGATATGAGCAGAGTCCTTGCACAAGTAAATGGGGGACTGAACTTGGTAGTAGAAACTTGAGGATATCAATCTTCCTCTTACAGATACAGATATGAGCAGAGTCCTTGCACAAGTAAATGGTGGACTGAGCCTGGTAGTAGAAACTTGAGGATATCCATCTTCCTCTTACAGATACAGATATGAGTAGAGTCCTTCCACAAGTAAATGGTGGACTGAGCCTGGTAGTAGCAACTTGAGGATATTTATCTTCCTCTTACAGATACAGATATGAGCAGAGTCCTTGCACAAGTAAATGGTGAACTGAGCTTGGTAGTAGCAACTTGAGGATATTAATCTTCCTCTTGCAGAGTCTTTGCACAAGGAATTAATGGACTGAGCTCTTTAGGATGCTGGACACAATGTCCCCATTAAACAAGGCTAACTCTATATCATCGGAAGGATGGCAACAGCATACAGTCTCGAGGATCTCTCACACTAGCCTGTACTCACTAATGTCCTTTTGATAACACTGTTCAACAGGTAAAAAGTTTTGGGCATAAAATTAGCTAATCTTACATAATTTTGGGGTGCTGAAAACAAAAATGACCCTAAAAAATGTTGACTGGCTCTAGTTTCCATGATATATTCACCCATCTAATGACGTAAGCCATTCAAAATTATGATGCAACTTCAGCTGCATATTGCACAATTGATACTGGTGACCAATAGAAAATTGCATGTATACTGAGATGATGCAATATTAGCCTTTAATTGCATCACTTCACTGCATAAAAGCTGCAGTATCTGTAGCTGATTGTAGTTCGACAGCGTCTTTACATTTAGTTTTATGCTTATATAGGCTACTCAGTAATGCCTCGAACTTGTGTGAATAAAGCAGATAATTTCTGCTATATCTGCGGTGAAATAACTTTTATCTCACAAAAAAGGAGGATAACAGGAATGATTAAGAAAGCCTACAACTTGTATTTTGGCTGCAAGATAGGAGACCAGGACAAGAGCTGGGCACCACATATATGCTGCAATTCTTGTGGGACGGCACTGGAGCAATGGTTGAATGAAAAAAAAGGCATCTATGCCTTTCGCTGTGCCAATGATTTGGAGAGAGCCAACAGATCATGTTAGTAATTGTTACTTTTGTATGGTGCCTCCAATTGTAAAAGGGCTAAATAAGAAGAAAAAGTTATCTGTGCACTATCCAAATATTCCATCGGCAATATGTCCAGTTCCTCATGTAGAGGGGCTACCAATTCCTAAAGCACCAGAATCCTTCGTGGTTGAGTCAAGTGAGGAAGAACCTGAAGCGTGCAGTCACGTGCAGTTGTAAGAGATAGCCCTTTCCTCGAATACAAGAGAAAAGCCAAGAGAAGCAAAACCGACACAAACTGAAGACAAAACTAGTGAGAATCCTAAGTATTAAAATGATTCAACTTAGCTTATGGCTATAATTTTTCTTGGTAATCCTATGCAATATATTATGCCATTTAGGCTTTGTTATGTAGTCAATATCACTTGCTTTATATTTGTGGAAAGACATCTATCTATATAATTATTGTGCATTATGTAGTCATTACGCCTATAGTAGAAAACTTTCCGTTTACAGAAAAACTAGAGCCAATTGACAAATTTCATTGTTATATTTGAACTCAGAATGTGAAATTCATTAAGAAATGGATCCTTTTGTTTCCAAAACTGGCAAAAAATAAAAATTTGTTGAACAGTGTAATTGGTGGTCTCCTTCCAATATCCTCCAGGCACTTTCTTCCAATGATATCAGACTAGATCCTCAGGCGAAAATCCCCTCAGTCAGCTCCAGCAATGTTCAGCAGAATAGGACCCCCAGCTAGCCAAGATAGTACCTTGATGAACTACAGAACTACAGACACATGGCACACTTGCCTAGGACGCCCCCCCCAGGCTGTGACCTCCTCCTACAGGACAAGATACCTCTGCTCCAGGTTTCAGAGTATTTATACACACTCCTAGTCACCATCTAGGCAACTCTCCCCAGAGTTTGGCCAGAGCTTCATAAATATTGCTGATTTGACTCTCACTGCACACGATCTGTCACAATCAGGGGTAAGGCTCAAAGACCAGTTGCTATAGCAGTGGAAAGGCTCACCTGAAACCAGCAGGATAGGTACACAGGCAGGTCACCATGGCGGAGGAGTGGGATCACCTGAGGTGCGGAGTACCAACCAGTGTTCACCAGAGCTCCTGATGGTGGAGATGGATTTTGCTGCGTGTTAGTACCAGGTCACGGTCCTCAGGATCACCCCACCAGGAGGTGAGCAAGCGGAGGTCCAGTAGCGTATAAGCAGGTAAGGATCAAACGGAAGCGTGGTCAGTAAACAGTAAAGATTGGTAATGAGCAGTCGGAGATTGGGATCAGGCAGAAGCATAGTCAGAGATAAGGAGCACGATACTGGATGGAGAGCACAGTAATCTGGCAAACAGGAAGTGCAGAGACATGGCTTATATTAGGAAGTTCATTGGGAGGAGGAAGGGGTTCAAGGTTCATGATAAACAAGGTCAAGGCAGGATCATCCAAATAATTGTTAAGGGAGCTCTCCAGCATTCCAGGTGGCTCAGCAAGAAGAAACATTTCCACTCACCGCAGAAGGCCCAGATTTGGACCCAGGCTCTGACACTATCTTCTAGAACCTTTCCAGACAGGCAAGAGGAAGCAGTCAGCCCTGCAGCCAGTAAAACACGGAACAGACCAAACTAATCACATGATGCTACACTAATTACAAAATGTACCTAGCACCAATTGGGAGGGTACTACACTATATTATATCATATTATTGTATATTATTTTGGTGATGATGTAATTTGTATTTGCCTAAATATTTTCATATAATAATCTCTGATTTTGTGCAGAACTGACCAAGCTTAATGCATGTAGGCAAACAAATCAAAAACTTTTCAGTATGTCTACTTGATTTATTTGTTATCTATTCTCTTATCACTAATTATTATTACTATTATTATTGTTATTATTTTTGACTTATTTATGTATTTGCTCAATTACCAGTAGACAATTGTCAATTTACTAATTTTTTTTTTTTTTAGTACGAGATTGCGATCCAGCAGTGATTATGCGCTGTAGCTGTCAGAAAAAGAAAGAAGTGGGGGAAAAAAAGTCCAACATCAAATCCAGTCGCCTCCGGCTATGCAGAAGCGGAAATATTTTCATTAAACAATGCTTTGTAGCGCCTTGTTTTTGTGAGAAGTGAATAGCTATTAATTGTATTTTTTATAAAGGGAAACCGGCTATTTAGAATGTAAAATTTGTACTGGATGAAAGCAACACTTAGCATATTTTCATAATCCTTCCAGCCTAGCAACAGCCATAGGAGAAGGTGTGAGAGGCATGCAATATTCATGAAATTAAGAAGACTTGAGATGAAAGGGAGTTCCATTAGAGAGACCAAGTGTGACAATATGACACATATTTGCATATTTTACACTTTAAATCTTTTCAGCAATCCAACTTGATATATGGATGTAAACATGTATTGCCAGTTTCTTAGCATATTATAAGCCCTCAAGACTTTGCATGCATTTTAATACGTTTCATTATTGCTGTGGATTTTATTTCCGAAACCAGCAGACGCTTTGATGGAGGGAACCGGGAAGAAAAAGCATCTGGCCTAGGCTTCAGGCAAGTGGAGTTTTTTTTTTCTCTTTTTTTTTGCTTCCCCTTGAATACTTTAGCGAAAAGTAGCCTAGTCACGCTCTGAAGAAAACTCAGACGAGGAAAAATACATTTGTTTTGTACACATACTGATTAAGTATTAATTTAAGTGACCTTGGCGGAAAGCCTTCGGTTAATTTAAATGGAGTCTAATAGTATTTAAAACTATTTCTTAAATGCTCTGCAGCAGTGAGAAGCATGAGACGGTTGATGTTTATGAAGCAAAGAGTGGAACACCCAACTCAAGTTATTGTCCCAAGAGTATCAATTTATACTTCTTTATGCAGTGTGGGCATATTTATTTGGCATTGACATTTTACATTGTGTTCCTGCCAGTCAAGTGTTGCTCTGCTTTGTTGGTCCCTGGCTGCTTGTTTCAAGGAGGATACAGTTCACATTTCTGACCTATAAAGCCTTTTTCAGCTTATTTGTGTTCTCTACTTTTTCTTTGCACGTGACTTTCTGCTGTCCTCCACGATGGTCATCTCTACAAAGTATCACAGCTTGAATGTCTCATGACCTCCTTCCCTTCTCTAGATCTCCCATTCACATCCTATTTTGTACTCCTTGACATATGACAGCCATAAACCTAATTTACCTGGATACCTCTCTTTCTCTCTGAAGATTGGGTTTGGAAAAGGGTTTGGTCCAAACCCAAAAGCTAGCCATTGCTGGGCCGATAATTTCCAAGCAGAAGATTCCCCACCATGCAGTTGAAGGAACAGGGGATTCTCTTGACCTCATTGATCTAATACATATAAAAACAAATAACTGTGCTGCGCTCCTATATTGATGTAAATAAACCAGGCATGTCCAAAGTCCGGCCCGCGGGCCATTTACGGCCCAGGGGTCGGTTTAATACTGCCCTCCAACAGCCCTCCCTGCTCTGTGTAATGTGGCCCTCCCACGGCCATCCCTTCTATGGCAGACAGTCTTCTGCTTGAGAGCAGAGGGCAGTGCGCATGCCTGACTGCGGCGCGTTCTCCCTGGTCTGTGTAAATGCGGCTGTCGCACGGCCCTCCCTTCTGTGGCAGACAGTCTTCTGCTTGAGAGCAGAGGGCAGTGCGCATGCCTGACTACGGCGCGTTCTCCCTGGTCTGTGTAAATGCGGCTGTCGCACGGCCCTCCCTTCTGTGGCAGACAGTCTTCTGCTTGAGAGCAGTGCGCATGCGTGACTGCGCTGCGCTGGGAGCAACAGAGGGCGGTGACGTCAGGGCCGGGCTTCCAGCGTGAAGTGTGTTTCTCTTCCCCTCCCGGGTGCCGAGCAGAGACTTCAGCTTCAGCTACCTTTTTCACCCTTCACATTAGTGCAGGTAAGTTTTTTTAAAATTTATTTTCAATACATTGTGAAAACTCAGCTGTCAGTTGATCTTAATGTTATGAAATGAAAAATATGTCGTTTGCAATTAACTTGACATAAAATAATTTATTTGCATTTAATTGTAATGGTTCAAAGAATGTTCGGAAAAATGTTCGGCCCTCCACCATGTTCACTTCATCCAATCTGGCCCTCTTTGAAAAAAGTTTGGACACCCCTGAAATAAACTATAAAAACAGTGTAAGTCCTTACCATATATAATCCAAACAGTACATAAATTTACTTGAATGATCCCTTTAGGATATAGAGAAATATTAGTGTAACAACATTATTATGTGTCCAATATCAATAATAAAGTGAAATCCTCCTTTTCTGAGAGATGGGTACAAATAGGTGAATTCACTCCAACATATAGATGATTGCGGTATTTCCTGATTATCCACCTGGTGACTCTCCTCTCATTACTATCCTATGCAGATCTGTGGATGGATGGATGGGTGGATATTTCCTCCTTCTCACCTCCAAGGGGAATAATCCTCCTAGATCCACTTCAGAAGTCTCCAAGGGGAATAATCCTCCTAGATCCACTCCAGAAGTCTCCACACATATAATGCCAAAAAAAAGAACAAAAGATAGTGCTTTACCCTTATAAAACACTTTATTGCATAGCCATCGTATTGCACTCACATTTTAATAATTAAAACAAGCCTTAAAGCATATCTCTTTGTGTGCACCGCACACTAGCTGTACTCGCCGTATAGAAGCCGACTGTGCGTGGTGACGTCAGATAGTAATGAGAGGAGAGTCACCAGGTGGATAATCAGGAAATCACGGTGTGAACACATTCAAAGAAGGTGGTGAACATTAGTGCACATTTTATCCTTTTAGGATAAACAGCTTGTTTAGCCTGTATTTTTGGGCTAAAAATGGAGGTGAGCACATAATTGAGCTTCATCTATACCGCAATCATCTATATGTTGGAGTGAATTCACCTATTTGTACCCATCTCTCAGAAAAGGAGGATTTCACTTTATTATTAATATTGGACACATAATAATGTTACTACACTAATATTTCTCTACATCCTAAAGGGATCATTCAAGTAATTTTGTGTACTGTTTGGATAATATATTGTAAGGACTTACACTGTTTTTATAGTTTATTTACATCAATATAGGAGCGCAGCACAGTTATTTGTTTTTATATAGATTCTGACACTATTTATGAGTTGGTGTGATGTGTTTGCGAACCTATTTGTTCACTTATAATAAGGTGATTTAATTTTTATTATTTTTGATTCAAGACACATTTATACATTTTTTTATTTATATATACTTTTTTGTATTTCACCTATTGATAGAAAGTCACCATATTAGCTCACGAGTAATAATTAGCATTTGATTGATATTGACCTAATACAAGCACAGGGCCATAATAGGTCTTTGTCATCGTTGAACTTATATGGCCATGTCATGCCAATAACCTAATAAGGTCATGTGGTCATATTAGGTCAATGATGTAATGAGCATCCCCACTTCTTTGTATATGCGCAGCTTTAGGGCAGGGAAAATTCCACAATGCAGCACTGTCAGTTACCTTCCATGATCACAATGAACCTAGTTTGATCTGAACCCAAGCTCATGTTTATTCTAGATAATGTCCCAGCAGGGGTTGGACAAAAGTATGGAAACACCAGGTAAAACAGAAAAATCGTTGAGTAATATAGTGTTGGACTTCCTTTGGCTGAATGCAAAAATTGTAAAAACTTCTCACAGATGCAGAAAACAAGCCCGGACCTTGTTCTCCAAAACTGACCACAGTGGCTCTATGATATTGAAGTCCTGTGACTGCGACACCCAAGGAAGGTGCAAGACTTTGCATGCTCATCAAATCATGATTAAACAACACCAGCTTTGTGAATAGAAGCATTATTATCTTGGTAAATGACACTGTCTTCTGGAAACAATGTCTGCACTATGGGGTGCACATAGTCAGCCACACTTTGTACATAGTCACTGGCAGTAACTCAACCTTTCAAGGTGATGATGGGGCCTGCAGAATACCAAGATATGGCTGCCCAAACCATGATTGTATCACCACCATGTCTTACCATTGGCATAAGACAGTCCGGATCATAAGCTTGGGGTGATGGCACCTAACCGCATCTCCTGCATTTCACTGTCTGGGTGGTTATGGCTGCTGAAACAAGTGCAATCGCCAACACACAGATGTGAACCTAGCCTTAGAGTCTCATTTCCTGAGAAATGATGGGAGCTCTCTAACAGCAACACAGGGGGAAAAATGTGCTTTTCTTTAGTAGAGTAGGAAAAGCTGGAACCCCATCAGATCTGTATTCCTGTCCTTGCCACTGATTTTCCTTTGGAAGCCACAGTGCTTTGGATGTCAGAGAGTTTTTGGTTGAAAAACACATCACGGTGCTTCCCCTTGTGACGGGAGTCACTTTGGGTGGGGGGCCTATGAAACACAGCTCACTTTGGAGATGTGGGGACACCCTTGTCTCAGCTCCCCATATCCCTCTTATGTGTAAGTCACCCTGTGCCTGTTAGGGGTACAGGGCGATCTTGTATATTGTGTAGACATGTGTACATGTAGACATGTATAGGTGGGGTGGGGGTTGTGGATTGTTTGGTGTCATGTGGTTGCATCCCATTGTTCTATTGTGTGTCTTGCTTGGGAGTAAACTATTATGGGATGTATGTGTTTATGTGTATTGGTTTGTGTGGGGGGGGGTGTCCCCAGCAGCCCTTTCTCCTGATGGGACTGTCTGCTGAAATGTCTCTTGTTACTAAACGTAGATTGCCCCACCCTGTGTCATTATGCAGGGAGGGGGGTTGTTCCCTTGAATGTATATATATCTTGTATCTGTGGTAAAATAAACTAGTCTACTTCCTGGTTTACTTCAAGACCGGTGTCATCTAGTCTTGTATGGTCTGTTGTGGTGTCTGTTGTCGGTGTTCGTATGGGGAAGCGGTATTCTAACGGAAGTACCCAATCGCAGACAGGGTCAGTTCCTTTGCACCCATCCACCCTACAGCCCTGGCTTGGCTCCTTCATGATTTTTTTATATTTCCAAAGATGAAGAAGAGTTTGAAATTATTTTGGTACTGTAGATAACATCCGAAGAGCCACTACACAAGCTCTGAATGCCATCCCACTTGAAGACTTTCAGGGATGCTATGAAGCATGAAAAAATCACTGGAAGCATTGTGTAAACTAACAAGGTGCGTAATTTGAAGGAGACAATGTTCAATTGTAAAAATTTTCAATAAAAGAAGTTTTAAAATATCTTTCTCATTACTTTCTGAACACACCTCGTCGTTACATTGGTCAAAGCCAAAATAATGTATCTATGCGAAAAAGCCATACCTGGAATTTAGCTTCAACCCTCTGCTACTCTATTCGACATTAAAATAAAAAGGTTATTTCTGTAAATACATAAAAGTGGCCACCCGCCCAAGTCTATAACTGGCTTATGAAGCAAGGACACATAAACAGGCATCACATAGTGAATAAGGGGGAGAGAACAATGTTCTTGGACAACTTGCCAGCCAGCTTGCTAACAACCGAATTAACCTGTCCTGGCTCCCTCAGGTCCACCTGCCCTTGATCTATCCATTAAATGCATGTGCCTCTACTATGGGGACTCACAAATTGTAGAGTTAGGACCACAGATTATCAGGGTGCCGTGTCGTGGCTCTGTGGCTTACGTATGTATTTGCAAATGTGTGCTAACTAAACCCCTGTTATAAACGCATACTGTTAGACAGGTTAATTCGGTGGTAGCAAGCTGGCTGGCAAGTTGTCCAAGAACATTGTTCTCTCCCCCTTATTCACTATTTCTGTACATACCCTTTAAGATATCAGCAGATAACAGCAATAGAAAGGAAAAGAATAAAAGTTACATTTGCAGACTTTTTTGATTGGCCAAGAGAAACAAAGGTCTATTATAAATATTCTTTCTCTGTAAATATCTGGAAAGGTGTTTGCTTTTCTCAATGCTGCATTGATGCAATGAAGATGAACTGCTCATGTCCTAAAAATATAGTTCAATTGAAACTTTGTCTATTACTACTATTACCACTCACTATAATAATTTTTTTTTTAAGGAAGAAAATTCAAAATTCAAAGATGTAAGGTAGATGCCAAAATGTACATTATTTATCATCCTTTATGAGAGAGTGCGGGAGAACGTAATTGCGTGGCAAAGTCCACACACGTGAAATGCACAATTATCTTAAATTGTATTACAGTAATAGTAAAAATCTAATTATTCTTACAGGATATTAATATAAACATGATATGTGACATTTTTAATAAGGAATGCTAGAATGCGTTTGTAGCCTCCAAATGAAAGTGATGAATTCCGTTTAATTAGTAAGTAGAGGTGTAATACTACGCTATTAAAGCTAATTACATTGAAAAAAAGGAATATGTTAGGTAACATAAAAAACAATTGGTAATACTAAAATTAACTACAGAATGGTTTCTTAATGTCTACTGTACATTTTGTGTAATTAATAACTGAACTATCAATGCTTCATTTTATAGAGCGATAGAAGAATTATTCATGAAAAAATAGTTGGTCAGTTTTTTGAAGAAGATGCAAATACCACAATCTCTTCCTACTGGGAATTTTTTCATAGCATCAGTGCAAACGTTTTACACATAAATGCCCTTCTGTATCAAATGTCGCTTTATGCATTGACATACTGTACCTCCTTAGACCCAGCCTGTCCAGACATGTATGGTCGCCTGCTGACTTGGCATCATCCACAGGCAGCTTAACTCTTCACTGAGACACAGAAGTTGAATCCACCACAATTTTAACTTTAGCTAATTGCAGTGCAGATAATTTTTTTCCAAACTTTTGAAGAGTAAAAATATGATGACTTTCCTAACTTCTGTCTCTGTAAATAACTAACGTTTGAAAGGATCTAGATAGCTTTCATTTTGTTGATGTAGGCCATTTTATGGGGGCAGCACAGTGGCTTAATGGTTAGCACTTCCGCCTGGCAGTACTAGGGTTGTTGGTTTGAATCCCAGCCACGGCACCTCCTGCCTGGAGCAGGGGCGGACTGACAACCCATGGGGCCCCCAGGCAATAGAGGATCATGGGGCCCCTGTGTCCTTGCCCAAACTCAAAAAAGCCTATGAAAAAGGTACCAGGGGCATCTCATGGGGCCCCCTACTGACCCCGGGCCCTCGGGCAGTGCCCAAGTTTCTAAATGGTCAGTCCACCCCTGGCCTGGAGTTTGCATGTTCTCCCTGTGCCTGCGTGGGTTTCCTTCGGGTACTCCGGTTTCCTCCCACACTCCAAAGACATGCTGGTAGGTTAGTTGGATCCTGTCTAAATTGTCCCTAGTATGTGTATGTATGAATGTAAGTTAGGGACCTTAGATTGTACACCCCTTGAGGGTTAGGGACTGATGTGAATGTACAATATATATGTAAAGCGCTGTGTAAATTGATGGCGCTATATAAGTACCTGAAATAAATAAATACATTTTTTAAGTATTAAGTTAGGTTTTTGTAGATATATTAGAAGTTTAATGAAACTGTTTCAGTTTGCTCAAGGATGTATAAACAAAGATAAGGTGTCCCTGAGCTTTCTGTGTTCAGCCGATTCTCAAAAAGCTAGCAGAAACAGTTTATACCAAGAAATGTATATGTCATGTTTCATGTAGTCAACTCATGATGAAAAGTTGCAAAATGCAGTTTTGAAACTCGCTCCCCCCTCCCTTTTTTTCTCTGTTCTGTACCCTATATATTCTAAGCAGTGTCTAATAAACGTTGAACATAAGCTGTCTGCTGTTATTCCGTGTGCATAGGGTGTTCCCAGAATTCTGCTGATATACAGGAATCTCTCCACAGATCGGGGGTCTCTGAGGGGGATAAAGAAAATTGATCCTTTCAACGTTGACTTTGCGGAAGTGGGGAGGGTCTAGGTTGGACTAAACCAACTAGTACTATATAGGTGGGGAAGACAGAAAGAAAATACACTAAGTAAACAAGTCGTAGTGACCCCCAAACTGTCCCTAGATGTTAGCATATTACCAGGGGTGGACTGACCATTTGGAAACTCGGGCACTGCCCGAGGGCCCGGGGTCAGTAGGGGGCCCCATGAGATGCCCCTGGTACCTTTTTCATAGGCTTTTTTGAGTTTGGGCAAGGACACAGGGGCCCCATGATCCCCTATTACCCGGGGGGCCCCATGAGTTGTCAGTCAGCCCCTGCATACTACTGAACAATAATAACCTGATGCAGTTCAATAAAACACAGTAAAATTACACAACGGTGGGGCAGAACACAAAGGGGTTTATTAACTAAAGCTGGAGAGTGCAAAATCTGGTGCAGCTGTGCATAAAAACCAATCAGTTTCCAGGTTTTCTTGCCAAAGCTTAATCCTAGGTTCACACCTATGCGGCCGTGCGGGCCGCATTTTGCTCGGGCACGAGAGCCCATTCATTTGAATGGACTCCCGTGTCCGTAACACGCAGGGAAAGAAGTCCCTGCACTTCCTTGGAAAACACAGAACGCACAGGAGCCTCGGCTCCCAGCACGGTTGCGTTTCCCAGTGCGGGCGGCATTCCATTAGAATTAATAGCACCCGCCCGTGAGTCCGCAATTCTCTGTGCAGGTGGTGCAGTTGCACGGATTTTCGTGCGGATCCGCAGCGGCACCACCTGCACAGACGTGAACCACGGGTAACTGAACAAGCTAAAGTTAGAAGCTGATTGCCAACTATGCACAACTTCACCAAATTCTGAGTAAGCATGTGTTTTGTAAATCCTCCCCAAAGTGTATGTAAAGGCATTTTTTTAAAGATTTCCAATAAAGTGTGGAAAGATTAGACCCTTGTGTCAAGATTTTATTGCTGTCTGTCTTGGGGACCCTGTCTGCTTGTCCTGAGATTCCCTTCCTGGGTAATAACCAGTAATCAAATCAAAGTAAATGGGAGAAAAGACAACCAGCATATAGCTTTAGCAAAAGAAATACAATGAAAGAAAAAGAGACTTTAAAGGTGACCACCAGGTGCTGTAAGTATACAAAAGTATAACACTCACACATTTTTATTATTGCATAATGATTAAAAAGATCACATAATCATAAAACGATACAACTGTAAAAAACATTTTTGTTTCAACAGAAGGCTTTGTCCTCATAGGTCTACGCGTTTTGTGGGTTCGCCGCTTCTTCAGGACTACAGCCAGGAGAGTACATGTATTTTGTGCATATCTTACTCAAATAACTGGATAAATGTCATTCCAGGCTGCATGGAAGCATTGAGGGAAATAGCAGGGAAAAACCACAAAAAAGATAATCAATACTATAAAGCAGGCACATCCAGGGGCGGACTGACCAATTGGAAACTCGGGCACTGCCCGAGGGCCCGGGATCAGTAGGGGGCCCCATGAGATGCCTCTGGTACCTTTTTCATAGGCTTTTTTGAGTTTGGGCAAGGAAACAGGGGCCCCATGATCCCCTATTGCCGGGGGCCCCGTGAGTTGTCAGTCCACCCCTGGTCACATCATAATGGCTCCAAACTACCAAACTCCAATCATCTTATACCAGTATGTGAGCGAGTGCATATAATTCAAATACATTTCACCTATGGAAGTAAAACATTCTAGGCTTCACTTGAAATGATTTTCATCATCCATTGGTCTTATACTAAGGCTCCGTTCACACCAATGGGTTTTTTTAGTGCTTTTTGCAGAAACGCAGGGAATATTGGCATTGATGAACACAGAAATGGGAGTTCTTCAAATAGACTGTATGTGAACACACTGCAAAATATATTCCCGTGGGTAACAAGTTTAAAAGGCTAAAAATCAAACCTATGTGGCTTACGGCCAAAGTTAAAAAAGGCCATAGATAATAAGAAAAGAGCTTTTGTTAAATATAAAAATGAAGGAATGCTATCATCATTTAAATGTTACAAAGAATATAACAGAATATGCAAAAATGAAATAAAGGACACAAAAATTGAAAACGAACGACAGATTGCAAATGATAGCAGGACCAACCCCCAAAAATTCTTCAACTATATTAATAGTAAAAAGGTTTGGTCCGAGCATGTAGGCCCTTTACAAATTAATCTACAGTGGTTGACTGGGGACAAAGAGAAGGCAAATTTATTAAATACCTTCTTCAGCTCTGTGTATACAAAGGAGCATGGGGGGGCTCTTGTCCATAATGGGCATGGTATTGACACAGTTCCAGATGATCCACATTGGCTCACAATTGATATGATCCAAAAACATTTAGACAGAATAAAGGTGAATAAAGCACCTGGACCGGATGACATACACCCAAAGAATTAAAGAATTGAGCTCTGTCATTTCAAAGCCATTGTTTCTAATTTTTTAGAGACTCTATAATGACTGGCATAGTACCACTGGATTGGCGTAAAGCCAATGTGGTGCCAATATTTAAAAATGGGTCAAAATCTTTACCAAGTAATTATAGACCTGTTAGTGTAACTTCTATAGTTGGGAAGATACTGGAGAGTTTAATAAAAGACCACATAGATGAGTTCTTGCCGGAAAAAAATATTTTAAGAAACAGCATGGATTCATGAAAGACAGAAGTTGTCAAACAAATCTGATTTCTTTTTATGAGGGGGTGAGCAAAACCTTGGACAGAGGGGTGGTGGTGGACGTGGTATACTTGGACAGAGGGGTGGCGGTGGACGTGGTATACTTGGACAGAGGGATGGCGGTGGACGTGGTATACTTGGACAAAGGGGTGGCGGTGGACGTGGTATGCTTGGATTTTGCAAAAATGTTTTACACAGTTCCCCACAGATGACTAATGTGTAAGGTAAAGTCTATGGGCTTGGAAAAATCTGTATGTAAATGGATAAAAAACTGGCTAAAAGATCGTATTCAGTCAGTAGTGTTTAATGATTCATACTCTGAATGGTCTCGGTGTCATCAGTGGTGTACCCCAAGGTTCAGTGTTGGGATCCTTACTTTTTAATATATTTATAAACGATATAGGGTCTGATATTATAAATCCCATCTCAGTCTTTGCAGATGACACCAAGCTGTGCCGTGGAATAACGTCCTTACAGGATGTCTCCAACTTACAAGCCGACCTCAATGCTCTGTGTAATTGGGCAACTATGTGGCAAATGAGGTTTAATGTTGATAAATGTAAGGTTCTGCACTTGGGGGTTAAGAATATGCATGCATTATACATACTAGGGGGGGTACAACTGGGGGGTCAATGGTGGAGAAGGATCTGGGAGTTCTGGTAGATCACAAGCTTAATAATGGCATGCAATGCCAAGCTGCGGGTTCTAAAGTGAGCAAAATCCTCTCTTGTATTAGGAGAGGTATAGACTCCAGAGAGAGATATCATTCCCCCCCCCCCCCGGTACAAATCATTAGTAAGACCTCATCTGGAATATGCAGTTCAGCTTTGGTCACCAATTCACAAAAAGAACATTGGGGAACTGGAGAAAGTACAGAGAAGGGCAACCAAACTGATAAGAGGCATGGAGGAGATCAGCTATGAGGAAAGATTAGAGGAACTGAATGTATTCTCTCTAAAGAGGAGATTAAGGGGGGATATGATCACCGTGTATAATACATAAGGGGGATATGATCTCCATGTATAATATATAAGGGGGATATGATCTCCATGTATAATACATAAAGGGGGATATGATCTCCATGTATAATACATAAGGGGGATATGATCACCATGTATAATACATAAGGGGGGATATGATCTCCATGTACAACACATAAGGGGGATATGATCTCCATGTATAATACATAAGGGGGGATATGATCACCATGTATAACACATAAGGGGGTATGTGATCTCCATGTATAATACATAAGGGGGGATATGATCACCATGTATAATACAAGAGGGGGGATATGATCTCCATGTATAATACATAAGGGGGATATGATCTCCATGTATAATACATAAGGGGGATATGATCTCCATGTATAATACATAAGGGGGGATAAGATCTCCATGTATAATACATAAGGGGGGATATGATCTCCATGTATAATACATAAGGGGGGATATGATCTCCATGTAGAATACATAAGGAGGGATATGATCTCCATGTATAATACATAAGAGGGATATGATCTCCATGTATAATACATAAGGAGGGATATGATCTCCATGTATAATACATAAGGGGGGATATGATCACCATGTATAATACATAAGGGGGGATATGATCTCCATGTATAATACATAAGGGGGATATGATCTCCATGTACAATACATAAGGGGGGATATGATCTCCATGTATAATTCATAAGGGGGGATATTATCTCCATTTAAAATACATAAGGGGGATATGATCACCATGTATAATACATAAGGGGGGATGTGATCTCCATGTATAATACATAAGAGGGGATATGATCCCCATGTATAATACATAAGGGGGGGGGGGGTATGATCTCCATGTATAATACATAAGGGGGGATATGATCACCATGTATAATACATAAGGGGGGATATGATCTCCATGTATAATACATAAGGGGGGATATGATCTCCATGTATAATACATAAGGGGGATATGATCTCCATGTATAATACATAAGGGGGATATGATCTTCATGTATAATACATAAGGGGGGATATGATCTCCATGTATAATACATAAGGGGGGATATGATCACCATGTATAATACATAAGGGGGATATGATCACCATGTATATTACATAAGGGGGGATATGATCTCCATGTATATTACATAAGGGGGGATATGATCTCCATGTATAATACATAAGGGGGATATGATCTCCATGTATATTACATAAGGGGGGATATGATCTCCATGTATAATACATAAGGGGGGATATGATCTCCATGTATATTACATAAGGGGGGATATGATCTCCATGTATAATACATAAGGGGGGATATGATCACCATGTATAATACATAAGGGGGGATATGATCTCCATGTATAATACATAAGGGGGGATGTGATCTCCATGTATAATACATAAGGGGGGATATGATCTCCATGTATAATACATAAGGGGGGGGGATATGATCTCCATGTATAATACATAAGGGGGGATGTGATCTCCATGTATAATACATAAGGGGGGATATGATCTCCATGTATAATACATAAGGGGGGATATGATCTCCATGTAAAATACATAAGGGGGATATGATCACTATGTATATTACATAAGGGGGGATATGATCTCCATGTATAATACATAAGGGGGATATGACCTCCATGTATAATACATAAGGGGGATATGATCTTCATGTATAATACATAAGGGGGGATATGATCTCCATGTATAATACATAAGGGGGGATATGATCACCATGTATAATACATAAGGAGGGATATGATCACCATGTATAATACATAAGGGGGGATATGACCTCCATGTATAATACATAAGGGGGATATGATCTCCATGTATAATACATAAGGGGGGATGTGATCTCCATGTATAATACATAAGAGGGGATATGATCCCCATGTATAATACATAAGGGGGGGGATATGATCTCCATGTATAATACATAAGGGGGATATGATCACCATGTATAATACATAAGGGGGGATATGATCTCCATGTATAATACATAAGGGGGGATATGATCTCCATGTATAATACATAAGGGGGGATATGACCTCCATGTATAATACATAAGGGGGATATGATCTTCATGTATAATACATAAGGGGGGATATGATCTCCATGTATAATACATAAGGGGGATATGATCAATATGTATAATACATAAGGGGGATATGATCACCATGTATAATACATAAGGGGGGATATGATCACCATGTATAATACATAAGGGGGGATATGATCTCCATGTATAATACATAAGGGGGGATATGATCTCCATGTATAATACATAAGGGGGATATGATCTCCATGTATAATACATAAGGGGGATATGATCTTCATGTATAATACATAAGGGGGGATATGATCTCCATGTATAATACATAAGGGGGGATATGATCACCATGTATAATACATAAGGGGGATATGATCACCATGTATATTACATAAGGGGGGATATGATCTCCATGTATATTACATAAGGGGGGATATGATCTCCATGTATAATACATAAGGGGGATATGATCTCCATGTATATTACATAAGGGGGGATATGATCTCCATGTATAATACATAAGGGGGGATATGATCTCCATGTATATTACATAAGGGGGGATATGATCTCCATGTATAATACATAAGGGGGGATATGATCACCATGTATAATACATAAGGGGGGATATGATCTCCATGTATAATACATAAGGGGGGATGTGATCTCCATGTATAATACATAAGGGGGGATATGATCTCCATGTATAATACATAAGGGGGGGATATGATCTCCATGTATAATACATAAGGGGGGATGTGATCTCCATGTATAATACATAAGGGGGGATATGATCTCCATGTATAATACATAAGGGGGGATATGATCTCCATGTAAAATACATAAGGGGGATATGATCACTATGTATATTACATAAGGGGGGATATGATCTCCATGTATAATACATAAGGGGGATATGACCTCCATGTATAATACATAAGGGGGATATGATCTTCATGTATAATACATAAGGGGGGATATGATCTCCATGTATAATACATAAGGGGGGATATGATCACCATGTATAATACATAAGGAGGGATATGATCACCATGTATAATACATAAGGGGGGATATGACCTCCATGTATAATACATAAGGGGGATATGATCTCCATGTATAATACATAAGGGGGGATGTGATCTCCATGTATAATACATAAGAGGGGATATGATCCCCATGTATAATACATAAGGGGGGGGATATGATCTCCATGTATAATACATAAGGGGGATATGATCACCATGTATAATACATAAGGGGGGATATGATCTCCATGTATAATACATAAGGGGGGATATGATCTCCATGTATAATACATAAGGGGGGATATGACCTCCATGTATAATACATAAGGGGGATATGATCTTCATGTATAATACATAAGGGGGGATATGATCTCCATGTATAATACATAAGGGGGATATGATCAATATGTATAATACATAAGGGGGATATGATCACCATGTATATTACATAAGGGGGGATATGATCACCATGTATAATACATAAGGGGGGATATGATCTCCATGTATAATACATAAGGGGGGATATGATCTCCATGTATAATACATAAGGGGGATATGATCTCCATGTATAATACATAAGGGGGATATGATCTTCATGTATAATACATAAGGGGGGATATGATCTCCATGTATAATACATAAGGGGGGATATGATCACCATGTATAATACATAAGGGGGATATGATCACCATGTATATTACATAAGGGGGGATATGATCTCCATGTATATTACATAAGGGGGGATATGATCTCCATGTATAATACATAAGGGGGATATGATCTCCATGTATATTACATAAGGGGGGATATGATCTCCATGTATAATACATAAGGGGGGATATGATCTCCATGTATATTACATAAGGGGGGATATGATCTCCATGTATAATACATAAGGGGGGATATGATCACCATGTATAATACATAAGGGGGGATATGATCTCCATGTATAATACATAAGGGGGGATGTGATCTCCATGTATAATACATAAGGGGGGATATGATCTCCATGTATAATACATAAGGGGGGGATATGATCTCCATGTATAATACATAAGGGGGGATGTGATCTCCATGTATAATACATAAGGGGGGATATGATCTCCATGTATAATACATAAGGGGGGATATGATCTCCATGTAAAATACATAAGGGGGATATGATCACTATGTATATTACATAAGGGGGGATATGATCTCCATGTATAATACATAAGGGGGATATGACCTCCATGTATAATACATAAGGGGGATATGATCTTCATGTATAATACATAAGGGGGGATATGATCTCCATGTATAATACATAAGGGGGGATATGATCACCATGTATAATACATAAGGAGGGATATGATCACCATGTATAATACATAAGGGGGGATATGACCTCCATGTATAATACATAAGGGGGATATGATCTCCATGTATAATACATAAGGGGGGATGTGATCTCCATGTATAATACATAAGAGGGGATATGATCCCCATGTATAATACATAAGGGGGGGGGATATGATCTCCATGTATAATACATAAGGGGGATATGATCACCATGTATAATACATAAGGGGGGATATGATCTCCATGTATAATACATAAGGGGGGATATGATCTCCATGTATAATACATAAGGGGAGATATGACCTCCATGTATAATACATAAGGGGGATATGATCTTCATGTATAATACATAAGGGGGATATGATCTCCATGTATAATACATAAGGGGGGATATGATCAATATGTATAATACATAAGGGGGATATGATCACCATGTATAATACATAAGGGGGGATATGATCACCATGTATAATACATAATGGGGGTATGATCACCATGTATATTACATAAGGGGGGATATGATCTCCATGTATATTACATAAGGGGGGATATGATCTCCATGTATAATACATAAGGGGGATATGATCTCCATGTATATTACATAAGGGGGGATATGATCTCCATGTATAATACATAAGGGGGGATATGATCTCCATGTATATTACATAAGGGGGATATGATCACCATGTATAATACATAAGGGGGGATATGATCTCCATGTATAATACATAAGGGGGGATATGATCTCCATGTATAATACATAAGGGGGGATGTGATCTCCATGTATAATACATAAGGGGGGATATGATCTCCATGTATAATACATAAGGGGGGGATATGATCTCCATGTATAATACATAAGGGGGGATGTGATCTCCATGTATAATACATAAGGGGGGATATGATCTCCATGTATAATACATAAGGGGGGGATATGATCTCCATGTAAAATACATAAGGGGGATATGATCACTATGTATATTACATAAGGGGGGATATGATCTCCATGTATAATACATAAGGGGGATATGATCACCATGTATATTACATAAGGGGGGATATGATCTCCATGTATAATACATAAGGGGGATATGATCTCCATGTATAATACATAAGGGGGGATATGATCACCATGTATAATACATAAGGGGGGATATGATCACCATGTATAATACATAAGGGGGATATGATCTCCATGTATAATACATAAGGGGGATATGATCACCATGTATAATACATAAGGGGGGTATAATCTCCATGTATAATACATAAGGGGGGATATGATCTCCATGTATAATACATAAGGGGGGGATATGATCTCCATGTATAATACATAAGGGGGGATATGATCTCCATGTTTAATACATAAGGGGGGATATGATCTTCATGTATAATACATAAGGGGGGATATGATCTCCATGTATAATACATAATACCTCTCTGTGCAGCTGCAGTACCCCCTTGTGTCTGCCTCCTTTGATCTCAGCATTAATCACACTCTGGCATCTGACTCCAGCCCTTCTCTGGTCCTCCTCCAGACCCTGCAATTTCTGTTTCCTAGCTCCACCCCCAGTTTTTTCAACAGCAAAGGGTAAGGGGGGTGTAATGTGATGTGAGGGAGGGTGGGGGAATTCTTGACTTCTGATGGTGGGGGGCTCTTGACATCTGATGTAAGGTGGTGAGGTGCCTAGAGTTTGACACCCCTGCTATAGGAGTTTCCAACTACTATTTAAATGAAGATTCTGACAAGGCTGTGATAACTTAAACCAAGGTATTTAAATGGTTCAATCAAATTATACAGACAGTTGAAGGCTTGGATGCACTGATCAAGGGAAAAAAGGATGGGAAGACACCTATGGTTTAGAAACTGAGAGAGAAGGAACGCTCTTTGCTTTCCATTGTGAAAGCCTTGACTACTTAAAAGCATACCACAGAGCTTTCTACTTACGAAGTCCTTAAAGGATAAGTTCATCTTTTGGACAAAAATAATAAATGCACATTTTTTTGCTGGTAAAAAAACTGCATTCATTATTTTTGTCCAAAGGAGTCTGGAAAGCATTGCACCAGAGATCAGTAGATGACTGATGCCCTGCAGGTCTCCTGCAGACCAGTCAGAATATCTGCTTGCCGTACAGGATGTATGGGATGTACAGGATGTATGGGATGTATGGGATATACGGGATATACCGGATGTATGGGATATACGGGATGTACGGGATATACGGGATGTATGGGATGTATGGGATGTACGGGATGTACGGGATATACGGGATGTACGGGATGTACGGGATGTATGGGATGTACGGGATTATGGGATTTATGGGATGTACATGATGTACGGGATGTATGGGATGTACGGTCAAGAAGATATCATGACAGGAAGCTTCAATGAACTACCACAGTGCTCCACAGTGCCATCGTAGTTCATTGAAAACTACAAGCCGAGAGCCGCTAAGGCTGCCTGGACTTGTAGTTCATTCATTCACAGAAGTCCATGAATGAATGCATGGGAATATCCTCCTGCGCTTGGTATGGGTGAGTCCCTATCCTAAACAGCTGCTATCACTCTGCCTTAACGAATAGGTGATAAAGTAACAAACACAAAAATAGTGAAGCGCTAAAACGAATCCCTACATACGCACACAGTGCATATAATATTAAATGAAAACCATACCTCATAAGTAAAATATATCCGTGACATAAAAAATGTGTCAATAGAAAACCAAATAAAATATTTTCCTTGCCCCTAAATTATTTCTTTAAATCATACATTGATAAAAAATAGAAAATCCATGATAATACGAATAAACAGTGATGAAAAAATATATATATAAAAAACTGTGTTAATTAATATATATATATATATATGTGATAATACCAATAATAAATGTGACACCTAACAAAATAAAAGCATATAAATAGTGAGCCTCAATCAAATATACGTGATTGTTGTGAAAAAATTATGCTATTACATAAAAAACCACTAAAACTTGTGATGTTTAGATATAAAAAAGTGTCCATAAATGAACAAACACAGTCCATGCAGTAAGGTGAAAACGACACTCAGTGTTCTTCACTTCTAGTGCTCATAAAAAAGACAGGGAAGAAATCCTCCAATGGCAGCAATGCCTGCTCACCTCCCCAACTCGACCCGCAAAGGGCCACAAGGCTATATCTCTCCTCCAGGTAATCCTTTGCTTCCAAGCAGCTCAGTAAGGAATCACAGGACCTCCTCTCCACCTCCTCTCAAACGTCATATAGGACACAAACAGAGCTTCCCATAGTGTAATACCATTTATTTCAGACACTCCATATAGCAAAAAGTTTCCACTCACATGCGTTTTGTTAGTAATATGCAGTCCTCCTCATTCCCTGGGTGCATTCACATGTACATAGGGAAACCAATATGGTCGCTGTGCTCGGACATCCGTCCCCACGTGACCGGAAATGATGTGTCTCTGGGCTGGGAAAAGCGTTCCGACGCGTTGCGTCACGTGCGTCGTGACTTCATCAGGGTACCGCCCCCCAGTGCCAAAATGTGTTTATATAGGGAATGGTCAGATTACCATTCCCAATAGAAGGGCGGACTCCCGGCGGCCATTTTACCGGAGCCCATGAACCCGACCCAACTCATGGGGGATAATTTAATCATACCTTCTCCCCTAGTAACCAGATGCAATCTCTACTCTGGTATATATACCTTTGGGCAAAATACACTACATTAATATAAAAAATACATTGTTGTTTATTTAAATAACGTTAAAAAACTTGCATATTAATCAACTTCAAATAAAAAATACATCTCCTTACTAATATCTAAAAATATCAGGGGAAAAAATGAATATATACATATGCCATCACTGTATTTATAAAAATCTAATATGGGAAAACCCAAAATAAGAGTGTATATATATATAAATATACACACACCTTACCTCAAAGCTAAATATTTTTATTATAAAAAATCTAAATATATATTAAAAATGGAGAATTAAAAAATTAAAAAATAATTAAAAAATAATTATAACCATATATCTATATAGAAAGAACGGGCCATCCATATCTACTCTATCTTCTCACTGAGAAACATAGAAAAAAGAAGAACACATTATTGATCTATACCGATCAAAGGGATCCTATAACGGTTTTATTCCCATATAGGCATATATGATGTGATAAGAGATAATCCCATATATAAATAATAATAGTTGTAATCATGTGAATATACCCATGGTCCGAGTTCACAAGAAACTTTCATAACTTTATTTATAAATACCACAAAAAACTAAAAACGATCTCTCTAACATACTAAATAACCTAACATATATAGACACAGTCATATTCCAAAATAATCTTATAATAGCCACTAATATACACTTCATGGCTACTTCCTAAGATAAACTAAAATAATTAAAAGTCACTAATAAAACAATTTAAATCAAAATCCACATTTAATCCATAGGGCACTTGCGTATGCATAATATAGATCCATCGGGATTCTGCTTGGCTCAAGGATTTAATCTTACTTCCTCCCCTCCAATGTTTTGTATATTTCTGGATCCCCCAAAATTTTAAACCCGATGGATCCTTATTATGTTGTTTCAGGAAATGTTTTGACACACTATGTTTCGGGAAACCATTTTTTATATTCTGTACATGTTCCCTAATACGTTTCCAGAGTGGTCTCTTTGTCCTTCCTATATACTGTAGGCCGCAATCGCATTCTAAACCATAAACGACCCCCTCTGTACGGCATGAAATAAAATCCTTAATCTCAAATTCAGTTCTATCAAAATTACATTTGAAAGTTTTCCGTTTAACATTATTTCTTTTCGTTTCTCTGCATGCATAACATTGTTTGCATGGAAAAAAGCCAGTATGGTCAAGAAACGTCCCTTTTTTCTTTTTATTAGGTGGATCCAACACACTCTTCACTAACTTCATCCTTAATGTTGGTGCCCTTCTATACACAAATTTAGGACAGTTACCCAACACCAGGTGTTGGGTAACTGTCCTAAATTTGTGTATAGAAGGGCACCAACATTAAGGATGAAGTTAGTGAAGAGTGTGTTGGATCCACCTAATAAAAAGAAAAAAGGGACGTTTCTTGACCATACTGGCTTTTTTCCATGCAAACAATGTTATGCATGCAGAGAAACGAAAAGAAATAATGTTAAACGGAAAACTTTCAAATGTAATTTTGATAGAACTGAATTTGAGATTAAGGATTTTATTTCATGCCGTACAGAGGGGGTCGTTTATGGTTTAGAATGCGATTGCGGCCTACAGTATATAGGAAGGACAAAGAGACCACTCTGGAAACGTATTAGGGAACATGTACAGAATATAAAAAATGGTTTCCCGAAACATAGTGTGTCAAAACATTTCCTGAAACAACATAATAAGGATCCATCGGGTTTAAAATTTTGGGGGATCCAGAAATATACAAAACATTGGAGGGGAGGAAGTAAGATTAAATCCTTGAGCCAAGCAGAATCCCGATGGATCTATATTATGCATACGCAAGTGCCCTATGGATTAAATGTGGATTTTGATTTAAATTGTTTTATTAGTGACTTTTAATTATTTTAGTTTATCTTAGGAAGTAGCCATGAAGTGTATATTAGTGGCTATTATAAGATTATTTTGGAATATGACTGTGTCTATATATGTTAGGTTATTTAGTATGTTAGAGAGATCATTTTTAGTTTTTTGTGGTATTTATAAATAAAGTTATGAAAGTTTCTTGTGAACTCGGACCATGGGTATATTCACATGATTACAACTATTATTATTTATATATGGGATTATCTCTTATCACATCATATATGCCTATATGGGAATAAAACCGTTATAGGATCCCTTTGATCGGTATAGATCAATAATGTGTTCTTCTTTTTTCTATGTTTCTCAGTGAGAAGATAGAGTAGATATGGATGGCCCGTTCTTTCTATATAGATATATGGTTATAATTATTTTTTAATTATTTTTTAATTTTTTAATTCTCCATTTTTAATATATATTTAGATTTTTTATAATAAAAATATTTAGCTTTGAGGTAAGGTGTGTGTATATTTATATATATATACACTCTTATTTTGGGTTTTCCCATATTAGATTTTTATAAATACAGTGATGGCATATGTATATATTCATTTTTTCCCCTGATATTTTTAGATATTAGTAAGGAGATGTATTTTTTATTTGAAGTTGATTAATATGCAAGTTTTTTAACGTTATTTAAATAAACAACAATGTATTTTTTATATTAATGTAGTGTATTTTGCCCAAAGGTATATATACCAGAGTAGAGATTGCATCTGGTTACTAGGGGAGAAGGTATGATTAAATTATCCCCCATGAGTTGGGTCGGGTTCATGGGCTCCGGTAAAATGGCCGCCGGGAGTCCGCCCTTCTATTGGGAATGGTAATCTGACCATTCCCTATATAAACACATTTTGGCACTGGGGGGCGGTACCCTGATGAAGTCACGACGCACGTGACGCAACGCGTCGGAACGCTTTTCCCAGCCCAGAGACACATCATTTCCGGTCACGTGGGGACGGATGTCCGAGCACAGCGACCATATTGGTTTCCCTATGTACATGTGAATGCACCCAGGGAATGAGGAGGACTGCATATTACTAACAAAACGCATGTGAGTGGAAACTTTTTGCTATATGGAGTGTCTGAAATAAATGGTATTACACTATGGGAAGCTCTGTTTGTGTCCTATATGACGTTTGAGAGGAGGTGGAGAGGAGGTCCTGTGATTCCTTACTGAGCTGCTTGGAAGCAAAGGATTACCTGGAGGAGAGATATAGCCTTGTGGCCCTTTGCGGGTCGAGTTGGGGAGGTGAGCAGGCATTGCTGCCATTGGAGGATTTCTTCCCTGTCTTTTTTATGAGCACTAGAAGTGAAGAACACTGAGTGTCGTTTTCACCTTACTGCATGGACTGTGTTTGTTCATTTATGGACACTTTTTTATATCTAAACATCACAAGTTTTAGTGGTTTTTTATGTAATAGCATAATTTTTTCACAACAATCACGTATATTTGATTGAGGTTCACTATTTATATGCTTTCATGAATGAATGCAGCAGCCATGTGGGCGGAGCCCTGCACGGCCACACTGTTTTCTGTTTTCCCCGTATTATCTGTCTAGCAGAGCCATACAAAGCAGTGTGCTTACAGTTAAGCACACACAAAGCACATAATGTGAAACAGCACACAGTTAACCCTTTGATCGTCCCAGATGTTAACCCCTTCCTGCCCAGTGTAATTAGTACAGTGTCAGTGCTTTTTATTAGCACTGATCACTGTATTGGTGTCACTGGGGATGTCAGTGGCAGTTAGTCAGTTCCCCCCAAGTGTCAGAATGCCCACTGCAGTCCCGTTATAAGTTGCTGATCGCCGCCTTTACTAGTAAAAAAAAAAAAAACTCCAGTATATATAGTATACCGCCATTTGTAAACTCTATAACTTTCACGTAAACCAATTAATTTACACGTATCAGGATTTTTTTTAGCAAACACATATTTTGGCCTAAATTTATGACAAAATTTGATTTATTAAATTTTTTTAATGGACATGTTTAATAGCAAAAAGTCAAAAATATTGTTTTTTCTCAAAATTGTTGGAATTTTTTTTATAGCGCAAAAAATAAAAAACACACAGGCAATCAAATACCACCAAAAGAAAACTCTATTCATGGGGGAAAAAGGACGTAAATGTAATTTGGGTGCAGCGTTGCATGACCGCGCAATAGTCAGGTAAAGTAACGCAGCACCGTATCCAGGGGCGGACTGACCATTTGGAAACTTGGGCACTGCCCGAGGGCCTGGGGTCAGTAGGGGGCCCTATGAGATGCCCCTGGTACCTTTTTCATAGGCTTTTTTGAGTTTGGGTAAGGACACAGGGACCCCATGATCCCCTATTGCCTGGGGGCCCCATGAGTTGTCAGTCCGCTCCTGGCCGGATCACAAAATATGGCCTGGTCAGGAAGGGGGGAAATCCTCTGGAGGGCGAGGGGTTAAAGGCTCATTCTGTCAAGGGGGTACAGGGACAGGCCTTGTTAGTTACACTATCCACAGCTCCAGCTTGCTCCAGTGCTGCCCTTTGCTCCACAAACAGATCTGTTGGCAGATACAATGCAGGGCTATTAATGCTACATTGAATGCATTGGCGGTGAGCGTGCAACCGCAATGGGAGGAGGCTCCAGGAGACCAATCGCACCACTATAGAGAACCTGCTAAAGCATGGAATAAGTAATAGACCAGAAATGTTTGTTTCGGTTAGTTACAGATGTATTTGTTATTTGAAGAACTTCATTTTGTCGAACATTTTTGGAATTTGTTTCGTATACTCATTGGCCTGGGTGGAATTGAAAAATGTTGCATTTTTTTTTCGGAAGATATATCAAAACTATTCAGATTCTATATTTTTGGACAGAACGGGATTTCTCCCTGACGACAGGATGTAAACAAAACAAGTTAAAAAATTAAAATAATAAAAAAAAACAGCTTGGGGTCCCACCCAATCCATGCCAGATCCTTTAGCCTTGCAGCCCAGGAAAGGTGGGGGGGTGTGCAAGCCCCCCCCCCCGCGAACCATACCAGGCCACATGCCCTCAACATGAGGTGGGTGCTTTGGGAAGGCATCAGAGGGTGACCCCACCGCCATGTTTATCTGTCATTTGGTGAGTGTCTCTTGATGGGACTGGTCATGTTCAGTGGATGGCATTTTTTTTTGTGTGGGTCGATGTTCATCATGATTGATGTTGGATTTACATTGGGGGACGTGTTTTTGTTATTTTTTTTTAATAAGGGACTTGTCCTTTAATAAGGGGCTTGTGTTGTGTTTTATTTACTTTTGACATTTGGTTTTGGTGAATGAGTAGAGGTACTACACACTCATTCACATAAGGGGTGTGGGATCTGGGGGCCCCCTTGTTAAAGTGGGCCTCAAGATTCCGATGTCACCCTCCATAACCACCGAGCAAGGGTCAACATGGGGACAAGGTGCTTTGGAGGGAAGATCAACCCCCTTTCCTGGCCTGCAAGCTGCATGCTTGGGTAAGGGGCTGGTATAGATTTTGGGGGGGACTCCACGCCATTTTTAAAAAAAAACAAAATCCATAACAGATCCAAAAGGCCTGGTTAGGATTGGGGGGACCCCCACGCTATTTTTTTTGGAAAAAATTTTAATGCAAGCACTTGCTTTGCTTCCATCCTGCTGTCAGTGATTAATCCCACTGGTCATGGTTGCTAAGGATGCGGTAGCCGCCCATTCCTTAACAACCAGATATTCACAATGAATTTGGATTATTCGTTATGTTATCACACAAATTAAAAACTTTAATTCATCTTAATGAAACAAATACATTAGCATTTTTTGTTACAACTTTTTTTCGGATTTATTGCCATTCGTTTCCATGTCAATTTGGAGATTCGGGAAGAAGTTTTTGTCTAAAAAAAGAATAAAAATGAAACAAATCACACGTTTAATAGTTATTAAAAGATTATTCTGGCACCCGAGTCATAATGAGTATTTACCTTTGTACAGTTGGACCCCGCTGCAAGGGTAGATTTTTCTTTTTAATTCTTGTAATTCGGCTCTCATGTACCACTGAACTAGAAAGAAACTGGAGCAACTGAAGGAAAGTCACACATACTGTACATAAGAAAATGGAAACACAGCAGTGCTTATCTGAGTGTAGTATGTAGTATAAAACAATTAAATATACATTTATTTTATTACAGGTACTTATATAGCACCATCAATTTACACAGTGCTTTACACATACAGGTATATATTGTGCATTCACATCAGTCCCTAACCCTCAAGGGGCATACAATCTAAGGTCCCTAACTCACATTCATACACTAGGGCCAATTTAGACAGGATCCAATTCACCTGCCAGCATGTCTTTGGAAGGAAACTGGAGTACCCGGAGGAAACCACGCAGGCACATGGAGAACATGCAAACTCTAGGCAGGTGGTGCCATGTTTGGGATTTGAACCAATGACCCTAGTACTGCCAGGTGAAAGTGCTAACCATGTAGCCACTGTGCTGCCCAATAAGACCAACTCACAAGAAGAATATGATGGCTCACATACGGGGGCGGACTGACAAGTCATGGGGTCCCCAGGCAATATGGGATCATGGGGCCCCTGTGTCCTCGCCCACACTCAAAAAACCTATGAAAAAGCCAATGAAAGGTGCCAGGGGCATCTCATGGGGCCCCCTACTGACCCCGGGTCCTCGGGCAGTGCCCGAGTGCTCGAATGGTCAGTCCACCCCTGCTCACATATCACTCAATAATCTCCTCAATGCTCAATCTGCTCCGGGTCTAGTGGATATCACTGTGGGCGTCATTACCTGTGGACCGCTCGGCCACAGTGGTGGTTTGTAGAGCTCTAAGGATGCTAGGGGATCCGAGGCCGACACCTGTTACCGCTCAGTTTGCTGATACCTGCCTTTCCACTTCCAGGGACACCACAGCTGTCGGCCTGAGATCCTCTAGCGTCCTTGGAGCCCTAGACACCACCAGTGCAGCTGAGCAGAGACCTGGACACCACCAACTCACATATTCTTCCTGTGAGTTGCTCCTATTGTATTAAATAAAGAGTTTTATTCTACATACTACACTCAGATTTGTGCTGTTGCATTTCCATTTCCATATTCTTTCTACAGAGAAGCTTCATCTCTGACAGCTGGCAGCTATCTGGACTATAGCCCTTGGGTTTTACTCAGACCTTTATTTATGGACTATCATTGACCTTTGAGGACTATCTTTATATATTATATATCTACATTGGTTCCTCTTTTTTGATTCTCTAAGCACCACTGAACCCCCTTTTTTTTACATACATAAGAAAACAAGACAGCTCTATACACTTTGGGTCCCTGGTAGATATTCAAACCAAGCCCCATGGCACTGCAAATCTCTAACCACTGAACCACCACACCTAAGAACTCTTACAGTGGCTCAAAAAAAAAAAAATAATTGCATTCCTTAGTTTGAAATTTCAGTCTTATTTGGCAATGACTTTCCAATCTTTTACGAGTATAGAAAGTGTGTTCAATTAAAAAAAAAAAAAAAAAGAGGAGGAAAAGCAATTTTAACCCAGGTTGTTTACTTGAGCGTCAAGATCCGCAGAAGACATCTCAAGATGGTGGAGATTTGGCAGGTGTAGGCACTCGTAAAGTTGGAACCCAGAGCCATCTGCTTAAATCACAGTCAAGAACACTTGATGGGATGAATTTATTTCAGCTTAATTATGTGAAGTTAATAGAGTCTACATCTGTTTACCTATACCTAAAATTACACTATGCTATTTCTTCTCCTAAGAAGTGATATCATGTTTCCAAACTTCAATTAAAACATAACTGGGGATTAGAGCTGTTAATGAAACTAAAAATACACATTGGGTATTTATTAAGTTATACTCATTCACTTTCTATAAAATGAGTTGATGGTCAGCTACAGACCTATATGCCAAGTGTCCTCAAGATTCGGGGTCACCACTACCCAGGAGCCTTTTCTGGAAACACAGAATCAGAAGATTCGGATGCTAAGCCTCCATGACTGAAAGAACTGAAATTCAATTAATATAAGGGCAGGGTAAGGGATAGTCTGGAAAGCTAAATGTTGCTTGGACATCCTCTAGCCACAAAATAATATGGGCTCTATCTGAATTATTGTGAGATGCTCACAGTGTGCAGTGAAATCAGAACAAGCAGTTTAAGTACAGGAGAGCAGACTGTACAACTGTGCAAGACTAAAGGAAAGGCTGGATGTCAGCTTTATAAAGCTGAACTTCCAACAAATAAGACTGTCATTTAGTTAACCCCCCTGGAGGTATTCCCGAGTGTAGCTCGGGGTAAAGTTTCAGCACCACAAGCGGTAACCCCGAGCTACACTCGGGAATACTCTGCAGTGTTGCTCCGGGATCTCTTCTTCACTTACCTTGTCCTGCACTCCCACGATGTCCCCCCTGCAGTGTCCCCGGCCATCTCCTCCGGCCGATGCCGGCATCTGTCTTCCGGGTTCCGTTCCCTGCGACATCGGGACGTACGGGGGACAGAACTGGCGGGAAATTTAAAAATGTGAAAAAGTGACATTCACTAAAATCACTAAAATCACATAGTATAACATTCCTGTATCAAACCATTTCACATACATTTTGTCCCGAGTGCTTTGTCCGGCGCTCTGCCTGCATTTTTACTGTTCTTTCTGCCTGGAAACTGAGAAACGTCCATGGCGTCCAAAAAGCATCCCTTTAGGTCAAAAGCGGTTTTAGACCGGCTAGAGAACAGCGATAGTAAATCAGAACCACTTGCAGAATTGAGTGATAATGATTCGTGGGGGAAATTCCTCATCAGACACTGAAAACGATTCTGCGACTTTGCTCAGCGATGTGCGAACTTGGCGCTATATTTCACATTTCAGTGTTTTTGGTTTGATTATATTATTGAATTAAATGTATTATTATTTTTTATGATTATTTATTAAATTATAATTTCTGATTTCGTGTTTCAAATTTTAACATACCCAGGATGTTTACTAGACTCGGACAGATTTCAGTGACTTATTCCTAAAAATGACAGGCCTACAATAAAAAAACAATATATTTCCATGCAAAAAAATGTACCGCTTTGAGCACAGAGATACTGACATAATCAGACTGCTAGGGAGGCTACGTAATGTATTGATTATTGTTTTTGTAAAGGAAAAACATTTTTTTTTATAGAGTTAGGAACTGTCAGGGTTTTATTGCTATCTGTTTCCTTACTAAGGAGACTCACCCTTTCAATTTTTCCTGGTGGCAATTTTCACTAAAACAGAATATGATGAAAAATCCAAGTCATCACCAGTCATCACCAGAACAGATGAGGGTAAATCGGCCCATGGAGACACCTATTCCTGTGACAACTGTGTAAGAGAGTATTTTGTTTTACTTTTTAGAGATTTCCTCTTACTTCTTGTTGTGTCTAAAGGACAAGATGTCAAGGGAAATTACTAGTGGCACACCGTCACCAAAAAAAAGTGACAGGAGCAATAACTTTTTTAACCTACCTAGCTGTAATCCAGAGCGTGGCTCGGGGTAATTACAGTACCAAAAGCGGTAACCCCGAGCCACACTCGGGATTACTCCATAGTGCTTGTCCTGCAATCCCCCGATCCTTACCTTGTCCTGCAATCCCCCAATGTCCTCCTGCTGTGTCCTCCGGCCATGTCCTCCAGCCGATGCCGGAATCCATCTTCCGGGTTCCGTTCCCTGCGAGCGTTGGTATACAGGGGAGCGGAACAGGCAGGAGATTCAAAAAAGTAAAAACATGACATACACACAATACATTGTAATCTGTTAGTATTCCATTACTGTATCAAATCATTTCACATACATTTTGTCCCGAGTGCTTTGTCCGGCGCCCTGCCTGCATTTTTACTGTTCTTTCTGCCTGGAAACTGAGAAACGTCCATGGCGTCCAAAAAGCGTCCCTTTAGGTCAAAAGCGGTTTTAGACCGGCTAGAGAACAGCAATAGTAAATCAAAACCACTTGCAGAATTGAGTGATAATGATTCGTGGGGGAAATTCGTCATCAGACACTTTGCTCAGTAATGTGCGAACTTGGCGTACTTGGTGTGTATTTGTCTCAGAGGAACGAAGCAGCAGACAAAACTACACTTTCAAATTTCAGTGTTTTTGGTTTGATTATATTATTGAATTAAATTTATTATTATTATATTATTATTTTTTATGATTATTTATTATATTATAATTTATGATTTTTTGTTTAAAATTTTATCATCCCCGGGATGTTTACTAGACTCTTGTTCGGACAGATTTAATTGAGTTATTCCTAAGAATTACAGGCCTACAATAAAAAAAACTGCATATTTCCATTGAAAACAATGTACCGCTTTGAGCACAGAAATACTGACATAATCAGACCACTAGGGAGGTTAACTAATTGCTGTTTAGGTCTGTTTAATTCTAGATATTTGCACACATCTAGCATATAATCTCTTTCGAAGTTTGCTGTCCTTTGCCACTAAGTTCAAATCCCATCTTCATCCAAAGGTTTTACAAATTTTTTTTCTTTTGAAGTTATATGGACTTTTCATGTTTTTGTAAATAAACATTTGGTTTAAGGAAGTTACGAGCCAGCATTTTTGCATTGCTATTCTTTATTTCTTAGCAACAAATTGCTATCTAAAATTGGTGCAATAAAGTAGGGGCAGAATGATGAGTTTTGTACGAGAAGTAGACAACAGGGAGACATTGGTTAAGGTGATTATGTTGAGATATTTGTAGATCTAGCCATTAACAGTCGCACCCCCATTACAAGGTTTATAATTAGGTGTTTCTTTCCGACTTATCCCAGAAGGATTACAGAGTTACAAAACTAACAACCAGTGGCAAAATAAAAATGATTTTGATGTTGAGAGACAAGAATGGACAGAACTTTTCCCATTATTGCATTAAATGTGCTTTTTGCTGAAATAGCTCTTAATTATTAACTTTAAGAATAATAAGGAACATAGGGAATAAGGACTTCAAGCAACCTTGGCATTAACAAAACATAAGCCCAAACAGGCATAACTGGAAAATAATTGAATATTTACCCTTCCTGCCACCCATGCTGCTAGAATGCCACTCTGTTGGTGAGAATTGCCCCAGTCTGCTGGAAAACCAAATGTCTATCTCATTGGTCACCTGCAGTGGTCAGTGGTTCATTTTGCTGATCTCCAAGTCATTAATGTGAAGGCAGGAGAAAAACCACAAAATACAGAGCCTATGTTTTAGTCTGAGCTATCAAATGACAGACATTTATCACCAGAGCAACTAAGAATAGTCAGATGACCATATAAAAAGATACTCAGAGCTTAAAACGCTCCTACTTGTTGTTTTACTTCATGCCCTTAGGTAGGTCATGTGATGTACAATTGACTCAATTCACAAAGCCTTAACACAAGGACTCTCATAATTTATTTTAGGCATGTGACTGTTATTTTTAGTTTTCATTGAACACAACTGTCACTTTTTTGTAAATAAGTATCCTTGACCTGGTGTGTAAGCTTTGTAACTTGAACTAAAGCTCGTAAGAGTAGGGCCCTCTTACCCCTCGTACATTGTTTGTTGTTGTTGTACTGTGCCATGTATTGTCCCCCCTATTGTACAGCGCTGAGCAAACCCTTTGGCGCTATATAAACTCGTAGTAATAATAATAATAATAATAATATTCTTCATCTCTGGGTAGTCCTCAATGGTGCAGATTATGATGGTGATATGAAGACATAGATGACACATTTTGCATCATTGTACTCTAAATCCATGATGCCATGATGATACCCCCATGAGTTGAGCTCATGATGTCCTGTACACAGGAAGTTGTGTGAATGATCATTGCATTTAACTAGGACGTCCAAGGACATCTATGGCAAAGAGGGCTTGTTTACACTTGTACTACTGTCCACCTTTCACCACAGGGGGTATCATTTTTGCTAAGGTTGAGATGGCTTACTTTACAGTAGATCCAAGTAGTCCTCAATGGATGAAGAGTGACACTGATATAAAGACAGGAGCAACACATTTTGCAACATTGTACTCTAAGTGCAAGGCACAGTTGTGATTTTTCCCCTGAATGTGGGTCCATGATGTTCTTCACGCCACAGGAGGAGGGTTGAATGATGGTGGGCTTCATTTAACCAAGAAGACCAAGCACATCTATGGCAGAAAGGGCTCCTTTACACTTGCGTCACCCAGTGAAGAGTGATTTAGGGCCCATGTACACTGCAGCTGATAAACTCACGTTTAGGAGCTGTTCATCATTTTTTTCAGCAGCCCCTGAACTCTCCCTAATGTTTTCCTATGTGTCCATGTACACATCTTCATTTACAGTCATTTTACCTACGTTTTCCAGCAGTCGGCTTCCATCATTCAGAAGGATCTCGAGTACATGGGGCCTTACAAATTGTTTGACAAGTGGCCAGGAGGCGATATGCCTGTTTTAACCCTCTAAAGCCCTTACTACTGTCCTGCAACCACGTGCATTGCAGATGGTTGCAAGGTGGTTGTGGGGCAGCACTGTTCACTTGAATTGGTCATGTTCGGCAGTAGTATGGACACAACAGAGGGTATAATTTTTGCCATGGCCATGGCATGTGTACAAGCCCTTCCAGTCACCATGTTATATAAGGGGGGTGAATGCAGGGTAGTAAAACGGCTGCTCAACTGCCCGCTTAGTGTAAAGTAGGACAAAGCAATTAGTGTGGGTGAGCTATGTATTACTGCCTGATCTGATTTTTTTAATTTCACACTTCTTGGGGAATTATTTAAAAAAAAAGAGTTGGGATTTAAATGAAGCTGCAGTTCTCACTCATCCTCCACAGGTAGCATGCCAGCAGTAACGACGGGCGGGGGGGGGGTGTTGGGTTAGGCAACCTAGGTAGGACCAGTCATAGCGCAGACAGGGCTTCCTTATATTATATATAAAGGGGCCTTCAATTATCCTCAACATATAAGTCAGCCAGTAGCAAAAAAAAAAACCTAGCTATCGCATGAATATTTGCTTTTTGGCTTTTTAAACAAAGAGATCTTCCAGGTTTCCTAGCTCAGCGAGGCCTTTGTAATGTCATAATTACCCAGTGCATAGAATCTGACGAGTCTTCTGCAAAGAGTATCGGTTTATACACACAGTATGTAAAGAGGCGATTCACCGGCTTGGAAGCACTCCGTGACATTTTCCTCCACCGTCTTGCCTTCATTTCACTGTGAAAATGAGATGCCCTTTTCAGCATCACTAAAAGAAGATGCTGTCAACATGATATAATAAACATGGAGCCGGAGATTAAAAATGTGACTGGCAAAATTACGCAACGTTGATGGATTTCACATTTCCTATTTAAATTTCCGTGTCATTATATTCACGATGCACGAGCTGCCAATGTTCAGACCTGCCAATGGGGCTGTAAAAGGGCAGCAGCTCTAAGATAAAAAAGGGAAGAGAAAAAGGGAAGCATTTAACTTAAAGCAAAGGAGAAACACTTTATCATAATATTCAAAAAGTCAGTTTCCAAGAAAAAGGGAAAGCATTTGATGTTAGAGCATGAAGTGAGTTTTCAAGGCAACTGGAACGCCAGTCTTATTACACTGATCACTGCAACACAATCACAGAGCTAGACTCCAGGCTGATAAGAAGGTATTTATTACTGAATCCAGATATGGATTTAATCTAAAATCATTAGGAAGTTTTAAATGTTTTTGAATAAGTCTCTTTATTATGCAGATTGTAGAGGGCTTACATGTGGTGGTGATTAGCCTGGATGGCTGTAACGGAACCGGTACCACTCTTGGGTATATTCCGTTATACCGCAGCTTCCGCTGTTCGTACACCATCCACGGACCACAGCCTTGAAATCCCTCAGGAAATAGACAGCACCCAGCTCTTCTTAAAACAGGAAGCCAACTCTTTTTATTTTAACACAAAACACAGGATATATACAGAGGGCGAGGAAACAACCAAGAACAGGAAATACATCATCACCCCTCCCCATCCCACCAAGACACAGAACAATGGGATGAAGCACATGGCAAAGGACATTGACCAACCCCCACACCAATACACAAAAAGTACATCCCATAATAGTTGGCTGGCCAGCAAGGCACAGCACAATGGGGGGTAGCACATGGCAAACAGACAATGGACAACCATGTGGCCTAGACAATGGACAACACACCAATGCACAATACTGGGACATTCACATGTACACCCTTTACCCTTAAACAGGCACAGGGTGGGTTAAACATAATGATTTGGGGAGATGATACAGAGGTCCCCCCACCCCCAAAAGTCACTCCTGTCACAATGGCTTATGTTGTTGTTGAGTACACCTAAATCGTAGTAGATTATACTCACCAGCCCAGGGGCGGACTGACAACTCATGGGGCCCCCGGGCAATAGGGGATCATTAGGCCCCTGTGTACTCACCCACACTCAAACCATGCCCAAAAAAGCCTATGAAAGGTACCAGAGGCATCTCATGGGGCCCCTTACTGACCCCCGGCCCTCGGGCAGTGCCAGAGTTTCCGAATGGTCAGTCCGCCCCTGCGACCAGCCACTTTATTAGGTACACTTGTTCAATTGCTTGATAATTGCTAATCAGCCACATGGTAGCAACTCAATGCATTTAAGCATCTAGACGTGGTGAAGATGACTTGCTGAAGTTCAAACCGAGCATCAGAATGGGGAAGAAAGTGACTTTGAACGTGGCATGGTTGTTGGTGCCAGACGGGCTGGTCTGAGTATTTTAAAAACTGTTGATCTACTGGGATTTTCATTCACAACCATCTAGGGTTTACAGAGAATGGTCTGAAAAAAAGAAAATATCCAGTGAGCGGCAGTTGAATGAAAATGTCTTGTTGATGTCAGAGGTCAGAGGAGAATGGGCAGACTGGTTGCTGCAACATTCAGATGGTAGGGTCAGAATTTGACGTAAACAACATGAAAGCATGGATCCATCTTACCTTGTATCAATGGTTTAGGCTGGTGGTGGTGATGTAATGATGTGGGGGATATTTTCTTGGCACTAACAAGGTGTACTTAATAAAGTGGCCAATGAGTGTAAATTATACACATGACTCAGAGAAGAGCCCTGCTTCTAATCTCAAAGCAGTGATAGGTCATGTCTGTATCTGGTACTTCCCAGGCACACAGCCTGTAAGAAGAATAAGCCCCTAGGCCCTGAGCTCCAGCCCACAGGCCTCCAGCCAGGACTTCACCCCAGAAGACCTTTCCATAACTAAACTTTATCTGGATGCTAAAGATTGGTCAAACCCAGCAATAACAAACTTGTGGGCAGGGCCTACTCGCCCTGCACATGACGGTACCTTTTCCTGTGTACGCGCTCATCAATGCCTGGACCAGGCAAGGCCATGTTCACATGAAAGTCAAACATTTTGACAATACCCCTGCTTAGAGAGTCTCTATGTATAACTTACTGTCAAGTGTTGCTACACACCTTCCTTATATGTTGCATTTAGGAGGGACACTGCTGAGCCTGTGCCCTCTGCACCAGTCCCGAGTACCTCTGCCACCTCACTACCAGTAACAGAATGGGATTCAGCCGTGTATCTAATGCAAACCTCATTCATACTCTGTTAATTCCTTGTTGTTTTTGGGAACCGATCACTAGGGGAGGAGTCAGAACACCAACCCTCACGCTACTGGAGACCTGCTGCCATACATTTCCCACCAGTTCTTAAATACCCATGGCAACTGCTGCTCTCCTACTCCTGCCGAGTTAACTTATCTTAGTGGCCTTACTTCATAAACCATAAATAACTTCAGACCAGACTTAGAATGTTTTAAAACATTTACTGAGAACCCTCTTGGCAAAGTCCATAACAGTGCAATGCATTTTCTACCCTAACTACCTAAACTGAGACTGCGCAGGCATACCTTGATAAGGTGAAAGTCCATGACTGGTGTTCGCCAAAGCTTGCCAAATTCATCCATTGTTCTGGTATTCCATGGGACTACATGGTGCAGTAGTCCGTTCTTAGTATCCCATGTGCGGTTGCCAGGCTGGTTGGGTGCCCAAAAGCCAACCTTCCCCCTCTTTTCATATTACAGGGGAGGAAGGCAGGGCCCAAAAAGCCTGGGAAAGAAGTCAAAGCCCAGTTAACCCCTTCCCAACCTGGACAGGCTAACTAATCTAATAATGCAAAAATCCACATTGTGGGCAACCTGCCTACAAACTCACCAGGGATTGGCCACATATCAAAACAGACAGAACTCTCCATGTCACATCTCTGACATAGAGCCTACTCAACAGATCATGACAGATAGTCCTACATAGAGAACTAGTAAACACGGCATTCCAAAAAAGGCCTCTACAAAACAACAAACCATTTTAAATAATGTAAGGCAGTTAAGAACACATATATTGCCAAAAGTATTGGGACACCCCTCCAAATCATTGGATTCAGGTGTTCCAATCACCTCCATGGCCACATATGTAAAAAAATCAAGCCCCTAGGCATGCAGACTGCTTCTACAAACATTTGTGAAAGAATGGATCACTCTCAGGTGCTCAGTGAATTTAAGTGTGGTAGCGTGATAGGTTACCATCTTTGCAATAAGTCCATCCGTGACATTTCCTGGCTACTGAATATTCCACGCTCAACTGTTAGTGGGATGATAACAAAGTGGAAGCAACTGGGAACAACAGCAACTCAGCCATGAAGTGGTAGACCACTTAAAATGAAAGATTAGCACAACGGCATTCAGATTAGCACAGCAACAGAGCATAGAGAGCTTCATGGAATGGGTTTCCATGGCCAAGCAGCTGCATCCAAGCCTTACATCACCAAGTGCAGTGCAAAGGGTTGGATGCCATGGTGTAAAACATGCTGTCACTGAACTCTAGAGCAGTGGAGACGTGTTCTCTGGAGTGATGAATCATTTCAGGTACTTATGTGGCGCTGTTGATTTACACAGTGCTTTACATATTTATAGTGCACATTCACATCAGTCTCAAGGGGCATACAATCTAAGGTCCATAACCTACATTCATATACTAGGACCAATGTAGACAGGATCCAATTAATCTAACAGCATGTCTTCGGAGTGTGGGAGGAAACTGGGGTACCCAGAGGAAGCCCACACAGATACAGAGAGAACATGCAAGAAAGGTGGTGCTGTGGTCGGGATTTGAACCAATGACCCAGGTGGAAGTGCTATCCATTTAGCCACTGTGCTGCCCTGTTGTAGCCTTAGCCATCATGCTTCTCTGTCTGGCAATCCAGTGGACATGTCTGGGTTTGGGGGTTGCCAGAAGAACAGTGTTTGCCTGACTGCATTGTGCCAAGTGTAAATTTGGTGGAAGGGGGATTAAGGTGTGGGGTTGTTTTTCAGGGCTTGGGCTTGGCCCCTTATTTCTAGTGAAGGGAACTCTTAAGGTGTCAGCATACCAAGACATTTTGGACAATTTCATGCTCCCAGCTTTGTGGGAAGAGTTTGGGGATGGCCCCTTCCTGTTCCAACATGACTGCTGCGAGATCCATAAAGACATGGATGAGCGAGTTTGGGGTGGAAGAACTTGACTGCACAGAGTTCTGACCTCAACACGATATAACACCTTTGGGATAAATTAGAGCGGAGACTGCGAGCCAGGCCTCCTCCCCCGACATCAGTGCCTGACCTGACAAATGTGCTTCTGGAAGAATGGTCAAACCTTCCCATAGACACCCTCCTAAACCTTGTGGACGGCCTTCCCAAAAGAGTTGAAGCTGTTATAGCTGCAAAGGGCGGGGCCAACTCAATATTGAACCCTATGGACTAAGACTGGGAGGCCATTAAAGTTCATGTGCGTGTAAAGACAGGCGTCCCTATACTTTTGGCAGAATAGTGTATCTGTTTCTACTGTATATCTATATCTAAATCTATCTATCTTGAACTTAAAATAGATTCCAAAAACATTATTATAAGGTTGGTATGAGTATTTAAATTGTAAGTCAAGTAAAAAAAAAACATAATTTAAGTTCAAAATACTGAAATAACTAATTTAAAATAACCTTGCATCTACAGCTACATAGATATAGGTATAAAACAATTATTTATTATACCTGTAGAGCAGGATATTGGAAAAGGAAGGGTACTCACTTTGGGCATTTATTGTGTTGCAAAGTGCTATCAGGCTAACACTATGAACAATGGTGTTTCGAGTGGCGTCGCTATGGGGGTGTCCTCCGCACTGGTGATGCTACTGTTTTTAGTATTAATCTAAGAGCACTAGTGCTAGCCTGATAGCGGGCCGCAACTTGGGGACACCTACCAGAGGGGTGACACCATCAAGTAGGTATATTCTGGGCTATGACTGCAATGAAGTTAACTCCCGGAGGAGGGTGGAGTAACCTCTGAAGTTAATGGTAAGGGAATGGTAAGGGGAAATACCCTGGGGTAATTGTAATGGGGGGGATATTGTGAGGTAATCAGAACTATAAAGTGTGTGTGTGTGTGTGTGTGGGGGGGTAATTAGACGTAATGTGGGGTAGTTATAATTGGGGAGGGGAGGTCCGAGGTATTTATAATGGGGAGGGGAGATTTCAGGGTAATTATGACTGGGGGGTATTGCACAGAGATTATATGTAACAGAAGAGGATGTGTGCAGTAATTATAATGGGGGGGGGGTGTTGTGGGGCAATTATAAAATTATTGGGGGGGTGACACCATGCTTTACTGCATCAGGTGATACCAACCCTAGTGACGCCACTGACTATGAACACGTTTACAAGAAGATAGAGCTGCTTCTCCAGCATGGACCCCTCATAACGATGAGGGAGAGGCACTGACCAAGTTGTATTGCTTAACTGCACTGGAGATCGCAGACCTGCTTGAGCTATCTGGTGGGGATATTAGGATCACAAAACTGGCCCATCAGAATTGCTGGACAGGTAAGTTAGGCCACACATGTGTAATATTGTTTTTAGTATGCAAATTATAAAATGTGTATTTTTAATTAATTGTTATGATTATTTTATTATACTTATGTAACAATACACAACACTGTATAATTTCAATAATTGTTTTTTGTTGCTTTGATCACATATTATTGACTATTATTGACTGAATATCCTTTTACATTCATGGGATCAGGATTTTCCCCTGTCATAGCAAATTGTACCATCTTTATAGGGGTTTTTTTGTCTTCCTTTGGATCAACTGTGGGTATAGGGATATATATAAATGTTTTCTATTTTAATTTTTTTTCTGTTGCTTGAATTACATAGACTTGAACCTTTTTTCATTCTAAATAATGTAACATAAAAATGTGATGTGGACAGACTGTGGCTTCAGGCACTAAATTTCAGAGCATGTCCAATACCGCATGTCCAGGGGTGGACTGACAACTCATGGGGCCCCCGGGCAATAGGGGATCATGGGGCCCCTGTGTCCTTGCCCAAACTCAAAAAAGCCTATGAAAAAGGTACCAAGGGCATCTCATGGGGCCCCTACTGACCTGAAGTTTCCAAATGGTCAGTCCGCCCCTGCGCATGTCTTATTCTCCAGTTTTCTGCTGCAGCAAAAAGTAGGCTAAAAATGTTGATGAGTTTCTACTTAAGAAAAAAAAATTACAAGAATGATTTTCGATACCTTATGCCTATAAGCTAAAGGCTTGTAGTAAGGCCCTAATTCGCCAACAGCTACAGTCATGCTGGCCAAAGGCACCTCCCACCATCCTCCCGTGACAAGAACCTGATAGGGTACTACACACCTGTACATTGAGGAACCCTGCCATCTTGGTCTCTCACATTACCCTGGCCTGAGGCCCACTACCAGAAATAAAGGAATATGCACACATTCAGTATTTTAATATTTTACATTATTTAGAATGAAAAAGGCTTAAGTCTATGTAATTCAAGCAATAGAAAAAAAATTAATATAGAAAACCTTTATATACAGTATAGAACCCTATACCCACAGTTGATCCAGAGGAACACAAAAAAACCCTATAAAGATGGTCCAATTTGCTATGATAGGAAAATCCTGAACCCCTGAATGTAAAAGGATATTCAGTCAATGATATGTGATCAAAGCAACAAAAAACAATTATTTAAATTATAGTGTTGTGTATAGTTACATAATTATAATAAAGTAATAATATTGTTCAGTTCTTAATTGTCACATAATTCTCCTTTGCCTCTTCACTCCCCACATTGGTAACACTGCATAAGCTACATCAACTTTAACACAGAATTGCTGTCCAACTCTTCCAGTTTCCTCACTGTAGGTCCCCATAGGTGTGTTCTTTAATGGAGTCTGTATTAGAACTACACCAGGGGCGGACTGACCATTTGGAAACTCGGGCACTGCCCGAGGGCCCGGGGTCAGTAGGGGGCCCCATGAAATGCCCCTGGTACCTTCTTCATAGGCTTTTTTGAGTTTGGGCAAGGACACAGGGGCCCCATGATCCCCTATTGCCCGGGGGCCCCATGAGTTGTCAGTCCGCCCCTGAACTACACTGAAGGGTTCCTTTCCTGAGACTACAATATTACATGACAGTATACCAGGGGTAGCCTCTTCCTATCACCCCAGGCTCTTCCAGGTCTATATTGTGAGGGACTAAACTAGCCTCACCCATATTGTCCACCCAAGAGGATAGGTCTCCCTAAAAGGAGTACTAACCCCTGCTTACAGTCTGGTGTCACCACGTTTCTAATGGACTCCCCATGGAAAAATACAGAGAATGCCCTTCAGAGAGAGGGAGCAGGAAGTTCAGCTCACAACAATGCCTTAGGTATCACTGGAGAGGTGCCAGAAAGGCAGCACAATGGCTAAATGGTTAGCACTTCCGCCTGGCAGCACTAGGGTCGTTGGTTCAAATCTCAACCACAGCACCACCTGCTTGGGGTTTTCATGTTTTACCTGTGCCTGTGTGGGTTTCCTCTGGGTACTCCGGTTTCCTCACACACTCCAAAGACATGCTGGTAGGATAATTGGATCCTGCCTAAATTGTCCCTAGTATGTGTATGTATGAATGTGAGTTAGGGACCTTAGATTGTACGCCCCTTGAGGGTTAGGGACTGATGTGAATGCACAATATATATGTAAAGCGCTGCATAAATTGATGGCACTATACAAGTACCTGCAATAATAATAATAAAAGTGGACAGATAGCACTGGACTTTTAGGGTTATCTTACAGTATTGATGTTGGTGTAAATGATGTGGTTCGTGGGCAGGCAACATCTACACTCTAGAGCACAGGTGTCAAACTGGCAGCCCTCCAGCTGTTGGCAAACTACAAGTCCCATGAGGCATTGCAAGATTAACAGTTCCAAGCATGACTCCTAAAGGTAGAGGCATGATGGGACTTGTAGTTTTGCAACAGCTGGAGGGCCACCAGTTTGACACCCCTACTCTAGAAGATCTCTGCAGTCTTATTGGCTTGTAGAAAAATATAATGAGAATTGAAATTGAAGTGCCACACCCCTGCTAAGAGGTCCAGATACAACTTTTTTCCATTAAAAGTCAGGAATACAATCCAAAAAGTCCTGAATGGAGTTTGGAGCGGAGCGGATTGGAGCATAGAAAGGTGTTACATGTAATTAGATGGGACTCTCCCTTGGACCCCAGTATTATATAGGTCAAGCTTGTGGGATGCTTTTTTTACCCACACAGGTCTATGTATGGTTTTGCTGTATAAGGAGCACCATCCTCTTCCCTAATGTATTGCTCTCGGGACCATTGGGTTGTTTTATTGGATGCCATTTCTGTTTTGTATCCACCTGCTATCCTCCCCACCATACTGTGGGAAATTATGAAACTGGACATGGTTTTGCCACCCTATGTCCTTGCGGACATTTATCTGGATTTCTATTTCCAACTGCACCCCCTAAACCCTTGAAGAAGCTAAAGTGTGAAATGCTTCGGGACTTTGCACCCCCTTCCTGGGATATACACTTTTTGAATTTCTAATGGTCTATGTGTACTTATATAAATATGTAATGAGTTATATAGTGAGGGGAGGTGCCTTTCTGGGGCGTGGTACAGCTAATTATAGTTCATTTTACTTTTATCCTGATATAACCTGTTAGGGGTTGTAATACTCCAATTAATTTTAAATGAAATTTTGTAATAAAACCTAATGATTTATATTGACTTGTTTGTTGAGTTTGTTCTAAGAGAGGGTATCGGCATCGTTAAAATCCCATTTTTTCTTCTTCCTAGGAGGGATGTGGTGACTGAACAAGTCAACTGGACCTGCTATTTCGATGATACAATCCAAAAAGTATCCAATGCATTTCGGGGGGTCCAAAAGCGCCCCTTTCATCAGAACTTCATTGACAACAATGTGAACAAACCAGAAGTGAACTGGACCTATGATGGTATTTTATCCAGAGCAGAGGCGGACTGACAACTCATGGGGCCCCCGTTCAATAGGGGATCATGGGGCCCCTGTGTCCTTGCCCAAACTCAAAAAAGCCTATGAAAAAGGTACCAGGGGCATCTCGTGGGGCCCCCTACTGACCCCGGGCCCTCGGGCAGTGCCTGAGTTTCCAAATGGTCAGTCCGCCCCTGATCTAGAGTGAATTACAAACACGGGCCTTGCCAGCTGCTAATAAGGGGGGAGCAGGACGTTCAGCTCACAGCAATGCCCTAGGTATCACTGGGACAGGAAGTGAGGGGAATCTCTGCAACGTGGGGTCACAGCCACCATAGAAGATCTTATCCTTAGCTGCCCTATTTATAGATAAAACCATTAGACTGGAACTCCACTTTAAGGCCAAAACAATATTGTTGGATAGCATACACAGTATGTATTTTCCTTTAAATCTTCCTAACAAGAATCCATGCGCTTACCTCTAATGCAAACATAGTATGGCCATAAAAATGCAGATATAAAAATATAATGACTTTCAGTTAATTATCGCTCTATGAAACGAGTAGGTTTCAAGGAAATCTTAATGTTTGGCACTTTACTTTTACAAGTTTGTGTTGATCATACCCATTAGAAATTGGCCACATACTCCGTTGTTAATTAGATGTGAGTCTATTAGAGGGAATGTACACGCTGTGTAAGTTCATATCATTAATGCCTAAAAAATGCAATCTCATTATGGTTTAATGTTTAGACATTTTTTTCCCCCAAGAAAACATGACTTAACTTACAAGATAGGGGGGAAAAAAACTGCTTGTAATGTGTTTGCTAATTCTGCCATAAGCTCTCTTTATTGCGTTGATATACGAAAGCAAAACGCTTTTCCTTAAAGACAGTATTACTTACTTTGTTTTAGACATGTTTGTAATGCTGCCATTATCCTTTTAAAGGGAAAATTATGCTTTTTTTTAGATATAAAGTTGTATATTTAAATAAAGTATATATATTATATAAAGTTTATATTTTGATTTTAATTATTTGTGCAGAACTTTCGTTAAACCAAGCAGCTTTTTTTTACAAGGCACATCTATTTTGATTAGTCTGGCCCAGGCCCAAACTGGGACAAAAAATAGGCCTGGCAGCAAGAGCAATCTTTGTGACCCTGGTAGTTCCTGCACTAGTATCAGTAGGTTTTCATTTTTATTTAATTTTTTACAATTTTTTGTAGGAGAGAAAGAAGGAAAGAGAGAAGGAAAGAGGTAAATAAAGAAGGAGGGAAAGAAAGAAGGAGGGAAAGAAAGAGGGATAGAAAGAGGGAAGCAAGGAGGGGAAAAAAGAGAAGAAAAAATAAGGAAGGAAGGAAGGAAGGAAGGAAGGAAGGAAGGAAGGAAGGAGAGAAACTGGAGACAGAGAGAGAGAGAAAGAAAGAGAGAAATATAGAAAAAAAGAAGGAAGGAGGGAAAGAAAAAAGGAGAGAAAGAGGACAAAAGGAAAGGGGAAAAGAAGGAGGGAAAGAAAAAAAGGAGAGAAAGAGGAAAAAGGGAAAGAGGAAAAGAAGGAGGGAAAGAAAAAAGGAGAGAAAGAGGAAAAAAGGAAAGAAGAAAAGAAGGAGGGAAAGAAAGAAAGAAAGGAAGGAAGGAAGAAAGAAAGAAAGAAAGAAAGAAAGAAAGAAAGGAAGGAAGAAGGGAGGAGAGAAGACGCAAGGCTGCCGGAGAGTGTGGGTGGGGCAGACACAGGAGGAGAGGGTGGGAGGAGGAGGGGCAGCACCAGCTTTCTCCGTCCTCTCCCGTCTGTGGTGGGGGGGACTGTAAGCACTGGGGACAGAATATGCTGACAGATCCCCCACAGCACTGCAGGAGATGGGGGGGGGGAGGGGGTGACTGTGGGGTGAGCATACAGGAGCCCAAGGCATGCAAGTGGTGGATAGGAGGGGCATCCAGGTGGCACATAGAGGAAACGAGAAATGCATGGTCTGGTTCCTCTATGTGCCACTCGGCTGCCCCTCCTATTCAGGCGGTCCCGGCCCAATGGGCAAATGCCCTGAGTGCCCTATGGCCAGTCCGGGCATGGTCTGTCCTCGTTAACATAGGGACTCAATGACTGCTTGGACACCTACGCTCTCTGGTGATCTCTCCACGTATCCCCACTGACTAAGCAGATGAGAAGTCTATGTCCACTCTGCTACTGCAGAGCAGACACAGACACAGCCCGATGTCCTCTATGGGTGGTTGGATGAAAACAGGCCACCTGTGCGTTTTTTTGCATCCAACCCGATCCGATGGACAGAAGGAGAATCGGATCTTCATCTGTCTCCTTTTGGTGGATCGGATGTAGGCGATTGTAAACGGACACATGTCCACCTGAAAAATGGGCAGGTGGACTCGATCAGAATGTCCATGTGAAAGGGGCCTAACACAGACAGTTTACATTTGGGGCAGCTTACCCACATGCCTGGCTAATTGGGAAGAGCGGCTGTGTCCAGGCGGTTGTTGCATTCCCGCAGACAGCAATTGGGGGGCATAAGCTACATAAGCGCATATCCCATTTGGGGACTATGGGCTTCAGTGCCCATGAGAATGAGGTCTTTGAGTTAATAAGAAAGCCTCACATTATCCGCATGCTGAACTCTGGGAACACAAATACACAGATGAAATAAATATAAGAGCAATGTTTTACCTGAACAGGATTTGTATTTTGTCCATCCAGTTCTGAGATTTATAGAGCTCTGTCACACAGCTCAGCCATGTCTGGGAGGGCAGGAGACCTGATTTTATTTTTTTTGGGGGGAAGGGGGGGTTCTGCAATTAAGTAGGAGTTTATAATAAACTTAGGAGTTTATTTAATAAAACTGCACAGTGTAAAATCTGGTACAGCTCTGCATAGAAGCCAAGCATCCTCCAGGTCAATGCAAGTGATACTAAAGTTTTTTTTTTTTAATAACAAACATGTTATACTTACCTGCTCTGTGCAGTGGTTTTGCACAGAGCAGCCCCTGATCCTACTCTTCTCAAGTCCCCAGCCGACGCTCCTGTCATCCCCTCCCCCCCGCCTTTCTGTTGGGTGCCCCTACAGCAAGTAGCTTGCTATGGACGCACCTGAGCAGACGCGCTCCCAAGCCAAGACTGATTGACAGCCATTGGCTCTCGCTGCTGCCTCAGCCAATCAGAAGTGAACCAAGGCTCTCTTAGACATCGCTGGATTGGGATGGGGCTCAAGTAAGTATTGGGGGGCTGCTACGTGTTTTTTTACCGCCATGTATAGAATGCATGAAGGTAAAAAAACCTGGAGCCTTTACAACCACGTTAACCACTTGACCTCCGGAAGATTTACCCCTCTTCGTGACCAGGCCATTTATTTTTATTTTTGGTACTGTGTTACTTAAACTGACAATTGCACGGTCATGCAACACTGTAGCCAAATTAAATTTATATAATTTTTTTTACACAAATAGAGCACTGGGTTATTTTTTTTTTGTCCTATAAACAAAAAAAAGACCAAACTTCTGATAGGCTCCCCACCCGCAGACCCCCACAACAACTGGCCAGGGTTGTGGGGAAGAGGCCCTTGTCCCCATCAACATAGGGGCAAGGTGCTTTCAGGGCATGTGGCCCCCCCATGTTGAAGGCACGTGGCCTGGTATGGTTCGGGGGGGAAGGCGCTCACTCATCCACCCCCCCCTCTTTCCTGACCTGCTGGGCTGCGTGCTTGGATAAGGGTCTGGTATGGATTTTGGGGGGGACCGCCACCCCATTTTTAAAAAAAAAAGTTTGGCATGGTGGTTCCCTTCCAATTCCATACTAGACCCGAATGGGTAGGTATGGATGGTACGGGGGACCCTGTAGCTGGCCAGCTAAGACCAGTCCTAGGTTGCTAATATGGTTCACATATATGTGTATACCAAACCTGCCAATAACCTCAGTACAGTGTATATGGGCATATGTTAAAGCCAAAAGCAGAATCATTGCTGTAATTTATGTCTTTGATTGTTATATGACATTTATATATTCATTGTGTTAGCAGAAGCAGAAAAGGAAAATATGCCTTTAAGTGTTAGTTAAAGGTGAGCCAATCACAGAGAGCCTCACACTGTACAGAGCCTTAACCAATCCTAGCCAGTTTCACATGTATGCCTGTGTAAAACTCCCTGCTAGTATATCTCTAGAGACACTTGCTCACCAGACAGAAGAGGAAACAGACAAAGTTCCAATCAGAAAAGCTTTATGGAAGTACAGAAAGCCAAATAGGTATTTAATGCACTTGTGTGTTCCTCTATTGTTTAACAGTGCAGGTAGATCTGTGTGTAAAAACTGTTGTGTGTGTTTACTTGTAGTTCCACCGAATTTATAAATCCAAGTGAATTTATCAATCTATCGAAATATACAGAACGAATTTATCGAATCAACCCAATGTAATACAAATTAAACCACTGTAATATGAAAGAAACAAGCCATTGTAAGCAGTTATATGAAAAAGATTGAAGTTATTAAAGAAGTTAACTAAAGTATTCGGTGTGCTCTTTAAACCTACTGCATCCATAGAGCGGCATTGGAGGAATTACAGAGTAAAGTCAGTCTAATCAAACAAAGAAACAGCAATTTCATAATTTTTCTAATGCCACAGCACACTAGGCACCAAAGGGTGCTGCGCCTGCCACAGACCCTATGCTGTATTTTAGTAACTGAGCGGTATCTTACCACATACTCAGATGCGGAAAGATACCACTCAGTAAATCGTCCCCATTCGAAGTTCACGGTCAAACTTTCAGAAGGTTTGAATGTTCGACCACGAACCAAACAGGGGGTGTTCGGCCAGTTGCTAATGATGAAATATAAAGTATTAAAATTTTTTAAATAAAACAAAGTTACATCCAAGCACTTAACCCTTTTTCTCATATACATTCTTGAGCTCCTTGTCATCCCCACGCGCATGCACATATGCACATAAATACACTCACAGGAGTCTCATTCTCATGGGTACTGTATGTATCTATTATGTAGCTTGCACTGCCAGGTGCTGTCTGTGGGCCATGAAAACATTGCTTGCAATATACACTACATATTGCCACACACACTCGAGTGAGAACTTTTATAGCGTCACCTATGGAAAATATAAGGTATCATAGTCTGTGACCATATCACAGGCACACGCAATTTTAAGCCTTGACATGTTGGGTATCTATGTACTCCGCCTAACAGCATCTTTTATATTTTACCAAAAGACTGAGTAATATATTGTGCTTGTATTCCCTAAAATTAATTTTTTTTGTATTTTTTAGAGAAATTTTGCATTTCATAAACCAATACAGTAATATTGTGTGACATAAAAATTTGAAACTACCACTATTTTACTTTCTGGGGTGTTTGCTGTCAGATAATATAACATAGATGCAGCGCTATAATCCCAAATAAATCACATTATGCAAATGAAAGTCCAAATATATAAAAATGTCCTACAGGTATGCCTAGATCTCCCCCAACCAGGGGTGGACTGACAACTCATGGGGCCCCAGGCAATAGGGGATCATGGGGCCCCTGTGTCCTTGCCCAAACTCAAAAAAGCCTATGAAAAAGGTACCAGGGGCATCCCGTGGGGACCCCTACTGACCCCGGGCCCTCGGGCAGTGCCCGAGTTTCCAAATGGTCAGTCCGCCCCTGCCTCCAACCAGTGCGTCTGAACGAATAATGAAGCCAACAGGAGAGAAGATCATCCACCGTTAAGCAGCACACACAGCCTCTTACTGCAACTTGTGGACTACTAATGTAGCAGTCAAATAACGCATGGATCCAACAATCCTGGCAGGAGATCCCCAAAACTTTATATTAGGACCTTATCCACAGCGGTACACCGCCAGTACTTCGGCAAACACAGATGCTGAATTTCCTCAAGCACATAGGCAGGAGAAAGAACAAAGCTGCCTTGTGGTGTATTAAACTTCAAAAATTCAAATGTATTAAAAAGTTTGGCACTTACATGGATTCAAGTAAAAATGGCATTCCGTATAACTAAGTATTGTTTCCAACCAAAAAGATGACAGCGGCACGTTGCGTGATGACGTCACATACCATTGAAAATATAAAATGTTTGTGGGTTTTAACCTAAAATAATTTTTTAAACATGCACAAAAAACACAAATCAGCTCTGCCAGCGAAAGGATTAATAGGAGCAAATATGTTCAATCGTATCTGAATCCTAATTAAATTTCCTGGATTTATCACAAAAAGAATTGTATATGTATCAACTAGCTGTTAGAGGCTGAGTTGATGAGCGGGCTTCCTTTACACCCAGGGGCGGACTGACAACTCATGGGGCCCCAGGGCAATAAGGTATCATGGGGCCCCTGTGTCCTTGCCCAAACTCAAAAAAGCCTATGCAAAAGGTACCCGGGGCATCTCATGGGGCCCCCTACTGACCCCAGGCCCTCAGGCAGTGCCCGAGTTTCCAAATGGTCAGTCTGCCCCTGCCTATACCTCCTCTCCAATTCTAGATGTGGTGTACTAGAATGAATAGTGACAGTGGAACCAGATGTAGAAGATGATCAGAACAGAGTGTAGGACCATCAGTCTGCTGGTCTCTAGAAAAACATGGCCAGAGAGTTAGAGGCTTTATCCCTCCCAAGACTCTTTGAAGCATCAGGTCTCCAGAATCCAGTTCAGGAGGTGCCAGTCCCAGAAAAAAACTGCAAATCCAATCTCTATTCAGAATAAACATTCTGAAGCCCCTAAACCTGCATCAGTGAGAACCCAGTGCAACATATACTACTTTCCAACCATGGCAAGGCACAGCCCTGTCATACGTCATGTATCTTAGACTGTGGCTTATTTAGGTTTTGTACTGCCTAGGCAACACAAAAATCCTCCTTCCCCGCAGAGAGAGCCTAACATTGACCAACAACACCCATGCCCCCCCCCCCCCTCCAAGAAAGACTTCCACTACCATCTCCCCCCATTTACCGGCAAACCCTCTCCCCCCCAGAGCTAGAGAGAAAGACGCTTGCAGCTCCAGACATCCCTGGGAACGAGAGTAAGGCTCTGTATACACCATCAAGCAGCCCACAGCCTCTCTTGGATCCCACCTGCTCCCCATGCTGCTTGTGTCCCTTCTTCTGTCCCTTCTTCCTGGTGGTGGTGCTGCCCCCCTGAAAAATGCCGCCCTAGGCAAATGCCTTGTTTGCCTTGTGGTAAGTACGCCCCTGATCTTAAAGCTGCAGCTTGTCTTCAATGGAAAAGAGCTCAGAATCACAGCTAGCCCCTTGAATGAAAATTCTGAGCCCACCTGCACCATCAACCTTCTGGTCTCCAGTAAAATGTGGACACAGGGTTAGAGGCTTCATCCTTCCCAAGACTCTTAGAAGCCTCTGGACTCCAGAACCTAATCCAGGAGCAGGGGCGGACTGACCATTTGGAAACTCGGGCACTGACTGAGGGCCCGGGGTCAGTAGGGGCCCCATGAGATGCCCCTGGTACCTTTTTCATAGGCTTTTTTTAGTTTGGGCAAGGACACAGGGGCCCCATGATCCCCAATTGCCCGGGGGCCCCATGAGTTGTCAGTCCGCCCCTGTCCAGGAGTCACCAATCCCAAAGAAAATTGCAAAAGCAGTTTTCTCCATTTAGAATAGACATTCTGGAGCCCTTCAGCCTGCATTAATTAGAACGCTGAGCAACATCTACTCCTTTTCCCACCATGGCAGGGCACAGCACTGCCACACATGTCATGTATCCTAGAGTTGGGCTTTAATAATCGAGTCCCAAAGTTATCGATCATAAGCATTAAAACCTTTTATTCTTTAAGGAAAGTAAGTTCTGTTATCATGTGACAAATTATTCTTGCATGGTGCTATTGTGAGCCAAGAGCATTGTACATTTAAACAGGGTTAGATGCTTCATCCTTCCCAAGACACTTTGAAGCCTCTGGACTCCAGAACCTAATCCAGGAGCAGGGGCAGACTGACCATTTGGAAACTCGGGCACTGCCCGAGGGCCCGGGGGCAGTAGGGGGCCCCATGAGATGCCCCTGGTACCTTTTTCATAGGCTTTTTTTAGTTTGGGCAAGGACACAGGGGCCCCATGATCCCTATTGCCTGAGGGCCCCATGAGTTGTCAGTCCGCCCCTGTCCAGGAGTCACCAATCCCAAAGAAAATTGCAAAAGCAGTTTTCTCCATTTAGAATAGACATTCTGGAGCCCTTCAGCCTGCATTAATTAGAACGCTGAGCAACATCTACTCCTTTTCCCACCACGGCAGGGCACGGCGCTGCCACACATGACATGTATCCTAGAGTTGGGCTTTAATAATCAAGTCCCAAAGTTATCAATCATAAGCATTAAAACCTTTTATTCTTTAAGGAAAGTCAGTTCTGTTATCATGTGACAAATTATTCTTGCATGGTGCTGTTGTGAGCCAAGAGCATTGTACATTTAAATATTTTTACATCCCTTGTCATTACTGTGCCTTGAGATGGGTGTAAAATTGTATTACTGTTTAGTCATGCAGAAACAATGGACTTTACACTGAGTATCCCGAAGTCATGTTATTATTTAAATGCTATTATTACCATTTTGTGCATTCACTTTTCCCTTAAGCTACAAAACAGCAGTGGTACGTTAACAGTATATTGGTTCTATTGCGTTGTTTTTGCTTGCCGAGCTTCTTAAATGAGTTGTGGCAGTCGGAATACAAAAGCTTTACTTAAAGTTTTACCTGCTAATGGATGTCAGTATCTTTATGAAGGTTTTCTATTTTTTAACAAAGTTTTTTTTGTTCTGGCCCAAACTAAAAAAGAGTCTAGACTCGGAATGAACAAGCAGTATGTGCCAAATGAATTTGCTACATTGCTGTTACAAGCTGTATGGAAAGTGCTGCTTGTATGATATGAGAAGCTGAAATGATGGAAGGATAGGCTCAGAAAAGGAAAATGATAGAAGCTACTGGGTATAAATGTTTGTTTTTTTTTCTTTGAAGCATTAAACAGTTTAGTCAATGCAGGTAGAGATAGGTGGTGTATAAATGAATGGAGATACCATAAACAGCGCTCTCAACCTATATACACCCTTAAATAAAATATAATAAAATAATAAATATAAATATATATATATATATCAATTGTATATAAAACAAAAAAAAACATATAAGAAAAAAAACTGCCACCAAATAAAATAAAGTGCCAAAAAATTAGTAAAATATCAAGACAATCAAAAAAAAGTCCATGATAAGGTGTAGCCCATACATAATTTCTTCAAATAATATATCTTCGCCACAACCGTTAATTCCTTTGTGCTCAGGGGCGGACTGACAACTCATGGGGCCCCCGGGCAATAGGGGATCATGGGGTCCCTGTGTCCTTGCCCAAACTCAAAAAAGCCTATGAAAAAGGTACCAGGGGCATCTCATGGGGCTCCCTACTGCCCCCGGGCCCTCGAGCGGTGCCCGAGTTTGCAAATGGTCAGTCCGCCCCTGTTTGTGCTCAACACCCCATCAAAGTGCTAACTCACCAGATGCTGGTATTTAATCAGCATATCTCTCAAATATCAGTAGATGTGAAAGACTCAGCAAAATAACGATTACTCCAGATAATCATTCATCAGATGGTTGATCCCATTTTACTCCGTCATGGTAAGTATAATCCATATAGGATAAATAAAGAACACTCGCTATAGCATAATATCGTTTGCCTATTTATTGTATCAAAATCCCCCCCTTAAAACCAAACTCACAATATGTTAGGCAACAAACCAGCATTCATTAATATATATATATATGCAGTTTGCAAACAATCTCCAGCTCTCACAGTGGCGTCTCACCAGCCACTCGCAGCAACAGATGTGTTTGCGGTCACATGGTCCAGCCACGTGGTAACGGAGTACATGATGGCGTCACTGCTTGATCACGTCTTTGCGCGTTTCGTCACACGACTTCATCTGAGGGTGTGCTTACTAGGTGGTGCTTACTTGACTGGTATAGTGGAAAATCAGCATAAGTGGTTTCAGGGGGATGGTTCGGGGTTCAGAGGAGGCACAAAACAGTCTTCAGTTTTCAGTGCAATCTGACTCTATTATTATGCAGTCATAGCAGCTGTCAAGGTTGCAAGATCCGCGAAGGTGGTCCTTCTGTTCAAAATCAATGCTGGTTAGGGACCCATCTTAGGTATGATGCCCTCTTATTGGATATGGTTGGGTGCCAGTGAACTGGTGGTTTATTCATGTATCTGCTGTTTATTGTGTAATTGTCTATGAGCTGGTGTTCTAAGGCTAGCCACTTGAAAACCAAGCATTTTCTGGCACTTTTTGTTTAAAAATCAGTAAAAAAAAAGTAGAAATTGGCATTTTTTGCTAGAAAATTACTTAGAACTCCCCAAAAATTATATATATTTATACAAAAAAAAAATGAAAGGAACACTTTGAAAACACATCAGATCTCAATGGGGAAAAATATCATGCTGGATATCTATACTGATATGGACTGGGTATGTTAGGAATGTAAGGATGCCCCATCGTTTGATGAAAATAAAAATTGTCATCCTACAGAGAACTGAATTTAAAGACACCCTGAAAATCAAGAGGAAATTGGGCCCTCAGGCCACCCTCATGAAGTCTGTCTCTGATTGTATGGTCAGAGACATTCACACCAGTGGCCTGCTGGATGTCATTTTGTAGGGCTCTGGCAGTGCTCATCCTGTTCCTCCTTGCACAAAGGAGCCCATATCGGTCCTGCTGATGGGTTAAGGACCTTCTATTGCCCTGTCCAGCTCTCCAAGGGTAACTGCCTGTATCCAGGAATCTCCTCCATGCTCTTGAGACTGTGCTGGGAGACACAGCAAACCTTCTGGCAATGTCACGTATTGATGTGCCATCCTGGAGGAGTTGGACTGCCTGTGCAACCTCTGTAGGGTCCAGGTATGGCCTCATGCTACCATTAGTGAAACTGATCTAGCCAAATGCAAAACTAGTGGAAAACAATCAGAAAAGATGAGTAGGGAAAAAAAATGTCAGTGGCCTCCGACTGTAAAACCATTCCTGTTTTGGGGGCCATCTTTGTTACCCATCTAGTGCACCTGTTGTTCATTTCATTAACACCAAAGCAGCTGAAACTGATTACCAACCCCCTCTGCTACTTACCTGACTAGATCAATATCTTAGGAATTTCATTGACTTGATGCTAGACTCTGATTAAAAAGTGTTCCGTTCATTTTTTTGAGCAGTGTATGTATACATGTATGCATGTATCTTTTAGCAGAGATCCTAGAGAATAAAATGGCAATTTTTATGTCACACGGTATTTGTGCACCATTTTTTCAAACGCAATTTTTTGGGGAAAAAATATGCTTTATTGAGTTTTTACAAAATCAAAACACGATATATAACCTAATTCTTTGTAAAATTTGAAAGATGATGTTACCTATAGATACCTAACATGTCATGCTTTTAAACTGAGCATGCTGGTGGAATGGTGCCAAGCTACTGTACTTAAAAATCTCCATAGGTGACACTTTAAAAGCCTTTACAGGTTGCCAGTTTAGAGTCACAAAGGAGGTCTAAGGCTAGAATGATAGCTGTCGCATTCATGGCGATACCACACATGTGCGGTGCAAACACCATTTACATATATGAGTGTGACCTATGTATGCATTCACCACTGCACACAAGCACAGGGGGATTGGGGCGCTTTAAAAAAAAAATTTTTTTTTTTACAAATTCATTTTATGACTTTTTTTATTTTTCACACTTTCCCGTAAATTTTTTGAATCCCTTTTATTACTATGGCAACAAATGTAAACACCCATTGCGATAAAAATCCACAAAGAGACGGGGTGTCTCTTTGCTGGACATGAATGTTTCTTTGCTTGATCGGATGTCTCTTCTTGGACTGGACTGTCTCTGTCTTCCCAAATATATGTCAATATATTGGGAAGAATATTTTTAATATATATTTCAAATATATTTTTCTTCCATATGGGTGGGCTGTCTCTTTGCTGGATTGGGATGTATCTTTGCTGGACCCAACTGAGCAAAGAGACAGCCCAGTCCAGCAAAGAGACATCCCCTTCCAGCAAAGAGACAGCCCACCCATATGGAAGAAAAATATATTTGAAATATATTTTAAAAATATTCTTCCCAAATATATTGACATATATTTGAAATACTACAATATTGGCCATATTCAATATATTTTAAAATACATTTCAATAAATAAATATATATTTATACATACACACACTGTATGTTGAAATGCATTTTTATTACAAAATATATGAAAAATATTTTTAAAAATACATTTCAAATGTTCTGTATGTCTTCATAAACACAAATCTACATTTTTGGAATGCATTTACAAATATATGTAAAAATATATGTTTAAATGACTTTTTTTATATGTTATAAAAATCTGAAGAATATATTAAAAAAAATATTTTTCATATATTATTTTGTAATATATGAAAAACACATTTCAACATGCAGTGTATATATGTATATGTATGTGTATATATATATATATATATATATATATATATGTATGTGTGTGTGTGTTATTCCTCACATCCCACATCGCAACCACTGAACTTTGAATATCCCAAATTGAAGCATCCGTAAACATCCATGTACAAGAAAAACAAAACAAAATAACTACCAACAAAACCATTTATTTTACAGAGGTGGCTTAAAATATCCATGTAGCCAAAAAATTATATAAATTCAGAGCTGCCATTTAAATTAATCAAGTTTATTTTTAAAAAAATCATGTTGCGTTACTGAATTATACTGCATATTAAGAGTGTTTATTTACAAATGTTTTATATCAAATTAAGGACTTCATTTACATAGTGCTTAGAAGTGCTTTGAATTATTAATGTATTTAACAATCATGAATGTGTGAATTATGATCACATGCTTAAGTCTGCAGACTGAAAATACTTCTATTCACATTAATTCTGAAAAAATGTTAAACCGTTAGGGTTTAATTATTGGTTAGTAATTATGAGTTAAAGCTGCGCTAATTTCCAGCTATACATTGTTAGTGATGTATTCCTGATTTTAAAATGTGGTAGAAAAGAGAAAAAAAAGAACTCCAGCAGAAAAAAGGAGAAACGGGTAAAAAAAAAAGTAAGAACAACAGCAGAACTCAAAGTCAAAATGTTATTTTACTGGCCAAAAGATTTAAAATTCTGTTCATTTGAATTGTAACTGTAGACAAAATTAAAAAATGATATTTATCATGCAGTTGGTCAGTAACATTAACAATTTTTGTTTTATATACAGTGGGGATCGAAAGTTTGGGCACCCCAGCTAAAAATTTGTATTAATGTGCATAAAGAAGCCAAGGAAAGATGGAAAAATCTCCAAAAGGCATCAAACTACAGATTAGACATTCTTATAATATGTCAACAAAAGTTAGATTTTATTTCCATCATTTACACTTTCAAAATAACAGAAAACAAAAAAATGGCGTCTGCAAAAGTTTTGGCACCCTGCAGAGTTAATATTTTGTACTGCCCCCTTTGGCAAGTATCACAGCTTGTAAACGCTTTTTGTAGCCAGCCAAGAGTCTTTCAATTCTTGTTTGAGGTATCTTTGCCCATTTTTCCTTACAAAAGTCTTCCAGTTCTTTGAGATTTCTGGGCTGTCTGTCACGCACTGCTCTTTTAAGGTCTATCCATAGATTTTCAATTATGTTGAGGTCAGGAGATTGTGAAGGCCATGGCAAAACCTTCAGTTTACGCCTCCTGATGTAATCCCCCGTGGATTTCGAGGTGTGTTTAGGATCATTATCCATTTGTAAAAGCCATCCTCTCTTTAACTTCAGCTTTTTCACAGATGGCATCAAGTTACCATCCAAAATTTGCTGAAATTTTATTGAATCCATTTTTCCTTCTACTCGTGAGATGTTCCCTGTGCCACTGGCTGCAACACAACCCCAAAGCATGATTGATCCAACCCCATGCTTAACAGTTGGACAGAGGTTCTTTTCATTAAATTCTGTGCACCTTCTTCTCCAAACGTACCTTTGCTCATTCCGGCCAAAAAGTTAAATTTTAACCTCATCAGTCCACAGAACTTGTTTCCAAAATGCATCAGGCTTGAATATATGTTCATTTGCAAAGTTCAAACAATGATTTTTGTGGTGAGGACGTAGAAGAGGTTTTCTTCTGATGACTCTTCCATAAAGACCATATTTGTACAAGTATCTCTTTATAGTGGAATAGTGTACCACAACTCCAGTGTCTGCCAGATCTTTCTGGAGGGATTGTGCAGTCAAACACGGGTTTTGAATTGTTTTTCTCACAATCCTGCGAGCTGTTCTGTCTGATATTTTTCTTGGTCTTCCAGATCTTGCTTTAACTTCCACTGTTCCTGATGACTGCCATTTCTTAATTACATTCCGAACTGAGGATATTGACATCTGAAAACGCTTTGCTATCTTCTTATAGCCTTCTCCAGCTTTGTGAGCGTCAACTATTTTCAGTTTCAGTTTTCTAGACAACTGCTTAGAAGAACCCATGGTGCTGATTGTTGGGGCAAGGTCAGATGAGTCTGGGCATTTAAAACCTTTGAGATTGACATAACCTGGTCTTCCTAGACGATGATTGAGAACAATCCATGACACTGGCAGGTCTCAGCTTTGCAAAGGGGGCAGTGCATGCTATAAATTCTGCAGGGTGCCCAAACGTTTGCAGACGCCATTTTTTTGTTTTCTGTTATTTTGAAAGTGTAAATGATGGAAATAAAATCTAACTTTTGTTGACATATTATTAGAAAGTCTAATCTGTAATTTGATGCCTTTTGGAGATTTTTCCATCTTTCCTTGGCTTCTTTATGCACATTAATACAAATTTTTAGCTGGGGTGCCCAAACTTTCGATCCCCACTGTAGGTCCCCGATAACATATTTTAATATTCTTTTAATCCTGCAGCATTGACACCCATTGGACAGAGTAGTCTTGGCTGTGTAGTTTTACATGGTCTTAAAATACAATTTAAATTAAAATTAAAAATGTACAATTAATATTAATTAAAATGAACTAAAAATTAAATTGACCAAAGTAAAGCCTAACCTATGCTGTTTGGGGTCCTTCTCCACTCAAGCGATAGGCTCCCTTTAGAAGGGCCAAAATGGATGGGATGGTATCCTGCTGTTTGGGGTCCTTCTCCACGCAAATGATAGGTTCCCTTTAGAAGGGCCAAACTGGATGGGATGGTATCCTGCTGTTTGGGATCCTTCTCCACTGAAACGATAGGCCCCCCTTCCACGGTGGTTAATACAGAGGAATAAACAAATCATAGTGTATTATCTTTTTAAAACCATTTTTATTAATAAAGTAATGCACTCACATTTACTCTGTATAAAAACTGTTTTGTACACAAAATGTGTCCTCTGGATTTTTTTCAATGGTAAATATCCTAAAGTATCCAGCTGGAGTCAGTATGGAACCATCGAGCATTGTCATGTCAAAGCCCCTCCCTTTGACGTCACGAGGCTCACGACGCTCAATGTTTCATACTGACAATAGCTGGACTGTACTGCGTTTCTGCAAAACGCTGCAGAAAACACTCCGGTGTGAACCTAGGGTAACAAGGGATTAGACCATTGTGATATGTATGTACACTGGATTATGTTTGAAGTGATTGGGGTTTTTTTTGCAGCAAATGATGTATATGCTTGTATATAAACAAACAAAGTCTCTAAAAATCTGGAGAAATAACAGGAGACAATAAGTATATGTCTCTACATGTAACAAGGTGGATTTACTAAAGGCACATAGAGTGTCGCTATAAGGTCTTCTGAAATCGCACTGAAATTGCACAAAAATTGCGCGATTTTAAATTGCAGAGTTGTGACCGTTAACTTAGTCAATGGTCCGACTCCTATGATTTACAATCCCACGGCTCCATTTCTTAGTTTTGAGTATCAACCTCAGTGGCTACTATGGTTCCTTGAATCAGTGGCTGTAACCATCAGGTTTCCAGGCTCAGTGCTATCCCCATGCCAGTGGCCAAGGATGGAGTGTGTGAATGTTATCCTGTTGATACCTTGTTTCCATCTGACCCATGTTTATCTTCTTTGTAATTCATCCCATGGTTTCACTTTTTGGTTTTTGGGTATCAACCTGAGTGGCTACTATGGTTCCTTGAATCAGTGGCTGTAACCATCAGGTTTCCAGGATCGGTGCTACTCCCATGCCAGTGGCCAAGGATGGAGTGTGTGAATGTCATCCTGTTAACCCCATGTTTCCATTTGACCCATGTTTATCTGCTTTGTAATTCATCCCACGGCTCCACTTCTTAGTTTTGGGTATCAACCTGAGTGGCTACTATGGTTCCTTGAATCAGTGGCTGTAACCATCAGGTTTCCAGGCTCAGTGCTATCCCCATGCCAGTGGCCAAGGATGGAGTGTGTGAATGTTATCCTGTTGATACCTTGTTTCCATCTGACCCATGTTTATCTGCTTTGTAATTCATCCCACGGCTCCTCTTCTTAGTTTTGGGTATCAACCTGAGTGGCTACTATGGTTCCTTGAATCAGTGGCTGTAACCATCAGGTTTCCAGGCTCAGTGCTATCCTCATGCCAGTGGCCAAGGATGGAGTGTGTGAATGTCATCCTGTTGATCCCTTGTTTCCATCTGACCCATGTTTATCTGCTTTGTAATTCATCCCACGGCTCCTCTTCTTAGTTTTGGATATCAACCTCAGTGGCTACTATGGTTCCTTGAATCAGTGGCTGTAACCATCAGGTTTCCAGGCTCAGTGCTATCCCCATGCCAGTGGCCAAGGATGAAGTGTGTGAATGTCATCCTGTTGACCCCATGTTTCCATATGACCCATGTTTATCTGCTTTGTAATTCATCCCATGGCTCCTCTTCTTAATTTTGGGTACAAACCTTACTGGCTACTATGGTTCCTTGAATCAGTGGCTGTAACCATTAGGTTTCCAGGCTCAGTGCTATCCCCATGCCAGTGGCCAAGGATGGAGTGTGTGAATGTCATCCTGTTGATCCCTTGTTTCCATCTGACCCATGTTTATCTGCTTTTTAATTCATATTGCACTACAATGTCTTTACCTTCAATTGTTCCCACGACCTCCAGGTACAAGGTAGACTTGTAATGGTTACACACCAAGGCAAATGCCTGAAAATTTAATTTCTGATATTGGATCACATACACCCCAACAGCAGAGGGGGAGATTGGAAAAAAATACTCCTCCTAATGGAACTTTTATAGATTTTTAGATTAAAAGCTACCTCACCCCTAGATCTAAATGAGGCAGTGAGCTTTAAGTCCTTTTTAAGGGCTTTGTCTCAGGGGAGTTGGAAATGTGAATACAGATTTCCTTGCTTGTTTTTGCCAATGTGTAACATATAACATGGTATTTGACAGCTGCATATACTGTATTTGAGAATGTTATGTTAGTTACATCTATACTCGCCTTTTTGGTGATTGTTTATATTTATCAGGCCTTGACATGCTTTATTTCCATCTCCTGAGATGTATTTTGCCTTATGTATTGGCTTGTTCTGTTTGTGTTCTGCTTTTTTTTCCTAGATGTCACTTGTTTTTCAACCTTTAGATGGCAAGATAGACACGCCGCTTGGTGGGAGTAGGACACATATATGGCATCTATCGTGATGGGATGGAAGGCGGGTGCTATTTTCTGGTGCTCACCTTCTCGGCGCCTCCTTTGGGCCGGCGGTTTTGCATACTGGTGGACTTGTTCTGCATGACGTCATCCCGCAATGTTGACATGATGACGCAATTGAGCTGGATCGTAGGGCGGGGAGACGCCGCACTCACAAGCCCAAGGGGCCATGTTTATGATGTCAGGCAGTGGCAAGCTCATTAAAAAACATGAGATTCAGGTGTTAGTAATTTGTACTTGAATTGCTCCTATTTATGCGGTGCAGTAAGGCAGTACAATGCACCTTTTTGTCTGAGAGACTGTAGACGTTACTCCATGCTTATATGTTTATAGGTAAGAGAAATCTAGCAGTTGTCACATTGTCAATTCAACGCCCTGGTATGTCATAAGCTCATAAATTATAATAATGATGAACTGCTTCGCTAAACTCCCTTATTATTTGAAGCCTGGGCTGTTTTTTTAAGTATTTTACTCTGCAGTCCCTATAATATAAACTGATTTCAACTTTCCTTTCATTTGCCATTAATAGTTATGCCTGGTGACAATGTTCATTGTTTATATATTTATTTCCAGATAATGCAAATATGATATTTCCTCCCTCACGTGCCTCTTCCCCCGATTTCTCAGTCAGGATCAAAAGCACAACCAACAACCCATCCCTGCATTCCAGGGTGCTAAGGGTAACCCTGGATTTTGAACTATCCTTTCAGGCCCATATCCAATCCCTGTCCAAATCATGCCACCTCAACCTCCGCAACATCTTCATAATACTCCCCTTTTTAACCAATGATACCACAATGCTCCTAATTCACTCCCTGTTATCTCTCACCTCAACTACTGCAACTTCCTCCTCATTGGCATACCTTTACATAGGTTATCCCCCCTCCAGTCCATCATGAATACTGCTGCCAGGCTCCTCCACCTTACCAACCATTCAGTCTCTGCCAATCCCTCCACTGGCTTCCACTCAGTGTCCTCCACCCCTCTCTGCCAATCCCTCCACTGGCTTCCACTCAGTGTCCTCCACCCCTCTCTGCCAATCCCTCCACTGGCCTCCACTCAGTGTCCTCCACCCCTCTCTGCCAATCCCTCCACTGGCCTCCACTCAGTGTCCTCCACCCCTCTCTGCCAATCCCTCCACTGGTCTCCACTCAGTGTCCTCCACCCCTCTCTGCCAATCCCTCCACTGGTCTCCACTCAGTGTCCTCCACCCCTCTCTGCCAATCCCTCCACTGGTCTCCACTCAGTGTCCTCCACCCCTCTCTGCCAGTCCCTCCACTGGCTTCCACTCAGTGTCCTCCACCCCTCTCTGCCAATCCCTCCACTGGTCTCCACTCAGTGTCCTCCACCCCTCTCTGCCAATCCCTCCACTGGCTTCCACTCTGTGTCCTCCACCCCTCTCTGCCAATCCCTCCACTGGCTTCCACTCGCCCAATGAATAATATTCAAAATACTAACAACAACTTACAAAGCCATCCACAACTCTGACCCCAGCTACATCACCAACCTGGTCTCAAAATATCAACCAAACCGCTCTCTTCGATCCTCCCAAGACCTTCTGCTCTCTAGTTCCCGTGTCACTTCCTCCCATGCTCCCCTAAAGGACTTCTCCCAAGCTTCTCCCATCCTATGGAACTCCCTACCCCAATCTGTCAGGCTATCTCCTAATCTATCCACCTTTAGACGATCCCTGAAAACCTGTCTTTAAAGAAGCCTATCCTGCTTCTAACTAGTAAACTGCCTTTTATTTCCTCCATCAGCTCATCCCCCCCACAGCTATTACCTTTTGTATCACTCAACCCTTCGTCCTAGATTGTAATCTCTAACGAGCCAGGCCCTCTGTTTTCTCTTGTATCAAATTGTATTGTAACTGTAATGTCTGCCTTCATTTTGTAAAGCGCTGCGCAAACTGTTGGCGCTATATAAATCCTGTATAATGTATAATATATGATATTGAAGCTCGAAGAAACATTATGAACACACTGTAAGGAGTTGATATATTAGGGGTAGGAGTCTTCATTTGATTGTTTGTCTGTTGGGGTATTAGCAGAATAATAAGATTGTCCCCCTTTAATGTATGGACAATAAATAAAAAATATAATTTCTTTTCACTATAGGATTTACATCCTCTATACCCCAGCAATCTTTGGGTGCCTTTTGATCCCCCCCGCACTGTCCATGAGACTTGGTTATTTACAAGCCTCTTGGTCCACCTGGTTGGAACGGTGATGTCCATATTGTTTTTACACACTATGACTTTTTCCATATGCAATAATCGTCATTTTTGTGAGTAGCAGATAGAGAGCGGGTGTAATTTACTGCACTGTGTATGAAACAAGATATATGGTTTTGTGTTTATAATGTGTACAATTGCTTTGTAGAGATGTGGAATTCCTGATACCCCTGAGGAAGGAGTTGTGTATCTCTGAAACTCGTCGGGTGAATGGAAACACATCACATCTACCATACCTGTTATGATAAGCTGTACTGCACACTCTATGTATGATGTAATGTAAAAAGAAAATGTATATATTTGTGGTTCTCATCCTTCTTCATTCATTTGTATAAATAAACTGAATACTATATTTTTTTTACAAGTTGTGATATGAGTGCCTATAAAGTCCCATAGGGGGTTTAGCCATATGTTCCATGCAGGGCTTTCTTTCAGCGGGAATGTGGCAGAATGCAGTTTCGGCACCTTCAGCACTGGATGTATGTAATAGCAAGGGGTGCTGGAGGGTCTATTGATGCTTGATTCTAGGGAATCTATTGTTGCAGGAGGTGATCTATTTTTGAGTGGGGGTCTATTGTTGCTGGTGGAGGATCTGTTGTTGCTATCTGGGGGTCATTCATTACTGGGAAAAGGCTACTGTTGAGGGAGGGGGTCTATTATTGCTGGCTGCTGGAGGGTTTCGAGATCTATTGTTGCTACCAATGGTTTATTATTGCTGGGGGATCTATTGTTGTTGAGGAATCATTTGTTGCTGGGGAGATATATTGTTGCCAAGGGGGATGTATTGTTGCTGGGGGATGTATTGTTGCTGGGAGATCTATTGTTACCAGGGGGGTCTATTGTTGCTGGCTTCTAGGGAATCTATGGTTGCAGGAGATGATCTATTTTTGAGTGGGGGTCTATTGTTGCTGGTGGAGGATCTGTTGTTGCTATCTGGGGGTCATTTGTTACTGGGAAAAGGCTACTGTTGAGGGAGGGGGTCTATTATTGCTGGCTGCTGGAGGGTTTAGAGATCTGTTGTTGCTACCAATGGTTTATCGTTGCTGGGGGATCTATTGTTGTTGAGGAATCATTTGTTGCTGGGGGGATGTAATGTTGTCAAGGGGGATGTATTATTGCTGGGGGATGTATTGTTACCAAGGCTGTCTATTATGGCTGGCTTTAGGGTCTATTTTACAGCTTTTCTTGTTATCATTAACAAACTCCAAATTACTTAGCATAACAATATGATACTTTGTTTCTGTATTCTGTAAAAGGGGCAGTACTGGACGGTGGTTAGGGGGTGGAACCAAGGGATGGTGCTCGGAGGTGGGTAGGGGGTGGAACCAAGGGATGGTGCTCGGAGGTGGGTAGGGGGTGGAACCAAGGGATGGTGCTCGGAGGTGGGTAGGGGGTGGAACCAAGGGATGGTGCTCGGAGGTGGGTAGGGGGTGGAACCAAGGGATGGTGTTCGGAGGTGGGTACGGGGTGGAACCAAGGGATGGTGCTCGGAGGTGGGTAGGGGGTGGAACCAAGGGATGGTGCTCGGAGGTGGGTAGGGGGTGGAACCAAGGGATGGTGCTCGGAGGTGGGTAGGGGGTGGAACCAAGGGATGGTGCTCGGAGGTGGGCAGGGGTTGGAACCAAGGGATGGTGCTCGGAGGTGGGTAGGGGGTGGAACCAAGGGCTGGTGCTTGGAGGTGGATAGGGGGTGGAACCAAGGGATGGTGCTCGGAGGGGAGTAGGGGGTGGAACCAAGGGATGGTGCTCGGAGGGGGGTAGGGGATGGAACAAAGGGATGGTGCTTGGAGGTGGGTAGGGGGTGGAACCAAGGGATGGTGCGCAGAGGTGAGTAGGGGATGGAGACAAAGAGCGACTCAGAAAGGGGGAGTTCCTGCACCTATTCTCTGAGAAAAAAAGCCCTGATTCTATGTTTATCGGCCCACATAGTGTCACTTTTGAATTTTTAATCCTAAATAAACACTCAAATGTTTGTCAATGCTACACTATGGAGATTTGCACCTTGTTTTTATCTTTCTTGGATCAAGTTATGCTCATATTCTACAAAGAACTGCAGAAAACTTAGAGTCACCAGACTGTAGAGCTCCACTAGCTGGTTGACAAAGGAAAATATTAAATGTAAATATGCTATATTTCATATTTACATGAGTAAAAGGGAACTTAAAACATACTTTTTTGCCCTGAACATTTTAAATAAAGAAACACAATATGTACACAAACACTTAGCATTCCCTATGAGCATATCAAAAGAACAATGAAATGGTTACTGTACAATCTTAAAAAATACTTAGGTGAAATAAATGTAGGAAAATTGTATCTCTGTGTATTTTACAGATGACTGATCGCCACCGAGCATTAATCAAGCTAGATATGGAAATCCATATTTGTATATTTTATAGCCAAAATGAGTTTCCAACTGATACAGAAGAGATTCCTTAAGGATATTGACAAGGCTTTTCAGCATCTGTTTCCATCCATTGTACATCTGTATTTGATTTTTTACTGTTTTGCATGTTGACAAACTATGGCTCCAAGGTTTGTTTTACATATCTAAATGAATGTGTTTGCATTGGGATATGTATATTCTAACCAGCTACTCTAGTTAGAAAGCTTTTTTTTTAGATTTGTTCAGAAATTAACACCTTCAAGCATATTATAAGTTACCTATTCATATAAAATAATTCCTCCCTCCCCCCAAAAAAATACATAAATGCCCTGATACATTAAAGCCCTCAACATGGGGATGGTGCCTTGCCAGGGGGGAGTCCCTTGTCAAAGTACATTTTCCCCATGTTGATGAGGACAAGGACCTCCTCCCGACAACCCTGGCACAGTGGTTGTGGAGGTCTTATCAGAATCTGGAACCCCAATTTAAATGTAAAGGGGCCTCCAAATGCCAGCTTCATATGTTCCCCCACTCATTAAATAAGTAAACACAGTAAATGAACACACCCTGCAGACACTGCCAAAAAAACTTGCATAACCAAAAAAGTAAAGGGCCTACTAATCCCCTTACCACTCCAGAGTCCACAATAAATACAAAGGTTATCACTCGCCTTGACTATTGCAACTCCCTTCTCACAGACTTACCTCTCCATAGGCTATCCCCTATTCAGTCTATCATGAATGCTACCACCAGACTTACCTACCTTACCAACCACTCAGAGTCTGCCACCCTTCTCTGCCAATCTCTCCACTGACTTCCAATTGCCCAGTGAATTAAATTCAAAATACTAAAAACAACATACAAAGCCATCCACAACTCACCCAAGCAACATCGCTAATCTTGTCTCCAAATATCACCAAAACTATCCTCTTCGCTCCTCCAAGACCATTTTCTCTTGTCTCCTCCTCCCATGCTTGTCGCCAGGACATCTCCAGAGCCTATCCCATCCTCTGGAACTCTGTACCTCAATCTGCCCAGCTATCTCCCACTCTGGCTTCCTTTAGGCGATCCTTGAACTTTTATCTGTTCCATCAACTCATCCCTAACAGTTATTATTACATTATTATTACATTACATTGAGTTTATATAGCGCCAAAGGGTTTGCTCAGCGCTGTACAATAGAGGGGGGGACAATACATGAAACATTACAGCAGCTACGAACAGCACACGAGGGGTAAGAGGGCCCTACTCTTTCGAGCTTACAATCTGGGAGGGAGGGGGTAGTGGTACAGGAGGAAGTGGCTGTGGGGGATGGAGTGGTAGGAGGAATGAAGGAGAGCAGCAGTTAGGTGAGGGTGGGGTAGGCTTCCCTGAAGAGGTGGGTTTTCAGGGAGCGCCTGAAGGTGAGGAGGGAAGGTGACAGTCTGATGGATTGGGGTAGTGAGTTCCAGAGGATGGGGGAGGACCTGGAGAAGTCTTGCAGACGTGCGTGTGAGGAGGAGACCAGGGAGCAAGATAGAAGGAGGTCCTGTGAAGAGCGAAGGGTACGGGTAGGGTGGTACTTGGGAATCAGGTCGGTGAGGTAGTTAGGGGCAGTGTTGTGAATGGCTTTGTAGGTCAGAGTGAGTAGTTTGAATTTGATGCGTTGGGCGATAGGGAGCCAGTGGAGGGAGAGGCAGAGGGGGGTGGCAGAGGTGGAGCGGCTGGTGAGGTGGATGAGTCTGGCAGCTGAGTTCAGGATGGTCTGAAGCGGGGAGAGTTTGCACTGGGGTAGGCCGGTGAGGAGGGAGTTGCAGTAGTCAAGGCGTGAGATAATCAGGGAGTGCACAAGTAGTTTAGCGGTGTCTGGGGTAAGGAAGGTGCGTATTTTGGCGATATTGCGGAGGTGGAGCCTGCATGTGTTTGTCAGTGATTTGACATGAGGTTGGAAGGAGAGGTTAGAGTCCAGAATGACCCCAAGGACTTTGGCTTGCGGGGCGGGATTGATGGTGGTGATGTTAGTAGTGATGGATAGGATGGGGGGGGGGCGCGGGCAGGAGGGAAGACGAGAAGCTCGGTTTTGGAGAGGTTGAGTTTGAGGAAATGGAGCGACATCCAGTCAGAGATGTCGTTTAGGAGGTGAGTGATGCGGGCGGAGAAAGTGGAGGTGAGGTGAGGGGTGGAGAGGTAAATTTGAGTGTCATCTGCATAGAGATGGTAGTTGAAGCCGTGGGAGTGTATGAGTTTGCCAAGGGAGGAGGTGTAGATGGAGAAGAGAAGGGGTCCAAGGACAGAGCCCTGGGGGACCCCAACAGAGAGGGGGAGGGAAGGGGAGGTGGCACCATTGTAGGAAACGCTGAAGGAGCGTCGGGATAGGTAAGAGGAGAACCAGGAGAGAGCGGTGTCTCTGACGCCAAGGGAGAATAGTTTATTAAGGAGGAGGGGGTGGTCAACTGTGTCGAAGGCCGCGGAGAGGTCCAGGAGGAGGAGGACAGAGTAGTCGCCTTTGGCTTTGGCGGTAAGTAGGTCGTTGGTGATTTTGAGGAGGGCGGTTTCGGTGGAGTGTAGGGGACGGAAGCCGGACTGTAGTGGATCAAGGAGGTTGTTGTCAGTTAGGTGGGCGCTTAGGCGGTTGTAGACTAAGCGCTCCAGGAGTTTGGAAGTGAGTGGCAGCAGGGAGATGGGTCTGAGGTTGTTTGGGTCAGAGGGGTCCAGGGAGGGCTTTTTGAGTATGGGGGTGATGTGCGCATGCTTTAGGGGGGAGGGGAATACGCCGGTAGAGAGGGAGAGATTGAAGATGTGGGTGAGGGAGCAGATGAGGGAAGAGGGGGGTGACTGGAGGAGTCGAGAGGGGATAGGGTCTAGGGGGCAGGTAGTGAGGCGGGCTTCAGAGAAGACCCTGGTGACTTCCTCAGTGGTAGCGGGGCTGAAGGAGTGCAGAGCTGGTGGGGTTACGGTAAGCGGGGTCTTGGGTGTGGAGGGGGGCAGTGCGGTTGCGAGGTCAGAGGAGGGAAGAGATGAGGGGGAGATAGGGGGGGGGAGGCTAGGTGGGGAGGTAGATTGCGAGTTGACTATGTCCTGACGGATAGCATCAATTTTATTGTGGAAATGAGTGGCAATCTCGTGGGCGGTGAGTGAGGTACTGAGTGGAGGAGGGGGGGGAGAGAGCAGGGAGTTGAAGGTGGAGAAGAGTCAGCGAGGGCAGGAGGAGAGGGTGTTAATCAGGTTTACGAAGTAAGCCTGCTTGGCTTATAACTAGATATAAAAAGTTATAACTTTTTGTACCATTTTTCCCACCCTATTAGACTGTATGCTCTTATGAGCAGGGCCCTCTTAACCCTCTTTTGCCTGGGGGACTTTTGGAGTAGTTTTATTTTGGTTTCAAGTCCTTGTTATGTGTTTGCCTATCTTGTCTAGGTGTTAAGTGTATTTGTCCCATTGTGTAATGTCCCCATTATTGTACTTTCTAGGTGTGAATTCCCATTTATCTCATTATCTAACCATTGTAGGATGTTTACCCCAATGTGTAATATTTGTTTTTATTGTTCATTTGAGGACTGCCCCTACTTTTGAAGTGTATAAAAACCTGTATTTCTGTTCAGTAAAGTTATTTCTTTGGTTTTTACGTCAACATCACATCTCTGTATGATGCATGGGGGGTAAAGGGCTGTTATTAGCTATCAGTCTGCTGGAAGGGTTTGGAGGGCAGGGGGCACTGTTTGGCAGAGGCACCCAGGTGGGGTGCCAGGCAGCCCATCGTACACTAAATCATTAATAATAATATCAATAATAACTTCAACATAATTATTCACACTAAAGACCAGAAGACTAGAGTTTTAGATAGGTTGCAAGTAAACGGACAAACTTCAGTGATTTGCTAAGATGGTGCAAGGTGGAAATTTTTATTTTATATGAAATATTTTATTCCTTTCAAAGAGTCCAACTTTTTTGATCTCCTGTAAGATATGGATGCTTGTGTTTTCCTGTACCCATCATACCTTCCACTCCGCAATGCCACCTTGAACAATATAGCGCAGGCCATTAACGATATAGCCTCTTCTTTCTTTTTATATTTCATTGTTTTGGCCATCCTGAGCTGTTCTCAAATTGTAAAAGAAATGACTGGTACTCAGGCAGTTAAAGGCGGGCTTAATGTTATTTAAATGTACTTTCTTTATTGGGATTTGGGCAAGCTTTCAAATTTGGTGAGTGTCTCAGGATTACAGCAATGTTTCTACTTGACACAATCTAACTACATCTTGAATATGATGTTCTGTGGATGCACTAGCGAATATATAGAGCTCCGGAATTGTAATGCATACTGAAGAGATCTTGTCACTTACCATCGCTCATGTCATGTTTCAGATTTTCCCAGAGGGATTTCATGTTAATCCAGCTCACACTTCACAGCTGTTCTTTTCCTATTTTCCACCTTTTAATGTTAAAAAACATAAAAACATTTTCTTTCGGCTCAAGTTAAAAATTCGAGTTGTATTAAAGCCTAGTAGTAATATTGGAAGCTTTTGCAATTTTGTTTCATGGAAATAATATTCTGCAGCAATGGATGTTTAAAACAGAACCGGGGCGGAATGACAACTCATGGGGTCTCCGGGCAATAGCAGATCATGGAGTCCCCCTATGTCCCTGCTCACCCTCAAACCACACCCACACCAAGTCCCACCTACATATTGCAGCTCATAGAGGGAGCATTTAAATAACCACCACAGCACAGACTGAACAGAAGTTCCAGGCTTCTTTCCTTAGAGGCTGTAGGTAGCACTTGCTGGTTACCCCCCTGCCCCCCCCAGTTTTTTTTACATTGAGAAAACATGGAAAATCTACTGACAGAGTGCATTTTTGCTGAGAAACTCAAATATGATTGAAACTCATATTAAAAACTAAGGGGGTAAAAGAAAGATGGGGGTACAAGAAAGGGGGGTGAGAGAGAGAGAAGGGGTAAGAGAGAGGGGGGTGAGAGAAAAAAGAAGGAAGCAAGGATGGTAGGAGAGAGGGGTTAAGAGAGAGAGAGTGGGATGAGAGAGAGAAGGGGTAAGAGAGAGAAAGTGGGATGAGAGAGAGGGGGTGGTGAGAGAATGTGGTGATAGAAGACGGATAGGCTGGTAGGGGAGTAAGAGAGATGGGGTGAGGGGGGTGAAAGAGAGAGGGTGAGAAAGAGCGGGAAGAGAGACAGAGGGGGTGAGAGGGAAAGAGGGGGTTGGGAGAGGGATGGGGTAAGAGAAAGAGAGAGAGGGGTAAGAGAGAGGGAGTGAGAGAGAGAAGTAGTGAGAGAGAGAGAAGGGGTGAGCGAGAAATAAGAGAGCAAGGGGGGCTAGGAGACAGAGAGGTGGGTAAGTGGGGGTGAGAAAGACAGTAGGTTAGAGAGAGGGGGAGAGAGAGGAGATAAGAGGGAGGGGTGGTGTGAGGGAGAGAGGGGGTGAGAGACAGAGCTGTAAGGGGGTGGCAAGAGAGAGGAGGGTGGGGGAGAGAGAGAGAGAGAGAGGGGGGGTGGGGAGCAAGGGGGTAGGAGATATGGGGGAAAGAGAGAGAGGGGTAAGAGAGGGAAGGGATAAGAGAAAGGGGGTGAGAGAGAGGTAAGTGAGCGAGAGGGGGATAAGAGAGAGGGATGAGAGGGAGAGAGGGGGTGAGAGAGATGGGTAAGAGAGGGGTAAGAGAGATGGGTGAGAGAGAGAAGGGGTGAGAGAGAGAGGGGGGTGAGAGAGATTGGTAAGAGAGAGGTAAGAGAGATGTGTGAGAGAGAGAAGGGTGAGAGAGAGGGAGTAAGAAAGAGAGAGAAGGGAGCAAGGGGGTAGGAGAGAGGAGGGAGTGAGAGAGAGAGAGGAGGGGTAAGAGAGAGAAGTAAATGAAAGAGAGGGGGATAAGAGAGAGAAGGGGGTTGAGAGGGAGAGAGGGGGTGGGAGAGAATTGGTAAGAGAGGGGTAAGAGAGATGGGTGAGAGAGAGAGAGGGGGTTAGAAAGAGAGAGAAAGGAGCAAGGGGGGTAGGAGAGAGGAGGGTAAGAGAGAGAAAGGGGTGAGAGAGAGGGGTGTGAGAGAGAGAAAGAGTGTGAGAAATGGGAGGTAAGAGAGGGAGGATGGTGAGGGGGGAGTGAGAAATGACAGAGAGGCTGGTAAGGGGTGAGAAAGGGGGTGAGTGGGGACAACCACAAACTTCGAACCCAGGGGACAATTTACTAAGTGGTATCTTACCGCATCCAGGTATGCGGTAAGATACCGCACAGCATTTTTCCATAAAAAGTTGGCATTCACTAAAATACCACATGAGTTACTGTATATTATTAAGTCATGCTGTATTTTAGTAGTGACAACATGCGGTAATGTTTCAGCTGTCAGCGGGGTTCCCCACTGAATGTAAGAAGAATTGCTGGCAATTAAAACTTTAGCAAAAAAATGGCATGGGGTCTCCCCATCCCTTCTAAGCCCTTCGGGTCTTGTACGGATTTTGAGGGGAACCCCCACACAAAAATTTTAAAAAAAAAGTGTGAGGGCCCCCCAAAATCCATACCAAACCCTTATCTGAGCATGTAGCCCTGCAGGCCAGGAAAGGGGGGGCTCAACAATGGGTGGGTGCTTTTGGACGACAGGGGGCTCCCCCCCAAAGCAACTTGTCCCCATGTTGACATTTGTCCTGCAACTTGTCCCGCATCTGACATTTGCTGGTCAGATGTAAACAATTGGGTGAAGCTAGCGGCAAAGTCACCGCTAGCTCCATCCAATTCTGCTGCGATTGGCCAAAGCAGTGCACCTGACCTGTGGCACCGACACAAAGCTTGCCCAGCTGCCTGGCAGGGGCGGACTGACAACTCATGAGGCCCCCGGACAATAGGGGATCATGGAGCCCCTGTGTCCTTTCCAAACTCAAAAAAGCCTATGAAAAAGGTATCAGGGGCATCTCATGGGGCCCCCTACTGACCCCGGGCCCTTGGGCAGTGCCCAAGTTTCCAAATGCTCAGTCCGCCCCTGTGCCTGGGCATGTATACACAACAAATATAATCGTGTTTACCCAGTGGTGTATTTAGGTTTTGTGCTGCCCTAGGCAAGAAAAAAATCGGACACCCCCCTCCCCAGCAGAGAGAGAGCCTGACAATGACCAACACCCAACAACCCCCCCCCCCCCAGACCATGGAGAGAACCTGACAGTGATCAGCAACACCCATGCCCCACCCCCCCCAACCAAGAGAACCTTCCAATAACCCCCACCCCCCCCCCATGGCGACAGAGAGAAAGACACTCAACTTCACAGCTCTGGACATCCCCAGGAATGACAGTTGGGCTCTGCATTCACCATCAAACAGCCCGCAGCCTCTCTCGGATCCCACCTGGTCCCCATGCTGCATAGCATATGTCCCTTCTTCCAGGGGGCAGTGCTGCCCCCCTAAAAAATTCCGCCCTAGGCAAATGCCTTGTTTGCCTTGTGGTAAATACGCCACATGTGTTTACCTGCTTGTGGTACAGTTCTATAAAAAGTTTTGATTGCCCACCTCCCACCACCACCACCACATTCCCAATAATAATAATAATATCTTCTGCTTTCTTTTCAGTATCCAAAGCTTTATGCATTCAGTTCAGAGTCCTCATTTTGGTCATTTATTAGTCTTTTCAATTAGGCTTTATTACACCCTGTAATCACAATTATGATTACAGATAAGCTAATTGTTCCATTATTAGTTAAATGCATCCTGCATCCAGCGAGCCGCACACTTAACTATAGTCGCTTATAGCGATACTGTGTATCCAGTGGGTTAGTACTATGTGAAAATGACTACGTAGGGAACCAAGCCTCTATAATCAAAAGTAACTAATCACGTATTTGCTTCCAGTCTTCCTAATACTGCTTTAACAAGCTGGAAGAAAGACATTTCTCCCACTCGGGGGTGAATTTTTCTTCCTAATAATTCTTTTAATGTTTCTTTTTTTATTTGGTTTGAGAACATTCCATAACGTGAATATCCTGAGATTGGGCTCAGAGTATTGCCATAATGCACCACACCAGGGGCAGACTGACCATTTGGAAACTCAGGCACTGCCCGAGGGCCCGGGGTCAGTAGGACGCCCCATGAGATGCCCCTGGTACCTTTTTCATAGGCTTTTTTGAGTTTGGGCAAGGATACAGGGGCCCCATGATCCCCTATTGCCCGGGGGCCCCGTGAGTTGTCAGTCCGCCCCTGCACCACACTTACAGTACATGCCATTAGGTGAGCTCCGGTCAATGCAGAAATAAGGACTGCTCACGGAATTCAGCTTCAATTATCCCCAAGTCTGGACAATTTTCAGCTTTCAGCGCTGTCACACTTTGAGTGACAATTGTACGGTCATGCAACACTGTACCCATATGAAATGTTTATCATTTTTTTGAGACAGATAGAGCTTTCCTTTGGAGGTATTTACGCAACACTGGCTTTTTATTTTTTGCTATATAAATGAAAAAAATACTGGAAATTAAAAAATATATATTTTGCTTTGGTTTTTGTTGTCAAATTTTGCAAATAAATAATCTTTCTTCAGAAATTTAGGACAAAATGTATTCTGCTATATTTTTGGGGGGTAAAAATAAACCAAATAGTGTATATTATTTATTCTGTGTGAAAGTTATAGTGTTTACAAACTATGGGAAATATATTTCAAAATTGATCAGCTTGAGACCCTAAAATGCCGGATGCCGGTATGATGTATGCAGGACACTGGTATGGGATATAGCAGTGATCAGGGCATTGGTATGAGGTATGGCAGTGATCAGGATGTTGATATAAAGTTTTTTGGGTGATCAGGACGCTGGTATAATGGTAATCAGGATGCCGGTATGGCATATGGCGGTGATCAGGATGCTAATATGAGTTTTGGCAGTTATCAGGATGCTGGTATGGGGTATGGTGGTGATCTGGACACTGGTATTGTATATGGTGATGATCAGGATGCTGGTATGGGGTATGGCGATGATCAGAAGGCTGGTATGGCATATGGAGGTGATCATGGCACTGGTATGGGGTATAGCGGTGATCATGGCACTGGTATGGCATATAGCAGTGATCATGGCACTGGTATGGGGTATAGTGGTGATCATGGCACTGGTATGGCATATGGCAGTGATCATGGCACTGGTATGGTGGTGATAAGGGTGCTGGTATGGCATATTGCGGTGATCATGGCACTGGTATGGGATATAGTGGTGATCAAGGCACTGGTATGGGGTATAGCAGTGATCATGGCACTGGTATGGCATATAGCAGTGATCATGGCACTGGTATGGGATATAGTGGTGACCATGGCACTGGTATGGCATATGGTGGTGATCATGTCACTGGTATGGCATATGGTGGTGATCAAGGTGCTGGTATGGCATATTGAGGTGATCATGGCACTGGTATGGGGTATGGCAATGATCAGGGCGCTGGTATGGCATATGGAAGTAATCATGGCACTGGTATGGTGGTGATCAGGGCACTTTTGGCATATGGCGGTGATCATGGCACTGGTATGGGGTATAGCGGTGATCAGGGACTGGTATGATGGTGATCAGGACATAGGTATGGTGTATGGTGGTGTTATCATGAGTACTGGGGCAGGTGACAGGAGCTGGCTGCATTGTTTATTGTTCTAACACTTGGGCAGGGATCAGTGACACTGGGGTGGCTGGCCTTGCCATCTGTGAGTGTACATGCACTGTGGAAGGCTGCAGCAATGGTTCTTTCTGCTCTCACAGCTGATTTTTTGTTTTTTTCACGTGTGGACATTGGGTGATTTTTTATTTCAATGTTTTGTTTTGTTTTTTTTTTTAATTAACTTTTATGAGTGTTTTGTTATATTTTAACTTTGGTTGCAGGTATATATTTTATGATAGCGCCACTGTACTTTGGCATATTGGAGGCAGTACACTTGACATCTTTGTTTTTTAAAGTGGCAGCAATCAGTGAAAATTGATAATTATATATAGATATCTGTTGCGCAGGGGTGAAGTTGTTGGGCATTGGGTTGTAGTGCACAATAATTTGTCTGAAAACTCATGTGACAGTTTGACTGACAATTACTCATTCATGCAATAGTGTACCCAAATGAATTTTATTTCATATTTTTAAACAAAGAGCTTTCTTTTGGTGTTATTTAATAACCACTGTGCTTTTTTTTTCCTGGTATACCCAAACTGCCAGGACAGTATGAACACCCCCAAATTACACCTTTTTTGAAAAGTAGACACCCCAAGGTGATCTAATTTTTTGCTACAATTTTTTTTAGAAACAAAGAAACATGCTGCCAATGAGCTGGATGAAACCTGGAGCTTAGTAGTGCTGCACTAGAGGGAGGAGGTGAAGGAGGTAATGTTAGGGTCACATATAGTAAGAGTATAGAGATGAAGGGGGTTAATGTTTAGATATACAGGCTTGGGGAAGTGAAGGTTTTAATATATGGGTCATTATAGACAGCATGGAGATCAAAAGTAAAGGGAAGGGTGGAAGGGGGGTGAAAAGGCTAAAAAACAATCCCACAATCAACCCCCCTCCTACTGTCATGGTCAGGGGTCAGGCTCAGAGACCAGTATCTATAGAAGTGGAGACGCTCCCATTGACCAGCAGGATAAGAAAACAAGCAGGTCACCATAGCAGATGACACGGCTCACTTGAGTTGTAGGGTCTACACACTAATCGGTATTCACCAGAGCTCCAGATGGTGGAGATGGGTTTTGCTGTGTGTTAGTACCAGGTTGCCATCTTCAGGATCACCCCACCAGGAGGTGAGCAAGCTTGGATCCAGTAGCAGATGTAGCAGATAGGGGTCAAGCAGTAGGGTACTCAAGAAACAAACTAAAGGTCAGTAACAAATGGTTGAAGGTTGGGAACAAGGTGAAGCATAGTCAGGAAACAAGCCAAGAATTGGTAACAAGTGGTAGTGGAGATACAGTCAGCAGCAGAAGTGACAAGACCAAGATATAGGCTGGAGAGAGCACAATAATCTGGAAAACAGGAAGGGCAAAGGTATGGCTAAAATAGGAAGTTTATGAGAGGAGCAAAGGGCTTAAGGTTCAAGAAAAACAAGGTTCAAGGCAGGATCATTCAGGGAAATTGTCCAGAGATCTGTCAGGTAGCTCAGCAAGAAGAGACCCAGCCAGGCACAGGGGTTACAGGTTTAGACCCGGGTCCTGACACATACCCTGAATCTTCTGCTAGAACTTATAAATGATTGCTATATAACAAAAAATGCAGCACTAAAATATATGAATTTTAAATAATATATTGTGATTACAAGAAAGAAATATTCATGTGAAACAGCAATTTTTGATCAAGAAAATTCCCCAAAGGCAGATGACTGCAACATCAGCGGGGGGTGGACAGATTAGTAGGATGGAAAAACTCTACTACATGCAGGAAGACAAGATGGGGATATACTACGCGAAATGGGCAAAATGGGAAAAAACGGGAATAAATGTGAAATATAGGATGATATAGAGTAGTAGTTGATGAGTAGGCTCCTCTTGCTTTAGTAGGGAAGACCTGAGGAGAATGCAGAGTGGGCAGTTGGGGGGAGGGGGGGGGTCGGGATGGAAGAAGGGAGGAGAGATGGGGTGGGTGGGAGTGGGAAATTGTTTTAGAAAAGGTAATAAGGAATGGTTTTGTTTATTTAATGTGAATATGATGGAAATGTGTATTTATTTGGAAAACTAATAAATATTTAAATTAAAAAAAAAAGAAAATTCCCCAAAAAATCCAAAATGCATAGTCCAACACTAAGGGGTTTATTTACTAAAGCTGGAGAGTCCAAAATCAGACTCCCTTCTGTATAGAAACCAATCAGCTTCCAGGTTTCATTGCCAAAGCTTCATTGAACAAGCTGAGGTTAGAAGCTGATTGGTTTCTATGCAGAAGGGAGTCTGATTTTGGACTCTCCAACTTTAGTAAATAAACCCCTAAATGTCTGTGAACCTAATTATAATAAAGGAAAAATTAGGAAATGAAGACCTCCACAAGTAATCTTCCACTGAAGGGGAGAAGCAACTACCACCAAACAACACAAAGCGTGCATACAATGCACCTTACCAGCTAGTCTGACCACCTTTTCAGGAATGGTTTATAAATCCAACTCCAATGCCGATGGACTGTGTTTACATCTTTCCTGTGCTGATCGCTGGTCTGATCCCCTGTGCAGTCACTGCTGATGGAAGACATGCCTGCAGGTCTTTCTTTCCTAATTTTTCATTTATTATAATTTGATTCACGGAAATTTGGTGTTGGACTTTGCAGTTTGGATTTTTTGGGGAATTTTCTAGATTGAAACATTATTCTGTTTCACAATAATATTACTCTTTCTTATAATCACAATATATTATTTATAATTTATATATATATTTTTTTCAAATTCTTTATTTATAACAACGGAACAGCAGCCATATATCAGTACAGTCAACAAAATATACTGTGTAAAAGAAAGCACCAACAGTAGGTCAAGCATGTACAGTAATCAAAAGAGTAGAAGCAAAAGACGTTCCTGATTCGGGTATGTGGACCAGTACTCATAGGGGGCCCACCACACTGTTGTCCATTGTAATTACTTATATACAAAAAATATAAGTAGGTCGAGAAGAAATAATCAAGAAGAAAGTGAGCAATAGAAAAAGGCACAGTAAAGAGAAAGGTGGGAGGTGGGGGGTTGCAAAGAAAAAAAAAAAAGGGGGTTGGGGAATAATTTATATATTTTAGTGTAATTCAGCACTGCACTTTTTGCTATAGAGTATATTTGAGTTTTGCATCACCATCCTTGGTGCAAAAAGCTTCTTTTCATATATACCCAAGAGCGGAGTTTAACACATTTCAAGAATGATTGCTAATTTTGTTGAAGGGGCGGGATCTCCAATGTCATCATCTAATGTTTACATATGGGATTAGTCATCAAGGTCATCAAATGGTGGAGAACCACTTGGATAAGCTCTGTACACTGTGACTGTGAACCAAGCCATCCAATGACAGCTTGGTTCACAGCTATTAATGGGTGCAATTTCTGAAGAGCCATTTATAACATCCACCTCACCCAATCCTACAGTACAGCAGCAGGGGAGAAGGTAAGAAAAGATTGGAGACTGGACCCCATGTGGTAGGAGAAAATCAGGAACTGAGAACCCTACTGTGCAGCCCCCTTGCAAAAGAACGCTCCCACTGCGGATTACTGAGATTCAAGGACCACAGAACATGGACCAAAGACCTGCAGTTTGGTCTCCAGGGCTGGCCAGTCTATTAGGTTGATCAGATCAGCAATCCATAAAATAGAAAGTGATAGAAGAGAGGGATAGAGCAGCTAAAAGGGCTATTTGGAAATACACACTAAACATGCCGTAGGAGATAATCGAGGACTGAGAACCTGAGGCTGCTAGAGATGCTTTCTGTTACAGCCCTCTTGCAAAAGAACGCTCCCACTGCTGACTACTGAAGTTCAAGGACCACAGAACATGGGTCAAATACCTTCAGTTTTGTCTTCAGGGCTGGCCAGCCTATTAGGTTGATTAGATCAGCAATCCATAAAATAGAAGGTGATAGAAGAGAGGGATAGAGCAGCTAAAAGTGCTATTTGGAAATACACACTAAACATGCCGTAGGAGATAATCGAGGACTGAGAACTTGAGGCTGCTAAAGATGCTTTCTATTCCAGCCCTCTTGCAAAAGAATGCTCCTACTGTTGACTACTGAGGTTCAAGGACCACAGAACATGGGCCAAAGACCTTCAGTTTGGTCTCCAGGGCTGGCCAGCCTATTAGGTTGATTAGATCAGCAATCCATAAAGCAGAAGGTGATACAAGAGAGGGATAGAGAGCTGCAAGTGCTATTTCGCAATACAGACTAAACATGACTGTTGCAGGCATGGTAGTACCGTAAATTTCTTTTCACAGAGAGCTGTATTTCCTTTTTATTTTTCCAGTTTCCTTGAAATGACTCTTTTATGTTTTGTGTCTGTTCTAAAAGGAAACAGCACTTAGTGGCATTTATCTTTAACAACCTGACCCCACCACTCCAAACTCTACATATATACTCACTGCGTAGTCGTTCTGCACTAGGAGACGTTGCTGCTTTAGACAACCCAGCTGTCTGCTCCGAACATTCGAACTTTTATTAATGACACCCTTCTGCCTTTTCATTTTTATACTCCCAGATTGAGGGCTTTTATTTTCGGCACTCTATTGAATCTATCGACCATGTAGCGCAACAGTCATTTGGTGAGTCATTCATAATTTGTGTGGTTACAGAGAGGTCTATTTAGAAGACAATTAGAAATACATAAAATTGCTCCTAACATCCAGCAGACCTTTGAAGAATTCTTTTTTTTTTTTTTTTTTAACTCCCGAGCACAGTAAAGTCTTTAAAGAGCTCATTTGGTTTAGGTAGTTCAGTTTGTTCTTTTACGTTGTTTGCTATGTCTGAAACCTGTCCATTTCATGACTTTGGATGTTAGATGAAGGATGGTAAAGCTTAACTCCAGGCAGATATAAAAGATACATTACTAAAACTCTATATTCTAAATCTACAACAAATGGTGGTTTGAATATGTCAATTTGCCTTGCATCCTCTAGTTGACTGCATTATAGAGAGAAGCCAAAAGAAGATTTGTTTGCTCAAAAGAGTTGACTCTATACCTAGATCTCTATTCTCAGGAAGATTTGCATATAGGGTCTTATACAGTAATACTGAACATCCCTTTAAGCATGCAATTTCCTGCTGGAGTCCCAGTAAACTTTATTTCAAATTTTTCTATGTGTGTTTTTTACTTTTCCATATTATTTCATATTTATATATTTACAATCTTGGCAAATAGACTGGAGATCAGGAGCCACCTCTTACAATTAAAACTAGACATGTGCAGACCAAACAAATGTGTTTTGTTTTGTTTCAGATTTGTTCATTAATTTAGAAACAATTGAGTACTGTCCGTGATACTTTTTTTATTTGCACTAACATACAATTTTGAGGACAAGCTTTCGGGGAATGTCCCCTTCTTCAAAGTCCAAGCAGTACTATTACAAATCGCAAAGTTTAAGCAGAATGTTAGAAGGGATGAAAAAAAAAAAGGCTACAGATAAGATACAGAAAAAGGAGGGCGGGAGGGGGGATACTACACTCACACAGAGGGGGTCAAGCTAGCTAATAGTCATAAAACTGTTGGATAATGATTGAGGAATCCCATGTCCAAATTAAGGCCGTTATCTCTTGTGTCAAATAGAATTATCATTCTTAGTTCAAAAGTTTTTCTTTCCTGAATGGATCTGAATTTTCATTTCAGAACTAAAATATTGAGGTCTTTCATAATGTGGCCTGGTTGTGTGAAATGGTGTCCTACAGGTGTGCAGAGGTCATCTTCTTTATGTTCCTTGATGAGTACTGTGAGTACTGCTTAGACCTGAAGAAGGGGACATTCCCCAAAAGCTTGTCCTAAAAATTGTATGTTAGTGCAAATAAAAAAAGTATCACTGACAGTACTCAATTGTTCCTGTTGCAAATGCACTAATACGGCTACAATCACCTCAATGCATTCCTAACAAAATTCATTTTGTTTAGTTTCATTTATTCATTTTCAATCAGATTAAATTTTTTTCAAATGGAATCAAAGTGTTTGAATCTAAAATATCGAATCCATCCGAATTTATTGTGAAGAATAGCTGGTTGTTAAGGATCGTCCGGTTGGCTGTCTGAAGCATCCTCAACAACCATGACTCATTTGCTGTCTTACTGACAACAGAATGTAAACAAAACAATTGCCAACATTAAATAGCAAAAAAAAAATGGCTTGGGGCCTCCCCTCAATCCATACCAAGCCCTTTGGGTCTGGTATGAATTTTTAGGGGAACCCCCACACCAACATTTTTTTAAAAATAGCATGGGGCAGCTTTTATCGAAGTAATTTGTGTCAAACATCTGAATGAAACAAATTAATTTAATTGTTTTATTAATATTTTGGATTCGTTGGAATTCACTACTGTTTTATTCAGAAATTTAGATACATCTGAATTTTTGAATAACAAAACTTTTGTTTGAATTTAGATTCCAGCAAAACTAACCACACAAGTCTAAAAAAATCTCTATCCATATCTCTCTAGTTACTGCTAGAAGTCTACAGGCATCTCATTACTCTGGACTTCTTGGTGGCTAGGTGCTTAAAGAGACCCCCTATGAATGGGCCTGATCTTTGGGGACCTCACTACTGCATGAATTTGGGGAGGATCATTAATTTAAGAAAACTCAGCATGCCTATACATAGGAGTTGGCACCTGAGATCCTGTTGAGGGAGGTCCTGTTTGGAGCTCAGCTGGGGAACTGGCCATGTGACCCTTTATCATAACTATGATCTTGTTGGCCACATGCAGGGGCGGACTGACGATTTGGAAACTGCCCAAGGGCCCGGGGTCAGTAGGGGCCCCATGAGATGCCCCTGGTACCTTTTTCATAGGCTTTTTTGAGTTTGGGCAAGGACATAGTGGCCCCATGATCCCCTATTGCCCGGGAGCCTCATGAGTTGTCAGTCCGCCCCTGGCCACATGTTTATTGGGATCATCTGGGTCTCTTACGAATTCTCAGTTCCCCTGAGGAAGAAAATATTGTTTGAAATGCGTTCGGAAGGAGAAGAATTGTACCCAACATGTTCTAGTCACAATTGTGGCCTTATGTATTGTTTTTATGCTCTCTTCTTTTTAATGTGTTTCAAATAAAATGCATTTTTATATTTGTACGTGTGAATATGTGGAAAGTCCCACCCAAATCTAGTAATCTCTACTATTAGGCATATAGGGATGTTGGCATTCATATTAAGGGTGCTATCACCTGGTGGTTGTTATTAAGTCACTATGTTTCTATGTCTACATCCCCATCTCTACTATTTCTTCCAATAACACCAATAATTCCTGTCACCAATGATGGGGCACCATTCATCCCACTGATACAAATGATGGGGCACTATTCCTTCCACTGAAACCAACAGTGGGGGACTATTCCTTCTCCTAATACAAAAGATGGGACACTAATCCTCCCACTGACACCAGAACATTTTCTACTCGCACTGGCGACAGTTCGGTCCCCCAAAAGTCTGAAGAATAAGTAGCTGGCCCTTTTTTTAGAGAGTTCGGAGACCCCTGGCATAGAGTTACTAGACTGTAGCAAGGAAGTAGCACAAGGAGTCATACAGTTGTGTTGCAGTGCTTATACGCTAACAAAGGATTAGATAAGATAAGGTTGGAAAAAGGATATGTGGAAAGTCCCACTCAAATCTAGAAATCTCTACAATTAGGCATATAGGGATGTTGGCATTCATATTAAGGGTGCTATCACCTGCTGGTTGTTATTAAGTCTCTATGTTTCTATGTCTACATCCCCATCCCTACTATTTCTCCCAATAACACCAATAATTCCTGTCACTGACACCAATGATGGGGCACCATTCATCCCACTGATACAAATGATGGAACACTATTCCTACCAGTGACACAAATTATTGGGCACTATTCCTTCCACTGAAACCAACAGTGGGGGATGATTCCTTCTCCTAATTCCAAAGATGGGGCACTAATCCTCCCACTGACACGAGGACATTTTCTACTCACACTGGCAACAGTTCGGTCCCCCAAAAGTCTGAAGAATAATCAGCTGGCCCTTTTTTTAGAGAGTTCGGAGACCCCTGGCATAGAGTTACTAGACTGTAGCAAGGAAGTAGCACAAGGAGTCATGTGTTGCAGTGCTTATATGCTAACAAAGGATTAGACAAGATAAGGTTGCAAAAAGGACCATCCAATCCAATGTGTGTTGGGCAAGGTGCAGCATTGTGCAGCAGGCAGAGTCTGAGTTCGGCAATAACAGTATACTGTAGAAAATCTCAGCAAGTACAACGGGACTGGTGGTTGAGCACACACGACTGGAGCCACTTACAACTGAGACAGAGGTAAACCCAAGAGATGCAGAATGAAAGATGCTGACAGCATCTGCCATGAGGGCTGGAATGTGCCTGGCTAGTCACACCCAAAAGGGAAGGCTTCTAGAAAGGTAGATGTGGTCCCTGCACTGTCTCTACTCCTCTGGAACCCTTCCCTATCTCTAGTACTGCCCCTGACAGATAGGGTTCCTTTCCCTAAACTAGCCACTCATATAAAGCGTGCCAAGCACGGGAGCCGGAGTCTTAAATAGGCTCTGCCTGACCCAAGATGGCCACCAAAGTCATACGGCATCCAACCGGAAAGCTGCCTCCCTGTGACCGAAATCATAGAGGAACCAAGTTCCCTTTGACTTCGTCCCCCACCTAGATTGCTGCTGTGCTTGAGCGCCACCTACAGTGGAGAATACAGATCGCATCTGCCTACATATGTGTGTCATTTTTGTTTGCTGAAGGAGGAAGAGAGCAGAGTGACTGAGAGATGAGCACAGCTGCTGGTTCTTATTTCACTGTCCTGTCACAGGCTGGGGGAGGGGCAAGACCTGTAGGGGTTACTGAACTGCAGCAGGTCTGTGTAAATTTCAGGACTGGATGGAAAAATACAAATCCTTTGCCTGTAAAACAGCACATATATACAGTATCCATGTATTTAGCTGTTTGCCAGGAGTTCAGATTTTATACTAATTAAGGGCTGGTTCACACCATAGAAACACAGTCTGGATGCATTCAGGATACGTTTTTGCAAGTGCATTTTTTACTTGTTTTTGATGCATTCCTGTGCATTTTTCCCTTCTTTTTTATCTTCACTTTAAATAAGTACATGTTCATTTTGGTGCATTTTTTTATGCATTTTACCACATTCCAGTTCAGTGCAGAAAAAATGCAGCATGTGCTACTTTTTTCCTGGAACTGTAACGCACTGGAACTGACCACACTGGTGTGAACTATGCCACTGGTAACCATATAACCTTCTATCCATGCGTTTTTGATGTAGAAAAATAAAATGCACTGGACTGCATGTCGTGTGAACTGGCCCTTAAGGTGAACTTCTACATTAAAATTCTTTATTCATATTCAGAAGTCTTTTAGCCGTTTTGATGCCAGAGCCGTTTTTGCATTTTTTGCACATGTTTAAAAAATCATTTTAGACCTAAAGATTGCATAAACCCCTAAAACATTATATATTTGCTGGAAGCACATACTGTAGAGAATAAAATAGTGGTAGTTTCAATTTTTTGATGTCACGCAATATTACTGCAAAGGTCTAGGAAACGCATAATTTGAGTACAAAATACCAAAGTTAATTTTTAGGGCATGCAAACAGAATAAATAACCCAATTTTTTGGTAAAATTTAAAGGATGAGGTTGTACCGAGTAAATAGATACCCAACATGCCAAACCTTAAATTTGCGTGCGTCTGTGAAGTGGCGGTAAACTTCGGTGCACTTTATTTTCAATAGGCAACGCTTTTAAAAGCCCCCCTATAGATCACCAGTTTGGTGCTACCCAGGAGGTCTGGTGTTAGACATATTGCTCTAACTTCAGAGTGACATGGAACATACGTATCACAATCAACGTTTTCATGTGTAGGCGCTCCAGACGCATGCATTTACATTTGTACATGAGAATATGTGGGGGTCTCAAAAAAATTTGGGGGGGGGGGAGGGATTTTATGAGCTTGGGCATAACTTAAATTTCCTTATAATTTATTCTGCTATGCAAGTCCCAGAGGTGACAGATGATCAAGCGGGGCTCAAGATATATAGTGGGGGAGCGCACGGGTAGGGTGTCAATGTGAGTGTGGGGAAGCAATTGTGTGGCAGTGCAGCTGCTTGAATGCTTCCATCTGACAGGCAGGAGCAGGGGCGGACTGACCATTTAGAAACTGGGGCACTGCCCGAGGGCCCGGGGTCAGTAGGGGGCCCCATGAGATGCCCCTGGTACCTTTTTCATAGGCTTTTTTGAGTTTGGGCAAGGACACAGGGGCCCCATGATCCCCTTTTGCCCAGGGGCCCCACGAGTTGTCAGTCCGGCCCTGGGCAGGAGTCTCCTGCTGCCACAGCCTGAGTAAAAAAGCCTGTCTCCTGCCATCATGGTTGCCGAGTGAGACCCTTGCTCTCTGGGTGGAAGCAGAGGTCTCGCTGCAGAGCTCCAACACGCCACCTACTAATTCCGACCTGTAGCTCTACAATCAGTAATGTTCATGCTCCCCGCTGATCGGGGAACTCCAGATCTGACCTGGCAGGAAGTGTGTCAGACCTCTACAGAGAGATCACTGCTTCTATATAGAGAGCAAGGGTCCTTCCCTGCAGCGTGCTTACAGGGGGCAGGCTTTTCTACTTTTGATGGCTAGCTAATTTAAGCTAAAGGTTAACCAGGCTTTAAATGTCTTAAATTATAGAAAATGGTGTAAATTGCAGAGATTTTTTTTTAATCCTAAAATATACTAAAATATTGAAATATTCAGAAATGTGTTGCTACTATATTAAAAAATGTGATACCTGATTTCAGCTGGTGATTATAGAAGAAGGAGGATGTTGCATTGTAGACTGGCACTCGCCACTGAACGTCAGCTTTTTGGATGTTATGGATTAAATGCTTTCCCGCCACCCTATAGCAGAAATACTGATACAGGGCGGCAGGGCTGAGCAAAATCACATATATATATATATATATATACACAACGTGATTTTGCATTTCCGGGTAGGGCGGCCTCAGCTGTTGATCAACGGGTCCTTGCCAGTGATTCCCAGCCGGCACCCGGCGATCACTGAGTATCACTGACAGGGGAGAGGTCTGTATGTAAACAAAACAGATCTCTCCCTTGTCAGCTCCTGTATACTGCTTTTTATGGCTCTGCATAACAGAGCCATATAAAGCAGTGTGATTACAGTGAAACACACACAGCACACAGTTAACCCTTTGATCGCCCCTCATGTTAACTCCTTCCTGCCCTGTGCCATTAGTACAGTGTCAGTACTTTTTATTAGCACTGATCACTGTATTGGTGTCACTGGGGATGTCAGTGACAGTCAGTTCACCCCAGTGTCAGAATGTCCACCGCAGACCCCCTATTAATCGCTGATTTCCGCCATTACTGGTATAAAAAAAAATTCCAGTATATATACTGCCATTTGTAGACGCTATAACTTTCACGTAAACCAATTAATTTACATGTACTGGGATTTTTTTTTAGCAAAGATATGGAGCAGAATACATTTTGGCCAAAATTTATGATGAAATTTGATTTTTACCAGACATGTTTAATAGCAAAAAGTTAAAAATATATAATTTTTTTCTCATAATTGTTGGCCTTTTTTTGTTTAGGTGGCTGCCTTCAGGCCTTTCACTTAGCTTTTTCCTTCTCTGCTGTTGAGGCTGTCCTTCCTGGAAAATGGTGGTACAGTGGAGACTCACTTATCCAGCACCAGCCTGCAGGTAGGCCCCATCCCTGGGCCCCCTCCCAGGCCCCACACTCCAGCCTTCACTCCATTCTCCACCTGACACAACCTCTGCTGATCATACTCTCTTATACTTAAGGGCTGTCCTGGCCCCATACCAAGCCTCATGCTTGGAGATTGGCCAAAATCCCTTAAATATGCAGATCACCCCCACCCACTGCCTTCTAGAAACCTCTCTAGCTTCTAGAACTGGGGGAGGTATCAGGGAACTGATCTGCAGAGCCCTCAGCCCTGACCTAAAATAACCTGGATGACTCATCCCAGGTTGACTCATCCCAGGCTGCTACTCAGCCTCTTCCTAAAAAAATAAATAGCTAAACTTTGGGGGACGCTACATACAAATAAGCATCTTTTGTATCTGTGAGTCCTCTGTTAGCTTGGGGATTCTTATAGTGCAGCTCTGAAGTGGTATAATAAAATATTTGACTGTTACTATTGTCATTCTCTATTTCAGTGGTCTACAACTGGGGGAAAATGTGGCCCTTTGCTTGCTTTTATCCAGCCTTTGGGCCACCATTCATCCCACTGACCCCAGCAAAGGAGCATTATTCCTCCCACTGACACCAATAATGGGGCGCTATTTCTCCTATACCAATGATGGGACACTATTCGCACTCCCTCTGACCCTCTGCTTTTTTTTACCCCCACTGACCAAGTCAGAGGCATTGTTTACTACCACTGACAATGGGGCATTTTCTACTCCCAGGGGCCCACAGTCCAACCCCCTAATGTCTAGACAATAAACCGGCCCTTTGTTTAGAAAGTTTGGAGGCCCCTGTTTGGTTACCATCTGTCCCTGATTTTCAAGTACTGCCTCTCTTTGACAAATTGGGATTTTTCCCTGTAAAAGTAGAATTCAGGGATATCAATAAATTATCTTAAAATTGCTACCACCCCCTCCTAACAAATATGCTAATAAAACTGTAGAAAAAATACATACTTATCTATTTTCAGGAAATGCCTTTCCGATCACATGATCTCCTGTGTGCCAGCCAGTGCCTGCTACAAGGGGGAGAGCAGTCGGTAATGCTTGGAATGCCTGAGTGGTGCATCAACTATAGACTTACTATGGGGTATCCGTTGTTGGTGCTCTCTCCTCCCCCCTGAAGCTGCTGCTAGCTGACAGAGGGGAGCCAATCATGTGACCAGAGCAGCATGAAAATAGGTAAGTATACATATCTTTCTTCAAGTTAGTTAGTATAGGTGTTAGAAGTGTTAGAAGTGGGATGGGAGCCATTATAAGGTTAGTTATTGATGTTCCAAAATTCCACCTTCAGCAGTTTTAACCAGGGCCATCATATAGTTCCTCTTTCTATATATGTTACTTTCCACCTACACATGATATGATCATTACTTATTCCAACAGAAATTGGGATAGTAGGCTTGTCCACTTGTGAGATCTTCCAGGAACCTCTCAAGGTTATGGCTAATTTTTGAGCTTAGGACATCCGATTGGCTGTACTCCAAACAATCCACTTTATTGAACCAAGATAAAACCAATGCAGGCAGTGGAAATGGGGTTTCCCTGCCAGTTCCCCACTGTATTTCCACTTTGTGTGTTGGTTTTACATTGGTTCAATGAAGTGGATTGTTTGGAGTGTGTCCTTTGTTCTCATCTATGCAGAACATGAGCTGGGCTAGCACCTACAGGAGAGTGCTTGGAGATTGGGAGTCTCTCTACCTTGAGCAGTGGCAATACCTAACTTTTGAGCTTACCTAAAAAAAAAAAAAATTAACAAAGGAAAAATTTAATTCTTCTAAATATTTGCATAATTCTGATCTAAGTTGATGGAGTTCAGGTGTAATTATTGACCACAATTTCTTTGAACAGTTGGATTTTAAATATGACAATAATGTAATGTTGATAGGGGAGGTTTTAGTGGTATGATACAGAGTCCATTGGGGTGAAAATCATTTGGGGAGTGTGTTTTTTCTGGGCGGAAACAGTACCTATGCAGCCACTTTATTGCCAACAGAGTAATTAATTAAGACAAGTTGATAATGGAGTGTGGCTCTCATCTTCCTTTATTCTTAGGCTGAAACGAAGTTGAGCTACAGGAGTCTGGAGGTTTGGTGTGATGCTGTGGATTTGGATATAATTAAGAGTTGTCATAAATAAGTTAGAACAGAAAAACTCTGGTCTCCAAATTTGTATCATTTTATAGCCCTGCTGTAAGGACCTGGATCTGAACCTACAACTTCTGCTGTGTCTGGGAGTATCTCTTCATGCTGAACCACCTGAGATGCTGGACAGCTAACTTCCTGATACCTTAGATGGCCTTGCTTTCTCTCATGTACTTCCTAGTTACAGATTTTTGGCTTGTTCCTTGACGATGCTACTGTTTGATCCCAACCTGCAACCATTTGTTACCGACCTTTGGCTTGTCTACTGACTACACATCTGCTTGACCCTATCTGCTATACCTGCTAATGGACCCCAGCTTGCTCACCTGCTGGTGGGGCATCCCTGAGGACCACAACCTAGTGGTAACATGCAGTAAAACCCATCTCCACAATCAGGAGCTCTAGTGAATACTGGTTAGTGTTTAGACCCCTCATCTCAGGTGAACCCGTGGCATCCACCAGGGTGTGCATACCTATCCTGCTGGTCAGTGAGAGCCTCTCTACTGCAAAAACTACTGGTCTCAGAGCCTGACCGAGACACCTGCACCCCCACACATTATAATTTGGGACTAATTTGTGCTTAAAAATGCTAATACCTGTATTCTCCCAATTAAAATGCTGATGTCTTCCCTTCACTGCTGACATGGTAGTAGCTACACCCCTCAGCATAATACTTGTATTATAGAGAAATAGAAGGGGTGTGCTTGGCTAGATCTGTTACTGAGCACTGATTACTGAGTTCACTGGGTTTCTGGTTTCCAAATAAATGCATTTAGAAAGCCTACTCAACTGCTGTAACAGGAAAGGGAGGTAGGATGGCAAAAATGAAGGTTGTCGGTACAATGTCTCTCTAACTGCATATTTATTTGTGCCTTCAATTGGGCATTGTGTTGCTTAGGCATACTGAGAGGTCATAAATAAAATGATCCATTGGAAGTGAAAATTGGGTTTATGAGATGATATGTGTTGGTAAAATTTGAGAGATGTTTCAAGGAAGTTTGGCTTCTTAGCAACACATGGAAACCAGTGGGGGCATATGCTGCCAGCATGTCTGTGCATTAGGGAAATGCCTGACGAGCATTAGCAAACTTAGTGTTCATACTCGACACTGGTTTTGGCACCCAGTGGTCTATATAAACTGAAGAACTACAGAAGGAAGCTGCTGAGTGGTCTTCAGCTTGTCCTTGTTTATCTGAGACCTGACTTGTTGCCTCACTGTGTATAAGCCATCTTGCCTTCTGGACTCTGCTACCACCTTCTACCTTGTACTCTGTCTACCCAGCTGTTACTGACTTCTACTTGTTTCCTGGACTCTGTCTTTGCCTCCTGATTTGATACCATGCTGCATGGCTGTAACTTGCCTCATCTTGATTGCAGGATTCTGATCCAGTACCACGTTGTTGCTGTGCCTAGTCCCTACCCAGTGATCTACAGCTCCCAGTTCTACTCATCTGGCTGCAACACAGATCCGGCTCAGTCCGCAAACTCCGACATTCATGCCACTCCATGGCCTCACTCTCTCTGTCACCACCTGCAAGAGGTACGAGAGGAACCACTCATCGTTTTAGTCTCCACCAGGTATGTGGTCTCCACCAGGTAGAATCATATCTATAGATACCATATGTTAAAAGCAGCACACTTGCAAGCTTTGGTTTTTTATCTCCTCTCTTTTATCTTCCTTGTCCCAAATATTCATCTGGGAGGTCATCAGGTTGTCTGTCCAGTGTTTTAAGATAGCCTGAGGACCTTGCAGATGAATATTTTGGACAAGAAAGGCAAACGAGAGGAGATGACAAAATATGACGGTTGGCTGTACAAAATAGTACATTTTGCATATTTTAAAGTACAGAAATGCACTTTTTTAGGGGTGCCTTGCACTCCACTGGCTTTGGTCAGTCTGAAGGCAACAAAGCACAATTAAAACAAAAATGCAGGAGGACAGAACAGTCATGTGATCTGCCACAAGTCACATGACCAGCTCTCCGATCAAGTTAAACAGTTACAACTTAGTTGAGCTCCACATTGCAGGCCACATTTTTTAATGAGCAATAGAATGTGGACTGTGGGGTGCATAACCGCGCTATGTAAAATAGAGAGAAGATAGAGACATACACTCTCTGTTATAATTGGACCTCTAAGTCTTCATTGTTGAGTCCAACAGGAGGAGAGGTCTGGTCTCCACTAGCTTCCAGGTCCCATACCGTGCAACTGCCCTGCTGAATTGTGATCGCAGGAGGTCAGCCATTTAGCACCATTCAGAGATCGTTTTGCATTCCTTCAACTAATGCAAAACATTCTCTGAATGAGTGAGATGGGGAGACAAGGTGGTGACATCATAGTCTCCACTTCATCCAATCAGAGAATGCTTTGCATTAATTAAGAAAGTGCAAAACAGTCACTAAATGGCGCCTGCAAGTAGGTAGGTGGTCTTTTCCTGTTCCTTGGGGGCCCCCTCAAGATACCAACGGTCACACCTGGACACAGCTACGAGATCTCGGAAAGGGAATGCACTCAAGTCACCTCAGTTGCGATTGCAAACACTTCAGTTTTATTGGCATAAAATCAGGGTTTTTATACTATAGTCTTTGGGCAAACACACCCTCAGACCATCCAATCAGATACATGTACATTATTTTTACCTTAACTCAACAATTATTTGTATGAGGTTTGCATTTTCACTCTTCTGCTTTATCTGTCACACCATATCTGGTCTAACGCCCAGACCATGGCTATAATCTGACCCCACGCCCAAGCTGTGGTTACAACTTTTCAGAAATGAGAGTAAAGCTTATCTCTTTTTTTTTGTAAAGTTTTCAAAAACACTTATTTCTACATGAAGCTGCCATAGACTGTTTTGTTAGCGTGTACAAATGTCATATATACAGTTGTGTTCAAAATAATAGCAGTCAGACATCACTAACCGGATCAATCCCTGTTTTTGGTGGAAATGATATTTCTACATGGCAAATAATTTACTAGCAGGTGTAGTAGAGTAATAGAAATCCAACAGACCCAACAGTCATGACATGCATGCTGCTGATTCTGTGTAATTGAATCACTAAGTGAAAGGGGCGTGTTCAAAATAATAGCAGTGTGGAGTTCTATTAGTGAGGTCATTCATTCTTTAAAAAACAAAACAGCCAATTATTTATTTAAGGAAGGAAGGCAGCAAATGTTGTACATGCTGGTTACAGTGCATTTCTCTCTGAAATTCTGAGGAAAATGGGTCATTCCAGACATTGTTCAGAAGAACAGCGTACCTTGAGTAAAAAGTTGATTGGAGAGGGGAAAACATGTAAAGAAGTGCAGAAAATGATCGGCTGCTCAGCTAAAATGATCGCAAATGCTTTCAAATGGCAACCAAAACCCGAAAGACGTGGAAGAAAGGGAAAAACTACCATTGGAATGGATAGAAGAATAGCCAAAATGGCGCGGACTCAGCCAACAATCAGCTCCAGGAAGATGAAAGAAGGTGTAAAGTTCCCTGTGAGTACTGTTACAATTAGAAGACGCCTATGTGAAGCCAAGCTATCTGCAAGAAGTCCCCGCAAAGTCCCACTGTTGGAAAAAAGACGTGCTGAAGAGGTTACAATTTGCCAAAGAGCACATTGACTGGCCTAAAGAGAAATGGCGCAACATTTTGTGGACTGATGAAAGGAAGATTGTTCTTTTTGGGTCTAGTGGCCGGAGACAGTTTGTCAGACGACCCCCAAACGCTGAATTCAAGCCACAGTACACTGTGAAGACAGTGAAGCATGGTGGTGCAAGCATCATGATATGGGGATGTTTCTCATACTACAGTGTTGGGCCTATTTATTGCATACCAGGGATCATGGATCAGTTTGAATACATCAGAATACTTGAAGAGGTCATGCTGCCTTATGCTGAAGAGGAAATGCCCTTAAAATGGGTGTTCCAACAAGACAACGACCCCAAACACACCAGTAAACGTGCAACATCTTGGTTCCAGACCAACAAGATGGATGTTATGGAGTGGCCAGCCCAGTCCCCGGATCTTAATCCAATAGAAAACTTGTGGGGTGACATCAAAAATGCCGTTTCTGAGGCAAAACCAAGAGATAGAGAAGAACTGTGGAATGTGGTCCAATCATCCTGGGCTGGAATACCTGATCACAGGGGCCAGAAGTTGGGTGACTCCATGCAACACAGATGTACAGCAGTTCTCAGAAACAGTGCGACTACAACCAAATATTCATGAAGTCATTCAAAGGAAAGCAAAATCTTCAAACATTTCTCAGTTTATATAGTGAATGTTTGAGTTTGTAAAGAAGAATACAAACACTGCTATTTTTTTGAACCGTCTAATATTCACTTTTCTTCCATTTTTTTAGAGGAACAACACAGATTTGATCTATTTTTCTTCATGTTTTGATTTGGAATAGAATGTGTCGTGTTCCCAATGCATTTGTGTGTATGGAAAGAAAAGCTATTAGAAGGATTTTGAGCTTTATTCACTTTTTTCAACACATTGCTATTATTTTTAACACAACTGTATGTATGTTAAACTAGCATCTTGTATTAGTGTATACAAAATGGATTCAGTTATATTCCATTTAATCCTTTCAGCGCCCATGCCGGGAGACCCACTGCCTCACTTCCACCACCGGACGGGTCTCATAAGCAACTGGAAATGAGGTTAAACAAAAAGGGTGGAAAGATAAGGAAGGCTGCTTGAGACACTTGGTTTGGTATCTACTATATCATTTGTTATCCAAATGTCTAAGAATAATAGTTTTTTCTGAGATCAGGTGATGCAATTTGACTTCATGTATGTTCACAAAAAATGTCTGGTTTGCGGTGTTCTGCTTTACCTAGGCTCTATTTCAACATTATTGTTTAGTAAATTCTCCAAGAGTGCTCAAAGAACATACCGTAAGAACACAGATGTGTATTTTCACAGTGAATATATGCCTTGGGTCAGGGGCGGACTGACCATTTGGAAACTCGGGCACTGCCCAAGGGCCCGGGGTCAGTAGGGGGCCCCATGAGATGCCCCTGGTACCTTTTTCATGGGCTTTTTTGAGTTTGGGGAAGGACACAGTGGGCCCCATGATCCCCTATTGCCCGGAGACCCCATGAGTTGTCAGTCCGCCCCTGCCTTGGGTAATTAATGTTCTTTGCAACATTGGTTTAATGTGTATCTATATATATTTTTTCCCGATTTCTTTTTTTTTGTTTTTTTGTTCTCTGGCCACAGTAAGCTCAACCAGCTTATCAAATCGCATGCAAAAAAAGGAACTTGAACACCCTTGTGCACAAAAAAAAAAAAACGCTTGATATAATTACTACAGACAGTGTCCTCATATCCTCATATAAACTTTACTATTTTAGTGTGTGTGCAAAAAGATCCTTGCATGTTGTTTATAAAAATAAGAAAAAAATGTTGCATCTACTTGCTTTTCAAAGACCTTTCTAGTAAAAATACATTATTTAGATATACAGCATGCTAGCTTCCATTTTAAAGGCAGTGGCTCCACACAGCAGAGAAATTTGGAATTGCACCCTTGGAGCACAGTACTGCAGGATATGTAGTAGGGGATGTTAATTGGAAGCCTGTTTTCAATAAATGCATTATTTTTCGGACATTGAATGTGAATTTCTAATTTGTACATGTTTGCTGTATCCTATTTCCATTACTGTATCACAAACACTCATTTGATTTCCCCTCTAGTAAATGATCTGCATTTCGCTACAGACACTACTAAAATAGTAGCTGCTAAGACAAAGAAAGCTTTTAAAACGTTGCCATGCATTGAAAAAAGTACTTACATGTACATGTGTGCATGAAAGACCCTATAAAAATCATAATTAGCCGTCAGAAAAAAAAAACAGACTTAAAGTTCAATTCAAGTTTTAGCATTTAATACAAAAGAAGATCCCCTGAAAAAAAAAAAACAACAAAAAAAAAAAGCTAAATTTGATAAACTTAAAGAATTCCATAAGGGGGATATGATCTCCATGTATAATACATAAGGGGGGGTATGATCTCCATGTATAATACATAAGGGGGGATATGATCTCCATGTATAATACATAAGGGGGATATGATCTCCATGTATAATACATAAGGGGGGATATGATCTCCATGTATAATACATAAGGGGGGATATGATCTCCATGTATAATACATAAGGGGGGGATATGATCTCCATGTATAATACATAAGGGGGATATGATCTCCATGTATAATACATAAGGGGGGATATGATATCAATGTATAATACATAAGGGGGGGATACGATCTCCATGTATAATAAATAAGGGGGGATACGATCTCCATGTATAATACATAAGGGAGGATTTAATCACCGTGTATAATACATAAGGGGGGGTATGATCTCCATGTATAATACATAAGGGGGGGATATGATCACTATGTATAATACATAAGGGGGGGATATGATCTCCATGTATAATACATAAGGGGGGATATGATCTCCATGTATAATACATAAGGGGGATATGATCTCCATGTATAATACATAAGGGGGGATATGATCTCCATGTATAATACATAAGGGGGGGATATGATCACCATGTATAATACATAAGGGGGATATGATCTCCATGTATAATACATAAGGGGGGATATGATCTCCATGTATAATACATAAGGGGGATATGATCTCCATGTATAATACATAAGGGGGAATATGATCTCCATGTATAATACATAAGGGGGATATGAACTCCATGTATAATACATAAGGGGGGATATGATCTCCATGTATAATACATAAGGGAGGATATGATCTCCATGTATAATACATAAGGGGGGGTATGATCTCCATGTATAATACATAAGGGGGGGATATGATCACTATGTATAATACATAAGGGGGGATATGATCTCCATGTATAATACATAAGGGGGATATGATCTCCATGTATAATACATAAGGGGGATATGATCTCCATGTATAATACATAAGGGGGGATATGATCACCATGTATAATACGTAAGGGGGGACATGATCTCCATGTATAATACATAAGGGGGGATATGATCACCATGTATAATACATAAGGGGGGATATGATATCCATGTATAATACATAAGGGGGGATATGATCTCCATTTATAATACATAAGAGGGATATGATCTCCATGTATAATACATAAGGGGGATATGATCTCCATGTATAATACATAAGGGGAATATGATCTCCATGTATAATACATAAGGGGGGGGGATATGATATCCATGTATAATACATAAGGGGGGATATGATCTCCATGTATAATACATAAAGGGGGATATGATATCCATGTATAATACATAAGGGGGATATGATCACCATGTATAATACATAAGGGGGGGGGGGTATGATATCCATGTATAATACATAAGGGGGGATATGATCTCCATGTATAATACATAAGGGGGGATATGATATCCATGTATAATACATAAGGGGGATATGATATCCATGTATAATGCATAAGGGGGGGATATGATCTCCATGTATAATACATAGGGGGGGATATGATCTCCATGTATAATACATAAGGGGGGATATGATCTCCATGTATAATACATAAGGGGGGATATGATCTCCATGTATAATACATAAGGGGGATATGATCTCCATTTATAATACATAAGGGGGATATGATCTCCATGTATAATACATAAGGGGGGATATGATCGCCATGTATAATACATAAGGGGGGGATATGATCTCCATGTATAATAAATAAGGGGGATACGATCTCCATGTATAATACATAAGGGGGGATAGGATCTCCATGTATTATACATAAGGGGGGATATGATCAACATGAATAATTCATAAAGGGGGGGATATGATCAACATGTATAATACATAAGGGGGATATGATCACCATGTATAATACATAAGGGGGGATATGATCTCCATGTATAATACATAAGGGGGATATGATCTCCAGGTATAATACATAAGGGGGATATGATCTCCATGTATAATACATAAGGGGGGATATGATCACCATGTATAATACATAAGGGGGGATAGGATCTCCATTTATAATACATAAGGGGGATATGATCACCATGTATAATACATAAGGGGGGATATGATCTCCAGGTATAATACATAAGGGGGGATACGATCTCCATGTATTATACATAAGGGGGGATATGATCAACATGAATAATTCATAAAGGGGGGATATGATCGACATGTATAATACATAAGGGGGATATGATCTCCATCTATAATACATAAGGGGGATATGATCTATATGCAGGGGCGGACTGACAACTCATGGGGTCCCCAAACAATAGGGGATCAAGGGGCCCCTGTGTTCTTGCCCAAACTCAAAAAAACCTATGAAAAAGGTACCAGGGGCATCTCATGGGGCCCCCTACTGATCCCGGGCCCTCGGGCAGTGCCTGAGTTTCCAAATGGTCAGTCCACTCCTGTCTCCATGTATAATACATAAGGGGGGATATGATCACCATGTATAATACATAAGGGGGATATGATCTCCATGTATAATACATAAGGGGGGATATGATCTCCATGTATAATACATAAGGGGGATATGATCTCCATGTATAATACATAAGGGGGGATATGATCTCCATGTATAATACATAAGGGGGGATATGATCTCCATGTATAATACATAAGGGGGATATGATCTCCATGTATAATACATAAGGGGGGGATATAATCACCATGTATAATACATAAGGGGGGATATGATCTCCATGTATAATACATAAGGGGGGATATGATCTCCATGTATAATACATAAGGGGGATATGATCTCCATGTATAATACATAAGGGGGGATATGATCTCCATGTATAATACATAAGGGGGGATATGATCTCCATGTATAATACATAAGGGGGATATGATCTCCATGTATAATACATAGGGGGGATATGATCTCCATGTATAATACATAAGGGGGGATATGATCTCCACGTATAATACATAAGGGGGGATATGATCTCCATGTATAATACATAAGGGGGGATATGATCTCCACGTATAATACATAAGGGGGGATATGATCTCCATGTATAAATACATCAGTGGTTCATATAGTGAACTCGGTGTAGTTATTCACCCTGAGGTCATCACAGAGGACAAAGGGGCACTCTTTACGTCTGGAGGAAAAGAGATGTAATCTCCAAACACGGAAAGGTTTCTTCACAGTGAGAGCTGTGAAAATGTGGAATAGACTCCCTCAAGAGTTGGTTGTGGCCAGCTCAGTGGATTGCTGTAGGAAAGTCCTGGATTCTTTCTTGGATACACAGAATATAACTGGATATAACATTTATAGGGAAAGTTGATCCAGGGAATATCCGATTGCCTCTCGGGGGATCAGGAAGGAAGTTTTTCCCCTGAAGGAGCACATTGGATCATGCTTTGCTGGGTTTTTTGCCTTTCTCTGGATCAACTGTGGGTGTAGGATTATAACTTTTTTTTTCTATGGTTGAACTTCTTATGGTCACAATGCAGCAGGGAAGCCAATTGGCGCAGGCTCCGGACATTAGTGGGGATAACTGTAATAGCGGTGCCTACTACAGTGATTTTCAGCTTCTAGAGGAATTACACAGGTATGGTAATTCATAGGTACATGGGTCCAAGCTGGACTAATGCAACTATGTAAAAAATATGCTATACTTGGAATTTTTCTGAACCTCCCTGGCGGTATAATTATGTCAGGAATTTTGTACCAAAAGCAGTACCATTTTTGTGCATGGAAATATGTATTTTTTTTATTGTAGGCCTGTAATTTAGGAATAACTCCCTGAAATCTGTCCGAACAAGAGTTTAGTAAACATTCCGGATATGATAAAACTTGAAACACGAAATCATAAATTATAATTTAATAAATACTCATAAAAAATAATAATATAATAATAATAAATTTAATTCAATAATATATTCAAACCAAAAACACTGAAATTTGAACTATAGCGCCAAGTTCGCACATCACTGAGCATCAGTCGCAAAATCGTTTTCAGTGTCTGATGACGAACTTCCCCCACGAATCATTATCACTCAATTCTGCAAGTGGTTCTGATTTACTATCGCTGTTCTCTAGCCGGTCTAAAACCGCTTTTGACCTAAAGGGACGCTTTTTGGACACCATGGACTTTTCTAAGTTTCCAGGCAGAAAGAACAGTCAAAATGCAGGCAGGGCGCCGGACAAAGCAGTAGGGAGAAAATGTATGTGAAATGCTTTGATACAGGAATGTTTTGCTATGAAATAATCGTTTTAAAAAACAAATTCATTTTTTTTCAATTTTCAAATTTGCCGCCGGCGCCCGTACGTCCCGACGTCACAGGGACTGGAACACGGAAGCCAGATGCCGGCATCGGCCGGAGGAGATGGCCGGGGACGCTGCAGGGGACACATCGCGGGAGCGAAGGACAAGGTAAGCGCTGCAGGGACCCCCTGAGCAACGCCGCATGGTAAGCCCGAGTGTAGATCAGGGTTACCGCTTTTGGTACTGAAACTCTACCCCGAGCTACACTTGGGAATACCGCCAGGGAGGTTAAGCAGCGTGACCAACTCTCCGAAATGAACTTTACTGGCAGGACACCGAAACAGCACCAATTTTTTTACTGACAAAAATCATGAAATGTACTGGCAGAGCCACATTTTTTACTGACACCTCAAAAAATACATACTATGAAAAACAGTGCAAATATCACTATTTATGCTATAAACATATAGATGGTGCTAGTAGCCAGTGGTGTATTTAGGTTTTGTGCTGCCCTAGGCAACACAAGAATTGGCGCCCCCAACAGACAGAGCCCAATATTGACTAACAACACCCCTGTCTCCCTCCTGAGAGAGCCTTCCACTACCACTGCCCCCCATACACCAGCCACCATCCCCCATGGCGAGAAAGAGAGACACTCACCTCCACAGCTCTGGACATCCCCGGGAACGAGAGTTGGGCTGTGCATACACCATCATGAAACCCGTAGCCTCTCTTGGAACCCACCAGGTCCCCATGCCGCGTGTGTCCCTTCTTCCATCCCTTCTTCAGAGACATCAGTAAAAAGTGACATCGCAGATACCAAAGAGACAGTAATGCTAATGCATTGTTAAAATTATAATTTGCTAAAGGAGCTTGCAGCAGTTTTCATTTGGACAGGTGTACCCGTGTGAGGGTTTCCCAGCACCACCTGTTCCAGTGAAAACTCTGCAACAGACCACTTTCCATAGAGTGAGTACATTAAAGTAAGGGGGGACCTTTATATTAGTGCCTCCCTTACCTTACTGTATGCGCTCCCCCTTACATCATTGACCCGTCCCTGATGGTGCTGCCACTGATCTCCTCTGATATGCACCATGCAGGGCTCAGTTAGACAGTCTTTCCAGGCTCCAGCTTGGTGGCCCTGGTTTCATCCTATATTCTCCTCTCCACAGTCCACACGTCTGACTCCTCCTGTGACCCCCGTTTCGGCTACGCTACGGCTCTTGACTCCTCTCCAGGCTGCCCCTCAGAGACTGCAGACATGATACAAGAGATGGTTAGAGATTGTAGACATGATACAAGAGATGGTCAGAGATTGTGGACATGGTACAAGAAATGGTCAGAGACTGTAGACATGATACAGGAGATGGTTAGAGACTGTGGAAATGATACAAGACATGGTCAGAGATTGTGGGCCGGATACAGAAGATGGGTAGAGGCTGTGGACATGGTCAAGATGATTGTTATAGGCTGTGAACATGATACAGGAGAAGCTTAGAGGCTGCAGACATACTGCAGGAGATGGTTAGAGGCTGTGGACATATTACAGGAAATGGTTAGAGGCTACAGACATACTACAGGAGATGGTTAGAGGCTGAGGACATACTACTGGAGATGGTTACAGGCTGTGGACATACTAAGAGAGATGGTTACAGGCTGCAGACATACTACAGGAGATGGTTAGAGGCTGCAGACATACTACAGGAGATGGTTAAAGGCTGCAGACATACTACAGGAGATGGTTAGAGGTTGTAGACATACTACAGGAGATGGTTAGAGGCTGCAGACATACTACAGGAGATGGTTACAGGATGTGGACATGATACAGGAGATGGTTAGAGGCTACAGACATGATACAGGAGATGGTTAGAGGCTACAGACATGATACAGGATATGGTTAGAGGCTACGGACATACTATAGGGGATGGTTAGAGGCTGCAGACATACTACAGGAGATGTTTAGAGGCTGAGGACATACTACTGGAGATGGTTACAGGCTGTGGACATACTAAGAGAGATGGTTACAGGCTGCAGACATACTAAGAGAAATGGTTACAGGCTGCAGACATACTACAGGAGATGGTTACAGGCTGCAGACATACTACAGGAGATGGTTAGAGGCTGCAGACATACTACAGGAGATGGTTAGAGGCTGCATACATACTACAGGAGATGGTTAGAGGCTGCAGACATACTAGAGGAGATGGTTAGAGGCTGCAGACATACTAGAGGAGATGGTTAGAGGCTGCAGACATACTACAGAAGATGGGTACAGGCTGTGGACATGGTACAGGAGATGGCTAGAGGCTGCAAACATACTACAGGAGATGGTTAGAGGCTATGGGCATACTACAGGAGATGGTTACAGGTTATGGGCATACTACAGGAGATGGTTACAGGCTATGGACATGGTACAGATGATGGTTAGGGGCTGCAAACATGATATGGTTAAAATCTCAACACCAATCACCTCAGTGGCACTGACAGATGCCTGGCGGGTGGCTATCCTGCCTCCCCATCCAGTCCTCTGCTCTGTCTCCTGGCTGAGTGACACTGTCACTGACAGACTCCTGGAGCACGGGCCGGCAGGCACCTCTCCCGCCTCCCCCATCCAGTCCTCCAATCCAGCTCCTGGCTGACAGCTGTAGCTATTCATAAAAAGGTGCCAAATGTTCAGGACAGGTTACCTTTACAAATAATTTCTCAGTACAGGTTACCTTTAAAAATGATTTCTTAGTAAAAGCTATCTTTACAAATAATTTTTTAGTACATGCTAAAGTTAAAAATAATTTTTCAGTACAGGTTACCTTTAAAAATAATTGCTTAGCATTGGCTACATTTAAAAATAATTTCTCAGCACACATAATCTTTAAGACATTTTTTTACATTTTTTTCTATACTGAGAAATTATTTTTAAAGATAATTTGTGCTGAGAAATTATTTTTAAATGTAGCCAATGCTAAGCAACTATTTTTAAAGGTAACCTGTACTGAAAATGTTTTATTAACTTTAGCATGTACTAAGAAATTGTTTGTAAAGGTAACCTGCACTGAAAAATTATTTCTAAAGATAACCTACTCTAAGAAATTTTTTTACATTTTTTTCTATACTGAGAAATTTTTTTTAGAGTAGGTTATCTTTAGAAATAATTTTTCAGTGCAGGTTACAAACAATTTCTTAGTACATGCTAAAGTTAATAAAAACGTTTCAGTACAGGTTAACTTTAAAAATAATTGCTTAGTATAGGTTACATTTAAAAATAATTTCTCAGCACAAATTATCTTTAAAAATAATTTCTCAGTATAGAAATTTTTTTTAAAAAAGTTCTTAAAGATAATGTGTGCTGAGAAATTGTTTTTAAATATAACCTATACTAAGCAATTATTTTTAAAGTTAACCTGTACTAAAAAATTATTTGTAAATATAGCTTTTACTAAGAAATCATTTTTAAAGGTAACCTGTACTGAAAATTTTTTTCTAAAGATAACCTAGTCTAAGAAATTTTTTAACATTTTTTTCCATACTGAGAATTTTTTTTTAGAGTAGGTTATCTTTAGAAATAATTTTTCAGTGCAGGTTACCTTTAAAAACAATTTCTTAGTACATGCTAAAGTTAATAAAAACGTTTCAGTACAGGTTACCTTTAAAAATAATTGCTTAGTATAGGTTACATTTAAAAATAATTTTTCAGCACAAATTATCTGTAAAAACAATTTCTCAGTATAGAAAAAAATGTTTAAAAAGTTCTTAAAGATAATGTGTGCTGAGAAATTATTTTTAAATGTAACCTATACCAAGCAATTATTTTTAAAGTTAACCTGTACTAAAAAATTATTTGTAAATATAGCTTTTACTAAGAAATCATTTTTAAAGGTAACCTGCACTGAAAAATTATTTCTAAAGATAACTTACTCTAAGAAATTTTTTAACATTTTTTTCTATACTGAGAAATTATTTTTAGAGTAGGTTATCTTTAGAAATAATTTTTCAGTGCAGGTTACCTTTAAAAACAATTTCTTAGTACATGCTAAAGTTAATAAAAAAGTTTCAGTACAGGTTACCTTTAAAAATAATTCCTTAGTGTAAGTTTAAAAATAATTTCTCAACACAAATTATCTGTAAAAATAATTTCTCAGTATAGAAAAAAATGTTTAAAAATGTCTTAGCATAGGTTTTCTTTAGAAATAATTTTTTCAGTGCAGATTAACTTTAAAAATAAATGTATGATTTGAGCATAGCAGTTTTCCAAATTATTATGCAAATTCTATTTAAGTGTCACAAAGATTAAATATTTTGTTTTTCAGTTTAACTCATGGATGGCATTGTGTGTCAGGGCTCTTTTGATCACTGAAAACAATCTCGGACACCTGTGATAATTAGCCGGTGAGCCCAATTTAAGGAAAAACTACTAAAGGAGGGTGTTCCCCATTATTAAGCAGAGCACAATTTTCAAGCAATATGGGGAAGAAAAAGGATCTCTCTGCTGCCAAAAAGAGTGAAATAGTTCGATGCCTTGGACGAGGTATGAAAACATTAGATTTTTCACGAAAACTTAAGCATGATCATCGCACTATGAAGAGATTTGTGGCTGATTCAGAGCACAGACGGGTTGGTGCAGATAAAGGCACATTGAGGAAGATTTCTGCCAGATCCATGCATCCGATCAAGAGAGCATTTGCTAAAATACCATTACATAGCAGCAAACAGATATTTGAAGCTGCTGGTGCCTCTGGAGTCCCACAGACATCAAGGTGTAGAGTCCTCCACAGTCTTGCAACTGTGCATAAACCTTCTATTCGGCCACCAATAACCAATGCTCACAAGCAGAAACGGCTGCATTGGGCAGAAAAATACATGAAGACTCATTTTCAATTTTCACCGACGAGTGCCGTGCAACCCTGGATGGTCCAGATGGATGGAGTAGTGGATGGTTGGTGGACAGTCACCCTGTTCCAACAAGGCTGCGACGTCAGCAAGGCGGTGGTGGAGTCATGTTTTGGGCCAGAATCATGGGAACAGAGCTGGTCGGCCCCGTTAGGGTCTCCGAAGGTGTAAAGATGACCTCTGCAAAGTATGTGGAGTTTATGACTGACCACTCTCTTCCCTGGTACAGAAGGAAGAACTATGCTTTCCGTAATAAAATCATCTTCATGCATGACAATGCACCATCTCATGCTGCAAAGAATACCTCTGCATCAATGGCTGCTATGGGGATAAAAGGAGAGAAAGTCATGGTGTGGCCTCCATCCTCCCCTGACCTCAATCTTATTGAGAACCTTTGGAGCATCCTCAAGCAAAAGATCTATGAGGGTGGGAGGCAGTTTACATCCAAACAGCAGCTCTGGGAGGCTATTCTGACATCTTGCAAACAAATTCAAGCAGAAACTGTCCAAAAACTCACAAGTTCAATGGATGCAAGACTTGTGAAGCTGCTATCAAATAAGGGGTCCTATGTTACAATGTAACGTGACCTGTTAAAATGTTTAAAAAGTTAAAATGTTGTTAAAAGTTTGATTGAAATAGCTTTTGATTTCAGTAAATATGCTGCAAACACAACAAATGACAATTTTCAGTTCTTTACAACCTATAAAGTGTTTTGAAACTTACTGTGCGGAATAATTTGGAACAAAAATCCTGTTATCATTAGGAGGTTTGTTCAATAAAATGTGAAATGTACTCTTAATAGTTGATAACATGAGAATTATGCCGACTGTTATTTACATCAATTATTTAGGTAAATGAGAAAAATATCATTTGCAGAATAATTTGGAACAACAGCAAACTGCTTGACGAAGAGTGCATCCCACTTTTTACATACACAGGAAGGCTTTAACATGGTGTGAGAAAAATTGTTGAAAGTCATCAGCTCTTTCCAATATTTTTTTTACTGGTTTCTGTATCATAATGGCTTTATTGATATGGGGTTTTAGGTGCTTTTAAAAAGGCAGACTATGACGTTTTAGCACAAGCAGTGGCGTCCCTAGGCAGGTGTGGGGGGTGCGCACTGCACCGGGTGACACCTACCGCACGGGTTGACACCGGACCCGCTCCACGAAAAGGTAAAGTTGTAAAGCAAGCCGACGATCCCCGCAGGATGGATCGGATCTGCGGATTGAGCATAATGGATCGGAGTCTGATCCATTATGCTCCCCAATCTGCAGATCCGATCCATCCTGTGGGGATCGTCGGCTTGCTGTACAACTTACCTTTTCGTGGAGCAGGTCCGGTGTCACCCCGTATAGGTTGCATGCCGACGATCCCTGCAGGATGGATCGGATCTGCAGGTTGAACATAATAGATAGTCCGATCCATTATGCTCCCCAATCCGCAGATCCGATCCATCCTGCAGGAATCATCGGCTTTCTTTACAACTTACCTTTTCGTGGAGCGGGTCAGGTGTCACACGTATAGGTTGCATGCCGACGATCCCCGCAGGATGGATCGGATCTGCGGATTGGGGAGCATAATGGATCGGACTATGATAATACATTTAATCTACATTTTTGGAATGCATTTACAAATATATGTAAAAATATATGTTAAAATGACTTTTTTTATATGTTAAAAAAAAATCTAAAGAATATATTTAAAAAAAATATATTTTAAAAAATATTTTTTATACATTTTGTAATATATAAAAAATGCATTTCAATATACAGCATATATATATATATATATATATATATATATATATATATATATTGAATATGGCCAAAATTGTAGTATTTCAAATATATGTCAATATATTTGGGAAAAATATTTTTAAAATTTCAAATATATTTTTCTTCCATATGGGTGAGCTGTCTCTTTGCTGGATGGGGATTGTCTCTTTGCTGGACTGGGCTGTCACTTTGCTCATTTGGGTCCAGCAAAGGTACATCCCCATCCAGCAAAGAGACAGCCCAGTCCAAGAAGGGATATCTCCATCCAGCAAAGAGACATTCATGTCCACCAAAGAGACATCCTATCTACCATGTGGGTCGTTTAGCATTTGTATTTCTTTTGAGAAGGACCTAGGAGTAAGGGAATCATCTTTAAAACTTTGAAGGTTGGAGTACTTAAAAAAAAAAAAGGGCACATTGAAGAAAAAAAAAAGATCTATACTACTATACAGGAGAAATTAAAATTTTTAGGTGAAGAATTTTCCAAATGCTTATGGCAAAATTCTGTGAGGAATGTATTGCACTCCTCCCACTGTTCTAATCATTGGAAGCTTTATCAGCAAGTTATACACTGATAATACTGTATATTATAAGTACAGACTCACTAAACTGTTACCCTCTCACTGTTACCCTCTCACTGTTACCCTCTCACTGTTACCCTCTCACTGTTACCCTCTCACTGTTACCTTCTCACTCCCTGCTATGTTGGAGGCAATGCAATGAAAAATGTTCATTTGTTGTGGTTTTAGAAAAAGTACAGTCATGTAGGAATTGGATTTTTGTCCTGATAGGGGACATGAACTTCACTGGTTCCGTCTTAGAATTGGTCCTGTTACATGTGAACACCTACTCCTTGGACTTCAATCTCCAATGTAGAACAGAAAAAGATATTGGTAATTAAGAACCATAAATATTCTCTATTTGCAAAGTCCTATCAGCCTTGGTTGAGGAATCCATGTAATGTTTCTCGTTGTGTTGCAGATATCAAAAAGCTACATTTCACCTTTTCTATATGTCCTCGCTGGTCACCATGGTTTCTTTCTTCAGGTCTTTTTTTCCATCCCATTACTCATTCACTCTCTGTGCTGCTAGTAATACGGAGTCATGTCAGCACTTACTGAGCTTCAAAGAGGGCAAATTGTTGGTGCCCGCGGAGCTGGTGCCTCTGTGACTGGAGTTGACAAATTATTTGCCGTGTCGCAAGGGACAGGATCAAAGGTTACAGTTTCCAGGAAAGCGTCATCTCATAAGAAAAAGCAAAGGTTGACATGGTCAACTGATAGAAAGAGATAAAAGGACATAGCGCAGGGTTGTGACCCAGAATAGAAAAACAACTGTTGCAAAAGTGACTGCAGAACTCAATCTCAGTCTTCTAAAGTCTGTCTCCACAAAAACTGTGCAGATGGAACTCCATAAGCAAAACATTCACGGTCGATCTGCAATTTCCAAACCATTAGTGACTGATATTAATGCTCAGAAAAGGAGAGAGTGGTGGTCCATAAATTGTGGACTGTCGATCAATGGAAGACTGTAACATGGTCCGATGAATTGAGCTTCACACTGTTTCCAACCACTGTACCAAGCTTACAAGCAAAAGTGTGTTATACCAATGGTAAAGCATGGTGGCTGCGCAGCCACGGTTTGGGCAGTCATATCTTGGTATTCTGAAGGCCCCATCCATTGCCTTGAAAGGTAGAATCACTGCCAGCAACTATGTACAAATTTTGCCTGACCATGTGCACCCCATGGTGCAGACTTTGTTTCCCAAAGACAGCGCCATTTCTCAAGACGATAATGCTTCGATTCACACAGCTGGTGTTGTCAAATTATGGTTTGGCAAGCATGCAGACAAAGTCTCTCACCTTTCCCTTAGCACCGCAATCAGCGGACTTCAGTATCATAGAGCCACTATGGTCAATTTTGGAGAACAATGTTCAGGCTCATTTTCCGCATCTCTGCATGAACTGGAATTATTTGTGCTTGAAGAGTGGTATCAAATTCCATTATCCACCATCTAAGACTTATATTTGTCAAATCCCGGGAGAATGCAGGCTGTATTGGATGTCAAAGGCAGTCCAACACCATATTAGGTAACAATTTTATTCTTTTACCTGGTGTTTCCATAATTTATCATATCATACATCTATACATTACGCTTCTTCAGTGTTTGATTATGTCCAATCCCCATGTACTCCATAGTCAACTGGGTCATCAGGTCTATGGTACTGATGTCAATTCCCTATCACAAAAGACCACATTATAAAGATGTACTCCAGAAATGTCCTACAAAGATGAAATGCTTGTCTAGGAGGTCTGAGTACAGAAGTTTTACATAACTAATCCTACACTCCCACAAGTTCTTCTGCTCTCCTAGGCCATTTTTTGCAGTCTCCTCTCCCCTATGCTTTGGTGATCTAAGATCCTCTGATGTTATTAAAACTGATGCAGAGACCTTAGCCCTTCACTGGAAGTGAAGATACAGAGGGGCAGCCGGAGCATAGAAGGGCACCTTCTGCTAGAGGAGCAGAGCATTGGTTTAGCAAGATTGCTTTTCATGCCCCCAGACTAAATGAGCATGTAACCCATGCAATGGGGGGGGGGGGTAGCCCCATTCTAAGAGGGGACTTGTTAGTCTTCTGGAGTTAAGCTTTGACCTTCTTAGAGTTAAACCTCAGTGCTAAACATATTACACAAATTACGGGGATTACTCAAGATGGTCGTGTGAATGCTTGAGACATTCACAGCAACTTTTGTAGACCCCTTAAAGCATAGAAGTATAAGGCAAAGCCTTCACTAACACACATATACAACAAACAATAATTAGCCTTATTCAGCAATCCTTTTTTGTTTTAATAAACAATGCAAATGTTTTTATCATTTATTTTTGGTGGTCACATGACCACAATAACAGAATAACAATTATTATTATTATATAGTATTTATAAAGCGCCAATAGTTCACTCAGCGCTGTACATTACAAAGGGGGACAGAACATGTGACAAAACAATACCAATACAATGCAAAACATGAGGGGATCGAGGGCCCTGCTCTTTCGAGCTTACAATCTAGGAGGGGGTAACTATAAAACAGTGCAAATAAATAAACACTCAAAATATTATATAGTAAGTAATACAAAAACAATATCAGATAATAAATCATATAAAACATTTTTACACAAAAAAATATATAATAATTAAATAAATAGTCCCACTCTAAAAAAAAATATAGAATATGGTGAGTAAAATTAAACAAAAAGGTACTTATTCCAAGACCCTTGACCAGTGTTCATACCCGTTTGTGCTAAGATCACATACCGCACTCACCAGATAAAGGTGAAAAAAATGCCTTAAATCTGGGCTCAGGAATCCTAGACCCCATCAACTCAGCCTCCAATCACCAGGTGTAGGTGGAAATCCCCCAATGCAGGTAAAGATATATGCCTCAGACCTCCAAACTGTAGTTAGAATTAGCCTCCAACCTCCAGGATCATCAAAGATCACTCACCATAGGAAGATGATTGGTACAGAGAAAAAAATGTACATAGTGTAGTACTGCAAGACTCAAACAGGATGAATGCAAATACCAAACCACTCACATCTTAAAAGAATATAATCAGCATTTATTGTTTATCTGGAGCCACAACGCCACATCACCAGGGTAAAGATCTCACAGTCAGCAATAGATAACAGCATGTAAGAATCCACCCTCAAGCAAGATGGCCCCTGAGAGCATCGCACGCTGGCATGCGCTCCATTCACCGGAAGTGATGTGGTACATTGGACGGCGAAGCCGGAAATGCGTCAACACATTTTGCCCCTCCTCCAGGGCGTTTTTACATGACCGCAATAACTTGCTAGGGCTTCTACCTTTCATAGAAGTGAGTGGTCACTACTTTTATGTCACCATTCAAATAATATGACATATCCAAATGATAAATCACAGATTGAGGCCAAATATGCAGGTCTTATAGTTCCTTAAACCCTGATGAAGGGTAAGATGTGTAGCCTCTGAAACACGTTGGATGTTGCACTTAATAAATGTTTAGATTAAAGCCTTACTCTGGATTCTAGTATTTCAGTGTGGCACTTCAGATTTTAGATCTAAATATGATATTCACACCTTGAGGTTCCTGAGTCAGTCCCTAAGTGCATGGAAGCAGTCCAATCAGATGCCCCATAAGTACACTCAGTACAGTACTGATAAAAGAGATTTCAAGTACTGAAGCACCACTTACTTGAGGTTACAGTGCAGGGGCGGACTGACAACTCATGGGGCCCCCGGGCAATAGGGGATCATGGGGCCCCTGTGTCCTTGCCCAAACTCAAAAAAGCCTATGAAAAAGGTACCAGGGGCATATCATGGGGCCCTCTACTGACCCCGGGCCCTCGGGCAGTGCCCCAGTTTCCAAATGGTCAGTCTGCCCCTGCTCCTGCCTGTCAGATGGAAGCATTCAAGCAGCTGTACTGCCGCACAATTGCTTAATCACACTCACATTGACACCCCCCCCGCCATGTATAATACATAAGGGGGGATATGATCACCATGTATAATACATAAGGGGGATAGGATCTCCATATATAATACATAAGGGGGGGATATGAGATCTCCATGCAGGGGTGGACTGACAGCTCATGGGGCCCCCCGAGCAATAGGGGATCAAGGGGCCCCTGTGTCCTTGCCCAAACTCAAAAAAGCCTATGAAAAAGGTACCAGGATCATCTCATGGCGCCCCTTACTGATCCTGGGCCCTCGGGCAGTGCCCGAGTTTCCAAATGGTCAGTCCGCCCCTGTTACAGTGTCATCGATTTACTCTATGCACGCCCCAATTTGACAAGTAGAGGTGCGCAGCCCTGACAGCAGATAGTGTGTGTTTGCCCATGTATGCTAGTCAAACTAGAACATTAGGTTGTGCCTGTAAAGCCACTGCATCCCCATAGAGTAGCATAGAATAAAAAACAGCTCAGTTATGCTGTACAGGCCACAGCACCCATGTGAATAAAGCGAAATTGAAAGTGTTTTTCAAAGGAAACTTGTAGATCTGGTGTCCACCAGCGGGTGTCTCCCAGCAGCCAACAGATCCCAATAATCAGTCAATCTCCACCTGATGCTGGCTTAGCACTACCCCCTTAGGAGTTGCAAGAGATTTGGGCCCCCCTATAGTCCTGCACAGCCAGGCACCTTGCATTTCCATCACTCAGGCTTACATTAAAAGGCTGTAACCAGTCATTTTGCTTTGTTTTGAAGATTTATTAGGAGGTTTAGAACTTGGATGGGGTAAGGGGTGTATGGGATGCCCAAGGAAGGACAAACCTCTCAGCAACTATGTACACCTCTTTACAGCAAAGTTTATCTTCTGGAGCGCTAGCCAGCATCTCCTGTAGTACCACCCCAGACCCTAAATGACTGCTCTCCTCATTTAGCTGTTCTGGGTGAATTCCTGGGCAGAAGATCCAATGCCTGCCACTGCAGTGTGAAACAGTCCCTGGTAATATAGAAAATATAGTTTCTCACTATAGTGCTCTTTTCCCATTCCTCACTTGGTCCCCCTTCTATGCTGCTGGTGGGCTGGTGGCTGCTACCAGGCATTCTAGCTGGGCTGCTCTTTCCCTGCCACACAGGTGGTCCTCTCTCAGGGGGCAAGTGAAGTCCCACGTTTTCAGCCTTCCAATGCCCTCTACCTGCAGGTTAGCCCCTCTCCATCTGGCCCCCCTCACAGGCTCCTGCCTCCAGCCTCACATCCTTCTCTTTCTTCTACCTGAACTCTCCTGCTGCTGAGCAGGCTGAGTTACTCTAAAAAGGTTGCCCTAGCCCATTGTCAAGCCTCCTATTGGGGATTGGCCAGGATCCCATAAGAGTACAAACCAGACACTCCTCAGATCTGCCCACTGCTTCTAGACCTTTGTCTAAAGCTCTAGAGCAGGGGGAAACATCAGAGGGACTGTTCTGCAGAGCCTCTCAGCCCTGAATACAATTTGACCTCCCTCTGAGTGTTGCACCAGGCTGCTACTCAGCCTCTACCTAATAATTAAAATCTAGCTCCTCTAGCTATCTAGGAGGGCACTACACTGGCTACTGGGAGGGTGTTTAGTCCCTCCTCTACTATTCCCTGTTGCTTCAGTGTTTTGAAATGTATAAAATATCCGTCCTGCTCCTGATCTTGCTCTTGCCCTACACCCTCTACCCTGCTACCTTATATCTGCTCCTCTTATTCCTGATCCCAGTCCTAGTTCCCCCCTTCCTGACTTTTCCCAGCATCTTTGTTATCACCCTGTTTATCTGTGTTTCTTTTTTTGTGTATATTGTATATAGTTTGCTAACTATGCTTTTTATTACTTAGGTTGCTTGTTAGGTGTTTTGCCATTTGGTTATGGCTCACTTATATCTTCATGTTTGCTGTATATACTGATTGCTGGTGTTTTGATAGGTTGTGTTTCACTGTTAATAAACTTGTTTAAATCATATATATTCTGCTTTCAGTTTCCTAAGTGTAGCTTTGCAGGTCTTGCCAACAATCCAGTTAGTATCCTTGACACACAGTTAATGAGGCTGCAGCTGTTTTGGCTGCTGGCATTCATCTAAATATTCCTCAATAGCCACAGTCTATAAATCCACTTTGTATGCATCAAATGCATTTGCAAACCCAGATATCCCCTTGTCAAATTAGAAGTGACATCATCACTGAGCTGTACATGGCCAGTACAGTTAGCAGACGTGAGGGAAGTGCCACTGTAGAGGCAGGGGCGTCCCTAGGGTTGATGTCACCCGGTGCGGTAACACCTTCGACGATACCTGCAGGATGGATCGGATCTGCGGATTGAGCATAATGGATCGGAGCTGCACCAGGCTGCTACTCAGCCTCTACCTAATAATTAGGATCTAGCTCCCCTAGCTATCTAGGAGTGCACTACACTGGCTACTGGGAGGGTGTTTAGCCCCTCCTCTACTGTTCCCTGTTGCTTCAGTGTTTTGAAACGTCTAGGATATATCTGTTCTGCTCCTGATCTTGCTCTTGCCGTAAACCCTCTACCCTGCTACCTTATATCTGCTCCTCTTATTCCTGATCCCAGTCCTAGTTCCCCCCTTCCTGACTTTTCCCAGCATCTCTGAAATTACCTTGATCGAAGTCCGATCCATTATGCTCCCCAATCCCCAGATCCGATCCATCCTGTGGGGATCGTCGTCTTGCAACCTATACGGGGTTAACTGATCTCTCCACGAGCTCCACAAAAAGGAAAGTTTTAAAGCAAGCCGACGATCCCCGCAAGATGGATCGGATCTGCGGATTGGGGAGCATAATGGATCGGACTCGTGGAGAGGGTCCGGAGTCAGCCTGTGTGATCGGTGTCACCCGATGCTGCGCACCCCCCCCCCCAAGCTGCCTAGGGACGCCACTGTGTAGAAGAACCACCTACTACAGAAAACTACAAGCAAGGGCGATCGGACTCGTGGAGAGGGTCCGGTGCCACCCCTACAGAAAACTACAAGCAAGGGCGATCGGACTCGTGGAGAGGGTCCGGTGCCACCCCTACAGAAAACTACAAGCAAGGGCGATCGGACTCGTGGAGAGGGTCCGGTGCCACCCCTACAGAAAACTACAAGCAAGGGCAATCGGACTCATGGAGAGGGTCCGGTGCCACCCTGTGTGATCGGTGTCACCCGGTGCTGCGCACCCCCCCCCCCAAAGCTGCCTAGGGACGCCACTGTGTAGAAGCTCTACCTACTACAGAAAACTACAAGCAAGGGCGAAAACAAGACCAGTCACCCTGCACAAGGAGAGGAAGCAGCAGTGATCAGTCTTTACTGGATTACTGCACAGATCTGAAGGAAATACACAAAGCACACCAAGATTTAAGGAAAATACACTTGACTCTTGTATTTAGACAAGTTTCTTCTTTTAAAGAAAAAAAAAACTGGAATTATAATATATTTGTGTGCATTAATATTAACTTTAGTGTATTTATTACTGAAAGTATAAGTTGTGTAAATATTGTGCTACATAAAGAATTGCAGCTACCATTCTTCTGTTCTGCAAGTGCTTTTAGAAAATATATATTTGGGAGGGAGAGTAAAAAACATTTTAAAGCCTAAAATATCCACTTTAAAGGTATGTTTTTGTGAAAGTTTTCAGGAGGGAAGCGTCATGTTATTTCAGCTTAAGTCTTGAAATAACTTGTCCCTAAACCAGAACCCTGTATGAGCCAAAGTTCATAGATCCAACTCTTGTTTTTACTCTTCTTAAGTATGTTTCTGGGAGAAAAACATGGTGTCCTTCATCTCAGTTCAGTTTTCCACGGTTAATTTATTTTAAGCTGCTCAAGTGAATGACATGACAACATTTGCACAAATCTGTCATAATTATGCTGTCAATCATGTGGATGTTGTCAGCATGATGAAGCCAATTTAAGAATCTCTGGTCCCGTTAGAAACACAGCAAGTCTGGATGTGTCTCGTTGATTAATCCCGCCAGGGGAAATTTTTGTAGAAGACATCAGGAAAATAAATGGAATGCTATACATTGTTAGCTCACCACTATTTGGGCTAATTTTTCATTTTAATTGCTCATAATTAGCCAAAGATAATAGAACATATTTTCATGGAAGAATTTGCATGTTGGATTTTGCTTTCTATTGATATTCCTCATATTTTTCTTTGTGATTGGTAGAGATAAGTGAGTGTTTTCTTTTAAATTTAATTTTGTCCTTGATCCATGAGGTGTCCAACTTTGAGACTTCTTAGAGAAGGTCTAGATTGTTGAGTATCAGGTCAATGTAGCACCAAGTTGATTGTAAGGCCTGTGGTGCTGATTCCAATATACACTCACTGACTTTAATAGGTACACCTTGCTAGTACCAGGTTGGACCCCCTTTTGCCTTAAGAACTGCCTTAATTCTTCATGGCATAGATTCAACAAGGTGTTGGAAACATTCCTCAGAGATTTCAGTCCATATTGGCATGAGTTACTGTTGCCTTTCTAACATCGTAAACCAGTCTGCCCATTCTCCTCTGACATCAACAAGGCATTTTCGTCCACACAACTGCCACTCACTGGATATTTTCTCTTTTTTGGACCATTTTCTATAAACCCTAGAGATGGTTGTGCGTGAAAATCCCAGTAGATCAGCAGTTTTTGAAACACTCAGACCAGCCCGTCTGGCACCAACAATCATGCCACATTCAAAGTCACCTAAATCCCCTTTCTTCCTCATTCTGATGCTCGGTTTGAACTTCAGCAAATCGTCTTCAACACATCTACATGCCAAAATGAACTGAATTGCTGCCATGAGATTGGCTGATTAGCAATTTGTGTTACCAAGTAATTGATCAGGTGTATCTAATAAAAAGGCTGGTAGGTATATACAGTGAAGGAAATAAGTATTTGATCCCCTGCTAATTTTGAATGTTTGCCCACTCACAAAGAAATGATCAGTCTAAAAATCGAATGTTCGGTGTATTGTAACACTGAGAGACAGAATAGCAACAGCAAATTCAAAAGAAATTCATGTCTAACAAATTATGCACTGATTTACATGTTCATGAGGGAAATAAGTATTTTATCCCCTTCACAAAACATGACTTAGTACTTGGGGGAAAATCCCTTGTTGGCAATCACAGAGGCCAGACGTTTCCTGTAGTTGGCCCCCAGGTTTGCACACATCTCAGGAGGGATTTTGGCCCACTCCTCTTGGCAGATCCTCTCCAAGTCATTAAGGTTTGCTGGCTGATGTTTGGCAACTGGAACTTTCAGCTCCCTCCACAGATTTTCAATCGGATTAAGGTCTGGAGACTGGCTAAGCCACTCCAGGACCTTAATGTGCTTCTTCTTGAGGTCACAGGCCTCAACCATACCATACCACCCAGCAATGCAATGGTGTAACTCCTGAGCATGTACATAGTGGTTCATTCTGAATTGGAAGTGTGATTATAAGCCAGATCTTCTTAGCCAACATCAATATCTGAAATGGGATAACTTTTCTAAAGGAACACTACAAAATGTTATTGAAAGCCTTCTGAGAAGAATGAAGGCTGTTATATCAACAAAGGGGGAGACAACTCCATATTAATGCCCATGGTTTTGTAATGGGATATCCAACAAGTTAATACAGGTGTTAGAGTCTATAGGGGTTCATAGGCAGTTTTGCAAATCTTGCCAAAAGTTTCAAACTCTGTGGCAAATCCTAATGAAGTCTATGTGAGAAAAATATATTCATTTTGCAGATATTTGTAGGGTTAATAAGAAAGCTATTGTCAAACAAAAAGCATAGAAAGTCAGGCCCTGTCATGAGGGGCATGTACCAATGTAAAAAATGAAAAGCACATAATAGCACAGTATCTCTTCCTATCAGGGGTGGACTGACAACTCATGGGGCCCCCGGGGCAATAGGGGATCATGGGTCCCCTGTGTCCTTGCCCAAACTCAAAAAAGCCTATGAAAAAGGTACCAGGGGAATCTCATGGGACCCCCTACTGACCCCTGGCCCTCGGGCAGTGCCCGAGTTTCCAAATGGTCAGTCCGCCCCTGCTTCCTATACAGTATTGTCAACTAACACTGAGAATATGTCTGCTTTGAGCCTCTTGTACAGTGAGGGGGCTGGGTAATTCAGATTATTGTACTTTAGCTAATCAAGGGCTAAGGCTATGCATTGCTTTATAGGTTGTTCCTTTTTTTCTGGCAGAAAACCTACAAAGGTATTGGTCAAAGTTTGCAATTTGCAAAGCTAGAGAATGTTAGGGATTCACCATAAACCCATGGTGGCAGCTTACTTGAACCTCAACCCCAATAATTAGATGTCTACAGGCTTTTGGCCTTGCAGTATATCTAATGTTATGGCCTCTTTCACATGGGCTGTCCGGTCAGGTCCACCTGTCTGTTTTTTAGGTGGAAATGATCGGACCCTCAATCCCCCTCTATAGAGTGGCGGGTGTAAATGGACATGTGTCTGTGTCTCCCAGATTAATTAGTAGGACTTAGGGCCTTGAGGCTGTTAGCCTTTGTTCCTACATGTGTCTGTTTACACCCACCTACATCCAATCTGATCCTATCTGCTGATCTGCCTCCATCTAGGCAAATCAGATCGGATGGCAGTTGGGTGTATGTACATGGACAGGCAGTCTGTTTACATTCAACAGCCCATAGAGGAGAGTGTGCTGTGTATGTGTCCACTCTGCATAAGCAGAGCGGACACGGACCTGTTATCCGCCTGTTCAGCAGGGATTATTGGACAGATCACCTGCTGAGCTAGCAAATCTCAATTAGAGTCCACCCCATGTGAAAAGGGCCTATAACTTCTTTCAGTGGCATATTTTAATGTTGGGGGATAGTAGAGAGCAGACCCTCTATCAGTAACACAACTTTCAATTCCCTACGATTTGGACTATTAACCACTTGTCTACCTGGGTCATTAATTTGTATTTTTTTAATTTTTGCACACATGTTAAAATCAGAATTTTTGCTAGAAATGACTTAAAACCCCAAAACAATTATATATTTTGTGAAAGCAGACACCCTGTAGAATAAAATGGTGGCAGTTGCATTTTGTTATATTGTACAATATATGTGCATCTATTTACTAAACACATCTTTTTCAGAAAAAAATACACTAAAATGAATTTTAGTGCAAACAAGCACAATATTATACACATGTTTTGTATAATATTAAAGATAGAGACATGCCAAGCGCATAGATACCAAACATGTCAAGCCTTAAAATTGTGTGCGCCCATGAAATCAACAAAAAAAAAAAACTACGGTACAAAAAATGATCCATAGGCAAGGCTTTAAAAGCCTTTACAAGTTATCAGTTTACAGTTAGCCTCAGAATTATTGCTCTTCTTGCTTTTCAGCGATAAAATATTTGCATTGGGGTGTATACAGGGGTAACGGGAGATATTTTTAAATGTTTTAATATGTTTATTTATTATATTGTAATTAATCTTTAACCACTTGCCTTCCAGCCGCTGTATATAAATGGCCGGACGGCGGCAGTCCAGGGGCGGGTTGCTGTTCATAAACAGCGCCCGCCATTTTGGACTATGCGCGCTCCCTGGGAGCGCGCATCACCGCGATCCGGTGCCCGCTGTGTCCTCTGGACACAGTGGAACACCAATCGTCGTACGGGACCTCTTTGCAAGGTCCCGATCATGTGATCACTGATTGGCCAATCAGTGAAAACATGCAAAGTAGTAAGCAAGATGTCACTTCTGACATCATTGCTTACTACCTGTGAAATCTGTGAATAATCACAAAGGTCACATGGTACAGGGCCATTCACAACAGCCTTGTACCATGTGACAAGCTGCGACCAATCACAGCTCACACAGTATTTCTCAATGGCTACAAGAATGCAGCCAGAGAGAAGGAGAAATTATTGCTTTTACAGCCTTTATGTAAAAGCAATCAGTGTAAATAAAAAAAAAAATCTTCATCACCCCCCACAGGTAGTACAGTGTCACTATGGTGACACTGTACTGCTAGGGTGACAGTATGTAAAAAAAAATAAAATAAACATGTAACTAAATTTTTTTAAAAATTATAATTTTTGGTTATAAACTAATTTGGGTTATTTTTATTTTACTAAAAAGATAACTGAATAAATTCTGGCCAGTATTTATGAGGCAATATTAATTATTTGCAAAATTGTATAAGAAAAACACTTCTTTTTCAACATTTTTGGACTTTTTCATTTACATAGCAAAAAAAAATAAAAATCCCAGTGGTGAATAAATACCACCAAAATAAAGCTTTATCTGTCTCAAAAAAATGCTAAAAAAATTCATATGGGTGCAGTGTTGCATGACCGCGCAATTGTCAAAGTGTGACAGCTGAAAATTGGCCTGGACAGGAAGGGGGGAAAGTGTCCGGACTGGAAGGGGTTAAGCAATTTTTATTTGTTTCTTCATTTAACTTTGTTGCTATCACAAGGGGGCTAAAATGTTCCTGACATTATAGCATTGACAGATGACAGGCCCTCTTTATGGAGACATCAGGGGTTTAGTAGACCCTCAACCCTCCACTGCAGCTAACCAAAAACAGATTGTGCTTGATTATCTGCTTCCCTGGCTACAGTAGCCTGGGAATGACAGAGGTACACCTGGCTTTATACTTGTCTCCTCCAGGTTTGTTAGGGCTCTTTCACGCGGGAAAGACCCGTTTAGTGGATCCGCTTGCTCAGCGGGGGATCTCTCCGCTGATCCCCGCTGAGCAAGAGGATGACAGCTCTGTGTCCCCTCCATTGCTGCAGAGCAGACACAGAGCTGCTTGCTCTCTTCAATGGGCGTTTTGATGAAAACGGACCGCTTTTCCATTTTCATCGGATCTGATCCGACGGAAGGAAGGGGAATTGGATCCCGAATTGTCCCTTTTTGGAGGATCGAATCAGATGTCGGTGGGGGTAAATGGACACATGTCCGTTTACACCCACTGCTCCTTAGAGGAGAATGAAGGTTCTGATCGGGTCTGCCTGCCCGTTTTTCAGGAACGGAACGTTCGTGTAAAAAAGCCCTTAGTCCTACAGGGATCGAGGAGCGGATGTTCCCTGGACATATCCTGCTGCCAATGTTACAGCCATTAACCATGGTCCTGGGCAGGGGCGGACTGACAACTCATGGGGCCCCCTACTGGCAATAGGGGATCATGGGGCCCCTGTGTACTTGCCGAAACTCAAAAAAGCCTATGAAAAACATACCAAGGGCATCTCGTGGGGCCCCCTACTGACCCTGGGCCCTCGGGCAGTGCCCGAGTTTCCAAATAGTCAGTCCGTGTCTGGTCCTGGGCTCCCATGCTCATAAACATACCTTGGTAGACAAGAGGGTTAAAAGGAAACAAGGGGAGACTGCAAATGTTTTTTTGGGGTTCTACAGGCATATAAGAAATATTAAGAGACATCATTATGGTCATAATGACTTCATGAAACTGCAGCTATCGTTACAGTAAAAAGGCCCGTAGCAAGGTAATATTATGATAATCTTTATATATTTTTGTACCAAGAGCAATATTAGAAAAATATTGTGACTTCCATTATGTATCCTTTTCATTATTTCCATGATAATACAATGCTGCCATAATTACTACTGTAGATCTTAACCACTTCAAGTCCGGACCAGGGGCGGACCGACAACTCATGGGGCCCCCAGGCAATAGGGGATCATGGGATCCCTGTGTACTTGCCCAAACTCAAAAAGCCTATGAAAAAGGTACCAGGGGCATTTCATGGGGCCCCCTACTGACCACGGGCCCTTGGGCAGTGCCCGAGTTTCCAAATGGTCAGTCTACCCCTGCTCCAGGCACTTTCACCCCCTTCCTGCCCAGGCCAATTTTCAGCTTTCAGCGCTATCACACTTTGAATGACAGTTGCGCGGTCATGCAACACTGTACCCATATGAATGTTTTAGCATTTTTTGAGAGAGATAAAGCTTTATTTTAGTGGTATTTATTCACCACTGGGATTTTTATTTTCTTTGTTATATAAATGAAAAAGTCCAAAAATAAAAAAAAAGTGTTTTTCTTATATATTTTGCAAATAAATAATATTTCATCATAAATCTTGGCCAAAATGTATTCAGTTATCTTTTTAGTAAAAAAAAATAACCCAAATTAGTGTATAACCAAAAATTATAATTTTTGTACATTTTATTTTACATTTTTATTTTAATTTTTTATATTATTATTTATGTTTTTGTTTGCATACCATGGTGACACTGTACTACTTGTGGGGGGTGATGAAGATTTTTTTTTTTTTTTACACTGATTGCTTTTACACCCATAAAGGCTGTAAAAGCAATCATTTCTCCTTCTCTCTGGCTGCATTCTTGTAGCCATTGAGAACTTCTGTGTGAGCTGTGATGGGTCACAGCTTGCCACATGGTACAAGGCTGTTGTGAATAGCCCTGTACCATGTGACCTCTGTGATCATTTACAGATTTCACACGTAGTAAGCAATGATGTCAGAAGTGACATCTTGCTTACTACTCTGCATGTGATCACTGATTGGCCAATCAGTGATCACATGATTAGGACCTCGCACATAGAGGTCAAGTACGACGATCAGTGTTCCACTAAGTCCGGAGGACACAGCGGGCACCGGATCATGGTCCCAGGGAGCGCGCACAATCCAAAATGGTGGGTGCTGTTTATGAATGGCAACCTGCCCCTGGACTGCCACCCTCCGGCCGTTTATATACAGCGGCCAGACAAGGAGGTGGTTAAAGGATAAGTTCACCTTTTAGAAAAAAAATTATAAATGCACATTTTTGTAGGTACAAAATATGCATTTATTATTTTTGTCTGCAGGAGCCTGTAAACCATTGCACCAGCGATCAGTAGGTCACTGGTGCCATGCACGTCTCCTGCAGACCTGTCAGTATATCTGGTTGCTCGTACAGGATGTAAGATTCAATGTTCTAAACTGTATAAATTAACTATAGATAGAAGCTGATTGGTTGCTATGGACAATAGCACTAGCAGAGATAAAAAAGATAAAACATGCCTCAGAGATTTTTTTTATTCCTGCTTTTGTTTGAAACCCAATAGTCACAAATAAGTCATCAGAGTAGGTTGAGTTCTAAGAGGGCTATGTCCCAAGGTGTGGTTACAGCAGATTGTTTCAGAGTTTTTCATTGGATGGTAAAAGGCGCAGTCAGAGCCTGATTCATATTAAGTGGGGTTATTACCACTTGGCAATGTACAGTGGATGAGCAGCCACTGTAGGCAAAGCAACATACTGCCTACTTCTGCGTTTCGGCCCCCTCCCCCCATGCCGACACCAGCTGTGATTGTACACAGCGGGAGCCTGTCAGGAAGTCCCAGCCAATGAACTGTATAAATGTCACTGATGATATCAGTGGCAGTTAGTCAGTGTCTGTTAGTGTAAGATTGCCTGATGGACTCCTGCAGTCCCTTTGCAAGTCTTTGATCACCACCATTAACCACTTGAGCTCCAGAGGATTTACCCCCCTTAATGACCACGCCTCTTTTTGCTACTCGGCGCTGCACTAATTCAACTGATAATTGCGCGGTCATGCAATGCTGCACCCAAACAAAATTTACGTCCTTTTTTTCACACAAATAGAGATTTCTTTTGGTGGTATTTGATCACCTGTGCGCTTTTTATTTTTCACGCTATAAACAAAAAAAGGCCAAAAATTTTGAAGAAAAACAATATTTTTTACTTTCAGCTATAAAAAATATATAATAAACTCAAAGTTAGTTATAAATTTAGGCCAAAATGTATTCTGCTCCATGTTTTTGGTAAAAAAAAATCCCAATAAATGTATATTGATTGCTTTGTGTGGAAGTTATAGCGTCTACAAACTATGGGATAGATACTGCAATTTACGCCATTTTTCTGCTATACAGCACTGCGCTAGTTTAACGGACAATTGCGCGGTCATGCAATACGGTACATAAATTACATTTACATCCTTTTTTTCCCCATAAATTGAGCTTTCTTTTAATGGTATTTGATTGCCTGTGCGGTTTTTATTTTTTGCGCTATAAAAAAAAGGCTGACAATTTTGAGGAAAAAAAAAACAATATTTTGGACTTTTTGCTATAAAACATGTCCAGTAAAAAAAAAATGCAAAAATCAAATTTAGTCATAAATTTCTGCCAAAATGCATTCTGCGACATGTCTTTGCTAAAACCAGCGACCAGCGACTTATGGCGGGACTGCGGGATTGTGGCGGACATTCTGACATTGGGGGGTACTGACTTGGGGTCACTGACATCCCCAAAAACACTAACACAGTGATCAGTGCAAAAAAAAAAACACTGGCACTGTACTAATGGCAATGGGGAGGAAGGGGTTAACTTTATTTTGCAGGGAAGGGTTATAGGAGTGAGGGGAGTGTTTTACTAGGGGGCGGGGGTGTGTACTGGGCGGGACAGGGCTGATCGAGAAAGAGAAACTGTTCTTTCTCGATCAGCTCATCCTCAAGCTGACAGGGAAGTGACAGACAGCACAGCTACTGCAGCTGTGCTGTCTGTCACTGTTTGCCACCGATCGCCGGGAGATAGCCGCTAAGGACCGGCTGTGACCTGGCGACTCACATCTGCGGCGGTGATCGGCGGGACAGATAGGGCGGCGGCGCGCCTTGCGCGCACCCCCTAGCTATTTACAAAACACACCTTTTAAAACGTGGTTTTGCCTGCCAGTGCCGCCCTGCCGCCGTATATCTATAGTGGCAGGGCGGCAAGTGGTTAATAGTATAAAAAAAATTGATCATTTCAAAATTCCAGTATCTATACCATAGATTGTAGGTGCTATAAATTTCACACAATTTTACACTTATTGGGATTTTTTTTTCCTATCAAAGACATGTAGCAGAATACAATTTTATACAAATTTATGAAAAAAATCTGATTTTTGTTTTAAATTGGATGTTTTATAGCAGGAAGTACAAAATTTAGTTGTTTTTAAAAATGTTCAGTCTTTTTTTGTTTATATTGCAAGAAATAAAAACCCAGTGGTGCTCAAACACCACCAAAAGAAAGTTCTATATGTGTGAAAAAAGTTATGTACATTTTGTTTGGACACAGCATTGCATGACCGCGCAATTACCAGTTAAAGTAGTAGCAAAAAATGGGGGGAAATGGGGGGAAGGGGGTAAAACCTCCCGGAGCTGAAGTGGTTAAACCCCTTGCTGACCAGTCACGTACCTGGTCATTGGACTTCAAGTGGTTGTACCTGGATGATGCTGGATCATCTTGGTATTGTTTTTTAGAGCCGATGGTTGTTTTTTTTTTTGTAATAGCAGAGCAGCTAACTAGCAGCTTGATTTCTATTACAAGCAGCAGGAGAGGATGCCCCACCACCACCACCACCTTCAGCGGCTTTACCAGGATCTCCCATTCCACTGGAAGTCCCCATCGACCAGCTGGCGCTACCACCAGCTTGTCATGGAGTCATACAAAGACTGATTATGTTCGGCTCCATTAAATAATAACCTGGAAGCAATGACCTGACATCACTTCCAGTTTACTCAGAAATACACGGCATCATTTTTAAAAAAATAAAAGCATTCAATCACACCAATCTTGGAAACTGATTTTACATGGAAACATAAAAATGGTTAGCACAGTTTTGTTTTTTTATATTTATCAATTTCTTAAAAATAAATTGTATTAAAATTAAAAAGATGCTGTAAAATAATGAATGTTTCCTAGCTGATTCAGAATCGGATTTGGAATATTTTTTTTTATTTCGTTTGATTGGGGAAATGGAAAATTATGAATTTAGGGCCCGTATTTCCATCCCAAAAGATATATTTTTGCCAAGACATTTACAATTTCACCTTTAAAAGAAAAGATCGGAATTGAATATGATTAAGTTAATCCGTTTCGGTATGCAAAGACTATCACCTAGAAGTCTCTGTTTCAAGAGAAGGATACCATCAAAAGCAGGATAATAAGACCTTTTTATAATAAATTTATCAAAGCTGAATGCTAAATGAGAGCACCAAAGCTGAATACAAGGTGTACTGGATAGAATAATTCACCATATTATGTGGGTATCTCTGATTGTATAATATAGTTTATATTCCTTTAGGGTTTGAGATTTTATGCTGTATTTTAGAATTGTTACTTTTCTTTTCTTGATTCATAGTCTTCCGTAAAAAAAACATGTTGCTTGCAAATATTGAATATTCATTTTCAATTAAGGGCTGCTGTTTATTATAGGGGAATGATTATGCAAATAATAAAAGCATGTAGAATTGAAATTGGATCTTTTGGTAACTTTTTAAGTCTGCGTAAATATGTTCCTGGTGTGTTACAATATACTGAAATAGTATAAATTTTCATAAAAGTTTCACCTTTTATTATTGACCCCTTCCAATGGTAATTTGGCTCATATCCCTGTCTCTTCTGTGGAGCCTCCTTACCCGTCATCCTCTGATGCGCCAGAAGACAAAGATGCACCACCTCTTGTCCTAGAAGATAGAACTAAGACTCAGCCCTTGAGGTGCTCACAGAGAGCTATTATTTGTGAACCCCCAATATCAGTGTCCACAAACTCTACCCAACATGTTACGTCATGTATGTACCGACAAGTATTCAAGTTATTGACTACTCTAGAAGAGAAAACAACAATCTGTGCTTATACGACATGGTCAGCTATTGCCTCAGAGGACCTTAATTTAGCCCCTCCCCAGAGGAGTTCAGGTGAGTTCCCTTAGAGGAATGTACAGCTTTTTCTTCAGCTGTCTTAATAGACACAGATAAAAAAAATTTCACCTGCAGCTTTAGGAGGATAAAACAAAAAACTAACCTTTAAAGCTGAACTAAACCCTCCTCTACTTTTCAGCCAAGGAAGCTGCCATCTTAGCTTCTCTTTGATCTGCAACCGTCATGGTGCTGCACATGTGAGCAATTATGTCACCAATTATTTCATCCAACACAACAAACACTTTTCTCCTGCGCTAGGAAAGGAATCAGTAGACCCAATAGGAATGTTCTGGAATTTTCTAGAATAAACACTGCTTGCTGCCCTCAACAGACCGGGGTGGTCCAAATACACTAGATGCAAATGGAGAAACAAAAAAAGGGCACACCGACCTAGTGCATTATCGTTTAAAATATTTATTGAAGAAATAAAGTAAGTATCATACTTACAATAGACTTACAATAGAGATAAAAACACAGTCAAATTGAACAAGATGTATGATCCAAACAACATCTGAGTCCATACGATGGAGCCCTGGATGGCCAACTGGCTAACGCGTTTTGAGGACACAACCTTTTGGCTCTGAGGAAGAGGTTGTGTCCTCGCGTTAGCCAGTTGGTCATCCAGGGTTCCATCGTATGGACTCAGATGTTGTTTGGATCATACATCTTGTTCAGTTTGACATGCCTGTGTTTTTATGTCTGTTGTAAGTATGATACTTACTTTGTTTCTTCAATAAATATTTTAAACAATAATGCACTAGGTCGGTGCGCCCTTTTTCTGTTTCTCCATTTGCACCAATTATTTAATGGTTTGACAGTCTGGTTGTGAACACAAGCAAATGTGACAATTACCACTCCCGGCATGCCATGAATGTAACTATTTTTTTGAAACCATTAAATCGATGGGTTTAGTTCCGCTTTAATAGATTATTTGTAAACTGCTTCTGTATTGTCTGTAAAAAGCCAACAGTTGGAAACATTTGATAATTTGACTCTAACTCAGTTGAAGTGTTTATTAATAATTTATATGTATTCTCTTTTGATCTTGGAGAAAATAGATATATACAGTATATATGTATATACCTACCACCCTCATCAAAATAGCCTTTCCCGGCTGCATTATTAAATGCATGATGCATTATAAATAATTAAATTAAATATTTACTATAATTTTATTTTTGACTATAATTGCTTGGTACTCTGTAAGTTTATACCTAAAAGAAGGTGACACTCGGTAATGAAGCAGAATGCAAAGCATGTAATGAAACATAATTAGTGCTTTTTCTCTAACAAATCATTATGGTTTGGATTGTACCCAGAAAGATAAGAAAATATTGTTTTTCAAACAATTAAATACTGCATCAGTCTTTGGTATAGTTAATTAGAATTTACATGGGAATACAAATGAACTGTATCCGTTAGCATAATAAGAGCCTCTTTTGCATTAACGTATAAACATGTGTCACTCAAATTAATGTATTCCATGTATTTTAATTTAGTATTTAATTGATTCTCTAGTAAAAAAAAAAAATACAAAATATATTTTGGTTTTAATGGATAACAAAAGATTTTTGTCAAAACTGTAAACATTGATGTTGGGATTTTTAATGAGAGATCTAGGACTAAATTTCATTGAACAAAAATAAATGATAAAAGTTAGAATTGAAAAGTAACTAACTTAAAGGGAACCTGTGCTTTCCATGCAAGGCGAAGCAGCAGTTTCCCTTTAAGCCCAACTGCAGGCTGTGATAAAGTCAGTAAAATTGCCCTCTACCCTGTTGATAATTTTTTTTTCTTTCTTTTGTATGCTTTCTTAAAACCCTCCTGCCTTACTCCTCTCACAATATTGGACATTTTTAATTTGGGGGTTTCATATACTTTTTTAAGGGAGGCCATCCATGGACGTCCTGGTGTCTAGTGTTTTCACTGCCTCCTGAGATACCAACTGGACTCATCCAAGGAGGCCAAGGGGTACTCTACTTCAGGTGTTGTCAGGGATCATCCCATCGCCAACACTCAACTATCTCACTCAATCCCTGTCATCCGTGGCGGTGCGAGTGTGCATGCGCGGGAGCGTGCGGTTACGCGCATGCGCACTGGCGTGCATCTCATTGCAAGGCGGGCTATTTAAATCACCAACACAGTTTAGCCTATGCCTTCTGGTCCACACTAGTCCTGTACTTCATAACCTGATTCTGTTGCCTGTATCTGATCTCACCCTGACTAGGAAAGAACTTCGCCTGCACCGACCCGGCTTATCCCTGACTATCCACTTTGCCTGCTCCCTTGTACCTGATCTGCCCGATTGATCCTGACCCGGATTGTCTGACACTGTTGCACCTATGTTCCTGTATCTGCACCTGGCCTGATTCCTGGTTACCTCCATACCTACCTGCTGCTGCACCTATGAACCCACATCCGCACCTGGCCTGTATTCTGGTTACCGCCATACCTACCTGCTGCTGCACCTACACTCCTGCATCCGCACCTCGCCTGTATCCTGGTTACCGCCATACCTACTTGCTGCTGCACCTACGTTCCTGCATCTGCACCTGGCCTGCATCCTGGTTGCCGCCATACCTACCTGCTGCTGCACCTACGTTCCCGCATCCGCACCTGGCCTGCATCCTAGTTGCCGCCATACCTACTTGCTGCTGCACCTACGTTCCCGCATCCGCACCTGGCCTGTATCCTGGTTGCCGCCATACCTACCTGCTGCTGCACCTACGAACCCCCATCCACACCTGGCCTGTTTCCTGGTTACCGCCATACCTACCTGCTGCTGCACCTACATTCCTGCATCCGCACCTGGCCTGTATCCTGGTTGCCGCCATACCTACTTGTTGTTGCACCTACGTTCCTGATATCGCACCTGGCCTGTATCCTGGTTGCCACCATACCTACCTGCTGCTGCACCTACGTTCCTGTATCCGCACCTGGCCTGTATCCTGGTTGCCGCTATACCTACCTGCTGCTTCACCTACGTTCCTGCATCCGCACCTCGCCTGTATCCTGGTTACCACCATACCTACCTGCTGCTGCACCTACGTTCCTGCATCCGCACCTCGCCTGTATCCTGGTTGCCGACATACCTACCTGCTGCTGCACCTACGTTCCTGCATCCGCACCTCGCCTGTATCCTGGTTGCCGCCATATCTACCTGCTGCTGCACCTACGTTCCTGCATCCGCACCTCGCTTGTTTCCTGGTTGCCACCATACCTACCTGCTGCTGCGTCTACGTTCCTGCATCCGCACCTCGCCTGTATCCTGGTTGCCACCATACCTACCTGCTGCTGCACCTACGTTCCTGCATCCACACCTGGCCTGTATCCTGGTTGCCGCCATACCTACCTGCTGCTGCACCTACGTTCCTGCATCCGCACCTGGCCTGTATCCTGGTTGCCGCCATACCTACCTGCTGTTGCACCTACGTTCCTGCATCCGCACCTGGCCTGTTTCCTGGTTGCCGCCATACCCACCTGCTGTTGCACCTACGTTCCTGCATCCGCACCTGGCCTGTTTCCTGGTTGCCGCCATACCTACCTGCTGCTGCGTCTACGTTCCTACATCCGCACCTCGCCTGTATCCTGGTTGCCGCCATACCTACCTGCTGCTGCACCTACGTTCCTGCATCCGCACCTCGCCTGTATCCTGGTTGCCGCCATACCTACCTGCTGTTGCACCTACGTTCCTGCATCCGCACCTGTCCTGTATCCTGGTTGCCGCCATACCTACCTGCTGTTGCACCTACGTTCCTGCATCCGCACCTGACCTGTTTCCTGGTTTCCGCCATACCTACCTGCTGCTGCACCTACATTCCTGCATCCGCACCTGGCCTGTATCCTGGTTACCGCCATACCTACCTGCTGCTGCGTCTACGTTCCTGCATCCGCACCTCGCCTGTATCCTGGTTGCCGCCATACCTACCTGCTGCTGCACCTACGTTCCTGCATCCGCACCTCGCCTGTATCCTGGTTGCCGCCATACCTACCTGCTGCTGCACCTACGTTCCTGCATCCGCACCTCGCCTGTATCCTGGTTGCCGCCATACCTACCTGCTGCTGCACCTACGTTCCTGCATCCGCACCTGGCCTGTATCCTGGTTGCCGCCATACCTACCTGCTGCTGCGTCTACGTTCCTGCATCCGCACCTGGCCTGTATCCTGGTTACCGCCATACCTACCTGCTGCTGCACCTACGTTCCTGCATCCGCACCTGTCCTTTATCCTGGTTGCCGCCATATCTACCTGCTGCTGCACCTACGTTCCTGCATCCGCACCTTGCCTGTATCCTGGTTGCCGCCATACCTACCTGCTGCTGCGTCTACGTTCCTGCATCCGCACCTGGCCTGTATCCTGGTTGCCGCCATACCTACCTGCTGCTGCACCTACGTTCCTGCATCCGCACCTCGCCTGTATCCTGGTTGCCGCCATACCTACCTGCTGCTGCACCTACGTTCCTGCATCCGCACCTCGCCTGTATCCTGGTTGCCGCCATACCTACCTGCTGCTGCACCTACGTTCCTGCATCCGCACCTGGCCTGTTTCCTGGTTGCCGCCATACCTACCTGCTGTTGCACCTACGTTCCTGCATCCGCACCTGGCCTGTTTCCTGGTTGCCGCCATACCCACCTGCTGTTGCACCTACGTTCCTGCATCCGCACCTGGCCTGTTTCCTGGTTGCCGCCATACCTACCTGCTGCTGCGTCTACGTTCCTACATCCGCACCTCGCCTGTATCCTGGTTGCCGCCATACCTACCTGCTGCTGCACCTACGTTCCTGCATCCGCACCTGTCCTGTATCCTGGTTGCCGCCATACCTACCTGCTGTTGCACCTACGTTCCTGCATCCGCACCTGACCTGTTTCCTGGTTGCCGCCATACCTACCTGCTGCTGCACCTACATTCCTGCATCCGCACCTGGCCTGTATCCTGGTTACCGCCATACCTACCTGCTGCTGCACCTACGTTCCTGCATCCGCACCTGGCCTGTATCCTGGTTGCCGCCATACCTACCTGCTGCTCCACCAAGTTTCCGCATCCGCACCTGGCCTGTATCCTGGTTACCGCCATACCTACCTGCTGCTGCACCTAGGTTCCCGCATCCGCACCTCGCCTGTTTCCTGGTTTCCGCCATACCTACTTGTTGCACCTACGCTCCTGCATCCGCACCTGGCCTGCATCCGGATCTTCCGGGTCATCACCTGCCTACAGTCATATCAAGACCCACCCTCGTGCCATTCTTGGCTCAGTGCCCTCTGTCCCCACTATCAGGGGCTCCAAGCAGAAGTAGTAAGAGGACGCCTCCTCTCCAAGTCAGGCTCCCCAACCAGGTACGTGACAGGTATGCTGTGTTGTTAACGGGGGATAGCTGTCTCTTCCTGATTTGTTTCAGTTTTCCGAGTCCTAACCTAGCTTAGAATTTTGTGATGATGTTTAAATCATCTTATAAGAGATGACTATTCTTACTAATGGTGGAGAAAATAAGCGGCCAGTAACTGCAAATGGAAAAGCTGCCTCTTTAAAAAACATGCCAACTGTGCGCCACGGTTAATCAGGCCCCGATAATTGGTCCCAATTGTAAAATTATAACATGACAACATGATTGAAATAAAAATTGAAATGCAATATGAATATAAATAATGTATGAATCAAAGATAAGCAACTATTGAGTGAATTGAAAAAATGCCTAAAAAGTGCTCCAATCTGGACAAAAATTGTGTATAAGCCAGCAGGTGAATCAAGCCTTTTTGTTATACAAAGCCACAGGTTTTCATTGTGCAACCTTGGGCATTATGTGGGCTAACTGCCAGAGTCCTAACAACTGCTGACATCTTTGGGGCAAAAAATCTGGCATCTGCACAGCATCCTTGTTTAACCCCCTGTCCCTCTCTGTCAGCAATAGGGTTACATTATCTGCATGGCAGGGAGAGAATGAGGGAGAACAATTGCTGGGATACTAGTCACTACCAATTGGTGAAAGTCTATTTGCCTTGTAAAGCTAAATTATCTCTAATGTTGGGTGTCCTACATATGTGGATATTGCTGCAATATGTAAAACTATTAGTTTTGGTTTTTTTTTTACATTTTAGAATGGGGTGCCTCAAAAATTGTGCATAGGGGTGCCTTGACTGGAAAAAGGTTCAGAAACACTGGTCTAGAGGACCATTCTTGGAGTGACCTGGGCCAGGCTAGATAGAAAAACAGGAGCACATGGTCCTTGTGTAAGGATCTAGCAAAGCCCTTTTGTATGGTCAAGGATAAAACGCCTAAATACTGACCTTGTATAGTATAGGCATGTCAAACCGGTTTGTTTTATTACAGCGTACATGACCTGGTAATATATGTTATCATGGCTCTCTGTGAGTTTCAGAATTTTAATTGAATGAGACCCTAGAGTTTTCTATTACTCACAGAGCCTTTCTTTCCTTACATCATTCTGATTGCAAAATACTTTAGAAACTGTTCATCATGAATAAAATATTGTAGTGAATGTTTTAGCCGCAGTTATTTGTATTATTAATTTAAAACCATTTTTTATTGAAGAATACATGTATAAAGAAACATGGGTTTGCATCAAGATTCACAGTATAGATACATACATAAGTCATGAACCAAGTTTGTGTATATGATAAATGAGTCCTTTAATGTACATCATCAAAGGGAATGTGTAATGGTTTTGCACAATTTATTATTTTTCTTCATTTATTATAGTCAGGACTTCAGAAAATTAAATATATATATTTTTCAGCCGGTTGAAAATAAAATATTGTTTTTTGAATAATATGTGGCTGCTTATCCAGCCATTGATTGTGTTTTAAGCTCCTTTTCATAATTTTATCTCTATTTACAGGCTGTTGAAAAACTTGTTGTTCACAGGCACCATAGCTCAAGCTGAAGTTTACAGATAAATGTAAGCAGGGCCAGGTGTTTGGTACCCAACGTGGAGAAAATGCACACAGAGGCCAAGGAATGCTGCAAAATGTATTAACAAAAAGTTCCAACAAGGTGGCAACAGGCCCGTATAACACAACTGAACCTGGCACAGCAGTGCTTTACAGAAGGTCTTGCAAAACACAATCTCTGTATTACCGAGATACTCTGGAAGGCTTACAATGCCCGGCAGCATCTGATGAAGGAGGTGGATGGAAGACAGTCTGGCAGCAAAGGCACCCTAATGTGGAAAGATTGCTTTGCTGAAAGCTAGATATGTGGTCCCTACGTCTCTGGAAACTCTACCTACACTAGACACACTGTCCCTCACCAGCCAGTTCCTGTTCCTGTCCTAGGCACTTCTCAAATGTGCACCAACTACAGTGCTGTTTATTAGCCACACTAAAGATGGCTGCAGAGGTAATCCAGAGCAGCTCCGATCTAATGGCTGATCCCTTGATGATGCCTATGGAGTCTTCAGAGGAACAACAGTTCCTCTTGTCCTCCATCCTCTCTTCACAGTGGCTGCCATAACATCTCCACCTGTGCAGGGAGTCCAAACTACACCTGCCTACACACAGCTCATTCTGCAGTTTATAGCCCAACAGAAGACTTGCATTTCATTATTGTTATGAAGTCAGTATGCAAGAATATGGCATGCTCCAAATATTATATTGCATCAGTGTTTAAAACAATTAAAAGTTGGCATGTCTCAGCACCCTGCTAAGGATCCAGATTACTGCTTTCAGAAGAAGCAAAGAGATCCAGGTCTCCAAGGGTCCAACATGCCCCTGTTCTGTACTCTACTGGATGGAGAGGAGTAATACTAACAGAGCCTCTGAAAAAAAGATGCAACATTGGTTTATTCAAGTGTCAAGGTCCTACCTTTTCCAGAGGTTGTGCTGCTCCATGTGCTGGCATCCATCTTGAGTTTCTGCAAAGAGCATGGTGGGAGTCTTTTATGCCTTCAGGCCTCTGAGGTCCATCCCCCAGAGGGGTGTGGTTGATTACATATAAGTCTGTTGTCCGCACATGCCCTTCGCATTCGTGTCTTGTGTGTTAGTGTTGCAACATCTCTGTGTATACTCTCGTGACTCTCCTGGAATCTGACACGGCTTGTGACTAGACCATTTTCTGCGTTTTCCTTTGATCTGACTTCCCATTGCTGAACCCGGCCTGTGACCTGTGATTCTTGTCTACTGTTCTGTACCGTTTGTCCCGTTGTTGTCGACCCGGCCTGCCCAACTACGCTATTGTCTGATCTGATTCCTACCAGCTACATGCCATTGGCAGCGGCCATTACCGCAGCTGGGGTGTCTCGGGGGACGCAACCTGGTTCCTGGCTGCGTCAAGTCCATCCCCACCATCAGGGGCCCTGGCGAAAGGCAGCCTGGGACTTAGACTCCGTGCCCTGAGGGACTCTGGTCTGTGGGTGGTGGTTGTCGTCAGTCAGTGTGTGACCCTGCCTCTAGGCCTGCCTGTCCGTTCCACAGCTGCTGCCCTGACATCAAGCCACCAATGTCAGCCAATACCAGAAATGAGAGTTTTCTTACAAATAACAAACAATCCTTAAAGTGCCAACATTGTACTGGTGCCAAACACCCTGAACAGCTTCACACAAAAAATGAATCTTCCAAATTTTTGAACAAAATATTTTTTAGGGTTAACATGACTCTTGAACCTCCCTAGCGGTCTAATTATGTCCATATTTCTGTGCTCAAAGCGGTACATTTTTTTGCATGGAAATATATATATTTTTTATTGTAGACCTGTAATTCTTAGGAATAACTCACTGAAATCTGTCCGAACAAGAGTCTAGTAAACATCCCGTGTAGGATAAAATTTGAAACACGAAATCATAAATTATAGTTTAATAAATAATCATAAAAATAATAATAATATAATAATAATACAAGCTTTCACCTGCTACAAATCTGCCTTCCGCACCTACACCTCCTCCCTCCACGCAGCCAAACAAGCCTACTTCCTGACCCTCATCAAGGCCCTCTCCTCCAATCCTCGCCGACTCTTCTCCGCCTTCAACTCTCTACTCTCTCCACCCCCACTCCATTTCCTCAAACTGAACCTTTCCAAAACCGAGCTCCTGATTTTCCCCCCAGCCCGTGCGCCCCCACCCTCTTCATCACGACCAACAACGCCACCATCAGTCCCACCCCACAAGCCAAAGTCCTAGGTGTCACTCTAGACTCAAATCTGTCCTTCCAACCCCATGTCTCTACTCTCTCCACCCCCACCTCCACCCAGCACCTCACTCACCGCCCTTGAGATTGCCAATCACTTCAAAAACAAGATTGACACAATTAGCACGGACATTGCCGCAACTCACACGCCCTCTCAACCCGTCCCCTCTCACACAGCTACCCCCTCATCCCCCCTCCCCCTCGACATTACCCGCAGGGACTTCGTCACTGCTCAAACTCCCTCCAACCCCGTTCCCCCTCACTCAGCTACCCCCTCATCACCCCTCTCCCACGGCCCCACCACTGCTCTGACCTCCACTCCCACCCTACATTCCTCATACTGAAGCTCCCCCAACACTCCACACCTTTGATCTTACTACCATCGAGGAAGTCTCCAAGATCCTCTCTGATGCCCGCCTCACCACCTGCCCCCTCGACCCTATCCCCTCACAATTCCTACGACCTCCCTCCCCCTCCATCCTACGCTCCCTCACCCACATCTTTAATCTCTCCCTCTCCTCCGGCACTTTCCCCTCCCCACTGAAGCATGCACACATCACCCCCATACTTAAAAAGCCCTCCCTGGACCCCAGTGACCCGAACAACCTCAGACCCATCTCCCTGCTCCCACTTACATCTAAACTCCTCGAGCGCCTCGTCTACACCCGCCTATGCTCTCACCTCAACAACAACAACCTCCTCGATCCCCTACAGTCTGGCTTCCGCCCCCTACACTCCACCGAAACCGCCTTACTCAAACTCTCCAACGACCTTCTAACCGCCAAAGCTAATGGCCACTATTCAGTGCTCCTACTCCTTGACCTCTCTGCGGCCTTCGACACAGTTGACCACCCCCTCCTCCTCAAAATACTACACTCCCTCGGCCTCGGAGATTCTGCTCTCTCCTGGCTCTCATCCTACCTGTCACAACGCTCTTTCAGCGTTACCTATAATGCTACCACCTCCCCCTCACTCCCCCTCTCTGTTGGGGTCCCTCAAGGCTCTGTCCTTGGGCCCCTTCTCTTCTCCATCTACACCTCCTCCCTTGGCCAACTCATACACTCTCACGGCTTCAACTACCACCTCTATGGACGACACACAAATCTATCTCTCAACCCCCCACCTCCCCCCCTCGGTGCCCAAATCACACACCTACTGAGCGACATATCAGATTGGATGTCGCTCCACTTCCTTAAACTGAATCTCTCCAAAACCGAGCTCCTTGTCTTCCCCCCAGCCCGAACCCCACCCCCCATTGACTTCTACATCACATCCGACAACGCCAATATCAAACCCGCTCTGCAGGCCAGAGTACTTGGTGTCATTCTGGACTCCAACCTATCCTTCCAGCCCCAAGTCCAATCTTTAACAAACTCGTGCAGACTCCACCTCCGCAACATCGCCAAAATCCGCACGTTCCTAACCCCAGAAACCACTAAACAGCTCATCCACTCCCTCATCATATCACGAGTCGACTACTGCAACTCCCTCCTCACTGGCCTGCCTCGCCGCTGGCTATCCCCGCTTCAGTCCATCCTGAATACGGCTGCCAGACTCATTCACCTTTCCAACCGCTCCATTTCCGCCACCCCCCTCTGCCAATCCCTCCACTGGCTTCCGATTGCGCAACGGATCAAATTTAAAATCCTAACACTGACGTACAAAGCCGTCCACCATACTGCCCCGAACTACATCACCGACCTAATATCCAAGTACCACCCAGCACGCACACTCCGCTCCTCACAAGACCTCCTTCTCTCTAGTTCCCTGGTCTCCTCCTCCTATGCCCGCCTCCAGGACTTCTCCAGGGTGTCACCCATCCTCTGGAACTCCCTTCCCCAACCCATCAGATTATCACCTACTCTCCTCTCCTTTAGGCGTACCCTGAAAACTCATCTCTTCAGGGAAGCCTACCTCACCCCCTGCTAACTTGCTGACCTCCTCCACTCTTCCTACCACTCCATCCCCCACAGCTATCTCCTCCTGTACCACTATCCCCTCCCTCCTAGATTGTAAGCTTGAAAGAGCAGGGCCCTCGATCCCCTCATGTTTTGCATTGTATTGGTATTGTTCTGTCACATGTTCTGTCCCCCTTTGTAATATACAGCGCTGAGTGAACTATTGGCGCTTTATAAATACTGTATAATAATAATAATAATAATAATAATAATACATTTAATTCAATAATATAATCAAACCAAAAACACTGAAATGTGAAATAGAGCGCCAAGTTCACACATCGCTGAGCAAAGTCGCAGAATCGTTTTCAGTGTCTGATGATGAATTTCCCCCACGAATCATTATCACTCAATTCTGCAAGTGGTTCTGATTTACTATCGCTGTTCTCTATCCGGTCTAAAACCACTTTTGACTTAAAGGGACGCTTTTTGGACGCCATGGACGTTTCTCAGTTTCCAGGCAGAAAGAACAGACAAAATGCAGGCAGAGCGCCGGACAAAGCACTCGGGACAAAATGTATGTGAAATGGTTTGATACAGGAATGTTATACTATGAGATTTTAGTGTATTGAGTGAATGTCACTTTTTAAATTGTTTAATTTCTTGCCGTTCCGTCCCGAGGCTCGCAAAGAATGGAACCCGGAAGACAGGTGATTTATGATTATTTATTATAATATAATTTATGATTTCGTGTTTCAAATTTTATCATCCCCGGGATGTTTCTTAGACTCTTGTTCGGACAGATTTCAGTGAATTATTCCTAAAAATTACAGGCTTACAATGAAAAACAACATATTTCCATGCAAAAAAATGTACCGCTTTGAGCACAGAAATACTGACATAATCAGACTGCTAGGGAGGTTAAAAACTGGTCACATCACAAAAAACAAAGTGCAAAATTTTGGAGCTGCGTAGGGCCCCTTCTTCAGGCATGTGATAGCATGCCTGGTCGAGGTGCTGCTCTGAAGCATTGCACTCTGTCAATTGTGATGTGATCATTCACAGTAGGACGTGTGATGCCTCCAGTCTCCGGCTGGATGTTGCTTCCCAACCCATTACTTCTGAGCCTAATCCAAGAAGTTGTGCAATGAGAATTTTTGACATTATCCCACTGGAGAGATTCCCCTCTTTATTTGACCTGATGACCATTGTAAGAGCGACAGAAAATGATGGAAGATCTAACATTTTGCATTACCAGAACAGAAATACAATGAAAATGTAAGGGAATCCCAGTGAGACAATTGGCAAATAGAAGTGCGCATGCACAATGAAATGCGCGATCGTGCACATGCATGTGCACGTGCACACGCATGGTGAAGATTGGCGCTAGACGGACTATTTAAAAGGTGCCTCTGCCTGTGCTGAGTGCTGACTGGTCTTCAGCGGTTCCCCGTTTCCTGCTCATTCCTGTGTTATTTCCTTGTTGCTGACCCGGCTTGTTCCTGACCTGACTCTGATATCTCCCCTGCTTGATACTGGTTCCTGACTTCGGCTCTGCTCCTGACTTCGGCTTGCTTATGATTTGGTACCTCGCTGTCCACTCGTTGATGACCCCGGCTATTCCTATGACATTGCTCCTGTTTCCCATCTCAGCTTCCTGCCTTGCTCTGGTGTACACCTGGCGACCTACCATACCAGCTCTGCATATCACTACTGTTCCTGAATTGGAGGTTCATCAGTCTTCCAAAGCCTCTAGCTGCAAGAGCTGCAAACAACCTCTGCTGGCGCTCTTGTCCCCCTGGTCCCTAGACACTCTGTTCCACTTCCAGTGGGGTCAGGGCTAGTGACACAAGTGAGGTCGACCTCGTCATTTCAGTCTCCAATCAGGTATGTGACAATACCAGTCAGCACTCTGCCTGTGCTGAGTGCTGACTGGTCTTCAGCTGTTCCCCGTTTCCTGCTCGTTCCTGTGTGATTTCCTTGTTGCTGACCCGGCTTGTTCCTGACCTGACTCTGATTCCTCTCCTGCTTGATACTTGTTCCTGACTTAGGCTCTGCTCCTGACTTTGGCTTGCTTATGATTTGGTACCTCGCTGTCCACCCGTTGATGACCCCGGCTATTCCTATGACATTGCTCCTGTTTCCCATCCCAGCTTCCTGCCTTGCTCTGGTGCACATCTGGCGACCTACCATACCAGCTCTGCATATCGCTACTGTTCCTGAATCTGAGGTTCATCAGTCTTCCAAAGTCTCCAGCTGTAAGAGCTGCAAACAACCTCTGCTGGCGCTCTTGTCTCCCTCGTCCCTAGACACCCTCTGTTCCACTTCCAATGGGGTCAGGGGTAGTGATACAAGTGAGGCCGACCTCGTCATTTCAGTCTCCAATCAGCTACGTGACAGGAAACCTTGAATGGAATAATTGTTCTGGTGACAACTCTCCAATATGGGAATATATTTACAAAGTTGCTTGGTATCCATGCATATGTTAACTAATCTGTTTTAAAAGTAAAGTTGGGCTTTGTGTTTTTTTGAAATTTGGCTGGAGGAATGTGCAATGCTGAATCAACAGATTCGACCGAGCATCTGTTTATACACATAACATCGTTTTGCTGGAGCAGCATATGTTTATGTACTTTATGTAAATACCAACTGACATGTTCCATTTGAGGTTCCACTAGTGTAATTCTTTGGCAGCATATTAAAAATACACAGCTCGTCCGCCGTTCCAAATAACTCAAAGCATGGTGAATAAAACTACGCTATCTACTCAGCAGATTTAATACAAGTGTTGTGGGTATTATCCCACTGTCACCCCTTATTTAGTGCCCCAATCCCATCCCCCCACCAAATATAGACACTTTTTAGCACCTATCCTTCTTTGCTAAACAGCTGTCCTTTGTCAACCATACACATTTGTAACATTTCGGAAAGCCTTGAAGGGTGCTACTATAGACCACAGAAAGATTCAGGGCCGCCATTAGAAATTGTGTCTTCCCATATAGCCTGCCTGAAAGCCTGATCATGAAAATAAGTAAATAGTCCCCTCCAGGGGCGGACTGACAACTCATGGGGTCCCCAGGCAATAGGGGATCATGGGGCACCTGTGTCCTTGCCCAAACTCAAAAAAGTCTATGAAAAAGGTACCAGGGGCATCTCATGGGGCCCCCTACTGACCCTGGGCCCTCGGGCGGTGCCCGAGTTTCCAAATGGTCAGTCCACCCCTGGTCCCTTCTCTCCTTATGGACGCTTCCCCCCTATCTAATGACACTCATCATTACATGGGCAAGTGTTTCCAGCTTTTACAATGTGATCTTGATCTGACAATGTGGAAGAAAATTTGGGAAAACTCACCTAGATCTTCTGTTTGAGTGGTTTATAAGGAAAATACATACAAAATGATGATGTTGTGGTACAAAACGCCTGAAGTACTCCATGCCTGTAACCCAAATGCTTCTTCTGCCTGCTGGTGCTGTGGGAAGGACTTTGGCTCTCTCTACCATATTTTTTGGACATGTGGATCTATTACTCCTTTTTTGGAAGAGGTTTTGTCCTTATTACAATTGCTATTGCATACCACTCTCCCTTTCGAGCCTTTATACTTTTTATTGAGCCTTCCATTTCCTGGCCTACCTAAATCGTCCAGGAAACTCTCCACGTGTCAGGGTCCTGTCCACGGCAGAGGTTCTGGAAGATCTGGCATTTCTGCCAGTACTCTGCATGGCCGCAGAAGGACACATCAGCCTAAGTCTGGTGCCTTTATAAGGAGGCTCATCACTTCCTCAAGTTGCTGGATAATTTCTAGCTCCCCGTGCCCTGTTCCTGTTTCCTGTGACTTTGACCCGTGATTTCCTGTTACCGACTCGGCTTGCTCCTGGACCTGTCTACTCTGCTTTACCCCTGATCTGACCTCGGCTTGGCTTACGGATACTCTCTCTCGTTCCTCTGTGTATGGCCTCGGGTATCCCATCTAACTACGTCTGCTCTGATTCCCACCTGGTACCTGACCTTGGCTTGAACCGACTACCCAGTAAACATCTAAATGCCTAAAGGGCTTGCATACCTCGCACAGGCGCCTCCTGTCTGCAGACCTATCTCCGTGCACCAGCTGTGCTTCTGAGTGGATCACCAACCAGCACTCCAACAGGTGACCTGTGCAACTTTGGGCCAGACTCCCACTGTCCCACTCTCAGGGGAGTCTGGAACTTAGCCGCAAGGGAAGCCCTCTCTCCATTGGCCTCCATCACCAGGTACTTGATAGTGCGCATGTTCTGACTGCGGCCAGAAGAAGCATTCCTATGTGTTGGCTATCCTCTATATCTCCTCCCATGCCGACTTTGTTCAAAATAATTGCTGATGTAAGACAGATGGGATATTTGACCGCCCTACATGCTTGTTCGATTGCTGTGTTTGAGGCAGTATGGAACCCATGGGATATCTTTATTTCTTCTCAACCTGCCCAAAATGTACGGTTTCAACAGCCTCTACACTGTTATTTTGTGACATTATATGTTCTGTACCCATGCAGATTTCTACCATCTTTCTCTTGATTTTCTTTCACATGCGATGTATGTATATATATGTGAAAACTAATAAAAATTGTTATTTACAAAAAAATTGTTCCCTCTCTGTCCCTGGCCCCTGCTGCTGAACTGATGGAGCCCCGAGAAACTTTTATTTAATCGCTGGGAGCCACAGCTCCTGGAATTTCTGTACATGCACCCCAGGGCCCCTTGCTGAACTGGCAGAGCCTGGGCCCGATAGAGGAGGTCTGGATCTACCCCTCTATCCGCGACCCTGGAAATATTTATAAAGCATATTGATTATATTTCTTGAATTATGCATTTTAATGATGCTGGGATCGGTTTCATATTTTAGAGTATAGAGTTTGTCAGTGAATGGTAGTTCTCATAGCTTGGCTACTGAATTATATCTGAAACAAGACATAGGAGGGGTCATCCTGGTGGTAACACGCCACCTTTTCTACTGCTCAGAAGTGCCTTATGGAAGGATAAAGTCAATGGACATGTCTTGTCAGTGACATCCTTGGTTTGACTGCTGACCTGACTCTAGCTATGAGCTTGTAGATGGAATGGGTTGGGTCATGGAGGAATGTATGTATTCTTGCAAACTTTTTACTATCTTGCAAGTTCACAAACTCTAATTGTTAGAGTAAAGACCAACATGGTCTCAAGTGACTGAAGGACACTTTATTAGGTACACCTTACTAGTACTGGGTTGGACCCCCTTTTGCCTTCAGAAATGACCTAACTGGCAACTGAAAAGGCCCTCAAAAGGGGATTTTTGATACATTCACAGTATGCCCATTGTGGGCAAACTTATCAGTTGTATGCCACTTTCCATCTCCAATGACGTAATAATGGATTATGATTGGTGACTTGAATTGGATTCTATGGATATGCTTTCCCTTTACTACTTATCGTGAATTTATTTTATGATTTTCATAGGTATTTATCAGGGGTTGCGGTTTTCTCTCTCCCTCCTATGGCCACAGATATCATCGCCTTGCATGCCTGGAATTCTCAATGTATGGTTTGAAATAACTGCTCTCCTCCTGGTGGGATCTGCCCAAGGTCCTTTAGTATGAAGCTCACTGGGGAACTAATTGGTAGTTTTCATGTTGTACATTCTCTATATGAATATAATCAAAAAGAAAATTTGGTGTATTGTATTGATATGTATTTGTTTATCTGATGGTAACAACAGTTGCAGTACTCCTAAGTCTCCTGAAGAAGCCAGTTTATGGTGAAACGTGTTAAGCAGAAGCTGCTGCAATAATTAACAAAAAAGTCACAGTAATCTCCAGTGTGACCAGGGGCGGACTGACAACTCATGGGGCCCCCAGGCAATAGGGGATCATGGGGCCCCTGTGTCCTTGCCCAAACTCAAAAAGGCCTATGAAAAAGGTACCAGGGGCATCTCATGGGGCCCCCTACTGACCCCGAGCCCTCGGGCAGTGCCCGACTTTCCAAATGGTCAGTCCGCCCCTGAGTGTGACTAAATGTTGATTTTAACAATGCCATATTTTTGGTGTTTGATTTTATATGTTATCATACAATAAAATTGTAACATTTTATGTGGTTGTTAGTATTATGTTTTTGGCACCTAAAATCGCTTTATTTCTTCCATTATGTATTTATTTGTTAGTTGGAATTAGTGCCTTTTATTCCTGCCCATTGGACTAGTTGTATTAAATGATTTGAGCTTTTTGACATAGGGCATTGTCCTGGAAGTAGCCATAAGAAGATGGGTACACTGGCACCCTGTGTGGTCTTCTGCTGCTGTAGGCCATCTGCTTCAAGGGTCAACGTGTTTTGCATTCAGAGATGGTATTCTGCATTCCTTGGTTATAACTAGTGATTATTGGAGTTACTGTTGTCTTTCTATCATCTCAAACCAGTCTGCCCATTCTCCTTTGACCTCTGACATCAACAAGGCATTTTCATAGACACAACTATGGCTCACTGGATATTTTCTCTTTTTTGGACCATTCTCTGTAAACCCTAGAGATGGTTGTGTGTGAAAATTCCAGTAGATCAGCAGTTTTTGAAATACTCAGACCAGACCGTCTGGCACCAACAACCATGCCACTTTCAAAGTCACTTAAATCCCCTTTCTTCCCTATTCTGATGCTCGGTTTGAACTTCAGCAAGTCGTCTGCACCACGTCTAGCTGCCTAAATGCATTAAGTTGCTGCCATGTGATTGGTTGATTAACAATTTGTGTTACCAAGAAATTGAACAGGTGTATCGGTGAGTGTAGATATATTTGATCTTGGTGTGTTTTCTGCCCTCATGAACCAAAATCAATGCTAAGGCTATCTGTTCTAAAATAGCTGCAATACAATATATATATATTCAAGATAGCAAAGTATATCTAAAGCCAATAACAAAAATTGAATATGTTACATCTTACTAATCCTTAGATTTGGTAGCCAAAGCCCAAAAATACATTGAGTGCACCCACACACATGTATGGACTGGCAAGCTGCAATATATTACATGTTTGTTCTCAAACTTAGATACACTTTAACTACTTCCCACCCGGCCTATAGCAAAATGACAGCCGGGCGAACCTCTCATCCCTCCAGGAGGGCATCATATGATGTCCTTCCCAGATCGCGCTTTGCTTGTGCCCATAGGGCCGCGCTGTGGCAAGATCTGTCACCAGCTGTGTACCTCAGACACGGCCGATGACAGATCTGAGTACCGGCCCCTTTGCCAGTACCATGTGACCTGCTGTGACCAATCGCAGCAGGTCACATGACAGTTGTTTACAACGGATGGCTTCCTTTCATGCCACTCATTGTATACAAGTGTGTCTAGCTGTCAATAGTCACATAGATCACATGCACAGGCTGGGCCAATCACAGACCATCTGTGTCATGTTATTAGCCGTGGCCAATCACAGATAATCACAACAAAAAAAGCTGAATGAATCGATTTCATTCAGCTAAATGCTTGCTTATAGCAAAGAAATTCTTTGCTTAAGCAATCAAATTTTGTAAAACAAAAAACTGATCACTTCCCCAAAGTAGTACAATGTTACTATGGTAACATGATACTACTTTGGTCATAGTGAAATATGAAAAAAAAATCTTAAAAAAGAGAAAAAAATGTAATAAAAAATAATAATTTTTCATACTGTCACCAGTCAGTGCCCCTGATCACCACCATGCCAGTTATATGATGGCGCTGTACTGCACTGGTGACAGTATGTAAAATTAAATTGTGAAAATATTTTTTTTAATTTCTTCATTTTCTAAAAAATTATGACAAAAAACTTCAAAAAACTCACCAATGCCTCTTATGAAATACATCAGACTGTCTACTTTGCAGAAAGGGGTCATTTGGGGGATATCTGTACTGTCCTGACATTTGGGGAATATCTGTACTGTTCTGACATTTGGGGGATATCTGTACTGTCCTGACATTTGGGGGACATCTGTCCTGTCCTGACATTTGGGGGATATTATTATTATACAGTATTTATAAAGCGCCAATGGTTCGCTCAGCGCTGTACATTACAAAGGGAGACAGAACATGTGACAGAACAATAACAATACAATGCGATACACGAGAGGTTCGAGGGCCCTGCTCCTTCGAGCTTATAATCTAGGAGGGAGGGGATGGTGGCACAGGAGGAGATTGCTGTGGGGGATGGAGTGGTAGGAAGAGTGGAGGAGGTCGGCAAGTTAGCAGGGGGTGGGGTAGGCTTTTCTGAAGAGATGGGTTTTCAGAGTGTGCCTAAAGGAGAGGAGAGTGGGTGATAATCTGATGGGTTGGGGCAGGGAGTTCCAGAGGATGGGTGACACCCTGGAGAAGTCCTGGAGGCGGGCATGGGAGGAGGAGACCAGGGAACTAGAGAGAAGGAGGTCTTGTGAGGAGCGGAGTGTGCGTGTTGGGTGGTACTTGGATATTAGGTCAGTGATGTAGTTCAGGGCAGTATGGTGGACGGCTTTGTACGTCAGTGTTAGGATTTTGAATTTGATCCGTTGCGCAATCGGAAGCCAGTGGAGGGATTGGCAGAGGGGGGTGGCGGAAACGGAGCGGTTGGTAAGGTGAATGAGTCTGGCTGCCGTATTCAGGATAGACTGAAGTGGGGATAGCCTGTGGTGAGGCAGGCAAGTGAGGAGGGAGTTGCAGTAATCGAGTCGTGATATGATGAGGGAGTGGATGAGCTGTTTAGTGGTTTCTGGGGTTAGGAACATGCGGATTTTGGCGATATTGTGGAGGTGGAGTCTGCACGAGTTTGTTAAAGATTGGACTTGGGGCTGGAAGGATAGGTTGTCCAGAATGACACCAAGTACTCTGGCCTGCGGGGCGGGCCTGATGGTGGCGTTGTTGGATGTGATGGAGAAGTCAATGGGGGGTGGGGTCCGGGCTGGGCGGAAGACTAGGAGCTCGGTTTTGGAGAGGTTCAGTTTAAGGAAGTGGAGCGACATCCTGTCTGATATGTCATTTAGTAGGTTTGTGATTCGGGCGGAGACTGAGGAGGTGAGGCGAGGGGTCGAGAGATAGATTTGTGTATCATTGGCATAGAAGTGGTAGTTGAAGCCGTGAGAGTGTATGAGTTGGCCAAGGGAGGAGGTGTAGATGGAGAAGAGAAGGGGCCCGAGGACGGAGCCTTGAGGGACCCCAACAGAGAGGGGAAGTGAGGGGGAGGTGGTAGCATTATAGGTAACGCTGAAAGAGCGTTGTGATAGGTAGAATGAGAGCCAGGAGAGAGCGGAATTTCTGAGGCCAAAGGAGTGTAGTTTTTTGAGGCGAAGCGGGTGGTCGACTATGTTGAAGGCCGCGGAGTGGTCGAGGAGTAGGAGCACTGAATAGTGGCCATTAGCTTTGGCGGTTAGAAGGTCGTTGGAAAGTTTGTCTGTACTGTCCTGACATTTGGGGGACATTTGTCCTGTCCCGACATTTGGGGGATATCTGTACTGTCCTGACATTTGGGGGATATCTGTCCTGTCCTGACATTTGGGGGATATCTGTACTGTTCTGACATTTGGGGGATATCTGTACTGTCCTGACATTTGGGAGATATCTGTCCTGTCCTGACATTTGGGGGATATCTGTACTGTCCTGAAATTTGGGGGATATCTGTACTGTTTTGACATTTGGGGAATATCTGTACTGTCCTGACATTTGGGGGATATCTGTACCGTTCTGACATTTGGGGGATATCTGTACTGTTCTGACATTTGGGGGATATCTGTACTGTTCTGACATTTGGGGGATATCTGTACCGTTCTGACATTTGGGGGATATCTGTACTGTTCTGACATTTTTGAGCCTCAAGAAATTAGATTGGCTGTCAGTACTTGATCAATTTTCAGATCTATACCATAGTTTGTGGATTCTATAACTTTCCTACAGACTAAATAATAAATACTGATTTTGGTTATTTACACCAAAGACATGTAGCAGAATACATCTCGGCCTAAATTTATGAAGAACAATTATTTATTTGCAAACTTTTATAACAGAAACAAAGAAACGTGTTTTTTTTTCAAATTTTTTTTAAATTTTTTGTTAATTTAGCAAAGAATAACAACCCCAGCGGTGATTAAATACCAACACAAGAAAGCTCTAGTTGTTTGAACAAAATGATAAAAATTTTGTTTGGGTACAGTGTTGCATGACCACACAATCGTCATTCAAAGTGTGAGAGCGCTGAAACATGAAAATTGGCCTGGGCAGGAAGGAGGTAAAAGTGCCCGGTATGGAAGTGGTTAATGAGACACTCAGCCCAAAAGTGACATTTTGGTTACAGGATGGGTGTTGAGTCAGGGCCTTGCTTCTTCTGTCTTGGATAATCTAACAATGAAATTCTAACTTTGCCCTGTTTTCCAGAGAGTTTTGTGTTTTCCCACCCACTTTCTGTGCCCCAGCTTCTCCTACTACATTCTTAATAGTATAAAATAAAGACAAATCCAGCAGAGATGGTGGGAGACCCTTAGAACCACCACAACAGGGTGTTGGAGATCTCACCTATAGAGTCTGCAAGAGATATACAAAAAGAGATATAAAAATTACCAAATGTTTGGACTCTCCAGCAACAAAATTGCTCAAACCACTGTACCTTGAGAAAGCTTTATCCAAAAGAAACCTCCTCTTCCAGGAGAGTCTCCTATGTCTCCTATATCTCCTATGTCACCTGCAGGAACACTATTGGACAGTGCTCCTGGAAATGGAAATGGTGTCAAGAGATCCAATAGTTTGGGTTATGAATATTCATATCTCCCTGACCAACCACAAAGAGGTTGATGCATGTTGGGGAAAGGTATGCAGACTTTCTTGCCTCTCAGTTGTTGCCGTTTCTTCAGTTGTTTTCTTTCTACCTAGGCCTGTTGTCTGGGGAGGACACATGTGAAAAGAAAAGCCTGAATTTGGACCCAGAAAGACTTGCATTGCTTGACAAGAGGATATATCCAGGAGGAGCAAAGCTGCAACCTAGATTGGAGCACCAGGGGTAAACTTTATCTGCTGGAAAAGTGTTTGGAATTGCTAGGTACAAAATTGAACATGGCAGTAAATCTGGTGGCTCATCCAGGTGGATTATATTCTGCAGCTGCTATACATTTTAAAATATACAGAATGCCAATCTGTCCTAAATGTCCTTTGCTGTATGACTGTAGGTGGGATATGGAGTCTGCAGATGGTTCTTTTTTTGGGTCTTCTGTGCCCACCCGCATGGAAGAAAAATATATTTGAAATATATTTTAAAAATATTCTTCCCAAATATATTGACATACATTTGAAATGCTACAATTTGGGTCATATTCAATATATTTCAAAATACATTTCAATACCTATATATACACACACACACACACATATATATATATATATACACATACACTGCATGTTGAAATGCCTTTTTTATCACAAAATACATTCAAAATATTTTTAAAAATACATTTCAAACAAACTGTATGTCTTCAAAAATACATTTACAAATATATGTTAAAATGACTTTTTTATATGTTTAAAAAAAATCTTAAGAATATACTTAAAAATATTTATTTTTTAAAAATATATATTTTTTAAATCTATTCTTCAAATTTTTTTTAACATGTTAAAAAGTTATTTAAACATACATTTTTTAATATATTTGTAAATGCATTCCAAAAATGTAGATTTATATTTTTAACCTCCCTGGCAGTATTTCCGAGTGTACCTTGGGGTTAACTTTCAGTACCAAAGTGGTAACCCTGAGCTACACTCGGGAATACACAGCAGCGCTTCTCCAGCAATCCCTGCCTCACTTACCTTGTCCTGCGCTCCCGCGATGTCCCCCCTGCAGCATCCCCGGCCATCTCCTCTGGCCGATGCCGGCATCTGTCTTCTGGGTTTCCTTCCCTGCGATGTCGGGACGTATGGGGGACTGAACTGGCGGGAATTAAAAAATGTCAAAATTTTACATTCACTCAATACACTAAAATCACATAGTATAACATTCCTGTATCAAACCATTTCACATACATTTTGTCCCCACTGCTTTGTCCGGCGCCCTGCCTGCATTTTTACTGTTCTTTCTGCCTGGAAACTGAGAAACGTCCATGGTGTCCAAAAAGCGTCCCTTTAGGTCAAAAGCGGTTTTAGACCGGCTAGAGAACAGCGATAGTAAATCAGAACCACTTGCAGAATTGAGTGATAATGATTCGTGGGGGAAATTCCTCATCAGACACTGAAAACGATTCTGCGACTTTGCTCAGCGATGTGCGAACTTGGCGCTCTATTTCAAATTTCAGTGTTTTTGGTTTGATTATATTATTGAATTAAATTTGTTATTATTATATTTATATGTTTTATGATTTATTATATTATAATTTATGATTTCGTGTTTCAAATTTTATCATCCCCAGGATGTTTACTAGACTCTTGTTCGGACAGATTTCAGTGAGTTATTCCTAAGAATTACAGGCCTACAATAAAAAAAAACAACATATTTCCATTGAAAACAATGTACCGCTTTGAGCACAGAAATATGGACATAATCAGACCGCTAGGGAGGCTACAGGCATGCAGTATATTTGAAATATATTTTTTAAAATGTTTTTCATATATTTCGTAATAAAAACGCATTTTAACAAACAGTTTATATATATATATATATATATATATATATATATATATTTATTTATTTATTGAAATATATTGAATACGGCCAAAATTGTAGCATTTCAAATATATGCCAATATGTTTGGGAAGAATATTTTTAAAATATATTTCAAATATATTTTTCTTCCATATGGGCAAACAACTCTCTCCCTGGGTTTGTGGCTTTAAGTAAACACTGTTAGCTTTCCAAAATTGATTTGTCTCCAATTTTTTATGCCTTAACCACCTCCCGCCCGCCCTATAGTACAATGACGGACGCAAGGTGGTTCTCTCGTTCTGATAGGACGTCATATGACGTCCTTCCATTCTCACCGCTCAGGGAGCACGCAGCGCGGCAATCGCCGGTGCGCTGTGTCCCTCGGACACAGCGGATCACAGAAAGAGCCGAAGATGTCGGCTCGGTCATGTGATCAGCTGTGTCCAATCACAGCTGATCACATGTAAACACGGAAATACCGGTTATCGGCACTTCTCTCCTCTCGAGCTGTCACGCTGACAGAGGAGAGGAGAGCCGGTAATCGGCTTTCCGCGGAGGGGACATGTACACTGATCATCAGGGCACTGATGATCAGTGTGCCCTGACGATCAGTGTGGCCCCAGAGGTGCCACCTGTCAGTGCTCATCAGTGCCACATCAATACCACATATCAGTGCATACCAATGCACATCAATGCCACATATCAGTGCTCATCTGAGCTGCCTTTCAATGTCACCCATCAGTGCCAGTCAGTGCCACCTATCAATGCCAATCAGTGCCACCTATCAGTGCTGCCAATTAGTGCCACCTATCAGTGCCAGTCAGTGTCGCCTATCAGTGCTCATCAGTGCCAGTCAGTGCCGCCTATCAGTGCCAGTCAGTGCCGCCTATCAGCGCCAGTCAGTGCCGCCTATCAGTGCAAGTCAGTGCCACCTATCAGTGCCAGTCAGTGCTGCCTATCAGTGCCGCCTATCAGGGCCATATATCAGTGTCATGTATCAGTGTCATATATCAGTGCTGCCTTTCAGTGCCCATCAGTGATGCCTGTCAATGCCCATCAGTGCAACCTACCAGTGCCTCCTCATCAGTGCCCATCAGTGCCACCTATCAGTGCCTCATTAGCGCACATCAATGAAGGAGAAAAATCACTTATTTACAAAATTGTATAACAAAAACTAAAAAAAAGCGTTTTTTTTTTCAAAATTTTCAGTGTTTTTTGGTTTGTTTAAGAAAAAATAAAAATCCCAGAGGTGATTAAATACCAATAAAAGAAAGCTCTGTCTGTCTCAAAAAAATGATAAAAATATCATATGGGTACAGTGTTGCATGACCGCGCAATTGTCACTCAAAGTGTGACAGCGCTGAAAGCTGGAAATAGGCCTGGGCAGGAAGGGGGTATAAGTGCCCGGTAGGCAGGAAGGGGGTAGAAGTGCCCTGTAGGCAGGAAGGGGGTAGAAGTGCCCTGTAGGCAGGAAGGGGGTAGAAGTGCCCTGTAGGCAGGAAGGGGGTAGAAGTGCCCTGTAGGCGAGGGGTTAAAGAAAGTCAAGGATTCCTGGGGTGAAATGTCAGCCCACTCAGACACTTGGGGATCCTTAGCTGCCTTCAGTGGGTAAGGGGGTGCTACATATGCTTTCACAAAGGAAATTTTATATCACAACAGGGTTGCTTCAAGTAGTTAAGTTAGTTATATAACCAGGGGACATATTTATTAAGTGACAAATAAACCACCATTTTTGCATTTGTCTCCTTTATACAGCACTTTCATCAGCCAGATTCACCCAATCCAGTGTAATATGCGCCATTTGCTCAAACTTTGGATTTCCTACTGTTCAATGAAAATTCGGCTCTAAGTAACATTTACTGTATTTATAGGTTTTTAAGTTGAATTCCAGGCGGATATAAAACAATTAGTGCAGAAAAGCACTGATTAATAAATGTTAAATTTTTAACTAAAGTAAAATGTAAGTACCGATATTTTACCTGGTATCAACCTTTAGTAATTCCAGACTGGAGGAATGGGTAGCAGTCGGGATGCATCGGGCTCTGCTTCGGTGCACATCTGGTATGACAGGGAATGAGCTGACAGGTAGAGAATGCAGAGTGAATAGAGGGATGACTTCATCAGCCTGCTGCTGCTCAGTCACTATCCAATCACAGGTCAATAGATTATGTATTAAAAGAATACTCTTCTCAAAAGATTATATGTGCATTTAAAATATTTTATATGTAGTACATACCCCAAACTGGTCCCACTATTTTTCCCACATTCTATTATGGGAAAAAAATATATTTTAAATATATTTTAAAAATACATTCTTAATATATTCTTCCCAAATATATTGACATATATTTCAAATATTACAATGTTGGCCGTATTCAATATATTTCAAAAATACATTTCAATATATTTGTGAATATATATATATATATATATATATATATATATAAGTATCTGGAAAATATATTTAGAAAAATATATTTTTAAATATATGCCTTTGGAAAATATATTTTAATTTACATTTTTGTAATACGTGTTAAAATATATTTGTGTAGGCCAATATATTGTAAATACATGTCGCATGTATAATTTTTTTTTCTAAATATATTGAAAATATATTTCTTCCATATGGGATGACAGCCAGGCATGCAGTAGTTTCTCAGCCTCTCCACTCAATAAACAGGCAAAAGTTTATTTTTTGGGTTTATTGGTTGAAGAACTGGGATGGGGAATATGGTGAGCCTTAGGAAACTCCAGAACTAGTACAACTTTAACTGAGGACATGCTATAGTAGAAATAACTTCTTCACTGTAGGCTTCTTTTAAAGGGGAAGTGGACACAGAGGTGTCCCTAGGGTTGGTGTCACCCGGTGCGATAACACTTGGTGACACCCCCTCCGACGATCTCCGCCAAATGGATCGGATCTGCGGGTTGAGCACAATGGATTGGACTCCGATCCATTATACTCAATCCGCAGATCCGATCCATCCTGCAGGGATCGTCCGCTTTCTTTACAACTTACCTTTTCGTGGAGCAGGTCCGGTGTCATCCCGTATAGATTGCATGCTGACGATCCTCGCAGGATGGTTCGGATCTGCAGATTGGGGAGCATAAATGGATCGGAGTCCAATCCATTATGCTCCCCAATCCGCAGACCCCATCCATCCTGTGGGGATCATCGGCTTTCTTTACAACTTACCTTTTCGTGGAGCGGGTCTGTTGTCACCCCGTGAGGTCGGTGTCACCCGCTGCGGGCTGCACCTGCCTCGGGATGCCACTGAGTGGACATACAGCTTCAGGGGGATCCCACACTGGAAACAACTCCGGGCTGACAAAATCTAGAACAGTCTCTCGCAACAAGAGATCAAACAGCAACAATATCTCCAGGATCTCTCTCAGGCCTCTATATGTCCCTGTATACATGGATACCTCCTTCCAGCATTAGCCAGACCCTGTACCATGAGCTACATACACCTCCCCCTAGGTAGATATGAGCCTAGTGCACGGTGTTATGAACACCTGTGTGTAAACCTACTAGTGCAAACAAACCTGATAATCCTAAAAAAACACACAATAGAATGTGCAGATCTGTTCATGAAAATAAAGTCCTGGTGCTATAAAACACCTTCCTCTTCAAAATGATCACCGTGATATACTGACAATTTGGTGATCTTGCCAGCAGACAGTGGTGATAAATGATCCACTCGTGCTCCCCCTCCAGAGCCCCACTCACCGCAAGGTATTGATCACCTATGTGAAGGTAGGTCCAAAGGTGCTTTTGGGTGCTTTAACCAGCCCCTAGGGTGATTCAATCTCCTGTGCCCTTTAACGACAGCTGCCTTCTGAACCTGGAGTCCTCTTGTAAGTTACATAGTTAGTCTGGCTGAAGAAAGACAAAAGTCCATCCTGTTCAACACTTAGAAATGCACTTGCATGTATTCCATATTTATGGCACTTTAAAAACAAATGTGTCCCAGAACGTTTGCGTAGACTGGATGTGAAACTGCTAGCCCATCAAACGCGTTTCGTCCAGACTGTTCTTCTAGCTTGGGGAATTGGTCCCCCAGCTCTCCCTGAGCTGGAACTTCATTGAAGCACTTGTAGGCTCCAAATGGATGGCCCAGGAGGGAAGACATACTTTCCAAGCTTATTTTCTCTTCACCAGGCCAACAACCCTGCTGTTCTAGGACTTAGACTATTCATACACCCCTCAGCCCCCTGCTAGTTACTCTCTTGACCAGGGATTGGCTGAGACAGAATACATTTTCAGGCTGTCCATTTGCCTACTCCACACCTATGTCCCAGAACTGCCCAGAGAGTTCTGGAATGTAGGGAGGAGCAACCGAACCTGCAGCCTGTAAAACCCCCTGACCACAGAGGAGCCAAAAATACATTTTTATAAACCAGCCTTTCTCAACCAGGGTGCCCAGGCCCCCTGGGGTGCCTTTAGGCTTCTTCAGGGGTGCCTTGGCACAATGCCCAGAAATTGTATACAAGCCAGCAGGTGGATCAATCCTGCCTTTCAGTACACAAAGCCAAAAGTTTTCATTGTCCACTTTTATAACCTTCTAGCTGCCAGCATCCTAACAACCAATGACATCATCAGTTGATCAGGAGGACGTCGGGTGAAGGCACATCATCCTTGTTTGACCCTCCCCCACCCCTCTCCATCAGCACTGGGGTCACATTAGCAGAGCAAGGGAGAGAAAATGATAGAGACACACTGGAATACTAGTCAGTACCAGTGTGCAAAGGTATATTTGCTTTGGAAGAATAAATCCCCTCTAATATTGGGAGTACTGGAAGTGTGAAGAATAGGTTTTTACATTTCAGATCGGGGTGCCTTGAGATTATCCATAATTTTAACCACTTCCTGTCCGGCCCATGTAAATAAACAGCCGGACGGGAGCAGTGCAGGGGCGGGTTGCCGTTCATAAATGGCGCCAGCCATTTTAACCTGTGCATGCTCCCTGGGAGCGCGCGGCATCGCAATCTGGTGCCCGCTGTGTCCTCCTGACACAGCGGACACCAATCGTTGTATGGGACCTCTGTGTGAGGTCCCGATCATGTGATCACTGCTTGGCCAATCAGTGATCGCATGAATAGTAATAAGCAAGATGTCACTTGCTGACATCATTGCTTACTACTAGTGAAATCTGTGAATGATCACAGAGATCACATGATACAGGGCTATTCACAACCGCCTTGTACTATGTGACAAGCTGTGACCAATCACAGCTCTCACAGTATTTCTCAATGGCTGCAAGAATTCAGCCAGAGAGAAAGGGAACTTATTGTTTTTATAGCCTTTATGGGTGTAAAAGCAATCAGTGTAAAAAAAATAAAAAAACTACATCACTCCCACAAGTAGTACAGTGTCACTATGGTGACACTGTACTGCTAGGGTGACAGAATGTTTAAAAAAAAAAAAAAACATAAATAATAATATAAAAAATAAAATTAAAATGTAATTATAATTTTTGGTTTTAAACTAATTTGTGTTATTTTTTTTTTTACTAAAAAGATAGCTAAATAAACATTGGCCAAGATTTATGAAGAAAGATTATTGATTTGCAAAATTTATAAGAAAAACACTTTTTTTCAAAAATTTGGGACTTTTTCATTTATATAGCAAAAAAAAAAAAAAAATCCCAGTGGTGAATAAATACCACCAAACTAAAGTTGTATCTGTCTCAAAAAAATGCAAAAAAATTCATATGGGTACAGTGATGCATGACCGCGCAATTGTGATTCAAAGTGTGACAGCGCTGAAAGCTGAAATTTAGCCTGGACAGGAAGGGGATGAAAGTGTCCGGACCTGAAGTGGTTAAAGGGTGCCTTGGGATTATCCATAATTTTAAAGGGTGCCTTGACTGAAAAAAGCTTGAGAAACACTGATCTAAACCCTATAGCAGCCTAACTAAGAGGGTGCTACATCAGCATGTTATTTACCTGTAAAATTTGCCCTTGTGTAGGCCTCCAAAAGCCTCCAAAAGCCTCCAAAAGCTCCCATATTGATGCTGGGTGTGATGCAAGCTTGACTAATGCAACTATGCAAAAATTGTCATAGCTAAACTTCAGGTTTAATTGGTTTATGATGACATTTATACAATGCACTATACTGCAAATGTTATGATTCTATAAAAAAAAAAAAAAAACTGTGTGCCTGGATTTGACCATACCTTTATTAAATATCCCCCGTGGTATTTAATAGCGTGATTTTTATTTAAAAATAAAAATATGTTACAGATAGATGGAAAAAGAATATACGCAAGTAAAAGGACTTCTGACAAAAATATGGAGCTCTACAAAGGAAAGGAGAAAAAAATATCTTCTACCAAATAATGGAATAAAAAGTCCCACAAGCTGAGGCACGGCCCATCAAACAAGTTTATGGCACGGCCTTAACACAATCACTATTGATTCAGGGCATGTGCTATAGCCGGAGTAAAAAGGTGGTTCAGATTTACACCTTTGTTAGTTTCTCCTCCAGATGGGCATTATTCAGTGTAAAGTTCCCCTCCATGCAATGAAATGACTGTTGTTTCTAATACTTCTTTTACAGCCATTGATCTGAGCGAAAAGACCAAGAAACATGGGCTTCCACCGGGGCCAGAATTACAGTGTATGTTTTCCAGGAGGTGCCCACTGGAGCAGGCAAGTGGAACTTGGCCATAGGGCAACAAACTATAAAATACTAATCCTAGTATGATGGTATCAGTAATGCCATTATTTCTATTTGAAGCTGAACTCCGGGCAGATAACAAAGTTCTAGGAAATCATACAGATCGCTCTGCATTAAAGAAGAACTCTCCTGAGCGTTTACAAATTAAATATTGATGGATACAATTATGTCCAAATGTACGGCTATTAAATTGTGAAGAAAATCCCTTCTTTAGTCATCGCTTTTGCTTTCTTTGCTCCTCCCCTGATAGAAGCCCGATTTGTTGGTGTTACTAATGTTTAGGTCAGGCAGAGCTCAATAGACACCACCCCCATTCAGTGAGCATGACTGTCGGGAGCACTGTCGTCATCCATACTGACGATGGTATCAGTAATGACATTATTTCCATTTAAAGCTGAACTCCAGGCAGATAACAAAGTCCTAGGAAATCATACAGATCATATAATATAACCTTTTTGTCATATAATAATAATACAATTAAACCCTAAAGTGTCATATGCAATCTCAAAAATCCCAATAAAAATTGTCCAAAAAAAGAAAAAGAAAAGTCCAGTGTTCAAAAAGGTCCCAGATTTCCAAACATTTTCATCCAATAGGAAGGATTGAATCCTATTCCATCCCGTAAGAACATTTAAAATTTAGAATTTACAGCTCCAAACATGGCTCCTATGCAAGTTCCAACAAACAAATGCAGAAAACCATGTGTGGATAACCAACAAAATGGCCGCGGCGACACTTCCGGTTTGCGTACGTGCGTCTTGACGTCACTCCCCAAGACGCACGTACGCAAACCGGAAGTGTCCGAAAATCTGGGACCTTTTTGAACACTGGACTTTTCTTTGGACTTTTCTTTTTCTTTTTTTGGACAATTTTTATTGGGATTTTTGAGATTGCATATGACACTTTAGGGTTTAATTGTATTATTATTATATCACAAAAAGGTTATATTATATGATTATTGCACTTTCTAGGGAGAAAGTATGACTGTTTGAGGGGTTTGAAGTGGAGGAGGTTATATATTTATTTGTTTAAATCATACAGATCGCTCTGCATTAAAGAAGAACTCTCATGAGTGTTTAAAAATTAAATATAGATTGATACAATTATATCCAACTGTGCAGCTATTAAATTGTGAAGAAAAGCCCTTCTTTAGTCGTCGCTTTTGCTTTCTTTGCTCCTCCCCTGATAGAAGCCCGATTTGTTGGTGTTACATGACTGTCAGGAGCACTGTCGTCATACATACTGAATGGTATCAGTAATG